>NC_067474.1:48709514-50112014 GCF_947179515.1 Apodemus sylvaticus | reverse complement strand
TACTTTCTTCTTTTTTGAATGATAGGGTTTTAGCATGTCATCCTGGTTAGACTGGAACTCACTAGATAAAACAGGGTGTTCTCAGCTTCTTAAAGCCCTGCCCCCTAAGCCATGGGACTTTAGCCCTGTGCTACCACACCTGAGTGACTTACGCTTTTTATCAGTCTGTTTGTTTAGTTGATTATTCTTCTCCCATACAATATATCCTAAGCTCAGTTTCTGGTCTCTCACTTTTCCCACTTGCTTGTGACTTCTTTCCCACAGATCCTCTCCTCCTCCGTTTCCATTCAGAAAACTGCTGGCCTACCAGAGATCTTAACAAAACAGATCATAACAAGTTTCAATAAGAGTAGGCATAAACCTTCTCATCTATACAAGGCAACCTGGTAGGAGGAAAAGGTTCTCAAAAGAAGGCAAAAGAGTCAGAAGCAGTATGCCTTCTACACTCCCAGCATTAGGAGTCCCATAAGAACATTGAGTTACACAAACATAACATATGGGCTACATAGAGGACCTAGCACAGAACCATGCCAGTTCTGTGATTCTGCCAGTATTTGAAATTACTTGGAATCAATACCCATATCTAGACAGAACAAAACAGTATGCATTACCTTCCAGATGCCTTATTAATCCTAAGTTAAGATAAATTGTTTCTTACCATTAACAATTTGTATATGATGTTTCAAATAAATTCCCATGTAAGGCATAATGATGACAAACTTGCTTAACAATAGTTTTTGGATTCTTTACATTTATCTATATTTTCTTTGCATTTTGCTAGACTATAATTTGTTTTATTTGGAACAATTTCCTTTACAGAAAAAAAAAAACCATTCAATTCCTACGTAGAAAGTCATAAAATAACTTTGTACATTTATTTTCTGGGTTCAGAGTTTTTGAAGACACTACACTTTTATCTTCAGTCTTCCTCTGCAACTGCTAAAATATCTCAGGCTAATCCAATTTTGATTCCTTTGAATTCAGCATGTTTTTTCTTTCTCATAGCTCTGTATAATTTGATTTCTGAAATATGACCACATTTTCAATTTCTTATTCTTTCTGCTCTATACTAAGCAGTCTTTACATCTGCTGTCATCTTGTTCTGATTTTGATTTTTTTTCTTTTTATTTGAGAATCATCTACTTTAACATTTCTACTGTGTTAGAAAATATATTAGATAGAAGTCGCAACATTGGACTCTACTTTTCTTGTATCAAACCTTTTCTATCATCTGTCTTTCCTTCTTTTATTCATTGTCTTTGTTCTTCCTTCCTTTCTTTATTCACTCTTCTCCTTAGTTTTGTAGTATATTCTGAGAAAGTTTCTTTGTAAGATTTCCACTTCAACTGAGTATACATAATAATTAGCTTAATCATTTATTGATATATATTTAATAAACAGAGCAACACATTAATTCACAATTCTAGTATTGGAACATGTTTGGATACATATTTTTAGTTAAATGATAGCCAATTCTATAATAAACTATTTCTTTTAACTTTACTCTGAAATATCAAGAATGTTCTTGTAAAACTGGATAGGATATGGTATTATAGCTACTAAAAATTTTTCTAACAACTCACTGCCCTATTTTTCTGATGGTTGACATCATCATTAGATGCAAAAATATCTGCCTTTATTTGTCCTTTGTACCACAACGATTTTCTTAAACTCTTTGGCTGTCAGTTATGCCTTTAATAGCTGAATCACCTTTCTAGTCTTGTAATATGATTTCTTAAACTTTGAGTCATGTTCTGGTAGTCAGTCACATAGTTTATGGTGAGTCTGAAAAAGGGGCAATAATGAAAGGTTTATATTGATTGCAAACTGGAGAGAATCTAGAATTAATTGGAGACAAGTCTCTGGGCATGTCTAAAAGTGGGCTTCTGAATTAAGTTAAATTGGTAGTCTTCCTCTAAGTGTAGGTGGTATCATTCCATTAACCTCAGTCTTGGACTGTATAATAAAAAGGGAATCCTGTCATGTCTTTCTTACAGTGATATACTGTAGTAAAAAAACGTTGTGAACAAAAGTAAATATGTCTTTCTTCAACTTCAGTCAAATAGGTATTTTGTCATACAATCAAGGAAAATAACTTTTAAGTTTTAATCACATGAAGACCAAAACTGAATTCAGAGTCAAACCTCATAAATCACCCAAATTATTTCAGTGGCACTGACCATAGTTATAATGAAAAACTTTACTATGGTCTTGGCATTAAATAAGCAAAATGTACTCTTTGCACTGAGTGGTATTTTAGGTGTAGAGTGGAATCCTCCTAGGCCCTGAGTGGCAAAAAAGTTTCTGGAAAAACCTCAGCTCTCACTCCTGACTATTGTTGATTTTGGATTCTAGAGTTTTAGCTGTGTATACAAGTTTTTTATAAATTTTTATGCTTTTATACACAAAAAACTGTTTAATATGTAGATCTCAGGCCTGGCTACTGTTCATTTTGAATGCTAGAGCTATGGCTATAAATACCAGTTTTATACATTTCATATGCTTTTATACAAATATAATTGTTTAATATGTAGAAACAAGTCACTTATATGTTGAAAGCCCAGAAAAACTGCATAGTAAGACCCTGCTGGTAGAAACACCACATGTGCCTGGTGGTGGTGGTGCACGCCTTTAATCCCAGCACTTGGGAGGCAGAGACAGGCGGATTTCTGAGTTCGAGGCCAGCCTGGTCTACAGAGTGAGTTCCAGAACAGCCAGGGCTACACAGAGAAACCCTGTTTCGAAAACAAAACAAACAAACAAAAAGAAACACCACAAGTTTTCTACAGGCACAGAGAAATCAAGCTGGTACTGGGATAGAAGCTTCCCCCTGCTGACTAATGCTTAGTGATGGACGGAGCCAGGACAGCTGCCATGGGAAGACTGTCCTCCACACTCTTCCTCAGTATGGACCCTGAAAACTATACTACCAACCATTAGGAAAGACCTGGCTGCTGATCCAGTGCCACAAAGTCTATCAGAACAGACTTGAGATAGGCTTCACAGAAGGGAATCTGTCTGGTACTCTAACCCTAAGGAACATAACATGGCTAGGGTGGTTATAGTCCTTAGTATGGAAGTTACTGATATAGTTGGCTGTCTGTACAGGCTGTATTCATCAGACTTCTGCTTAAATAATGGTGTTTATATCTAAAGATTAGTTTTACAGTCAACTATAAACTACATACAGTCTTTCAGAAGAAGCTCTTTTGTGTAGCACAGTGGAAGTGGAGAGACTTTTAACTAGATAGCTAAGTGGTGATATGGCTGAATATTCAACAATAAATCAGATTTTACTTTTACTTCTTATGAGACCCAAGGAATATCAGAGATGACAGTATAAACAATACACAAAAGCCTGCAGTTGAGTGTGAGAGAAACCTTTGGAACATGCCTCTGGACTCTAAATACCACAGCCCTACCTACCCAATATTAGACTTATCAATATTCTTTCATTGTGGTAAGAGGATATTATGAGCCTTCAGACCTGGATCTGTAGATTTATATAATGAAGAAGAGAACATTAGATCCACATTCCTCCCTAAGTATTTTTAGACACTTAAGGGACACATGATGAAAGGGAAGCGTTTTTGGCGGGGGGGGGGGGGGGGGGGGGAGAGGAGTGAAGCCTCTGGTAAGACAGGCATACTCCTAAAAATAATCCTTCAGTCAGGATCTTGTAAGCAACTCTAATGCAACTCACTGTGGAAGAGTTGAAAGGAGAAATTAAGAGGAAGAAAGCAAAAAGAAAAAAGGAAAGAAAAATGAGAAAAGTATGGGGAAGGCTCTATAGATGGCTGAATGAATGCTTAAGGGTTTTTTCAAAGGAACAGAGTTCCCAAGTACCCACATCAGGAAGCTCACAAATGCCTTTAACTCCAGCTCTAGAGATTCTGATACCCCCTACCTCCATGGACCACCAGCACTCCTGTGCACATATGCCTTCACTCATACACATCATTAAAAATAATAACATAAATATGAAAGAAAGATGTAATAGAAAAAGAGGGACTAGGGAGAAAGCAGAAAGGGATCAGTATGAGCAGGAGATGAAAGAAACAGTAATAATGGTGATATTAAAAGAGGAATATGTGGGCAAAATTATTGTAATAATGAAATGAGTCATAACCATATATCATTCACACAAAAGAACAGCAATCTAAACCAAGTGACTATGTAATAGGAGATCTGCGTCTTCCATGATATCTTTGAATATGTCAATTACCCCACAGACTTTAAAGTAAGTTAAGTCCTGATAATCAGAGTTCTTTTGTTTTTTGATTATCTTTAGCTAGACAAGTCCAATCAGTTAATGTTTATTTACAGCTATGAAGTATACAACTATTTTTAAGGTAATTTTTCCATGTTAAAAACATCCACTAGTACATACTTTTGTCTTTAAAGATCTTTTGTGTGTTTTTCCTGGTTGACATTTTACTGGCTCTTTTCTTGTATAATAGATGGACTGTGATTCTGGGTATACTATGCAGGTCTATCATTTATATGTTACCTTGAACTCTAGAGCCATGACAGTAGGGTACTCTTTTTAGTTGAAGCTATTTCAAACATCTTCACTACAGAGGAATAATTAATAACTATCAATATTTCAAGACTAAGAAGCTTGAGGGAATCCCAAAATGTGATTTTGAAAGCCTGCTTCTAAAACAAATGGCAAACTCAAGTTCAATATGCTACACAGTGGTGTTCATCGTAAGCTGAAATTTTGTAATGCAGCTCCAGGTTGTTAACAACTATATTTCCTTAATCAAAGTGTCAGGGGGGAATATGTATGACATCATATTTTATTTTTATTTTTTTAAAAAACTGTCTTCTAGAAGGGCATCTAGCTCACAAATATATATTTCAAATAGCAAGTATTTGGTGTGCAGAGTTGGGATTGCAGCCAGACTAGAACTAGAGATTTAGATTAGGGGTAATCTCCCAGTAATTGAAGAGCCTAGCAAATAAATATCATAGTTTGAATCTCATTTATTAGAAGTTGATGGGGATAAGTTTAATTACAATGTTTTATAATATGTCAGTCTAAATTTTCATTCATTGTGGTTTTCTGTAAATGTTCTCTGCCTGTTACAAAGAGACATTTTCTTGATGAAGAGTGAAGACTGTATTTTTCAGCGAGTATAAGGACAAGTATTTTGAATGTAATTAGGCATTATGATGCTTTAGTAAATTTATGGTTCTAGATTCTCCTTGAAGATCCATGACTTCAATAAATCTAAGAAGCTGCCTAAGTTTCTAGTACCAGGAATGCTTTCCCAGTTTTTGATTGAGTATTAAGTCCAGTTAGAGAGCTGTTGGTTACTGCCCAGATACACATACCATTCATTATTGCGCTGTTAGGTTTATTGCAATTTGCTGGCTATTTTTGTCACTTTTAAGGATTCAAAATTATGTAGGATTATTGGTTATTTCCCTCCATTGCAAGCTTGCATGATCACTTCTGGTACCATAAAATCATGTCCTCACAGAGGAGGGATTTTAGGTCATTTTTTAGGTTGGAGTCTCAAACTTTGTGTCTGAAGTGCTTGGTGTAGGTTCAACAGTAGGGACTTATCCTTCATCTCTGGAGGCAGAAGGGCAACAATAACAGGCAATAGATTCTGGGAAGGTCCTGTGACAACCCTGATCAACAACGCAAAAGTAGGCTTTGCCTGCCTGGTATTCGGGTTTCATTACATGGTCTTCAGCATTTGTTGTGTCTTTACGTGGTTTTGCTATTAGAATGATCACAAAACTTTGCTATTAAAATGATAGCAAAACTTTGGAGAAAGAGTTGGGGAGTGCACACTCTGTTCTTTCTAGTGTATAAGAAGGATTCTTTGACCATATTATAGAATTCTGTTTTGAGTTCTTCTGGCCCTGGAGATTTTCATTTTTCTCTGGAAGGTTTTCATAGCTACCTCATTCTCCTTGTTTGTTATAAGTTTCTTTAGCTTGGTGACCTGTTGGTTTAATTTTGGTGATGTACCTGAATCTAGATATTTTCCCATTCCTTTTACTAAAAGATGCTTAGATTTTTATTTGGGGCTACTAATAATAGGAATACCAACAAAAGTGAGAAAAGGTGTTTTTAAAGGTTCATCTTTTGGTGACAAATTTTCTTCAGCATCTGAGTTGATTCTAATGACTATATAATGTACATATTGTTTCTTTATTTTTCACTGGGAAAATGACAGTCAATAACCAACCAGTTAATGAAGCTGCTAAATGCTTATTTCCAGAATTCACTACAGAGTTGATTATTTGAATTTGAAACCTTTACTGACCTAGGATAGAGAATCCAAAGAGTTGGGCCTATTTAACAAAATAAATTTTGTTTTAGCTTATTACATTTTATTTTGTTATTTTTTTTAAAAAAATGAATGAAAGAGTAAATGAATGAAAACCTAGTCAATAGGGTAAATAATAACAATTGAACTGTTACTTATACCTGCTAGGAAAGGGAAATCCTCTTTTCAGTTAAGTGGCACTGTGTATATCACCCATCTCAAGATAGGCTTCATGTTCAGGAATAGTTGACTAACAGAGAAATGACTCTGCAGTTAATTGTTGTGCCTTTATTTGAGAACAAACTTAAAGTTGGGTGGGTTAAGAAGGGGGAGAGGATACACAAAGACTTGTAGAAGGGGAAGAATATAATAAAATACATTAAAACTTTAAAAATTAAATAAACATAATAAAATGATAAAAATTTAGTTACAAATTGTAGATTTTATTTTCCTTAAGCATTGCAATCTTGTTAGAATTATATTAAATATATGTGAAATTTCTAAGAGTATTTGGAAACTGAGTATTAAAGAATCAAAACCATAGAGTTAAAATATCACAGAAACCAGCACTCTAATGCTCCAATCTAAGGCCACCTTATTTGTGTATTTAACCCTTTTGTTTTTCAGTGTTATCTTTGCAGAATATATCAACATCAAATGTTTAATAAAATGTTTTAATTTTTCATATGCAATTAATATTTTTATATTTTAAAGCTAGAGTTTAAAAATAAATCTCCATTTCTTACTATGCTTATTGCGTAAAAATAAGTGCATTACACAAAACTTAACCCCAGAATTCAGTGTCCTCATTCTGAGCTGTCTACAAAGCTTGGAAGATGAGGAGCCCTACTGAAGGCTGGCTTATCCTTAAATATTTTTAAACTTTTTAGTTTTTATATTTTTTAAGCTCTTATAGATACTCCCAAGTAAGTATTAATACTAAAAAAAATTGTTACTACAATTTTACCATTGTGAAAATTTTCTGACAGAGCAAGAAGGAAGGGATTTTTTAGTTTATAATTTCAGAGGTAATTATTTTCCTGGCCAGGAATATGTATGCTGGTAAGGAGTTGATGTTGAGTTTTGCTCATATCTTGGTAGATCTAAAAGCAAAGAAATTAAATCAGAAATCAATGTCCACAAATTCTATGGTTAAAAAAAAAATGCTTCCCAGAAAAAGCTGAAGAATGACCACATAAATAAAACACAAGACAAGAATATACTACTCTTTGTATTTCTTAATAAGGAGCTTGAAATCTTAGCTAGAGTATCAAGAGAATATAAGGAAGGTAATATCAGGGAAACAGAAAAAATGAATTTTTAGATTATAGTTTACAACATATAAAAGATCCCAAAGGTCCCATCAGAAAACACCCACAGATGATAAATATTTTCAGCAAAGTAGCAGTATTCAAAATTAATACACAATAGGTAGTAGGTTTCTCACACACCAACAAAACGTATGTTGAGAAACAAATCATTAAATAATTCCACTTGTGTTATCCTAAAAAAAATAGTTAGGAATAATTTAGGAGTAAGGAAGTGAATGATTTATATAATGAAAATTTTAAAATATTGAGAAAAGCAATCAAGGAAGCTTCTAGAAGATGCAACGACTGTTCATGCTCATCGCATAGCAAAATTAATATTGTAGAAATGGTAATTCTGCCAAAAAGCAATATAAAAATCCCATAAAATTCCAACTTTATTATTTGCAGAAACAGGAAAAAAGAGTCCTTAACAAATCAATACTTCTCAGTAAGAACACTGCTGGAGATACCACCATACCTGATTTCTACCTATACCACAGAACAGTATAGCATGAGAAAACAAAAACAAAACAAAACAAAAATGGATCCAAGGATCAATGCAATAAAATGGACAGCGCATATATAAGCCAGCTGCTTTTTGACAGAGTCCAAAATACACACTGGAGAAAAGGCAGACACTTCAGCAAAAAGTACTATAAAACTGTTTATCTACGTGTGGAAGAGAGAAATTCGATTCCTTTTCCTCCTTGCATTAAAAACAAACACACAAGCAAAACCAGATCAAAAATTTTAAACACAACCATAAACTTGAAATTGATGGAAGAAACAGTAGAGAATATACCTCATGGTGTGGGCCTATGTAAGGCCTATATTGGAAAGGCTAAAGACAAACATCACATATTTTCTTTCATATGTGCTCCTAACTTGGAATTTTCCATTCTATATGGTTAAATTGGAGCAACTCTAGAAGCTAGGGAATTAGAAAGGACCACCAGGAGAGATATCTTTAAGGGAAGTGTTTAGTAGAAGATAAATAATAGGAAAACAATTAAAATGAATATTGGGGGTGGAGAGGTAGGCAGTGAAGGACAGGTGCGTTGAGTAGAAGTTAGGGAGGGAAGGAGAGATTAAGTAAAGGAAAACATTTACACAAATAGCCTTGTGGAAACCTACTACTGTGTGCCTTTTCTATATCAATTATTATTTCCATCCCCCTCAGAGGCTTGGCCATTTTAAACATTTAACAGCCAGCGTAATAAGTGATCGAAATATCTATGGGTTATAATCAACATGCTGTTGCTAATTTCTCTCTGCCTCCCCGACCCTACCACCACCCTCAGTCTCAGACTTCAGCTTATGATCCATTAAAATGGTAATAATTTTTTCACTTAGTTCTTTCACTGCCTACTTTTGTGAAATTGAAATCATTTTAACTTTAGGCCGCATTATTCTTCACAAAGCAGAACAATTTTCCATTTGTCTTAGGATGTTCTGTTTATGCTAAAGTGTTCTTTCAAAAAATGTAATTCTGTGTATATTTTCAAATGGCATATTTATAAATTGAATTATATCCAAAAGAAGATGACCAAAATAGTGAGAGTTTTACAAACACATTATATAAGGAATGCGGCTATCATTTTGTGTTCAAGATGTGGTGCAATTAAAGCTATACGATGCTGTGTATCCTGGTGTAGACATGACAGCTTTCTTCAGTGATTTGGAGAACTGCCATGCATATATTGAGTAGCTATAGAGAACAATTCTTGGATCAAGGTGTGACAATTTATCTAACAGTCAGAGCTGTTATTCAGTAAACCATCTTGTCAACAACAAAATTCTCATAGTAAGTAGGGATCAGAGGGATGATCTTTATTATCTATGACTTGAAGGTTGTGTGATTATCTCTGTCACTAAGCAATTACCCAACAGATGGTAATCAAACTTCAATGAGCAATCCTTACTCGGCACATTCTGGTGAAGACTATTTTAGGAAAGACTATGCTACTAGAATCCATTGCCTGTGCCAACACAACTGGTTTAATTCCCAGGCTATAGATAGAACTGTGCCTATTGCCTTGAGGTGGCTTCACTTCCTCCCTTAGCAGATTCGAAGCTTTCCTATAGCAGTGGGAAAAGTTTGCTAGGAAGCTTGTTTGCATTGAACTATGTGAAAAAAAAAAAAGGATGTATTTAAAATAACCCTTTATCCTACAATCCTTTCAGGTTAACAGTATATATTTGGGGCAGCTTATATAATACAAGCATCATTTAATGAGCTACAGCTATGAAAGTGCTAGAAAATAAATCAAAATGTAACTTATGCCAGAGATTTTTTTAGAATAAAAATAAAGCCATGCTTTGGGGTATTTGAATGTCACAGCAAGGCAACATATATAATATAAATAGTCTTTCAATTCTCACTTTGATTAGAGTAGAAAATACACATTACATTGGTTTTTCTGTGTCATGAAACTGATTCAAGTTACATTTGATCTTTTATCTTGTTCCTGCTTTCACTAAAGCAGCAGACAAAGCTCATATTTAGGCTTAATACAGATTTCATTGAGCTCACTAGTTCCATGATGCAGCTCATTTTATTAGGCTCAACACTCTATACAAAGCATCAATTGCAGAGGGTCACACTGCATCTTTCTAGCTGTCACACCAATATCTTCCTAAGTGCCATCTGCAATGTCTCAGGATTTTTATTTATACTAGACATCATTTAGTTTGATACGAGTTATTTTCAAAATGCCTGCAGTACACAAAAATGCACTTTATCACTAGACAGTCCATTGCTGTGGAGATAGGACTGCCAGCAAGATTTTTCTTGGACTTAGAGATCTAGAATAATGGTGATGATACCTATGAGGAAAAGCAATCTTAATTCTCATAAAACCCATAAAAATGATAGCAAAATTGGGGATGGAAGACAGTGGAATTCATAGAGCTTAGGCTTTGTTAGGAAACAGAGCTCAGTTACCTAGTTTTTTTATTCTACAACAATAGGCTAACTGGATTTTAGGATCTAACCTGATACAATTGGTGGAGGAACTAATGTATGAAAAAGAGGTGGTGATGCTGTTGATGAAGGTGAATTTCTTAGGAAACTTCAGCAGTTCCAGAGGCAGGAGCTTCAACAGGTCAGAAATAGATCCAGCAATGTTCTTCCTTCAGGAAAGTCTAGCAGTTCAAATTGTACATTACTGAAGGTCATTTAAGCCTGAAAGGAAAGGTTGATACTTAAAGAAAAAAATAAAGTTATGTTTTAAAGCAAGGAAACATTTGAAAAAGAAGCTAAGTAGAAAAGAAGCTGAACTCTAAGAAGTCAAAAACATGTCAGTTAGTTACTTCTGTAAGATACTAATCCAGGGGCATGAGAGTTCATAGATGTTTCCTCATAGTCAACGTTCACCATTTATATTTGAAACACACACACACACACACACACACACACACACACACACACACACACACACACACACACACACACACACACACACACACACACGCACGTGCCTATATGCCGTTTATACTCTTCCATTTTTTCTAAAGGATTCTCATTTTTTTTATTCCATATCCACCAAAAATTGTCTGAATGTTTTCACATCTGCTCTTAGAAAGAATAAACTATTCAGGACAATAGATTTCCAAACTCAACCAAAGCTAAGGTGCTGTGCTTATGGTCAACTTGGATGTTTCCTTTCAATGAAAGAGTTTCAGATAATATTTGAATTTGCAGGAAAAGAAATGAAGTGATAGGGCAAGTCTCTATAACAAAAACAAGATGGATCACATTAGCCTTTTTGTTAGATTGCATCTTTCCTGTGTTGTTAAAATTTCTTGATTAGATATTGAATCCAAGTGATGCCAACTTTAACAGACAATGATGATAATATAAAATGTTTTTAGATACCAATGAAACTCATATATAATTATGATATTGCATATCCTATTAAGGTAGAAAATAGAAACAATGATAATTAATTGATAAATGAAATCCTGCTTATGAAATAACTCTTAAATTTTCCCCCAAGTTTAATTATATAAACACATGTGAATAGCATGAATCAATGGTTAGAATGTGGTTTGGGAATGGCGCAATTCACTGAGAACAATGGTGGTGATGGCTATGACATACTGAGAAACCTGCGCAGGGCCACTAATTTCACTAAAGGAAGTCACAGGCTGGCTGAGTTCTGAGCCTTACGTTACCATGGTCTGCCTGTCTTCTATGAGAGCCAGAGATAAAATGTTAGACCTTATCTCCAAAAAACTATACATTTAATTAAAAAAAATAGATGCATGTATATGGTATCTCACACTAGTATTGCATTTGAGGTGTGTCTGCCTCATTCTTCTAAATAATAAAAAGCATTATCATATGAGTTGATAGTAGTGATAAGCAAAAATCCATGTTCTGAATAAATGTGGCAACATATTGCCTTCAAAATGGAAATTACAAAAGCCATGAGGAGGATCACTCATTATTGTTTTAAAAGTTGATAAAACAGTAAAAGTTAACTGAGTTCCAACTGCTAAAGCATCATGCTATTTTTCTCCCCTCCCCCTTTTGTGCCTTCTGCAGCACAGTGAAATAACCATCAAAAGAGGTTCTAAGATCAAGAGCACAGGTGGCCACCAGCATGAGGAGACCAGTTTATATTGGTAAGTGGAAAAATGTGACAGTTTGCTCTCATTTCTATATATCATGACTTCTGTTGGTAATGTTTTTTGTTTGTTTGCTTGCTTGTTGGCTCTTAATTCAAAAAGTCCCATGATATATTTTATTGTAGAAATTACAAATGCTTTTAAAATTCAATCTGTGAATTTTCTGTGATTTAGAAGGCATCTATCTCACTGAAATTGTCTTCCCTTTGATCCGTCTCCTTCCTAAGATCCCCCTTAGCAATCCCTGTGGCCCTGACTAACTTATTGCACAATCTAGTTCTATTAGTTCAATCTTTATACATTCTGCATATGAGTAGGCTCATATAGTATTTTGTTTTCTGTCCCTTAATAAATATAGTTCTGTTTTTCCAAGAAAGAAAGATGAGTTTTTATATGGGAAAAGTAAAAAACAAAACTGTTAGAAATTGATAGCGATTTAAAGTAGCAATGTGATTACATGAAAATATCTGCATTTGTTGACATTTTGTTTCCTCATTTTATAGCAAAGGTTATGCTTGATTAGTTCGATTTCTTAAGCATCAGTGAAGAGAGTGCATGTCCACATTCTAGTAGTTTACTCTTTATGTGACAAGAACTTAAAGACAGTAAGTAAGTTAGCTCATATTTCATGTTTTCCACATGCCAAGTAATACATCCAAGACACTTACTGCATTCCCTTGTTTAATCCTCACTATACACTGAAAGGTTGTAGGTATAATGACTCTTGCATTAGCACATACATAAAGAAAATAATTATCAGCATGACACTGGATTGTCTATAATCCCAGTATTCCCTGGGAGTGTTCTGATCCATTTCTTACTGGTAGCAGTTTCCACTCTTACACTGATTTATAAAACTTTTGTGTAGTTAAGATACATTAAGATTTTAGCTGAGATGCCAAGCTACTTTTCATAGGATAATTGCTTAGACTCTGATGCTTGTGTATTTACATGCAGTCCTATAACTTACAAATGGCTTATAAATATGTAAATTCATCTACTACTCCCACACTTACAAGAAAACAGGGTAGAATTCATTCTTTCAGTTTTTAGAGATAGGGAGGCTCCTATACTGACAGGTTAGCTGGCTCTCTGGATATCTTATTGCTCTGAGCTTTTCAGTTTTTCTGTAGTTCAGGGACAGTCAGTATATATGCAATCTACTGCAGAATGAATGTTTTTGTAAGATGACTAAAATGTATTTGCAGGAGATTCAAGATGGTTTGAAAGAAAGCAGAAAGTGCAATATCCACTTTCAATTATCATTACAGCAACAAATACTCTATTATATTTTAAATGTTAAATAATAACTGTATTATATTTTAATAAATATTTTTAACTCTCTCAAAATCATCATTTTTCACAATGTAGACAGGAACCTGCAAACAGACAACAGACTGTACACCATAGAGCAAAGCAGTCAGACCTGAGGGTAACACCAGTCAAGTCTGACTCTGAACTATACCTTTGAGCTTCTAGCTCATGTCTGCTCCTGTCATTCTAGACTTACCTCAGCACACAGCAAGAATTATGATTTTTGATCTATGTGGGAGAAAGAAGATTGAAATCCAAGCTATTAAAATTAAGCTGGTACAAGGAAAGTGACAGGGACATGAGTCCTGGAAAGAAAGACTTCAACCTTTTGACAGGAAGCCAAAAGGCTGTTAGACTTCATAGGAAATTATTTCTAACTTTCTGTATACAACAAGCTTTGATATTTTGAGATATATTGTTGGATGTCTCAAGGAGTATTGATTTCGTTTTTTTTTTTACCCTTTCATATTTTTACCTCTAAAGACAATTTAGGTTGCATTTAGAAGAATGCACCTTGTCAGTTCTCAAACACTGCAGTCTTGGGTATCATTTTAAGAGGTACAAGTGGCCCTTGGACTTCTCTGAAATAAAAAGGAACCATATTTCCCTACTACATTGAAGAACTCTAAAAATAAATCTCACTTGTTCATTTAAAAAACTACCAACGAAAATTGAGCCCTTTTGTGTGCAAGGTGAAACACATGTTAAAGTAGAAGTAAAAATTAGCTTTCCTAGATGAGTTTTGTGTCTTTCTCAGCTCTGCTAAAATGGATCCAAGTATTTGCATGTACTTTTTAAATTAATAACTATTGTAATACTGTGTCAAAGTATTATTGCACATATGTTCATAAATAGCTTTGGTTATAAGTAAATAATAGAAAATTTGGCTTTTTCCTCTAAACGATGCTATTTAATATTTTCTGTCATTGTGTAAGATTTCAGGAAGTTAATTTTATTGTTTTGTGGTTTGTTTTTAAGTTTCACTTCCTTGATATGCTTCAAATGACATATATAGGCTGCTTCAGCTACACATATGCATGCACTTACCCAGCCACACACCATGTACACAAATACATACATATATAGAGTCTGCAAAAGACTTAAGATAAAGTTGAAAATTTATAGCACTGACTCAGCCATCATCATATGGTTTCCCCTTAAAGCAGATGGGAATAAATACAGAGACCTACAGCCAGACATTACATATACATTCACACACACACACACACACACACACACACACACACACACAGAGAGAGAGAGAGAGAGAGAGAGAGAGAGAGAGAGAGAGAGAGAGAGAGAGACTTTAAAAACACACATTTCAAAATGTGGTATCTCTATTAAATTCCTTATTCCAGAGCTCAGGAAACCCTGTGAAAGAGGAGACAGAAAGATTGTGAGCAAAGGTATAAAGAGAGGACAGGGCACCAAAAATGCAATGACATCTAAATACCAGTTATACTGGTGCACATAGGATTTAAAAGAGACTGTGGCAACCTGCACAGAGCTGCCTCAAATGGGTTCCCAGAACTGAGCTGGAAAGTAGAAACCTATTCTGATCCCTAATCTAGAAGCTATCTCCAACTGATAACTGCTAACCAAGGAAAAATTGGTTTTCTCCAAGGAAGTCTTACTGGGTATACAGACAGGTTCTATGCCCAGCACTAATTTTCCAACCAAACCATACTCAACTGAATTTCTGGAGATTCTTTGTCTCATAGTGCTTTGTCAGAGAATTTTGCTTAAACTGTACAAGTCTTTTGTATATACATTATGGTTTCTTATTTTGTGTTTTCATGGAATTTTTTTGTGTCTACAAATGGGTGCCTCTGCATCTATACATGTTCTTTGTGCTTTTCCCCATTGGTTGTTTTTCTTTTTTGTTTGTTTTGAACTATGCTGGTTTGCTTGGTTTTCTTTTCTTTTCTTTATTAATATATCTGATTTAGATGTCAATTTGTGTTCTAAGCAGAGAGAGAGAGAGAGAGAGAGAGAGAGAGAGAGAGAGAGAGAGAGAGAGAGAGAATAAGGATTTGGATAGGAGGGGAGGTAGGAAGAACTTGAGAGGAGGTGGGGGAGGATGAATTTTAAAAAATATATTGTATGAAACAAATGAAAGAAAAAATAGAAAATAAAAGTCATAACAACATTAAAAACTATTTAATTAACCTATTATTAGTTTCCAATTTTACATGGTTAAACTTACATTCAGAAATAAATGGAGTCAACCTAAGGACTTAAATGAGTAAAGGAAGGATTTAGCTGAATATGCTATGTCTTGGAAAGGAGAGGGGTAGCCAAGTTAGCATTGGAAGTTAGAAAAGGGTTGTCTATTCATGTGTATATCATGCTCTGACTCTGTCAAGTCAGAGTGAGAGAACTATACATTCAGGAAAGAAGAGGTTCCACAATCATGCTAGCTCAGATATTTTATATGAGCAGACTTATGAACATCTGAATAGGTCTTCTTACATCTTCATTATTAGGGCTTGAAGTTGTTCATGCCAATGTACTCTTTGGTTGTAAAACATATATTCTCCTTACTAAAGTTCAAGTTATCAGTGACACAGAGGGTTGGAAGTTAATCTTACTTACCATCTACTGCAAAATAAGACATTTTCTAGAAATTTACAGAGTCTCAGAAAGAAAGAAAAAAATTACAATAGCACAAATATCATTGACACTTGCCTAGACCTAGATAATGACATGAGAGAAAGAATGCCTCAGAGGTTAAGCCTTGTAGGACAATGAGTTAATGAAGAAGCAGAAAAAGGCACAATGGGAAGTTGTTTGCTATTCTTCTGTATTCACTGAATGACTCGCAAATTAAACCTTGGCGCTTGAAGAAAGTGAACCACAGAGAACTGAAAGGGAACAGAAATGTAAAGGAGCATTTAAATCTGCCTTTGCTGACAACAAAGGATACAATTATCTTTGAAGCAAGAAAGCTTGAGTAGCCTTCAGCTTCTTTAGAACCTCAGGCATAAAAATGAACATAACTGAGCAAGTGTAGTTGTGGAAGGATGAAGCCCTCACTAGATGTATGCTACCCAAGGGAGGGATAGCTAGATGTTGAGGTAGCTTTATTCCCATCTTTCTGAAAAACTGCCACTCTGATATCCATAGTGGCTGTACAAGTTGGGCCTTCCATCAGCAATGAATGAGTGTTTTCTCTAGTCTACTTTCATACCAGCCTGAATTGTCACTTGTGTTCTTGATCTTGGCCATTCTAATATAGATCTAAATCAGAGGCTTAAATTAGTGTGATGCCCATTTCCCTAATGGCAAAGGATGTTAAATGTTCCTCTACATGTTTTTTAGCCATCTGAGTAACTTCTATTGAAAATTCTTTGTTTAGATTGGTGTCCAATTTTTAGTTGGCTTATTTAGTATTTTGATGTCTGCTTTCTTGAGTTCTTTCTATATTTTGGATTTTAGTACTATACTGGATATAGAATTCATAAATGTCATTTCCCATTCTATTGGCTGTCACTTTATCCAAATGATAGTGTACTTTGCCATACAGAAGCTTTTAGCTTCACCAGGCCCCATTTATTCATTGTTTTAAATCTTAGTGCCTGCAATATTGTGTTCTATTTAGAATGTCCTTTTCTGTGCCACTAATGTCAAAGCTATTTCCTATCCAAGATTCAGTGTATCTTGTTTTATGTTGGAAAAGTATGTATTTTTTTTTTCTTTGCCAGTATGTATTTCTGGATTATTCATCAAAAATCATGTATCCATATGGGGTGTGGATTTATTTATGTCTAGGAATTTGATTCAATTCTACTGATCAATGTGTCTATTCTACTGCCAATATCATGCTGTTTTTTATATGTATAGCTCTGCAGTACAACTTGAAAATAGAATTGGTAGTATCTGAAGCAACTGATTTATTATTAAGGTTTATTTTAACTATTCTTTTGTGAGTTTTGTTTGTTGGTTTTGATGTTTCCACATGAAACCAAGAATGATCTTTCCCAGATCTGTGAAGAATAGTGTCGGAATTTTGGTAGGTATTGTATTGAATATCTAGACTGCTTTTGGGATGATGATGGGTCTATAGGAGGTATAGACACGGGAGAAGGAAGGCTACAGCAGATGTTTTGTTGCAGGCCGAGGAATGAGACTGGAATACTGGCTTTGTAGGAAAGGAGAGAGTAGTGAAGGTCTTTGGTTAGTGTTCCTTTTTCTCTGGCCTGCCGGATGGTCTGTTCCCAAGAAATACCTGCAGGCTTTGGAGGCAGAGAAAGGGGGATGAGTTAGGAGAAGGAAGGGTGGAACAGAAAATTTTGTGATTTGTTGGGAAAGTGTCTGCGAGGTAAGAGACTGCAGTTCTGCTACAGAGCTGTGGATGCAGCTATGGGATTGGATCTGGAGGAGAAGGAGATGAGAAAATCTACAGGTTGCCCACCTGATTCCCTGGCAGGAGTCCCTACTTGGCTTTGAAATGTGGGTTCTAGGAATCCAACTCAAGTCCTTGTGAGTTAATTTTACTGAGTGAGCTGTCTTCTCAACTCCAGAATTCCTTACTTCTCTTAACCAATTTTAATAATTTGTATTATTCTCAATCCATCAACATTGGACAATTGTCAGTATGTGAACACATAATAAAATGCCAGCATATGAAATGGAATAAGTGTTTTTTCTATTGTTTACTGGCATATACAATAATTGTATATCATAATTTCCATATATATTATATGGAAATAGATGTAAGAATAGTACACAAATTATAAGTATACAGTTCAGTGGATTTCTCACTATGTTTATAAAACTGCAATACCACTCAGAGTAAGAAACAGACCTTAACAAAAGCATTCAAATGATACTTGATGCTTTCCAATATGAATCTCAGTCCTTCTTAAAATAACCAATTTTATGAGATTAAATTATAATTATTTAGTCTCATTTACATGTATACAAATGTAATAATTGGTTTTAGGTTGTGTGTAGATTTTTCTCAATATTATATATGCTAGATTCCTATATGTAGCTTTAATTTTCAATGTATTTCATCAAAAGTTTTTAGATCTAACTACTTATATGTATCTTCTTGGATTTTATGTCAAAATATTAGATGGTTGTACAGCTTGTTTTATGGCTTGAAATTGTATTTTTATTGTTTAATAATAAACATTTTATTAACTCTTAGAATTTTTCTTATATTTTTATTATATTCATAATATACTTCTTCCCCCTAATTCCTCCTAAATGCCATGATCTCTCCTCTATTTTGAAAGAACAGACTATCTTGCGCCCAAATATCCTGGTCCTGTACTTTTGCAGCCTTTCCATCTCTTCTGTAATGGTCCCTGAGCCTTAGTTGTAGGGGTTGTTTTGGCACAGTATTCATTAGATGCAGGCAACCATGGGCATTTGTTCTTCACATTTAGATTGGTTGTAGCTTTCTTATAATGATCTCTGTCTACTGCAAAAAGGAGTTTCTCTTATGAGAGAGTTACACTTATCTTTGGGGACAAGTATTAGAATGCAATAAAATCAGCCTGGTTCAAGAAAGTGACCATAAAAAGTTTATTTTCACTACATACTGCTACTTCTCCAAATGGAAGAATTTAGAGGAAGCCATTCAAGCCTCCTTGATCATGGTGGATAATGTTTTTGTTGTGATCTTGAATTAGGTTTGTGAGTATCATACCGATTTTTTTTGCAGGATTGTTTAAAAGAGAAACTAGTTTAAATTCCCTGTCTTTGTTGAGTTTTTGTGTAGTTTAGAGGTCAAGTGACTGTGTCCTTATAACATGAGTTTGGTAATGTGCCTTCTGTTTCTATTTTGTGTAATAATTTGAGGAAAATTAGTATTAGTTCTTCTTTGAATGTCTGGTAGAATTCTATTCTGGCCCCAAGCTTTTATTTTGTTGGGAAATATGGGTGACTGATCTATTTCCTTGGAGGTTATAGGATGATTAAAATTGTTAAGCCAATCTTAGTTTAACTTTGGCAAGTAAAATCTATCAATAAATCATCCATTTCATTTAGATTTTTCCAATTTTGTAGGATGCAGGCTTTTCATCTAAGACCTAAGGATTTTTTTAGATTTCCCCAATGTCTGTTGTTATGTTCCCTTTTTCATCCCTGAGTTTGTTAATTTGGATACTGTCTCATTGCCTTTTACTTAGTATGGTTAAGGGTTTATCTGTCATGTTGATTTTCTCAAAGAACCAGCTCTTGGTTTAATTGATTCTTTGTATTGTTCTCTTTGTTTCTAATTGATTGAATTCAACCCTGAATTCGATTATTTCCTGCTTGCTGTCTACTTCTCCTGGGTCTGTTTGCTTCATTTTGTTCTAGAGTTTCTACATATACCTTTAAATTGCTAGTATGAGATCTCTCCAATTTTTTTATGAAGGCACTTAGTGCTATGAACTTTTATTGTGTCCCATAAGTTTGAGTGTTTTGTACCTTCATTTTCATTGAATTCTAAAAAGTCTTTAATTTTTTTTTCTTTGTTTCTTTTCCGACCTAGTTGTCATTGAGTAGAGTGTTATTCAGTTTCCATGAGTTTGTAGATTTTCTGTTGTTGTTGAAGTCCAGCTTTAACCCATAATGGTCTGATGAGATAAAAGGGATTATTTCTATTTTCTTTTACATCTTGAGGCTTTCTTTGAGTATATGTCCAATTTTGGAAAAAGTTTCATGAGAAGAAGGTAAAATCTTTTACTCTGAGGTAATGCCTTTGTACTGAAGTGTGTTTCTTGTATGCAGCAAAAACATGGATCCTGATTTTGCTTCCATCCTGCGTCCTTTTATCAGGGAATTGAATCCATTGATGTTTAGAGGTATTAATGAACAGTAATGATTAATTCCTGTTTGTGGCCATGTGTTCTCCTTGCCACTGGGGCATGGGAACACAGCTTGGGCAGGTGAATTGGGGGATGCTAGACTATATTTTATCCTATGCCTCCACCAGGTGATGGGCTTGTGGGAAATGTTGATACACTGCTTCTCAGGGAGGGGGAAAATACAGTCTAAGATGTGGGCCTTAGCCAGCATGAAAAATAGACTGAGGCTAAAGCTGGATTTCCCTGATTCCTGGACATCCAGATGTTGGGAATGAAGGGGCCCATGGGCCTGTAATGAAGAGCACAGCACCAGGGTTTCTCAATCTCCTAGACATTCAGACTCTACTGGAAGTGTAAGGGCATTGGGACCACAGGGTGTTCTTAACCTGAGGATGATGATCCTGTGCATTTGGTTCAGCTCTGTGGACAAAGGCATGCTCCAGATGGTGGTACTTGATAAGAGAGACAGTCCTTAGTTCCAAACTGTTTGCTAATTATTCCTCATGGAAAATGGACCCATACCACCTCTTCAGAGTGGACCAGGGTTTAAATACCTTTTTCAAGAAGAAATATCTGCTAAGGGATACTTATTGGCTAAACTCTCAGGACCCATCTATATACCTCATTAGCATGGGAACTCTGCTCTGGGCTACATTATCATTGGCCATGTCTCTATGTGGGGAGTATGGTACATTTTTCTAGGCCAAAAATCTGGTAGAGAGTAGGGATATGCCTACCATCCTCAGATGCATTCTGGGATCTCTGAACACAGTATTACCAAATTTCCTAGCATGGTCAAATGCCCTACCTGTTATTTTGATGTTGGTAGTGAGAGGAGAGGGTAGGAGAGTAGAGGGAGGGAGGGAGAGAGAGAGAGGGAGGGAAGGAGGGAGGGAGAGAGGGAGAGGAAGAGAGAAAGAGAGAGAGAGAGAGAGAGAGAGAGAGAGAGAGAGAGAGAGAGAGAGAGAGCTTCCCTAATTTTGGTTTTGCTGGTGTGGGGTTATTTATTTTCTGTGTTTTATAGGGTATAGTTAGCATCTTTGGATTTGAATTTTCCTTCTAGTATCTTCTTTAGGGGTGGATTTGTGGATAGATGTTGTTTAAATTTGCTTGCATCATAAATTATCATCTCCATCTATGATTACTAAAACTTTTCTGAGCATGTCTGGGCTGACATTGCTGTCTCTTAGAATATGTAAAGTATCTTCCCAGGCTCCCCCTGGTTTTTAGAGACTCTGTTGAGATGTTAGGTGTAATTCTGATAGGTCTACCTTTTTATGTTATTTGGCCTATTTCCCTTGCAGATTTTAATATTTGTCCTTTGTCCTATACATACAGTGTTTTTATTATTATATGTCAGGAGAAGTTTCTTTTGTGGTCCAATCTATTTGGTTTTCTCTAAGCTTCCTTTATGATTATATGCATCTCCTTTTTTAAGTTTGGGAAGTTTTCTTTAATGATTTTGTCGAAAATATTTTCTGGTCCTTGGAGCTGAGAGTCTTTTCCTTTTTGTATAATTAGTATGTTTGATCTTTTAATAGTGTTGCAGATTTCTTGGATATTTTGTGTTAGGAATATTTTAGATTTAACATTTTCTTTGACTGATATGTCAGTTACTTCAATCCGATCCTCTATGCCAGAGATTCTCTCTTCTGTCTTTTGGATTCTGTTGTGATGCGGGCGGGCATCAGTATTTACGGCTCCTTTCTCTAGCTTTTCCAGCTTCAGGATTACCTCAGTTAGCACTTTACTGCTTCTATTTCTATTTTCAGGTTCTGAACAGTTTCATTCATTTCCTTTAACTGTTTGATTTTATTCTCCTGTATTTCTTTAAGGGATTCATTCATTTACTCCTTAATGGATCCTATCATCTTTATAAGATTGAATTTAAGCTTATCTTCTTCTGCTTCAGCTGTGTTAGGATATCCAGAGCTTGCTGTGGTAGAATAGCTGTCTTGTAGTGGTTTAGCCACATTATCTTGTCTCTTGTTGGTTGTGTTCTTAGACTGACCCCTCACCAAGTAGTAGTCCCTGGTATTGGATGGATGTTCCTTATGCAGAAAGGACTCCTCAGCAAGGCAGGCAGAACCCTGGGACTGACAATGGAGTTCTGGGAACAGGAAGTTGCTTACCTCTACTGCCTGAGTCCCAAGTGAAACTGGATGATCCTGGGTTCCCACAGATCTCCTTAGAAAGAGAGACAGATCTGTAAGCCTGAGCACAGAATTTAAAGAACAGAGTACATCTCACCTCTACTGGCTCTGCTAAGCAGGCAGGAGAGAGCTGGTGTTGGCTCTAGCCTGGATATTCCTGGGGCCTCATAGGACTGGATATTCTTGGGGCCCAGTAGGCATCCTCAGGATGAAGGAAATGTAGCTGCAGAGTGGGAGGGGTGGATGACAGTATGCAGATCACTTCCACTGGCTCTGTCCCAGGTAGACCCAACAGGCAGATGATAGGCAAGGCACAGTCTATCCTGGGTTTTTCCAGGGCCCAGCATCAAGATTTAACATTTTACTTGACAAAAGTTTCATAGGAATTGAGGTTATTAATTAAATTTAAGCCTGCCAATTCTTTCAACTTAAAATTCAACATTTCTCACTTATCCAACTTTTAAATTTTTCCCACTAGCTAATTGATGCTTAGCAATCTATCAATATTTTCTTGTCTCACTAGCTCCCGACCAATCTTACATCTGTGGAATCATAGCTGAGCAGTGATGACTGGAGTTTGCTGAAGAAGAATGATTGCACACTCCATTTCTGTTTGGAAAAAATAATTATTTGTCCAGTCATATGAAACTAGGATGGCAAATGTGCAACAGGCATGAAAATGATCCAGAGGGTGCATGATTTTAACAGAGGGCTGGGTTCTCAACCATGCAGCAAGTATGACAGCTCCATCACTTTCCCAGACACATCTCTGGTGGCTGAATAGATGCTTCATTTGTTCCAGTGCCATTAATTTCCACAGTGTTGAAACTTCACTACCCTAGTGTTAAGACAATCTTAGAATGCATAATTTGATGTTATGTTGTTGTGCAGAGTGCTTTTAATGAAACCATAATATTTGGAATTAGCTTAATGCATATTCTATAGTAGGTATAATTTTCTTGATTTTTAAGTGTATGGTTCTAAAGTATTTAAATATATTGCTATTTTTGTGCAACTCTAGGCTCCATTTAGCCTCAGAATATTCCTATATATGAGTTTATCTCTAATTATATATGAAAAATTTACTCATTCATCATTCTTCCTAATTTATGGCATTGCTATAAGCATCTTTTTATGCTATAATAATTTCATAAAATACATTTATTTTAATTAATCTTTTTAATTTTATAAAAAGTTAGTGAAATTCAAGGCAATTTAAAATAATTCTGTTATTTGTATGCATGTGCATTTATCTGTGCTTAGTATTTTTATATGACTGTGAGTTACTGTCCACAATATTCATACTTTATTTAAAAAAAAAAACTCCCATATATATTTCTTGCAGAGATATCAAAGTGGCAATATACTTTCTCAGTTTGTTTGGGTTCATTTTGCTTTTGTTTATAGGAAGATGGGAGGAATATAGACTTCCAGGTGGGCAATTTGTTTGCCTTTGCTTTTAGTGTGTTAAATCTACCACTGTGCAACTAAAAGGCAGTGGGATTTCTATTCAGATTTCTAGTTATAAACTTGCTGATAGTCTCACTGAGAATCCTTTAGCCAGTTGTTCGCTGGTTTTAGTTTTTCCTGGATTCTCAGTATGTGTCTCTTTGTGTGTTTTATTTAGACTTTGTTGACATTCATAGATTCATATATTCATAAATATTCCTCAATTTGCAAACTTTGCAATCATTATTTCTCCATGTTATCTTTCTCTCCCATCCTTCTTTTCCAATACAATGTCTATAATGACATGTTTCAGAATGTCTCATAAGTCCCATGAAGTCTGATATGGTTACCTTCCTTTATTTCCTATTTTTGCTCTACAAAATAAGTCATTTTAAATAGCTTACATTCAGGTCCAGTGATATGTTTTCTGAATCTTTATAAGTGCATTTCAACACCTCTAATGAAAAAATTTTGGGGCTTTTTTTTGGTTATATTCTTTATTTACATTTCAAATGTTGTGCCCTTTCCCAGTTTCCCCCCTCCCAGAAAGCCCCTATCCCATCCTAACTCCCCCTGCTTCTATGAGCGTATTTCTCCACCCACCCCATACCTATCTCCCTGCCCTCAGTTTCCCTACACTGGGGCATCTATTAAGCCTTCACAGGACCTATGACCTCTATTCCCATTGATACTTGCCAAGGAAATCTTCTGCCACATATGCAGCCATGTGTACCCCTTGGTTGATGGCTTAGTCCCTAGGGGCTCTGGGAGTCCAGTTGGTTAATACAGTTGTTCTTCCTGTGAGGTTGCAAACCTGTTCAGCTCCTTTAGTCCTTTCTCTGACTCCTCCAGGGTGGACCCCACTCTCAGTCCAATGGTTGGCTACAAGCATCTGACTCTGTATTTGAAAGGCTCTGGCAGGGCCTCTCAGGAGATAGCCATATCAGGCCCCTTTCAGCAAGCATTTCTTGGCATCCACAATAGTGTCGGGGTTTGATGACTATATATGGGATGAATCCCCAGGTGGGAAAGTCTCTGGATGGCCTTTCCTTTGGTCTCAGCTCTGCATTTTATCTACATATTTGCTCCTGTGAGGATTTTGTTCCACTTCTCAGAAGACCAAAGCACTTACACATTGGTCTTCCTTCTCCTTGACCTTCATGTGGTCTGTGAATTGTATCTTGGGTATTCAGAACTTTTGTGCTAATATCTACTTATCAGGGAGTGCAGACCATGTGTATTTTTTTGTGACTGGGTTACCTCACTCAGGATGATATTTTCTGGTTCCATCTATTTGCCTAAGAATCTCATGAATTTTTAATAGCCGAATAGTACTCAATTGAGTAAATTTACCACATTTTATGTATTCACTACTCTGTTGAGGGACATCTGGGTTCATTCCAGTTTCTGGCTATTATAAATAAGGATGCTATGAACGTAGTGGAACATGTGAGCTTATTACATGTTGGAGCATCTTCTGCATATATGCCCAGGAGTGGTATAGCTGGGTCTGCAGCTATATGTCCAATACTGTGTCCAATTTTCTGCGGAGCCACCGAACTGATTTCCAGTGTGGTTGTACCAGCTTGCAATTTCACCAACAGTGGAGGGGAGTTCCTCTTTCTCCACATCCTTTCCACCATCTGCTGTTATATGAGTTTTTGATTTTAGCAATTCTGACTGGTGTGAGGTAAAATCTCAGGGTTGTTTTGATTTGCATTTCCCTGATGACTCAGGATGTTGAACATTTCTTTAGGAGCTTCTTAGCTGTTCTATATTCCTCAGGTGAAAATTCTTTGTTTAGCTCTGTACCCCATTTTTAATAGGGTTATTTGGCTCTCTGGAGTCTAACTTCTTAAATTCTTTGTATAAATTGGATGTTAGCCCTCTATAAGATGTAGGATTGAGAAAGATCTTTACCTAGTCTGTTGGTTGCCATTTTGTCCTATTGACAGTGTCCTTTGACTTACACAAGCTTTGCAATTTTATGAGGTCCAATTTGTCAATTCTTGATCTTACAGCATAAGCCATCAGTGTTCTGTTCATGAATTTTTTCCCTGGGCCCATGTGTTCAAGGCTCTTCCCACTTTCTCTTCTGTAAGTTTCACTGTATCTGGTTCTATGTGATGGTCCTTGATCCAATTGGACTTGAGCTTTGTATAAGGAGACAAGAATGACTCAATTTGCATTTTTCTACATGCTAACCTCCAGTTGAACTATCATTATTTGTTATAAATGCTGTCTTTTTTCCACTGGATGATTTTAGCTCCTTTGTCAAATATCAAGTGACCATAGGTGTATAGGTTCACTTCTTGGTCTTCAATTTTATTCCATTGATCTTCCTGCCTGTCTCTGTACCAATACCATACATTTTTTTTAATCACTATTGCTCTGTAATACAGCTTGAGATCAGGGATGGCGATTCCCCCCAAATTTCTCTTATTGTTGAGAAGAGTTTTTGATATCCTGGGTTTTTCATTATTCCAAATGAATTTGCAAGTTTCTCTTTCTAAATATGAAGAACTGAGTGGGAATTTTGATGGGGATCACATTGAATCTATAGACTGCTTTCAGCAAGATGGCCATTTTTACTATATTAATCTTGCCAATCTATGAGCATGGACGATCTTTTCATCTTCTGAAATCTTCAATTTCTTTCTTCAGAGACTTGAAGTTCTTCTCAAACAGATATTATTTGTGACTATTGTGAAATGTATTGTTTCCCCAATTTCTTTCTCAGCCTCTTTATCCTTTGCTTAGATGAAGGCTACTGATTTGTTTGAGTTAATTTTATATGCAGATACTTTGCTGAAGTTGTTTATCAACTTTAGGAGTTCTCTGACATAATTTTTGGGGTTACTTAAGTATACAATCATATAATCTGCAAATAACGCTATTTTTACTTCTTTCTTTCCAATTTGTATCCATTTGACCTCTTCTTGTTGTCTAATTGCTCTACCTAGAATTTCAAGTACTATATTGAATAGATATGGAGAGAATGGGCAGCCTTATCTAGTCCCTGATTTTAGTGGGATTGCTTCAAGTTTCTCTCCATTTAGTTTGATATTTGCTACTGCTTTGCTGTATATTGCTTTTACTGTGTTTAGTTTTGGGCCTTGAATTCCTGATCTTTCCAAGACTTTTAACATGAAGGGATGCTGAATATTATCAAATGCTTTTTCAGTATCTAATGAAAGGATCATGTGTTTTTTATTTGAGTTTGTTTATGCAGTGGATTAGGTTGATGGATTTCCCTATATTGAACCATCCCTGCATCACTGGGATAAAGCCTACTTGATTATGGTGAATGATGGTTTTGATGTGTTCTTGGATTTGGTTGGCAAGAATTTTGTGACTATTTTTCTATCAATGTTTATAAGGGAAATTGGCCTGATGTTCTCTTTCTTTGTTTGATCTTTGTTAGGTTAATTAATATTTTGAATATTGTGGCTTCAGAATATATTTCTGTGTGTCTCTGTCTTTCTCTCTCTCTGTGTCTCTCTGTCCCTCTCTCTCACACACTTTATATATATATGTGTGTGCGTGTGCGTGTGCGCGTGCGCGTGCGTGTGCGTGTGTGTGTGTGTGTGTGTGTGTGTGTGTCTATTTTTTCACTAAGTCAGAGGACTTATTAATCTTGCCAATCTATGAGCATGGACGATCTTTTCATCTTCTGAAATCTTCAATTTCTTTCTTCAGAGACTTCTTATGGCTACTTCTTTCTGAATATGAAGCATTGCATGTAGTTGAGACTGGGAAAGAAGCAAATAAAACTCCAGAATTTCTCACCATTTAGAATGTGGCTTCTTTTGGGTATTTGCTTGGTTTCTGTAAATATTGCTCCATCAGAGGTCATGTTATCTTACTTTAGTCCATAGATTCATATATATATATATATATATATATATATATATATATATATATATACACATATATGTACATGCATGTGTATATGTATATTGAAAGTGGTGAGAAATGAGGTTTTGCCCTTTTTTAGTTCACCTAGCTATTTCTAAATAGTTTGATTCCTCTTCATTTCAGATAAATTAAAATATTATGTATTTTGTATAACATTTGGATACATGATTTCATCACTCTCAGAAGAACCCTAGTGACCAACAGTGTAAGTGTTAACTATACAAAATAGAGAAATCATGCATTTATGATTACAGTGTCATACTTACTACATTGGTTATTACTCTCATATAATTAGAGACAGTGAACTCAAAAGTAAACAGGTCTTTGCATCTTATCAGTAAAGCTATGTTAAAATTAATTCTCATTAAGGAATATTTGTCAATTTGACCAACTTATTTTTTGTAATTGAACACTATGTGTACAGTATAGGCAGAGGTAATTTAATCATTTTACATATGTCCTTTGCCTTATTATTAAAAAGAAACACTATTAAAATTTAAGCAACCCATTCAGAAATTAATATTCCTTCAACTTTAACTGTTAAGCTATAAATTAGGTTTCAAATAGTATCTTGCAACGTGAAATAAGAGTAAGATAAACTTAATAGGCTATGTTACTCAACAACCCTATTAAAATTGGTATACAGAGATAAAGAATTCTCAACTGAGGAGTATCAAATGTCCAAGAAGCACCTAAAGAAATGTTTAACATCCTTAGTCACACAAGTCAAAACAACCCTGAGATTCCACCTTACATGAGTCAGAATAGCTAAGATCAAAAGCTCAGGTGCCACGAGATGCTGGTGATAATGTAGAGAAGGAGAAATATACCGCCATTGTTGATGGGATTGCCATCTGGTACAAACACTCAGAAAATTAGATATAGTGACACTTGAGGACCCGACTATACCACTTGTGAGCACATACCCAAAAGATGTTCCAACATACAACAAGGGCACTCCACTATATTCATAGCAGCCTTATTTATTATAGCCCAAAGCTGGAAATAACCCAGATGTCCATCCACAGAGGAATGGATACAGAAAATGTGGTATACTTACACAATGGAGTACTACTCAGCTATTAAAAACAATGACTACATGAAATTCTTAAGCAAATGTATGCAACAAGAAAATATCGTCCTGAGTGAAGTAACCCAATCACAAAAGAACAGACATGGTATGTACTCACTGATAAGTAGGTATTAGCCCAAAGGCTCTGAATACCCAAGATACAATTCACAGACCACATTAAGCTCAAGAAGAAATAAGACCAAAATATGGATGCTTCAGTCCTTCTTAGAAGGGGGAACAAAATACTCATGAGAGGTAGAGGGTAGGAGTGACTTGGGAGGAAGAGAGAAGAGTGACAGAGAAAATGGGGGCAGGTTCAGGTATGAAGGGAGACAGGTATGATATACAGAATGTCAGGAATTTCAACACTGGCATGTTGTAATGGGGAATGGGGAATGGGGTGGTGGTAGCCACCAGCAAATCACAGATGCCAGAAAAGCTAGAGGCTCCTAGGATGCAATGGGAATGTGACTAGCTGAAATGCCCAACAACGGGGAGGGAGAACCAGTAGAAACCATATCCAGAGGTTAGGTAAGTCTTCTGATTAGATGGTGGGGCTACCCACTCATCTCCAAATTTTTTGCCCAGAATTGCTCCTGTCTAAAGGAAATACAGAGACAAAGTGTGGAACTGAATGAAAAGCCATCCAAAGACTGTTCCAACTGGGATTCCATCCCATATACAGACACCAAACCCAGACACTATTGCTGATGCCAAGAATTACATGCTGACAGGAGTCTGAGAGAGCTGTCTCCTGAGAGGCTCTTCCAGAATCTGGTAAATACAGAATCTGGTAAATCACAGCCAATCATTGGACTGAGTAGGGTGTCCCCAATGGAGGAGTTAGAGAAAGGACTGAAGGAGCTGACAGGATTTGCAACCCCATAGAAAGAACAACATATCACCCAACCAGAGCCCCAAGAGTTCCCAAAGACTAAACAACCAACCAATGGAGGGACCTATGGCTCCAGCTGCATATGTAGCAGAGCATGGTCTTGTTGGGCATCAGTGGGAGGAGAGGCCCTTGGTCCTGTGAAAGCTAGATGCCCCACTTTAGAGGAATGCCAGGGCAGTAGTGAGTGGTTGTGTGGGGGAGCACCCTTATAGAAGCAGCAGGAGGGAGGATAGGATAATGGGTTTCTGGAGGGGAAACCGAGAAAGGGGATAACATTTGAAATGTAAATAAAATATCCAATAAAGAATAATAATTTTTGCCACTGTTCTTAACTAAAATTTTGATCAATTTTGACTATGTTTTCATTACATTATTATCTATTCCCTGAAATTTTTTGATAATTCTCACTTCCTCCCCTGAAACCATTTAATGTGTTTTCTCACAATGTGAAATACAAGGAAATACATATGTGTGTACATATATTCGACTGTGTTGTATTATTCAAGTAAAAGTCTGTGATTTTTCCCTCTTTTATTGTTATTCAGATTGCTTTTCTAAAGGCTACTTTCTCTTATGATCCAGGGTGGATCATGTGTGTGTTGTTTTCACAATCTTAGTGTTTCACCAGCAGAAATGGAACTGGAGCTGGAGGTGTACCTAGAATCTTTAAGTAAAACTGGAACATAAGTTAATACTTCTCAAATATTCATTTTTTTCTCCATGAGTCTTTTATCTCATGATCTATTGCCCTACACAGTCTCTCTACTGTCTGAAAGAAAAAAAAATGTAGTCAAATATCGAATTAAAAAAGGATTTGATAAAATACTTCACACTAACTTGAAAGTAATTGTTAAGCTCTCCTCCATGTTGGCATTTTCTTGATAAGTAACATTGCATGTGATGGTTAAGAATTATAAACAGTATTTATAGACTGTAGAATTTATATTAACATAAATCTATTCATTGTTATATTAATTAAACATTCAATATTAAAATGGCATTAATAAATTCATCCTACTCATAATAGATTGAAGTAGCAATATATTTGGATGGCCAGAATGTATCACACACACACACACACACACACACACACACGCTAGAGCACAGTGTACTGGCTGGTTTTGTGTGTCAACTTGACACAGGCTGGAGTTATCCCAGAGAAAGGAGTTTCAGTTGGGGAAGTGCCTCAATGAGATCCAGCTGTGTGGCATTTTCTCAATTAGTGACCAAGGGGGGGGGGCCCTTGTGGGTGGTACCATCTCTGGGCTGGTTTTCTTGGGTTCTATAAGAGAGCAGGCTGAGCAAGCCAGGGGAAGCAAGCCAGTAAGAAACATCCCTCCATGGTCTCTGCATCAGCTCCTGCTTCCTGACCTGCTTGAGTTCCAGTCCTGACTTCCTTTTGTGATGAACAGCAATGCAGAAGTGTAAGCTGAATAAACTCTTTCCTCCCCAACTTGCTTCTTGGTCATGATGTTTGTGCAGGAATAGAAACCCTGACTAAGGCACACAGTGAATTATAGATTATAGTAACAACATTTCAACATTTCTGTTGACCATGAAACAAAAATAATGATGTGAGGTTTGGGTGTCATTTCTTTATTCCCAAAGAATTATTTAATTTATTCATTTAAATCATTCAATTTATTTATCATAATCTCTATTGTTTACACTGAGAGAAAAGTACCACCCTGGGGATTCTATAATTGATTGCTGACAATAGTAATGGAAGTTTTGTATTTACACAAAATCAGTTAGTATTAAGTTCTCTGGGATATCATGCTGTCTTTCTTTACTGTGGAATAAGGAGTTAGATAGATTGGAAATGCTACCAAGCATAAGATAGAGATTAGTATTAAGGGTAGGAATAACTTTGGGAAAGAATGAATATAGCTAATGTAAAGATTGTGCATCAAATCGTGGCCCTGATGGTATTGGTTATAAAGGATTTAGTCACTGGTTTTCTGACCCTGTTCAGCAGTTTGAAAAAGAGGGTGTTGACCTTTGACTCACAGACAAAATTCAACATGGAAAAAGTGATTAATACTATCCCGATGGCTATGGCATAGACTTTCTTTCTTTCTTTGTTTCTTTCTTTGTTTCTTTCTTTGTTTCTTTCTTTGTTTCTTTCTTTGTTTCTTTCTTTCTTTTTGGGTTTTTTTTTGTTTGTTTGTTTTTTTTGGTTTTTTTTTTTTTTTTTTTTTTTTGGTTTTTTCCAGTCAGGGTTTCTCTGTGTAGTCCTGGCTGACCTGGAACTCACTCTGTGGACCATGCTGGCCTCAAACTCAGAAATCCTCCTGCCTCTGCCTCCCAAGTGCTGGGATTCAAGGCATGTGCCACCACTGCCCAGCGGCATAGACTTTCATGCTACTTTTCCTTCCTAAAAACATTGACTATACAATCAGAAAATACTACTGATTTTGTCTTTGGGTCTTGATTTTCTTTGTCATATTTATTTGTATTATATCTTGTACACAATTATCTTTTTATTCTTTTCAATTCTTTTCTAATTAAAAATGTGAGTACTGGTGATACTCATTCGTAAGCTGGCGAAGCCAAGTTAGCTAGTATAACCATAAGAGGGATTGCATGCTTTGTTTCAGGATTCTGATGCCCCTAATCTGGCAGTCAGATCTTGATGGGAACCTGCAAAGAATGTAGAATAATGTACATTTATAGAAGTTTTCATCTTTTCCTTTACAAAGATGGTATATGATGAGCCTCTCAGGACAACTTCTTTTGCCACAAAATGTATTGTTATCTTTGTCAGACCATATCAAAAATTAACATACCCAAAAAAGATGGAACACACCAGTTTTCAGAAAACCCCTAAATAAGTGACATGAGGGATAGCTATGGGAAAGAGAGTACAGAGGTGGGAAAAGGCAGGTAGTACAACGCTTTAGACTCCTAGTGAGGCAGAACAAGAGTTTTCTTACTACTCAGTGTTGTGTGATATATTTTAAAGTGCCCATCCAGAACATTATTTTGATTTGTGTTCCTTTAGAATCAACTTCAATTTCCAGTGCTATCATCTATCATTTTATATTGTTATAAGTGAATCAAATATTTGTGGCAGCCTGTAGGTTTCTTTTGTCATTAGATCCAGAATAAGATATAGAAACAGCAGGGGGTTTGCCCAGGAATGTTTAGCATCATATGGTGACAAGAGTTCAGGTGCTTTTCTTCTTTGGATATTTAATTTGTTATTGTATTTGTTTTAATAATATTGAAAAAAGGGAAGAGGGTGTTCGACTATAGACTACTTTAATGTTTTTTTAAAAGATTTATTTATTATATGGAAGTACAGTGTAGCTGTCTTCAGACACACCAGAAGAGAGCATCATATCTCATTACAGAGATTGTGAGCTACCATGTGGTTCCTGGGATTTGAACTCAGGACCTTTGAAAGAGCAGTCAGTGCTCTTAACTGCTGAACTATCTCTCCAGCCCCTATTTTAACATTTTTAGAGTATAAAGCTGAACTCTCTTCACTTGTCATTTTTAATACCTTCCCTAACATAGCTGCACTTTTCCACAATTAAACATGTTTACCACTATGGAATATTAGCCATGTTTAACTCTTTATGAAACACATATTGTAAAAAACATAAGATTCAGAGTAAATTATGAAATTATCTTACAAATAAAAATGTATCATATTTTGTTTTTCAGTTTTGAGATTGTGATATAATTAATATATTTATCCAGTGTCTTCCTTCCCTCTAAAGCTTCCTATATAACCTTTCTTCCTTACTTTTAAATTCAAAGCCTGTTTAATCCTGAGTTGTTATTTTATACATATATGTATATACATATATATTACTAAATATACTCAGTCTGTATAATATTACTTGTAAGTATGGTTTTAGGAATTTTCATTTGAAATAAGATAACCAATCAATTTTCTCTTCCCTTAGGAAGACTATTTCTAGATCTGTTTTCAGCACTTCTTATTTGCCTGTAGGGTAGAAGTTCACTGTCTTTTCCATATACACTTTGCTATATATTTTCATGGCCTTGTTTAGGTCAAGTTTGGGCAGTCACATTGGTTAAAGTTTCTGACATTAATAGAAGGCACAATCTCAAAACAAACTCCTGGATCCTCTGGCTCCTACAGTCTTTCTGTCCCTTTTGCTGCAGTGTTCTCTGAGCATTAGGTACTGGAGCTTATTGTCAATGTATCTATCCATGAGGACCAGGCTCCACAACTCCTCACTTTGATTGAGAGTAATATTGTGTATTGTACCTACACTGTTGCAAGAACAACATTACTTGATAAGGACTGAAGACTACACTTATCTCTGGGTAAAAGAACAAATGTTTAGATTGTTGTTAAGAATTATGCAGATGTAGTAAAGTCATGTAGAGTCTCCTCAAATGTCCATCACTTCACTAGCAATGAGCACTTAGCTTGGTTTCTAGTATAGGCATTTCGTTTCTCTTATTGAAAAAGTCTTAAGTTGATTCATGAGTTGTTTACCACCAAAGTATAAGTACATCTACTGTACCCTTAGGATTATGATGCTGTGTTTGGTGCCATCCAATACCATGTGGGCTAGTATTCAGGAAGGAAGCATTCAAGTCATTTCTGGCTCAGGGTTCTCTGGACCATGTTTCTAAAGTCCATGGTGTCTTCAGGAATGGGGACCTACTTCCCACCTATTGAGGGCAGCAAAGGCAATAAGGCTGTATGTTTTGAAGTCTTTTGAATAGGCCTAGAAAACAACTCACTCTAAAGAGGCCTTCTAATATATTTTATTTTGTATTTATATTGTATCATTAAAAATCTACATTTCATAGAATGTTTTCTTTTTTGTGGATAACTAAAAAAGATGATATTTCAACTCCTTTGACCTTTCTTTTTTTTTATTCGATATAATTTATTTACATTTCAAATGATTTCCCTTTTCTAGCCCCCCCACTCCCCGAAAGTCCTGTAAGCCCCCTTCTCTTCCTCTGTCCTCCCACCCACCCCTTCCCACTTCCCCGTTCTGGTTTTGCCGAATACTGTTTCACTGAGTCTTTCCAGAACCAGGGGCCACTCCTCCTTTCTTCTTGTATCTCATTTGATGTGTGGATTATGTTTTGGGTATTCCAGTTTTCTAGGTTAATATCCACTTATTAGTGAGTGCATACCATGATTCACCTTTTGAGTCTGGGTTACCTCACTTAGTATGATATTCTCTAGCTCCATCCATTTGCCTAAGAATTTCATGAATGTATTGTTTCTAATGGCTGAATAGTACTCCATTGTGTAGATATACCACATTTTTTGCATCCACTCTTCTGTTGAGGGATACCTGGGTTCTTTTCCAGCATCTGGCAATTATAAATAGGGCTGCTATGAACATAGTAGAACATGTATCCTTATTACATGGTGGGGAGTCTTCTGGGTATATGCCCAGGAGTGGTATAGCAGGATCTTCTGGAAGTGAGGTGCCCAGGTTTCAGAGGAACCGCCAGACTGCTTTCCAGAGTGGTTGTACTAATTTGCAACCCCACCAGCAGTGGAGGAGTGTTCCTCTTTCTCCACACCCTCTCCAACACCTGCTGTCTCCTGAATTTTTAATTTTAGCCATTCTGACTGGTGTAAGGTGAAATCTTAGGGTTGTTTTGATTTGCATTTCCCTAATGACTAATGAAGTTGAGCATTTTTTAAGATGCTTCTCCGCCATCCGAAGTTTACCTTTCTTAAGACATCGCTTCTAGCATTTTTGCCCTGTTCACCCTTAAGTGGCTAGCCCGCCTGCCTGTGATTTGATCAATTCATATCTACCTAAAATTAGATATTTTATATTTTAAAATTAAAATATAATTACATTATTTCTTCCCTCCAACTGTTCAAGTGTTCTCTATCAAATACCCTATTCTCTATTAAATTCATATTTTTATTTACATATATATATATATATATATATATATACACATACACACATACACACACACATACACACACATACACGTATATATAATAGATAGGTAGACGGAGCTAGAAAATATCATCCTGAATGAGCTAACCCAATCACAAAAATGCACACCTGGTGTGCATTCTCTGATAAGTGGATATTAGCCCAAAATCTCAGAATACCCAAGATACAACTCACAGAACATATGAAACTCAAGACGAAGGAAGACCAAAGTGTGGATACTTTGATCCTTATTGGAAAGTGGATCAAAATACCCATGGCTCACAGTCAACCAATAGAATGAGCATAGGGTCCCCAATGGAGCAGCTAGAGAGAGGATCCAAGTAGCTGAAGAGGTTTGTAGCCCTGCAGGAGGAACAATAATATATACCAACCAGTACCCCCAGAGCTCCCAGGGATCACACCACCAACCGAACAGTACACATGGAGCACCACACCGCTCCAGCTATATATGTAGCAGAAGATGACCATTTCAGGAAATTGGGGGTGGTGAGCAGTGGTGGGGAGATGAGATATGGGGTTTTCAGAGGGGTAACATGGAAAGGGGATACCATTTGAAATGTAAATAAAGCAAATATCTAATAAAAAAGAAACATAAAAAATCCATATTTCAGGAATAATGTTACATTCACTGAAATATTTATATTTATAGTTTTAGGAATATATATGATATATGAGCATATATAACAAAAATTAAAGAAAAAGATGTGATGAAATTGAAAGAGATAAATGGGTGCATGGGGGTAGTGGAAAACAGGAAATAGAAAAAGGGAAATGATGCAATTATAGTAAAATTTCCCAGAATAAAAATACTATTATAAAAAGCCATTTAATTTACTTTCATATCTGATATCTAAAATGACAAAATTTTGTACATTAATAGCGTAATGCAACCATTTCAAAACATATATACATTGGGTAAGCTGGTTAACATATCTGTATCCTAGAATCTTCATTGCTTTTTACAATCCTTCATCTTTTACATTTTATACAGCAGACACTTGCTCTCTGTAGTCATGGTACTGTGTGATAGAGCAGCATCAGTTCTTATCCTACCTACCTGAGACAGTACCTATCGCCTAGCATTTCCCTCATCCAATTTTTGTCCCATTTTCTTTACCCATCATTCTTTCTATTGTATATACTTCTCTAGGTTCTTCACAAGAGTAATATCATGTAGTATTTGCTTACTGAGACATTATCTCCTCCATTGTAAAGACCTCCAATTGTATTTATATTAGTGACAGGATTTTGCTTTGTATAGGCTTGTGTCTTGTTTCCTTTATCCATCCCTAGGCATATCATCAGACATTAGTTATCCATTTTTCCTCTTGTGAAGAGTATTGTAGTAAACACTGGGATTTGAATGATTCTTGGCAAAACTGATATTTTTCTTTTACATTTATCCATTTCATTAATTTATGTACATAAATATTTTACCAGAATGCATATATGTGTACTCTGTGTGTGTCTGGTATCCACAGAGGTGATGAGAACATAGGCTTCTATGAGTCTGTAGTTACAGTTGTGTGGTGTGAAGTTGGATGCAGGGAATTGAACTCAAGTCCTCTGGAAAGCAAGAAGTGATCATAAACACTGAGCCAACTCTCCAGCCCTGATTTCATTTCTTTAATATATTCACAAAGAAAGTTATTTGTGGGAAATACCACTTTTATATTTTCCAGGAAATTTAACATATTGACTACAACTGACTTGCATATAACAAGCATAATAACTATACTTACTTGTATTAAACAGCCAAAAGCAAGAGCTCCTTTCATAATATCCTACTCAGCACTTACCATTATTATTTTAATAGTATGAGATGACATAATCTTTTGCATTTCTCTATGATGCGGACAGTTTCTGATGTGCCTTTTGGAAGACTATTAGTTTGAAGGTCCATTGCTGATCTTGGAATGAAGAGTTTTTGTTTTAGCTGTTTTCTTTTGGAAGATTCTTATATGTTCTGTCATATACTGCTTGCATACATTGTCTCCTATCCTGTAGATTGCCCTTTCACTCTTGTGATTATTTCATTTTTTTGTAAAAAGCTATAATAAAGTATGATATAATCTCATTTTATGTTTTATTTCTTTAGTTTTATGTTTGATTGTTTACTTGTTTAAAATAATCTGTGCCTGTTCATTATCTTGAAACATTTCCCTTATTTCTTCTAGTGCTTATATTGGTCTTCTTTTTACAGTCAAATATCCCTTTCACTTGGTGTTGATTGTTGTCCATATGAGTAATAGGAGGACAATACTTTGCAATATAGGACCATACTTCCCATAGTACCATTTATTAAAATCATCGCCTCCCTCAAATGCATATCTTTAGTACCTTTATGGAACATCATTGGGCTAGTGATGTATGTGGGGGTTGCGTTCCACAGGCTAAAATCTGTTTTTATGTCATTATGGTACTACTCCATTATGATAGCTTTGTAGCCTATTAAGAAATTACAGTCATATACATTGTAATGTTATTCATTGTAGTTGGCACTATTTTTCCAAATCACAAAACTTTCGTTTTTGGTTTCATTCACATTTTAGGATTTTCTTTTCTCCCATTAAAACAAGTCAGTAGTCATGCAATAGGAATTACATTACCTCTGCTGATCATTTTGGGAAGTGTGAACATTTTACTGATGCCATCTATTATTTGAAAGGTGAAGACTTTCCACTTTCTTTGTGTTTTCTTCATTGCCTTTCATCAATGTTTTATGGTTTCATCATCGAGGTATTTTACTTCTGTGGTTAAATTTATTCCTAGATATTTTATTTATTCTCATATCTATTTTAAATGGGTTTGTTTCTTTGAGTTCTGTTTCAGGTAATTCAATGTTAGCATTTACATAGAGTCTTTTTGTTGAAAGAATTTTTTTTTTTTTTTAAATAACACATTCTGGAGATTTTCAGAGTCCTGACTTCTAAGTTGTCTGAAGCGCTTTGTTTCTTTTCTGCCCTGTGCTGTGCCCTGTGTGTGCTCTTAGAACTGCTTTTTCTTTACAGCAAACAGCCTGTAGTCAGCTTCAGAGTACCTTCACTACAAGGGGTAGTTTTCAATTTTGAGAAATAAGTTTAACCTACTAACGTTGTCATGTCTAAGGGCACACAAGCGTAGTAACACAAATGCTTCAAAAGGCCTCTAGATATTCCTAAGACATCTCATTCCATTAGAACCTACCTAATTATTTACTTATTTTCTTAGTATGCTTGTACCATTTCTTTTTTTTCTCTCTCTCTCCCTTTCTTTGTATTTTCCCACTTATTTAGTTATTTGTTGGTTTATTCACTTTACATTCTGATCTCAGTCTTCCTTTCCAATTTCCACCTCACACAGCCCCTCCCCCACTTGTTCTTCCCTTCTCCTCTGAGAAGGGGCAGGACCCCTGGTTACTAATCCACAATGGCACATCAGGTCACTACAGGACTAGGACTAGGGGTATCATCTCCCACTGAGGCCAGACATGGCAGCCCAGTTAGGAAATGAGATCCACAATCAAGCAACAGAGTCAGGAGCAGCCCCCTCTCCAGTTGATGGAGGATTCTGTTCCCCTAGTTGGGCTGCCTTTTCTGCCCTCAATGGGAGAGGATATGCACAGCCTAGTCTCTCACATCATTTCTTTAGTGGACCTGGTACATACTATATTACTGGGAAAAGTCACGGAATAAGGAAATAGCCCTAACTGTATGGAACAAAAACATGTATATATATATATATATATATATATATATATATATATATATATATATATATATATATATATATATTGTGTTATATATATGTATATACATATATATAATTATATATATGTATATATATAATATATACATATATACATATATATTAGAAAGGCCTTTATGAATGTCCATAATATATGTCCTTCTATCAATTTAAAAACTTTAACTGAAACAATTCAGATAGGGTATTTAGGAGCATAATAATGAGATTATTGTTGTTATTATTATTGTTATTATTACTAAATTATTTTATTTATTTACATTCCAAATGCTGTCCCCATTCCGGGCTCCCCCTCCATGAGTTTGTCACCCTCCCCTTTGCTTCAGTGTGATTCCCCCACCTACTCACTGCCACTTCACCCCTGCCAGCATCCCTCTTCCTAAGTTTATATAGGATTAGGTGCATTCTCTCCCATTGAGGCCAGACAAGGCAGTCTTCTGCTGCATATGTGCTGGGGTCCATGGGTCACCTCATGTATGCTCTTTGGTTTGGTGCTTCTCTGGGATCTCTGAGGGGTCTGGATCAGTTGATACTGTTGTTGTTCTACCTATGAGGTTGCAATCCCCTTCAGCTCCTTCAATCCTTCCTCTGACCCATAGTGTTTGGTGACAATGGCTCAACCCTAACATCTTGTTTATCATTTGAAAGTACCCAGAGAATAGAAAGTTAGCACTGTTTATGATGACCTTCAACAACACACTCTCTTAAGTTTAGAATCACCTGTTTTAAAGTGACTATGGAATATTGCACTATAGTGTAATGATGTGTGATGATTCAGATGGGAAAAATAATTCTATCTGAAATACATAGCACAAGCCATGTATTATGAGGTCCAGAGTTCAGGTCCCTGGAACCCATGTAAAGTCGGGTACAGTAACATTTATCTGTAGTTCCAGCATTGCTTTAGTGAGATGGTAAAGGAAGGTTCTCCAAAGGTTCTTAGGTCAACCACCATAACATACACATCAGTCAACAAGCAACCTTGCCTCAAATAAAGTGGAAGATGAGGCCTAGTAAAGGTTTTCCCTAATATTTACATGAATTCCTCATACAACATGTTTGCACATACACACACAGACACAAAAACACACCACACACCACACACAACATACACACACATACACACACACACACACACACACACACACACACACAATTTTTTAAAAGAAATACAAAGCCTTTTAAAATATGTGAAAATTTGTGCTGGAAATTTTATGGAAAGCACATTGAATCTCTAGGTTGCTTTTGGTGAGATGGCTATTATTACTTTAAATTCTAGGATCCATGAACAATGAGCATGGGAGGGCTTTCTATCTTCTGACATCTTCTTCAGTGCCTGACACTGCCTGGATGGCTAGGATCTGGAAGGTGGCTGGCTCAGAGACCTAGGGTAGAACTAAACAGAACTGACATAAAAAAGTCAATGAAATATTCCCAGTAACTTCCTCCAACAGCTGATGGAAACATATGCAAAGACCCATAGACCATAGTCAAACTTTAGGCAAAGCTCAAGGAATTCCACAGAATAGGGGGAAGAACTGTAGGAGCCAGGGGAGTCTAAGACACCAGGGAAAAATATCTTACAGAATCAATTAAACAGTGCCCATAGGGCCTCATGCAGACTGAATTGGAAAGAAGCCTTCGTAGATGTGTCCTAGAACCTCTGCTGACATGGTGTAATTGCTTAGCTTGGGAGTTTGTGGTACTCAGAATAGTGGAATGGAATGCCTCTGACGTTTTTTTTTTTGTCTCCTCTGACATGAGGCTTTGGGCCTATCTTATTGCACTCTGTTATGACATGTTTGATTGATATCATTGGGAGTTTTGTTCTTTTCTGAAGGGAAATGGAGTAGTAATGAATCTGGGAGAGAGGCAAGAAGGTAAGTGGAAGGCTGGGAGGAGGGAGAGATAGGAAGCTGTAGTCAGGATGTATTGTATGAGGGAAGAATGAATAAAACAGAAAAAAATACATAGCCTATATATTTTACTTTCCAAGGCATGAAATAAAGAAAGGAAAACAGCATATTAGCAAAATATGTTTTTGTTTGCATTTTGAGGTCTACTTTTATTGTTTTCATAATTTAAACACCATATTTTGTGAATTAATGTAGAATGGTTTAGTATGTCAATATCAAGAGTACGGGAATCAGATATTTGTTAAATATCTGATTTTTTATTTGCTAAAATAATTTGCTTTTAACTGATTGAAAGTATTTCTACCACTTAATAAATTCCTATTAAGCCTTTTCTTCCGCATCGTTTTCTTCTCACAAACTATAAACCTAAGTAGCATGGGAGAAAAATTAATAATTATAGACTCTTTTTTAATAGGCATTGTTCGGTATTCTCACTTAGATTCTCTTTTGCTATCCTGCTTGGATTGCTAATTCTTTCCAGTGACATTGCTTTGGCTGAGTTGTGTCATTAATCAAAATTTATGCCTCCTACTAACTTCTTCTATGTGAGTAAAAGAAATTAGTGTTGACACAGGAGGAAAAGAAAGCATTAATATTAAATTCACATACGACGTTCCTGCTACCACCACTAGCCAAGTGAGGAGCAGTTTTATATCCTTGTAACTAATATCTATATTAAAACTTTGTGGCTTAGTAGAAGAGTAAGGATTTAAGACTGTGCCGTATTTGTCAGTTTCATATGTATCCCCAAATGATCCACGCTATGCTGTGCCAGCATTTGCGGCCCTTTTTGACAGTCTCATTTAACCCTGCAATGAGATGTATAACTGGCTATAGTTCCTATGCAATAAGACTGTCATGCACAGAGCTCATGAGCATGTTTTAAACCAATATGAAAAGTCAAGGTGTCTCTCCTTTATCCTTGGACACATAAATTTCCATGATGCATTCCTTCTGGGACAACTCTGATGGACCATGTTCACTTATGACTTAAGTGGCTACATAACGCTTGAGCAATTGCAGTCAATTATCCTATCCTTATTGCTTGCGGAAAGTGTTTCTTCTATTGTTCTGAAGACAGCATTTAGAATAGACAAAGTAATATACTAATATCATTTAAAATAAATGCTGATAAGCATTAAATACATACAATCCATATACTGTTGCAACAACCGAGGCTATTCAATATGGATCAAGTGTTTTCCCTTCAAAAGAGCATGAAATCCAGATCATACCTTGTATTTCACAGGCATCTGTGGAATTAAAAGCTTCAGAATAAGAAATACTTCTTATATTTATACATTCAATATATGTATATATATATACATATATATATACATATATATATATACATATATATACACACACACATATACCTATACATACATACACACACACACACACACACACACACACACACACACACACATTTAACCATTTTGGGACATCCAAAGCATGGTTTATAATGGAGAGATAGCTCAGGTTCTATTCAGTTTATTATGAGGCAGGTTGGTGCTCTGACAAGTTAATAGAATGGAAAAAAATCCTAAATTTAAGGAAAATTTCTACAACCCAAAGCTTTGATTTTTAAACTCTCATTACATTTTATTTCCTCTGTCCTTTCAGTCATTTTTATTAGATATATTCTTCATTTACATTTCAAATGATTTCCCCTTTCCTGGATCCCCCCTCCCTGAAAGTTCCATAAGCCCTCTTCCCTCCCCCTGTTCCACAATCAACCTCCACCTGCTTTCCTGTCATGGTATTCCCCTACACTGTTGCACTGAGCCTTTCCAGGACCAGGGGGCCACACCTTCCTTCTTCTTGGGCATCATTTGATATGTGAATTGCGTCTTGGGAATTCTGAGCTTCTGGGTTAATATCCACGTATCAGTGAGTGCATACCATATGTGTTCTTTTGTGATTGGGTTACAGTTTCTACACATTTGCCTAAGAATTTCATGAATTCATTGTTTTTAATAGCTGCCTTTCAGACTTTATATACTTAGAAGAAAGATATACAAAAGTCTATAAGAATGGAGATGTCCAAGAAAGTATATTAAGGCTACAAATGAAGCAATCCTCCTTTTTTTCTGCTTGTATGTAGATTTTCTCTTTTTTATTAGTATTTGCTTTATTTACATTTCAAATGGTATCCCCTTTCCGTATTATCCTTCCAAAAACTCCCTATCCCATCCCCCTCCCCCTGCTTACCCTATCCCAATTTCTTGACTTGCATTCCCATATTCTGGGGAATTGAGACTTTACAGGACCAATGGCCTCATTGATGTCTGAAATGGTCATCTTCTGCTACATATCATGTAGCTGGAGCCATGGGTCCCTCCATGTATATTCTTTGGTTGGTGATTTAGTCCCTGAGAGCTCTCGGGTTACTGGTTGGTACATATTATTGCTCCTCCTGCAGGGCTGCAAACCTCTTAAGCTCCTTGGGTCCTTTTTCTAGCTGCTTCATTGGGGACCCTATGCTCAGTCTATGGGTTGGCTGTGAGCCATGGGTATTTTGATCTACCTTCCAAAAAGGATCAAAGTATCCACACTTTTGTTTAGAAGCAATACATGTTATGTCTGGGAGTATGCTAGCAGCCTGAGCCAGGTCAACCTCTACAGTTACTAGGCTTAATCTTAGACTCAACGCTGGTGTGTAGGTTTAATGGGCCTCTTTCATTTTGCTTACCTTCAAAAATCAATAGCAGTGATATAATATTGATTACCACCATGCTTGTATAGCACTTAGCATGTACCTAGTCTACTGTCACCAGAACTCATCACATTAATCCTATGAATAAAACACTGGTTGTAAAAGCAGACTCAATTGTGAATTACTTAAAAATTAAGGAATAAAGGTATTTATTTACCCAGTGGAGTCTTCAAAACACAACATATCTACCTGGAAGATAAGGACAACTTCTAGCACATATATATGTGGACAAAATAGCAAATCATGGGATGGAGATATAGCTCTGTGAGTTTCGTGCCTAGTCTGTGCAATGTCATGGTTTATATCTATATAATAATAATAACAAAAATAAACTGAATAATACAAGTCAGGGATCTCAGGAGCTGCATAAACAATGCAATATTTTATCAGTAGTTTGGACATACCTCTAGGAAGGGTGTAATGACATTGATGAATTATATTAAAGGGGCAGCATGGCTTATTCATTTAAGACTGTCGCAAGGGCACAGATTTAAGTAATGAATGTGTTACTGTTAGTGCAGCCTCTTCTCAAAGCACTACTGGTGAGCTAGGCATTTTATTATTATTCACTCTGATGCATTTACCCATCCTCTCCCGTCTTGGCTCTTGACTTTAATTGCATCCTCCACTCATGCATTGATTTTGATTGTATGTCTGGAATGTTTGTCATTTAACTACAAACTCAATTTGGTTGCTGATTAGATAAGTGAAGATTTCCTGTAAGCACATTAGAGAAGGGTAGGTTGGTCCTCATGGTCCTCACGTTTCTTGCATGAGTGTTTTCATAGACATTACTTTGTACCTTGAGACTTGCACAAAATATATTGAATTTATATTAAAATGGAATAAGTTGTATCAACAGTGTTTATTAGTCAGAGTAAAAATAGATCTACTTCAAGAGCTATATTTAAAATATATATAGATATTAAGTGTATTCTGGGAAAATTGTGAAGTCAGAAACACTACATGTATTCATATCCATTGTTTCTAAATTCACATCTCCTTCCAAGACCCACGACTCATACCTATGCAACAGGCATAATAATGATGGCCCTACATCCAAGAAGAAGGAAGTGTTAAAGAGTTAGAAAATGGAAACACAACAAGGCTAGTAAAGATGTTTAAAAGAATACTAGACATATCAAGGAGAACAAAAAATTATTGGAACATCCATTAGCCCTGACTCTCAGCACTAACAGCGGCTTACTGAAATTTAGCTGAAGGATCTGAGAGATGTCAAAGGCAGTTCACATTATGTCCTGACAGATGGTTAAGTAGTATTTTTTCATTAACCAATTCATCTGAACCTCTTTCATCTATATTAAAATTGTCTCAAAGGAAAGAAAAAGTTCCAGATATGTTTGTGATCCTTTATTTAGGGGCAAATCCATTTTCTATGATTTCTATCAAGTACAAAAACCCATTTAAAGGCATTAACTGTGATAATTCACTGCTCTGAATTGATTCCTTTTGCAGTATTGCTTCCAGTGTCTTCTCGGGCTGCTTCTTTCAACTCAGTTTTATCTTGCAGTTCCATGCCAAATCTATAAATATATTATCTGCATATTCCTTGTACCTATATGTACCATGTGTGTGTATGTTACAAAAACTGAAAGTGGATTTTAAATGTTACATCTCAGTATCTGCTTTTGTCATCAGTTTGACATTTCCACTCCAATATTCTTCTGTAATATTCTATCATCCTGTCTATGCATTGATATTTTTTTTATTTTTTAATTGGTTATTTTACTTATTTACATTTCTAATGTTATCCCCCTTCCCAGTTTCCCCTCCAAAAAATCCCTATTCCCTCCCCCTCCCATGACTTTATGAGGGTGCCTTCCACTCCACCCATGCAACCACTCCCACCTTAGCACCTAGTATTCCCCTACACTGGGGCATCAAGACTCCACAGGACCAAGGAACTCTCCTCCTTGATAAAATGCATTCTCCTTCAGGGAGTATTAACTCTTCTATACATTTTCAGTTTACTGTTTAAAGTGTGTGTGTGTGTGTGTGTGTGTGTGTGTGTGTGTGTGTGTGTGTTACCATGATCTATTTTTGTCTTTTTTCTGTCTGTCTCAATTTCTTTCTTGGGATGGGCAATCGAGACCCTGCTTAAAATTAAGCAAAAGGTGGAAAACAGTTTCAGCAAATTATCAGAGAAGAAAATTGACAGCACTAAGCACAGGACAATGAGGTGTGTTTAATGCAGTGTCATTCATTGTGCATAAATCTGAGATTTCACATCAAGTGCCTCACCTACCCCACCTTTCGAGAGATGCCAATGCCATTGGTACTCAAGACAGATGTTGGCATGCCTCATGAGGAGCCTGTCCACAGGCTCTTACTCTCTTTTCATCTTTCAGTGATCTGATTTTACTATCCAGAACTATAATAAAAATATAGATGAGTCAATGTCCAGTACCTACATGGTTCAGGAGGATGAAAAATGGCACAAATCAAAAGGAAATCCAGTGGCATTGGTTCTCCCACAAATTTAGGAATCTATTTACATCACATTCCATGAATGTTGAAAGTAGCTCCCAGGGAGGATTTATAATAGCTGCAACATGAATATCAGTGAAGAGAGAGCTCAACACAACATACATTGGGAAAAATCAAGTTTGATTTTTCTACACATGTGAATTGGATAATCTATATATTATATTTCATGTATTATATATATCATACAAATATTATATCTATTTAATATAGTTAATTTATATTACATATAGTATATCACATTATATAGAGATGTGTATAAAAGCATTAAATATATCATGAAACTGTTGCTATGTTATATTTGCTTCACTGTCTGATAATTTATTGAAATTTTACAGTTAAACAAGACTATATACCACAATTCTGCATCTGATTCAACACTTCATCTGTTTTATGTGAGCAAAAATTTCATTGAATTCCATCTATTTTGTACATTTAAAATATATTTCTTTATAGTATGAAATATCAGATCATGACATTATACATAAGATATCACTGGATTTTGTATCTTCATCTTATTATCTTACCTAATAAACTAAACTTCTTGAGAAAAAGGAAACTTCATTTTGCATCTGATATTCCTAGTGCCCACATCATAGAAGATACTGAAGAAATTTGAAAAGTATCAGTGCACAGATGTTGTGAAATTAATTTAATATTGTCATTTGATATTGTTATTCTAATGACTCCTGTTATCTGCTGTCTGCAATTTCTGTTAATCACTAGTCTTAAATCCTACTAAGAATGATTCTACTTCTATTTATTTAGCACATCCATGTATATCTTTCAAAGTTTCAACTACCCTTACCCCTTCTTATATGGGGCAGAGAGGCCGATTATGATCACCTTTATGACTCTTCTTCTAACTTCAAATTTGCCTCTTCTCAAGTGGTCAGTATGAGCTATATCTGGGCTTTTACACAGGCTCTTACACTTTTCTTCTGCCTTGTGTATAGTAAATTTCTCCTCATATTTCAAGACTCATCTTGGGCATTTCTGTGATTTTAAAAGCTTTCTTTACTTCTAGATAAATAAAAACCTCTCCACAATCACTTCCTCAATTTATACTTCTATTAAGAGACACCACAGACCATATTCCTGGGACACTGGTTCTGTAAAAATCTAAAGAATATACCAAAAGGGGTCAGGGAACAGAAAATAGCCTAGGTTATAAAATGAAATTGAAAGTTTGAGTGTGTATTTGAGAGATAGATAGAGACAGAGACAGAGAGAGGGAAGAGGGAGAGGGAATGGGAGACATAAAGGGAGGGAGACAGAGACAGAAATTAGGAGAGGAGGGAAGGCGAGAGGGAAGAATGTAGAAGAGGAGCTAAAAGAGACAGTGTTTTAAGATATTAAAATTTTAATGAGTGAAATAATCATATCCTCTTGATTATTCATATTCATTGAGACTTTTCTTGAGGAATATCTAATATGGAATATTTGTTATAAATATTTTTTCTGGAAACATTTCACATAATACTAACAGGTGGGGTGGGCATTTCACAAAATGTACTTTGTGGAAACCCTGATATAATGTTTTACTTACTATTTCTAAAACCTGTGAGTTACGTGAGTCCTGAACATGTGTAATACTCTCTGCTGTTCTTACATAGTGAGAATATGATTTTCAATTGACTTTGTTTCCAAGTGAAAATATTCAAAATTACATCTGCATCTAAAGATGCAATAAATACCTGTTACATCTCCATTAATATTTTCTGTTGTGCTCATGCTTGTTTTTTTTAACATGTAACTATTTGATAAAACAGTAAAGTTTATGAATAAGATAGACAATCACTTTTTAGGGTAATTTATATTTTTTAAGAGTTAGGACCATGTATCATTACAGAATTATTCAAGTTAGGATATAATAAATGTTAAGGTATGTATATACTTAACATTGGTAGTTCCTTCTATTTTGTTATCATTATCATCTAAAAACTATAAGCATATATTTAAAACATTTAATACAAAAAAGGCCACATAATTTTAGCTGCATTTAAATCAATATTTAAAATATTTATTAGGCAAAAAGAAATATCAACATTGGTTTTGACACATATAAACATATAAATTTTGACACAAATTTATATGTTATATAACAAATGTTCACAAGAAATAATGCAAAATACTTATTTATATGCTGTACATTTAAATTGGCTAATGCAAACATAGACACCTAGATTTGTAGTTGTTTCTTATCCACTCTAAATAGACTGCCTATAATGCTTATAGCTTATTTCAAAAATGTATTTTAGTTAGCCCTTGGTTGAAAATATTCTAATATCATTTCAACTCACTCTAACACAATTATTGACAAGGTAAAGTGTATGTGTGTGTGTGTGTGTGTGCGTGTGTGTGTGTGTGTGTGTGTGTGTGTGTGTTGTAACTAATTGGTGAATGACTGTTGTCCATGTGCAGATATTAATGCATGTACTTCCTATGAGGTCTTACAGTGACTAAACTTGTAGAAAGACTTGTAGCCAGCAAGTTCCAGAATTCCTTTTGTCTCTGCTTCTCATAATGCCGGGGATAATGGCAGTACCCCAAACTTGGCTTTCTATATAAGTGCTGGGATCTGAGCTCAGGTATTCATATTTTTGAACCAAAGTCTTACCCACTGATCTATCTCTGCAACACAAAAACAAATGATTGCACGCAACAATTTTACTTTGTCTGAAAAAATATGATTTGCTTAGGTTGCTTTTTTTTACATGTTTAATTAACTAATTAATTCAAATAAAAAGTATAATTTGGACAAGTTTTTGAACATTAGTGGTATTCCACATTTTAAACAGAATTTTCTGTTAGAAATTATCTATTATTAGACAGTAATCTGAAATATTATATAAGCATTCCAATTCTGGTTTTCTTCTTCTATTACCTGGTATATCACTTTGATGTATGTTTTATTCCTTTAAAATATGGAAATAAAAAGGTTTTAAATGTGATGTTCCAGCTTACACTCCCAGCAGCAGTGGAGGAGTGTTCCTCTTTCTCCACATCCTCTCCAATACCTGCTGTCTCCTGAGTTTTTAATCTTAGCTATTCTGACTGGTATGAGGCGAAATCTCAGGGTTGTTTTGATTTGCATTTCCCTAATGACTAATGATGTTGAACATTTTTTAAGGTGCTTCTCAGCTATCCAAAGTTCTTCAGGTGAAAACTTCTTTGTTTAGCTCTGTGCCCCATTTTTAATAGGATTATTTGGTTGTCTGGGTTCTAACTTCCTGAGTTCTTTATATACATGAAATGTTAGCCCTTTGTCAGATGTAGGGTTGGTGAAGATCTTTCCCCAATTTGTTGGTTTCTGATTTGTTCTTTTGATGGTATCCTCTGGAAATCAGTCTGGTGGTTCCTCAGAAAACTGGGCACCTCACTTCCAGAGGTCCCTGCTATACCACTCCTGGGCATATACTCATAGGATTCCCCAGCATGTAATAAGGATACATGTTCCACTATGTTCATAGCAGCCCTATTTATAATACCCAGAAGCTGGAGAGAACCCAGATGTCCCTTGATAGAGGAATGGATACAAAAAATGTGGTATATATACACATTGGAGTACTATTCAGCCATTAGAAACAATGAATTCATGAAATTCTTAGACAAATGAATGGAGCTGGGGAACATCATCCTAAGTAAGGTAACCCAGTCTCAAAAGAACACTCATGGTATGCACTCACTGATAAATGGATATTAGCCTAGAAACTTGGAATACCCAAGACATAATTCACATATCAAATGATGTCCAAGAAGAAGGAAGGAGTGGCCTGTAGTTCTGGAAAGGTTCAGTGCAGCAGTACAAGACAATACCAGAACAGAGAAGTTGGAAGGGGTGGATGGGGGGACAGGGGAAGGGAAGGGGACTTATGGGTCTTTTGGGTAGCGGGGAGCCAGGACAGGGGAAATCATTTGAAATGTAAATAAAGAATGTATTGAATGAAAAAAAAAGTGATGTTCATAGGAAACATTAAGAACATCTTATAAAACACAAGAGAGTCAAGCTCACTCACAGTGTTATTTGACTAAAATCATAAGGAAATTGAATGGGGCATTTCAGAGTTACTAGCAGTAACCATGTCTGTGTGCATCAACTTTTTAAAAATATTGTGTGTGTGTGCACGTGTGCATGCATGTGTGTGCACATGTGAGTGGGTGTATGAGTCTAGATTCCCACAGAATTTTCCCTAAATCTAGGATTATAGGAAATTTTAAATCATGTGACCTGGGTTCTTGGAACAGAACTCAGATTTTCTACAAAATCAGTATGCACGATTATTTGTTGAGCCATTTCCTCAGCTTTGTGATGTAAAATTTTACGATTAAAATTATAAAATAAAAAAACAGAGTTCATCAAATGGCATTTATGCATGCATTTGATTGTTTATGAAAATACATATTTTAGTAATAACGTTTCAACTAACAATCAAGAAAATGTGCATAGTCTACATGCTTCAAGGATTTGTAGAAAAATGAAATAGTGTTCTGGTTTTAGATCAACTTCATAGGTACTTAAAATTGTCAGAGACATATTTATTTAACATGTGACAGATCTGAATTCAGTGTTTTACAGTTTTCACTTTGTAATTTTTTTTCTGAATCTTATAATTAAAATCAATTCTCAAACTCTCTGCTGATGTAGTCTATCTTAAGTTTCAACTTAATGCCACCATTTTCCACGTTTATATATGAGGATCATGGTCTCTTCACAAAACTTTCTGTATTAGAGTTTGGTCTGAACTCAGACACACACATTTTCTGTAGCTTATAAATCCTCACATATTTTGAGATTACTTAAGACAAAACGACTTAATAAAGAGGTGACTTCATATAGAGCAGACACTCAAACTTTAATGACTAGGAGATGCATTTAAAAATCTTGTTAAAAAGAAATTCATAGGATTTAATGCTAGAGATTTTGAACAATAGATCTTAGGTTTAACTTAAGGATCTCTGATGAAGCAATATTTAAATTCTTTTCCGGAAGCTGATCAAATATCAGAAACACAGGAGGAAATGGTCTATGTTTAATAAATAAAATCTAAAATTACATGAGTTCGGATGGTTTTACAAACAATGAAGAGGTTCCAAAGACTGAATGAACATAGAAGAAATACATAGCAAGGAAAAAAATCATGTGTTGATGTCAGTAACATGGAATGACAGTCACTATGAATCTAAGTAGCCCAAGAGCATTCCTGGTTTTCCTTTTCCCCATAGCCTGAGGACAAGTATGTAGGTAATAAGATTTGGACAAACAACTTTTCAGGACAAGTAGAAGCTGTGAAATGATCTGGTTTAATTTTATGAATGATTCAAGTCTCACTTGATGGTGAATCCAAGGATGCATTCTTATATTTGTCTCAGCATGAATTAAGAAACCAGAGTATATTCTTGCCACAGGTTGGGATCATAAATTGAAAGAAAGCAAGTGATATAATGATAGCATCGACATTATAAATCTACCTCTTATACAAAGTATAGTTGGTGCCACTTTTCTAGGTCTTTTGTATTAACATAATGAGGCCAAGCTGCGCTTCATGTAAAAGAAAATTAAAGCAAAGCAAAAACTCTTCCTTTTGGGTATACGAGTAGTTAGCTGGTTTTCTTGGAAGACATGCTATATAACAGCATCTGTTTTCTGAGAATGTGGCATTCAAAGAAGTGATTAACTAGTTAATATTAAGACCCTGTCTTGGCTCTATTATTGTTAATTTTCTGTTAAGACTATCTTTTCAAAGAAATGAACAAACATCTCTACTTTGTTTGAAAACTGGGAATGCCATACATAACATAGTAGAAGTTGGAAATTTGTCTGCCATGGTGCTTCTTTGTTAGATTAGTTAGGTACAGTGAAGAATGTCTGAGCAGAATCTAGCATGTATTATACAGACTGTCATGATTCTTGATTTATAGCCTAAAATATTTGATAAATTCATTAGAAGAAAAAATCAAATATTAAGACAACAGCATGAAATCTAGTCTCCATCCCAACAGCCTGAAGCACCGCCTCTCCAGTCATTGGCACTATCCAATGCATGAGGCTGAGACTCCTTCACACACCTATCACACCAGACTGATCAAATTGCTTCTCTTTATTGCCCTGATTCGTCTTCTACATTTCAATCACTGAAGAACACACCTTCTCAAAATTCATACCCACAACTGTGGCTACATATTTGTTATTTTCTCTTCCTCAGGTCTAGCACACATTTCCCCAGAGGTAGCTGGTCACTCAGGCTAATTTAAATGTGGCTTCTACCAAGAAGTTTCTAAATGTTTATATACACAAAGAAACACTCATTATTTTTCATTTTCCACAGACTTTTAACTTTGCTTTCTTTTCTTGTTTTCTTTATTTCCTAAATACTTATCTGGATCCTTTTTAAAAAAATATTATTTTTAAAATGTGTATAGGTTTTGCTTGCATGTATATCTGTGTAGCATATGTCTGACTGGTATCCTGGAAAAACAGATGAGAGTGTCAGATCATCTAGAACTGGAATTACTATGTCTTTGACCTGCCAAATGGGTGCTAGTAATCTAACCTGCGTCCTTTGGAAGAGGGGTCTGAGTTCTTTACCATTGAGCCACCTCTTCAATTCTAAGGATCATATCTTTTCTTAAATTAAAATTTGTATGGTCTCAAACACTGTATTCCCATTCCTGGTATTTTCTTCCCCCTATGTTTTGTTTAGTTATGAGTATATAAAATATAAGACTTGAAATTTGATGGGAAAAATAATTTCTGACTCTATCAGTTTATTAGAAAAAGTAAAGTTCTGTATTACGTGCCTTCAAGTACCCTTTTTGTTACTGTTTCTCTTTTACTAGCAGGCATCTTAAAGACTTCAAAATCAGCAGTATTTATCTACGACCTTCTTTTAATTCAAGTAAGACTTTAGGATTTTGCATTTGCATAATTTTTAAATGAATGCAACATTTTAATGCTGTTTTTAGCTGTCCTTGTTGCATCCTTTCAGGATATATTTGGATCTTAATTAATTTTGCCAGTAAGTAGACTAGGGCTTTATGTCATTACCCACACCCCTCCATTACACTGTTCTAAATTCTATGCTCAGAGAAGCTTAACTTCTCTGTTGTTAAGTAAATCATTGATAAAAATGAGCAAAGCAGAGGAAAGAGTAAAGAACTCTCTTCTTGTTGGCATCCATTGAAATGAGCACATTACAATTCTTCCAATATGGCTATAATTCTCCATCTCTTTCACAAAGCATCATGAGAATGCATTTCACTGCCTTTCCGTAATCAACATATGTTCTTGTTCATTTTTTTTCAGTGTATTTAGTATACCCAATAAAAAAGAAGTTAGTCTCTACATGGATCAAGAATCAAATAACTGAAAACTCTGTGTTATAAGCCTCTTCACATTTTTGTAAATCTGTATAATTAATTGTGAAGTTAGTTTTTTCCTTTGTATTTTTTTTTTGTTCTATTGAAACTAGATTCTTTTCTCACAGGCTATATTCAAAATATATTTTCCACTACCTCTATTCCTCTCAGGTCTTTCTCAACTCCACTTCCATTCAGGGCCATCCCCTTTTTGTCTTAGAAAAGAATGGGCTTCAAAAAGATAATAGTAAAATGTGACAAAATAAAATATAATAAGATAAAACAAAAAATTGTCACACCAAAGTTAGAAAAGACAGAAAAAATGATAAGAACAGAGATCCACTGTGCATTTAGGTTTTAATCAATCCTGACATGGAGAGATGCTCTTAGTTCTTTTAAAAGAGGAAAACCTAACAGTTTAGGTTTCATGTGTAACATGAACTATACAATGTACACTGGAATTTGGTTTCATTTATTTTTCTTTGTAGTACCAGAGGTTACTACCTCATACCTTTTATATGTCAGGTAAATTCCATACTACTAAGAGACCCGGCTTCCAAATAAATTTTCATTTTATACTTTGGTAAATAATACAAAATAACCAACTTCTGTATTATTGAAGTAATTGCCTTATCTTTTTTAAAGTGTTAAGTAATGTTCTCTAAAGCAAAAATAAATAAAGCCAAATTAATATAAATTAATAACTGCAAGGTTTGGAAAAAGGTTAGCTTTGGTCAAAACAGTGAATAAATAGTAATGGTGACAATGTAATGTGTGAAAGAAATTGCCCAATCCCATATGCATATTTCATTAATCATTATCAAAATCTTATTAATAAATATATTATTATTACTTTATTTTATAAAAGTAAATCTGTTTCACTAATGTATCCATTATTCATTTTATAACTGTCCTTCTGGAATATGATTTTTCTCTAGAAATTCTATTAAGTATGTTGGATTAGAAGAGGAATTTTTGTCTCATCAATGATGAAATATTAAGTAACTATTTGCAGAGCAAATCAGTGGTTTGTTTCTTAGTTCATTTGAGATTCTGTATCAAAATCTAGTAGATGACATAATATATAAATGACGGGCTGGTAGTCCTAAATGAGAGCCTCAGTAGATTCTATGCATGATGGAGGCTGGCTTTTCTACCTTATTATATATTCTATTCTATTCTATTGTTCTATTATATTTTTACTCATGATGGAAGGACAAATAAGCATCCCAAAGCCTCTTTCATAAAGATAGTAATAGTTCCATACATAAATGATTTGTGCTCATGATTAATTATCTCCTAATGACTCATTTTTTAAGTTGTGTATTCAGTCTCAACATGCGATTTTGTGTAGACAGTGAAAAGTAGGACACGAAGATCACAGAAACTGTGCTTTTGCAAACTACTCGAGTGAGACACTCTTCTGAGTGGTCCAAATGTTTCATGAGAAAAGGCTTATATTCTGAGTTCTAATCACAGTTGTGTACCAGAATGGAATGTGCACGTGATAGGAGAGGATTCTAATACTTTTCTGACAATAATAGCAGCTACTGTGATTGTAGTGATGAGTGAAATAGACCTCAGCAAAGATGTCCTTCCTATATGGCCTTTCTACAGGCCACATGTTAATTTTAGGTTCTAGCCTAAAGAGATACAAATTGTTTATTTTAATTAGTAGTAAAATACAACCACATGTGTACTGTGCAAAGGTCACTGTGGCTCTCCTGTAGGGAGTGAATAGAATATGGCAGCATGGCACCCACGGGTGAAAGAAAAACAATTTAGGGGAATTTTAAAGAGATGAAGGACAATAGCAGTTCCTGGGAGCAGGGGATAATTAAAAGACTTAAAAATGGAGAACAGGAGTCAAAAGAAGTTGAGGAACTGTAATTGGCAATGAGTTTGTAATTGACTGAAAACATGGAAAAGAGGAAAAAGCCAAGGCTTGCCCAACAGAGTGAGTGTTAATTGAATACTTGCCCAAGGACAAAGAGCTAATAGGTGTGAGGGATCTGTACCTTCTTCAAAATTTGTACAATTAGCATTATACTCTTTGAAATCTGAATTATTGTGGTCAAGCAGTCTATGATTTGATTTTTCAGCAGAAAATGATGTACTCATACATGTGCAATGCCCTTTGAGGAGATATTGGCAAATGTAATGCAAATGGTTCAAAGAAAAATAAACTTGTTATGTCATTTCAAATTTGATGTTATTGTCTAGATAAAGCACAGAATATGGAGATCTTTCATTTTATCTCTTTATCCTTTTCATAAGAATAATACATAAATATGCTATTCACTAATCTTAAAAACAACCATTTCCTATGATCGCTCAATGAACATTTTTCGAAGCTACAAAACCATATATTTTCCATATGTTTTATGTTTCTCATTTAACAATAGTATTTATTATTATTAATTTAATTCTAAAAATTATGATATATCTGAGCATAGATAAAACTCTATTTTTAATGAGAATGCCTTTGGAATATGAGGTGCCAAATCATTACCCCTAATTTTGGTCTTATTATTATATTATTCAGAAGAGCATCTCTAAAGAAATTATAACCATAGAAATTTATTTAACATATTACCACAAAACAACTTTTGTCACCAAAGTAAACATAACTTATATAATTTAAAACTTTCCTTCACTATATGTACTTTCAAGTCTCTTTTATGGCTCTAAATACAGTTTGACATGCAATACATTTTGATTTAATTGAACATGGACATGGCTTACATTAATGGGAGGGAACAAAAGGAGTAATAAAATATGTGAAATTATTTTAAATGTTTATAGACTACCACAGATGATGATACAGCCTTGTCCCCTTGCTGAGCCTGCTGCTGTGCATGGAGTTATTTCTCCTGATTGTATTTTTGCAACAGAGGTAGATCAAGACTATGATTCAATCATATCAAATGGAGAGAGTCACTCATACTAAGACATTTGCCCCCAACAGAAAAGCTTTCTAACAATGTAATAATAAATGTGCCTAATCCACATAAATATTTAAAATATTCACAGTGAAAACACTGGATTGCAATTAGGTCTGGGTGAAGTAAAGGAAGCCAGAATCAATCCAATTTTGAGTATGGTAAATTTGAAACATCTAATTTTTGCCATCACAGATTGTCCAGGTTTCACTCACTTTGTGGAAGATGAGCCAGTTTTTTCATTTGCACTGAAGTCCTCAGTGTAGTCTGGATGGGTGCTGTGAATCTTTCTGTGCTGAGGGACAAGGAACCAAGCATGGCCACAGTCAAATGATATGAAATGCCTTGTTTTTTTTTCTTCTGGTACAGAACATTATCACCCATACAGTTAGTGACCCAGAGTTTAAAGTCAAGAGCTAACCAGGTAGGTGGAAAGTAATGATTTAAGAAGCATTTAAAAAACATGAAACATCCTTGGTAGTATCATGATGGTGGACTTGTGGAGAACACCAGCTCTGGACTCTGCCTTTTGCTATAAGTATTCTCCACTTCTGTGACTCTGATAAACTTAGTTGGATAAGTAAGTAAACCACAGATCTGGCTAAGGTATAAATGACATAATCCATAAAACTCTGTCATCATTATTGTTATTCTGATTCAATCTTATCAGCTGGACCTTTAATGAGCACAGTGGTAGCCAATGAGGCAAAACAAATGCTATAAGACAATGTCTTTCCCAATTCATTTTGGCCTCCTTTTTCTCATGTGCACACCATTCTCCTTTGACTAATAAATGTCTTATTATGTTCACTATCAATACTTCTTAGATAATTTTGTACCAATATAAAATTATTTTTGTATATTCTTAGTATAAGCCTAATCAAGCCACAAGTATTCGGAATATTACCTTAAAATTCCAATTTGTATAAACAGTACTGTTGGGGCTAATAATGTAAATACTAATAATATAAAAAATAAGTTATGTGTTCATCTGTTTTCCATTGCTAATCTCATAATGAAAAGTGCTTTATTTATATCATTGTTTCAGGGCACAGTTCCAACCTCTGGCATGGTCCTCAGGACAATGTGGGGAGACCATGATAACAGGAACCCAAAACCAAGGAGAGGCCAATCTTGCTGCTTCCAGTAATGTTCTACTTCTTAAATGCCGTACCATGCAGTAACATCCCTCACACTAAGGATCAAACAATCTGAATCTTTCAGCAAAATAACTAAAATAAGCCCAACTATACCATATGTCATTTAATGAAGTTTCACCAAAGAACATTTCTACCCCTTTAAAACTGAACCAAATCCCTGGCCAAAGTGTTCTTGTACATCTATAACAACAGTAGTTTATCTCAACTAATGAAAGTCCAAAGTTTATATGAGAATGTCTAACTGACACAAAATTAATACAGCCCAAGACTAACAGTACTTAAGACTATAGAGAGAGTAAGGAACCTATTGGATTAGCTAAGGGCCTGCCTCTTCTAAGATGCTGTTGTAAGCAAAGCCTGTATATGAAGAAAGATGTTTCTTATTCCCTAAAACAGGAGATAAACAGAAATGTAACAAAAGCTAAGTAGATAACAATTAGCAAAGGTCTATTTATCTTTATAATCTGTAAAATTAGTGTTTTCATTAACTTAAGGAAGTTTAAGAAGGTCTTCAGAGTGCATGGGAGGGGAGCCAATAAAATTTAATCAAATCAAATGGAGAGAGTCTCACATACAAAGATATTGCCCCCAGCCGAAAAGCTTTCTAACAATACAATAAACAGACTTAATCAATATAAATATTTAAAAGTATTCACAACAAAATCACTGGATGAAGTTAGGGCTGGTGAATTCAAGGATGTCAGAGAAAATTAGCACAGTTTTGAGTACGGTAAATTTGAAACATCTAATTTTTGCAATCACAGAGGTATCTAGAGAGTTGTTTATTTTCAATAAGTCTGAAATAAGCAATCGGAGAAATGAATGAAAGCATGATTTACCCTTCACCATTGAAAATAAATCAATAACACAAAGTGGTTTTTTTCTTCCCCTGTTGTTATGGGGAAGATTGTGAAGGGGGTGTAACTGGTATGATTAAGAGAAGAATAAGTGGATATTCAGGAGTCCAAGATGGCCAGGCTATGTTGCAGGACATGTTTCTCAAGAAGTCCTTCCCCCTGATGGTGAAAATGATCTGGGAAATGTGACCCTCATCACAAGTGAGATCTCCTAGTGTCAAGTACACCAGGAATACCTGGGGCAAGTTTAATGTTCACTGAAGCTTAATAACAAACAATGTGGTGTGGATTTAAAGTCAGTCAGAATAAGAGAGTAGTAGATTTCATACTTCTCCATTAACAAAGAACTTCTGAAATTAACTAAAATTCTTATGGATACTTCCATCATGGGAAGAATGAACTTTTGTATCACAGTGTGGTTAAAAGGCAGGCCGCTTGATCTACACCTCTAGGTTATTTTTATTAAAACACTTTTATATATTCTGAACTAATATGTGAGCTGCGAAGCCCTTAAAATGTCTTATCTCATTTGCATAAAAGATAGAAATAAAATGTTCCAGTTAATCATTGAGGCATATGTGGTGTTTCAGCTGATTAGTTTAGTTTGCATGTGATCCCTGAATAACAGCAGCCCTAGATTCAGTAGACAGCATGCCCTTTGATATTTGCATCATTTGGCAACTATGTACAAGGGTAAATTACTTTGATTTTCAGAACATTTTGTTTCTTTCTCACTATGGTATATCAAAAGACAAAATTACAATAAATTTAACTTTACAATCTCCATGGCTTGACTTCATGAAGGTACAAACAATACTTCAGCTGACTTAGCTGAGATTGTACTTGTAGTCAGAGAAGAACTGGAGAAAGCAGAAACAAAGAATGAAAAACAGATTACTCCTTGCAAAACTTCAAATAGAAAACAAAACAATAGCAAAAAGTAGTAGATTCCCTTTGTAACACTACAGGTTACCCTTTTAATGAGTATTAATAGATTGAATGGAAGAGAATGAACTCGTTGTCATGTCAAGGTATTTGTATGCTTGCTTTCTTACTTTCTTTCTTTCTTTCTTTCTTTCTTTCTTTATTTATTTATTTATTTATTTATTTATTTATTTTTCCCCATTCTTTGGAGTTCTAGAAAGGTCTGGTAAGAATTTTCACTTTGGTGACTGGGACTTCAGCATAAATGACACCATTTTAATATGTACTAGGATCTAGTTAGACCCCATTTAAAATCCTAGTACAAAGAAATAACTACCAGGGTTGTATTTAGCAAATATTTAACAGTGCTTAAAAGGCTCTCAGTAGTGGTAAGTGAAAAAGAAGTGGAAAAATAGGAGAGACTTCTCAGATTAACTGTATGGGATAACTGAAGGTGAAGATTCTCAGAGCTGATAGGTTTAATTTTGAAGGAAAACATTATTACAAATTTCAGCAAAGTATTAAGAGACATTTTACCAGAAGTGTATATATCTAAAGTGTGAGAATTTTTAGTGTGTTCCAATAAAGTACACCGTTGTTTTATGAATCTATACTCTTTGTCTTCTTTCATAATCTTTGCTTTATAAATATAAAATAATCACTTATACATACACATTTAATACCCTAGAATTATCTTCATCATTCTAAACTACAAATATACAATCCACAAAATTCACATACTGCATACAGCATTTGTGTTCTTTCTTAGAACAAACTGTAGCTGCCAGCAGCCACATGTAAACCGGGTTACCTGTTGAGAGAATTTTGGGGTTATAGGGAAGAGGGGCGAAAAGAAGTGCGGCTAAGACAATGTTCACTGATCAAAGCCGGAAACTTTAATGGCGCCAGACCTTTTAACAGTTTGGGCAAACCCTTCCCCCCAGACTCCAGGCTGAGTTCCGGTGGAAGTTGTCTAGCTTCTCTTGGAGGTCCTCCTCTTGACTGCTCCGGCAGCTGGGTGGGTCACCTGTTTAATTCAGGAATTCCTAGACCTGGAGGAACAATGAACTTAACCTTTACTTCGAGCGCTCCACCCTGGGTGGAGAAGGATCCTGGCTAACTGGGAGAAGTTAACCTTGACCAAAGTCAAACTCTGACCAAGTGCAAGACTGCCCCAATATGGCTCTGTACACAAACTAAGAAAGGTTTTGCAGATAAAAAGGCTTGTTGCCAAGTGTGATTATCGGAATTTGATCCATGGAAGTCACATAAAGTTGGAGAGGGAGAATTCTTATTCTATAAGTTTGAATTTTGATTTCAGCATACATGCCCTTGCATTAGAGAGAGAGAGAGAGAGAGAGAGAGAGAGAGAGAGAGAGAGAGAGAGAGAGAGAGAAGAGGGGAAGGGAGGGAGGGTTAGAGAGAGAGGGAGGAAGGGAGGGAGGGAAGGGGAGGGAAGGAGGAGGAGGGAGGATGAATGGAGGGAGAGAGGGGGAGGGAGGGAGGGAGGGAGGGAGGGAGAGAGAGAGAGAGAGAGAGAGAGAGAGAGAGAGAGAGAGAGAGAGAGAGAGAGAGAGAGAGAGAGAGAATCACAAAAGGCAGAGCAATGCATCCATAAAATGTCCAGGAAAGCCATCAATCCCCATTTGGTGGACAGCATGAATCACTACCAAGACCTGACTTACTGAGCTTTTCATGATGTTCTCCTTTCTTTTCTCCTAAAATCCTTCACTTCTGAGTCTCTGTCACATACACCAAAGATGGTCAGGCTTAGTGATCTTCAGTGAAAATGTGAGGATTTGTCATCTTAAAGCATCATCACAGCTTGCCAATAACTGGTGGTTTAGCATTGTTTCAGAGCAATGATGAATGTAGAATGACAGACAATGATAGATGGTAGATAGATGATAGTAGAAATATTAACAGAACAATAGATATATAGGTGATAAATTACAAGAATGAGCTCACATAATGACAGAAGCCAATACCATGACCTGTAATCTTCAAACAAGAGGGTTTGAAACCTTGCAGAATAATCTATTCCAAGGTAAAACCTGAGAATCATGGGAATTCTGAGTTAAATTCTAGTACTGATGTAAATTCTAGATTCCAAATGGAGAAAGCTTAGACATCCAATATCCAAGAGGAAAGGCTTGTCCTATAGAAAAAGAGAGCATGAGAACAAGATCAGAAAAAAGACAGAGACAGAGACAGAGACAGAGACAGAGGAGAAGAACAGGAAGGAAAAAGTAAAGCAGAGGAGATGAGGAGAAAGAGAGGAGGAGGCAATGGGCATGGAGCGGAGGGGAGGAATAGGAGAAAGAACGTAGGAGGGAGACAGGAGAGAGGGAAGGGGAGGAGAGAAAAGTGAAGGAAAAGGGGGAGGATGGAATGAGAAGGGACAGGAGAGAAAATGGGACTGGAGTGGAGGGAAAAAAAGAGGAGAAAAGCACGTAGGAGGGAGAGGAGAAGATATAGTCTTTTCTAAGGCATCTTCCACTCCTTTCCAGGGACTTTTCAGGTACACATGATAATGCCAGGTTCTCTGTAGGCTTCTACCATTCCTCTCTGCCTACCCATTCTTCAGGACAGTGCTGTTCACTATCCTGTACCTATCAGATTATCTGCACCTCTATGATGTTCTCTTGTCAAATACCCATAGTAATTTTTTTTCAATTTCAACAAGTACTAACTATATATGATACTTTCCAGTATAGATATTGATGGTAGATATTTCAGGATCTCCACATTTTTCCAGTGAAAATACCAATGATCAATTCTTCAGGTTCAAGCACACAATTAAAACCAGGCATCATATTGGGGGATTTTATATACAGTTCACTTTGTTAGATCTTTATAGTTTGATTTGTGTGTCATATTATAGGCTTATATTCTAGGGATAGAGAGATGGCCCAGCCTTTAGAAGCCTGTACTGTTCTTGAAGAGGACCTGAAAAGAAGACCTGATACAGGTTCTTAGCATTTGTGCTGGGCAGCTTACAACTTCCCATATCTCCAATGATGGAGGATATGATGACTTCTCTTTGTTTTTCTTTTCTTAAAAACATTCTCCTTTATCTCTGTCAAACACACTATCCTAGGTTTCCTGATGGAATCTCTATGATACAATCAATAATATCTCTAGGTTTTATGAGATATGTTACTGTTTCCTTACAGTAACAGTTTCTATACAACTGATTAAGATTTCAGATTCTCATCTCAATTCCCCATTCTTATATAAAATGATTTTAATTCATAACTTTACCAAGTGGAAACCAAACAAATATTTGAAGTCCTTGTAAGTGCAAGTTTTTGCTATGGGTAATGTTTCTAAAACCATTCAAGAAACTTTATAGTAGGCTATTTATTATGTTAAGAATAGGAGAGAAAACTATATATTAATAAATGTTCAGGGTAGGAACCTTGGTAACAGCTTCCTACTGTGGATTACTACTGGGTGACAGAGAGATAAACCATAAGAATAAAGTAAGTAGCCAGAATGCTAAACCAATCTGTCAGTCAGCGAGTAATTTTTATTCTAAAACCCCCATGTTCCTAGTCCACACTTTCAATTGATTTATACAAGAATTTTTCCAAGTTTTGTTTATTCTATTTGCTTTTATATTGATTCCTATTACTATCAAACACATTGCACATAAAACCTCTCATCATGCTTGGTCTTTTGTGGTATCACTTTCCTTGTAAGTCTGATGTTTCATCCTCTTAGGAGAGAGCTATTTAAAGTATATAAGCAGGGGAAAGTATTCTCATTATAATTAAATAAATCAGGCCTTTTTTGAATTTCTTATTACATATTTTCTTTTTCTTTCATAAAAATATTTTTGTTTGTTTGTTTGTTTTAAACTCCAGATTTTATTCCACTCCTGGTCCACCCACCAACTGTTCCACTCCTGGTCCACCCTCCAACTGTTCTACATCCCATACCTTCTCCCTGCCCTGCTGTCTCCACAAGAATGTGCCTAACCCCATCTTGCCCCCCACCCTTCACTCCCCACTCCAACAGACATCTAAATTCCCTGGGGCCTTCATTGATTAAGGGTTAGGTGCATCTTTTCTGACAAAACCCAGACCAAGCAGTTCTCTGCTGTATATGTGTCATGGGATTCATATCAGCTGTGGATACTGCCTGGCTGGTGGTTCAGTGTCTGAAAGATCTCAGGGGTTCAAGTTAATTGAGACTGCTGATTCTCCTACAGGGTGGCCCTCCTCCTCAGCTTCTTCCAGCTTTCCTCTAATTCAACCACAGGGGTCAGCAGCTTCCATCTATTGGTTGGGTGCAAATATATGTATCTGACTCAGCTGCTTGTTGGGTCTTTCAGAGGACACTCATGATAGGTCCCTTTTTATGAGTGTTCCATAACCTCAGAAATAATGTCAGGTCCTGGGGTCTCCCCTTGAGCTGGATCCTACTTTGAGCCTGTTGTTGGACCTTTTTGTCCTCAGGCTCTTCCCCATTTTCACCCCTGCAGTTATTTTAGACAGAGACAATTATGGGTCAGTGTTTTGACTGTGGGATGGCAACCTCCTCCCTCACTTGATCCCCTATCTTTCTGTTGCAGGTAGGTTCTATAAATTCTCTATCACTACTTCATGCATTTCATCTAAGGTCCCTGCCTTTGAGTCCTGTGAGTCTCTTACCTCCCAGGTTTCTGGTGCATTCTAGAGGTTCCCCCCAACCTCCAACCTTCCAAAGTAGCCTGTTTCCATTCTTTTTTTTTCTTTTTTTTAATTCGATATAATTTATTTACATTTCAAATGATTTCCCTTTTCTAGCCCCCCCCACTCCCCGAAATTCCCGTAAGCCCCCTTCTCTTCCCCTGTCCTCCCACCCACCCCTTCCCACTTCCCCGTTCTGGTTTTGCCGAATACTGTTTCACTGAGTCTTTCCAGAACCAGGGGCCACTCCTCCTTTCTTCTTGTACCTCATTTGATGTGTGTATTATGTTTTGGGTATTCCCAAACATCCAAACACTAGGTTAATATCCACTTATTAGTGCCTGTTTCCATTCTTTCTCCTGGCCCTCTGAGCTTCAGTCCTTTTCCCACACCCAATACCAGATCATGTTCCCCTCTCCCCATCCCCTTTCCCTCCCAGATTTCCCCCTACCTACCCACTTTGTGGTTGCTTTCTTCTCCCTCCCAAGTGGGACTGAGGCATCCTTACTTGGGTCCTTTGGCCTGTTGACCTTTTTGAGTTCTGAAGACTTTATCTTGAGTATTCTCTACTTTTTTAGCTATTATCCACTTATTAGTGAGTGCATACCATGCATGTCCTTTTAGGTCTGAGTAAAAAAATTTAGGATAACATTTTATAGTTCCATCCATTTGCCTGCAAAACTCAGGATGTCCTCATTCTTAATAGTTGAGTAGTATTCCATTATGTAAATGAAATACATTTTCTATATCCATTCTTCTATCATGAGACATCTGGGTTGTTTAAAGCTTCTGGCTATCATAAACAAGGCCACTATGAACATAGTGGAACATGTGCCCCTGTCGCGTGGTAGGGCATCTTATGGGTATATTCCCAAGAGTGGTATTGCTGGGTCTTTTGGTAGATATGTTTTCAATTTTCTGTGGAACCTCCAGGAATGATTTTCAGAGTGGTTGTATCAGTTTGCAATCCCGCCAGCAATGGAAGAGTGTTCCTCTTTTTCCACATTCTCTCCAACATATGTTTTCACCTGAGGTTTTGATCTTAGTCATTCTGATTGGTGTAAGGTGGAATCTCAGGGTTGTTTTGATTTGCATTTCACTTATCACTAAGGACTTTAAACAACTTTATAGGTGTTTCTCAACCATTTGAGATTCCTCTGTTGTCAATTCTTGGTTTCCTTCTATACCCCAGTTTTTTTGTAATGGGTTGTTTGGTGTTTTGGTGGTTAGCTTCTTCAGTTCTTTATGTATTTTGGATTTTAGCCCTCTATCAGATGTGGGGTTTGTGAAGACTTTTTCCCAATCTATAGGTCTTCTATTTGCCTTAGTGTCTATGTATTTTGCTTTATGGAAGCTTTCCAATTTCATCAGGTCCCATTTGTCAATTCTTGATCTTCCCCACTTTCTCTTCTATTAATTTCAGCGTATCTAGTTTTATGTGGAGGTCCCTGATCCACTTACACTTGAACTTGTACAAGGACTTAAGAATGGATCAATTTGCATTTTTCTACATGCTAACCTCCAGTAGAATGAGCAACATTTGTTGAAAAAGCTGTCTTTTTTCCACTGTATGGTTTTAGCTCCTTTGTCAAAGATCAAGTGACCATAGGCATGTGGGTTCATTTCTGGGTCTTCAATGCTATTCCATTCATCTCCCTACCTGTGTCTGTAGCATAACTATGCAGTTTTTTATCACTATTGCTCTATAATACAGCTGGAGGTCACAGATGGTGATTCCCCCAGATGTTCTTTTATTGTTGAATATAGTTTTTGTTATCCTGGATTTTTCATTATTCCAAATTAATTTGCAAATTTCTCTCTCTAACTCTATTAAGAATTAAATGGTAATTTTGATGAGGATTACATTGAATCTTTAGCAAGATGACCACTTTAACTATATTAATTCTGTCAATCCATGAGCATGGGAGATCTGTCCATATTCTGAGATCTTCTTCAAATTCTTTCTTCAGAGACTTGTTCTTCTCACACAGATATTTCACCTGCTTGGGAAGAGTCACAGCAAGGTATTCTTTATCATTTTTGACATTTGTAAATGGTGTTATTTCCATAATTTCTTTTTCAGAATGTTTATCCTTTGAGTAGAGGAAGTCTAGCCTACACACACACACACCTACACACACACACACACACACACACACACACACACACAAAATGGAAAATCTGGATGAAATGGACAATTTTCTGGACAGGTACCAGGTATCAAAGTTAAATCAGTATCAGATAAAACATCTAAATAGTCCCATTACCCCTAAAGAAATAAAAGCAATCATTAATAGTCTCCCAACCAAAAACAAAAAGCTCAAGACCAAATGGGTTTAGTGCTGAATTATCAGACCAGCAAAGAAGGCCCAATACTAATACTCTTCAAATTATTCCACAAAATATAAACAAAAGGAACACTACCCAGTTCATGCTATGAAGCCGCAATTACACTTATACCCAAGCCAGTGATAAAGAACTCCAGACCAATTTTCCTTGTGGATATCCATGCAAAAATGCTCAATGAAATTCTTGCAAACTGAATCCAAGAGCACATCAAGCGACCATCCATCATGATCAAGTAGGTTTCATCCCAGGGATGCAGGGATGGTTCAATATATAGAAACTCATCAATATAATGCACTGTATAAACAAATTCCAAGAAAAAATTGTAAAATCATCTCATTAAATGTTTAGAAAGCATTTGACAATATCCAACACTCCTTCATGATCAAAGTCCTGGAAAGATCAGGAATTCAAGTCCCATACCTAAACATAGTAAAATCAATATTCAGCAAACAAATAGCCAACATCAAACTAAATGGAGAGAAACTTGAAGCAATCCCACAAAAATCAGGGACTATACAAGGCTGCCTACTCACTCCCTACCTATTGAATATAGTAATAAAATTCCTAGCCAGATAAATTACACAACAGCAGGAGCACAAATTAGAAAGGAAGAAATCAAAATATTTGCAGATGATATGATAGTATACTTAGGTGACTCCAAAAATTCCACCAGAGAATTCCTGAACCTTATAAAACTTCAGCAAAGAGGCTGGATATAAAATTAAATCAAACAAATCAATAGCTTTTTCTACTTAAATCAGGACTTAAAGTCATGGGACTAATATGTACTCCTGTGCTTCAGTATCCAACCTATATTGGAAGGTTCTTTTACTTTTTTCTATTTCATTTTTCTTTTGATTTGGCAAAAGTATTGAAGTTCATTTTATAAAATGTAGACATCCACTTCTTTATTCAGCATTAGTTAGATGTTTTGTTGACAATTTCTATGTGAAGTACAATCTTTGGATATCTTTATTTGGCAAAATTGAAACATTATGGCTATAAATAGCATATGAGTTTGCTTGGTAAAAAAGTACAACCATAAACCTTCCTATGTATAGCAATGCTCTAAATTAAACTTGATGTAACCTCTCAATAACAAAATTTGAACACACTAACTATATCAGGAACTAATGAAAGGTTTTTCTTTTAGTTCCTTATGGTAAGCAGGATGAGTTGCTATACCCCTGTGGTGGTTTGGATATGCTTGGCCTAGGGAATGGCACTAACAAGGGGTGTCACTTTGTTGGAGTAGGTGTGGCCTTATTAGAAGTGTGTCACTCTGAGGGTAGGCTTTGAGACCTTCCTTCTAGCTTATTGGAAGACAGTCTTTTCATGGTTCCCATCTGAACAAGATGTAGAATTCTCAATTCCTTCTCCAACTACCTTGCTTTTGACCTGGATGCTGATGGACTGAACCTCTGAGCCTGTAAGCCATCCTCAGTGAAATATAGTCTTTTATAAGAGATTCCTTTGTTCTAATATCTCTTCACAGCAATAGAACCATTAACTAAGACAATAGATAAATTAGAAAAGGTTTTATTTTATTTAAAAATTTATTAATAGGCATTACATGTTGAATTGTCTCTGGTGCTTAAGACATTCTTCTAATTTTCTTATTTTAATATTTGTATTTAAATTTTTCCTCTGATTTCTTTACTATGAGTCATACCTTCCCCACCAAAAACATTTTTTCTAAAGTCTAAAAGTAGGTCTTTGAAGAAGAAAATGAATTCTTAGACGTGATTCAGGTATGAGATAATGAGACTATAAAGATAGTATTGAATCAAGTGACTGTGTAGTTTAAGCTTATGCACTGACTAGGAAAATACATTCTTCATGGGATAAACTAATGAGCCCTTCCTAATTTATTTTGTACTTATATTCTATGAGTGATTATTGGTGGTTTGAATTCAGGAACGAGAATGGCCTCCGTAAGCTCAATGTGCTTGAAGGCATTGACCCCATTTAGTGGACCTGTTTGAGAAGGATTAAGAGGTGTGCCCTAATGGAAAGAGGCATACTAAAGGCAGGCTTCGAGGTGTCTAAAGTCCTTGTTAGGACAAGTGCCTTTCCATATCTGCATATTGCCCACTGATAAAGTGTAAAGTTCTCAGTAATCTCTCTATAAAACTATACATGCCTGTAGTTCATCACATTCCCTACTATGATAATAATGTACTAAACCTCTTAATTTGTAAGCAAGAACCCAATTAAAAGCTTTCTTTTCTAAGGGTTCCCTTAGTTATGGGGTCTCCACAGAGCAATAGAACAATAACTAAATTACATGTGTTTGCTGTATTTTTTCTTTTTTTGGATGTTTTGCCTAAATGTTTGCCTGAATTTTGCACCAGTTGCATACCTGGTGCCTGTGTGGGCCAGGAAAGGACATAGGAACTCATAAGAATGGAGTTAGAGATGATTGTAAGCCACCATGAGAAAACTAATAGTTAAAGCAACTTTTTCTGGAAAAGCACTAGTCCCCCTAAACTGCTAAGCCATTTCTCTAGGCCCAGAAATAATTTTAAATGATAGATAAAAATCATAGATAATTATATTCTGAATGAACCTAGAGAATAACACAAACCTGATTTCAAATGACAGAGAAAGAGAGAGGTGTGAATAGGAAAGAGGTTTCAGCAGGCAAAGTCTCACCAACACTGACACCTAAGCTTGATTTCTGGAACCCAAATGATGGAAGGAAAAGACATGTTCCCCATATTGTCCTATGAACCTTCCATTCATGTGCCAAGCCAAATGTAAATTACACGTCGTAAAAATATAAATAAGTAAATACATAAAAGGAAGAACGTCTTGCAGTAGGATTGTTTTAACCTTTTTTTCTGAAAAATAGACAAAAAAATCATACTGACAAAATTGGCTTCAGGAACAGATGTTCAGCATTTATAGAAAATATATAGAAAAGTGATGACCTCACTCTGGGCTTCCTGTAGCTTCCCAGAATTTACCATTTCTGTAGAAAGAATTGGAAAAAGTTATACAAAGTATAATGCAAGGTAGGTCAAACTCATCATAAAGCAGATTAAGGAACTCATTTTAGAGGTGAGAAATGACAGTGGCCAACAAGGTCCCCATAATGAATTACATTGTAGGTCAACTTTATACTATTTTGAAAACTTTTAGGACAAACAGCCTTTTTGGGACACATTTTGTTTTCCTGGAACAGGTAATTGACAAAGCTGTTACTTTAACCTTTGTAGGAAAGGACAATGGTATGTATAACTTCCTGCTATATAATAATAATAAGAATTAGGGCTTCTGAAATCAAGTTTAGAAAATTACCCAATGAGTGACCCTCAGAGGGATCACCTTGCTGGTCCAGAGATAAGCCTCAGATTCTGTTCTTAATGACAATTAATTAGTCCTTGAATTTAAAAATCTATTGTCTGTGGGGAGGACTCCAACTCTAAAGTTGTCTAACACTGCCAATGACTAACTAGTTGCTTTATAATTGCATATCAGTTTCCAATCAAAACTCTCTTTTCTTATTTAGAAATATACCTCATATTTCTTCCTTTCATTCTTTTAAAAAAAGGTTGAGGGTATAAATCCCTAAGTAGAGGTGATACTTCTTCTTCATCTGTTTTTCTGAAATAACATTGATTTCTGACATGAAGAATGTTTATAAATTATGTTTGTTGAATAAATGCAAAGTGAAAGGGCTAGAGATTCTAGTCCTTGCACTTCCATTTAAGACCTAATCCTTATATGGTGCCTTAGTTAGGGTTTCTCTTGATGTGACTAAATGCCATGACCAAAAAAGAAGGTTAGGGTGTAAAGATTCATTTGGCTTACACTTCCAAGTTACAATTCAACATCTCAACAATAAAAGAACATCTGGAGGAATCAATATCTCTGACCTCAAGCTGCATTATAGAGCAATAGTGACAAAAACTGCATAGTTATCTTGTCTACAGCCTGACCTTATTTCCTAATTGTGGTTCCCTCTCCTAAGATGACTTTATGTTGTGTCAAACTGACACGAATTTCTTCAGCACATATGGATGTGGAAGATAACCTTGAGATGGGACGGACATGGCTTCATTTTTTTAAGTTGTGAAATATGTTTGATAGGATCACATCTAATAAATTCCCAACTCCTAATTGCATGCAGTGATGCTTTTACATTAAGGTCTTCCATCATTTCTTCTCCATCTATTTGTTATTCAGAGCTTTTCAGAGATACTTATAATTTTGAATACTAACAGATGACAGATAACTTAATATGTCTAGTCTATCTCCGTCCATACTTTTTCAAGAAACTCTTAAGATTGGGCCAAAATTGCATATTTTTTATTGGCATTGTAGGATTTTTTTTTTATTATCTGTCTCAACTCTCCTAAAAAAAGACTTTTCCATAAAATTTACTTTCTAGCAGAAGAGTTATTATTAATCTTTGGTATCTTTGACTGATAATAAATTGTAAATGTAGTCAACTGGGGATAGCATCTTTTATATCTATAGTGTTCTATCATAGAAATGAATCAAAATCAAATACAAGCATAGGCATCCCACAGCCTAAAAGGATAACTGAAATGCTGAACATTGATATTACAATATTTTTCTATTTTTAATTCATGATTAATGTCATCATAATACAAAGAAAACTGAGGCAGAATTCAGTCTGAAATCTGCTCTCAGTTTGAAAGTATTCACTGTCCTTCATTCATTCTGAAGCTACAATCCAATTAATCATGTAAATACATTTATTATTTATACACTTAAATTGTCAGGCAAATCAGTCCCAATTACCTTAAACCAGAGAAACCAGAGATGATTATAGTTGCTTCTTTGAATAATGAACAGAAATGTTTGGTTGTAAGAGTTGTCTAATATATGCTCTTTTTTTGTTTAAAAACTCCAGTGAAATGATCTTAATTTCTTGTGAATAGTAAATGTTTCTTTTATTAATATTTGTTTGTTTGTTTGTTTGTTTGTTTACACTCAGATTTTATTCCCCCCCGGACAACCCTCCAACTGTTCCACTTTCCATACCTCTTCCCCTCCCCTGTCTCCACGAGGCTGTCCCCACAAGGATGTCCCGCATCCCACCACCCACTCCAACAGATGTCTAAAATCCACAAGGCCTCCAGTCTCTTGAGGTTTAGGTCCATCTTTTCTGACTGAACACAGACCTGGCAGCTTTTCGTTATATAAGTGTTAGGGGCCTCATATCTGCTGGAGTATCCTGCCTAGTCACTGTCCTCCTCGGCTTCTTCTAGTTTTTCAGTAATTCCCCAGTGGTCAGCAGCTTCTATCCATTGGTTTGGTGCAAATATCTGAATCTAATTATTTCAGATGTTTGTTAGTTCTTTCGGAGGGCAGTCATGACAAGTCCCTTTTTGTGACTATTCCAAATATTTTTCATTTAACAAATTAAATCAGCACTGGTCTGAACGATATGTTGAATGATAACTATATAGAATGATATGTTGAAATGCAATAAAACCTCAATTCAAAAGTATCTTTCAATGTCAAAATGAGCTTTTAGTTAAAGTCAATGAACTTTGAGAAGTTGTGTTCATAATTTATCTTCCTAAGATTCCTCCTATCTTTGGAATACAATGCCAAATCATAGCATAAAATCATTTCCAAACTAAGGTCTATATCAGATCTTAGTTCTGTGATATTTTGTCTCCAGGAAGAGTTATTCATCCTGTTACTCTATTGTTACCATGTACAGAAGGTTATAAAGCACATGGAGAGTACATTCTTCTATAGCTAGTAATTTATAATAAATTCAAATTTATTGGTTTGCTATTCTAAATTCACAGATGTCCAAAATCATGTGTTTACACTAACCCATGATTCTGGAGTAGAGAGAAGAAGAAGGGAGGAGAAAAAGGAGGTAAAGTAAAAAAGATGAATGTTATACCCAAGCTTCTTTATAATCAGAGTCAAAACACTGATGAGGATGGTATGCTTATGAGAATACCACATCCAGTTCAGAGCTGTTGCCTAATGCAGTTTAATTGGTAGTCAAATTTTCAATGTGTGTTTTTAAAGAAAATTTTCACATCAAGTGTTATTGGAGCAAGAGGCTGTATACCTTTTCATTTTGCTTTTGAGAAGTAAATTTGTATTCACTGTGGACAAAACACTTAAGATAATTTAATTTCTGTTTATTATATAGCCCTGCATCCATAAATGTCAGTGTTTCACCCACATGTCTTGGGTAGTTCTAAACAGCCCAGAAAGATGAGGATTGTGTTGATACTACTTTTAACTTCAGTGATTCTGTTTCAGACCTGTGTAAGAAAAGATTCTGTGAATATTTTTCCCATTAGATCATATAGTTAAGACTATAATGCTAGAAGCTCAACTGATTGTGAAATACTTTCTAAATGCAATCATTATTGAAACATCAAAATTCCATTCCTACCTTTCAAACAGTATTTCTGTAGATTGGTTATTTTTCAATAGTTTGAGGGATGTAGGAGTAATTAGACCTTGGTTTCCTCTACACACTCTCTCTCTCTTCTTTTTGCATTGATATTTTCTACAAATTGACACTAAGCAGTGTTAACACAAAGTATATCTTACCACCAAGGTATTACAATTTAATCTGAAACAAAGATGAATGATCGTGTCCAGAGAATACAGATTCAGGTTAGTCCAATTTCCATATTCATTGTTCCAACATGGAAAAGGTAACTTTTATAATCACAATGACACAAAGCCATAAATGAAGACATTTAACAAATATGTGAGTTGAACATCATGTATGTGTGTTACAGCAAATAAGGATGTCTGCTAGGTGTCTTGAACGGTATTTGATGAGTCTGGACTTGTAGGTTATTGAAATCTATAGTTAAGATAATTGTTACAAATTTTTACCTGCTCTTCAAAAGAATATTATGTCAGACACAGACTTGGAGAATGAATAACAACTAATAACCCAAGACAATTTTGGTTTAAAATCTAGAATATTCCAAATCTTAATAATCACAAAATATTAATCAGTCAATCAGTCTGGAAAAATCCTCAATATGATTGTGGCTTTTGTTTCAGAACCTTAGTTTTACAAAACTAAGATTGGCAGACAGAAATCAAGTTCGGCTCATCCCTTTCAGAGCTTTTCTATTTCAGAAGAAGCTATACGGAATATGACATAATATATTATATAGTTATTTGTCTTTTTTTCTTTTTTTATTCAATACATTTTTTCTTTAATATTTTTATTTTCTATATTCTTTGTTTACATTCCAAATAATTTCCCCTTTCCCAGATCCCCCCTCCCCATACGTCCCATCAACATTCTTCTCTCCATCCATTCTCCGATCACCTCCCTCCTTTTTCTCTGTCCTTATATTCCCCTCCAATGCTAGATCAATCCTTTCCAGGACCAGGACCCTCTCCATACTTCTTCATGGGAGTCATTTGTTATGCGATTTGTGCCTTGGGTATTCAGGGATTCTGGGCTAATTAATATCCACTTATCAGAGATTACATTCCATGTGTATTCTTTTGTGATTGGGTTACCTCACTTAGAATGATATATTCCAGATAAAACCATTTGCCTAAAAATTTTGTGAATTCATTGTTTCTAATTGCTGAGCAGTATTCCATTGTGTAAATATACCACATTTTCTGTATCCATTCCTCCTTTGAGGAGCATCTGGGTTCTTTCCAGCTTCTGGCTATTATAAATAAGGCTGCTATGAACATAATGGAGCATGTGTCTTTATTGCATGCCGGGGAATCCTTTGGGTATATGCCCAGGAGAGGTATAGCAGGGTCCTCTGGAAGTCTCATGTCCAGTTTTCTGAGGAACCTCCAGACTGATTTCCAAAGTGGTTGTACCATCTTACAGCCCCACCAGCATTGGAGGAGTGTTCCTCTTTCTCCACATCTTCGCCAACACCTGCTGTCTCCTGAGTTTTTGACCTTCTGAGTCTGAGTTTCTGAGCCATTCTGACTGGTGTAAGGTGAAATTTCAGGGTCGTTTTGATTTGCATTTCCCTAATGACTAATGATGTTGAACACTTCTTAAGGTGACTCTAGGCCATCCGAATTTCTTCAGGTGAAAATTCTTTGTTTAGATCTGTACCCCATTTTTTAATAGGGTTATTTGGCTCCCTGGGGTCTAACTTCTTGAGTTCTTTGTATATATGGGATATTAGCCCTCTATCAGATGAAGGGTTGGTGAATATCCTTTCCCAATTTGATGGTTGCCATTTTGTCCTTTTAACAGTGTGTATTAGTTTGGGTTCTCTAGAGTCACATAACATATGGATAGTCTTTATATAGTTAGGGAATTTGTCAATGACTTACAGTCTATAGTCCAACTCCCCAACAATGATCAGCAGCAGCTGTGGGTGGAAGTCCAAGGATCTAGCAGTTTCTCAGTCCTACAAGGCAAGCAGGCAAGGAAGAGTGAGAGAGAGTCTTCATTCTTCCAATGTCCTTATATATCTCCAGCAGAGGGTGTAGCCAAGATTAAAGGCTGTAGATCTCCAAGAGAGGGTGTGGCCTGGATTAAAGGTGTGTGCATCCATGCCTTTAATCCCAAATGATCTTGAACTCAGAAATCTCCTTTTCTTAGCCACTATGCTTCAAGGTCTCCATGCCAAGATCCAGGTCAGAAACATATATCTCTGAACCTCCAAATTAGGATCATAGGTGAGTCTTCCAATTCTAGACTGTAGTTCATTCCAGATATTGTCAAGTTGGAAACCATGAATAGACACTATAAACAGTGTCTTTTGCCTTACAGAAACTTTGTAATTTTATGAGGTCCCATTTGGCAATTCTTGATCTTAGAGCATAAGCTATTTGGTGATCTGTTCAGGAACTTTTCCCCCGTGCCCATGTCCTAAAGGGTCTTCCCCAGTTTCTTTTCTATTAGTTTCAGTGTGTCTGGTTTTACATGGAGGTCCTGGATCCACTTGGAGTTAAGTTAAGTACATGGAGATAAGAATGGATCAATACGCATTCTTCTGTATGCTGACCTCCAATTGAACCAGCCCCATTTGTTGAAAAGGCTATCTTTTTTCCACTGGATGTTTTCAGCTTCTTTGTCGAAGATCAAGTGACCATAGGTATGTGGATTCATTTCTGGATCTTCAATTCTATTCCATTGGTCCACTTGTCTGTCACTGTGCCAATACCATGCAGTTTTTAACACTGTTGCTCTGTAGTATTGCTTGAAGTCAGGGATACTGATTCCCTCAGAATTTCTTTTATTGTTGAGAATAGTTTTAGATATCCTGGGTTTTTTGTTATTGCAGATGAATTTGAGAATTGCTTTTTCTATCTCTGTGAAGAACTGAGTTGGGATTTTGTTGGGTATTGCATTGAATCTGTAGATCACTTTTTGCAAGATGGCCATTTTAACTATATTAATCCTGCCAATCCACGAGCGTGGCAGATTTTTCCATTTTCTGAGGTCTTCTTCGATTTCCTTCTTCAGAGACCTGAAGTTCTTGTCATATAGATCTTTCACTTGTTTGGTCAGAGTCACACCAAGATACTTTATATTGTTTGTGGCTATTGTGAAGGGTGTCATTTCCCTAACTTCTTTCTCAGCCTGCTTATCCTTTGAGTATAGGAAGGCAACTGATTTGCTTGAGTTGATTTTATAACCAGGCACTTTTCTGAAGTTGTTTATCAGCTGTAGGAGTTCTCTGGTGGAGGTTTTCAGATCACTTAAGTAGACTATCATGTCATCTGCAAATAGTGATAATTTGACTTCTTCCTTTTCAATTTGTATCCCCTTGACCTCAATATGTTGTCTAATTGCTCTAGCTAGAACTTCAAGTACTATATTGAAAAGATATGGAGAGAGGGGACAGCCTACTTGATCCTGGTGGATGATCGTTTTGATGTGTTCTTGGATTCGGTTGGCAAGAATTTTATTAAGTACTTTTGCATCGATATTCATAAGAGAAATTGGCCTGAAGTTCTCTTTCTTTGTTGGATCTTTGTGTGGTTTTGGTATCAGCGTAATTGTGGCTTCATTGAACGAGTGGGGTAGAGTTCCTTCTGTTTCTATTTTGTGGAATAGTTTGAAGAGTATTGGTGTTAGGTCTTCTATGAAGGTCTGATAGAATTCTGCACTGAAGCCATCTTGTCCTGTGCTTTTATTGGTTGGGAGACTTTCTATGACCTTTTTTATTTCTTCGGGTGTTATGGGGCTGTTTAAATGATCTATTTGATCCTGATTTAGTTTTGGTGTTGCATATCTGTCTAGGAAACTGTCCATTTCCTCCAGATTCTCCAGTTGTGTTGAGTATAGGCTTTTGTAGTAGGATCTAGTGATTTTTTGAATTTCCTCAGTTTCTGTTGTTATATCTCCCTTTTCATTTCTAAGTTTGTTAATCTAGATACTGTCTCTGTGCCCTTTGTTTAGTCTGGCTAAGGGTTAATCTATCTTGTTGATTTTCTTAAAGAACCAGCTCCTGGTTTTGTTGATGCTTTGTATGGTTCTCTTTGTTTCTACTTGGTTGATTAAGGCCCTGAGTTTGATGATTTCCTGCCTTCTACTCCTCCTGGGTGAAATAGCCTCTTTTTGTTCCAGGGCATTCAGGTATGTCATTAAGCTGTGAGTGTATGCTCTCTCCATTTTCTTTTTGGAGGCACTCAGGGTTATGAATTTTCCTTTTAGCACTGCTTTCATTGTGTCCCATAGATTTGGGTATGTTGTGTCTTCATTTTCATTAAGTTCTAAAAAGACTTGAATTTCTTTATTTCTTCCTTGACCAAGGTATCATTGAGTAGAATATTGTTCAGTTTCCACATGTATGTGGGTTTCCTGTTGTTTTTGTTGCTATTGAAGACCTCTTTTACTCCATAGTGATCTGATAGGAGACATGGTATTAGTTCCATCTTCTTATATTTGTCTTGTGACCAATTATATGGTCGATTTTGGAGAAGGTACCATGAGGTGCAAAGAAAAAGGTATATTCTTTTGCTTTAGGATAGAATGTTTTATATATATATATATATATATATATATATATATATATATGTGTGTGTGTGTGTGTGTGTGTGTGTGTGTGTGTGTGTGTGTGTGTGTGTGTATGTGTGTGTGTGTGTGTTAAATCTAATTGGTTCAAAGCTTCAATTAGTTTCACTGTGTCCCTGTTTAGTTTCTATTTTCCTGATCGGTCCTTTGAGGAAAGTGCAGAGTTGAAGTCACCCACAATTATTGTGTTAGGTGCAATGTGTGCTTTGAACTTTAATAAACTTTGTTTTATGAATGAGGGTGCCCTTGCATTTGGAGCATAGATGTTCAGGATTGAGAGTTCTTCTTGCTGTATTTTTCCTTTGACCAGCAAGAAGTGTTCCTCAGAGTCTTTTTTGATGACTTTGGGTTGAAAGTCAATTTTATCTGATATTACAATGGCGATCCAGCTTGTTTCCTGAGACCATTTTCTTGTCTTCCAGCCATTTACTCTAAGGTAGTCTTTGTCTTTGACCCTGATGTGTGTTTCCTGTATGCAGCAAAATGTACGGTCCTGTTTATGTACCCAGTCCGTTAGTCTATGTCTTTTTTTTTTATTATTCGATATAATTTATTTACATTTCAAATGATTTCCCCTTTTCTAGCCCCCCCACTCCCCGAAAGTCCCGCAAGCCCCCTTCTCTTCCCCTGTCCTCCCACCCACCCCTTCCCACTTCCCCGTTCTGGTTTTGCTGAATACTGTTTCACTGAGTCTTTCCAGAACCAGGGGCCACTCCTCCTTTCTTCTTGTACCTCATTTGATGTGTGGATTATGTTTTGGGTATTCCAGTTTTCTAGGTTAATATCCACTTATTAGTGAGTGCATACCATGATTCACCTTTTGAGTCTGGGTTACCTCACTTAGTATGATATTCTCTAGCTCCATCCATTTGCCTAAGAATTTCATGAATTCATTGTTTCTAATGGCTGAATAGTACTCCATTGTGTAGATATACCACATTTTTTGCATCCACTCTTCTGTTGAGGGATACCTGGGTTCTTTCCAGCATCTGGCAATTACAAATAGGACTGCTATGAACATAGTAGAACATGTATCCTTATTACATGGTGGGGAGCCTTCTGGGTATATGCCCAGGAGTGGTATAGCAGGATCTTCTGGAAGTAAGGTGCCCAGTTTTCGGAGGAACCGCCAGACTGATTTCCAGAGTGGTTGTACCAATTTGCAACCCCACCAGCAGTGAAGGAGTGTTCCTCTTTCTCCACACCCTCTCCAACACCTGCTGTCTCCTGAATTTTTAATCTTAGCCATTCTGACTGGTGTAAGATGAAATCTTAGGGTTGTTTTGATTTGCATTTCCCTAATGACTAATGAAGTTGAGCATTTTTTAAGATGCTTCTCCGCCATCCGAAGTTCTTCAGGTGAGAATTCTTTGTTTAACTCTGTACCCCATTTTTTAATAGGGTTGTTTGGTTTTCTGGAGTCTAACTTCTTGAGTTCTTTATATATATTGGATATTAGCCCTCTATCTGATGTAGGATTGGTGAAGATCTTTTCCCAATTTGTTGGTTGCCGATTTGTCCTCTTGATGGTGTCCTTTGCCTTACAGAAACTTTGTAATTTTATGAGGTCCCATTTGTCAATTCTTGCTCTTAGAGCATACGCTATTGGTGTTCTGTTCAGAAACTTTCTCCCTGTACCGATGTCCTCAAGGGTCTTCCCCAGTTTTTTTTCTATTAGCTTCAGAGTGTCTGGCTTTATGTGGAGGTCCTTGATCCATTTGGATTTGAGCTTAGTACAAGGAGACAAGGATGGATCAATTCGCATTCTTCTGCATGCTGACCTCCAGTTGAACCAGCACTATTTGTTGAAAAGGCTATCTTTTTTCCATTGGATGTTTTCAGCCTCTTTGTCGAGGATCAAGTGGCCATAGGTGTGTGGGTTCATTTCTGGAACCTCAATCCTGTTCCATTGATCCTCCTGTCTGTCACTGTACCAATACCATGCAGTTTTTAACACTATTGCTCTGTAGTATTGCTTGAGGTCAGGGATACTGATTCCCCCAGATTTCCTTTTGTTGCTGAGAATAGTTTTAGCTATCCTGGGTTTTTTGTTGTTCCAGATGAATTTGATAATTGCTCTTTCTAACTCTGTGAAGAATTGAGTTGGGATTTTGATGGGTATTGCATTGAATCTGTATAGTGCTTTAGGCAAAATGGCCATTTTAACTATATTGATTCTACCGATCCATGAGCATGGGAGGTTTTCCCATTTTTTGAGGTCTTCTTCCATTTCCTTCTTCAGAGTCTTGAAGTTCTTGTCATACAGATCTTTCACATGTTTGGTAAGAGTCACCCCAAGATACTTTATACTGTTTGTGGCTATTGTGAAGGGGGTCATTTCCCTAATTTCTTTCTCAGCCTGCTTATCCTTTGAGTATAGGAAGGCCACTGATTTGCTTGAGTTGACTTTATAACCTGCCACTTTGCTGAAGTTGTTTATCAGCTGTAGGAGCTCTCTAGTGGAGTTCTTTGGGTCACTTAGGTAGACAATCATGTCGTCTGCAAATAATGATAGTTTGACTTCTTCCTTTCCAATTTGTATCCCTTTGACCTCCTTATGTTGTCGAATTGCCCGAGCTAGTACCTCAAGTACAATATTGAAAAGATAAGGAGAAAGGGGGCAGCCTTGTCTGGTCCCTGATTTCAGTGGGATTGCTTCAAGTTTCTCTCCATTTAGTTTGATGCTGGCTACCGGTTTGCTGTATATTGCTTTTACTATGTTTAGGTATGGGCCTTGAATTCCTGTTCTCTCCAAGACTTTAAGCATGAAGGGATGCTGAATTTTGTCAAATGCTTTTTCAGCATCCAATGAAATGACCATGTGGTTTTGTTCTTTGAGTTTGTTTATGTAGTGGATTGTATTGATGGATTTCCGTATATTGAACCAACCCTGCATTCCCGGGATAAAGCCTACTTGATCATGGTGGATGATCGTTTTGATGTGTTCTTGGATTCGGTTGGCAAGAATTTTATTGAGTATTTTTGCATCGATGTTCATAAGGGAAATTGGTCTGAAGTTCTCTTTCTTTGTTGGATCTTTGTGTGGCTTTGGTATCAGCGTAATTGTGGCTTCGTAGAAGGAATTGGGTAGTGTTCCTTCTGTTTCTATTTTGTGGAATAGTTTGAAGAGTATTGGTGTTAACTCTTCTTTGAAGGTCTGGTAGAATTCTGCACTGAAGCCATCTGGTCCTGTGCTTTTTTTGGTTGGAAGACTTTCTATGACTCCTTCTATTTCTTTAGGCATTATGGGACTGTTTAGATGGTCTAGTTGGTCCTGATTTAATTTTGGTATTTGGTATCTGTCAAGGAAATTGTCCATTTCCTCCAGATTCTCCAGTTGTGTTGAGTATAGGCTCTTGTAGTAGGATCTGATGATTTTTTGGATTTCCTCAGTTTCCGTTGTTATATCTCCCTTTTCATTTCTAAGTTTGTTAATTTGGATACTTTCTCTGTGCCCTTTGGTCATTCTGGCTAAGGGTTTATCTATCTTGTTGATTTTCTCAAAGAACCAGCTCCTGGTATTGTTGATTTTTTGTATGGTTCTCTTTGTTTCTACTTGATTGATTTCGGCCCTGAGTTTGATGATTTCCTGCCTTCTACTCCTCCTGGGCGAAATAGCTTCTTTTTGTTCCAGGGCTTTCAGGTGTGTCATTAAGCTGGTAATGTATGCTCTCTCCATTTTCTTTTTGGAGGCACTCAGGGCTATGAGTTTTCCTCTTAGCACTGCTTTCATTGTGTCCCATAGATTTGGGTATGTTGTGTTTTCATTTTCATTGGGTTCTAAAAAGTCTTTAATTTCTTTCTTTATTTCTTCCTTGACCAAGGTATCATTGAGTAGAGTATTGTTCAGTTTCCACGTGTATGTGGGCTTTCTGTTGTTTCTGTTGCTATTGAAGACCACTTTTACTCCATAGTGATCAGATAGGAGGCATGGGATTAGTTCGATCTTCTTATATTTGTTGAGGTCTGTCTTGTGACCAATTATATGGTCGATTTTGGAGAAGGTACCATGAGGTGCTGAGAAAAAGGTATATTCTTTTGTTTTAGGATAGAATGTTCTATATATATCTGTTAAATCTAATTGGTCCAAAGCTTCAATTAGTTTCATTGTGTCCCTGTTTAGTTAGTCTATGTCTTTTTATTGGGGCATTGAGTCCATTGATGTTAAGAGATATTAAAGAATAGTGATTATTACTTCCTATCATTTTTGATGTAATTTTTTAAATTTAATTGCTTAACTTCTTTTGGGTTTGATGAAAGAAGGTTACTATCTTGCTTTTTCCAGGGTGAAGTTTCCCTCCTTGTATTGCTGTTTTCTTCCTATTATCCTTTGTAGGGCTGGGTTTGTGGATAGATATTGGGTAAACTTGGTTTTGTCATGGAATATCTTAGTTTCTCCATCTATGGTGATTGAGAGTTTTGCTGGGTATAGTAGTTTTGGCTGGCATTTGTGTTCTCTTAGAGTCTGCATGAGGTCTGCCCAGGATCTTCTAGCTTTCATAGTCTCAGTTGAGAAATTGGTGTGATTCTGATGGGTCTTCCTTTATATGTTACTTGGCCTTTTCCTCTTACTGCCTTTAATATTCTTTCTTTGTTTAGTACATTTGGTGTTTTGATTATTATGTGACAGGAAGTATTTCTGTTCTGGTCCAGTCTGTTTGGAGTTCTGTAGGCTTCTGGTATATACATGGGCATCTCTCTCTTTAGGTTAGGGAAGTTTTCTTCCATAATTTTATTGAAGATATTTGCTGGCCCTTTAAGTTGTAAATCTTCACTCTCCTCTATGCTTATAATCCTTAGGTTTGGTATTCTCATTGTGTCCTGGATTTCCTGGATGTTTTGGGTTACAAGCTTTTTGCATTTTGCAATTTCTTTAACTGTTGAGTCCATGGTTTTTATGGTATCTTGAGCATCTGAGATTCTTTCTTCTATCTCTTGTATTCTGTTGTTGATATTTGCATCTATGTCCCCTGATTTCTCCCAAGGCTTTCTATCTCCAAAGTTGTCTCCCTTTGAGTTTTCTTAGTTGTTTCTACTTCTGGGGGAATCAGTATCCCTGACTTCAAGCAATACTACAGAGCAATAGTGTTAAAAACTGCATGGTATTGGCACAGTGACAGACAAGTGGACCAATGGAATAGAATTGAAGATTCAGAAATGAATCCACACACCTATGGTCACTTGATCTTCGACAAAGGAGCCAAAAACATCCAGTAGAAAAAAGATAGCCTTTTCAACAAATGGTACTGGATCAATTGGAGGTCAGCATGCAGAAGAATGCGAATTGATCCATTCTTATCTCCATGTACTAAACTTCACTCCAAGTGGATCAAGGACCTCCTTGTAAAACCAGACACACTGAAACTAATAGAAAAGAAACTAGGGAAGACCCTTGAGGACATGGGCACAGGGGGAAAGTTCCTGAATAGATCACCAATAGCTTATGCTTTAAGATCAAGAATTGACAAATGGGACCTCATAAAATTACAAAGTTTCTGTAAGGCAAAGGACAGTGTTAAAAGGACAAAAAGGCAACCATCAAATTGGGAAAGGATATTCACCAACCCCACATCTGATAGAGAGCTAATATCCAATATAAACAAAGAACTCAAGAAGTTAGACCCCAGGGAACCAAATAACCCTATTAAAAAATGGGGTACAGATCTAAACAAAGAATTTTCACGTGACGAAATTTGGATGGCCAAGAGTCATTTTAAGAAGCGCTCAACATCATTAGTCATTAGGGAAATGCAGATCAAAACAACCCTGAGATTTCACCTTACACCAGTCAGAATGGCTAAGGTCAAAAACTCAGGAGACAGCAGGAGTTGGTGAGGATGTGGAGAAAGAGGAACACTCCTCCAATGCTGGTGGGGCTGTAAAATGGTACAACCACTGTGGAAATCAGTCTGGAGGTTCCTCAGAAAACTGGACATGAGACTTTCAGAGAACCCTGCTATACCTCTCCTAGGCATATACCCAAAGGATTCCCCGGCATCCAATAAAGACACATGCTCCATTATGTTCATAGCAGCCTTATTTATAATAGCCAGAAGCTGGAAAGAACCCAGATGCTCCTCAAAGGAGGAATGGATACAGAAAATGCAGTATATTTGCACAATGGAATACTACTCAGCAACTAGAAACAATGAATTCACAAAATTTTTAGGCAAATGGTTTGATCTGGAAAATATCATCCTAAGTGAGGTTACCCAATCACAAAAGAATACACATGGAATGTAATCTCTGATAAGTGGATATTAATTAGCCCAGAATCCTTGAATACCCAAGGCACAAATCGCATAACAAATGACTCCCATGAAGAAGTATGGAGAGGGTCCTGATCCTGGAAAGGATTGATCTAGCATTGGAGGGGAATATAAAGACAGAGAAAAAGGATGGAGGTGATTGGAGAATGGATGGAGAGAAGAATGTTGATGGGATGTATGGGGAGGGTGGATCTGGGAAAGGGGAATTCATTTGGAATGTAAACAAAGAATATATAAAATAAAAATATTTTAAAAAAAAGTACAGGCTTTACTTTAGTCTCTCTCTCTCTCTCTCTCTCTCTCTCTCTCTCTCTCTCTCTCTCTCTCTCTCTCTCTCTCTCTCTCTCTCTCTCTCTCTCCTGTTGTTGCTGGAGTAAACTATTTGCTATTCTAAAAAATCTTCTTCAGATATGCTCAGTTGTGTATCAAGAAACTGAAAACCTCGAGACAAACAACCCTAAAAAAATGAGGTGATAATTTTACCCAAGCTGAAATTACTACATCCCTAATTATCACCCATTCATATCCAGATGAAGACTGGAGACACTGGATAAAAATGTTCTGTGTTCTTGACATACTCTGAGAAGAGAAACAATTGTCTTGACTTTTCCTGGAGTACATGAAATGTGTCTTCAGCTCTCATAATGGACTTAAAGACTGAGAGATAAGATTGCATCCAAATCTACCTAATGACCTAGTTGTTAGATAAAGGAGCATCGAATGGCATGTTCAATAGAAAGAAGCTACTTTCTTCATGAGGAGATGGGTCCCTGAAACAGCACGGTGGGTCTTCATGTACAAAGAGCAACTCTTTTAAGTGCGTGAAATTGATGCCATATACACCATTCAGGGTTGGGGAACCTTCAAATCCCTGGACAAAGGACATTTCCAACATTTGCAACTTCTCAGGATGATGGGGAGAAGTTGCACATGGCTTGACTTATAAGGTAACCATTCAACTGTCCCAAACCACAGTCAACCTTTTGTCTTCTATAGACTATATAGTACCTACTGCGTTCCTTCCTGTGCTAGAGTACTGCCACAGGGGATAGGAGGAAGTTGGGTAGAACTTCAGGGATCAGGTAAAACTTTCCTTCCTTCCACAGGGACTATAAACAACCTCATTAACATTGTCTTCATCTAGCTATCACTGTATTGATTTGTTTGTTCCCATGACTGCAGGCTAAGGTATTCTGTAGGTCACCACAGCAATCAGCCTTCCTGATAATAGATGGAGATGTTACACAAGGAAAACAATTCCACTACAATATAAGTGGGTATTTATTACTCATTACTAATGGTTAATGTACTAGTATAAGCAAATCTATTTATTAAGTATAGCACTTGAAAGGGCTCAGTAGATAACCACAGGAAAAGCAGAAGATTTTGATCTCTTTAAAGTGGAGCAAACATGAAACTTCTTTGAAGTTGAACTTGGAACACAAGATTTTCTCTAGGTGAAAGGCATTGGAATGAAAGATAATGGGCCTGTGAAGAACAGCTCAAATGGGAACCAATGTGCTCTGCCCAGTACACTGGAGGGGCTTTGTCTGGTTTCTGAACTACAGCAGAGGATAGGATTGAATTCATTTAAACATCCTTTATTCCATTCCAAGAAGAGTGATTTTTATCCTATTGGTCCTGAATGGTAAATTGAAACCATATAGATACCTTTATATATATACTTGAAATGGTTTACTTCATCAGGGATCTATTTGCCAAACCTATAAGAAACCTCTACTATATTGTCCTTCAGACAGATACTTATAAACTTTGAGGAGTGCAAATATCCCTCCTCCCAACTCCCATTTTCTTCTTCCTTTCTTTCTCCCCAATCCTCTCTCCAACCTTGCATTTGTTTCTCTTTCCTATGAAAGCAGCCTCTCCACCATCTTGCCTTGGGGGTTAGTTATTTACTCAAGGTCCTTTTGCCTAGTCTGTCTAAATCATTATTATTGATTGGCAGATCTCCTCTGTGCAAAGGCATCAGTTGTGCAGTACTCCAAAGAACAGGTAAGAGGACATGAACCATATCTATCAAAGGAAGTGAACTTCTTGACACATATTTTCCATCTTACTCATATCACAAGAAATGTCATTATGGCTGAAACACTGACCTTACACCACAAGGTCAGTAGGGAGGATACTATTGGTACTTTCCAATTATATTTGTGATAACCATTTTTTAACATAATTTGTTTTGATTCTTTGAGTATTTCATATCATTTATCCTGATCACAATAATTTCCCAGCCCTTCCGGGTTTGCCCCCAACCTTCCAAATAAATAAATAAATAAATAAATAAATAAATAAATAAATATTACTATTAAATTTAAAGAAACAAAAAAGAGCAAAGTCCAATTTGAGTTATCTACGGAGAATGGTCAAACTCTCATGGCCTACCTCTTGAACTGAGTTGTTCCCCTCCCATAGACCCACCAGAAGGCATCAATTGTGGAGAGCTAATTTCAGCATTCAAATCTCCAGTTAGGGCCTAGGTTTGTGAAGTCTAGGGTATACAGGCAATTTCTGAGCTTGAGAAGTGCCTCTGCAGCTTGCAGCAAAGGACTTTTTGTGTCTATTTCATTTTTCTTTAAACATAAATGTGTTACAACAACATTAAAGATCTACTGAGCTGCTAGGGAGATTTATTAAAGCAGTACCCTCTCTGTTGCCACTGATATGATATGATTGGCAAAAAATATTAAGTTAACAGCATGCTATGTTTTCAGCCCAAGTTATTTAGTGATGTAGATATTACCAAAGTTAAAGCAAGATAATAAATTGTGTCTCCTAGAGCTACCCATTTATACTGGTAGGAATGCCTTTGATTAGGAGATCTGAAAAGGCCTTCTATATACTAATATGTTGCTATTTAACAATTATTTATATCTCATCCATAAGTAACAGACTTTAATTTCATTATTCCACTTATGAAATATACTCTGACCAAAAACTCAACAGAACCAAAAGTCATTCATAAATAGCAGAAGTGTTTCAGTCTCAGGCCTCACGACTGCAAAGCCTGCATTTGCTCCCAAACCATTAGCAACTACACAATACTCCAACAGTTCCAGAAGAAAATCAGAATCAGTCCTCAAAGGAGTACCACCTCTCTGAGAAAAGCTGAAGAAATCACCTATTTTTTTTTTCAGTCAGTTGATATTGTCCATTGAAAACACTGTATTACCAAGTTACTAATAGGGTCCAGTTGTTCAATCAGATGACTTTCTCAGCCAGTAACCATGCTCATAAACCAGAGAGCTGATTAGATATGAAAATAGTCCACCTCAGGAAAATAGAAGCAACTCTCTAAGCAAACTTACTGCTTCCTCGCGTGGAGCAGGGGCTCTGCTCTGTCAGACAGAGGGAGAAAGCAGGCAAGAGCACTTTTTCTTCTTACTTATTATTCACATGGTGATTTTCTTAAACACTTTTCCTTCAGATTGCCCTCAAGAATCCTCCCAAATATCACAAACCCTTGTTCCTGATCCTGAGATGGAATATAAAAATAAATAGATGGCTGTTTTGTTTATTGTTCTGTGAAATTACATTATTAAGAGAGGCATCATTTTAAATTAGGAAGTGATGCATGGCTAGAAACACCTTCAACCCACTAGCTTTTTATGATTAGAGAATATTTTGCCGTGTTAGAAAATTCTGAGGAAACGATTGTAGATATTTCATGCTGTTTCTCTCTAGAATGTATCTGACTCTATTAAACACAGAGCTGCTACAATGAATACACAGGTGTGATGGCACACAGCGAAGTAAAGAATAATATCCAAAATGTGCTGTTATGATATTTGTCTTAGACTGATTAGAGTCAGGACTCAATGACATAAAGCCATATTCTTTAGTATGAGACAAATCTGTACACAATCCATCTCTGTCACTTTTTAGTTGCCTGAATGTTATTGAATAATTTAACATTTAGAAACAGCTCGAAGTCCTTGTATATTATCCCACAGAACAATGGAAAGGAAGAAAGGAGGTCATTTACATCTGATACTAAGTACATGATGATGTTTCATATAATACATATGATATAGCTATTTGCTTGAGTTCAGAAGAGCTGACATTCTCACATACTGGCCTGTGTATCTCCTCAGGCAGAGGATGTATGAGTGTATGGGCTGGATCACTTGCTGGAAGCCCCTCAAGGATCCACCTGTGTGAGAGAGCATAGACTAGAAGGTAGCTTTTAGTGGTTCTTCACCTAGTTTTGATTGTGACTGTTTTAATTTTTATACCCCATGCAATATCTAATGGAATACCTGATGTCAAAGAGGTACTCATATTGCTTTTAAGCAATAAAGATATAACTATGAAAGAAAAGAAAAGAAAAAAATCTTCTGAGCTGAGAAACAAGAAACAGATTCAAGACCCTCTATCTTGCCCCTCAGGTACTGAGTGCTGTGTTCATTTATGAAATGTATTAGCTAAAAATAGTGCTCAAAGATCAGCTCACTTTTAGACCACACCACAGCTCGCAGAAAACTTACTTTAATAAATCACTGGACTACCTGAAAGCCAACAACAGACTTTAAATGCCCTTTGGCTCTTTGTCCCCAAATTGAGGGTTTGAACAATTGCTTGCTGCCTTTCATGGCTTTGTCAGCTATTCAGCTGTGTTTCCAGGGTTTTACTCAGTCTTTCCATAGCCTTTGTTGTAGTCATCATATACGACAGACCCAAATTTAAACCAGGCAGTCTTTCCATACTTTGGCCATACTGAATTTGTTTCCTATTATTCAGAGAGCCTACCTCACTGATAAGATGTCACATATGTTTTGCCCTGTTTCCTGAGCCTCTAAGACTTACAGCAAATGTCCTCTCTACCAAAAAGCCTTTGCTGAGTTTCTAATCCTACATTATAACTCTCCCTTTATTATTTCTTTTTTTCCAATTTCTTTTTTATTATAATTTTTATTTTCTATATAATCTGTTTACATTCCAAATGATCTTCCCTTTCCCAGTTCCCCCTGCCCATAAATTCCCTAAGCCCTCTTTCCTCCGCCCATTCTCCTATCAACCCCCTCCTACTTCTCTGTCCTGGTGCTCTCCTACAATGCTGGAACAGGCCTTTTCCGGATCAGGAACCTCTCCTTCCTTCTTCTTGGGAGTCATTTCATATCTGAATTGTGTCTTGGGTATTCAGAGTTTCTGAACTAATATCCACTTATCAGTGACTGTATTCCATGTGTGTTCTTTTGTGATTGGGTTACCTCACTTAGGATGATATTTTCCAGCTCCAACCATTTGCCTAAGAATTTCATGAATTCATTGTTTTTAATTGCTGAGTAGTATCCATTGTGTAAATATACCACATTTTCTGTATCCATTCCTCATTTGAGGGATATCTGGGTTCTTTCCAGCTTCTGGCTATTATAAATAGGGCTGCTATAAACATAGTGGAGCATGTGTCCTTATTGCATGCCAGGGAATCCTCTGAGTATATGCCCAGGAGTGGTATTGCAGGGTCCTCCGGAAGTGTTATAAACAGCCAGACTGATTTCCAGAGTGGTTGTACCAACTTGCATTCCCACCAGCAGTGGAGGAATGTTCCTCTTTCTCCACATCCTTGCCAACACCTGCTGTATCCTAAGTTTTTAATCTTCCGCCATTCTAACTGGTGTAAGGTGAAATCTCAGCATTGTTTTGATTTGCATTTCCCTAATGACTAATGATGTTGAACATTTCTAAAGGTGCTTCTCAGCCATTCGAAGTTTGTCATGTGAAAATTCTTTGTTTAGCTCTGTACCGTAATTTTTAATAGGGTTATTTGATTATCTGGCATCTAATTTCTTGAGTTCTTTGTATATATTGGATATTAGCCCTCTGTCAAATGTAGGGTTGGTGAAGATCCTTTCCCAATTTGTTGGTTGCCATTTTGTCTGCTTGACAGTATCCTTTGTCCTACAGAAACTTTGTAATTTTATGAGGTCCCATTTGTCAATTCTTTATCTTAGAGCATAAGCTATTGGTGTTCTATTCAGAAACTTTTCGCCCGTGCCCATGTCCTCAAGGGTCTTCCCCAGTTTCTTTTCTATTAGTTTCAGTGTGTCTGGTTTTATGTGAAGGTCCTTGATCCACTATATGGTTTTTCAATGAAATATATGTGGCAATGCTACTTACTGCTACTCAGTATATGTAACGGCTCTTCAAACATTTTCTTTTAACTTGAAATTTTCTTTCAAATTTCAATTCAAAATTCAAAAGAAAAATTTACATTTTCTTTGTACCTTGAAATTGTCTCCGGTTTATAATAATTTGTTAGTAGATAATGGTGGGGTCAATGAATGAGAAGATGGAAGTTTAAGGTCTGTGGTCTTCCCTTTGCATAACAGGAGTGAGAAAAATTTTAGAAAAATATTATAGTTAAATATAAATATTCCAGGAAGTTTTCACATTTTCTTTTATCTTAATTAGTTTTTACACTCCATATTTTATTCCCCCCACCCCTGTGCACCCTCCAACTGTTCCATATCCCTTACCTTCCCCTCCCCCAACCTGACCTCTAAATTCCCTGAGGCCTCCAGTCACTTGAGGGTTAGGTGCATCATTTCTGAATGAACACAGACCTGGCAGTCCTCTACTGTATGTGTGTTGGGGGGCCTTATATCCGCTTGTATATGCTGCCTGTATGGTAATCCAAAGTTTGAGAGATCTCAGGGGTCTAGATTAATTGAAACTGCTGGTCCTCTACAGGATTTCCCTTCTCCTCAGCTTCTTTCAGGCTTCCCAAATTCACATTTTTAATCATAGAGAAAAAAGAGAAGAAAGTAAGGTCTAAATTTAACCGTGTTTATTCAGGAACTTTAGGAACATGGAACTTTAGGAACTATGTTTTCCTTTGTTAAAGGAAAAGAAGGAAATAAACAAAGACAAACTCCCCATGAGTAAACAGAGAGGATAAATGCCTGGTGTCTTAGTTAGTTTTCCATTGTTGTGATAAAACCCTACAACCAAAAGCAACTTGGGGAGAAGAGGGTTTATTTCAGCTTATATATCCTAAGCCCAGGACATAATAGAAGGAAGATATTTATTTTGGACCTGAAAGGCTTTATATAGAATTACTGATTGTTAGGGTGAATGGCTGTCCTACTGTACCAAGTGTGTATCATCTACTAATCTGTCATTTGATCTTCATATTGGCCGAAGAAGAATTTCATTTTAAGTTCTTGATTTCAGTGATAAAGATCAAAGTATCTTAAATGTGTTCAACTTCAAAACAAATGGCTCTATCTTCTCTGAAGCAAAGCAAATTATAGTTACAGATGGATTTAATCTTCAAACGAAACAGCAAAAGTAGATCTCAGAAAGAATTGAATTGAATAGATATTTCTTTTTAAAAAAAAAAAAAGCAATTGGTCTACATTTAGCAATAACAAAACAAAGCCAGTTGGGCTCCAAAGAAATTTCTCTTTGAAAAACTTTCAATCTTGACCCATCTTAGGACCATGTTGTGAAGATGTATTTTGTGACAACAGGTCATAAGAAGCTGTAGCACTGAGTATTAAGATATTATTTTTTGGAAAAGATACTTCAGGAGGATAGTTCTGAAGTTGTGTCTTTCAGCAGAGCTTTCCTCTTGATTTTTAATAGAAAAATGGCATCCCCTAACTGCCTCACATTGTAACCATATCAGATATTACCCTTATCAATGCAACATCACGGTGAGAATGTTTCATGTGAAGATAAAAACAAAGGACCTGTAACACAGTATGTAGTGCATTGAACTCAGCACAGCCTGCCTCAAAGACAACCTTAGCATTCTTACAGCAAGTAAATTATTCCCTAAGATGTCTCTCTTTACTCCCTCATTTCTAAAATGTGTATTATAATAGTATATTGCTTTGGAGATAATATGCACATCAAATGATCCAATAGGTAAATATTTTAAAGACACAAATATGTGTGCAAAATGTCTTACTATGTTTTCCTTTTCATCTAGCTATTTTCTTTATCCTCCTTAAAAATAAAGTCATTCATATATGTATTCATATGTATGTTAATGTGCCTGAGTGAAAGCAGGTATGTGCCCAGATGAGCATACCTGCCTTTGGTGTGTCAGGCTCGAGGGCCTGAAAGATTCCTGAGACTCTCAGAGCTCTGCCTTCTTTCTCAGTAGAGTTTTAGGATTGCAATAACAGGCTATAACTTCTGGATTTATGTGGGTTCTAGAGGGCACCTCAGCTCCTCATAGGTTTTCAGCAAGGACTTTACACCACCAAGCCACTTCCCCAGCATTTTCTTCTTATTTTTAAGATGCAGAATATAGCAACATTTTAAACTGTGGGAATTATGAGAGTTGAAAAAAATTTGAATCAGTACTATCAGGGCTGTAGTAACAGGGTAAAGTGCTTGAAATAAAAAAAAATACAACGATCTATTACAATGAGAAATTGTCACATGCCTTATCCTAGTAATAAGGTACATATCAAAATGAACATTTAAATGTGATATAACTAATTTCCTCATCCAAACCCATCACCCCCGCCCCAGCTGTTACTACCTCACTTTCCCTCTCAAGCCACCAGTTCTGAGTGTAGGCATCATGCCATTATGGGAGGGGGAGTAGGATGGGAACAACAGTCCATGTAGTCATAAACTTTATATGAAACTCACTTAGTATAGTAAACAGAATGCCTGGCTTTATGGAGAATTCACAGGAAAAGTCAGAGAGAGACACTCTCAGCCAGCCATTGAACTGAGCATAGGATCCCCAATGGGGGAGCTACAGAAAAGACCCAAGGAACTGAAGGGGTTTGCAGCACCTGAGGAGGAACAGCAATATGAGCCACCCAGTACTCCCAGAGCTCCCAGGGACAAAAACATCCACCAGATAGTACACATGGAGTTACCCATGGCTCCAGACACATAGGCAGCAGAGGATGGCCTTGTTGGACATCAAAGGAGGAGAGGCCCCTGGTCCTGGAAAGGCTCGATGCAGCAGTGTAGGGAAATACCTGGAAAGGAAAGTGGGAGGGGGTTGACTGGGCAACAGGGGGAGGGGAGATGGTTCATGGGATTTTTTTGGGGGGTAGAACCAGGAAAGAGGAAATCATTTGAAATATAAATAAAGGTTATATATCTAATAAAAAATAAGATACCATTAAAATACAAAAAAAACGAGAAAGAAAGAAAGAAAGAAAGAAAGAAATCACATTTTTTAAGTGGATATGTTCAGATGGTGTGGACTTCATGTCTATCATCAATCTATTGCTTCATAAAATACTACCTCCAAATATGGTGGCTTACCATTTGTTGCTTGCTTGTCTACCTGTCTACTGTTTTAATTGTGGATGAACTCTACTAGTGTTGGTGGGCTTCATCATAGAAGTAGTTAATGGTATTGATTGGATGCTGATGGGTACCTCATAGTGATATCAACACTATTTGCAATTGAGCAGCTGTTGGCTAAAGCACCTTGATTCTTTCATACATGATTTATCTCCCAGTCTAGTGTGGTCCTATTTTTGTGGTGGGAGCAGTAAGAATTTAAGCTGATAGGTCTTCTGACACCTAGATTTGCCTGTTATTTTTTTCAACTTCTTTAGACTAATTAAATTACAGCATCTCCCCAGTTTCACTGGAAAGAAATGCATTCTTCCTCTTTATAAAGGTAACAAAATTATTATGGCTTTCTTTGTCTAAATTCTACTATAGTTTATATAGAAATAGTCTTACCTAATGACTTATTTTTTTATAAAACAGCATGTCAGATGATGTGAGATGAGATGTCATGTGTGAAAATTAGTGCCATGAACCCACATGATTAACCTGACAGCCTAGTAACAGAGATCTGAGAGAAGACACGTCTTATTTATTGGGTATTTTATTTATTTACATTTCAAATGTTATCACCATTCCCAGTTTCCCTCCAGAAACTCCCCATCCCATCCCTCATTGCTCTACTTCTATGAGGGAGCTCCCCTCCACCCACTCCCACCTCCCTGCCCTGGCATTGCCCTACACTAAAGCATAAAGACGTCACAGGACAAAAGGCCTCTCCTCCCATTGATGGCACATGAGGCCATCCTCTACTACCGTGTTCAAAGCACTTTATTTCAGTGATAACTCTTCTTGAGTTTAAGTAAATACAGATTTGCTAAGTATCATCTAGCTAATAAGTCTTCAAAAGTAACGTTATTGTTGACATTTTAATCTTTCTATACTTTCTCCTACAGTGTCTAGCTCAGTTCCATATTCAATAAAATTTAGGGTTTTGAGTATCTGGATTTCATCCAGAAAAAACAATGAACATATTATAATAATTAAATCTTAGAAATACTTTATGTGAACAAGAAAAGATTAGATGAATAAAATGTAATAGACACCAATATTTTTATTTTTTATTAGAAATATTCTTTATTTACATTTCAAATGTTGTCCCCTTTCCTCGTCCCCCCCACTGAAAATCCCATAAGCCAGCTCTCCTCCCTCTGTTCCCCAATCAACCCTTCCCGCGCCCTTGTCCTGGTATTCTTCTACATTGCTGCATTGAGTCTTTCCAGGACCAAGGGCCTCTCCTCCCTTTGATGTCTAACAAGGCCATTCTCTGCTGTCTATGTGTCTGGAGCCATGGGTAACTCCATGTGTACTCTTTGGTTGATAGTTTTGTCCCTGGGAGCTGTGGCTATACTGGGGGGCTCATATTGTTGTTCCTTTGCAAACCCTTTCAGCTCCTTGGGTCCTTTCTCTAGCCCCTCCATTGGGGACCCTGTGCTCAGTTCAATGGCTGGCTGAGTGTCTCCCTCTGTATTTGTTATGTACTAGCAGAGTATCCCAGGTGACAGCTATATCTGGCTCCTGTCAGCCAGCACTTGAGGGCATCAATAATAGTGACTGGGGTTTATAACTGTATATGTGATAGATCTGTAGATAGGGTAGTCTCTGGATGGTCTTTCTCTCAGACTCTGCTCCACACTTTGTATATCCACACCAATATTAGGGATGGCTTTTCCTTTGAAAGTAGTAGCTATTTATGTCTTTTTTCAGGTTACATGTAAAGGAAGTGGCAAATCTACAAAGAGCAGAGATACCTACGGTCTGTGTTCCAGAATCAAATCACCTAAGCAGATGCTTGTTCTGTACTGGGCCAGCTTAAAAATGACTTGTGAGAGTGCAGCCTGGGAGCACAGTCTGATATCTTGATATGTTATGGACTTTTGAAATCCTCATCTATTTTAAATTACTTTGTGTCTAATACATATGAATACATTCAGCTTCTTGGGATGTGCCATGTTACTTGATTATTGATTCAAATGGAAATATATTACTGGGAGTCTTCCTGGAAGATTTTGCCCAAACTATACCTATTTATCCTTCCATTCATTATATTCATTCTTCCTTTAAGTATTATTGCTTTACATCTTTCCTTCATATCCAATTTCCTGTTCAGTATCTCTTTTTGATGGCTGGAGCCATTTATTAGAGACAGCAACTAACTATTTGATGGTGAAATGGTTCCCTAGCACTTTTCCTCTTTCTTTCTCGGTCAGGATGAAGGTTTGAAGGAATGACTGCCCATTATCAGTACCTTGGTGCAGAAAGATGTATTTGTTTGTTGCTATCATGAAACAAACCCGAATATCCACTCTCCAATATTGTTTCTCACATCTCTTTGTACCAATTCATTCTCACTTAATTTGATCTAGGAATAGTAGGTGAACTGCATTTTTTTACATCTCCTGCAGACCCTTGTCCAGGATGGCTGAGTCAGATATTGGAGCACTGGCATTTGCCAAACAATCTCCAAATTGGAAAGTGTCATCATTAATTAACATCATTAATTAAATGACACCTCCATACGACTCATAATGGTAATATCTAGAAACAGATAAACATGGCTTTTTGCATTTTAAATTTTTCTGATAATGAACTTCAAAGTAGTAAATTATGGAAGAATTGTGTCAGACAATTTGTTATTTTATCTTAAGTTCTCAGGGTCATGGCAATAGAATATCAAGTGTTATTAGAGACTGTCACTATTTCTGATCCATTCTTTCTTCTTAAGGAAAACTTTGGAGAAAGTAGAAGTATTTATTTCCTGTGCAACATTAAGTGGACACTTCTTCTTCAATGATTACCTTTTGATCCCTTAAGAATTTCATAGAAATACTTTTAGGCACAGCAATCTCAGAAGAACATCTCTATCCTGTGTTTTTTTTTTTGTTGTTGTTGTTGTTGATAATCTACTTTTCAGTTGTTTATACCCAAGTCTAATTCATCTTTCCTTTCCAATCCAAGTTTTGGCTCCTTATGTTCCTATAGAATATTCTAATACAATTTTCTATCTTTCATACTTAAATATCCAAATAAGACTAAAAATGTCTCTAGAACATAATTTCCATCTACTTAATCAACTCCTAGGACCATCTTGACTCTCATACTTTGTCTTTATATGAACTATGATAGGGTTGAGTAACACTTAGTTCTAGTTTGTCTTAATGGAGGTTGGTATAACCTATCACGTTCTGTGAATCTCTCGCTTCTATCAGTCCACAGACAACTGAATATTGGCTGATTTCCATGTAAAGTAGTTATTTTTCTGGTTGCATTATTTACAAAATTCACATCAGTATGTAACTGAAACAGACTTTATTTGGACTCCTTAATGTCTTGAAGTAAACAGCTTCTCTCAGCAGTGATTTCTTTTTACCAACTCCATTCAAGTTACAATTTACACACGCATGTGCTCTCTAATTGCAGCATATTTATATTGTGGAATGGCGGCATACAGAGGAGTGTAATGTGTCCCTGAATCCCTTTTATAAATACAAAGAATCGGGTATGTGTGCATGGTTCTTCATATCTTTTAGTATAATGGAAAAATGTGTATAGTAGATGTTTTTAGAGCACAAAGAACTTTATAACATTTAAGCACTTTTTTTTCCTTAATAGCCACAGTTTAAATATAATTTAATAAAAACAGATTCTTGTCCTGTGCAGCTCTTGGAATAAAATCTCTTCACTTTCCATTATTTTCTAGAAAAGTTTTGACCTTTTCTAAGACACAGAGAAGGGATAACATGTCAATTCTTACTCTTGATAGGTATTTTGAAGGTCTACTATACGGGATTTGATGCTGAGTGTTCTGGGATAGAATCCATCTCATTGTAATTCATGAGGACTATTTTGTAATCTTGAACATCCCTATCATTCTCTAAAATAATTAATTTTCCATAAAAGGTAATATCTCCTTAAGCAAATTTAATTTAAAATCTATCTTGAACAAAAATGGAGCAATGGTGGAAGCACTCAGGATACTGTGAGAAACAAGTTAACTTTGTGTGTGTGTGTGTGTGTGTGTGTGTGTGTGTGTGCAAACGCATGTGCACTTGTTTGTATGTGAATACTTCCTCACATGAGTATTTTAAATTGAATAACAATCACAAAACAAAGAAACCACAGAGATTGTTTTTTTTTTTTTTCAGGAATGTTGTTGATTATAATTATAACTAATGTCCAAGCTTCATAATACAGCATCATTAATTAAAGTGGAAAATGATGAAGATTATTTGTCAGAAAATATTTAGGTTTTTAGTATTTACATTTTGACTTGGCTTATGCAGACGAAGCCAGGTTGTTTAGTAATTTATTGTAACTGCTCCTGGCATAACCACATGCAAGTAGTTAAAGGAGCATTTCCCTAGGTAAGCATGGGGAGTAACATATATTTCTTTTATCTCTTGCATAATAAAATTAAAGCTCTATACTTAATAGGAAAAAAAGAGTTGTTAAAAGAGTTAAGGGGTGATATGTTCTGTGAATTAAAACCTTAATACTATTATAAATTTCTTTTGATCTGCCTGATTACGTCAGAGGCCAAAACTAAAAATCATGTTACTACACCAAAGAGACAAGGGCTTCTTTCATACACTAATATAGCAATGACTCTTATTTCTTCTAGGTTCTAGTTGCAATGGTTTGTAAAGCAGAAGTGCTTGTAACTCCCACAGACTCTATAATCTAATACTCCCGTCTGTATAAGTCCCAAAATAAACTTTTTATTAGTGATTTAGAGGTAAATATGTTTTGCCATTAAAAAAAAAAAGAACAGATAATGTATTTGAGATGATGGCCCAGGGAGTTGGCACAATTAGAAGGTGTGACCTTGTGAGAAGAAGCATTATCAATGTATGGGTGGGCTTTGAGACCCTCCACCTAGCTGCCTAGAAGACACAATTCTCCTGTTTGCCTTCACAAGATGTAGAACTCTCAGCCCCTCTAGCCTCATGCATGCTTAGATGCTACCATGCTACCAGCCATGGTGATCATGAACTGAACCTCAGAATCAGTAAACAATCAATGTCTTATATAAGAATTGCTTTGGTCATGGTGTCTCTTTATAGCAATGGAAACCCCTAAGACAATAATTTATCTTTATCCTTAAAAGATAAGTACCTGAAAGAATATCTTGGAAAACAAAGCATATACCCAGAGACTGGGTTAGTGGCAGACTATAAAGCATTTGGTCACAGGAGCCATACACACTTCAATTCCAGTGTAAGAAAATGAGATGGCCGGCCGTGGAGGCAGGGCTACAGTCCTATTGAAGATTCAAGGATGCTATTGAAGGTTTTGCAGAAGGTCAACATTAAAATTTCTTTCCTAGAGTATTGCAGTATGTAGTATCTTCATCAGAACTTACAGTGTGTCAAAAAGGAAACCAGACATGCTGGGGAGGCATGAAAAACCAGCTCTTGTGGTTAGGATGTACTAACATGGGAATTTGATCGTCTCTAACCACATCACTCTCCAAGATGAGTAACCCCCCCCCCCCAATTAAAGACAAAAGAGATGACAGGGACAAGAATTCAAGCTATAAATGTATTTTAAAGAATGTGAGGTTGTGCAGGAATTCTCTGAAACTCCCTGAGAACAGTGGTTCTCACCCTTCTTGGTGTTGTGTTTAGTACAGTTTTTCATGTTGTGGTGAGCCCCACCAAGCCATAAAACTATTTTCTTTGCTACTTCATCACTGCATGTTTGCTGCTATGGTAAATCATAATGTAAATATTTGGCATACAGGATGTGCTTTCATTGTTAGGAACTAACCACAAGTGATCAGTACTCACAGATGGAGAACAGCTGTTCTAGAGTGTCATATCAGCTGGGCGGTAGTAGCGCTCTCCTGTAATCCCAGCACTCTAGGAGGCAGAGGCAGGAAGATTTCTGAGTTCGAGACCAGCCTGGTCTACAGAGTGAGTTTCAGGACAGCCAGGGCTACACAGAGAAACCCTGTCTCGAAAAAACCAAAATCCAAACAAACAAACAAAAAAAGTGTTATATCTACCATGTGCATTTTATGGTATAAGTATCAGGTATTGTTCCAGCATCTTGCCTGATCAATATTACCTCAGACTCTCTCAATACTGTTTCCTCAAAAGACTTGCATCGAAGACTACTCCAAAACAATTAACTCAAATCATCCAGCATCAGAAACTGTTCCAACCAGGTGACACCATCACTTTTTCAGATAGAATAGTCATCACTGCCGTGGTTACGTGTATAGAATAGTGAAGTCCACTGCAAGGATGGATGCTGAGAATTGTTCTCTCATTAACTCAGGACTTAAAACATGCAGTTAGAGCCCCACCCCTCACTTTTTCTTACAAACTCATCGTAACTCAACCTTAGAACTCAACAATGTAGTTATCAACCAGTCAGAATGGCTAAGGTCAAAAACTCAGGAGACAGCAGGTGTTGGCAAGGATGTGGAGAAAGAGGAACACTCCTCCACTGCTGGTGGGGCTGTAAGATGGTACAACCACTTTGGAAATCAGTCTGGCGGTTACTCAGAAAATTGGACATGAGACTTCCAGAGGACCCTGCTATACCTCTCCTGGGCATATACCCAAAAGATTCCCCGGCATGCAATAAAGACACATGCTCCATTATGTTCATAGCAGCCTTATTTATAATAGCCAGAAGCTGGAAAGAACCCAGATGCCCCTCAAAGGAGGAATGGATACAGAAAATGTTGTATATTTACACAATGGAATACTACTCAGCAATTAGAAACAATGAATTCACAAAATTTTTAGGCAAATTTTTAGGCATCTGGAAAATATCATCCTAAGTGAGGTAACCCAATCACAAAAGAATACACATAGAATGTAATCTCTGATAAGTGGATATCAATTAGCCCAGAATCCCTGAATACCCAAGGCACAAATCGCATAACAAATGACTCCCATGAAGAAGTATGGAGAGGGTCCTGATCCTGGAAAGAATTGATCTAGCATTGGAGAGGAATATAAGGACAGAGAGAAAGGAGGGAGATGATTGGAGAAGGGATGGAGAGAAGAAGGTTTATGGGACATATGGGGAGGGGGGATCCAGGAAAGGGGAAATCATTTGGAATGTAAACAAAGAATATAGAAAATAAACATATTTTCTATATATGTTTTCTATAGAAAATAAACATATTTTCTATATATGTAAACAAAGAATATAGAAAATAAACATATTTTCTATATATGTAACATAAAAATATGAAAAAACAATGTAGTTATCAAATGTGAGGATTGTAAATTTAAAATGCATACATAATAAAAGATTTACTTTCTCCAGTCTCCTAAAGCAGCGCATAATTTGGAAAAAGATTAGCAAATATTAGCAAATATTAGCTTGTCTATCATCATACTTCATTTGCATCAAGTTTTAAAGTTGAACATGTGTAAGCAAACCAAGCTATTGAGAATATGTTTATCATCCATCCATCTTTTATTGACTTATAAATCTATTGTTTATCTGCTCAGCATGAAAACAATATTTCATCATCTTAGCAACTTTATGTTTTTCCTCCTGCTTTAAAATAACATAGCCTTTTTTTCCAAGCAAAATTTCTAGGACACAAAATACTAAACAACAATTAGTTACTAATGAATTAAAACTAAAAGTTTCTGTCAGCAAGCACTTGTTGGCATCCACAATAGTGCTGGGTTTGGTAACTGTATATGATATGGATTCCCCAGGTGGGGCAGTCTCTGGATGGCCTTTCCTTCAGTCTCTGCTCCACACTTTGTCTCTGTATCTTCTCCCAAGGGTATTTTGTTTTCCCTTTTAAGGACAGAAGTATCCAAACTTTGGTGTTTCTTTGTCTTAAGCTTCATGCATCCTGTGAATTATATCTTGGGTATTCCGAGCTTCTGGACTAATATCCACTTAGCAGTGAGCTCCTGAGAGGTTCTACCAGTGCCTGATAAATACAGAAAGGGAAGCTCTCAGCCAACCACTGGGCTGAGCACAGAGCCCCCAATGGAGGAGCCAGAGAAAGGTCCCAAAAAGCTGAAGGGGTTTTTAAGACCCATAGGAGGAATAACAATATGAACCTACCAGTACTCTCCAGAGTTCCTAGGGACTAAGCCACCAACCAAAGAGTAGGCATGGAAGCACCAATGCCTCCAACTGCATATATAGTAGAGGATAGCCTTGTTATACATCAATGAGAGGAGAGGCCCTCGGTCCTGTGAAGGCTCATTGCCCCAGTGTAGGGCAATGCCAGGACAGGGAAGCAGGAGTGGGTGGGTTAGTGAGCAGGGGGAGAGGGAATGGAATAGCGAGTTTCAGAGGGGAAACAAGGAAAAGGGATAACATTTGAAATGTAAATAAAGAAAATATCTAATACAAAAAATGTAATAAAAAATCAAAGTTTCAAAAAATAGAAAGCTTTTCATTTCTTGTATTACAGGTTGAGTAAGAATAAATAGAGATGTGGTAGACAGATGAATGAATATTGGAAAGAACTGTAATTCTAATAAGAAAGAAAAAAGTCACCCCTCACTACCACAAAAATGACAAAGCTAGTTTTTAAGGTTCTAGTATTTTCAATTTGATAGCTAGAAGCCCTACACAGAAACCCTAGGGCAGAAAGTTTATGAAATCTCTCTTACTCATTTGTCAAAAATTATAAAAAAGACAAGCTGATATTTTGTTTATGTGCAACTATAGTTTGATACAAAATGCTTTTCTGGGGAAAAAGTTTTGCAATCCATCTGATTAATATGCATAATGTAAAAAAGTAATTAATTAATACTATCCTATGTAATCATACCTCTTTCTTTTAAAAGACTATTTTCAAAGTTTCAGTCTTTTTATAGCCATAATTAAAAATGTAAGTGGCAGAATCCTGACTTCAAATGAATCTTATAATCAAGACTCAATCTGTTATACAGGTAGGAGCTCAGCCTCTATGAAGTGTGTATGTGAGGCAGGGGCTGCCATCGCACCTACTCAGTCACCTGTTTCCTCCCACATTCCAGACCCCAGCCTTCATCCATCAGGACCTGGCATAAGCTGTAGTTCCTAAGGCCTCTGGAGTGTAGCTGATAAACCACTGAGGCCACCTGCAGGGATCAGATGGCAGCAACAGAGAGTCTTTCCCATTTGTCTTTTTGCCAGATGAGGAAAGGCAAGCTCAGGAAGAATAATGGTTTGCTTATTACTATGAAACTACTAAAGAAGCATGAAGGACAGAGGCTGGGGAGTGCTTTCTGCTGAAGGACTTTGCATGGCACTTGCATATCTATGAGGCCCTATAGACGAAAGCACCAAATAGCCCAGAATATGAATAATACGTAGCTCGGAATCTAATTTTTTAGTCTATAAAACGAAAGCTTAATTTGTACATAAAAACACAACAGATCCAAAAATTGAACTAGTTGATTTATTTCTGATTTAAAAGAAATGACGAAAGGAAATTAAAATTTGACTTTGACTTTCAATTTCATAATTCTAATTATCTAATGCACATTTCACCCATCATCGCTATTGCATGTTTCTTCCAAGCATATTTTGATAAAAGTTCTTAAAAGGGCAGGACCTGATTTCCTAAATTCATTTTTATGTTGGTAGATGTGTATCTGTGGGAATGCAGCTGGTTTTTATTTTTTATTTATTTATTTGATTGATTGATTGATAACCATATTCTACTCCAGTGTTTACTGTGGTTGCTACTTTTAACATATTGTCTGTGGAAAGGATATATATATATATATATATATATATATATATATATATATAATACTATCATCAGAATAAAAACATATTTTAGTTCTTTTCAATTTAAAACTTTACATTTTTTCTTTTCTTGTTTAGTTGTTCAGGTTGAGACATCAAGACTATAGTCTACTTATAAATAAGCAAAGCCTTTGAACATTTTCCCAAGAGACATGATAAGGTATCTCACATTAGTGACCACTCATGTTAAATAAATTGAAATCCAACAAGCAGGTATACCATATAAGGCAGGGAATAAGGAATATTGGTAAGAAAATAACAAGTATTGTCAGGGGTGCAGAAAAATCGCAAGCCTTGCACACCACTGGTATGATGTAAGGTGCACCTGCTATTATTTTAGGACAAAACTTAGATTCCTCAATGCCATTTAAAGACACCAGAAAGGACTGAAAGTGAGACCTCAGATGAAAATTCATTTCTAATGTTCATAGCAGTGTTATTTACAATGATGAATATGTTAAAGCAACCTCCATGGTCATTAACAGAACAATGGAAATGCACACTTGGAAGGCCATTATTTCTCAGAGTTCAAAAACAAAGAGATTTTGACATAGCTTGCCATTTCCATAAGCGTTGAGAACATTATGTTATGTAAAATGAGCCACCCACACAAGGACAGGCAGTGCAGAATGTCATTGTTTTGAAGTGTACAATGTATACAAAAATCATACAGACAAGGTTGAGTGCTGGATGCTAAGAGCTGTGACTAGAGGGATAGTGCTCTTTAACAAGTATGGAATTTCAGCTTAATAAGAGAAAGTATTCGGGAAATGAATGTTGGTGATTAAGCCGCAATATAAATGTATCTTAATACTGCTGGCCTGTATTAAATCCCCTGTCATAAGATGAAGAGATACAAGCAACCAATAGCTGTTTGTTCTCATCAAGAACAAACATCCTGATAGGTTACTCAACCCTATTTAAACAGGCTTAAACACATAAACATATCAGCAACATTCAATGCACTCAGCAGAGTATATTCAGGTCCACATGCATGTGTGCATACATGCTGACATGCACATATAAATGTTTGTAATAATATAAAATAAGGTCATGAGAATAGCATGGGAGGATTTGGACAGGAAGAGAGTAGTGTGGAAATGATATGAATATGTTATTCATCTATCAAACTATTTTATAAATTAAAATTATAAAATTAAGAAAAGAAATAGTAAGGTGGCAAATTTCATTATATAAATATATGTCTATGTATATATATATATATGTATGTGTGTGTGTGTCTATGTACATATATATGTACATACATATGTCTATGTATATAGACATATATGTAACCAAAATATAAAATAACCTGAAAATAATAATACAAAGAACCTTTTCCATTCTTCCCAGACAGATTCTAAGTTCACTACTAAAAAGAGGCACATTATTCACTAAATATCTTGTTGATTTGCGTAGTCTTTCCATAACTAATCTCAGCAAACTTGCATATTCCTTTTAGAATTGCCATAAATTTGTTTTCTTGAATACTCACCTAATATCTGCTTTATAATAATAAGATGCTGTATTTAAAGGAATGGAAAGGAGTGTTCTCCAGGATGGGGGTGTTGGGGGTGCTTACATTGAGGATTGCATTTTGTACCAGCATCCACAGAGGTGGCATCTCTGAACTCTCAGCAGCGTCTTGAATCTCAGCCAGCATGCCTTGTTGTACTTGCTACAGTGGGAGGGAAGCAATTTGTGAGAGAGCTAGGCTGTTTCCCTCATCAACAAGCTACAGTGAAAGCATGCACTTTTGTTTCATTTACAGAAGTATTGAATGAAAAAAAAAATGTTTAAGTTGTTGCCCAACAATTGACTTTTCATGTTTTTACAGAAATGTGGAGAAAACCAGTCAGAATTTCAAATTACCACAGTACATTTTCAAAGCTTGTTTGCCACAGAGAGCAGGTGGGGCACAGTTGTGTTGGCTCTCCTCTGTCTCCCATGAGGTTCTGATGGAGAGTAATCTGTTCCTGCTCTACTGTCTAGTCTTCGTCTTGGTGGTAACAAGGCACTGGCAGTCACACAGCAGCAGGACCAGGCTCTCCTCAATCACAGATACCTCACAGGACTCTTGGCTCTGGTAGTTTTGTTTAGTTCTATGATTGTTTTTTACAGGGGAGTAAAACATCTAAATAGTGCTTTCATTTGGTTTAGGAAATCACAATTTTTTTCTGTATTTATGTCTCTGCAGTTCTATTAAGGACTATCAGAATTTTCAGGATGAGAGAGTCTTGTCATCAGCATAGTAAAAGACCCCAGATAACAAAGAGCTGTCCAAATTAATAAGCACTCTAGGTGCTTATTAATTTGTGGGCAAACTATAAATTAAAACAGAAGTTTTTATTATGTTTTTATCTTTGTGTGCGCAAACATTTGGAGATTAGAAGAGTTGGTGTTCTGCCCCCAGAATGTGGGTTTGGGGGTCAAACTGAGGGAGGCAGGTTTGGCAAGTCATCCAGCTCAGCGGGAAGAGCCTCTATCCACTGCCCCATCTCACCAGTGCAACAGTGAATCACTTGAAGACATCTGAATCAAATCCTTCTTTCTCTTCTCTACCTCATCTTTCTGCTTTCTTGCCTTCATCATCTTCATTATTTTATTTACTATCAGAGCATCTGATTTTCTCATTAGTTAAAGTTTGTTATTGGATTGATTGATGTCTACAGTTCACCTAGGCCCAGAGATTGAGATTCTTGTGGTCAATTCACAAGGATGTTAATACCTCTCTAGCATGTGAGCACTGCTACTGTGTCATATAGAATCCCTGTTTTGTTTTGTTATGATTTTAAGAATCACAGACACACATGCATATATATGCATTTATTAAGACAGCTTTGTAATAGGAATGCAGATTTTAAATATAACTGTCAATTGGTATAATAATCATACATATATGTGTGTGGGGGGGAGTAGGTGTTATTTCAGTACATGAACATAAAATTTCATGATAAGATTGGAATAAATGGCATATCCATTGCTGTAAACATTTTTTAATTTCATGGCACTGGTTGCATTCAAAATCCTCTCTAATATCAGTATTTTCTTTGCTGTGTTCTGAAATACTAGAAATTATTCTTCATATTCTACTGGAAACTTATTCATCCTCCCCACCTCCTAGTAACACCCTTCTCACACCTTTCTGAGTTACTGGTGACAATATTCTACTCTTCCATAAGATCAATATTTTTAGCTTCCACAGATGAATTCTTGTATATCTGTTCATGGTATTGTGCACTTAACATACACACATAATTCTGCAAAAGAGAAAATTTCATACAAATAATAAGCAACGAATCTGGATCAGCCATAAGTCTTTCAATGAAGAAATGCACAGAAAAATGATGACTTTCTACTGTATTTCTACTGTATTGCCAAACTTTTGAAGAAATAATTAAATCTCAAACTATTCTAAGAAATTGAATTTTAACTAATTTTGCAATCAGAGGCACAGATAGGAAAGAGAGTTAAACTTTTAACACCTGAAAATTCCATAAGAGATTTAGTCACCGTGGCTCATTTGTACTACTAATGACTACACATTTCAATATAAATTATTAAAATTTTATGCATATGTATGCTATCATAAGGTATGGATAGAGATTTGATTTTCTTTAAGCAAGAAAGACTTAGATAGCTATTAAAATTATATTGGCTTGTCTTTCTGAAGATGATATACAGGACTATTTAAAGATATTAATCACTTGAATGATGATGGAGACAAAGGAATGACCTCATAGATAGTCAAGATAAATACAAAAGCATCTGTGCTCACAACAAATATTTACTTGTTTTCAGAAAGTTTTAGTACTTTAAAACAAAACTTGTGTTCATTTTTAATGCCACATAAAATAATTTTTTATGAAAATATCTTTTGTCATGTGCCTACTGGAAGAAGGTGATATGAAAAAGAAGGAAATTATTGATAATTTGCTCTGTCTTTAGAAGGCCATTCATTAGTAGACTAGGTATGATATCAATGCAGATGAAACTCCTTTCTCAACTTTATAGAATATTTTAGAGTTAATGGAAGATATTTTTCTATTCACATTGAGAAATCTCTACAATGTCCTTGGATTGAGATCCCTTATCTTCTGAAGGTTTACCCCAATCCACCTGTCTCCATCCCAGCTATTGCCAAGTGATGCACATGATAATTCAAATACTTTCATTTTATACTGTCTTGAATTAAATGCTCAGCTAAGTGACCTCAACCAAGTAAACATAGAAGCTAAACACTGAGTTGATAATGTTTTTCTTAAGTTTCATATAAAATTAAATTGAAATGAAAATGAGACAACTAGTCAACCATGGTGACTATGTAACTTACTGACTTCAACTGAGGCAGACTGTGTGTTACTGGGGCTTGTGGTCACTTTACCCTACATCAAACACAGCTTTCCTTTCCATAAAGAAAATGAAACAATAGGTTGTTTCTTGTCCCCCATCTTTATCTGCTCTTCTTCATCTTGTCCCCCATTTTGTCATAATTTATTAAGCATAGGTTCCCTTTATATGACTTCATATCCACTCCACTTTACCACTTTTTTCTCCATTAGAATTCTTTGGCCTACAGAAATTTCCTTGCAATGAATCTTATCTGCTTGCTTTCACAGTGTTTTATGAGCAAAACTCAGACAAAAGCTTATTTAGAAAATTACAGTCATTCAGTGTGCTGTAATGAAAGGAAAGGGCTGCGATTGACTATAACAAATTAAGCACCCTCTTAAAATAGAACAATTCTTTGCTTCCTCCCTCTGCTCCTCTCTTCCCTCTAGCATGTGCCATTTCACACTTTCACACTTGTTTTGCTATGTGCTGCAAATTAGCAGAAACCCTTGAGAAAATTTGCAAGTGTTGGCACCATATCCAAGTTTCCTTTCTCCAGTTGTTTGCTCTGCTGGGGCCTTGAAAACCTCTCATTTGATGAGCAGAATCTTGGCTGGGGAACTAGGTGAACTGTGAAACTAGAAGCTTTACCTTTAACTCTGTGTAATCATTGCCCCCACAAAGGATCACTCATTAAAGAGCACTAATAACCTTAGAATAATGCCCTTATGCACAGGCAGCTCCCCTTTCAGCCTCATCTTGCTGAACTACACAGAAGTTAATTTTCCATATCATAAGTGATTTGTTCTGCAGCCACACTCTGGCTCTGGCTCCAGTATGCTAATATTGTCACCACTTTTCTCTCTTTGCCTCAATGGTTCTTTCATCTGTCTCTCCCACTTATCTGTTTAAAAATTTCCTTTTTTATTTATTCTTTTTTTCTTTCTCCCTAGTCTTACATTACCTTTTTATATGTATGTGTCTGTACATGATGTATACGTACGTGTATGTGTTTATTTATGTATATATGTAAATAAATTCTAAGCCATCATAATGATACTTTCAAATGTATTTATTGTATAAATATAATTATAGCAATATCGTATCACTTCACTTATAGCATTTAGTCCCTCAGTATCAGAGTTATTGAGTAAACCCAGCACAGTATTAGATGTAAACTGAGATTTTGGAGGTGGTCATTCTTTTCTCTTTTGTTTGCTTGTTTTTTATTGGTTATTTTATTTATTTTCATTTCAAATGTTATACCCTTTCTTAGTTCCCCTCCACAAACTCTGTATCCCATCCTCTCCTCCCCGTGTTTCTCTGAGGGAGCTCCCCCACCCATCTACCCACTACCACCTCACTTCCCTAGCATTCTCCTACATTGAAGCATTTACTCTTCACCGGACCAAGGACCTACCCTCCCACTGATGTCAGATAAGGCAATCCTCTGCTACATGTGCAACTGGAGCCATGCGTACTCTTTGGTTGGTAGTTTAGTCCCTGGGAACTCTAGAGGTCTGGTTGGTTACTGTTCTTACCCCCATTCAGCTCCTTCAGTCCTTCCCCTAACTCTCCATTGAGGTCCCTGTGCTCAGTCTGATGCTTGGCTGTAAGCAGCCACATCTGTATTTGTCAGGCTCTGGCAGAGTCTCTCAAAGGACAGTCATACCAGGTTCCTGTCAGCAAGTACTTTCGGCATCACCATTAGTGTCTGGGTTTCATATCTGCAGATGGGATGAATCCCTAGGTGGGACAATCTCTGGATGGTCTTTTCTTCAGTCTCTGTTCCACTCTTTGTCTCTGCATTTTCTTAAACAGTTCTTGAAGGTCAAAAATGTAGAACCATTATGAACTCCAGGAGCCCAGTTTCAATAGAATACAGTGGAAATTCACCACTTCGTAGAATGCTAGCTTTTGTGGTATGTTTCACCCCAGCAAGGCCTGTTGAGAGGAAAATACAAATGTCTTTTTAATGTGGAGGACACCCACCTAACCATATATTTAACCATGACATTCAAGATCAGGTAAGGGGTAACTAAAAGGGTAGTTTTTGGAGAAAGATCAGAAGGCCACCCATTTGTGACAAGATTTGTCCAAGTGTATATCTTGTCAGAATCTCAAGGAAGGTGTTATAAATATAGTTGTCTTTATTTGATTTTAATCTTTCTAAAATATGGTTTCAGAAGTGATCCAGTGGAAAATGTATTACTAAGGAACTTTTGGAAAGAAGAAAATGAGAATGATTATTGAGGTAATTAGAATGTACATGGTCACCCAGAGGCCTGTGTTTGTCTTTGATGTCTAGCTGGCCACACTATTTTGAAAAGTTTTAGATCCCAGAGTACTGAGTCCTTCATTACAGAAGTGGTTCACTGAGGCTGGTTCCAACTTGACTGCTCTACTTTTTGATCCATCAAGATTTCAACACACTGCTGAAAGTCTCACTGTCATAAGCATATCCAAGCTATTTACTGTGCCTTCCTTGCCAGGAAGGACTGTCTCCCTAGAAACTAGGAATCAAAATAAACCTCTTTTTCCTGAGGTTGTCCGTCAGATACTATACTAATTTCTTTACTTGTTGCTGAGGCAAATTTCCATATAAAAAGAAATCTGAGGGAGGACAAATTTATTTCTCCTTAAATCTTATGGTCAAGGGGATGCAGCCCGTGGTGGTATGTAAGCATGATATGTTGTCACATTGTCTTTGCAGAGACAATGAATACTGGTACTTGGCTGCCTTTCTACTTTTTATTCAGTCCAAGAGCTTCTCCTGTGGCAGAGTGGCATGCCATTGAAAGTGGTTCTTCCAACATCACTTAATCTAGTCTTGAAACTCCTTCACAAGCAAACCCACAATTTTAACTCCTCGTTGATTATAGATCCTATCAAAAGTTCAGTATTGATGGTATCAGAAATTTTTGTTGCTATGATGAGACACATAACCAATACAAACATTAATGTATCACTAGCTCACAAAGGAACTAGAAACAGGAAGACAAAATGGAAAATTGGGGATGTGGTTCAGTGTTCAATCCCTTGCTTAGCAAGCTTTAGCATAATGAGGTATTAAAATAAACCAAAGTCTTACTAATGACATAGTACATTAATATATCAAAATTTGTATATTATATTTACATGGATAAACAAATGTGATACCTTTTAATTTGAATATAGTTGAAAGTATATAAAAGTACAGCATCAAAAGAGAGGCATCCTAGGTAGTGGTGGAATGTGGAAAGTAAGGAAGTGTTAAAATGCCCTAAACAAATAAGCATGAATTTGATAGTAAGAGAAAGATCTTCTGCTGTTTTCTTAAAACAATCTTAACAAAGCAAATTCCAATAGAGTTAAAAAAAACATGCAATAATATAGTAACCAGACCAGACTTTATTTCCATCTCTTTATTCTTCAAAGTGTGTGTGTGTGTGTGTGTGTGTGTGTGTGGTGTACATGTAAATATACATGTACTTATATTATATGCTTGAATTCAAAAGTATTAGGAAAAACTCCACTAGAGAACTCTTACAGCTGATAAACAACTTCAGCAAAGTGGCAGGTTATAAAATCAACTCAAGCAAATCAGTAGCCTTCCTATACTCAAAGGATAAGCAGGCTGCGAAAGAAATTAGGGAAATGACACCCTTCATAATAGCCACAAACAGTATAAAGTACCTTGGGGTGACTCTTACCAAACATGTGAAAGATCTGTATGACAAGAACTTCAAGACTCTGAAGAAGGAAATAGAAGAAGACCTCAAAAAATGGAAAAATCTACCATGCTCATGGATCAGCAGGATTAATATAGTTAAAATGGCCATTTTGCCAAAAGCAATATACAGATTCAACGCAATACCCATCAAAATCTCAACTCAATTCTTCATAGAGTTAGAAAGAGAAATTCTCAAATTCATCTGGAATAACAAAAAACCTAGGATACCTAAAACTATTCTCAACAACAAAAGAAATTCTTGGGGAATCAGTATCCCTGACCTCAAGCAATACTACAGAGCAATAGTGATAAAAACTGCATGGTATTGGTACAGTGACAGACAGGCGGGCAGATCAATGGAGCAGGATTGAAGATCCAGAAATGAACCCACACACCTATGGCCACTTGATCCTTGACAACATGCAATGGAAAAAAGATAGCCTTTTCAACAAATGATGCTGGTTCAACTGGAGGTCAGCATGCAGAAGAATGTGAATTGATCCATCCTTATCTCCTTGTACTAAGCTCAACTCCAAATGGATCAAGGACCTCCACATAAAGCCAGACACTCTGAAGCTAATAGAAAAGAAACTGGAGAAGACCCTTGAGGACATCGGTACAGGGGGAAAGTTCCAGAACAGAACACCAATAGCGTATGCTCTAAGAGCAAGAATTGACAAATAGGACCTCATAAAATTACAAAGTTTCTGTAAGGCAAAGGACACCATCAAAAGGACATATCAGCAACCAACAAATTGGGAAATGATCTTCACCAACCCTGCATCAGATAGAGGGCTAATATCTAATATATACAAAGAATTCAAGAAGTTAGACCCCAGAAAACCAAATAATCCTATTAAAAATGGGGTACAGAGCCAAACAAAGAATTTTCTCCTGAAGAACATTGGATGGCTGAAAAGCATTTTAAAAAATGCTCAACTTCATTAGTCATTAGGGAAATGCAAATCAAAACAACCCTGAGATTTCACCTTACACCAGTCAGAATGGCTAAGATTAAAAATTCAGGAGACAGCAGGTGTTGGTCAGGATGTGCAGAAAGAGGACCACTCCTCCATTGCTGGTTGGGTTGCAAATTGGTACAACCTCCCTGGAAATAAGTCTGGTGGTTCCTCAGAAAACTGGGCATGTCACTTCCTAAAGATCCTGCTATACCACTCCTGGGCATTTACCCAGAGGATTCCCCAGCATGTAATAAGGATACGTGCTCCACTATGGTCATAGCAGCCCTATTTATAATAGCCAGAAGCTGGAAAGAACCCAGGTATCCCTCAACAGAAGAATGGATGCAAAATTGTGGTATATATACACAATGAAGTCCCCTGAGAAGATAAGGATGAAGACACAGCTTTGGATTTAGTTATAATAGAGGTTAAAAACAAAATAGAAAATGGCCCACCTATATTTGAATCTCAATTCTTCTTCAATGAAGGGAAATCATATTAATAAAGCAATGTTGGATAATACTGCAATATTCTAATCCACTACAGAGAAGAAAAATAAATTATTTAAATTAAATATGCATGTTATTTTAATGCACAATGGTGTTTATAGAATGTTTTAAACTTGTGGAACATTAAAATATCAGCAAGAATAATCAAGAAATTGTATGTAAAGTTCCTAATCAGAAATTTGTTATCCAATGTGCCCTTTCATGCCTCCTTAAGGAAAAGGAGCACTCCCTTCATTGGGCTACAGATATTTTAATCCAATGGAGAGTTATATCTCTGATGTGCTCCAAATAAAATCCTTTTGGTGTGTCTCTCTCTGGCTCTGTGTGTGTGTGTCATTCTCTGTGTCTGAAGATATGGAAATAAAATCTAGTAGCCATACTGATGCATGTGTTTTTAAGCTCAATGTGTAGTTCAAATGTATAGTCCTTCTGGAAATCTGTCCTGAACGAAAAAGTAAATTTAAAAAGCTGCTGAACTACGAAATCTTGGAGGGCTTCAGCAGTATGTTCTCTCAGACATTCAGCAGCTTTTACTTTCCATGGTGAAGGTCATTGCTGCTCACTGTGGGTGAAGAGACTCTGCCTTGTTGTGTTTACTGTGGCAAATGTCATTACATAAAGCCAGATTATAATAAAATGCTGACTTTCCAAATACAAGCTGAATGCAGATGCTCAAATGATACAAATGCCCTTTCTAATTGTGCATTTTAAATGGGGGTATGTTTGAACTCTCAGTGGCCACAGCTGAAATAACTCACCACACTAGTGATAATATTCATTGCTGTTATGTGTGGTTATATTGAGTATATAATGACAAATGAACATGAAATAATTCCATGTGGGGAAACATTTCTGGTACCTAAAACAGAATTAAAATTAGAATTTACTAGTTTTAGAATATATAAAATAGTTTAGCTAATAGAATTAGTTCTTTCCTTAAAAGTAAAATAACATATTAATATAATCTAAAAGTAAGCTGAGTTTATTCTCCTTAAATTTTTTTCCAAAATGATTTGAGAATGTGCATAGTCATTTATTGTTAAAAATAGCAGCATATTGGATCTCAATATCAAAAAAATATTGTAGAGTAATGAGCAATGAAAGAAAAATCAATTACTGAATGAGCTTAGTGAGAAGGGCCAAATAAAAGTACCATGAATTATGCTATACTGAAATTTACAACACACTTTAAGAGATGAGTTGAATGAAATTTATGAATGTCTATCATCATCCAGAAAAATCTTACTTCTGTGGGAGGGTTGCCCACATCCTCTTGGCCTTTGATCAAAGAGATATTGGCCAGCTATATTAGCTGCTCTTTCATAAAACAAAATCTAGGGAGTGAGATAATCAGAGATAATTAAAGCAAACAAAGAAATTACATTCACTTCAATGATGGAGAGGTTTGAGAAGAAAAATAAACCTGCTAGGAAAAATATTTAATTGAGAAAAAATTACTTTCACACTTGGTAAGCAAATAACAGTGCCAAGTGCTGCGAGTGTGAAATTGAGTACAACCTAGTCCCTGACCTCTAGTAGGCTCATCTTTTCTACAAGCAGAAACCACTTTCTACTGCATAGTCTTCACTCTTTGAGAAAACATATTAAAACCCTCTGCCTCTGTTTGGAAGTTTTGGAAAACACTCAAATTGTCACTACCTTTTTTTAAGGACGGGGAACTCTTGAAATACCCCTTTGCACAGTTGTTCTTTGTAGACAAGTTAGACCATCTAAATAAGAATACAGGGTCATTAAATAAAGCCATTTTTGGCAACGATTGCAAGCACTGTTATTTCACCAGTCAGAATTCTAGGAAGGCAGATGACACTGAAATCACAAGACAGAAGAAGCCTGCAGAGGAAGCTGTCAAACTGAAAAATACATGTAGCCATGGGAAAGCCACCTGATGATTCTTACGGGTTTTAAAAGAGTAAAGCAACTCATGCTGCCTTGCCAGGCAGCAAAGCTGAGGGGTTTTTAGAAATAATGCCAACATTTCCTTCTCCCTATATTCTATCTTTTACAAGTAAGACTTTTTGTCCTGATCCTATCAGAATACAGAAGGACAAGTGCCAATGTATTATGTCTGTGAAATTCAACCAACCTCTTGAGGAAAAGAGCCAATGGAGCAAAGAAAGGAAAGATCTGGCAGAGCAAAAACAGACTAGCTAGCGCAGCCACCGTCTTTATCACCTGAAGTCAACAAAATCCCCAAGTACCAGAATGAACAGTTTGCATCATTATCTCCCTCATCTCTCCAAGTTATCCTTTCTCACACTAGAAAGACTTAGAAGTGTTGAAAAGCTGACTAACTTGGCCTTCAAGCCATAATGACTAAGTGGTAGAAACCAGATATGAAATTCTGCCAAATCTCTGCTTCGTTAGCTATACATTCTATCTTCTTTTCCAGTAAAGGCATAAAAGTTGGGAATCTCGGAGACTTGGAAACTTCTATATGACACTGAGCCTTGGCTTTCACAGAAATACACAAAAAAGGAATGCCCTTGTATATGATAAGATGTATATCTTACAAAAACCCTGCATCAAGGTGCTTCAAAAATAAATAGAGGCAATGTATTGGAGGGTAGAGTAAATCAAACAAAAGAGTTCAAGGAAGGGCATAGAAAACAGAAGGAAAGGGAGAAAGATAAAGACATCACCCAAAAGGAAAGAACCAAAGAGGGAAACAGAGAGGGCAGAAAGAATGGGCAGAGAGAGTCTCCTGTTATAGTAAAGGAAGCAAAAAGAAAAAATGAACCCACAACCAGCAAACTCCACCTACTCCCTAAGCATTGGTAGGGGGTTTTGCTGTTCTGCTTATGCCTGCTGGGACCCAAAGATAATTCTAGTCTGTCCAATTTATTTTTTCTTTCTTCTTCAGTGTTTTAACTTCTGTACTGCATTAAGATTTATATGTGATAGGGGAATACTAGGTAAATCTTACTATTCACTATTTTGTATTTAAATAAGTGATAAAGGTTGAAATGTGTGAGGGTTACACATAAGAAGTAGTGTCTACCTGTCTTAGAGGGCTTCTATTTCTGCCTTTAAGTGTCTGGTGTGCAGCAAATGGAAGATGAGACTGAAAAGATGAGCATTCCCTAGACCAGTTTTTTCCCTGGCGAAGCAGTGAGTACTTTTTGTATGACCCTAATGAGACCTTAGTTACCTAAGTGCCAAGAGGTCTCTGCTGCTTTCAATCTGAAGACCATTTGGAATCTTCATTGTCTCATTGTTTGGTCACTTTATCTCCTTTCCTTACAAAGTTACTTATAAAAATTCCATTCTTGTGTTTTGCTTTTGAATTTCTAGGCAATTTGAAAAAATAAAGATACATTTTGTAAAAATTAATTATTTTATATATTTACATTGCAAATGTTGCCTCTTCCCAGTCTCCCCTCCAAGATTTACCCACCACATCAGCTTCACCACTAAGAGGGTTCCCCGCTATTCCCAACCATCCCACTTCTCTGGGTCATCAAGTCTCTACAGGAGCAAGCACATCCTCTCCCAATGGGGTCAGACAAGACAGACAGGGGCTTTGGGGCCCTTGGACCAGGATGTGCATGCACTTTGGTTGGTAGCTTAATATCTGGGAGCTCTCTGGGGTCTAGAAACTCTTGGTCTTCCTATGGAGTTACCATCCCCTTCAGTTCCTCCAATCCTTCCATTAACTCTTCAATAGGAGTCTACAACTTCATAATGTTTGTATATAAGCATGTGTGTCTGTCTCAGTCAGCTACTATTAGGGCCTAGTAGAGAACAGTCATACGAGGCTTTTGTCTGTAAGCGCATCATATCATCAGTATTAGTATCAGGGTTTAGTGCCTGCCCATGGGATAGATTCCAAAATGGGCCAATAAGTGATCAGCCATTCCTTCAATTTCGGCTCCATTTTTGTCCCTGTATTTCCTTTAGACAGGAACAATTCCGGGTTGAAAATGTTGAAGGTTGGTTGTTGTCCCTCTCTCTACTAGGGGTCCTGTCTACTAAGCTTCCTCTCTCCTCTGTGGGCATTTTGACTAATGTGATAGTATGTATACACTTGACCCAAAAGAGTGGCACTATTAGGAGGTGTGGCATTGTTGGAATAGGTGTACCACTGTTGGCATGGGCTTAAGACCCTCACCCTAGCTGCCTGGAAGTCAGCCTTCCACTAGCAGGATTCAGATAAATATGTTGAACTCTCAACTCTAACTGCACCATACCTGCCTGGATCCTGCCATACTCTTTCCTTGCCGATAATGGAATGAACCTCTGAACCAATTAAATGTCAGCCCCAATTAAATATCCTTGTAAGAGTTGCCTTGGTCATGGTGTCTGTTCACAGCAGGAAAACCCTAACTAAGACAGCTAAGATCTCCCACATTGAATTGTGGGTGCCTCTCACATCCCAGGTGTCTGGGACTTTCTTTTTTTTTTAATTAGATTTATTATTTTTTACATTTCAAATGTTACATTTCCCCTTTCCTGGTTCCCTCCTTCCCTGAAAATCCCATAAGTCATCTCCCCTTCCCCAGTCAACCCTCCCCCATTTCTCTGCCCTGGTATTCTTCTACATTGCAGCATCAAGTCTTTTCAGGACCAAGGGCCTCTCCTCCCTTTGGTGTCTAACAAGACCATCCCCTGCTGCCTATGTGTCTGGAGCCATGGGTAGCTCAATGTATATTCTTTGGTTGATGGTTTTGTCCCTGGTAGTTCTAGGAGTATTGGATGACTCATATTGTTGTCCTACTGTGGCACTCCAAACCCATTAAGCTCCTTGGATCCTTTCTCTAGCTCCTCTATTGGGAACCCTGTGCTCAGTTCAATGGCTGGCTGAGAGCAGCCCACTCTGTATTTCTCATGCACTAGCACAGCCTCCCAGGTGACAGCTATATCTGGCTACAGTCAGCAAGCATTTGTAGGCATCACTAATAGTGTCTGGGTTTTATAACTATATATGAGATGGATCTCTGGGTAAAGTAGTCTCTGAATCCCTCAGAATCTGATCCACCCTTTGTCTCTGTATCTCCTTCTGTGGGAGTTTTGTTCCCCTTTCTGCAAAGGACCCAGTTATCCATACTTTGTTCTTCCTCCTTCTTGGGCATCATTTGATATGTGAAATGTGTCTTGGGTATTCCAAGTTTCTGGGCTAATATCCACTTACCAGTGAGTGTATACCGTACGTATTTTTTTGTGGTTGGGTTACCTCACCCATGATGATATTTTCTAGTTCTGTCCATTTGCCTAAGAATTTCATGAATTCATTTTAATAGCTTTAATAGCTGGATAGTATTCCATAGTGTAAATATACCATATTTTCTCTATTCATTTCTCCATTGAGGGACATCTGGGTTCTTTCCAGCTTCTGGCTATTATAAATAGGGCTGCTATGAACATAGGGGAGCATGTGTCCTTATTACATGCCAGAGAGTTATCTGGGTATATGCCCAGGAGTGGTATAACAGGGTCCTCCAGTAGTATCATGCCCAATCTTCTGAGGAACCTCCAGATTGATTTCCAGAGTGGTTGTACCAGTTTGCAATCCCACCAGCAATGGAGGAGTGTTCCTCTTTCTCCACATCCTTGCCAAAACCTTCTCTCTCCTGAGTTTTGGATCTTAGCCATTCTGACTGGTGTGAGGTAAAATCTCAGGGTTGTTTTGATTTGCATTTCCCTGATGACTAAGGATGTTGAACATTTCTTTAGGTGCTTCTCTGCCATTCGATATTCCTCAGTTGAAAATTCTTTGTTTAGCTCTGTACCCCATTTTTAATAGGGTTATTTGGTTCTCTGGAGTCTAACTTCTTGAGTTCTTTGTATATATTGGATATTAGCCCTCTGTTATATGTAGGGTTCATAAAGACTTTTTCTCAATTTGTTGGTTGCTGTTTGGTACTATTGACAGTGTCCTTTGCCTTACAGAAACTTTGCAATTTTATGAGGTCCCATTTATCAATTTTTAATCTTAGAGCATAAGCTATTGGTGTTCTGTTCAGGAAATTTTCCCCTGTGCCCATGTGCTCAAGGCTCTTCCTCAGTTTCTTTTCTATTAGTTTCAGTGTGTCTGGTTTTGTGTGGAGGTCCTTGATCCACTTGGACTTGAGCTTAGTACAAAGAGATAAGAATGGATCCATTTGAATTCTTCTGCATGCTAGCTGCCAGTTGAGGCAGTACCATTTGTTGAAAAGGCTTTCTTTTTCCCACTGGATGGACTGTCTGTCTGGGATTTTCTAAAGTTTACCTCACTGCAACCCTGAACTCTGAGTAGTGGCATATTTCCATTCATTCTCTTGGCCTGCTGGGCTTCTCTCTTGTCTCCCCCCATATAATATGCTGCTCCCTTAGCCTCCCCCTCTCTTCTCCCACCCAGGTCCTTCTCTCCCTCTGCCTCCCATGATTATTTTATTCCCCCTTCAAAGTGGGATTGAAGCACCCTCACTTGGGCCTTCCTTTGTATTTAACTTCTTATGGTCTGTGGTTTATCATTGGAATTCTGTACTTTTGCCTAATATCCACTTATCAGTGAGTATATAATATGCATGCCCTTTTGGATCTCACTCAGGATAAGACGTTCTAGTTGTTTCCATTTGCCTGCAAAATTCATGATGTCCTCATTTTAATAGCTGAATAGAATTGCATTGTATAAATGATGCACATTTTCTGTATCCATTCTTCATCTGAGGTACATCTGGCTTGCTTCCAATCTCTGTCTATTATGAATTATGAACATAGTGGAGCATGTGTATTTGTGGTGTGGTGGAACAACTTTTGGGTATATGTCCAACAGTGGTATAGCTGGGTCGTCATGTATAACTATTTCTAATTTTCAGAGGAACAGCCCAATTGATGGCCTCAGTTGTTGTACCAGTTTGCAATTCTACAAGCAAAGGAGGAGTGTTCCTTTAGGAATTGTATTTTTCTTTTGATATTTAAATCTTCTTGTTCTTTGGCCTAATTTATTTTCAGGAATTCTTATATAATACGTTCAGATTATCCACATGGTTCTCACAATTTCTGTCTTTCATTAATATTTTTTTCACTCAGATTAATTTTAAACTCTAGAATGCCAACTATAACACTTACTAATTAAACTGTTCTCGAAACTCTTTCAGTTCATTAAAAGGAATGAGTGTCTTTGATAATTATTTGTTCAAGAATTGAACAATCAAAACATCATGCATAAAATAATACCATTAGCAGAACTTTATAAGGCATACTATGTTTTACAAGGTACTTTCAAACCTCTTATTTACATTGTTCTTAATTTAAGAAGGACTTTTTTGAACCAGTGGCAGTGATTGCTCTACTACTAACTTGTTAGGAGGGGAGCACTAGTATGTAGTGTTTTGTGGTTTCTAGGATATAAATATATCCTCCATGTCTGGTTTCAAACACAAATATAGCATTATAGAACAAAACACTGGAAAGTGTGTTCTGAATTGGCCTTTACAACCTGGTATGAGCCAGATCTTGCACACAGCTAGAAATAAAATTGGGGAAAATTCATGAGTTGTGTAAGCTCCCTAAAAGATAAAAGACAAAACTGCCTCTTGGATCCAGGTCTCCAATTTCCAGACAAATTCTCTTCACAAATAGGCTGTGGTTCAAAGATATGATTGTATCTTGCACTGGTCTTTCTGGTGCCAAAGGGTCACAATAGAGCTGCTTCATTTCAGCCCCTGCCATCTCACTCTGCCATCCAGCTGCACGGTGTTTGTGGGAGGACCTACACTCCACTTTCATCCAACAAACTCATGCGTCAAAATTGGAAGGCCTATTTTGTTGGGCCATAGACTTTTATTTTCCAGCTTTATCACCTAAATGCTAATTTAAGTATTGAATCAGTTATTGCTCATTCTCATTTTTCAGGATATACCTTCCATATGTTCAGAACAATTTTTACTTTAAGGTTTTCCCACTGCAAAAATAAATGAATTAGGATCTCAAGATTTTGAAAAAGAATGACCCTTAAGCACCCTTAAGACAAGGTCCAATTTTAATATAATAATTAAGGTGATTCCCTAATCTAATTCCTGGGGACTCTTCACTATACTCTGCCAATATAAATATAAAACTTTCATTGGGCATCATAGAAAATGTTAACTCAATAGGATATGGTAGTCTTCACTGATATAAATTCATTGCTTAAATTAAATACTATTTTCAATATTCTGAATATATCATTGATATTTTTCTGATTTTTTTATTTCTTCTCTAGTAATACAATCAGACCTTTTCTGTTTCCCTAGGTTGTTCTTATTATTTTATTACTGGATATTTTTAAATATGTCTATACTTTAGTACAATTATATTTTACTTAACCAGTCCATTATTGATTTTATACATGTGTGCATGTGTGTATGTGTGTAAGTGTGTATGTATGTTCTTTATTCTTAAGGCTGCTAATATAATGTGACAAAAATCTATTCATATTTATTAATATATTTCTAGAATAAGTTTCTAGAATTTTACTTGAGGTACAAGATGTGAATATCTTGACAGATAGGGTAACCCATAGTCCTGTGTTCTCTAGGCTACTTTGGTTTGCAGAAGAGTATATGTTTAGTTAGTATTTGGTAAATTGTATCAGAAACTTTCTAGTGGTAGAGAGTCTCCACTGCTGTGACAATTGAATATTTTAATCTTATTTACCATCAAGGAGGTAAGTTATTTATTAATTTTTCATTCTTTGTCTTCCTCTTTAAGTTGTGAGCAATGAGAGAATTAAGTAAATTTAGAATATAAAGTTTGTCTTATAAGAAATTGAATTACAAGGAATGAGAATTATTCTAAGTAATATCACTATGGCCTCATTGTCAGAAAATTGGAAATGACAGACTCTTAGTCCCACTTGGGAGAGAGAAGAAAGATCTTAAACTTTTTTTTTAATAATTATCTTTTCTGAGATACCAAGGCACTAGTACTGAGGCTATGGAGCACTCACAGAAAGGGACCTAGCATGGCCACACTCCAGAAGACCCATCAGGCAGCTGAAAGAGTCAGATGCAGATGTTTATGCCCAACCAGTGAGCAGAAGCAGCTGACCCCTGTTGTTGAATCAGAGAAGGCTGGAAGAGGCTGAGTAGAAGGGCGATTCCTGTAGGAGGACTAGCGGTCTCAATTAAACTGTACCCCTGAGATCTCTCAAACACTGAACCTCCAAACAGGCACCATACACCAGCTGACATGAGGCCTCCAACACACAAACAGTAGGGGACTGCCGGGTCTGTGTTCATTCAGAGATGATGATCCTAACCCTCAAGAGACTGGAGGACCCAGGGAGCTTAGAGGTCAGGTGGGATGGTGGGTGAGGACATCGACATGGAGACAGGGGGAGGGGAGGAGGTATGGAATGTGGAAGAGTTGGAGGGTGGACATGGGGGGGGATAAAATATGGAGTGTAAAAGAATTAATTAAAGCAAAAGAAACTGAACCAGTCTCCTAGATAATTCTTGCATGTTGTTCTTAAATATTGAAATTTTGAAGGCAGGAGAGAAGCTGTGGATTCAGAGTACTTTCTGCACTTGCAGAAGATCTAAGTTCAGATTTGAACACTCACAGTGGGTACCTTTAACTTCAAAGCTACCTTTAAATCCAGTTCCAGGAAATCTGATTTTATCTTATAGTCTTTGAGTACCTATACACATGTACACACACACACAGAAACACACACACACACACACAGAGAGAGAGAGAGAGAGAGAGAGAGAGAGAGAGAGAGAGAGCGAAAGAGAAACAAACAGAAAGACAGAAAGAGACAGAGAGACAGAGAGAGAAATGACACCCTTCACAATAGCCACAAACAATATAAAGCATCTTGGTGTTACTCTAACCAAACAAATAAAAGATCTGTATGAGAAGAACTTCAGGTCTCTGAAGAAGGAAATTGAAGAAGACCTCAGAAAATGGAAAAATCTGCCATGCTTGTGAATTGGCAGGATTAATATAGTTAAAATTGCCATCTTGCCAAAAACAATCTACAGATTCAATGCAATTCCCATCAAAATCCCAACTCAGTTCTTCATAGAGTTAGAGCAATTCTCAAATTCATCTGGAATAACAAAAAACCCAGAATAGCTAAAACTATTCTCAACAGTAAAAGAACATCTGGGGGAATCACTCATAACAAGGTTAAGGAAAGAAATGAATATTGCTGATGTGATTATACCTAGAAGGTGATTTTTGGGATGGTTAGTGTTAACTATCAGATTGGCAGAATCTAGAGTCACCTGTGAGACTAGCCTCTAGACATGTATGTAGTCAATTGTAGGAATATGGAAATTGATGCCAAGACACATTTCAGTTACAGGCAGGAACAATACCAAGGCAAAAGTAGGTAGAGAAGAAATGCTTAGCAACAGCATGGGATACATTCTTGGCTTCTTGAATGCAAATGCATGTAACCAAGTCTATGAAACATGCACTCCTGACTTCCCTGTCTGGTAGTCTGTACCTTGAAATGTGAACGGAAATAAACCCTCAGTTCCTTAAGTTGCTTTTGTCAGAGTATTTTATCACAGCAACAAAAAAAGTATCTGACACATTCCCATGAGTTAAAAGTTTGATTCCAAGCTTATCTCAGTGTTGGAAGGTTATAGAAGCTTCAGAGGACGGGGCACAGCAGAAGAAATTAAGTCATGTGGACTTGCCTTTAAAGAGGATAGTGCACCAAAACTCCTTCTCTCCCTTTCCTTCATGATCACCATTTGGTAAATTGGATTCTTCAAGTATATGCCCACTGCAGGACATACCATGTAGCCACATGCCCAAAGCAAAAGGCTAACTGAATATAGCCTGAAACTGGTATAAACAAGAGCTCAGGTTAATCCTCCTTAGATGGAAAACTAAGTAATACATTCATATTAGAAATTTTAGTTATAATAGAGTTGAATATTAGCCTAAAGGTAACATTATAACAAACAAAATACAGTTAGTATTAAAATGCCTTTTGAATCTCTGTGCCGAATGAATTGACAGTGTTTCTATCTTCATGATTATGCATTCTTCCACAGACTAAATACTCTGGTCTTCCAGAACATGAGCTATGTGAAGAAGTCCCCACCTGGTCCCTTATCAGCATTTGTGAATAACCACACCACTGATTATTCTTTTCTTCCTTAGTCCCAAACTAGAATTTACCATATTCTTTTAACAAGCAAACTTCACTCCAATATTAATTTTCTTTCATTTGACACTGATGACATTGTCACTCAATTTAAATGGTGCTTATTAATGACTATTGAAGCACACATTTAATAGCACTACATACTACAGACGGGTACAAAGGTCACGGGGCTTGGAGAAAGGACACCCCTTATGAGAACTCTAAGGCAAATCAACTTGGAGGACACTGGAAAAAATAAAAATAGTAATCAGCTAGCAAGGTCTGCTGGACGTCAGAAAGAGTCAAGTGGATTTGCAAATCTTGTATATAATATTCGCAATAACCAAACAAGGGAAACACTCTAATTTTCATTTTATAAAATGGGAATGGAAGGTCAGAGAAGTTAAGTGATGTCTCCAAGTTCAAGCAGCTAGAAAATATTAAAGCAACATAGTACTGCTTTGGGACTTGGCACACACTCCTTTTCTCAAGAACTCATCTGCACTACACCCTTCATATTAAAATACATCCATCTCCCAAATTATATGCCATCTTCAGGCAAAACACTCACAAATATAAAAATTTAAAAAACCTATTTTAAAAAAATTTTAAATGTAATTTTCTCCTTTAAAAATATAAAGCATTTACAAATGCTTTATATTGCTGTTGAAAATTGAGTATGACTTTTCTGAGATTTTTGTACATATAATGGAACTACTGTCAAATTTATTTTAACAATATTTCTCTAAATGTAAATTTTAACCATTCCATAAATCAGTAGAAAGCATTCTATAGATATTGCATTAAGCATTTATTACTATATTCTTGGGCATATTTATAACTGTTACAGCTAACATAAGTAATGAATATATATTATGCTACAATTGCTCACATTGCATAATGACTCTACACTGCATTTACAGTCTGAATTACTCAGATTTTAATTTTATATACTTTATACTTTCAACCAGATCTTGAAAAATAGGGATGCTGTTTTATTGTTGGCACTTCTTCTAGACATGTTAGTATGAGGCATACATGCTACAAAACTCCCTACATGCCAACTGATAGAATTTGGAAAAAAAGTTCATATTACATCTGAATGCAACATTACTGCTAATTTGGAGGTTGAGGTAGGCAGATTCTCAAATGAGGGAGATGCCTATGTTAGCCTCATCCTATCTTGGGCTACATAATGAAACCCCACCACAAAAGTAAACCATAAAACATGAGTTTGGGATTTCTCTCAATGGTGGGGGGTTTGTCCAGCATGCACAGGGCCAATGGTGAGTCCACATTACTAAGGGGAAAAGAAAAGAAAAAGAATGTTAAGTTAAATCTAGCCCTGTGGAAAAGAAATTGTTGGTAAATTATCTCACAATGATTACTGCGTTTAGCATATAAACAAGGTTAATGTGTAGATCCCCACATTGGATCCCAGACATTGAACCATTGGAGTTTGAGTTTTGCTTTTGGTTGTGACTGTGCCCTGATGTTTCCCTCTTGAAGGAAGAAAGAATTTTAGTGGAGCCCACAGTTAAAAGACTTTGAATTTTAAAGATATTGGACATTTTAAGGTAATTGAACTTTTCATATGTAAAGACTATGGGACTTTTAAAGTAATTTAAATCTTGGGGATGAATAAGAAAGTAAGGGTTGAGGCTTAATAGTGATGTATTTGTGTGTCAAGTTGACAAGGGGTCAATTGTACTAGCTAGTTTTGTGTGTCAACTTGACACAGGCTGGAGTTATCACAGAGAAAGGAGCTTCAGTTGGGGAAGTGCCTCCATGAGATCCAGTTGTGGGACATTTTCTCAATTAGTGATCAAGTGAGCAGGGCTCTTTGTGGGTGGTATCACCTTTGGGCTGGTACTCTTGGGTTCTATAAGAGAGCAGGCTGAGTAAGCCAGGGGAAGCAAGCCAGTAAGAAACATCCCTCCATGGCCTCTGCATCAGCTCCTGCTTCCTGACCTGCTTGAGTTCCAGTCCTGACTTCCTTTAGTGATGAACTGCAACGTGGAAGTGTAAGCTCAATAAACCCTTTCCTCCCCAACTTGCTTCTTGGTCATGATGCTTGTGCAGGAATAGAAACCCTGACTAAGACAATGTAGATATTGCCTTTTCATCAAATGTAGAGCAACTTGAAGTGCTGTGATTCCAGTTCCTACTCCTTATTTCTGTGTAAACATCATGGCAAACTTTCTGGTTCTTAATACACCAAGCATGTTTCCATCTCGGAACACTTGCTCATATGTTTTGCCTCAAAAATCTCCCAGGTAGTTGAACTATAACTCATATAATAGAAAACAATTCCCTCTATCTCTATTTTACAGTGGAATTTACTTTGTATAGTAGTTCTAATACTCATAATTCACCCAAGTACAGTTATGTTATATTAAATTAATGTTCTGTTCTGTTATGTAAAGCTATGTTAAAATACCTGAAGCCAGATGCTTTTAAACAAATGAGGTTTTATTTGGCTTATCATTCCAAAGGCTAAAGTCTAAACAGCATGATGCTGGCTGTGGAAAGGGCCACCCTGGATTCATTTCCTCCTGGCTGATGGCATCATGGTGAAGACACATCTGTAAGTGAGAGATCTCGCTAGAGATCAAATAGGAAACTAGAAGGCAGAAGAACAGAACACAGGATTATAGCAATCCCTTCTCCACTGTCTCTATTTGAGAACAGAATTAGTTCCTTGCATTGTTTTGAGAGCAGAAACTCTAATGACATAAATGCTGCCCAATATTCCCTGACCAGTAACAATAAACCCAATACCCCCTCACCTCTAACAATACTTTCCAATATCATCCTCAACCTCTGACAATAGTCCTAATATTCCCCAGCCTCTGACCATAGGTCCATACTGTGTTCTATCACTTTCTCATCCTCACATTTAAGGATGAGTTCCCATAAGAACTGCACCCACAGTAACTGATGGCCTTCCTGATTTCCCTTGCAAAGTGGCCTCTCACGTTTCTAATATCTTTTAACAGCAAGAGATGGATAGAAATCTTTTCTGGGATACATTTCTGACTGCCCTAACTGAATCCAAAGAAATGAAAAGAAAGGGTCCAATTTAATGTCTAATATTATCAATGTCTAGAATTTTTCAGAAAGCAAGTAAAATGAAGAAAAGTACATTTTTAAAAAGTTTACATGAGGAGATTTCAATAACTGCTAATAACAAAGCATAGTACTTAACTATTTAAAAAGTTATCACTAATGCCCGAGAGGTGTTCTTTGCATATATCTAAGCAACAGCTAAAGAGAGAAAATACAGTCACAAAACTCATGTGAATGCTAATGTTTTATCTCAAGAAGTTATACAAAATTTGTACTCAATGTTATAATGTATATTTGTTAGTCTTATTTATATTAATAATGCTTTAAACTACTTCTTATGGAAGAGAATTAACATTCCATGGAAGTGTCACTTTGTGTATTAACTTGCTTTATCTCCTGCTACACTAATGTATGGGGACAAAGGATCTTATTTTGAGCACCATGGATTTTTCTTCTGATTCTATTATTTCAGTATTTTTGTCCATAATTTTTTTTAAATAACTCTTTACTCTTTGTGAATTTCACATCATGCTCTTCAATCCTACTCATCGCCCTGTCCCTCTATATCCACCCTCCACTTGCCACTCCCCTACCCCAGAAAGAAAATAAATATTAAAAAAAATATATCCCCATGGAAGTTGCAGTGTGTCAGTATTTCTCAGTTTGTTACACAGAATACCATTTTGCAGTTATACTCTTAAAATACAGTTTACACAACAAAGCCATCCTCTTGGCAATCAGTTGGTGTTCTTCCTTATAATCCTCTAATGTGCTGGCATAGAGAAGGAAGAGAATACTAGTGTTTGGGTGAGTAATAAATAAAGCAGCATATTCCAGCTCATCTCTAATTGATGACTGTTTTCATATCATTTCCAAAAATATTTACAGTTGACTTTGTTATCTCCTTTGCTTCCGATAAGCACATAATTGACCTGTCTTATTTTATGATCCTAGAGCACACCTCAAGGAATAGAATTAATAGGCTTTTATCAGTTTGTCTAAGGAGTGGGCAGTAACCAGGTCTGATGACAAGCTGTAACTTACGTGTCATCGGCCCTTTAGAAGGTTTATGTTCAAAACATACCTTATGCCAATAATTCTGATTTAATAAAGTAGGAATGTCTGGGAACTGTTCTACAGTGCCAAAATCAGAAGCAGTTTGAGCTCTGGTAATCTAATGAATGAGACAGCAGTAGTTGTGTGCCAAATGGGAGTTCAGTACAAAAGGATGGGATGAGTTGAGTTCTTCTGCCCTGTAATAAAATTAATGTATTCTCCCTGCATGTTCATTTCACTAAATAAGAAAATGACAAAGGTTTTCACCTGGGGATTCTACTATCAAGTCTCTTCTTACTGTTAGCTACCTTGCTCTTATTTGGAAAATGAAAGGGATTATTTCTTTCACTAAGGAGTTTCGTTTTTAATAAGAATGTATGTGTGTAACACTGAGTAATAAAAAGGAGATCTAGATAGAGCCCAATGCTAATAATTCCTTACTTCTGTCGGGCACTTCTGTCTACCCCCATGAATCCTTTGAGAGATTTAAAAAACAAAAGACAATGAAAGATGAAAGATTAATCAGCCTTCTTGTATCACCCTTGTATTATAACCAAGGAAATACTGTCTTTAAAAAGTTGCTCTAATTGGAATTATTGGTTATTTTTACATAAGAAGAAAGGAAATGAGTAAGAAAATGAGGGAGGAAAGTAGAGGTGTCCCCAAGAGAACATTTTTCTCCTCACTGAGGGGACTCCAGGGTTTCTCATGCAAGCTACTATTTCTGGTTTTGCCTAGGGTCTGATGGTTCAAATGCAGGTCCTCACACTCATGTGATAATCATTTTGCCTATTGAGCTGTCTCCCCTAGCCCTTTTTGAAGTCAGCTATATGTTAATTATATAATACTTACTATATGACATTTGTGTGTGTGTGTGTGTGTGTGTATGTGTGTGAGTGTGCAACTTAATTGGTTTCAAATAGCTGCTTATAGGAATGTGGGTGAGAGTTCATTTAAATAAACAATACAACCTCAGTTATAATTTATGAAGTGGGAATAATGCAACCTTCCCCACTGATGTCTGGGAAAACTATAGGATCTCAGAAGCATAAAGATGTGCTGGTCAAACCTTGGGTTTCTTATTTTACATTCCAGGATGTGAACTCTAATACTGATCATTATTCTATCACCCAAGCAAAGGAGAGTACTTCCCACACAGTAGGTACAAAACAGACATAAGAATTGTTCAATAAAATCAACATCCTTGTAAATTGTCCTGAGTTGTCAACATTAGCTACATTTTTACTAGCTGCTTCATTTCTGGAAACTTTTTGGTTCTCCCCTCTTTTTATTTATTTTCATGTATGAAAGTGTGTGTGTGTGTGTGTGTGTGTGTGTGTGTGTGTGTGTGTGTTGTGCATATATGTGGAGGGGACCCAGGGGTTCTGTTAAGTTCTCATACATATGGGAAAGCATGTATGTGGAGGCCCAATGTTGCTATCAGGAAACATTTAGATTAGTCTTCTACTTTCGTCATGAAAGTACAGTCTCACATTCTGTCCCATGGCTCCTTTTACTTGCCAGCTTCCAATGAAGCTTTCAACCTAATTACTATCAGTTATTTTCTGATAGACTTCCCAGTCAAACATTCTTTTTCTGACAAATGTTTACTCTGAATTAACATGGTTCTTAAGTGTATAGTTTTTCTCCAACACCACTCACACATGTTCCTTTGGGAATATTGCATTTTCTACAAGTAGTGTGGAAAACTATTTTGAAAAAAGTGTCAGATTAAATAAATTTCTGTGGATATTTGTCTTAGTTCTACACACATAACTCCTAAATACTTTGTGGTTTCTTCAGGGGAAAAGGATTCTGGGAGTAATTCATACTAAGCCCCCGAAGAGCACACTACTAATTTCAGAAGGTAGAGCTCTGTAGTCTAAGAACATGGTCACCAAAAGTGACCAACTGACAGAGATTTGGAACTTTGATCCCCACCCACTGTCCTTCATGCAGTGGAAAGAAGAGATATAGGCTAGGAACATGTAATAACAGGCCTTGGGAGTGTGGTTCACATGCAGAGAGCCCAGGTGCCATATAACTGTCTCCCCTTCATGTCTTGACCAATACATCTGTTCCCTTTCACCTATCATGGTCAGTATGAAATTGAAATCATTATTTCTGAATGGCTAAGATGTAGCTAATAGCTTGGGGGCATTGCTCAACTTACAGAGAAACAGCTAGCTAATAGTGAATACAAGGCCAAGGAGTGTGACTCCAAAGTCAGTGATAATATGTTGAATGTGGAGCATGACTTTTTGGAAGTAAGTACTTCTGGCTGCCTTTCATCTACACATTATCGACTGTAACTCAAGAGAAACTATCTAACCAGATAAAGATGATAATAACAAGAAAGTTTTCAATCTAATTACTATCAGTTATTATCACATATAGCTGTCACATATAGTTATCACATATAGCTGTAGAGTTAGCAAAAAATAAAGTACCCTTTCTATCCTTACATTCTTCAATACAGTACACCTACCTAGATACTTGAAAATGCTGTAAAAATGAATAAGGTTGTGATGAATAATCTTAATTGTTAACTTCATGGTGTCTTGAGGTAACTAAGACTGAAGCAACTGGACACACCCATGAGGATGGTTTTTCTTGATGAGATTATTTGAGATGGAAGACCACTCCAAATGTCAATCACCTGAGGTCACAGGACTCATCCAAAATATGGGCCACACCTTTTTGTGACAGCCTACATAAAGTGATTCAGAGGAAGGATGCTTTTGATCTTCACCTGCTTTCCCTCATACTCTTTGGATAGTTTATCTATCCTGAAAAGTTTCTTGGCTGATGTTAGAACCTACATCTTTAGAATCCCAATGAGACTGAAAACTGGCAGTGCTCTAGGACCTCCCTAGGAATCTAGCACCAGATTGGGACTCCTGAGACTAGTTTAATGGACTAAACAACTACTCGATCATTGACCTTTCTGTCAGGACACAACATTGGAATATTCAGGCAACAGCATGTCAGCCATTCTAATAAGTCCCTTACTACATATACACTATAAATATATATATATATATATATATATTTATATATGTATAATAAATATATATACTTATATAGATACATATAATTAGTATGAAAATTAAATATAGATATAATATGTTCATTCTATCAGTCCGTTCTTTAAGAGAAACCTGATTAATACAGGTATTTATTATACTGGAAATAGTTATCAAGTCCTATTGATACAGTTATCAGTGTACCAAGAAAGTATCATGCTTTGCTGAGTAATATACAGACAAAAATAAATAAGAAACATCATTATTCTTAATTCTGTAGGGTCTCAAGTCCAGTGAATGAGCTAGATCTTAAATGAACATCCATATGTACACAGACAATCACAGGCTGTGATAAGAAACATGCAGACCAAAATTGGATTGAAACAAGAATGGCTCATAAGGACTTTAAAAAGGTGTTCATATGTATCCATCCCATCAATAAATGTTAACAGTAAAAAAAAAAGAAGTACTGGAATAACTGATGACTCTTGCTGACCGAGCTCCCATTTCTGCACTCCGGAACCCACACAGGGGAATTTTGAATTCAAGGTAATAGCACTTATTTAAACATAAGACCTAATTTCCAGTGAGTTCTGGTTCTATGCAATGAAGCACGAGGAAAGCTTCTGATGAGCTGAAAATATTCTACATCTTGATGAGTCTAGGAGTTATTATTTGGATTTATACATTTGTTTCAGTTCATTGAACTTTATAGCTAACCTGTGTGTCTTGTATTATACACAATTTCTATCAAAATAAAGTAGATTTAAAGGATTTAACTTATAAGAAAACAAACTAAAGGCGAATTAGAATTATTTTGATAATCATTTACATCTATAATATCATGATTTTACGCATCCAGGAAGCATGTATTATTGGATCCTTACCTGCATACAGATTTCTTTTACATCTCTAACAATAGTGCTTTCTGACTTGTCAAGTATATAACCTATTTTTTTAAACTAATGCTTCTATCTAAGGTAGAAAAGTAACGAAGATAAAAGCTTTTTCAATGCTGTGCTAGGTTGATTTCCCCCCTTTGGCTGCGTTTGTGGGATTTTATAGCACTGCTGAATGATAACAGGAGCACCCGGATAATGTCTTTTGTTTGTAAAATTGTCAGCTCTGAGGAACCAAATTGCTTTGCTTCTGCGCCTTCATTGAATAGTTTCTACTTGAGAGAAGTCAAATGTGCATTATCACATTTTACAGAAAAGAGACAGGCACAGGGAGGTGTGTAAGGAAATGTAAGGCTTATGTATATATACATCAAGGTCTACCCAGGCTGTGAACATTTTTCCATTTATTTATTTATTTACATATTTATTTATTTACTTATTTATTCATTTCTCATTTAGGTAGCATTAAAAGTAGACCAACTTCTATTCTTTGTGCATATGTCAACATTTCAATAGGAAGGATCAACAGAAGCTATTCATAATCTCCAAAGCTAAAAGTTTTGGTCATATCATTTATTTATTTCACACTTGATCCATAAAATGATTTAAGAAGATAATTATTAAATAATATCGGGTTCCAGAATAAATACTTATTATACATGGATGTAAATTAAGAATTCATAGAAAAGGTTCTTCCTTTGTTACTTGCCATACAATTGTAAACCTGTTTGTGCTGAAAGAAATAGTTTAATTTCACAGTCACCTGCTGGAGCAGGCAGTGGGGAAGCAATTCTCTCACTGCATGCAGCTGCATTCTAAAGTGGCAAGAAGTGTGGATGCAGTGACCTGAGGTAGAACACAGCTCAGACATCTCCTGACGAACCATGTGGGCCATCACAGAGAGCTGGAAGATCAGGAAGAAAGGTGTCAAAACACTCAGACATTGTCTGACAGATAGGAAAGACTGGGGAGAGATGGGAACTCTTATTACTATAAAGATTCTTCAGGGTCTAAAAACTGAGTTTGAAGCTCAGTCAGTTCAAACCACTCATGTTTCTCCATGTCAAAAGAAAAGGTTTTATTTTGGTGTGACATAAATTTACTCAGAGAAATGTAGCTGTTCTCTAATCCTTAACACGAGGAGATTGGAATAGGAGGTATAGAAAGTGGAACGCAGCACAAGGACTAGATTAACATTTCTATCTACTCTGTAACCAGCTCTTCATTGTACCCTTCATATATAATTTAAAATAAAAACAGTGTTTGGCTGCCCAATAAAATTCTCAATGTTTGAAGAATTTAAATAGTTTCTAGATTTTATGCTGTACTGTCCTGTGTGTATTTGTGAAATATGAGGTTGTCTTTCTTTAGATGTGGAAAGCTGAGCTGGTTAGCTTGCTGGTATTCCAGGAAAGTGGATGTGCTCTGTGCTGAGTGGCACAACACTGAGTGGATTTGACTCAAGGATCCTTTGGGAGACCGGGTAGAAAAATTGAGGACCTGGAGGCTCTGAGCATGTGAAAGTTCTGCATCTTTGCCATAACTGTCATGATTTTATGGAAGGTAGAGTTTTCAGATATGGGTTGGACTCTAGTTGGTCTTACTGTCTTTATTTCAGTGGGTGAGTAGAAATATTTGAAAATATAAAATGAAGATATTTGGAAGATAAATTATGATTTAATTATTCTCATAATATATTGTCCTGAGATGTGGTGCTGAGTGACATGTAATACATACTTTCTTAAGTACAAAGATTAGCTGAGATACTTTTGATTTAATCATTCTTTGTATTGGAATAATGTAACAGCTCTAGATAAAGATCATCCAGGACTTTTCTAAGATGAGAATTTAAAAGAGCTATAACAGAGAACTTGAGGATGCTTGTAAGATAAATTACAACTATATTGTCTATACTCCAGATAAGAACAAAAATTGTCGCCTTCTTTAACCTTGACAATTGGCATATTAAAAAATTAAAACACCTTGTGTTTTTTAGTAACTGCAAGTAGTTCCCTATGTATGACTTGTGGCTTAAATTTATTCTACTTGAGTGCTTTGAACAAACCCTAAATTCAAATCTCTAAGGTGGTCAGTGTATTGTATTATACATGTTTACAAATGGAAGACCAAGTGTCAGCAATCTTATTAACGAGGAAGATATACATTAAATCAATAGTAAGATGCATCGTGGGCAAAAAACAAACAAATTAACAAACAAACAAACAAACAAAAACCTTGAAAGTCTCTAAATGTCAAGTTTTGTAAAAGATTCAAAGTTTTAAATTTCTGTTTCTCAGAAAAATAACCTCATATTGCCAGAGTGATCAGATACATGTTTACCCTGTGGTTCCATAATTTTACCTTCATTTGTAAACTTCAACACCAGGGCAGTTGAAACGCTCCAGGCTTCCGGAATCATGAAGAACATCATATAGTGTGATGTGTAAACCCACCAGGAAGAACATTCCAACACTATGCAAAATGCTGCAGTTCCATCTTAGAACATGACACTGGGGGGTGGGGGGGCGCGGTCAGAAATGGAATGGAAAAATGGTGTGATAGATTTGAATTAAAATATATTTGTGAAATTACCAAAGGATAAATAAAATAGTACTTTAAAACTTTTTAGACATATATTTAGAAGATATTAACCAGAGTGTGAAAATTATAGGAAGCAATGAGGTGGTAATAAATCTCTAAATTTGCAGTTTAGTGTCCAGGGAGAGCAGGGGCATCTGTCAGAGATGCAACCATAGGACATTAGTGGGGATAGAAACAGTCTAGTGCTTAAATGGGATATGAGGCATAGAGTGACCATTACCATATAATTCTTTATCCTTTACACAGTGCTTACAGATATTATTGCTATGAATGCAAGAACAAATTTGAGGGGTTTATATTTTCTGCAGGTTTAAAACTTGTGTGATAGACTTCTTTTCATATATGAATCAAAGCAAATATTTTGCTACTGAGTTTCTACAGTTATGCTCACAGTTTATTCTATGAAGTCCATACTATTTTATAGTGGTTTTTGGTTGTGTTTGTTCCTATTTGAGAATTTTATTTTGTTGTGTTTTCGTGACTCCCTGTTCAGTCAGGCTGTCTTGTAATTGGTCTCCTGCTTTAGTCCAGGCTGTCTTACAACTACCAATCCATCTTCTTCAGCCTACAGAGTATTTATATCACATGTGTGCACTAACATGTATAGCAAGTATAGTTTATTTTAACAATTAAGACATTCAAATTGTAAAAGAAACACAAAAACAATTCTCATACACAGAAAGTGCCATGATTATGTAACCAGTATGATTTTTTCTCAATGTTTAATTTAAAAATATTTGCTTTTCCTTAGTTGAAGACTTTATGACACTTTTCTTTTTAATATATAGCTATTTCTTATTGAAATAGAAACTTCCAATAATATGTCCTTTGCCTTTAGAATGAGTCATGGGTTTGTACCTTTATCATATTCCTCCCATTTTCAATAGCTGTAAGTAGTAAGGATCTTGTGAGGCTTTAGGGGAAATCAAACACATCTACAGAGAGTAGCAGAGAGGGAGGAAGGCCAGGGATGGGGAAAGGTGCAGATACATACATATATTCGTGTGTGTGTGTGTGTGTGTGTGTGTGTGTGTGTGTGTGTGTGTGTGACACAGGGCCCTGGTCCTTATCATGCTTACAGTCTGATTTAAAGGGTAAAGTTGCACAGCCCTTAATGTCTGTGAGAATGGTGTTTCTCTTTTCCTTTTGAAAGACTGAGCTAAGAATAGTACCACATGTGTATGTATTCAGCACTTGGAGACTGAAGCAGGATGATAATCTGCTCAAAATACAGACTGACACTCTTTCTCAAAAAGTAAATCAATAATGAACTTTAAAAATAATACTTGAGGTGGGGCAGTACTATACTTCATTAAGTCTTTGCCAAAAGGTGGTCCTCAGTCATTCTGATGATTTTAAGTCAGTGATGTGCATGTCTCAAGTTTTCTAATATTAAAGTCTAACATTTGGAAAGAAGAGAGGGAAGAAAAGGCAGGCAGGCAAGCAGGGAGTGAGAAAGGGAGGGAAAGAAGGAGGGAGGGAGGGAGGAGAAAAGAAAAGAAAGAAAAAAGAAGAAAAAAGACAGATATTCCTGCTTGTTGATATCCCTTATAAAGACAATTATCTGTTGCTGTCGTGTTAGAGATCCCAAATGGTCCAGAACTATAGTATTTTATTGACGATATTGTGTAAAAAGATATACATTGAATTGTGTTATTTCATTAAAATAAAGTCTGTATAGTTTCTAGGGATATGTACTTCTCCCCACGCAAATCTATACTGCCATCTCTCTTTTCTCTCTGGGTCCATTTTCTTTCCCCCTGTGACACTGTGGATAAGCCTTGCTACACTTACACGGAAGGTACACTAAGAAGTCTGTGAACAGATACTTGCCCATGATTATATCTAGTATTTCACGAAAAGAAGCACAATTCATAAAGGATTTAGTACATCTGAGACTTCCAGGGCATGATTATATTTTGAATATTTATCTTTTGTTCACTCCATTTCCTTCTGCTTCATAATTTTCCCTAAGCTACACATTGCTTCTGCCTGGCACAAAGTCTAATTTTGTTTGCCTAGAAGAAAAAAAGAGCATTATGAAAAATAACAGTATTTTGCCTTCTCTGCACTTCTTAATTCAGACTAGAGGCATGTTGTCACTCAAAGCACTCTGGCCGACCTCCTCAGACTGAGCGGAATTCACATTTCAGCAATGGAAAGGACTAAATCTAATCTGGGCAAGCCAAGTAAATTTTAAGTCATTTCAGATCAAGTATCAAGTCACAGAATAGTAGTGACGTGGAAAGCAGTGGATCTTCAGGGAAATGAAAATCAAATAAGCCCTCCTTTAACATCAACCTTTGAATCTTGCCTTCCTCCCTCCCTCCCTTCCTATCTCCCTCCCTCCCTCCCTTCTTTCTTTCTTTCTTTCTTTCTTTCTTTCTTTCTTTCTTTCTTTCTTTCTTTCTTTCTTCCTTTATTTGTATATATTTCATTAGGGAAGTTTGTCCATCCTGAGGACCTGTAGTACTGCAGACAGTGCAGGAGTATTAATTGAAGAAAGGGAGCACAAAGAGAGAAATTCACCATAAAAAGAAACAAGAATCGGTCCAACATCAGCCAGTTAAGCAGCAGTGTGAGGTTCAAGAAGGGAGTGAATTGCTGTTTGCAGAGAATCAAAAGACGTAGGACCTAGAATTTGATGTAAAGATAATTGTGTGAACATGAGACCATGATATTTATCTCAGTCATGAAAAGCCTTAAAACTACCCAATGTCCACTGGAGGACCAGCTAATAAAGTATTTAAATGATAAGAGAGGTAAATCTTAGTAGATATTGTGCAAGTAATAAACATTGTGCTTTAAAGGCAATATTATATTTTGTTAAAGCCTGTTTTTAAAAATGCTGAGAGCAAAGAAAAATATAAATAACTAAAATTAAAATTCTAGAATTCTGTGTGTGTGTGTGTGTGTGTGTGTGTGTGTGTGTGGTTTTTTGAAACAGGGTTTCTCTGTATAGCTCTGGCTGTCCTGGAACTCACTCTGTAGACCAGGCAGGCCTCGAACTCAGAAATCCACCTGCCTCTGCCTCCCAAGTGCTGGGATTAAAGGTGTGCGCCCCCACTACCCGGAAAAATTCTAGAATGTAAAGATCATTATAATACATATGCTTGTGAAGAATTAAAAGAATGTAATGTGTTGGGAAAATATTATTTTAAAAGCAATGAGACAATAAGAATATAATTACCTAAAATAGAGTAAAGGCAATAAAATTAAATAGAGCTGCAAGTCAAAGCATAACATTGTCTATAATAAAATGTTAACTGAAAAATGATCCAAATGGTTATCTATAATATAGCTATATTTGAAAACAATATAGTCATCTTTCACAATTTTCAATTCACTTTAAGTTTAACAAAATGTAAGCCATCAATATAGTAATTTTTTACAATGTAATATTTAGGAATATATCTGTTGTTTACACACTACTCTAATTTAGTGACTATGAAAATGTGGACAAGTGTCTTTTTTTATAGCTGTAATACTGGCCTCACATTTTACAACTTTCGTTTTCCTAATTTGCCTAAGGTTCCATACTGTTCCTCCCCAAGTTCTCTTTGAATATTAGACTGTTAGACAAACCTGAACACTGCAGGTGAGAAGGGATGTGCATGCGAAACTGATACACTTTCCATCACGCAGCTTCCTTACAGTAAAGTGTCTGTTTAATTAATTTCACACAGTGCTATCTTCTTGACTTTCTGCCTGTCTCCAAGAACCCCTGGGATTATCTGAAATATTGTACAGATGTTCTTACAGAGAATTACATTGCCAAATGTCATTAACACAAGCTAACATTCAACATTAATTTCATAGTTGAGGCATGGACGTGACAAGTACCTTCATATCCCTGTATGTATTTATAGTTTCATGAGCTGGGAAGAGCTGTGTGTAAAATGCTCCCTTCCCACATCCCATAATCAGCGACTTTCTATTCTGAAATCATCTGGGTTTCTCAGCCTCTACTTTTTTAAATGGGTGTGTTGGCTTTAAGGTCTTTTTTATTACTGATCCCACTGATTCCCTTTACTAAGTTATTTTTTGTGCAATGTAATAAAGAAAAGAAAACATTCCAGGTGGAAGACTTGTGTAAAAAAAAAGATGCAGAAATCTTGTACCTTTTTTTTAATTCGATATAATTTATTTTTATTTCAAATGATTTCCCCTTTTCTAGCCCCCCACTCCCCAAAAGTCCCGTAAGTCCCCTTCTCTTCCCCTGTCCTCCCACCCACCCCTTCCCACTTCCCCGTTCTGGTTTTGCCGAATACTGTTTCACTGAGTCTTTACAGAACCAGGGGCCACTCCTCCTTTCTTCTTGTACCTCATTTGATGTGTGGATTATGTTTTGGGTATTCCAGTTTTCTAGGTTAATATCCACTTATTAGTGAGTGCATATCATGATTCACCTTTTGAGTCTGGGTTACCTCACTTAATATGATGTTCTCTAGCTCCATCCATTTGCCTAAGAATTTCATGAATTCATTGTTTCTAATGGCTGAATAGTACTCCACCAGACACTCTGAAGCTAATAGAAAAGAAACTGGGGAAGACCCTTGAGGACATCGGTACAGGGAGAAAGTTTCTGAACAGAACACCAATAGCGTATGCTCTAAGAGCAAGAATTGACAAATGGGACCTCATAAAATTACAAAGTTTCTGTAAGGCAAAGGACACCATCAAGAGGACAAATTGGCAACCAACAAATTGGGAAAAGATCTTCACCAATCCTACATCAGATAGAGGGCTAATATCCAATATATATAAAGAACTCAAGAAGTTAGACTCCAGAAAACCGAACAACCCTATTAAAAAATGGGGTACAGAGTTAAACAAAGAATTCTCACCTGAAGAACTTCGGATGGCGGAGAAGCATCTTAAAAAATGCTCAACTTCATTAGTCATTAGGGAAATGCAAATCAAAACAACACTAAGATTTCATCTTACACCAGTCAGAATGGCTAAGATTAAAAATTCAGGAGACAGCAGGTGTTGGAGAGTGTGTGGAGAAAGAGGAACACTCCTCCACTGCTGGTGGGGTTGCAAATTGGTACAACCACTCTGGAAAGCAGTCTGGCGGTTCCTCCGAAAACTGGGCACCTCACTTCCAGAAGATCCTGCTATACCACTCCTGGGCATATACCCAGAGGATTCCCCACCATGTAATAAGGATACATGCTCTACTATGTTCATAGCAGCCCTATTTATAATTGCCAGATGCTGGAAAGAACCCAGGTATCCCTCAACAGAAGAGTGGATGCAAAAAATGTGGTATATCTACACAATGGAGTACTATTCAGAAATCTTGTATCTTATGCACAAATGAGATGTATAGTGTTTCACATGAACTGAACTATCAGCGCTGGCAGGAGTTCCAGCAGAAGCTTCAAGTGGAGTGATGTGAGCAGATGCTAAGGTGAGCAAGTTCTGGGCTAAGCAGGGAACAGATGAAGATATCTGATGTATGGACTTGGAACCGGGACACCTGATTATGAACTAAGATTGAAAAAAGCCAGGCTCATTACAGAATGGAAAGACAATTCCATTACTAATGTCTTTCTGCTACAAGTTGCGAGGTGTATATTACTTGTTATAATTTCTCACAAAGTGTGTATGAAAAGCAATGACAGTATCGATTTTGTGATACCAGAGCACCAACTTTTTAGTGTTTCATTAGAAGCTTGCTACAGCCTGGTGGACTGAGCTCATCTGTTGTTCTGTCCATTTTATAGATTAGCAAAGTAAGGCATAGAAGTAACATAGTTTGGCAGATATTTTATGGCAACTTGAAAAGCAATGTTAAGGTTATCAAAAAGCAAATCAAGTATTATTAACCACTATATTCTGATGTAGCACATGACTTACAGGACTTATCTTTTTAAATGGAATTAAGTATTAAGAGTTGTAGATTAAATGTGAACAAATGCCCATTAGATGTAAGTCCTTTCTGTAAATATTGCTTATTTTTGAATGGGAAATATGAGTATGTTTCATTAGTGTTAGCTTCTTCTGTCTGTATGTATTATTTCTGTCTTTAATATCATGAAGACTTTTTAATGGTCCATAATATGTTGTAGTTGTTTAACTAATCTAATTTAATGATGATAATTATCAATGTAATTGTTTTGCAAAGACATATTTAATGAATATTTCTTGTGAATGGTTCCATGTGAAAATATCCACAAACTCAAATTTAGATGTCTGAGATATTCTAATATTGCTTCTATAATGTGAGTATAACTGTTGGAGAATTTAGTGAATTGAGAGAGTGAAATAATCAGAAGACTGTGAACTATAAAATTGAACTGATTATTTTTTAATACCAGGGACATGTTAACTGCTATTTCTATATAATCTAGCTAATTCTCAAAATAAATTTAAGGTAGGTAATCACCTTGAATTTCAGTTCCCTAATCTATCCAATGGGAATTGCTTAAATGATTTGAGAAACTTGGACATGGCCTTGTTGGACATTAAAGGGAGGAGAGGCCCTTGGTTCTAAGAAGGCTTGATGCCTCAGTATAGAGGAATTCCAGGACAAGAAAGCAGGAGGGTGTGGGTTGGTGAGCAGGTGGAGGGGGGATGGGATAGTGGGTTTTTGGAGGGGAAACCATGAAAGGGGATAACATTTGAAATGTAAATAAAGAAAATATCTAATAAAAATAAAATTTGGATAAAACAAAAAAGGAAATAGGGATGTTGTAAACTATCCAGGTCTCACTGAATCCAGAGACTTCCTTCATTATACTGAAATTCTCCCAGTGTGATGTGCACATGTAAAGTGCAGCTGTATTAACAGAAAAACATGATGTTAACAACAGAATGATTCCTGAGGAACAATAGTTACACACCAGGAATTTGGTAAAAGACTACATGTGGCATTTGCAATATGAGCTGTGGTTTATATGTTCACATAGCATCCCTATATGACCACAGTACCATCACTGGAAGCTTCCAATTGACTGAAAAATAACTTGGAATATATTATAATAAAGTTTCCATGGAATGTTGTCCAGCATATGGCCTTTCTCATCTTTCCAGATATATATCTTCTTCCTTCATAGACTCATCTCCACCATCTCTTCTTATGCCTGTTCATTGTCTATTCACTTACATTTACTCTTATCCAAGCTTTGCATATTTTAGCATCAGTTTCTAAATTTCCTCCTAGTTATTTCTCTAAGACCCTAAGGAAGCTTTCCTCCTTGAAGAATTTTACATATCAAAGAAAAGTCTGAAGCCAGTGAATCCAATAACTTAATGCATTATCTTTATCTCTCAAACTTATCCCATTAGGTATCCCTCAACTTATTAGCCTACTAATAGAGAACTGAACACCAAAACAAAGACACAGGCTATGCTTTATCTCTATACTGTTATCCTCCACCACCTACTAGACACTATATATTTTTGTTACAAATATACCAGATGAAAGATGAAATATTGAGTAATTGAGTGTAGATGGGTGAATTAAATAACTTAAACAAGAGTCAGCGAACTTTTATCATAGTCAGATTGTTAATCTTCTATGTAGGATCTAGAGACTGGCTCAACTCTGCTGTTATAGCAAGAGACCAGAGAGTTTGTGAACAGAGTGTCTTGTAGGGCTTGGACTGATGTTTTCCAAACCCTGTCTTAAGGAAGGGTTGGGTAATTCTGGAAAGCTTCAACCATCCTGAAGCAGATTTTAAACAGTAAACCTCCTCTGATCACTCTGATTCTCTCTATGTGAGACTTTATTCATTTATTTATATGTTGCAAGACAACTTGCATGCCCCTTTTAGTCTTATTCAACTCCTTTTCTAGTCTCTGGTATAATTGTAAACTTGTTTGTTAAGTAGGAAGTAACCTGACCAGATCAACAGCCCATTTTCCTTCTACCCTTCTTTCTCTCCTACCTCATGTTGTAGAGTTAAAAGGGACAAGGGTGTAGTAGGGAAGTAAAGGAACTCAATAGAGTATCCAGAAGTATGGTTTAAAGTAATATTCTCTTCAGATGAATCATATACCAGTGGTTTGTAGATATTTGAAAGTCTGGTATCATATACAAAAGAAAGTCTGGTATCTTGTTTTCTTGTAACAACCAAAGATATAGCAGGGTTATTTCCTGTGTTCTCCAGTAGCTTCCTATAGGTGGGCTAGTAAAGTAAAAATAAAGTCTCACCCATGGAAAGCACATCACATTCTCTTTTGCTGCTATGTCATTAGTCAGTTGGATACACTCGCCTGTGGACTCTGTACTTTGTACTGTTGCTTGGGAATACAGAGTCAGCACTCCCGAGATTTCAGTTCTAACTGAGGTCAAGGAAAACTAATTTATAGAAACAGTTAATCAGGTCCTTCACTCTTCATTAACTACATTGCTCTGTTTCTCTAATATGCTAGACAAAAAAATGATTTATTAGTTAATTGGGGCAATGTTTGCAAGTTTTGTCATTGAGCACCCATCAAACAACATTAAACAAACATTAAACTTTGTTCTGGTTGCTACCATTACAACCTAAACTAAATGCCTTGTCATGTCCATATCATTTCTCCTAATTCTTTACGAACACTTATTTCTTCAAAGATCACTATATAAATTTTTATGATATTCTAACTATTCAATGCTGCTTATTTGAACATTTAATAACTTGTAATATCTTTTAAAAGATAATGTCCTTACATAATTTTCATTGTGATGTCTGTTTTATATAATCATTTGTGTTATAAAATTACCCCAGTTGTATATGTGTAAATGTATATGTATGCATATTTGGGTGTTTTCATGTGTGTGTGTGTGCATTTGTGAGTGTTGTCTATGTATATGTTTATAGGTGTATAAGTAGGGTGATGTTTGTGTATTTGCATATGCATGGGAGTATACTGGGTATATATGTATGTCTGTGTGCATTTTTTATCTGTTTGTTTTGAAGGCATCTAATATTGTGATATTAAATGTAACATGTTACTCTGTGTGGGTCTGAGAGTTGTGGGAAAGTGCAATTATCATCCATGAATCTAAGATATAGTTCACTACAAGCTGCAAACCATCTTGGTGATTTCCAGTGTACCAGATTACCCCTGAAAATAACCTTGTTGTGAGTTCATCGTGATGTCATTGTACACCCCCCCAACTCAATAAAATGAATGTGTGTTAGCATCTGTCCCTATCATTCTGAGGTTTATAAGCTTAAATGACAATAATCTATTTATTAGCAAATATTTCCAGAATAAAAGCAATGCCTATGTACATTTCTGTAGTCTTATCAATTATAGACAAAAGATAACCTAAAAATGTGCATGGAGGTCAGGAAATATGTTCGATTCAAAGCTCACTCAGTCAAGTATGACAAGCAGACCTACTGCTTCTTCGTGGGAAGTTCGTCATTAGCTCCATACTTCTTTTGAAGAAGTTTATGTGATAGAGCCTGGACGTGTCATGCAACTTCCATGGAATGGTACAGCTGCAGCCTTCCAGTCCCACGAATGCTTGAGGAAATCCTCAAATTACTTACCACTAAAATGATATAATCATTATTTTGTCCATTAGCTTGAGACAAGAATAGTTGGAAAGTGATGTCTACTTAAGAGGCAGACAAAGTAAAGAGTCAGAGAAAGATTTTACAGAACAGGATACGCCCAATTCTCATGAGAAAAGAGGGGAAAGGAAAGCTAGCTGAGGCGTAGTGCAGAGAGAGGAGAAAGCAGTTTTACCGGGAGAGTTTTACAAAAGCAAGTTACAAAGAGAACAAGCTAGACACAGGTGAAGACAGAATGAGCTAGAGAATGAGAAGGAACCAGAAGATTAGAAGAGATTGCTAGAGTTTGTCTTAGGTCAAGCATAGCAATTTAGTCAGAGGCTGAGAGAGAAGGAAGATTGAATCAGTCATATTGGTGAGGAATTTGAGCCAGAAGAGCTAACTTGAACCAGCAAGCCAGAGTTCAGAAAGGGTGAACTTATTCAGCAGTAAGGCTCAGAGGGTGAAAACATGCTAGGCCTAGGATAGATTGTACAGAGTCTAGAAATATCCAGGTCTATACCTAGGTTGGTGGCCTTTGGAGAATAAAATTTTTATCAGGGAATAAAGGTTATGTTTATAAGCAATCGTTTCTGGGTACAACTACAACCCATCTCAGACATCTACTCCCAACATGTCTCTTAGGATATTTTTGTTTTCCTTGAAGGAATTTAATGCAATGTTTTGCATATGTTTTTTATGTTTGACCTCTCTTGAGTCCATGGTAATGGTGAACTCACATAAATAAACCTTTGATTCCACATACACTTCAGCAGAAAAATTATAATTTTATCTTGAATTAGAGTTGATGGATAAAATAAAGAAATGGAGAATTTAGAGAACTGAGTGAAGCATTGTTTAGTGCTTATAAAATCCTAACCATACTTTCTGAAACTACATTAGAATTAGGTAACCTCTGTGTTCTGATTTTAAAGGATGCCTCCAGTAATGTTTTACTGAGCCATAAACTGTTCTGACTAAATTTCATGCCTGATAAAATCCTTGCATTTATAGCGTAAAATATAAGCCCTTGTCCCATAACTAATCTGTTAAGTTTCTGAAATAGAGAAGTCTTGAATCTTTTTGCATCAGAAAATTAAGTGAGTAAAAGTCATCATATTTTATAAAAGAGACTAGCATAAATAGGAAATTTGGTCATAATAATTTTGCCACTAGACTTGAGATACATTTAGTAATATATATATATATATATATATATATGGTCATATATTTTATATTTTAACAAGCCATTATAAATTAGTAAAGTTACAGAGTTTTTTATATATATATATATATATATATATATATATATATATATTAATTTTTCAGGAAGTGCTTATTATTTAAGTTATATATTAATTAGATTGATTTTCCAATAGCACCATACTTGCCAATATTAAACAGCATTAACTAATGCCTTTTTACTTACAGTTTTGCTATCACTATCTGTACTTATTGCATAGATAAAATGCATTGCAAATTGATTTAAACTTTGCTATAGCTTAGTGGGAAACATGCTGTCTTTGGAGCCACATGCAACCATGTTTCTTTCAGATCTATGTCTTCTGAACTCTTCAATCTTGATGTAGATGAATCTCTCTCACAATCTCTGAACTTCTATTTACTTAGGGTCTTTGTACTTGTAGTGGTCCTTCAAATCAAACAAAGGAGGTGTGGTTAGAAGTGGGCTGTCAATCCTTGGTGAAAAACGTAGGTCAGTATTCAGTCTCTCAAGCGAGGGCAAAGCAATCTGAGAGAAGAAATCAGCTGTGAGAATCTGTCAGTCAGCCCTTCGGGCAATTGAGAATATGAGTCCTTGTCTCAAAGAGGAGAAACATGGCATCCTGCCTCATCTGCATGCTTTGTTTCGTCCGCAGTGTCTGAAAACAACTTATCCAATCCTAGAAGGCCACCTTCCCTGAGGACACTGCAATGAGAAACAGTTTCCTTTGTTTTTCTTCTGATTTTTATAAAATCTCTTTTTCTCTTTTATTAAAAATAGATTGTTTTCATATGATACATTCTGATTTCAGTTTCTTTCTCCTTGGCTCCTCCAAGATTTTCCTGATACCTCATGTCCTGCAAATCCATTCTTGTCTCTCCTTAAGAAAACAAACAGGCATCTGAAGAATGATATTAAGGGCTAGAGAGATAGCTCAGTGGTTAACAGCACTGACTGCTCTTAGAGAAGTCCTGAGTTCAATTGTTAGCAACCACATGGCGGCTCACAACCATCTGTAATGGTTTCTGATGCTCTTGTCTGGTGTGTCTGAAGACAGCTACAGTGTACTCATGTAAATAAAATAAATAAATCTTTTTAAAAAAAAGAATAACAATTAAGCAGAGTAAAACAAAACCATATCTGAATAGAACAACACAAACAAACAGAAGAAAAGAAGTCAAAGAAAAAAGCAAAAGAAATGCATATGGAAGCAGAGATACACATGTTTACCCACCCAGGAATCTCATCAAAACACAAAAAACAGAAGCAATCATATATACACAAAGAGCTTCCAAAGACGCTATTGAGTTAGTTTTGTGCTGGAAATCTCTTGCTGTGCAATGAGAAAATATTTTTTTGTTTGCAAATTTGTCAGTTGGAGAAAGTTTCTGAGTTAGAGATGGGGGGGGCATGTGTTCACTTCTTCTCTCAGTGCTGGGACCCCATCTGGTGCAGACCCCTGAGGAAGATATGATGAAGCTGTCTCTATCTCTGGGCTGGACTCAAGGCTGCAGCTTATTCCTGTCATCCCCAGTCATCTTTCTTCTATTGTCCATGTTAGTATTCCATTGTTTGGCCAGCACATCCATTAACTAATGTCATCAACCTTGTGACTTGACACCAGTTAAAATGTCTGACACCCTTCTCACCATTACGTGCATAGGGTATCCGTGCTTTACTATAGCTTATTAACATAAACAGAGAAAGATTAAGAAGTGCAGGTGGCATACCCTGAGGCCAGGCATCCCTGTCTTCCTTGTGGATATAGCCTCGTTCTTCCCTGAAGTCTTAGCAGCTTCACCCTCTGCTGCCAGAGTATGCAAATAGTTGTGTTTGGATTTTTGTTTGTTTGTTTCTTTTTTAATCAGGCATATCTTAATGATCAATGAGCCTCCTTTTTGGTCCACAGATGGAAGAATTTCCCCTTTGCAAACAAGGGTAGCTAGGGCCACAGAGCCCAATTTGTAGGAGTGGGAAACAAATTCCTCGCTTATCCCACAGGAACACTGTGTTGTTGACGACTCTGACTTCCCCACCTTTGTTCCCAGATCTACCTAGTCTATCCTTTGAAGTATCAGGGCAACAAAAAGAGTCACTGATTTTGAGTGTTTAATTACATCCTTAGGATAGTATCTCACCATTATGAGTGTGAGACACTTCACCTACATCATTATTTGGGAGGGGTAGGGGTTGAACCTAGGGTCTCCCTCACAAACAGGCAAGTGCTTCAACAGTTAGTCATACCTCCACCTGAAATAATACCCGTGGAAGGAAGTCCTGTTGCATTATCTGGCCAGCATCCCTGGTTTGTGCTATCTGTACTGATATGAGTATGTAACGGGATTATGCAGCCACTGTTGTACCTCATTTTAAAAGTTCCATTGACTTTCAGTGACATTTTACACCTTTGTGTATTGATGTCATCAACCTGTAGACTATAGTAGTGGATAAGGCTGAAGGCTAGCCAGATATAGTGGCACACATCAGTCATCACCATGTTCTAGAGGCCAGGGATGGCTAAAGTGGGGAGCTCAAGACCATATCTAAAGCAGGCTCACCAACTATCCTAGGGAATTTGTTTGGGGTCTAGAGAAACCACTTGTCTTTCTCAGCTGAATGTGATTGACTTCACCATAAGACAAATGGCTGGTTGGTGCCTCTAAAGGATTGTGCCAAAATTGAGGTTCAGCAATGAGCCCTGTGGCCGTCAGACTGGATCACTCATCAACCTTCTTGTGTAAGAAATCAGGAGCAAATTGTTAAATGGTCCATGTGGATCAAATGAGAGCTACTGAGGAATGGAGTAGTTGTTGTTCAGGTAAAAATAAATGTTGTGGGAGACAGATGAGATTTGTTGAAAAGATACTTGAAATGTAACAAAGCTGAGAAAAGGAATAAGTTCTAAAGCTGTACGTGATATGAAGTAAGGCAGTAGCTGGGATGAATTCTAAAAATAGACTAATTTATATTATTTTATTCTTATATATTTTATTTCTGATTTTGTGTTTCTGTGTTTCCTTCTTTTTAATTTTACTTTTCTCCTCCACCACCATCATATCCTTACCTCCTCCTCCTCTTTTCCTTCTCTTTCTTCTATTCCTCTTCCTCTTTCTCTCCTCCTCCTCCTCCTCCTCCTCCTCCTCCTCTTCCTCCTTCTTTTTCATAATCAACCAAATCTGGCCAGTATGCACCAAGTTATAAAAGAACATATGACAATTTTAAAAATTTAAACAAATAAATTTGGTGAGCCTAAATTATCGACTTAAAATAAAATCACATTTATTGTGGTTGAGAGGTTTAAACTGTCTATAAAGGATTTGTGTATAGCAAGTTTAAACAGTGTTTATTAATAAAGAGTACTGTGGCTTGAATTATTCTTGCAGCTGTGACTCTCAAAACCACATGCTACCTATCCTACTGAGTGGTGCTCCTCCTAACTGGCTTTGGGCCTATACTTCATTTCTTCATTCTGAAAAATTATAATTGAATAGTTAGTGGCATGGTTATAATATGTACACTTAAAATCTGTTTCTTGTTATAAAAATGTGCATTGTAATTTGCATTTCTTGTGTAAATATTATTATGAGAATGATATTCACTTCTGTATCTATTAGTATAAGCTTAAGTATTAAAATCTATTCCACAAAATTTATTTCTATTCAAAATAAATTATCACTTTTTTAAAAAGCAAATTTGAACATTAGTAAAGTTATATTATATGTATTCACATTATATGTATTAATGTAAATCTTCAGATCATGATGCTAAACAAAACATTCAAGTTTTTCATTTATAAAATTAGGATTCTATTTACTTTATGATGTAGTTGTGTGAGTTAAATGGAAACCTATATAATTTAGACATATCCCTGTGAAATATATGTGCACTGCATGTGTGACACATGTAAACCTCATAGTGGCACATTGTAAATAACAACGTTTGTTTACCTGAAGACACGCCTGGAATTCCAAAGGCTGATTCATTTCAGTGTTTTTCTCTCACCTTGCCTTCCTAAAAGACAACAATGACTTGAACATGCTGTTTGGGTATATACTGCATTATCATAATTACAATTTCCCTGAGAAAAGCTGCTTGCAGTTTGAATATTTAGCATCATAATCACTATTTCCATAAGGAATGTAAAGCAGTTATTATAAACAACACAGTGCCCATTTGGGCCATAAGGGAGAACAGGTTACTGGGGGGCAGGGGGCTGTGAGTAGGAAAAGACATGGAAGCCTGAGTTCTCATCAGCATTCAGGAGGAGAGTAAATTGCAATGTCCTCTGAAAATAGTCTTGCCCAAACTTGTGGAAAAACTGTCATGATAGCATGGTACCCTTACATGAGCTGGTTTAGGTACTGCCTACACAGTTTTGTTTTGTGTTTTTTTGAGAGTCTTGCTGGCCCGGAACTCTCTAGGTAGGCTAAACTGGCTGCCCAGAGAGTTCCAGAAACCTCACCCATCTCTGCCTCGGGAAAATTTCCACTTTTTATCTTGGTTTATCACTTCTCATTAAACACTTCCATAATTGCTATGCCACCAAAAAATTCACAGAAGCAAACTATGACAAAATACAAAAGGCACAAAATATTTTTAAATTATTAAAGCTGAAAATTTTATCAGGTGCTTTTTCCTACACAGTTAAGTGTTGTCCTTTGTCAAATATAAAATGGGGAAACCTTATTAATTTTTTTAAAAAGATGCACTTAGTATCTCTTAGTATCTCTACTGCTTTAATTGGCCCTAACAATTTTTTTCTTTCCTGTTTTATTTTCTAGATGAAGTGAAAGAAGCAAAATGCAGGATTCAAGGTTGGTACTTTTTATAATGCCTGAAAACACAATTATAAATACAATGCATGAAAGTAGCAAAACTGAAACGCCCTCAGCCCTTCACAATATATATATATTGTATATAAGGTACAATGTAAATTTTAGCCTAGAACTGCATAATAATAAAAAAAACTGGCAATAGTGTATAGATACTGAATATAGAAAATATTCAGTATTTTCTACACCATTCATCCAGTAGTCTTCTATGTGTTCATCTTTCATATGTATTAACCATAGTACATATAAAATCATGCTACTTTATTTACTTCTACCCAAATGTTATCTGACCTTTGACAAACTAACAAGATCCTCCCCTTTCTAATGTAGCCTGATACCTCTAACAATAAACCTTCACCTAGTATTATGATCCTTGATTTAACTTGATATACCAGGCAAGTGGGTTTTCCACACTGCTCAGCTATGTTCAGATGGCTACTCTCAAATCATTTGAACCCCTTGATAATGATGATAAGGAAATTAGTTTATGTATGTCTAGCATTCATCAAGTGTGCTATTCTTGACTGTTATGTACATGTGTTTGCATATAAGGATAATTTAGCAATTAGCAAGATCAAATATACTTCTACATTCCAGCAGTTCATAGGTAGGGTAGGTGTTGGAGCAGGCCAACTCAAAGCCCTGCATTTTGACCTGGTTGGTAGCTGAGCTTGTCAGCCCATCGGCCCTCAGTAACTCTACCACCAAGGTGAGGCTCTCCATCACTGCCCTGGCTAGCTTACTCAATGCTGTTGCCAGCATCCAGGTGGGGCCAGCCTTCCTGCTCTCACAGTCTCACAACCTTGACCTGGATCACCTATACTCACACCACCAGAGCCAGTTTTCCTATGCTACCCAGGTGAGGTGCAGGGCCCACTCACCTAAATGCCTGAAATTTATCTATTAATCAAGATAAATAGAGATTAACATCAGAATAGTTGTTGAGCTAATCTTAAATGGAAAGATACAGTGCTATTTCAATTAAGGAGTTTTGCTACTATTTTATTTGAATAAACATTAAAGCATTTGCAGACTTCATTACTATATTTGATTCCCTTTACTCCTTTATCCATAACATCGTTGAGTACACAATAGCAATCCTGCCATCTGAGGTGCTTTCTCCAACAACTGTCAGACTTGAGAAGGGTCTTCCATATTAGTCTGTACATCTAAATTAATTTACTTAAGAAAAATCATCCCAGTCACTAAGTCATAAGTAGATCTAACTGCCCCAATGAAAGATGGTGAACTGTGGTTGAGAATCGAGGTTCCAGACATGGGCATTCAAACTCTGCTAATTTATTGTGTATGTATCTTTGACCTGTTTAGCATCTAAACACCTCTAATTTTCTTGGTAGAGCAATGATAAGAATAAATTTTTTGTGAATCAAAGGAGACAGTATATTTACAAGTAATTTCATCGTGCTATAAGAACTCAGCGAGTGACAGTCACTATTCATTACTTTGCTGTAATACACTTGCAGTTCACATTGTACAGTGGGCAGGCAGCAGCTTCATTCTCTAAAGGAATTTCTCTTATGGACCTGATTTATCATGAGTTACCTACAGAGATACATTCCTTATATGGCAATATATTTGTTTCATGTGAAAATGTAAATGACTTGGGAACTATCTGTCAAATTGTGATGCCTTGCTATGGACATTTTCTTAATAGAAAGCTTTGATAACTGTCATTAAGATAGAGGAAATATTTTTTTCTGAAGAAAGAAAAGATAGTATCAAGGTATAATAAAATAGAAAAAATAACTTGGTGCCACCGTTCTCTCACGTCAAAGCAGCAGAGCTATTGCTGTGTGTGGAGTCACCCTCTTTCTAGGTGATGTGAGAACTAAGACGTGTCAACGGGGAGTGATACTGGTATAATATAGATGAATGTTAGTGGATGTCAAGAATCACTCTTTAGCTAACAAAGGGTAAAGACTTGTAAAAATGAGTCTGAAGATGCAGCAGGAGATTAAATATTAAAGAACAAAGATAAGTACTTATTCTTCTTTGAGAGGTATGTACAAATCTGTGTGTATATCTTATCTTCACGTAACAACATAGGCTAGGAAAGTGATGCTCACTTGGTTAAGACTGGAGAGATGTCAAAGTAGTCAAAAGCCCTTGGGCAGCAGTCTTTCAGTAAGGGGTGTCATACTGAGGCCAAAAGCAATATCTTAAGCGAAGAGTTTCCACTTATATTCAGTCTGCCTTTGTTGTCATTTTTCTCCAAGTTTACCGCTTTTGAAAGTTCTGGGTACACGTAGGATCATTTCATTGTGACTTTAAATCTAACCAATAACACTGATCATCTATCTTCTAGCCTAGGGGATTTTATGACGTCACTGTGGATGCTCAATGAGAGCAAGGGTGGAGCAGATGTCTCTGAATGTGATTAGAACCCAAGCAAAGAAAACTTTTAAGCAGAGTTGAATTTTTTTTGTCCCACACATATGTTTTAGGATTTATGTGGGGAAGAGTTAGTCCAAATGATTTGCATAAAATGTTCATTTGCGGCTTTTGTGTCGCTCAGCAGCACTGTATTTGCTTGGCATACACAAAATCCTGATTTGACACACAGCATCAATTACTTGGCGACTAAACTGTTGGGCATGTGATGAGAAAAGAAAATGCCCATTGAATCCATGTAGGCTTGGGAGATTGCCATGAAGCTCAAAGGCTGAACACCAAATGAATGGGCTTCTTTTTAATAAATGAAAAATTTGTAAAAATAATAAAACAAAATTAAAAAACTAATTTCCTTTTATGACAAATTCTAAGTCTAATTTCCTTTGGTCCTTACTACAAATATTTGAAAGATGATTTGGTTAGTATTTCCATGCTAGAGATTTTTAAATATTTTCATGCTAGCAGCATTGTGTTGAGGTTTGAACATCATAAATTAGAATGTTATAAACAATCAGTATGCTCTAAAAAGTATGCAGTATGTCATTCAAGGAAGCACCAATTATAAGTGACTATAAATTAAAGAAAATTTAAAATGGACTTGAAGACTTTGAAAATCATTAAATGGATTATCAGTTTGATAACTCAAATCAAGTCCTTCATAAATTTCTTTAATATCCTTTCAAAATTATTCCATCTGAAAATGTTTTGAATCTTCATCAAAACACAATCATTCTTTCAATACTTAGTTGTCATCAATAATATTCTCTTTCTACGTTTTAAAATATATTGTGTAGCTAAACTTAGTGTCTCTAGCTAAACCTTTCCTTCTTTCCTTACATCCTCTCTGATTTTATCTTGCAACATCATCGGGTGTTCCTGTGAGAAAGGGAGAGATAAAAAGATTGTAGAAATAATAAATGTATGCAAATGTAAAATACTCTCTTGATTATGCAGTTATGTAGATTTTATAATAAAAGTAAGGTAATGACCTCAAGACCATGCTATTGGTGAAAGTGCCATGTAGAGGCCATGTAAATTAAGGATGGGACAGTGAATTCACTTATAGTTAACATAGCTTTTGGCTCTACTTCCTCAAAAACCATAAATAAAATAGGAATGAGAATCAGAACCCTTAACCACCCAGAGTAATCAGGAGCAGGATGTTTTCTCAGATGGAGAGTTAGAAACTATGCAATAACCTAGAACCATAACATATTCATGAACAGACTAGAGGAAAGATTGGCCAATTTCCTGACATGACCCGATAAAGGCTGTGTGAGTTCCTGTGGGTCTGAGGGATTGGACCTTTGTAATAATGCACATCCAAACAGGACTCAGCTTATACTTACACACTAACTCAAGGCTTCTTTTTCTCTGTTAAACCTGAGAATCTGGAGAAAAAGACATTTTCCACATTTTTGAGCCAAAATTTAAGCAAGCTTAAATCAAATATTGGCCATCAAATGATGGACTCTGCTCAGAACTATTCTAAATGGTAGATAGATAGATAGATAGATAGATAGATAGATAGATAGATAGATAAGAGATAGATAGATAGATAGATAGATAGATAGATAGATAGATAGATAGATAGATAGAGTATGGTTACTGAAAAATAAGATGTTACCTTATCTCTATAAATTGGCTCTTAAAATTATAAAATCCAATTTCATGTATGCAGCTCAGAAAATCGGGAGACTTTCTGGAGACTCTAAACCCAAAGGAAAAATAACTGCAGACACAGACATACTTATTTCTTTCAGTAAATAGACATTTGGGTATGTTCTTTTAATTTGTTTTGTTTTGTTTGTGTGTTAAACTTGGGCCTATTAATTTGTAGATCTCACTAATGTGGCTCTAACATTGGGATTCCTCTAAGCAGGAAGAAAGAATTATTTCCATGAAAGAGGAACAGCAGTATAAACAGAAAACAGCAGACTGGGGAGAAAGATTTTTAAAAAACTATAATGTCCTCAAGTTAGGAGACATCACATTCTCCAAAATAAAATAAAATACTATAATAAAAAAGAAAAATTTAAAAGATACCAGAAATAAAATAATTAGTACTTAAAGAGTAAGAAGTCAGTGAAAGTATATTCTGGAAGCATGGTTGGGCAGACCATCCAGAGGATAGAGAAAAATGAGACAAAACTTAGGAAAAGGAAAACCTTCAGCAGGACAATGGATTTGCAGAGCCCAACAGGTCAGCAGGCGATCAAAGGTGAATGATCACTCATAATAACCACAAGCTGATTTCAGGAACCTAGATACAATTTCCAGACATCAAGGGCTCAGCATTCTCCCACCAACAAATGAGAAAAATACGTCATCATAAAACTTCAGAACAGAATATTATCTGCTATGCTGCCTGAGAAAGAAGAAAGCAAAAGAAGGTGCCAGACACATGACCCTCTGTGACTACTCAGTATCAACTGGGCAGGTGAAAAGTTAATGCTCTGAAACCTCAACATAAGAGACAATGGAAATGGTACCCAGATAATCTCTCTCTAGACAGACAGACAGACAGGGGGGGAGAGAGAGAGACAGACAGAGACAGAGAGAGAGAGAGAGAGAGAGAGAGAGAGAGAGAGAGAGAGGTCTACTGGCATATTGGTGGGATCATCAAATTAATAAACCCAGTATAATCCATAAACAAAACATATATATACAAAACACATACACTACACATACACCACAGCACACACATACACCACACACACACACACACACACACACACACACACACACATCTTTAGGTTACTAAAACAATCAGTGTTCTAAGCTGCCAGTGTTCGAAGCTTCCAGAACAGTGCCTTCTACCTTGCTTAGGTAGAGGCTTTAGAAGGTCAGTCTCACAAATAAACAGCAGCAGTAGACCGAAGGATATGAGCTGTGTGTTCTTGTGGCCTAAGAGGAAGTTCTTCATGGCTTGAAGTTTGGTTTAGTCACAGATATCATACCAGTTATGAAATGGGGAAATTATTGATGCCAAGGAAGATTAAGAATGAAAATATATTTATGACACATTACACCTGTTAGCTCTAAATACTTCTTGAGTCATGGTATATGACATCAATTGAATTAATGTTATAATAACTTTTCTTTTTATGTGGTTGTATACTTGGAGTAGATGATCTTCATTCTCCATTTTATAAATTGATGATAACGATGATTTACCCACGTTATTTTAAGAGATTTTTATTAAAATAAACAACTGTAGGAAAGTGAAAGTGGAATGAGGTTAAATCTGAGAGTCATGAGGAGAAAAGACCAAATCTGTGATGGTCTAATTAAAACATGCAGCATTTGGGGTACCCCCAAATTGGCTAGCTGACTGCCTCAAGCTAAGTCAAGAATTGAGAGATCAGCCCCTGCTGGCCTCTTGAAGTCTCTTTCTATAGGAGAATAAGGTGTTCACATGGGCTGGGGGAGTTGGTGGTACATTGTTAGAAAGATATAATAAAAAGGGAAGGAACTAAGGCAAGGATCTATGTCATGTGAATGGGGTTGCAAGCAGTTCACAACAGACTTAGGAACAGAAGCTTATTCTCAATTACAAATAGAGACCATAGTTTGCAAGGATTTAACACAGGACAAGCAAGAACTTCTTTTTAACATCTTAACAGCAAAGACATATTTTTCCTGTTTTGGTATTCCATTAACTTGCAAGGTATATTTAAGGTACATTTTTCCTCACAGGGACTTTTCAACACTGTAACAAAATACGAAGGCAGTAAGTACAATTGAGAGAAAGGTTTATTTCACTCACCAGTTTGGAAGCTCAATATCTGAGATCAGGGATCTCTATTTTATGAGAGCACACACATCTCTCTTAGTGTCCAGATAACCTCTCAGTGTCCTCACCTATGAGAAATTCTGTCATGTCCTAACAGTGCAATGATGTAGACCAAATTTGAATCATTATGAGCCTTTGTGGGAAAGACTCAGACTACATGTTAGCCTTGCCAAAGGGGAGGCAGAAGTTATTATTATGCAGTTTTTTTGTTACTTTATTATTAGTAGTAGTACAGCATCTGACTTTTTAATCCATAAATTCATATTATCTTAATGAAAGTATAAACTAAATTTAAGTGTATTTAATATAAAATAAAATGTAAGTGACATGCTGACTATACCACCTTTCTTGGTAAAAAGCACTTTTTTTTTTAAATTGTTGCTCTTTTAGGTCCTGTGCCTAGTTGCTGGGCTTTCTTTTCCCTTTCTTTATATGAAAGCTAGTGTAGCTGAGGTGGACCCTCCACATGGATTTTCATTTCCTTCTTGAAGTAGCGAGAGGAGATATGCCAGCAGTTCAAATATTGTAAAAGGTCTTATGTGGAAATAAGTGCCCTTTGGCCTGGGAACCTAACTGATGAACACAAGCAGGCGAAGGCCCAAGGAGCCATATGTAGCTCAATATAAAGAAAAAGAAAGATGTCCAAGGGCACAGGGACAGCTGAGTTTATAGGGTCCCTCAGGCACAACTCCAGGTCACAACCAAGGTGAAGGGCCGTGGCCATGTGGACTCAGTTGGGATTGCGGGCAGTGTGACATAGCCTTCCCTTGGGACAAATGTTTTATTTAAGAGGTAAGCTGTATATATAAGCATGGTGGTTGTAAGCACTCAGGCAAGTGGGGAATAGAGAATTAGAGAAACCTGAGCTAGGCTCTGTCGTATATTACACACCAGGGTAAACAGAAGCGGGAATGCTGAGAATGGAGTCCCACCTACTCTGAACTCAGGCAGGGTCCCTCAAGAGGAACCTCAGTTTTTCCGTGAATCCTTCACTTTTTTTACAATATTTTCTAGTTATACCCAGGTGGACCCTCACTTCTGCACCCTCTCTTCTCCACTTGTTTCCTTTTTCTACTTTCTTTCCTTCTAAAAAAATCTTCCGAACTAGCTTGAAACTGGATCCATTTTTACATAGATAAAACACAAAGGAAAAAGGAAAGAGAAACCCAGGTAGGAATTTTCTTTGAACATTACATCTCTATTCTTTATTCTTTAACTCAGAAAAGAAGGGATAACTTTCCATCCCCCCAACAAAGTTGCAGAGACCTGCCCCACAGCCCCCTCCACTCCCTGTGACATGACTTCTGCCTTCTGTTTTGCTTAATCCTTTGCCTACTGACCTCTTTCTCCTCACCTGCTACCTCTGTACACACACACACACACACACACACACGCACACAAATATACACAACAAATATACGCACACACAAACATACACATACACACACAAACACTCACACACACACACACACACACACACACACTCACATGCACACGTGTACACATACTCACCAGGAAGTCTGTTTAATAAAACAGGAATATGGCTTCTAGACCTTTCATCAGGGGATGTTGCAGTCATTTTCACAGTGCACAAACAATTCTCCAATTTTCTCTCATGTGTCAACTCTAACCCTCTGCTCTAATGTCTCCTTGTTTTAACCCTCAGCACCACATTTACTCTTACTAAGAATTTCTTTCCCGTTGTCTGCGTTCTGACACACATTAACACAGTTTATGAACGTTTCTCTTCCCAGTCTGGAAAGCCTACGAACACTCCCATTCAAATCAGAGTAGAATGCTCTACATTCCAACACTTTGCTCACACTCCCAGCAAAACACTTAACATGCTGTATTATCATTGTGTCATCACGAGTTTACCTTTTCTACCTATTTCTTAAGTAATACTATCGTTTGGCTATTCACAATAGCTAAACAGGTTGTGGTTTAAAGAAGACATCCAATAGATGCTATCTGAACGAAGTAAATTAGGGAAGGAGAATGTACATTATATTGTGTGCCTTTTCAAATATCAATCTCAAGGGTTAATCTGTGTATATCCTTGTACATGTGGACAATTAAAACACATAATATTTTATTAGGAGGAAAGGAAACAGTCTCTTTTCTTGTTGAAATAAAAAGAAATTTTGTTTCAATGAAAAAGCATTGGAAATAAGTCTGTCTGCCCTAAAAGAGACTAAATTTATAGGTTCAGGGACATTTTCTTGTCTTTTTGTATTAGGAGAGTGAACAATATTTAAACCGAGAAGTCAGTTGGGTGATGTTGCCAGACAGCTAATAAAGAGGAAGATTATAAGGCTGTATCAAATGGCAGGTACCGCAGCAGACGCCATATCTTAGACATTAAACACAGAACAAAGCCATACTGTTCCCAGTGACCACCAAAAGTGCTTGATGTCAGTTTTAGCAGTATGATGCCAGTGTGACTGTGGCGTTCATCATCCCTTGCATCACAGCTGGAAAACAACACGGAGAAAAAAAATAAAACAAATATCACTAGGCAGGATTCAGACCAGAGAAAACGTCTGAAACAAAATAGACATTTATAAAACAGAATGGAAAATCATTTTCTGTCAATCCCTTGAAAGACAATCTCCTCGCTCCTAGAACAGCCTGTTATGTCTGCTCAAATAAAACACCTCAAAAAGCTATCTGCAGCTATTCTGCATTTGCAACTAGCTTAATATGACAGGCTCCTGCAGAGCTTAGATTTGTGACCATTTTAAGACATAAGGGAGATAAATCAGGGTGATGTTTTCCTTGATAAACTCTATGACTGCAGGAGTCACAGCCAATGTTCCCAGAGAGCAAATAGAAAAACACCTCACATTTTGTGCATAATGACTATAATTACAATAGACATTTCTATGTGTAAGCTTTGATTACTGAGAATGTAACTTTAAAGCCATTTCCTATCTGGTTCCAAGGCAATGCAGAGGATGAGTTAGCATGATTTAAAAACAAAAACAAAAAGAGGTTACAGAGGAGAAAAGGATCTGAGTGGAGGAGAGGAGAGAAATGTTTCTTGAGCATTTACTATTTGCCAGCCATCATGCTAAATTACCTAAAAATAATAGCTCATTTCTGCTCATGTATATGTATAAACAATATGTATTGTTTATTGTACATAAAATTAAAAAATATAGAAGTATATATAAAATAAAGAAGTATTGTGGCTAAGTGAATCCTCTATCTGAGAACAGATTAAGGCATTCATTGACGTCTACACAAGTTAATAGCAAAGAATTTCAACTGCATATCATATAACACTGAGCATACTTTCAGGCTTAGAAGATATCTGTATTAGTTTGGATTCTCTAGAGTCACAGAATGTATAGGCAGTCTCTATATAGTTAGGGGATTTGTCGATGACTTACAGTCTATAGTCCAACTCCCCCAAAATGGGCAGCAGCAGCTGTGGATGGAAGTCCAAGGATCTAGCAGTTGCTCAGTCCCATGAGGCAAGCAGGCAAGGAAGAGTGAGTGAGTCTTCCTTCTTCCAATGTCCTTAAATAGATCTCCAGAAGAGGGTGTAGCCCAGATTAAAGGCTGTAGGTCTCCAGCAGAGGGTGTGGCCCAGATTAAACGTGTGTGCCTCCATGCCTTTAATCCCAGATGATCTTGAACTTGGAGATCTCCTTGTCTTAATCTTCTGGAATTCATAGCCACTATGCTTCAAATCTCCATGCCAAGATCCAGGTCAGAAACTTATATCTCTGAGCCTCCAGATTAGAATCATAGGTGAGCCTTCCAATTCTAGATTGTAGTTCATTCCAGATAAAGTCAAGTTGACAACCAGGAATAGCCACTACAATATCCTAGAGATTTAAATGGTTTCTAGAAGTGGAATCTGAGCTTACAATCATTGTGCAAGTTGTTACCTTAATGGGTATAAAACACTGTCTCAAATATTTCAGTCACATGTTAATTATTATCTATTAAAATACTTGCGTATGTTCACTTGATTTAAAACAAAGCAAAAATCCTTGACAACTTAAAGAACACCTACTTTAACACAAAACAGAAACCCAAGAAAGTGGCTCTAGATATAATAGTATGAGCGATTTTTACTCAATACAGATTTTTTTTTCAAATGAGCATTTCTACATATTTTGTTTGGTCTAACTAGCCCATGCTTCTGGTGCCACTTACTGGTGCGGATGTCTTGATTGTAGAAGGACAAATAATAATGAAGTATTCTAAGAGTTTCTTGTGTCCAAGGAAGTCTAGTATTCATGGAGCTAATGTAGATATTATTTGCACAGCTGTTACTGGTGGCCAAGATATCCAATACCTACCGAACCAATCCAATGGAATCACATATCAGCTAGGGTTGTCTGCCACTCCTCCATTGCAGCAATGACTGCATGCATGGCAGTTCTGAGGTTTCCTCATGTTTTTGTTCCACCCCTGATTTTGTTTTGTTTTGTTTTTTCACCAAGTTTTTACAAGAAGAGCGCTTCTGCCATGGTATATGATTCTCTTCCTCACTCTTGATCGGAGAGCCAGTTTAGCATAATCTGCAGGAGTGAACTATCTGGCTGTGATTCCTGGTTGTTCTATCTTTGTGTGTGCCTTTGGACAAGTTACTTAAAATTACTGAACTTTCCTCATGCATAAAATGAGGGGTGCATCCTTAGGGTTTCATGAATATTAAGGAGGCTAATCTGTTTACTATGCTTGACCTGTCACGGAGACTCAATTGGGGTTATTACTGTAACTACATAATCATGCTAGGTTAGAATAAGAGATGCTAAACTCAACACTCTGACCATGGTCATAGGCAGTCCCTTGGAGCTCTTATTCAGAAAATAAAAATGCTGCAGACGCCTCTTCCAATGCTAGGCATATTAGAACCAAATTAATGTTGTCAGAATAGAACCTTTTTCCAAAGGCTTATTTTTACCTTAATTACAGTATGCAAATCCTGTTTAAAGTCAAGTCACTTTTCCAATAGGCTCATTTCTGTTACCCTGCTTCTTGGCCTTTTTCTTGCTTTACCTGGAATTATATCATTCTTACTTGTATTTAATGTCTAGAGTTATTCAAATCTTATTGATTCAAAATAATGAAAGTATTCCTTAAGCCTGCAGAAGTCTTAGGGTGTCTGTTGCATAGTGTCTCTCTTACACTTTCTCACAACCACAAGTCAAGGCAAGTAATGTTCCAAATCTGAATTTCTGGTTCTCTAGAGACTATGATTCTGTTGTTAGCAGGCACTATTTACTTACTGTATGCAGACTCAACAATACTTCTTCCACCTTGTAAATCACTGGTCTGTGGGGTGAAGCTAGGAAGAAATGAGTATGATTTCTAAAGAGGAAGCAATATGTGGCCGTAGAGCATTGCTCAAACTCGCTGAAATTGAGTTTCTTCTTCTTGGAAAGCTGGAAAAAATCAAAGTGCAAGATCTAATCTACTTAGCTCGTAGTTTTCTATAAAAATTAAATGCATAAAATCTGAATCAAAAATATTAATTTAATTGTTGTCTAGTTTCACAGTCTAGGATAAGAAGCAATCTGAATCGTCAATGATGTAGTCACTTGTATATTGCACTCAATCAACAGTTTTCACCAAAGCTTATGCCATCTACCGTAATTAAAAGCAGTGTCACACACATGCAAACACACACACACACACACACAGGTACAAGCACAGGAGGAAGAGGACTCAAGAAGAGAGATTTGGTAACAGGAGAAAAATATAATAGGCAGTAATGAGGAAGGGGGCTTTTAACAAAAAGTAGGAGAGATATATAAAATTATAAAAACATGCTTAAAACATTTTTTTGAAAGCAGGACTACATAGCTGTAACTTTTAATTGTTCCAGATGAAGTACACATGTCAAATACCAAGTCAGTCTTCATTGTGGAATTCTGAGAGTTGCTGGTATCAGCATTTAAAAGTACAGAAGAGGATGACAGGAAAAGTTAGAACTATCAGGGAAGCTCCTGGAAGAAGTTGGAAACAGTTGCTTCAGCCTTGCCCATTGTCCTACCTGGGCTTATCCCTGTATTGCGAGGAGGGAAGCCTTTTGTTTGTTATGTTCAAGTTTTGTAAGCTGCAAAGCATATTACAAAGGATATAATTTGCAGAGATACAATTAATTGTTACTTAGTCCTAAGCTCATCAACTATTTATTTATTTTCCACTTACAACCACGGAATTTCAAACCCAGGATAATGGTGTAATAGAGCTATTTCTCAGGCTACCAGGCTCAAAAAATAGGGCTATAATGTCTGAAAATAACATTTTGTGCCATTTTTACTCCCATTTTTGGACAATCTCTTGTCATTCCTAGCAAGTAGATGAAGTTAATAGAATATGTTGTAGGTGGTATTTGATGGTTTCATCAATGACCAACATGTCGTGAACAATCCGGTATTCAGCATTGTGCTATGTAATAGTTTACAGCCACAGTTATAGAGCTCCAGGGAGAGAATGTTATGCATATGCTTTGTTGGTGGTTTTATTGACACCCCAAAAGAGTAAGTGATTAACTTTAATCCCAATTAATATGAAGGGATAGAATCAAGATCCACACCCAGTTCTCTTTAGTCACTTATGTAACTCACTCCCTAGGTTCTCAGGGTCAACTAATGTGGGCACACTAGTTTATTACTATTGCCATTCATAGACTTGTGTATTTTTTCTTTTTTATAAATTTATTTTTATGTATGTATGGGTGTTTTACCTGGATGAATGCATGTACCCACAGAGGCAAGAAGATGGCATTGGATCAGCTGAACTTAAGTTAGCGACTGTTGTGAGCCTTCGTGCGGGTGCTGGGAATCAAACCTCAATTCCCCGAGTGACAGTCCAGTAGTCTTAACCACTATCTCAAAGGGGGAAGCATCAAGTCAAACAATCATGGTAAATTAAAGTGTTGTGCCTTTAATTTACCCAGCCAGCCTCTGCTGTAAATTCTAAGTAAATCAACATCTTTTCAGAGCCATACATTCATGCATACATGTGCCTTATTTCTCTGTAGATTCTGAAATTCATGGAAACCCCCTTTTGCCCTGTAAATGATAAATCTGAAGCATGTTTCATAAATAAACCTGAATTTGATCACAAAATGATCAAACATAAAACTATACTTCTGTTCTATTCTGTTAAGAATGAAATTGTCTCATGCATTCTTATAATTTAATCCTACTAATACATGATCATGGGAGATCTTTCCATCTTCTGAGGTCTTCTTTGGTTTCTTTTTTCAGGAATTTTAAGTTGTTGTCATTCAGATCTTTCACTTGCTTGTTGAGAGTTACACCAAGATATATTATTTGTGGCTATTGTGAAGGGTGTTGTTTCCCTAATTTCTTTCTCAGTTTGTTTATCATTTATATAAAGGAAAGCTACTGATTTGTTTGAGTTAATTTTATATCCTGCTATGTTGTTGAAATTGTTTATCAGGTGTAGTAGTTCTCTAGTGGACTATTGGAGGTCACTTATGTATACTGTCATATGATTTGCAAATAGTGATAACTTGACTTTTTCTTTGCCAATTTGTATCCCCTTAACATCCTTTTGTTTTCTATTTCTCTAGCTGGAACTTCAAGAGCTATATGGAAGATAGGGAGAGAATCTTGCCTACCATTTTACTAGGATTGCTCCAAGTTTCTCTATATATTGCTTTTATTAAGCTATATATTGCTTTTATTATGTTTAGGTATGTGCCATGAATTCCTGATAACTCTAGGACTTTTTACATGAAGGGGTGTTGCATTTTGTCAAAGGCTTTTTCAACATCTAATGAGATGATCGGGTGTTTTTTTTTCCCTTGAGTTTGTTTATATAGTGTATTACATTGATGGATTTTCATATATTGATCCATCCCTGCATCCCTGGGATAAAAATTTTGGGAAAGGTTAGAGAAGTGCATGTGTGTGGAGCAGGTACTGTTATTCTCGAACCAGCAATTTTAGGTTGGTATTTGGAAATTAACAAAATTTCGTTGTAGAAATGATGCTATCTATAATGAAGTCTTTGGAGTCGGGTTTCCTCTGGATGGTTATCACCAAGACCCTTTGAGAACTGACATTACTGAAAGAGCTTTGACAAGGTCTGAAAATCCCAGGACTCTCTGGATATTCCTGGAAACTTTCCCAGTCCCTCCTTCCACCTACCCCATGCAGCTCAGAGCAGCTTGTAAGAACCTTGCCCAGCCATGCAAAGACTGTCTAAAAAGTCCTTTAATGGTTCTTTTATTAGCAGTTTTAGGTTATGCAGAGGACCACGAAACAAAAGTGCTGATTTTCAAGGGCATCTAGCACAAGACAATTTGCATTCTGTGAGTCTTCTCAGTGTCCCTGGTGTCTCAAAACAATCTGGAATTAGCTAGCCTTGACATGGGCTAATGAGAACAAACAGACTCAACAGATTCCCCTAAACAGCAATTGGATTCAACCTTTACTAAACAAGTAGACCAACCCAAATAGTGTCTTCCTGAATGAATAAATAGATTTCCTCTACTCAAACAGTTGTTCACTGAGGAGTTAGGTAAAGCAGCTGAACTGTGACAATAATAAAACCTACAGAGTGTTTTTTGTAATACACTGATAGACAGACCTCTATGAGCCACACACATGGTTTTTCCATTAACTCTTCAGGGCAGGTATTGCTGCTGCCCCCACCATTGTCTCCATTTTATTAAAAAAAAAAAAAGAAAGAAAGAAAGAAAGAAAGAAAGAAAGAAAGAAAGAAAGAAAGAAAGAAAGAAAGAAAGAAAGAAAGAAAGAAAGAAAGAAAGAAAGAAAGAAAGGAAGGAAGGAAGGAAGGAAGGAAGGAAGGAAGGAAGGAAGAAAGAAAGAAAGAAAGAAAGAAAGAAAGAAAGAAAGAAAGAAAGAAAGAAAGAAAGAAAGAAAGAAAGAAAGAAAGAAAGAAAACAAAAAGAGAGGTACAATTTCTGCCTGAGGGCTACAAGTCTTTATTCAGAGATTGTGGGATTCAATGGTGTCCTTGTAGTGTCAGTAAAGCCTAGAAGTTATATCTTTGGACGCTGACCTCTTTCACTGAAGTCCTCTTTCATTTTGAGAATTGTGGGAAGCTTGGTTTCAGATCAGTATATCTTGAGCTTGGTGTACAAAGAACCATTCTTTTTCTGTTTTATGAAGAATGAACAAATGACTAGACTCTGCTGTTAGTTAGCACTGGTGTTTCAAGGACAGAGGACATTGATGAGTAGTGGAAGTGAGCAAGGAACCAGGCCTCCTGCATTTAGAATACATTTGGTAGCTATGTGACCTTGGAGAAGGACAGGAACTTCATGTGTTCTAGTTTTCCCATTGATGTTGTAGATAATGACAGTAAGTTCATGAAGATACTATGGAAACTAAATAATTAATACAAGTCAGTTAAAAATGTGGCCAGCACCCTAAGACAATATGATACTTTTTACTGCTGTTTTTAATAATCATCTGTTTTTGAGGCTAAAAAAATGTTGATTGGTTTGATGTAGGTCTGTCAGTCTACATGGAGAGGAAATTACTTAGTCTGAATTAATCACCTTTATAAAATTACTTTACATTTTTAAAACATTACTAAAAGTACCCATGCTTTGTAAGCTTTAATTAAATTACCCTTTATAGCCAAGAAAGGCACATAAATTTTGAATTTTAATGATTTATTGAAATGACTTGACTATCCAAATTATATGTACTGACACCGTAGTACAATGATCCACAGAGAAGTGTGAGTGAAATTTCCATGTGCAGAGTTTAAACAATCCAGACAGATATGGTGACACATGCTAGTCATCACAGCCCTCCAAGACTGACACTGGAAGATCATTAGTTAAAGTGCAACCTTGGCATAAATAGTAAATGTAAGACCATATCTAAGACAGGTTCACTAATTGTCTCAATTTTGGTTACTATTGCTATGATGAAACACCATCACCAAAGCAACTTAGGGAGGAGAGTCTCAGGTTTCCATCACTGTTCATCATCAATGGAAGTCAGGACAGGAACTCAAACTTCAGGGAGCTGAGGGAAGAAGCTGACGCAGACAGATGCATATATTGTAGAAGAGTATTCTTGCATGGCTTACATCTCATGATTTGCTCAGCCTGCTTTCTTATAGAAAGTAGAACCACCAGCCCAGGGATGGCACCACCTCCAATGGGTTAGGCCCTCCTCCATCAGTCACATAATTAAGAAAATACCCTACAGCCAGATCTAATAGAGAAATTTTATTAATTGAGGTTTCACTCTCCAATAGACTCTAACCTGGGTCAAGTTAATAAAATAACTTGTCAGCACAACAACAAAACCCTAAATAGCAACAACCAAAACAAAATTAAACAAACAAAACTAAATGATAAGGAACTGGTGGTAGAGTCTGTGGTCTATGCGAATGTGCCCACTATTTCCACGAGATATGTGTTTAAACAATAACTTGAAACTATAGTAAGTAAAGAGTCCATCTATAAACTCTGCAATAGAATATCAACAAAATAATAATTTATTCATTGAAATGCACCTACATTCTTATAACTGTAATTGTTCTGGGAACAATATTGTCTAATGACACACAGAGAGTGTGTGTGTGTTTCTGTGTGTCTGTGTGTCTGTGTGTATGTGTACCTTTATTCTAGTTTGTTTTATATGCAGTATATATGATTATTATTGTTTATGATTAAATAGATACCTTTTAAAATGACAAATTTGGGGCGCTGCTTTCTTTTATTTATGGTATAGAAGAAAGCACATCTATGCTAGAATTATATAGAGGGTCTCTAGTATTTGTTAAATTTTTGTGTGTCATTCATTCTGCTTCTAAGAATGTTGCCTATAAGGAAAAGTGCTTGCAAAGACTATCACTCAATTATGCTCACTTGGTTTTATTTACTTTTGATCCTATTGATTGAACAATTTCTAGACTCTTAATTACTAAAAGACTACGTTTTTCAACGGGTTCCAATTGCACATGGTTATTTTAAGATCTATAAAATAAATACACTTAACTCACTTTGAAATCTTGAAAGGGCAACAAGTTAGAACATATGATACAATTGATCTCTTTTAACTGCTTATATGTTTATCCTGCTGGCCACCAAGATCTCTACCTATGGGTTAAATGACATCTTTAGTAACTTCAATTTCCCAGCTGTAAATGACATCTCAGAGGCCTACTAATAAATAACCTCACCTGTTCTAGTTCTTTCTGAACTATAGCTGGCAGGTTCAACTAAGGTATTCTGGCTCAAAACTCTCTGAGTTGAATACTTAAAAATGGCTTCTCTTCATTCACACTGCAGGAACCCAACTGCTTCGAACTGTACTGAACTGAATTCAACTGAACTTCATTGTACTGTTTAAATTCAACTGACCTTCACTCACTGCATTCTCTCTCTCTCTCCCTCCTCTCTCTCTCTCTCTCTCTCTCTCTCTCTCTCTCTCTCTCTCTCTCTCTCTCTCTCTCTCTCTCTGGTGCTCTCTTATGTCCTTTCTTTGTTCTGTCCTTCTCATGAGAGTCGAGAATATCCTACCTCTGACTTATTCTGTCAAATCTTTCTCTGATTCTTCACTTTGTCTGCCCCTCAATTAGATCACTTCCGAACATGGATGCTTTCTTCAACAAACTAGCCTTACCTACATTATTAAAGAAGTGTGTTAAAAATGTGTATATATTCCAGAGAGAAGGATTAAAGTTGTTGTTTTTGCCAGTTCATAGAGATCACCTAGATCTGTGGATATGATACCTTGACAGAGCAGCTGTGTTGCTGATTAAAATTCTACAAACAAGAAGTGGATATATGTAATACATTTGTGTCATAAGTATATCGGGACACAGATTACATAAGAGTCCAACGGTATACATCTAAATAGTATAAGATTTACTTTAAAGTTAGTGATAACATTTTTTAAATGATTTGAATTATATTTACCCTAATCATATATTTTTGTTCTAAGGAATAATGTTCCAGTCTGTTGAAGAAATACCAAAGTTATCTTATATTTCCCCAGATGGAAGAAGTAGAATAAAATAGTAAAAGTTTCTGGGAGAAATTATTCCTCCTAAGAGAAGAAAGATCAATGCTGGTATGGGGTTTATTCAAACAAAAACAGGGTCACGATTACATAGGAATGTGGAAGAAGAAATAAATCTCACTACAAGGCCTGATTAAATGAGTTTTAAATTTGCTTATAAACCAAGTATTTTCTTCGAATTGTGTCTCTTGTCTATCTTAATTTTGTTTTTCCAGAGCAGTAGATGCAGAGTAGAGTTGTTAGTACACCAGTTTTACATAGGTCAGGTGGTCTAAAATAAATAGTTTTCACTATCATTGACCAGCTGAGTTGCCATTCACAGTACACCAGTTTCCTCAGAGATTATCTACAGCTATAAAAATGAAAGCACCTAATGAGTGAGTGATGAAATTGAGTACATATCTCTTGAAAATTGAATCTGTATCTACAGACCTACAAGGCAACATGCTTGAAAGGGCATAGTGAGATGTGACTGAGACACTGGCTCTGATTAGAACCAGTTAAGTGTTGATTAATGTTTTTAAGCTGTAGTTCCATGATTTCACTTGACTGCTTCAATACATACCAAGTTTCTAGTAGCAAGAAGTAGATATTTTTTGAAAGATTTATAACAGACACTTTAGCAACTGCATATAGGATAGATGATCAATTTTCCATTTCAGAAGATGATTATACAGTCTATTCTTCAATTAATAATCTCTTCAGAGATTTCAGAAATGATTAAATACTTAAGCAAATGTCATGTAGTTAATCATAATAGCCTTATAATAAAAAAAGTATCACACCTCTACATTGATGTTTCTCACTCTTTGCTATACCAGCTTCACATGATCAGTCTTACCATTCCTAGCACATTTCTATAGTATGATGTTACTCATTAAACAGTGAATTAGAGCCCTTATGATAGATATTTCATCTCCATACACGTGCCTTACTGCAAGTACATTTTAGAAAGAGTACAATGTGACCATTGCATACAGAAAATATGCAAACTAAGTTTCACATTGTAGGAATTCTATCCTTCTCTGTGACCACTTATAGGACACGCAGATCAGCATGCAAAGCTGTTCCAGAAAAAGACACAGAGACCTCCCAGGACCACAGTCCATCTGCAGGGAAAGAACAGCTCCATATTTAATTCTCCAATCTCATTCTCATGAGTCCTACCAAGAAACTATTATTCTTTCTTATATATTATATAAATAATATATTCTATTATTACTTCTGAGTTTGAAATATTTGAGGTTTCCAGATGATGTGCAACATATTGTGGCAAAAAAATACAAATGTTCAATTGTTCACTTTGTGAAAGGTTTTCAGATATTCATTTAAAAATGAAAATGTCTCCAAAAACAATGAATTTGTGTGTGTGTGTGTGTGTGTGTGTGTGTGTGTGTGTGTGCATGCGCACATGCACATGGGTTATGTGAGATGTCAGATACTTAGAAACTAACACTTAACTTATGAATCAAATGAGAAAAAATGAGATGACTCTTCATTCTTTTCTTATACAGATGGATTAATATAACAAACTACATAGCTTTTTGTTTCTTATTTTGGTTTTTTTTGGGGGGGGTGGTTGTTGTATTGGTGCTAATACTCAGCTCAGATCCCAGAAGATGCTAAGAATATGCCTCACCTTGGAGCTATAACCTTAGTCTAGTGAGTTGGTTTCTTCTAGAAATTATGGCAAGAGCTGGCCGAATCGAGCCTGATTCTAGTAAAGAATAAAGTCATTATAAACTATGAAATTTTTCAGGTTTGTGGTTTTTGCATACTATCATCACTTTCTATTTAGATGTTTCTAATCATTGACAATAATAATATAGCACATGTTGAATTTATTCTGAATTAGGGGATGATAGCTGTTAAATACTATTTTCTTTTTATTGAAAATAATATTTCATACAATATATTCTCATTCTGGTTCCCTTTCCCTAAGTCCTCCTGGATTCTCTCTGCTTCTTCAAAACACAAACATAAACTGTCTTTCTCTCTTTTTTAGAAAACAATGAATAGGAAAGCAATTAAAGCAACAAACATAAACCATTTTAAATGTAAAACAAATAAAAACACAAGAAACACACACACACACAAGAAAACAACAAAACCCATAAAAATACAAAATTAGAAACCATAGTATAGAAACAAAAGTCCAATAAATGGAAAATGCCTCCAAAAATAGAACATGAAAAAAATGCTACAAATATATGTTTTTGTTCATTTTGAGTTGGCCTTCTACTGCTAGGCGTGTGCACTGCCCTTAATGTGGTTAATATTTTTAGTAAGATTCCATTGGAAAAGGGTGACTTTCATTTGCAAGGAGATGTCAATTGAAGATAGCTTTGGGATTAGTAATGGAGGCTTCAGTCCAATTCCTGCTCTTACCACTGGAATCCCATCTGTGTAGTCAGGCCCTGTTCATATGTTTATCAGTCCTGTTGTATCTGGAAGACAGTTTCCCTGGTCTTATCCATCCTCTAACGCTTTTGAAATCTTTCTGCTTCCTGAGGCCCCTGAGGACAGGACTTTGATGAACACATATCATTAGGACTGAGAGTTCCAAAATCTCCCATTCTCTGCATTATCCTTTTGTACGTCTCAGTGTTAGTTCCCATCTACTGTAAAAACAAGTTTCTAAGCTGGTGGTGAATAAGACACTGATCTATGTGTATAGAAGCATAGCCTTAAGAGTCTTTTTATTGCTATGCTCCTTTAGCAGAACAAGAGTATTAAATTTTTCCTACCCGCTGTTTTTTTGTTCACACAAATAGTGTCAGACATGAGTTCCATTGTGGAGTAGGTCTTAATCCACTCAGAGGGTAGTTGGTTACTGACACATGTCCGTGCCACCATTGCCCCAGCTTATCATACATGCTGGTAATCACTGTAGATCAAAGGGTTTGTAGATGGATTGGTGGTTACCTTTCTCCTCTAGGAACATGAAAAATGCCTTCTAATACACGAAGTCACTCGGATTCCCCATGAACATTAGTCAGCAGGGGTGATAGGACCAGCTTGACTTTTTCTTGTTCACTGTGTTGCATAGATGTTGCTCACCAATAGGGTCTGACCATCAGTTTGTGGAGAGCAAACAGTAGACTTGGTAATAGTCTGGGTTGTTTAGGAATTTCCATAAGACTTCTTTAGCAAACAACTCAATTAAAAGTAACACATGGCTGACTCTGGATTTTTCCCTTGGTAACAAAAATATCTAGTTGAGACTTTGTCTCCCTATTAGTTGGTGACTTCATTTAGATTCCTTTTACATGGATATGTTTTGAAAAGCTTCTAGAGTTGTAGGATTCCGTTTGTCCTCTTAAATGGCCCTTAGTGCTAGATGTGCCTCCCATACTCTTTCCATTATTCTTCCCTTCCATCTCCTCTTATTTTAAGCTTCTCACTCCAGTCTCCCCTGTGCCTCTCCATAATGATACATTTTATTTCCTTCAATAGGAGACCCTTTCCTCTCTTCTAGTGCTCCACAATGCACATACCATCTTAGGTTATAAGGATTATAGCGTACCTATCAAAGGGTTAAATGTTATCATCCACATAAAGGAGAATATATACAATATTTTTCTTTTGGGGTTCTAGGATACAAGGTAGAACAAACTTAAAATCCTAAAATATCATAAAATGCATAACATACATGATAATTAGTAATATAAAAATGAAATTAGTATGGAGGTTGCTTTATTATGTTTATTAAAGTAGATACAAGTAAAGTAATGAGATAGTTTTCAAATATTATTTTAAAGTTTTAAGCTAGGCATGGTGGTTCATGAAGGTAATAGCTACACTTAAGATGATGATGCAGTAGGTTTGCCAGAAGTTTTAGTATAAACTGGGCTATGTCTGAAGTCTAAGTTACCATGGAACATAGCTCAGTACTCTGTCTCAAAACCCTAAGAAAGAAATATTAAATATAAAACTATTAATATTTCATAATTTTGCTTTACATTACAATCTTGAAATTCAAATGTCATTGTTTAAAATTGTGCACTTATGATTAAAAATAACAGAGCAGTTAAATTGCTTTAAAGTATTTGATTACCTGATGCTACTACCCAAAATTATTTTGTAATTTTTAAGAGATAGTGTTTTGTAAAATATTTATGAGCTTATATATCATCATGCTCCATATTTATGAACCAATAGATTAAATGTTTTTCATATTGTCAGTAAAATGAAAGCCATGTTAACCTTAATGAGCATCAACATGCTACACTTTTATATTACCTAAACCTACTGATAAAATCACATAATTTCTGAAAGCAAAAGCCTACATTTTGGCACAAATAGAGTTTTCTGTGAGACTTTCAAGTTGAATTCACAGGAATGAATAGTCTTTGGGCTTTTGGTGAGAAATTTGTCTCTCAATTTACAATGTCTTCTTTAATTTACTATTCCTGAAATACCATTATTTGGCCACCTAAAGTCTTAAAAACTGCTTTTTTAAAAAAAAAAATTACATATTTCAGTCTGTTAAGGATTATTGCCATGGGTTAAAATCTAACCCTTTCTATAGGTTATTTCTATACATAATAACCAATTTGTCTCAAGAGAAGCAGCAATTTATGCTTGAAATACTTCTAAGAAAGACAGCAGATGCAGACAGGACACTTTTCAGTAGTGCTCAGTACCCAGGTTACATGGAATTAATAGTTAAGTCTGTTTTCTTAAGTGCATGAGTCTCAGACTTATACACATGTGGTGGTGCTACACATGCTTAGTAAAACAATATCAGTACCTCATTATCATCCTATACTTTATTTTTAAAATTAATCTCAGCATAGAATCCAGTGGTCAAAATAATAAAAAAACAAATAACAGAGCTTATTCTAACTTGTAACATCCCCCAAAGTATTTGATTGGTAAGTCAACATAACATAATTTCTCTTCTATGAATAATATAATGCATTCCAAAGAATGGAAAAAGTAGTATTAGTGTATGCATGTATGTATGCATGTATGTGTATAAGTATTGATGCATGTATGTATGGATGGATGCATGCACTAATGCATGCATGTATGTATGTGTACAAATGAATAATTCAGAACAAATCATCTCCCTTTAAAGCTCTTACATTTTTGTTTTACTGCTCAGAAGGAATACATGTTCTCCTCCTTTGGTTTAAGGACTTTTCTGAGAATCCAGTAATGTGGCTCTCTAGTTGTTATATAATTAATGGACTTTTAATGTCAGGAATTGTAAACTTTTTTGAACAGAACAATGTGCATGCTGATTTTTACCACGTTGCTGGATTTTAAATATATGTATTTTTAAAGCATCTATTACAGGAATTTTTGTTTTTAATTTTTTAAATGTTAATTTTGATTAATATGGTATACCCTGAAATATGTTTGCTAGCAGGAGAACATATGGAGCTTGCATTTTTGTGTCTACAAAGTAGTTCTTTTAGTTTTTGTTAAATTAGAAATTTATGTACAGTTTTTGTTTATACAAATTATATAGTAATAATTTTATGTAAGAAATGTATTTTCTCTCAATCTTTTTACTTAAGAAATGAGTATAAAATTAAATTATAATTGCTGTCATGTAACACTGAGAGTGAAAAGTTCACTTTGGCAAAAGAGTGTTAGATAGAAATATACTGAATGTTACCTACATCTTCACTCAAGATTCGTTTTCTCCCCACTCTCATCCTTCCAAATACCTTTTGTGCAATGGAATTATTCTGGAAATGCTCAGCATATAATTATTGAGTTACAATTACAAACTGAGGTAAACCTGACAACTTGATAAAAGCTTATTGAGGGCAACCCTGTGTTTAGAAACACCCTTTCTCCATGGTGAAATTTTGATGTATGGCTGTTAATGAAGTTAGCTAGAGGTTTCTACAATATTTTATAATTCATACTGCCACTCCTTTCTGAATAATCCTAGCCTGGTAAAAGTTACATTTGATACTTTTGGTCATTGAATTGCTAGTCTCAGGTTACTTTACCAGACTGTCATGTCTCCATCTATCACACCTTGTATAGTTTCTCAATGATTAGATTCAAATGGCATGGTGTTTTGAATAAAAATGGCCCCATAGGCTCACAGATCTGAATGTTTAGTCATCAGGGAGTGGCACTATTAGGAGCTGTGGTCATGTAGGAAGTAGTGTGTTAGGCATGAGCTGTTATGTTTCCAAGGCCTAAGCTAGGCCAAGTATCTCTGTCTTCTTGCTACCTTCAGATTTGTAAAACTCTCAGTTACCCTGTTTGCCTGCATTCTACCACGCTCCCCGTGGTGAGGACAATGGACTCAATCCCTGAAACTGTATGCAATCTGCCAATTAAATGCTTTCATTTATGAGAGTTGCCATGGTCATGGTGTCTCTTCACAGCAATAGAACATTGACTGAGATGGAAATCAGTACCAGGGAGCAAAGTATTGGGTGTGATATGCCTCATCATGCTATTTGTTGATAGAATGTGGAATTTGGGACTTCAGATTAGGAAAGTAGTTAAATGATTTAAGTGGGGCATAATGGGCCATATTTGCTGCTGAGGTTGATTGGAACTGTGGGGGCCTGCCTAGCTCAAGGAGTTACAGAGGAGAAGACTATTAGTATATGGCACAGAGACCATTCTTATTATATTTTGGCAATGAATGTGGCTGTTTTTGGCCCTTGTCTGAAAAATCCACCTGATGCTAACTTGAAGAGTTTTCAGTTAATGTCATTGGCAGTATAGATTTAAGGGGAGCTTAGTATTAACTCTGTCATGTACTGTAAGTGGTGACTGTTATGTAGATTTATAACAAAAATAATAAAACTAAAAAGAAAAATACAAATGTACAGTTTGAGGAGAAAAGGAGCACAAGAAAGTATATTAGAACTAAACCCAGTGTTCAGGGAGATAAAGTTTAAAGAATAGCCTGATGCTAAAACAGAGTGTCTGTCACCTCAGAGACCCCCCCACCCAGTTAAGCTTCCAACTTGTGAAAAAGAATTAAAGAAAAGTTTAGAGCCATAGTGATGCTGATTGTTTTTAATTCCAACATTCAGAGGATATAGCTAAAGTTTCAATAGAACCAACCTTAGACAGTGAAGAAAAACATCAAAAACAGAAATCTGGTAAAATAATAATAATAATAATAAATTTGAATGCAAGGGTCATGTTCCAAACCCACAATCAGAAGAACTTGGTAGTTTTGGTGGCACGTTTCTAGCTGTAGAGTCAAAGATACAAGAAAAAGGACAGGGGAAATCTCTCTCTGAGACTAATAATAGATGCTGAAGCCAGGCATGTGTCAGGTCCAGAGAGGCCTTTGCCTAAAGTTGTGAAGGTGAAACCTGGATTGCCTTGGAGACCTCAAGATGTTGGACATGCAAAAGTTGTTGGATATTTATCAAGAGAGCTGGTACCAGTTAACCTGTGAACCAGCCCAGGAAAGAGAAGTGTTTTAGTGACCAAAGCTGAAAGGAGGTAGATATCTTAAGAACGTGTTAACATCAGGCATGGACATGCAGTGTGGAGTTTGGTCTTGATTTGGTCCAATATTTCCTCATTATGTTCCCATTCCTCCATTCTGGAATGGTAATATATATACTGTATACCATATGTAGGAAGCTAGTGATCTGCTTTTTGACCTTGACTTTGCAGGATGTTATAATTAATAGATTGCTATGAGTCTCAAACCAGACTTTGGACTTTGAAATAGTGGTGACTTTAGAAGTTAGACTGAATGCATGTTGCAATATAATATGAACAGATTATGGCCACAAGTGAAATGTTGTGGTTTAAATAAGAATAGTCTTTTCCCAATTTGTTGGCTGCCTATTTGTCCTTTTGATGGTGTCCTTTGCTTTACAGAAACTTTGTAATTTTATGAGGTCCCATTTGTCAATTCTTGATCTTAGAGCATAAGCTATTGGTGTTCTGTTCAAGAACTTTCCTCCTATACCGGTGTCCTCAAGGATCTTCCCTAGTTTCTTTTCTATTAGCTTCAGAGTGTCTGGCTTTATGTGGAGGTCCTTGATCCATTTGTTGTTGAGCTTAGTACAAGGAGACAAGGATGGATCAATTCGCATTCTTCTGCATGCTGACCTCCAGTTGAACCAGCACCATTTGTTGAAAAGGCTATCTTTTTTCCATTGGATGTTTTCAGCCCCTTTGTGGAGGATCACGTGGCCATATGTGTGTGGGTTCATTTCTGGATCTTCAATCCTGTTCCATTGATCCACCTGCCCGTCACTGTACCAATACCATGCAGTTTTTAACACTATTGCTCGGTAATATTGCTTGAGGTCAGGGATACTGATTCCCCCAGAATTTCTTTTGTTGTTGAGAATAGTTTTAGCTATCCTGGGTTTTTTGTTATTCCAGATGAATTTGAGAATTGCTCTTTCTAACTCTATGAAGAATTGAGTTGGGATTTTGATAGGTATTGCATTGAATCTGTATTTTGCTTTTGGCACCAACTCTGCACCAGATAGAGGGCTAATATCCAATATATACAAAGAACTCAAGAAGTTAGACCCCAGAAAACCAAATAACCCTATTAAAAATGGGGTACAGAGTTAAACAAAGAATTCTCACCTGAAGAACTTCGGATGGCAGAGAAACATCTTAAAAAATGCTCAACTTCACTAGTCATCAGGGAAATGCAAATAAAAACAACCATCTCACCTTACAGCAGTCATAATGGTTAAGATTAAAAACTCAGGAGACAACAGGTGTTGGCGAGAATGTGGAGAAAGTGGAACACTCCTCCACTACTGGTGGGGTTGCAAATTGTTACAACCACTCTGGAAATCAGTCTGGCAGTTCCTCAGAAAACTGGCCATGTCACTTCCAAAAGATCCTGCTATACCACTCCTGGGCATATACCCAAAGGATTCCCCAGCATGTAATAAGGATATATGCTCCACTATGTTCATAGCACCCCTATTTATAATAGCCAGAAGCTGGAAAGAACCCAGGTATCCCTCAACAGAAGAATGGATGCAAAAAATATGGTATATATACACAATGGAGTACATTGTTTCAGCCATTAGAAACAATGAATTCATGAAATTCTTAGACAAATGGATGGAGCTAGAGAACATCATACTAAGTGAGGTAACCCAGTCTCAAAAGATGAATCATGGTATGCACTCACTAATAAGTGGATATTAGCCTGGAAAACAGGAATACCCAAAACATAATCCACATCAAATGAGGTACAAGAAGAACGGAGGATTGGCCCCTGGTTCTGGAAAGACTCAGTGTAGCAGTATAAGATAAAACCAGAACAGGGAAGTGGGAAGGGATGGGTGGGAGAACAGAGGGAGGGAAGGGGGCTTATGTGACTTTCAGGGAGTGAGGGACCAGAAAAGGGGAAATCATTTGAAATGTAAATAAAAAATATATTGAATAAAATTAAAAAAAAAGAATAGTCTCTATAGGCTCATAGATTTGAATAGTATTCAACGTAGTCATCAGGGAGTGACACTATTAGGAGGTGTGACCTTGTTGGGGTAGGCTTGGCCTTGTTGGAGGAGGTGTATCACTGGAGGTGGGTGTTGAGCTATCAAAGGCCTAAGCCAGACCCCCCCCTTTCCTGCCTTTGGATAAGTATATTGAGTTATAAGCTACCATATGAACTCTTTCATTAGAATAATGGATTAAACTTCTGACACTGGATGAAACACCTATGAAATGTTACTCTTTATAAGAGTGATGTAGTCATGGTGTCTCTTTATAGTAATAGAACATTAATTAAGACAGAAGGCAAGCAAAAGTCTCATTTCTGACTTCAATTATTTCTCAAGTGCTACATACTTCTTATTCCACTGGTCACTAAAAACTAAATCAGGTTTATGAAACTAAATGTCATTAAAAAGTATATCTAATGATAAAAATGTGAATTACCACTGCCAAAGGAATTGTGTATTTTCCAACAGAAGTTTAGTCTAATTGACCTCAGTTAGCTGTTTTGGAAACAACTGTGGTATCCCTGAGACTTTATTGCAACATCCTGAGATGCTTCGGTGCACAGTTTGAGAACTACAGAGGTGAAATATGTGTTAAATTAGTCATAATGAATTCAAGAATAAACTAGGGCATATGTTGAGCAATGAGACCTAGGGAAAACTAGGTTTCAAAGTTAAATTGCTGAATATTTTATGAGATGAATCCGAGTATATTTTTAAAGTAGATTTTGCTGTCACATATTCATTGATAGGCTTATGTATATGTGTGCAAGCATGCATGCACACACACACAACACATATATGTATGTATATATACATATATATATGTATATATTTATACACACATATACATATATACACACACATACATGCACATTTATACAGCTGTTTATAAGTTTGTGTGTGTAAAGCTTTATGGTCATTTTTTCTGAGAATGAAATTTAATGACAATAAATATATAAACAGGAAATAATACAGTATCTAACTCCACATTTTAGGATAAATACTACTAATACATATGTATATGTACATATACCCAGATCTTATTAGCCTAATCCTGCATGAGTAAACATACTCGTTTTTCCATAGTTTTAAAAAGTATTTGAATAGCATTTTAACAACTGCTTTATTCATCACATCACATAACTTTATTTTAGATATCTGTCCATATATATGAACATAAGTATCTATGTAAATGCATGTAGACAGAAGCATACATATATACACATTATACTTTTTTATTATATATAATCCTGCTTTAATTGTACCAGTTTTTACTGAAGCAATTAAAATTGTTGAACATTGGAATTATTTTGAATTTTTCTTCCTGCTGTACACTAGTGTATTCAAATCATTATAATGAATCAACTTTCTAGCAAAGCACACTTTAAAAAAATTACTTTAAGGTACTGTTTATACTAGAAACTCTTTACATAATATTATCTTTTATCCAGAACATTGCCTCAATTTTTATTATATGCCTTGATATATGATATAATATATATTTACATTATATGGTAGATATACACACACACACACACACATACATATATACAAACTGTATGTGTGTATTAGCTACTTTTCTGTTGCTGTGATCAAATACTTGAGAATCAACTTCAGGTTTATCTTAATTTCTTTTATTGTTATGTAAAAAAATCCCTGATTAAAGAAGCTCATGGAGGAAAGGACTTATTCTGCCTCATAGTTCAGGGTAAGAAAAGGTTGGATGGACTTGAAATATTTCTTATACTGCATCCACAGTCAGGAAACAGAGGACAATGCATGAATGCAAGCCACTGTTCTACTTGCTTTATAACTCAGATTCTAGGCTTCTCTGGCCATACTTACAATGAGTACATAATTTAACCAAACCAAGAGAATAATATTTCACAGGCATGACTGCCCAAGAAATCATAACTCAGGGAATTATAGAATCTTTCAAGTCGGCAATGAAGTCTCCCCATCATCGCAAAGGAGGTAGATTTACATGGACTAAGATTTCAGAGGGTTTTACCTCATGATACTGAGGAAAGTATGATAGACTAGCTTGTTCTGTAGTGGTGGGAATATGTGGATGAAGCTGTGGTGTACACAGTCATGGAGCTGGACGCAGAAGGTGAGTAAGAGTGACAAACCCCTGAGGGTCTAAGTACCTTTTTGACAATAGCTTCTGAGTGTCTGAGTCACTGAACTTGGAAGACCTTCACTAACCTACTTCATCCCCCAATTTCTACCTTCCAATGTTTCCAAAGCCTCCAAAAATTGATGCTACTTGCGAAGAACCAAATATTCACAACTCAAGCCTAGGGGAGACATTTCAGATTCAACACATCTTCTGCTAAAAAATAAAAAATGATTTATTGCCTTTCCCAGAATCCTCAAATCCTTACCAATTCCCCAAGTCTACTGAGATTCAAGCCAATCTCCTAAATGCACACACAAACAAAAATAATCCCTGTCACCAACCTGAAACCTACATTTCTCTTATATGCAGGGACCATTTATTCTGCTTATAATATTCTGCTAATAGTAAAGATGAAATTTTTAAATGGATTTGCGTGTGTTATTATAAAAATAAATTATTTATAACTGTTAGAATTAACCATAATTAAACCAAATCCTATAGCATATTAAAATGATTGGATCCAGTAGGAATTTTTCCAGTGATGCAGGGATGGGTCTACATATGCAAGTCAGTCAACATCATACACCACATCAACAAAATGAATGCAAATGTCCCTATGAGCATCTCAATTGATCCCAAGGAGACAAATGATAAAACTTAGCATTACCTCATGACAAAACCAAAAAAATTGAACAAATTAGAACTAGCGATAACATACTTCATCATAAAAAAGGCCTTAAATAACAAGCTAGCAGATAACAACAGTGAAAAGAGAAGTGCAGAAATCTTTCTTCCTAACATCTAAAACGGAGCTAGGATGCCCAGTTTTACTACTTTTATAGCACAGGACTGGGAATCTTACAGCAATTAGACAAGAGAAACTTTTTTTAAAAATTTAAAAAAAATAAGAAAATGAATTGTGAATAATATTAATGTTTGCTGATAAGAACACAAAATTACACAAACTAAACACACACACACACACACAAATCGGTGGTGCTCAAAAACCAAACAAATAACAAAAAAACAAAAACAAAAACACCCAACCACCCCACAAAATACAATTAATTTAACCAAAAAAGTCAAAGGTCATAATAATTAACATTATAAAATATTAACGAGATAAAGAAATACAAAGGCTTCTGCTGTTGCTGGATGTAAGAGTAGCCACTGTGAAGATGTTTACATCCCTTAATGTGATCTTGAGACCACTATGACCTGTATCAAAATACTGAGCACATTCTACACAGAACTAGTAAAAAAAAAAAAATTCCAAAACATGTATTGATCCATCTAAATCACCAAATAACCAAAAACAATTTTGAGAGTGACAACAAAAGCCAAGGGGGGTGGCTCACACATGACACAAGCTCCTAGTGAATGCCTGCCCTCCCCTGCCCCACAGCTTGCTTGTTTGTTTTGTTTTGTTTTTCTTTCAGTTGGGTTAAGAAAAGCAACATAGAAGATGTGATTTTGATTGCCACAATAATTACATTTTGGAGTTATTACTTTTTAATTATTGGATCTTCTTTTCAATGGCCCATACTTTAAAAGTCATATCTTTTCTGAATATTTTTCAAGCCATAACCATTTTGGTTTTCTGTGCTCTGATTATTTTTAGCCGCATTCTGAGGAAAATTGTGTCCTTTGCACCACACAGAATGACTTCACTTGGTTTGTGTACTGTCTGTCATTGTTCACAGAAGGCACTGTCACGAAGTTATGTTTCACAAAATTATATTACCATGCTCATAAAGAGTTTATTTAAGTGAGATAAATCAAGTAGAGCCATAATACATGAGAGAAAAGGTGGGAAGCATGCTAGCTAGAAATATCTGTATCTGCCGTCTCTTATTAGATTGCAGAAGTATTTACACTAGTTCTGGGTTGTCAGCGTACTTTAAAATCAAAGTTACTGGTTTCAGCTTTTTGAGGTATGTGATCAAATGTGGGTTTTAAGATTCATATCTGTGGCAGTGGCTTAAGATTTATTTGGGCAAAAACTTGCTTGTTCTAGTTAAGGAACGTCTGTTCATTACACAGTCTAGTTAACAGAATGTAAGGAGAAATTGCTTCTTGTTTGTCTAAGCTTTTTGTTGCACAGATAATTTTTCTTCGGGGACTCATTGGTTTGTTTTGTTGCCTTGTGTTCTAGGTACCCTTTAAAGAGAGTGAGCAGTGGCTTCGTTCTGTTCTTGAACGGGTTGCTAACTTTTTCATTCTTTTCTTTTCTTTTTTTAAGAAAATAAGACCATGAAAGAATGAGCATGCTGATAAAAATACCAGTAGGATTATTGCATCTATTGCAGTACTGAGTGACCTAGTAAAAAATGTCTCTATTAAAATATTCATTACTTTCCCATGTTTTCTATAATGAGCATCAGAAATCTAGGATGGTTCCTCACTCTCTGAAGTCAAGATTCAATCCCATAGAGTATTGCTTTCCTTCAATTTCTGTACTGCTAAGAAATTAGCTAAATTCTTCCCACTCATCATGTGCTTAGCTTCAGAGAACTATTTGTACTTTAAATAAACACGGAAAGAGGAGTTATCGATCAGAAAATTTGTTATAAATCCACTGAAATTTTACTTTTGATAAATTCTACTTTCAAGAAAATTTAAAAAAAATAACCAGTTTAGTTCTTTTCAAGTGATGTATTTTAAGATAATGTTATTCTTACCTCAAATTAAACTGCATATTTATAGATACTTTATACTCTGTTTAGACAGTAAAATGTATCCTTCAATACTATTCATTTTGTAAAGAACATTGCTATGAAGCTTCCTATTTTTAATAAACGTATGACCAACTACCACCTTGGGAGGCATGCATTCCAAACAATTTATTTAAGAGCCTTATATGTCTTATAGATGATCCTCACACTAATGCTACTGTTAGAAATGTGCAAAAGGAAATGGGATCCTGTAAATTACTTAATCTCTATGTGGTCACAGAATGGATTTTAGAATTCAACATTAGGTCAACTTGACAATGAAATTCTCTTCTCTTCCATTCTGTTCTGACTGGTGTTTCAATAGAGTTACAGAAGTATTTTTTCTGTCTCTCTAAGCTTTGACTAGTCTTTCTTAAGACCAAATACAAGTATGGAGAAAGTTGACAAAAGACCCGGGGTATAGGGGAATTGTGGAGGACCATGGATGACAAAGAAGAGCATGCAGTCATCTGTAATTAAACATGCTTTAGACCTTCAGGAGAGGGGACCCTTTCCACAGTACCTGCCATTAACAGTTTCCTAGTACCTTCCAGTACAAAGAACAAAGATTTCTCTAATCCATTCATGCAATAGGTCTTACAGTAAAGATTCATGTTGTGTTTGGAAAAAAAAGGGGGAATTAATACTATCATTCTCATGTAGTGAATGAAAATTGCAGATTTTATCTTAATAGTTAAATTCAGATTAAATGTAAGTAGTATTGAACTCAGAGCTTATCCAAATATTTCACCAGTTGATAGGTCTACGGTTGTTATTTAATGGACCTATAGTTTCAGAAAATGAGCTGACACTTAAAACACCACAAATTCTGAGCCCAAATGTTCAGTAACCTGAAGTGCACCCTGAGAGCTCTGACAGGCATTCAAAAGAATTGTTGAAACTCATCTCACTGAGTCTTTATAGAACATTCTTTCATTGTCATATCTCAAATGTAGAAACTATGGCCAAGTTTTTTATTTCTATATACTATGAATGATTTTGTGGAGATTAAAATAAGCAATAAGTGTAAAATACAATAGCTAAGGTCTAAAGCAGTAACTGTTTGCTGTTTACTGTAGAAGGGGTAAAGATTATTTCTATTTAAAAGATAATCTAATTTTGCTTGTAGAATTATATATATATACAACTGGATTAACTCTATTTCAAAAGGAATTAAGGAACTTAACAAGAGACCACATACAGATACCTTGTTATGTATGAAATGTAAACAAAATCTAATCTTATAGTAGATATCTAAGGTAAACCTAAATGTCTTAGATCTCAAGATTAAAATGCTCACCAAGTATGTAATGTAATTTATCAACCAAAGTAGGAGGCATTGCTTAAGAGTTTTTTTCCCCTTTTGAATGATTTCTTTTTTGTATTAGCTTATATAGTAGAAGTGTAGGGAAATTACAAAAATTGAAATCATGTGAACTGTGATAAGAAATTAAAATGTGCTACTGGAAGACATTTATTAGGTAAGTAAGCAATTAAAACATATTAACCCAATGAATGTGTTTTACTGTATCATGGAAGGTAGATATTACAGTCACGAACGAATAGGGATATTCAAATGCCTAAGAGTTATTATGAATAGAGGCTGAACAGAAAATAATACAGTTGTTAAATTTTGGAATTTTAAAATGATGCTTTAATAACTACATTCACCCACTAATAACTGCATAGAGAAGATTGTCTTCACTTGCCCCTTCAGGGCTTTCCCTCCACGATAGTTGAAATAATTGTCTTCTAGCAAGAAAAAGTTTTAACTAGAATTATTCTGAATTAAAAATACTTCAATTTTCATGTTCTCAGAAATATCAGGCTTTTGTACTCCCTGCCACACATAGAGAGGAAAGTGCTACTTTGATTAGGTTTTTGTTTCATAAATTTTAAGCCCTCTCTCTCTCTCTCTCTCTCTCTCTCTCTCTCTCTCTCTCTCTCTTTCTCTCCACACACACACACACACACACACACACACACACACGCACACACGCATATACACAGGCACACATAAACACACACGCACATGCACTTACAGGTGGGGGAAGGGGAGAGAAGGAATATAAATCAAGCCTCTTCCATACTAATTGTGTAATTACAAAATAATTTATTATAATTTTATAGTTAGAGTTTTCAATTTTATTTGGAGGGTCTTTTTCTCACCCAAATCTGATCATTTTATTTAAAACATTAATTTCTTTCAAACGACAGCCATAATCGGTGAGCACTGTGCAAAATTTATAAAATGAAGAAAAGCACAAAAAGAAATAATGTTTTACTCTAATTTTACTCTTTGTAAAATGTAGCACTCTGGGCTTTTTAGAAATTTATGTATGTGGATAAATATAATGTACAATATGTTATTTATATCCTATTGCTATATTAATTTATACAGTCCTTTAGATAATTAAAATAAAAAGGGGTACCTATAAATTTTTAAATAAATTTGATGAAATTTTACTATATCACACCAGAGGCTACTTAAAGAATTATTGATTAAATATTTTCCAATGGTAAAAATTAGCTTTGTAATTTTTGAAAATATAACTTTATTATTTAAGAGTATTCTAGTGAATATATTGACACACTTTTGGTCGCTAGATGAGATTTTTCTACATATAACTTGCACTGCTAATGACTAAACAGCTTATGACAACTCTATTTCTGAACACAGATGTATGTGAATAAACAACACAGCAGACCCTTTCCAAACACTTGAGAAGGGAAAGAAACTAGAGTGAAAGGGATCTGGGGGTGGGGTTAGGGTGGAAGTTGTAGTGGAAGTTCAGACTCGCTCACTGCTTTGTGGTTCTAAGTGGTAAAGTAGGTTACAGAGAACCTGTACCTACCTCAATACTAAGTGGAAACAAGGTCTTCAGTAACCTAAGAGCTTAAATAAGGCCCTGCCTGCAGAGGTCTGCTGCACCTTCCCGTAGCATTACCTCCCTTAACATCAACACATGGACTAAGTCTTTAACACATGGTCCTTTTAAAAATATTCAGTATCCCACAAAGCACTGTAGAACATCTATATCAGTCTCACTCAGCCATTTAAAAAGCACAAGTCATTGATATATATTGCTTACTCAGCCTTAAAGGGACTGTGCTGAGAGAAAAGTCAGAATCTTGCATATAGTGTGTGGACCACCTGAAATGACACACCGCAGGAACTAAAAGCTGCCACGATGTGAGGAAAGGAGGGAAGGCAATACCCATAAAGGATGCCTTGGCAGAGTCGCTTATGGTGAACAGCTTAATATGTCAGTACTGAGCTGGTGATCACAGGAATCTGAACATGGAAAAACAAATCTCTAAACATCCACAAAGATGTTTTGGTTACTTTATTCATAAGTTTTGGGGTTTTTTATACTTTGTAATTGTGTTTATTGTTTTTTATGCTTTCACATTATTTTTGTCCCTTTCCCCCATGCCATCTTCAGTCCCTTCCTTCTGTACCAAAATCACTTCCTTCCAATGAATATGGTTTGTGTGTGTGTGTGTGTGTCTGTGTCTGAACATTTGTATGATGAAGTTTAATCAAGTTTATCTATGTGATCCTGAATTTGTTTCCATAACCTAGAGAAAAGTCTTAAAAGTTTTAAGGAAGAAAGCATATTCTTCAAATTGGTGTGTAATTTCTATTAAGAAAATTCCACAGAGATGTATCAAATTCATACGATAAATAAACCTGCCTGTTATACATTTGTGTTATTTGAACATTAGGGTTGTAATTATTTGGTAGGAGCATGGATGTCTTCTCCAGTATAATATGAAATTCATGAATAATTTTGATTTATCATGAATAATTGCAATAATCTTCTTGTTTGAAGTGAGTGCTTCAGGGCTACACCTGCAGAGTCCCAGAGGAGCATGCACCCCATCTCTGTTCATTCTCCCCTTAGATGACAAATTGGGTGAAGCTCTCTTGTGTACAACATGCATGGAACTGTTCTTCAAATTCAGAGACTGATGGACTCAGCAGTGGGTGCATATATCATGACATCATAGTTTCCATATTCTAAAAACCTGTGTGCCAACAGAGGAAGAACATATGCATATGTTAGGTCCCTGAGGGTCCTTCTCTGCCACAGCTGACTGTTAGGAGGACATAACTTCTGTAGACGCAATGTTAATAAGCACCAGTGCTATGAGTCTCTGTTTCCCAGGTCCGTGTCTTACTTACAAGATACAATGCTGCAATTTCTACAGCTACTTCATTGTTTCTGCAATGTCCCTGAGCTTTACTTGATTGGTGTAAGTGTCTTATCTAGGACCCTCAACCATCCTTTGTTTTCAGTATCATGTAGGTCCATGGGTCTTTGCCTTTATCTAGGAGCACAATAAAGGGAAGTTTTTGTGTTTTAGGCTTAGAACAGCCTTTGTCTAGCTATAGACAAGTAGAAATACTTCTACTATTTAGAAGTAGTTTGGTATTTAGTAGTGCTATGTTAATTCATCTAAGTAGTCTTCTTAGGTTCTGCCCCCTGTAAAACTATTGTATTACCATTATACCAACGGGTGTATCTTGCCTGTCAGGATATATAACTCATAGAGTTCAGTGCTGGGTTACAATGATGCCTTTAGCCCACAGTAGCTTGCACAAGTATTTATTATTAGGAGGAAAACCATCAAGGGGCTATCTTCTGGCTCAGTTCCAGCTTCATTTCTCTTTATATCAGATCTATAGTTAATAGAGCAGTAGGGTTATATCTTATTCTGCTGAGTAACCAAGAGAAATGACCAAAGGCTGCATTCTTTTGGAAGACTTAGTGGTTTTTCTAAACCCTGTGGATGTAACCCACACCTGGCCACTGGGCTTTAATTTTAATGATCCATTGCTTCTAAGACCTGCGTTGTCTACTCTTGCATCCTAGCTACCTTCAAACGTTATGCTTTTTAGGGAGATTACTAAGTAGTTGCTAAGCTGTGTTCTCATACCTTTCCTGTTGTTTATGCCCATCCCATCCCTTCCTCTTCCTCGTACTCCCTGTTTGAACTTTTCTACCACAGTATAACCACTTTCTATGCTCATTTACATAGGTGGTGCTGTGTGCTCTGTTTTGAGGTTCCAGGCCTCCCCTTTTCCAGGTTTTCAATTCCTGAAGTACTGCAAAGAAAGCACACAAAAGGCATAGGTGCTAGGTTCTTCACATGAGAGAAAATATATGGAATTTGCAATATATCATCAATGCAAGAGACAATTGTATAATGTCTCTTAAATGATGACTGAATTTTTAATATTGGTTTCCTTTTGATTTTTATTTTCCTGATGCTTTATATATAGTTTTCAGTTTGTCAAATATTTGCTGGAATTGTTTCTAGAACCTAGAGAAAAGTATTAAAATTTTTAAGGAAGAAAACCTATTCTTCAAATTGGCATATAATTTCTATTAAGAAAATTCCACCACAGAGATGTATCAAATTCATAGGATAAATAAACCTGCCTGTGATACATTCTCGTTATTTGAACATTAGGGTGGTAGTTATATGGTAGAAGCATGAATGTCTTTTCCAGTATAATGTGAAATTCATGAATGATTGTGATGTATCATGAATAATTGCAATAATCTTCTTAGTTTGAAGTGAGTGCTGCAGGGTTACACCTGCAGAGTCCCAGAGGAGCATGCACCCCATCTCTGTTCATTCTCCCCTTAAATGACAAATTGGGTGAAGCTCTCTTGTGCACAACACACATGGGTCTGTTCTTCAAAATCCAGACTTTTTTGTTCCCTCCTGCCTTTGACATACACTAAGAAAATGATATCAACTCTGCTCCCTAGGCATCAGTGTTCAGTCTGCCTCGGAGGAGATGGAGAATTTAGATGAAGCTGCATTCTGGTGTGGAAGAGGAAGGAGGAAAAAAGGAATTGTAGTGTGAGTGAGGCTCATTCCAACATGAAAAGCAAGAAATATCACATTTTTATTATTATGAATCAATTTAAATCCCGCTCCTGCTTCTATTTGCCTGACTTAGTGGAGGATTAGTTTTCAGTCATATTTCCTTTCAGCATCATATCAAACCTGTTTGGGTTTTATGCCTGAACTGAAGTTTAAAACAGTACTAAAGCATCTAGAAGGTCCCATCCTCGGGCCCTAGGATAATGTCTTCTGTCATAGTTCTCAGGAGCCTTAATATTCTCTGTCTTGCTTATGCCCAACTTGGTCTTGTAAAAGGTAAATGCAGCTCCTTGGGTTTGTCAACCATATTACCTTTGATGTCAACCATGAGTGTATGCTTATAGGACTCCAAGCCAGGATTCCACAGTGAACTCTCACTTGTGACTACAACCCTAAAAGCCTATTTTTTAAGAAAAAAAAAAGCTTGAGGCTGAAGTGGTGCATCAGCAGTTAGGAGTGCTGACTGCTCTTCCAGAGGTCCTGAGTTCAATTCCCAACAACCACTCGGTTGCTCACAACCATCTATAATGGGACCTGATGCCCTCTTCTGGCATGCAAGGGTGCGTGCACATAGAGCACTCACATACAAGGAATAAATATATAAATATTTTTTAAATTAAATACAAATAGGTCTTTATTTCATGTGTGTTATATCCTTTGGATTGTTCTACATATGTTAACACCATTGCCCATCCCTCACATTTCATGTACTAAATAAAGACCATTATTATACATTTTACTGCCTGGGAAACTGATAGAGAAGTCAAATGTATAATTCAAATGTCTAAGTATAGGTAGATAGATGTTTATTCTTCTATTAAGATGTATCATGTGATAATTTTTTCAGTAATATTCATCATCCATAAGTTGAAAAGCATATATTTTATTTGCTAAAATACATTGTTCATAGTTTATAACTGAGTTTCTCAACTCAGAAGAAATAGAAATACAAGTTGTAGAAATGGCATTTGTCCACTGATATCACCTTTAAATGCTCATATATTATATTTTCTTTATGAGGTTTAAAATTTCTAGTTTATCTCCTTATACACCATTCCATTTTCTATAGTGCTTATGTATATGTTGTCAAATTGTAAGGAAAAGATAACAGCTTCCTTTTCTCCCCAAAAGAAAAATATTGCCCTGCAACATGAGGTGAGGCCATAATCACGACTGTATCTGAAGCATACTCATTAAATAAACTTTCTGTAATTTTGCTAATCTGCACTGTACCCCAGTGCTATGTTTCACCTTCTTTTATGTAACAGGAGGAGAAAGAAATTGTAAAATCAGGTCATTTGTAAGCAATCTTGTCATTTCCTTTCCCCTTTTCAAACAACTCTGTTTCTAGGATGAATCACAGAGATGCCTGTTCCTGTGAACTTTTAAAACCATTTGGAATGAACATTATACCCTTTCAGGATGATTTATACAGCATTTGTGTGGAATTTTACATGTGTGCATATGTGAAAGGCCTTGACATAATTCCATTCTGAAAGTTCATTAATAATATCCTTAGAGAACATCACAGCCTTAATAGGCACACTTGAGAATTGGCTGATTTTTAATTTAGCTTAATTTCCTAAATATTAATGTACATTTTTATTTGATGTGTTTTGAAAATTAAGAGTGAATTAGAGGGAGACGAAGGCAGTTTCTTTTCCTATCATCATTGCCAAGAGATTGCTATGACTGCTTCTTCATCCTGCCATGCAGCTGTCCTAAATACCTTTGTATTACACCTCTGAACACGCCTTTGTCTCCTACCTGCATTAAATTTGATCAAAAGCTGTGTCATACCTTATCGAGTTGCTGATTAGTTGAAATTATTTTCCATGTATAGTAAGGTTGACTTTAAAGAGGGTTTATAGCAACTATAGTTATTGTCTACCAAATCAAGGGCTTTTCCTCTTAAATCAACCAGTGTTCAAAATGTATTTACTTTCAGTTGTTAAAACACAAAGACATGGGCCATGACGTTTGCTTAATGTAATAATTTTCTTTTTATGTGATTCATGATATGTTAGGCGCCTTTATTGCAATCTCTCCTTTGGATATGCATTCACTTCCCCCGACTGTGTTTTGAAGAGAGCAGCTGGACTATGCAAATTAAAGATAAATGTTTCTAAATCATAGGCTTTCCATTTTCCTGTTAAGATATCAAGCTTTAAACTTCCAGGGTGAGGACAACTACCCAATCCTCATTTTCTCTTTCTGATTACACTGGAGCATCAGATCACAGATATCAAGCACTACTTGAGATCACTTAGTTGCCATTCCCAGGCAATGAGCTTTAAAAACCATCTATTTTCTATGGACTTCTCTGGGCTTGAGCTTTACAGAGTTATGTTAGAAACATACTTAGGAAATTACATACTTTTTCATGCATAAGCCACTGTCCTCTGACTAAACAAGGATTGTACTTCAATCAAGTCACTTCATTTCCTTTTATTTTGCGTTGGATGTGAGAAAAATCAGTTTTGATACAAACATGTGTTTTTATGATTTTTTTACTATGCTTTTCCCCAGCCCTTTTTAAATAGTGCTTAGTGTTTTTAATCCCATTTAGAAATATACATAATGCCATGAAAGAATGATTAAGAATGTCCTATAAAATATGTATCAAAGGTAAAAACTATGTATCATGAAGAGTTCTTGATGCTATTAATGGGTTGGTGCTCCTGTACTTATTTATAAAAAAAAAAGCTTGTGATATGTTTATCAAACAAAATAAGGCATCATTAGATGTCTCAAATCAAAAACTGTAATACCAGGACTATTTGCTACTTTGCACATGATTTATGTGCAGCTTGTTAAAGCTATGTCTCTAATTCCTAATTGCCAAAATAATGACATTGTATCTGATTCATTATTTTTATAAGAGAATATCTGTAAATACTTTGAAAAGTGGAAAACCTCAATTCAGGTGGAAAACATTATGTTTGTTAAACAAGCAGAAGGAGGTCAAGGGCTAGATTGAGAAGCCTCCTGAATACTAATGGCAAACTATACTAGTGGCTAAAAATAACACTAATGCCCTCTTGAATAGCCATATGCAAATGGGATCATCATGTAATGATGGTGAGAAAGCCTCAACTTACCATCTCCTGCCACCAAATAAAGCAGCGGTGACAGGAATAGGTTATATTTTATTGAGTCATTGGCCAAACAGTTCCCATGGAACCCACAAGCATCACTGGATGTTATAAAGGTTATTTTTAATCCTCCGTAACTTAATGATAAGGGTCTACTAACTTAGAATAACACTTATATATACCATTGAACATAGAGAAATTGTTCTAATATATGGTAAGAAACTCTGCTCATACTGGCTGCTACTTATGTTACTGAAGTTATTTTACATGCTACAGGAGGGGAAAGTTAACAATCATTTTCACCTAGTCTTAAAAAGTGTGACATGGAACAGTCACCTACTTATAAGGTGCACTGGTACAATAGTGGCACACATGTTAGAGGAGTAGCCAACTACTTTTTAAAACTGGATTTAAGGCATACAGGATAAGATGAAACCCACTCAGACATGATGTTGCAAAAGTGGCCAAGAACCAAGAATATATGAATAAAATAGGTCATGGGCCTAGGGGAAATACTAATATTATTATTCAAATAATATTCAATAAAGAAGTATAAAAATAAAATTACTCTTAATGACATATTGCTATACCCATAGATCAGTTCATTAGCATTGAGCCCTCATCAGAGTAACTACTTCTTGCAGTGGATGGGAATCAACACAGAGACTATACAAAGTCAGTGAGACTTTGGAGTACTTACTCTTCAACATACCCCTCATTTAGAGACTCAAGGATTGTTTGAAAGAGGAGGTAGAAAGATTTTAAGAGCCAGACTCCCATGAAACTGTGTCTTCAAGATATAATAGGATTTATGCATATATGACTCACAAAGCCTGTGACAACATGCACAAGACTTGATTCAAGCCAGGAAAAATCCTAGCACCAAAGATAGGAAATTGAAAATACACACACACACACACACACACACACAGAGAGAGAGAGAGAGAGAGAGAGAGAGAGAGAGAGAGAGAGAGAGACAGACAGACAGACAGACACACATACATATGAACACACACACACACACACACACACACACACACACACATATATATATATATATATATATATATATATATATATATATATATATATATATATATATATATATTACAGTCAGTATTAAGGTTTTAAGTCATAGAGAATTTCAATATCAAATAATAGGATTGCTTTATGATGTAAATCACAGAGTAACTGTTTATTCACTACTTCAAAAATGAGTATTAAGGAAGCAGGACCAGTGAGAAAGAAATTGTTAGCCCTGAGGAAATGGGAGGATTATAATCCCTGAGACAAAGTCTATCCTCTGGTCTACAGGCACATACAGTGGTTTTTTGCAGGAAGAAAGGGGAATAAGGTTAGAATTACTATATGCTAAGCAGAGGCAATTATACAGGGTGTATTTTCCTTGCTATGTGTTAGCAGAGGCCATCAGTCAGAGCTGTGTTTTCCTCTCCCTGAATCATTATATCCTCAAGATAACTATTTTTATATTCCAGGCCAGTTTCTATAATTCTTTAAATAAATACATTATTTCCTTATAAGTTAAACATTATTTTGTATTTAGTTCAACAGAATTAGAATATATTTAGCCCATATTTCTATCTTATCTCTACACTATCACGTGTTCTGAGCTCAGTAAAATTAATTACAGATTACAGAGTCTTGTGACACATGTTTATCTGATTTGGGGCCATGTTATGGTTGACTCTGGCAGTTTCTCACTTATTCAATGGTGATTTTCTTTAGAATCCACAATTCCAAGAACAGAACAGAAATGGGTAACATACAAAGGCAATTTGCAAAGGAGAGTTAATCTAAATTAGGGTGGCATAAGACAATATAATTGTATTACAATTATATTAAGATTTATGTTATAAGGCTCTGGGCAAGTCTATTAAAATGTCAATATTTACATCATAATTTTATGAGTCTATAACATCATTAAATTTAATGTACCCTGTATTTTAGGAAATGTTTAATTTGTCCTAAATACACTATTATTTAAATTGCCCACTATAAAGATGACTTTGTATGTTGCTTCTTTCCAACAAAGAAGTACCTGCATACCACCACGATAACTCTTGTATTATATTCAGTGTCCCTACCTCCAAAAGAAAAGGAACCTATAAACACTAACCTGTAGTATGAACAATTTAAGCTTATGCCTATCTAGCTTATAGATAAAGGAGACTAGGTGTGTGGTTATTTTGTTTGGCTTTGACAATTACTGGGCCTCACCCTAATCAATTCTTATAACTGCAGCTATACACTCTAGATACTTGTTCTTTCTCCTGGCCATGCACTCACGGCTCCTCTCCCCTTGTGGCAGCTTCCTCCTCCTTTTCCTTCTCTTTCTTCCTCTTTCCTCCAGGTCTCCTCCCACACACACATACCATTCAGGTTACTCCTAACTCACCTACCTCTAATCCCTCCAGTAATCTGCTGGAGATAATTTTTTTAACCAATAGTTTTAAATCCAGGAACAAAATCTGCACAACTAAAGCTTGGAAAAAAAAAAAAAAACAAGAAGTCACTCTTAGGCTTAGACCTCCTCAGGGTATAGAATTTAGCATTTACAAAGATAGCAATAGACCAAAGGGAAATACTAATCTACCAATTTCTTACTTTGTTGTCAGTTCCATGTTTTTAACATTTGGTAGAACTTAAATAAAAATATCGTTTAAGTTTTGAATGTAAGGTGACTATAACAGAAAATCTTCCAGAATTATTATTAGTTGTACACAATAGTCTATATTATTTATTGTAAAAATTATTTTTAATTTTTAAAATTCTCTTCTTGGTGGACCAAATTGCATTTATAGTGAATACAGTGATGTTTCTGTATATATGCATATGTAATGGCTAAATCACACTGATAACTTATTACATTTCCTTATATATTTATTATTTTTGTAACAGGTAAATTTCTTTTAGAATATATCAATAATTTATTGTGATTAACTGTGCTCATCCATTTTCTCTAAATCTATTACCACTGCCTAACAAATTTGTATCTTCTGATAAAAATGTTCTGAACAAGAAGGTTTTCAAAGTGAATAAATAAATAAATGTAAAAAGTAGTAAGTACCCACATATTCAGTCATGACTACGCACTCCTGGTGTTGGAGAACACAACACTCTCCCGATGCATAAAAGGTGATATAATCCTCAACAGCTAACTATTCAAGAGAGGTCAGAACCTGGCCTGTTTGCACTCACTCATCTTACATATGTAATTCCGTCCCAGTTGCACATCATGTCCTCTCTAGAGGTGTGGGAAGAAATAGAAGGCAGAAAGTTAACTGATAGGAGAATCCGATCTAGGCTGCTATCATGATGTTCTCAACCATGTTGCAGTAATACTTTTCCATTGATGAAGCTGATTTGAGGTCACTCATATCTTTTTGTACATAGACTATCAAATTCATTGGCTTACTAAGATAGTCTTGATGGAATTATTACTTCGGAGCAACACTTGACCAAGGTGCAGTCTGGTTACTCATCATGTCAGTTCCCAATTTGCAATGTGGTTGAAAGGCATCTTTATTGATTTATGAGATAGTCTGGTTCTCAGAAAATGAATACTTATGCTCTAGAGTTCATTGTCACCCTCATGAATAGTTAGCTGTGAATGGTCTCTCCTGAAACCTCTACTCTTCCTGGACTCTATGTTGACTACAGGGTCAAAATCTTTTCACAATATGTAAAGGTCTTGAAAAGAACATCGTAAAAATTATAAAATGCCTAAATTACAGTTAGCTACAAATCCTCATTATTAATGGGAAATGAGATAGGTTTCTAGCCCTACTTCAGTGTTTTCAAGACTGCTTAACATGCCCATATGCAGAGATATCTCAAAGAAGTGTAGACATGAAGAGTGAAGCAGAGATGACCAGTTTCCATCCTAATTTTAGTACGCTTGCGCACCCAGGAGAAAGAAGTGCTTCTTAGAAAGCAGTTGTTGAGCACCTACCACTGTAACCACCATTCTCCACTTGATTTCTTGATACACATTCTCTTCTGTTTGAAAATCAGTCAGGATTTGCTACGGTGGCACGAATGTTTCCCCTCTTTACACTGCTTTGTCAGACAACATTCTGAAGGGCACTGGGTAGGAAAAGGTAACTGAAAAATATAAGCTTTATTTAATACCTATACACAAACTAGTAAGAGGGGCAGTGACCCAAAAAGATTGAAAGGTACCTTATTGGCTCTAAAATCATCTATTACAATCTAAAATTGTCCTGGGAATTTACTTAAGTGGCAGATAAGTATGTCCTTTAATCAATTGGCTATCATTTTAAGAGAATGCACTGTTAGGAACAGGATTATCTTGCAATTAGGTATATTATTTTAATGAGAGATCAGTATAGAAATTGTGGGATTTCAAAAATCACACAATATAACAAAGAAACTGAACCATTTCTTACTTTCACTTTGATGCATGTGATATTTGAAAATGTGCCATTATTAGTTACATAGGGGATTTTAAACTTAGAGTAGGAAATTCCTCCTGTTTTGGGAAGTCCACTTTGTGTAGTTTAGAATCACTATGAGAATTAGAACAGGTCATTGCAAGGGAATAAATGATGTGCTGGAGCTTCATATAAAAGTTCTTGGTTCAGTACATGACTAAGTTGTTTACTTTGTTTGCCTGTATGAGTTGTTTGCTTATGTATTATCAGCCATAAGTAATCATTGAACTAACTTTTTTTATTTTATATTGGATAAGGTTTATTGTAAGGGAAACTTTATTTCTTTGTTTCAGTTAAATGCTATTAATATTGGTGCGAAATTGCCAAATTTGGAATAAATTGTGAATAAATATTTTGTGTAGCCTTTAGAACGTAAAAGAAAAGTCAGAGAGCTCAAATTTGTCACAATCATGGAAAGGTTTTGAGGTGGTAACAGAGCGGCACATAAATGGATACTTGCAGACTGTCTTGCGTCTTGAGTGATACAAACACGTGGGGCATAGCCTTTGCCTTTTATTACCTTCTGGTTTCTTTCTGAAGGGGCGTGGCAGCCTCCCTCAGCCTTTCATCACTGTACTTGCTTGTACTTGTGGGAGGCATGCTGGCTGCTCTAAGGCCTCTTCCTGTAGTGATTTCCTGTGGATATACACATGAGTTTCACCTTTCTTTCCAAGCCCTTCCTTCACCCCTTCCAGCCTTTTCCACCCTCCTTTGCATTTGAATCAAGTATAGTCACATTTCTTAGCAGTGGTCATTTATTGAAAATTGAATATGACATGGCACTTTCAACAGACAAGTGACTTCTGTCTTCTTCTATTGTCTCAGGACAATTGACAAATACAATTTATTCAATGAAGCTAAAATTATACAATTGTTCCATATCTTTGCTTTAGGAAGCTCCTATCTGAAAACAGTGCATTCCTACGTAGCCCAAAGCTATCAGAAAGGAGATAAAAGCATATGCACTCATTTCTGTTACTTTTATAAACTAACAGCATTCTGGAAGAAAAGAATGCCAACATTCTGTAGAAAGATTTCCATCGTATATTAAACTCTGGCACAAATAGTTCTCTGTAGTCTAGGGAGAATTACTGCTGGACTGAGCTTGGAAGCTTGTATAGGACAATTTTCCTCCTTTACCCACAAGGAGCTTTCAAAAGCTTTGCTGCCTTTGGGTTGCGAGTTTGGGAACAGGCCTGGTCTTGACTCACAAGTTATGCTCTCTCCTCTACACTTCCATTTGCTCCCCCTTTTCTTCCTGCTCCCCCTCTGTTTTTTCTCCATTTTTTAATAAAATTCTTCTGCCTACTAACTATTCCCAGACAGCTCTAAGCTGCAGACAGAAAAAGTGTCTACAGACTTGCCCTACCCTATCTGGGTTACCATAACAGTATATAAACAATTTTGACATCACTGAAGATCAAAATACATCTCCAGCAGGTTATCTATTAAGAGACTCTCTCATAGTTGGTGCTTCCTTACGGCATCTTCTTTTTTTTCAAATGTTTTATTGGATATTTAGTTATTTGCTTTTCAACTGTTACAAACCTTTCCCAGTTTCCCCTCTGCACATCCCCTCTCCCATCACCTCTCCCCCTATTTCTATGAGGGTGATATCCCATGCACCCATGCACTCCTACCTTACCACCCTAGCATTCCCCTACACTGGGATATTGAGCCTTCACAGGACCAAGGGCGTCCCCTCACATTGATGCCAGGTAAGGAAATCTTCTGCTGCATATAAAACTGGAGGCACACGTCCTCTTTGGTTGGTGGTTTAGTTGGCCCCTGGGAACTCTAAGGGGTCTGGTTTGTTGATATTGTTCTTCCTATGGGGTTGCAAACCCCTTCAGTTCCTCCAGTCTTTGCCCTACCTCTTCCTTTGGAGTTCCTGTGTTCAATCTGATGGTTGGCTGCAAGCATCTACATCTGTATTTGTCAGGCTCTGGCAGAGCCTCTCGGGAGGAAGCTATATGAGGCTCCTGTCAGTAAGCCCTTCTTGGCATCAGCAATAGTGAGTGTTTGGGTTTGATGTCTGTATATGGGATGGATGCCCAGGTGGGGCAGTCTCTGTATGGCCTTTCCTTAAGTCTCTGCTCTACTCATTGTCTCTGTATTTTTTTAGACAGCAGCAATTCTGGATTAAAATTTTGGAGATGAGTGTGTGGCCCCATCTCTCAACTGGGGGCCTTGCCTAAATTCTGGATATGGTTTCTTCTGGTTGCCCCTCCCCTTTGTTGGGTATTTCTGCTAATATCATCCCTGTTGGGTCCTGGGAGCCTTTTGCTTTCCTGGCTTACTTCATTTTCACACTGTGGAGGCAAGGTACAGATAGGATTCCTGGGACCACTTTTATAGAAGCACTAAATCCATTCATAAATTGAGAGTCTTGATGATGTTCCAAAAGTACCTCTTACAACTACTTTCACATTATCAAAAATTTCAAAGTATGCATCTGGGATAAGAGAGCTCTCAAATCACATCAAGGCTATTGTCCACAAGAGTTAAATGAGGGAATTAGTCCTGCTCCAATGTTTATCTCAGTAACAACATCTTCTCACCTGGGAATGATCAGAGATCATCATATTACAATTGCCAGTCATGTTGTCTGTCATATCAATTGTCTTATGCCTATAGCCCCTCAAAATAAAATACTTCCTAATATCTATGGTTGAAGATACTATGACTAGGATTGATAATTACTGATGCACTTGAATCAGCAGGTTATTAGTAAGAATTATGGTGTGCCTACCATGTATTACAGAACTGTAGTCAATGCCAAAGATTTAAAATTAAGTAAGGCAAGGATCAATTCAAATATTGTCTCTGAAATTACCAAACACACAGTTTATTAAAGGGACCAGACAACCAAAGGGCTAATTATGAATATAGGAATTACTTATTATAGTTAAAACAGAGTGAGAGAGAGAGAGGGAGAGAGAGAGAAAGAGAGGGAGAGAGAGAGAGAGAGAGAGAGAGAGAGAGAGAGAGAGAGAGAGAGAGAGAAAGGAAAGAAAGAAGGAAAGAAAGAAAGAAAGAAAGAAAGAAAGAAAGAAAGAAAGAAAGAAAGAAAGAAAGAAAGAAAGAAAGAAGGAAGGAAGGAAGGAAGGAAGGAAGGAAGGAAGGAAGGAAGGAAGGAAGGAAGGAAGGAAGGAAGGAAGAAAACAAAGCAACAATATAAAATAATTGTTATGTTAGGGATGTCAGATAAAATCTGATTTAAGTGAGTACAACAAGAAAATGTAAAGTTGAGATGATATAGAGAATTAAGACTAACAACTCTGTCATGCTCATATATTCAACATGATGTTTCTCTTATAAGAATTTCTACGTTGTCAAGAATAATAGTCCAAGGCAGGCCTAAGTAGACAAGAGTGACTTTATCCCAAACTGTCACTTGAGGGGTGAGGGACTGCACTGAGCTCTGATGAAGCAAAAGATGAGAGAAGTTTTACATTCTATGGATTAGTATACCAAGGGGGAAAAGACTGGCAGAAGTTAGGTGGGAGCCTGGTCCATGTCCTCTAGGCCCTTTCTGCTTACCAATGAGAACTTAGGGAAGTTTGTCTTCAACAAATGCTCATTTCTCTTGGTTAACTTTTCATAACAGCATCAAGATTATTGAGAAAGATACTGCTGAGCTGTTTATTAACAAGCCATGGTTAAGTCACAAACTGACAGAAAGAATTGACAATGGGAAAAGTGTAATTTAGATGTTTTAAGGAAACAGCTACAGTTAGAGGCAATACAAGCTTACAAAAGGAAGGAAAGATGGAGACTGAAAAATAATACGTTAGAGATGACTGAAGTGGAATTTTCTGGATAGGTCAGGTGATTCAGACTCACATAGTGTTTTGGTATGGAAAGACCCGGGGGAGGACACGTGATATTTTAAGAGAGTATAAATAGACATAAATAGATAGTGGCAGTGAACTTGCATAGCTAGCTTTGAAACACTTTTTTGTTCTAGCATCTTCCTCTTCACTGATCCTTACTTCTTTGAGAGAGGCAAGGTCGAAGACTTCTCCTGGCTTCTTGGCTGGTTGTAGTTGTTCCCACTGATTAGTTCCTATCTGGCAGAGGTTTCTGCTGGTTCATGCCACTGCTGATGATTTGTATTTGGTATCCTGCCACAACTGAACTGGACTGCTAGTATCCTGAAAAACAGCTCTTGGAATTGCCTCCAAAGAACTACTTCTAAATGGGTCCACAACCCCGTGTCCTATTTATTATGTTTTCTACCCTACCTTTGAACAGTACACTAGAAGGGGAGTCTAAGCATTTGAGGACCCTTATTAAAAGTAGTTTTCTTTAAAAAAATCTAACACTACCTACATATAATAGGACATTGAAAGATGTGTGAGATCAACAAGAATGTCCTGAGGAATAGAACAGAAAGCATGGGCTAGGATTGTTATGGTTTCAAAAAGTAGGAACACCATCTTACTGAATGGTTGCATGGTAAAAATTTTATTTATAGCTGGACCAATCTTACAGTCTTGGTAGGAGAATGAAGTGGCCCAGAGGAGAAACAAAAAGGCCTTTTTTATGGCAAATGAGCAAGTATTTAAAAACTGGAATTTCTTATTTATTTTTGTGATCATGGAAAAGGCATATGTTAAGAGTTTATGTTCAGACATGTTATAAATTTATGGTCAAAGAGTTAACATACCATGAAACATTTTATGGTCAGTCAATTCTTGGTAGAGTAGAAATAATTTATAATATTTGACTCACAAGATTATTAAGGAAGAACAAATAAAATAAATCAAGATGACCTCTAGCTGAAGACATGATCAAAGTCAAACATTGTTTAACTAAAAACAAAATGGAGTCCGTTGTTCCTTACAGGGTAACACACTTCTTAAACATTCCTTATCATGCCATCCCTGTACTAATGTCTGGTACTGGCCCCTTTTTTGTTAAGAGAGAGAGAGAGAGAGAGAGAGAGAGAGAGAGAGAGAGAGAGAGAGAGAGAGCTGAAACCAAAGGCAAATGCAGGTTTGAGTGGCCTGGAACAGTTTGGTGGAAGTTCATGGATATTTTAAAAGAAAGAAATAAGCAATTCTTAATGCAAAGCTGTAAATGGGATCTTGGCAGAATCTGTGAAAGCAAAGAGCATTGAACTCAAAATTAATTTTTTTCATCGTTAATCTTCTCTAGTTCCTGGTCTTACTAATCTGACTTTTTGATGGTAGACAAACATTTTCGCCAGTTTAAGGAACTCATTCTGTTGTTTGCAAAATTGCTAGCAGCTTTCTATGGAATCTAGAAAACAAAGGAAGATGAAGGAAAAAAAAAGCATTGTATAAATATTTTAGGCTTGCTTTATCAGCTTATCCATACACTTATCACCTATTTGTACTTTAAGGATAGATATTAATGTTTTTATAATTAATGCATTATTTTGTCAGCTCCTGGCCCATCTTTCCATTTGATTGTTGCTTCTATCCTTTATTATGTACTGACAACCTCTGTTTTCCAAAGCAGACCGGAGGTGATTAATTGTCAGTGGTCTCTGTCTTGTGACTGTTATCTGTAGCATTATTCTCTGAAAGCATATTTGCTTTGATGCTCTACTCTTGAGTTATTTATGGCTATTTTAAGACTCCTTCAGATCCTTTTGGCTTGCTTCTTATGTTCTTTTATCAAAGCGAATCTAGTTACAGGAAAAGAATATGAGGACTATGCATAATCCTGAGTAATATTATGCCCACAGATTTAAAATGTGAATTCCTTGGGGGATATCTTAGGAAATTTCACATTTGTTTCTTCACATTAAACATTGTTTTAGAAGGAATACTAATAAACTGACCTCTCTGGGATGCATTCAACTTAACACATGTGAAACCAACAATGCAAAAGAAGGATTAGTTTTCTTAGGCATATAGCCTTCTTGGAGGAAGTATACTCCCAAATAGGCCCTATGACTAAGAATATTGAACAACATGAATTGGGCTAAATGATTTTTAAATAGACACACAGAGAAAGAAGGAAGCTGTGTGGTTATGGAGGTGGGAGTTTGATCTGGAAAGAAAAGGATGGGAAAATAATGGTCAAAATACATTGTATGAAATCCTCATAGAGTTAAGCTCAGAATATTGAGTCAGCAGGATTTTAAGACTCAAAAGAACAAACGAAACTCAATCATCTTCAAGAGTTTGGATTTCCTGTTCTCTAGGAGCCTTTACTAGGATAGTGTGTCAGTACGCCTGCAATAACTCTTATAATCAGCGAGAAAGACTTTTCAGGCTTCATCAAATGTTCTCCTGTGTGTGGTTTTCGAGGTGCTTGCTACCTTGCTTCGTACCATCTTCCCCACCTGCAGCACATGAAACTATCGGTCTGAACCATCTTGACAGCATTCCCAGTCATCCCGTATTTGCCAGGGCATTTATGTCTTAAACATATCTCTGGCTTCTCGATTCTTAATTTTTGAAATAATAATTTGTTTGTGTACTTTCTGTGGTGCTATCATAAACAAATACATGGGGTGGTCTGTCTGCAACCCTTTGCTCAGCATTTCTTTTGTCAAAGTGAGTGTTTCCGTTTGATTGAGAGAAGGGAATGAATGAATGCAAATGTGTGAGCATGTTAATATTAAAAACACTTAAAGTAGCAAAAATTAAAGCAACTTATCCTTATTCATCCTAAGAAATGTGATTAAATGAGCTATCATTATTTGTCATGGATTGGCAGCTGCAAGACAAAGTGCATTCAATTATTGCTGCTGTCAATCAGAATATAATTTTGAACTGCAAGAATCTCTTTGGTACTTGAAGCCAGCTAAAAGAACTTGCAGAGTTTCAGTGTCCTACCATGATCAAACAGGGATTTTTCACATCAAGAAAGAAACAGAAGGGGAACAGATGTGTGAGGGAATTGGCGAAGAAGCAAATCCCCTGTCTCAGTCTAGATTGAGAGTCCTCAATTGAATTGCATCTTTGAGAAGAGATCTTTTGAAGGTAATGAAGCTGCCATTCATGAAGAGAGAGATCTAGCTTCTCTCATTAGACTGTTCAATGCATTACTGCCTCAGCCTTTCCTTTTTCTGAATCCTAAGCCTAAATTTATCACACCTATTTTATCCCTAGAACTGAGGGAACTGCAATGGTAAACAATCCCATTGTCTCACCAAATTCACAGGTAATTCTAATTTTGTTTAACTTAATTCCTTAATATGTAAGAGCAGAACACACATCTGGAAAAATGAATGCAACTACTAGAACTGTCCCCTGTTAAGTGTGCGTGCTATCTACAGCACCATTCATAATGCCTGTGGCTTCACAGGTGTTTCATTAATGCTTAAATATAGAGATTGACAGCAATAATTGTAAGTTCCTTAGAACTTTAAGAATTTTCAGTTCTGTGATAGAGTATCAGGCTGGTGTTAAGCGACCTCAATTCTACTGTCTCTCCAACTAATCATATATGTGACCTCAAGCAAATTACTTTTTCTCCTTTGCTTTCCTCTTTAAATGACTAGGAAAGACTATGTTTCTTTTCAGAGTGTTATGAATGTTTCCAAGGCAGAACTGGCATCTGATGGCAATTTCCTAGGTATGGAGTCTTCCTGCTCATTAAAGAACTGATCGAATGAGTGTCATAGATTAGCATAGCTCTAAAAATGGAGAGGAAGGTAGCAAGCCAGACAGTGTGCGTGGCTAATCCTCTAGCAGAGAAGCTACTATTTTTCCATTGCACATTGTGGTCTGATCTGATAATTTTGAGATATTCTGTCTTCCTTGGAATTTCTGCTTTAGATACTTCTTCGTTTCTATTGGGTAACTAATATTTTATAGTAATTCTTAGTAAGTACAAGAGGTAAATTATTACAAAAAAATGAATTTAGACAGATGAATGAAAAGAACAGGCTTTGAATTCAGCCCTAGATTCTAAAGCACTTTCTGCCTCTCAGTGACTATGAAAATTAGGCAAGTAGGTCAATTTTTCTAAGGTTTCAATTTTTAACTTGGAAAGGTGGGAAATAATAATAGCTATTCTTATGAGGACTAAATGAAATGTTTTGTCAAGTAGTTGCATGATCCCATGTCTGGACTGTGGAAAGCACTCAAATATTGGTATTGTTATTATTATAATTCTTAGTAACAAACATTTTCGTTGTTGCTTTTTATTGCCTCAATTTTTCAAATATCAGGATTCCTTCTCCTGAACACTCCTACTTGTTAAACACCCACATGTGCAGTGATGCCAGGAAGAATTTATGTTACTAGCCAACAAAAGAGTTTATTTTCCATTTGGAACCTCTTATCTAAGTAGGCATGTTTGGTTGTAATTCTGGGAAAGCATTCACTTTAGGTCAGCCAAATGAATATTATATTTTGTCCCTGACAGAAGACCTGGATTTAGGCAAGGCATTTATCCTCTTGAGTCTCCTAAAAGAAAATGTAGATTCCTAAAATCCTTCTGAGAATTTTAAAATGAACAAAGCACACCTTTTGCAAACATTCATTCCCTCCTAAGAAAATAAATTTGGAGATTAAACAACATAATAATGAATATGTGTAAATATATCAAAGAAAAGAAATATGGGAATAATTTAATGTTTATGTCCTGCACCTATTTCAAGTGATAATTTACAATGCAGAGTTATCACTCAATTATTGGTATCGTAGAGACATATTGAAATTAAAGGAATTCTCTCCTTTGCATCTCTTATGTATTTATGAAGGTAGAAGTGCTTCAAGTCATTGTTGTTCCAATTGTAAAGCAAATTAGCCCAACAGTGGCTAGATATTAATTCAGCCAACCATGAAAGGACATGGGAATCCTGCTGGGATAAAGAGGCCAGGTACCTGTTTCAACTCAGTTGCTTCTTGGATGGCTACAGCATGAGTGTATTACTTGCTGATGGCCTTTTGATGTGAATCACTGCACAGATGTCTGTGCAAGTGGCCATTCAAACTACCTCTTCATCTCTTCTTGTTTTGATATGCTTAGTTCCAACAAAGCCTGAAACTGGGCTCGCCGGGACTGCATTACTGAAGCTTTAAAAGTTGGCCCACACTCTGTGGCAGACAAAAGTCTGACTTAAATTAGTAGACAGGAGCCTTTGAAAGTCAGTAAGGGCTAGCACCTCTAGACCTCCTTGTACTGTGCATGAATTAATGCAGTATTTCATCCCTACCATCAGGGCACCTTTATGTGAACCAAGGCAACAGATGGGAGAAAAGCAGAACAGAATTACTATCCATCGAAAGCATCTTATTTAAAGACTCTATTTTTGTGACAATAAAATGGCTTCCTGATTATTATAATCCACACTCATTATACTCAAATTCGAATAGTATCCATAGAATTTTCATAGCATATCATTCCTTTATTTCATCCGTTGAAGTTCTGCCTTTTGCTCTCTTTCATGTTGTCTTGCTAACAACAGTCCGAAGAACTTTATAACCAAAATGAAGATACAAAACAGCTTATTTAATCTATGGGAAAAGGTTATGCCACTTTGATAAGGACTTTTTTGAGAGTCTTATTGTTCATATATAAAGTGTCTTTCAAAGTGCTTCATATGGTAAAAGCTTAGTACCCATCTGTTGACAGTATTGGAAGCTTATGGGTTCTTGACAATGGCATTGCTTTAAAGAGGTAGGACCTGAAGTGTCTGGGAAGGGGCTAACTTGTTCCCAGAGCCTTCTTGATATTCTCTCTGTTACCAGGCTCCCATGAAATGAATAGCTTTCTTCTGAATCATCCTGCATTATCATGTACTGTCTGGCTACAGGTCAGTGACCTAGAGCCAAATGTACTTAACATGGCTTAGAGCTAAGAGCTAAAATATGTCTGTTAGCCTTTAAATTACTTTCTCAAGTATGTTGTCACATAGAAAAAAAAGTCAACTGACGCAAACATTTCTTTCAGGTCTCCAAGTGAGATAAATAAGGTTAATTTAGAATTCTCAGCCTGTCCAGATAATTATACCTCCCTCTTTTTAAAAACATATATTGAAGCCCACATTGACATTGTCACACATGGTATAATATAATTTAATAATATGCTTCAATGATAGCTGTGCTGAATCATCAAAATTTAGAATTAGTCTCTGCCTATAGAATAGTTTCTTCAATAATTGGAATGCAAAAAATGTGATGAAAACAACTATTTCTCATACCTTTATATTCTATAAAATAAAGTTAACATCTTTCATATGCCTTCAATGCTAAGATGAGCGGTTAAAAGCACTTTCAGCTCTTCTAGAGAACTGGGTCAAAAAGCTCACAACCACTGGCTATTTCAGTTCCAAGAGATCTGACATTGTCTTCTGGTTTCCACAGTTACTACTTACATTAAAATGACATATATACATATGCAGACACACTGACAAAATCAGTAATCAATCAATCAAATCAGTAACCAATCAAAATCAGTAACCAATCAATCAAATCTAAAGTGAAGGATATGTGTTGTCAATATGTAAAGTGTGTTGCCTAGCAGAGTGCTATCATAGTGCCTTATACACTATGTGTGTCCACCTGATGGGAAGATGTTTGGGAGATTAAAAGAAACAAATAAATTAGAAGCCTTATGTCTGTTCTATGTCCGCAAGGCTAGAATAGTTACAGGACCTCATGCTATTACCATTCAAGTATCAGACTGTCATTTGGAATGCCTTTCAGAACTGTCAGTGTACTATATAAGGTGTTTTTCTCTACATTATTATTGGTTATTTTATTTATTTACATATAAAATATTGTCCCCCTTTCCTGGTCTAACCCCCCATGCCATTCCCCCGCCCCTATCCATTTAAGAGTGTGCGCTTCTACCCACCTACCCACTCCTGCCTTACCACTCCAGCATCCCTCTACACATGGAGCATCAAGCTTCCACAGGACCAAGGGTCTCCCCTACCATTACTGCTAGATAAGGCAATCCTCTGCTACATGTGTAGCTTGAGCCATGGATCCATCAATGTATACTCTTTGGTTGTGGGTTTAGTCTCTGATAGCTCTGGGGATTCTGGTGAGTTGACATTGTTGCTGTTCCTATGGGGTTACAATCCCCTTTGGGTCTTTCAGTCCTTCACCTAACTCTTCCATTAGGGGTCCCTGGACTCAGTCATATGGTTGGTTGTATCTGCATCTGTATTAGTCAGGTGCTGACAGAGCCTCTCAAGGGACATCTATACTATGTTTCTGTCAGTAAAAACTTAATGGCATCAGTAATAGTGTCCTGGATTTGGTGTCTGCAAATGGAATGGATCACTAGGTGGGGCAGTCTCTGGATAGCCTTTCCTCAGTCTCTGTTCCATTTTTTGCCTCTATGTTTCCTTTACACAGGAATAATTCTGGGTTAAAATTTATGAGATGGATGAGTGGCCCCATTCCTCAACTGTAGGCTGTGCTTCTCTACTGGAGATGGTCTCTGCAGGTTCTATCTCCCTTTAGTTGGGTATGTCACCTAATGTCATCCTCACTGAGTCCTGGGAACCTCTTGCTTCCCTGGAGTCCGGGAATTTTTAGTGTCTCCCCTCAGTTTTCCACCACCAACTGTTACATATTTATATTCATTTTCCTAACCCTCTGGATTTCCCACCTACTCTTGCCTCTTTCCTCCCCATTTTTCTCCCTCCAAGGTCTCTCCTTCTCTGATTGTTTTGCTACCCCTTCTAAGAAGGATTGAAGAACCCACACTTTGGTCTTCCTTCAAAGCTTCATATATTGTCAGTCCTATTGTGGGTATTCTGGGCTTTTGGAATAATATCCATTTACTATGAATACATATCATGTATGTCCTTTTGTGCCTGGATTATCTCAGAATGATATTTTCTAGTTCCACCCATTTGCCTATGAATTTCATGAAGTCATTGGTTTTAATAGCCAAGTACTACTCCATTGTATGAATTTACCACATTTTCTGTATCCATTCTTCAATTTAAGGGCATCTTGGCTGTTTCCAGCTTCTAGTTATTATAAATAAAGCTGCTATGAATATTTGGAGCATGTGTCCTTGTTATACTTTGGAGCATCTTTGGGGTATATACCCAGTAGTGGTAAAGCTGGGTCTTCATGTAGAAGTATTTTCAATTTTCTGAGGAACAGCTAAATTGTTTTCCAAAGTAGTTTTAGCAGCTTGCAACCTCATCAGCAATGGAGGAGTGTTCCTCGTTCTCCACATGCTCTCCAGCATCTGCTTTCTCCTGAGTTTTTACACTTAGCCATTCTTATTGGTGTGAAGTGAAATCTCAGGGTTGTTTTGATTTGCATTTCCCTGATAACTAATGATGCTGAACATTTCTTTAGGTTCTTCTCAGTCATTTGAGATTCCTCATTTGAAAGCTCTTTGTTTAGCTCTGCACCCCATATTTTAATAGGGTTATTTGGTTCTCAGGAGTCTAACTTTTTGAGTTCTTTTTATATTTTAGATATTAGCCCTCTATCTGATGTAGTGTTGGTAAAGATCTTTTCCAAGTCTGTAGGTTACTGTTTTGTCCTATTGACAGTGTCCTTTGCCTTATAGAAGCGTTTCAATTTTATGAGGTCCCATTTGTCAATTGTTGATCTCAGAACCTGAGACATTGGTTTAGGACATTTTCTCCTGTGCTAATGTATTCGAGGCCATTTCCCACTCTCTTTCCTATTATATTCAGCATATGTGGTTTTATTGAGGGTCCTTGATCCACTTGGACTTGAGTTTTGTACAAGGAGATAAAAATGGGTCAATTTGCATTCTTTCACATACAGACCACCAGTTGCACCAACACTATTTGTTGAAAATGCTGTCTTTTTTTCCACTGGATGGTTTTGACTATTTTGTCAAAGAACAAGTGACCATAGGTATATCTAGGTTTTCAAATCTATTCCACTGATTTACCTGTGTATATCTGTACCAATAGCACGCAGTTGTTTTTTGTCACTATTGCTCTGCAGTACACAAAATCCACTATATAAAAAACTCAAAGTGAAAAACCACATGATCAGGAGACAGCAGGTATTGGCGAAGATGTGGAGAAAGAGGAACTCTCCTCCATTGCTGGTGGGATTGCAAATTGGTACAACCACTCTGGAAATCAGTCTGGCGGTTCCTCAGAAAACTGGGCACCTCACTTCTGAAAGATCCTGCTATACCATTCCTGGATTCCCCAGCATGTAATAAGGATATATCCTCCACTGTGTTCATAGCAGTCCTATTTATAATAGCCAGAAGCTGGAAAGAACCCAGGTATCCCTCAACAGAAGAATGGATGCAAAAAATGTGGTATATGTACACAATGGAGTACTATTCAGCCATTAGAAACAGTGAATTCATGAAATTCTTAGGCAAATGGATAGAGCTGGAGAACATCATACTAAGTGAGGTAACCCTCACTTAACACTCAAAAGTGGTATGCACTCACTAATAAGTGGATATTAGCCTGGAAAACTGGAATACCCAAAACATAATCCACACATCAAATGAGGTACAAGAAGAACGGAGGAGTGGCCCCTGGTTCTGGAAAGACTCAGTGTAGCAATATAACACAAAACTAGAACAGGGAAGTGGGAAGGGGTGGGTGGGAGAACAGGGGGAGGGAAGGGGGCTTATGTGACTTGTGGGAGTGGGGGTCCAGAAAAGGGGAAATCATTTGAAATGTAAATAAAAATTATATCGAATATATTTTATATAAGAAATTTTCAGTGTGTGCAAGTGTGTAATATTTCTTATATAATGATACTCTGACAATATGACATTATAAGATTATTATAATGATAAATTTCAACTGTTATTATAATCCACATTTGTGCATATATGCATGCTCACTGTCTACTCATTATTATAGGTACCTCTGGGGACATTGTGATGACCCAGTCTACATCCTTCCTCACAGTGTTAGCAGAAGGTCTCTATGAGCAGCAAGTCCAGCCAGAGTCTTTTATATAGTAGATACCAAAATAATTACTTGTTCTAGTACAAGAAGAAACCAGGGCAATCTCCTAAACTGCTGATATATTATGAATTCACTTGGCACACTGGGGGTCCCTGATTGTTTCATAGACAGTGGACCTGGGACAGATTTCACACTGCACCATCAGCAGCGTGCAGGTTGAAGATATGAAAGTATTTTACTGTCAGAAGTGCTTTAGTGATCCTCCCATAGTGCTTCAGTCTCCTATATAAACCTCCTTGAGACACTTACCAGCTTCCTGCAACACACATAACCCTGGGTCTGCATACTTCCTCCTTCTAACTGGGAGTTAGTATGCCTGAAACACTCATGAAAAGTTTGCAAAGCCCAACTGGAACAAAGCATTCAAAAACCGTTTTTGTCTTTTGTTACGAAAAACCTCTATATGAAAATAGAAAAGAAATCATTACTATGGTTCTTTTCTTTTTTAATATATTTTTTATTCGATGTATTCTTTATTTACATATCAAATGATTTCCCCTTTTCTGGGTCCCCACTCCCCGCAAGTCCCATAAGCCCTCTTCCCTCCCCCTGTTCCTCCATCTACTCCTTCCCACTTTCCTGTTCTGGTATTCCCCTATACTGTTGCATTGAGTCTTTCCAGAACCAGGGGCCACTCCTCTGTTCTTTTTGGACATCATTTAATATGTGGATTATTTCTTGGGTATTCCAAGTTTCTAGGTTAACATCCACTTATCAGTGAGTGCATACCATGATTGATCTTTTGAGACTGGGTTACCACACTTATATGATGTTCTCCAGCTCCATCCATTTGTCTAAGAATTTCATGAATTCATTGTTTCTAATGGCTGAATAGTACTCCATTGTGTAAATATACCACTTTTTTTTGTATTCATTCCTCGATTGAGGGACACCTGGGTTGTTTCCAGCTTCTGGCTACTACAAATAGGGCTGCTATGAATTTAGTGGAGCATGTGTCCTTATTACATGCTGGGGAATCCTCTGGGTATATGCCCAGGAGTGGTATAGCAGAGTCTTCCAGAAGTGCCATGCCCAGTTTTCTGAGGAACCTCCAGACTGCTTTCCAAAGTGGTTGCACCATCTTACAATCCCAACAGCAGTGGAGGAGTGTTCCTCTTTCTCCACATCCTCGCCAGCACCTGCTGTCTCCTGAGTTTTTGACCTTAGCCATTCTGACTGGTGTGAGGTGAAATCTCAGGGTTGTTTTGATTTGCATTTCCCTAATGATTAATGATGTTAAACACTTCTTAAGGTGTTTCTCAGCCCTCCGAAGTTCTTCATGTGATAAATCTTTGTTTAGCTCGGTACCCCACTTTTTTTAATTTATTGATATATTTATTTACATTTCAAATGATTTCTCCTTTTCTGGACCCCCACTCCCCGAAAGTCCCATCAGTCCCCTTCCCTCCCCCTGTTTTCCCATCCAACCCTTCCCACTTCCCTGTTCTGGTTTTGTTCTATACTGCTTCACCGAGTCTTTCGAGAACAAGGGGCCACTCCTCCGTTCTTCTCGTACCTCATTTGGTGTGTGGATTATGTTTTGGGTTTCTAGGTTAATATCCACTTCTTAGTGAGTGCATACCATAATTCATCTTTTGAGTCTGGGTTACCTCACTTAGTATGATGTTCTCCAGCTCCATCCATTTGCCTAAGAATTTCATGAATTCATTGTTTCTAATGGCTGAATAGTACTCCATTGTGTATATATACCACATTTTTTGCATCCACTCTTCTGTTGAGGGATACCTGGGTTCTTTCCAACTTCTGGCAATTATAAATAGGGCTGCTATGAACATAGTAGAACATGTATCCTTATTAAATGCTGGGGAATCTTTTGGGTATGTGCTCAGGAGTGGTATAGCAGGATCTTCTGGAAGTGAGGTGCCCAGTTTTCGGAGGAACCGCCAGACTGATTTCCAGAATGGTACCCCACTTTTTAATGGGGTTATTTGGTTCTCTAGGTTCTACCTTCTTGAGTTCTCTGTATATATTAGATATTAGCCCTCTGTGAGATTTAGGGTTGGTGAAGATCCTTTCCCAATCTGTTGGTTGACGTTTTGTCCACTATAGTTCTTTTTTATCTGTAACAATTTGCTGGAATGTGAGAGTGATATTCTGGAATCCCAGTATAAGTCTCTTTGGGCTTAGTTGATGATGATGGCAAACTCCATTTTGTTTTGGGGACTCTGTAAACAGAATATATTTCTTGCTTTTTCTAGCCTCTAGAGGTTGTTCTTATTTCTCGTATCCATTTCTTCTGGATTCTGCTTTACTTTTTCATAAACTATTTTAACTGTAATTTCATTATAATTAGTTCATTACCTTTTCCTTTGTGCAGGTAAGTGCATGTTTGTGTTTCTCTGGATGTGTCTGCATTGTAGCTGCACATATTTTATGGTGGTCAACGTTGACTTGACTTTTCTCTTTTAGTCATTTAGGTTCTAGCCATTAAATTCAGGTCTGACATTAGAATCAAAAAAAAAAAAAGAAAGAAAGAAAGCTAACAATGTAAATTTTAGAAGACTTCCTTGGACAACCAAAGGGAGGAAAAAACTCTGTCAACATCTCTCCCACAAATTATATGCAAAGCTCTAGAAAAAAAAAGAAGCTGAAAAAGCCTGTGACAAAATCCAATAGCCCTTTACATCAAAAATCTTGGAAATATGAGGAATTCCTAAACATACTTAACATAATAAAAGCAATATCCAGCAAACCAGTAGCCAACATCATATTAAATGTAGGAAAACCTGAAGCAATCCCACTAAAATCAGAGACAAGACAGATGGCCTACTCTCTTCCTATTTATTCAGTATAGTACTCAAAAGTTCTAGCCAGGGCAATAAGAAAACAAAAGGAAGTCAAAAGTATACAAATTAGAAAGAAAGAAGTCAAGGACTCACTATTTACAGATGATAATTTTTTAGTATACATAAGAAGCCCTAAAACTTCTACCAGAGAACTCCTATACCTGATAAAGTGGCTGGGTATAAAATTAACTCATACAATTCAGTAGCCCTCCTCTACACAAAGGATAAATGTGCTTTGAAAGAAATTAGGGAAAAAAGACCCTTCACAATTGGCACAAATAATATAAAATATCTTGGTGTGACTCTAACCAAACAAGTAAAACATCTGTATGACAAGAATTTCAAGTTTCTAAAAGGAAGAAATTGAAAAACATTTCAGAAAAGAGAAAGATCTCCCATCCTCATGGATCAGTAGAATTGACACAGTAAACATGGCCATTTTCCCAAAAACAATCTACAGATTCATTGTAATCTAAATTCCATCATTACTTCTTAGAGATAGACAGAACAATTCTCAAATTCATGTGGAATAAAAAAAAAGTACCCAGAAGATTGAAAACTATTCTCAACAACTTAACTCAATAAAAGAACTTCTCTGCACTTTTAAATATCTAGTCTTAATAACAACATGCTTAACTACTTATTATCATTGAACTCTTCTGTTGGGTTGTTATTGTACTTATCCCACAGAAGAGTCCTTTGCTGACATCAAAGAGAGAAGAACCCCTTGGTCTTGAGAATGCGCGATGCCCCAGTGTATGGGGATGCCAGGATAGGGAAGCAAGGGTAGGTAGTATGGGGAGGGGTCAAGGGGATGTGGATTTTCAGAGGGGAAACAAGGAAAGGGGATAACAGTTGAAATGTAAATAAAGCATCTAATAAAAAATAAAATCCCCCCCAAAAGAGTACTTTGCATTAGTCTCTGTTATTGGCTTTTCAAATGTAGTTTCTCCTTTAGTCTACCTTGTCATGGCATTTTCCTGACATCATAATACCCTACAGTGTTAGTCTCCATCTCCTTTGTACACTGTTTATTTTTTACCAATACTGAATGAAAATTTAATTTGCCCACTTAAATTTTCTAGAATCCTGCAAAATGAGGATTGTATACTTCCATCTGTATTTATAGGTGAGAAACTTGAGGCAAACTGAAGCTCTGAAATCAAGATGATAATCACAAGGTGAAATAACAAATAGAGTCACTTTAAACTTAGTAAACTCATACTGTCTGGCCTCCACACTTTATCCACCAAGGATTATACATCTTTATTATAACAAAAGTTGAGAGCTGCACAATTTATTATTCAAATTCAATAAATAGAGATGAACTAGAAATTGGGATACATACATGTATATCTTCTTTTTATTAATACCTGAGTAGTATAATAAAATTTTAGGTGATATAAATTACTTACACTTCCTCAGAAAAAAAGAGCTCCTCACTTCAAAACCTCTAGAAACACAGGGAAGGTTCAGAAATACAAGCTTGTTCTATGAAGAGTTGCAGCACATTGTTTAGAGGACATGTTTTACCTCTTCATTCATATTTGATAATGTTGCCATTTATTGGGTATTATTAGCATATCAGAGTATTCCAACTTCTTGATATCCTCAACATTTAAAAATTTGCCATGTCTTTTACTGAAATTTACAGATTTTTATTTTAATGAAACAATAAAAGTTTTTTCATTTTTTACTTAGCCTATGTCTCTAACACTAGCTGGAGATATTAAATTTTTAAGATTATATCTTATATGTATAGCTCACATATACCATTTTACATATATCATAAATATTATATACTTTATATGCATATGCATATATGATATATATGCATGTGTGTATATAATATCTACATTATGTATCATATATGTATATATGTGTACAAAGTGACTAGAGAAAAGTATATTATTTGTCTAAGTTTACATCCCTCAACTCTAAAATAAATCTTAGGATCTTGAATAGGGAACCTACTCAATGGTGTCCTGAAAAGGAGTTAAAACATGATATGAAGAATTAGCATCTCTAATGGAGTTTCTTGCACTAAACTTCAATACCTACATGATTTCCAACGTTTGTTTTGAGTTTCAGATTAGATCTCTGAGGATTAAGTGGTAGATAATTGTTCTCTTGAACCATGGAGGTAGCTGTACCTAAGTATGTTATTTTATGCTCTAATTAAGTTTCAGGATTTTGCAAGACCAAAAATCACTTCAACTGGTCACATTGTTTGAGGTTCTCATGGTGTTCAACAGTAGCCTACACATATGATAGGTCCTCTTAAACAAGTGCATTCCCATGCCTGTGCAGAATCCTGACAAGCTGACTAACTGTAATATGGATGAGACCTTAGCTTACTGTTCATTGGCACTGTTTACATTCATTAAATTCCAGTTTGTATTAAGAAAAAACTTATTATTTGACACTGACTCCGTTTAAAAGCTTGCACGTAATCAGGACCTTCTTTCCAAATAGAATTTCAGAAAGAGATGTTTGAAGGTTCTGAAAGCATCCATCACCTCAACTCAACAGTGGAACAGAGGGCAATGTTACAGAGAGTGACAAAGATTAAGAGATTTCAATTATTTTTGCTCTTTCTGCATGATGTCAGGAATTGTAATCATTCTAGAACAAAAAGGAAAAAGAATGTGTATCACCAACTGTTTCCAAAATTTAATGACTACTGTTTAATTGAATCTTATCAAACATTTATTTCACAGAGTTTCATGTTATACTACTGAGTGAATTCTTGTGCAAAATAACAAAAAAACCCAACGAACAACAACAATGACAAAATCAAAACAAAACAAAAAAACCATTTTGGGCCTTTTGGATCGTTCTCAACATTCTGTTAAAATTTTGAATGCATAACCAATAAACCCAGGGCACGCCCTTCATTAAATATTTCCCAAGCTTGCATTTGCAAAGTATCTTTCTGAAATGATTCAGTTTCCCAGTTTAGTAGCTATGCTTCCAGATATAATTATGTATTAACCAGGGATCTGAATCTCTCACTTGTAATTATGTGGTCTCATTAGGAAACTGACTGCACAATAGGAAATCAGTGATTAAACTTTCATTCGATGTAGTTTCTTCATCAGTCCTTGGAACAGGTGTCAGCATTATTCTCTGCTGGTATTTTTCTCAGAACCTGGACTATTAGTCAGTTTGTATGAAAAAATTGTGATGATTTATTATGTCTGCCTCAGATACTTTATGTTTTGTGGGTTTTCATGGCTTTTAATGCAATAAATAACTCCCTTTGAGTCACAGAAAACAAGAAGGTCAGGTTTTTTGTTTTTCCCTGACACAGCAAAACCCTGATTAAGTATAAAGTCACAGGGTGATTTTGTCTGTTATGAAATCTCCTATGGGATAAGAGTAATGTAAGTGATTATTTCAAATGGGAGCTGCAACTGGGGCAGCCCATTAGTGAATCTACTTTGTCCTGGAGAGTACTATTGAAATCACATTGGGATTCTTAGAAGTACAGCAATTGTACTATAGTCTTAGGCAAAACCCAAGTAATTTTTTGATGGGAATTAATTGAAAGTTAACGTAATGACTTTCTAAGTGTCACAAGCTGCTTCTTCTATGTCAGACATTACAACATTATATGGTATTTTCTGTTGTCAGTGAAAACCCCAGTTTTATTAAGCATTTATTCAGCATTTTCATTCATAGTAATCTACTTTCACCTTTAAATTTTTTCATGATTTTTCCCAATCCCATTTTATTTTTAATCATCTGACCAGAAACCATTTTCCCATTTCCATGGCTATCTGTATTATTACCCTTTATTGAATGTATTCTCAGTTATAAATAAAATTTATACATTATATAAGGTATACATTATAAGGTTATCAATGTTTAATTTCAAATTTAGCAATAAAAAGAACTCAGGTGGCTAGTAGAAATATTCACTTTAGTAAGATTACTTTCAAAGTAGTGTTGATCGGGTATTCATTAGTATCAAATACAACAAAACTAATATCTGGGTGAAGAAGGCAGGCATTTGACTGATAATCAAGAACTTACCTAAATTCAGTAAAAACCTTATTGCTGCTATAGAAATAATTTGCACTTTTCAACAGCACTAGGAATTCAATTCTAGAAAAGAGAGAAATTTTTGTGTCACTCAGAAGATGTCCTTTTTCTCTGCCTTATTATTTTTCACTCAGTTTCCTATAATGTTCCTTGAGTCTTAGGTGTATGGGTTGTATCATAGATATAAGATACTTAAATGAAATTTAAAGTTATATTTAATCTGTTTTGTCAAGTTAATTATTCAATTGGAATTGACATAAGCTGTTCATATTTTGTATATTTTTCATTGTGTTTAGATACACAGATACACACACACTTCTAGATCCATAGTCAAGATTATGAACAAAGACACAGTGATCAAGGATTTTCTTGAAATTATTTAAATTCTTTCTTTCTGTTTCATGTGCATGTTCTCAGGTAAACACAGAGATGCTTTCTGTAACAACACAGGACTGTATTGACAAAGATTAAATTGAAGCAGGTATCTTCTTTGGGGAAGGGGACTTTTGTAGATCCTAGCTTCTCTCCTTTGGCATATTTAGTGTCTGGTTTACTGGGGTGCTGTGCATGTAACAGTTGAGTTCTTATGACAGTGTAGAATGCTGCTGTGTACAGAGAAGAACATTGATTTGCCCACACACATGTTAAGGACAATATATGCTTCTTGGCAATTACAAAGAAAGGTGCTTGGCCTTTCCCTTTGTTATGAGCACAATACCTATTTGTTGAATGGCTGGAAATATAGCAGCTAAAGGTGTGTTTAAGAAACCTCAAACTGTTTTCTGAGTGATTTTATTATTATATGGTTGCATCAATATTTTATAACAATTCAATATTCTCTACACCCTTGCTAAACCCTAGTTTTGTAAGCATTATATTCTTTCCATGATGAAAGTAGAATTTAGATCTTCAATTTGTTAGGAAAATTCTCTAACAACTGAACTGCATCCCCAACTCTGGTCAGGCTTTTGAGTTCTATCCGATATAATAATTGCAGAGTCATATCTTACACTACTTTGGGATACTTGTTTATTTGTTTTCTTGTTGTCATATATATATAATGTATTACATATGCACGTATACACATATGCACAGATGCACATATACACATATACACATACATACATATACACATATACACATTTACACATATACACATATACATAAACACAAATACACATATAACATACACACATACTCACATGTACACACATATGTACATATATACATATACACATTTACACATATATACATATACACATATACACATATACACATATATACATCATATATACATATATATACACACATACATACATAAATACAGACATACATACACACACATGTACACATATATACATACATATATATAGTGCATGTGTACGGTTATCTACCAAGACCAGAAGGAGGTAGATTCCCTTCAACTGGAATTGCTGGAGATTGTGAACTTCCTGAGGTAGGTGCTGGGAAGTAAACATGTCCTCTGGAAGAACAGTAAATGTTCTTCACCACTGTCATGTTTTTCAAGTTGCCTTTTTATTTACTTTGTTGTGAGAATTGATTTTAGGCACTATATTGAAATCCATGTAGTTTCTTTGGTAAAATATGAATTTAGATCTTCTGCCTGACAAAATTGTGTGGCTCATTTACTGGGTTTTAAGAGTTGTTATGTTTTCATACTAAGTGAGATAACCCAGACTCAAAAGATGAATCATGGTATGCACTCACTAATAAGTGGATATTAACCTAGAAAACTGGAATACCAAAAGCATAATCCACACATCAAATGAGGTACAAGAAGAACGGAGGAGTGGCCCCTTGTTCTGGAAAGACTCAGTGAAGCAGAATAGGGCAAAACCAGAATAGGGAAGTGGGATGGGTTGGGTGGGAGAACAGGGGGAGGGAAGGGGGCTGATGGGACTTTCGGAGAGTGGGGGTCTAGAAAAGGGGAAATCATTTGAAATATAAATAAAAAATATATCAAATAAATAAAAAGAAAAAGAAAGAGTTGTTATGTTTGTAAATCCTTTACAAATTGTCCCCGCTCCCTGGCTTATCTTTTTACCACCTTGACAGTATCATTCATGACAAGAAGTCCTAAATTATATTATCAATATTTTTGTAGATTGTGTTTTATCCAATGATTCCTTCTAGAGGCATTCTGTTTTGGGTCTGTGTTCCCTTATGCATCTCTATGAAATTAATATACTGACATTTACATCCAAAATAATATATTAACAAATGTGGCCTTGGGGAAATGCTACAACGTGAGTGTTCAGTTTTCTTTGTTAGACACAGGATTGGTGGACATTGGTTCTTGGCTCATTTTTCTACTTTGCATGATTTTACCAATAATAACCTAAGTAAAACTTAGTTTTAGGAGACAAAACCACAATTATCCTGAAATTCACATGAGAAAATGAAATGTTAATGTCAAAAACTTCATCCATATATTCGTCAATGTACTGCTGGTAGACATATTTTTGATGTAAAGGTTTCATACTGTCCAGGCACACATCATGCTTTGTAGCACACACAGATATTACATCCTAAGATACATACTTCTGCATGTATATGGAGTTAGCTGGCAACTTTGCAGGACTGGGCTTTCTCCTCCCTCACACTGAGATGGCATGTCTACTGTCCTCACTGTGCTGCATACTGCAGTATATCTGACCCATGAACTCCTTGCTGCTGTTCTTCCTGTCTCCACCTTCCATTTCACCACAGGTGTGTTGGCATTATAAACACATGCCACTTATCTAGCTTGTTACTTTAGTTCCAGAGACTGAAATGAGGTTGCCTGCCTTGTGAGGCAGGCTTCTTTACCTGCTGAGCCATCTCTGCCATCAAGATTGTCTTTTGAAGGAAATATTTCAAACCACGTGGTAGATAGTGGCTAGGTGTATATTCCACAAAGTCATAACTATCTGGTTTTAAACAGTGTTGGCATTTCTTTTCTTTTTTTTTTTTTTGTCTTCACATTATTCTGAACTTTATTCTTTTTTTATTTGATATATTTTTTTATTTATATTTCAAAGGATTTCCCCTTTTCTGGCTTCCCACTCCCCGAAAGTCCCATAAGCCCTCTTCCCTCCCCCTGTTCCCCCATCCACCCCTTCCCACTTCCCTGTTCTGATATTACCCTATACTGCTACAATGAGTCTTTCCATAACCAGGGGCCACTCCTCCTTTCTTTTTGGACATCATTTGATGTGTGGATTATATTTTGGGTATTAAGTTTCTAGGCTAGTATCCACTTATTAGTGAGTGCATACCATGATTGATCTTTTGAGACTGGGTTATCTCACTTAGTATGATGTTCACCAGCTCCATCCATTTGTCTAAGAATTTCATGAGTTCATTGTTTCTAATGGCTGAATCGTACTCCATTGTGTATATATACCACATTTTTTGTGTCCATTCCTCTGTTGAGGGATACCTGGGTTCTTTCCAGCTTCTGGCTATTATAAATAGGGCTGCTATGAACATAGTGGAGCATGTATCCTTATTACATGCTGGGGAATCCTGTGGGTATATGCCCAGGAGTGGTACATTATATATGCTTAAAATCTTTTGTTTATATGTTTCTGTAAAAACATGGTTTTGTAGGTAGGGCAGAATGTTGTTTTTCAGCCATTTCTGACTTTTTTTATCTCTCTCTGTAACTGTTGTGACCAATGATCTAAATTTATTGTGTGGACTTCATGTCAATGTTATATTTTTATAACAGATGCTGATTTTAAATGACTTTTTATGTGTATGATACTGCTTTGACTTTCATCTACAAGTGTCAGTATCCTACCCTCTTTCTCTCACTTCAGGGGATGTCTAAGACATTGGGGGCAGATCTCTTCAGAACCCAGAGTTATTTTCCAAGGCTCCTAACTATGAAAATGAAAGAACTCATTTTCTTTCCCTGTAGGACACATGAGTGCTATATCTTTAAGCTAAAAAGACGGAAGTTCTTTGAAGTTTAGCTTTCTGTCATAGGTTTACCTGATCAGGCCAGACTTACCCAAAACCTCCTTTCTCTTCACAGCTGGGTATCAATTCATGTGTAACTGTGAAAATGATATCCTACCATGATTTTAGGTCTCTAGCCCAATGAAAGAGTAGCATTCTATAGGATGTGAATAGGAAAAGATTATGGGGACTGACTTATATTTCTACTCATTAAACATATCTTTTAATGAATTTTTCTAGTCATGATTTTGGGTGCTATACTTGTATTTTTAAATTTTTGTTACTATTTTTTTACTTACATAGAGAAAAGCCTCAATTATTTGTATATTAGCATCAAATTGAATAATCCCACAAGTTGACTTATTAATTTTATCAGATTCTGTAATTTTGTATCTAAGATTATATTGACTAAAATGGCATATTTAGTTCTGTCAAATACTGGAGCTGAGCTGAGTTTAACCTCCTGGCAACACATTTGACTTACATCAATCTTATACAGGAGAAATTAAGTCTTGAACCCCAATTGTACTGTTGAGTGTAATTTGATGACCTTCACCAGACTGAGGAGAGCCATTCAGTTCTTCCTGACTGAAAATATTATCAATCCCTGACAAATTTTATCTAGTGTTTATATATATATATATATATATATATATATATATATATATATATATATATATATATATATTTCACTTTCAAACTAGATCACGGTAAATCATATTCAATATGTAAAAAATATTCAACTAAAATTGATTTTCAAAGTTAAGCTCCACTTCAACATATTGTGGTAGTCTCTGTATATGTATATGTATGACTGGATTTGATTTGATAGTGTGGTGTTATCTATTTCTCTATTCTTTTTAATATATCTAATCATCTTAGAATTTCCATTGCTGTGAAATAAAACTATGACCAAAGTAAAGCAGAAAAGGAAAATATTTAATTCGCTCTAGCTTACAGTTTCAGAGGTTTCATCCATTGTCTTTATGGTGGAGAGCATGGAAGCGTCTGAAAACACATGCTGCTGGAAGAGTTAAGAGTTCTCCATCTTGCTCTGAAGGCAACCAGGATAGAGACTGTCCTCCACAGGATTCTTTTCAGGAGGCTCTCTTCAATCCTGGTCACATTTTGAGCACTAGGATGCCACAAAGAATACTCCCAGAGTTACACATTTCCTCCAACGAGACCATGCCTATTCTAATAAGGACATACCTCTTAACAGTGTCACTCCCTCTGGGCCAAGCATTCAAACACATAAGTCTATGGGACCCAAATCTATTCAAACCTCTACACCAATGCAGTTTATTATATACATAAATATATGCATGCATGCATATACACATGCATACATACATACATATACACTCACATCATCTACAATTATCCTATCTTTCAAAATATAAGCCTAAGTTATACTAAAATACTAAACTGACACTGGCAATCAGAATCAATGTAATTCTTTATCATCCTCTGAACCATTAATAACACATTAATCATCAAATGGGTAAATAGATTTGGGGGTGGAGGAATAATAAAGCTCATTTGTAACTGATAAAGTATTGTTGCAGAAAATGATGTCTTAAAATACATTAAAATAATAAATTTAATTTTTTTTGGCTTTCCCAATGAAATCTCCTTTTTAATGGCATTCCTTTTCTTCCAACTTGTGAAAATTCCCCATTATTAGGAAGCTATCAAGCCTGCATTATAGAATAGATATGTCAGGGGCTATAAGTTGTTCTTTACCATTATTTCTTCCAAATGGAAACCATGAAGAAATTTATTTCTCTGTATTTCTGCATTCTTAAAGATTCTTACCTAGTAACTCTCTTTTATTTATATTTATGTTTTGAGAATCTCATTAGTGCATATAATGTGTTTTGATTAAATATACCTTTAAGTTCCTTCCCTACTTCCCTTACCACTATTTCCTCCCAATTTCTTGTGTGTTGGGAATTGGTTATAATGCTTTGTCTTAATTGGACTCCCAAAAGCCACACTTCCGAAACTGAGGGTTCCTGTCCCCAGCTGGCTTCAATTGGTAATATGGAATTGCAGTTGGGAGAGGGTGGATGGGTGGGTTGGTGGAGGAGCTCAGTCATAGAAGCAGGGCAGGGTGGGTGTGATAAGGGGTTTGGGAACGGGAAACCAAGAAAAGGGCTAACATTTGTAATGTAAGTAAGTAAGATATCCAATAAAAATGAAAAAGAATTGCAGAACAGCTAATGGTTGGGAAGGGAGAGGAAGGAAGGACTTTTAAATTGCATGGGCAAGTGACCAAGGAGAGAGAGAGAAGAAGAGAACCACCAGGACTCAAAGGGAAAGAGATATGATTTAAGAGCTGCAGGAGGGAAAGCATGAAACAATGTAGGTGGAAAGGGAATGCAGCCCTATGAGGGGCTCTGCCCAGAAGACAAAGCAGAAGACTTCTGTCTATTTTCTTCTGTGTATTTTGTCAGCAAAGACAAAATACAGATTTAAACAGTGGTAAGCCAGGAATATTGGGAGTGTGTACTAGCTACAAAGAGGTTTAGAGGTGCCCAGCCATTGAGATAGTCAAGGCATATCAAAGTTAGCTGGTGTGTATGTGTGTGTATGACTTGCAAACTCAGAGCTCTTGGGCAGGTGCAGTATATGAAGGACCCACTGAGAACTGAGAACATCAAGTGGTTTAACTAATTCACCAGTCATTAAAAAAAAACACACACACACATTGTGATCCCAGCAGTGCTGGCTGTGTGTATGTGTGTCTCAGAGGAAGAATTAAAAATGTCTGGGAAATATATTTTTTACGTTCAAAATCTTTATTCATTAGGTAAGTGCAAATTGAAACTAATTTGAGATTTCATCTTACTCATTAAGAAAGGTTTTGGAAACAGTCATGTTTATTTTGAACTTATAAAATATCTTGGATAATATTTCTCTTAATTTTGAAATTAAAGATTAGTACTTTAAAAACATTTAATAACTGTGCAAGTATTTTTAAATGATGGATTACGCTTATTTGATGAAACTTGCCTAGTTATGACATGCTTTTTCAGGACTTTTTAAGGAACATACTTATTTCATGCAAACTGTCAAAATCATTGTTATAAAATAATATGTAAGATGCCCATTTCTAGTGGTTTTAAGAAATCCAGTGCTGTCTTTTAGATTGAATATTTGTAAATTCAATATTCTGTGTCTGACAGGTTTTAAGTATTTCTCACAGAAACAACCTTAGGCCTTGTCAATTTTCTCTGTAGATTCTCTTCTGTTTCATCAATTCTTTACCCCATTGCTCCTCTTTTATTCAGTCTTAATCTAACATCCTTTTCTACGTCTCAAAAAGGAAACCTTGATCCATGACTTCAGACATTTCTATGAAAAAAATCTTAAAATTGTAAACATGACTGAAAACACTGGTATAAGTACAACCTACCCCACGTATTGAATGTAAATTTTTTTCTCTTTCTCCTCTAGTAGTTAAATACAAAGGAAGGAGTGTATGCATAAAAAAGGACAAAGATATAGGATCTGAGTCCATCTTGAATGATATTTACCTGAGCTTTAGGTTTAAACAAGTAACAACTCAAGCCAGAGATGATAGGAACATGCAGTTACACAGTGCTGGTCCATCCTGTTTCAGCTCCAGTCTGACATCAAATTGCTGTCACTAAAGGAGAGGCAATTGGAAACTAAACAAGAGTCTCTGTTCTGCATTTCCTTCACTCGAAGGTCACTGGCCTGTACTGCACACCCTATGCCTCTAAAACGATGCCTTATGTATCTTTTAAAAGATTCTTTTAGTTATATTTAGTGGTACAGAAGGAGAGCACAGATTGAAAATACACCAGAAAATAAAAAGATACCATTTAATAGAAAAAGCTGGGGCATAGATGCTGCATTTTAAGGAAATAAAGTCCAAAGAGTAACATGTCCTGTTTGAGTTGGAAAGGCTGCACAGCATAATCAAATCAGAATTACACACCTTTGATTAGAGCTAAAGACTGAGAGAATCAACTGTAGACCTCAGTGCTGGATTCAGATCTGGATGGAATTGTCCTTGATCTTATTTTGTGTCACTGTAGAATCCCTGATAAGTTTCAAAACAAAAATGATACTTGTTTAATAGTCTATGAATATTTGGAGAGATTACTTCATATTTATGACTACCAATAATCCAGCTAGATATACAAACGAGCATCAGCAAAATAACAATGTGTTATTTATATTACAGTAAAACCAGTGGCTTTGTCACAATCTATTAAGGCCATTTTCTCCTTATGTCTCTATTGTTTTAATTGGAGAGAGTGGTGAGAGAGATCATCTGTTGCTTTCAGCAAATTCTGCTCATTTAAAATGTGTACTCAGAAATACTTGAGTGCTGTTTGTTGGCTTTGGTATCTTTCTAAAATAAAACTACCAGGAACATAGTTCTTTAAAATCAAGTACATTGGAAATCTATAATGTTGAGGCACCATGCTGAGCATGCCACAGACTGGTACGGGAGAGGCAGGAGCATCCGGCCTTTATGTATTCACCGAGATCCTCCAGTGAGCCAAACACCCTCAGATTTGCCACTTCACTTTCCCGAGACTAAGCTCTTCATCTACAGACTAGGCAAGTTGCTCAGTTTCGATCTATAAGCATTTAATTGACAATACAACCCTATTAATTAGGGCATTGAAATTCTGACTGTAGTCTTTCCATGGCTGCTTGTCCTTAGGCAAATAACCCAGTCTTTCTGATCATTGCTTTCTTCAGCAGAAAGTAAGTACAGCTCATAGTTTTTGAGTCGATTAAATAAAAAAAACTTACATGAAAGTGCAGCTAATGCTTTGAAATCTTAGTAATTCTGGGTGGTGTCTACCTGCTAGAGAAGAAAGTGTAGTTTCTTTATGTGACTAAATGAAGGGGGAAGAGCTAAAAGCAATGTGTTTGTGGCTAACAGGCAAGAAACCCTCGATTTTTGAAATCATTTGCAGAAGTAGCTTTGAAATTTTAAAGGGTGAATAACCCTAAATTTGATTATTGATAATCCAGCTCTTTCCATATTTCCTATGATTATGTTTTTGATGTTTGTTCAGAAAAATGAGTTGCTTCCATACAGATATTGCAAAACACACTGAAAAGTGAGCTCACGGGATGCTTTCTACTCTTCTAGTTCTGTTAGCTGCCCAGGGGGGCTATGCAGCCTGGCTCTGTGGGGAAGATGAAACACATCCCCTAGACAACGTTTAAAGAGCAACAAACCAACAAGTACAAATCAATAGCCTATAAAATGAGTGTCTAAGTGCAGAGGGGATCCTTTGGAAAGCTTTCTTCAAAGCAATGCCATAGACTCAAAAGGTTTTTGTGCTGTACTTAAGGAAAGACAAAGAAAAGCACAGTTCAGTTAAAGACCACTTAAGGGGAGACAAAGTCACAAAAAGAGAGTATTTGTGTAGGTGTGAATTTCGTCTCTGTTTTTTGTTCAAGTTTTATTTTTGTCTTGATTACTTTTAAATTCGTACATAACATTATTTTATCAATAATGTCTGTATATCATGTCTTCTGTAAACCATGGAACCATTGGGAACATAGGTTAAAAAAAATTAACATATTTATATCAAGATTCTTGAAATTTATAAGATAAAACACATTCATTATCATTCATTTTCAAAGAGTATTAGTTTCTCACAAATAAAAATTCTATTGCAAAAAAAAAAGAAAAAAAGAAAAAAAGAAAATGATTTCTGAGCCAGCAATAAGGCTGGTAAATGGTCCTTCACCACAAAACCAGTCATCTGGGTTTGATTTCAAGGATGGACATGATGGATGGAGAATACAAACTCTCTCACATTGTTCTAAAACCTCAACAGATTTGCCCAACATGTAGTATATAGATGCAGCGTAATAGTTTGATTACTGTTGCTGTAATAGAACTCTAACAAAAACTACTTGGGAAAGAAAGGGGTTGTTTAGCTTTTACACTGTGGTGGCTTAAACAAGAATGACCCCCATAGGTTCATTGTATTTGACTACTTGATTCCCAGTTAGTGGAACTTTTCAGGAAGGATTAAGAGATGTGGTTTTGTTCAAGTATGTTACTAGAGGCTGACTGAATTTAGAACAAAATTATCTTTCCTTGGTATGGTGTCTCACCCACCACTACTTTGTATTTATGTGAGTTTGAATACTATTTTAAGCTCTGGTTTCCTTATTGTGAATTAGTGCAAAAAAGAAAAAGAAAAAGAAAAAATCTCATCCAGGGCCCAGTATCACTACCCAGTGCTTATGAATCAGGATGTAAAGTTCTAGTTAATGCTCAGTGTAATGCCTAATTGCTTCTAGTGAGATGATAATGCCTCTGCAAGCAAGGTTAAATGTTTTCTTTTATAAAAGTTGCCTTAGTCACAGTGTCTCTCCATAGCACAGAACACACATACCAAGATACACCTCTTAATTACAGTGTATCATTGAGGGAAGACAGCAGGAGCCTGGAATCAGGAACTAAAGGAAAACCATTGAGAAATGCCCCTTACTAACATGTTCCTGAAAGCATACTCAGACTGTATTTTGTTTGTTTTCTTTTGCTTTATTGTTTGCTTTTAAACTATCTTATGGCCATCTGCCTAAGGTGACACTGACAACAGTAGTCTGGGTCCTTATACATCACCATTAACCAAGACAATATCCCACTGACATTCTTGCAGTTCAACATGAGGAAGGTCTTTTCTTCATTGACATTCCTTCTTTCTAGACAAAACAAACAAATAAGTAAATAAACACAACACTTACACATAAATACACACACACACAAGTGTAATAAAATTTAAAATAGTTTCTATAAAATGAATAATCCCCCAAAAACAGCAGAGGATAAAAAATTAAAAAGCTAGAAAATAAAAGAAAATTATACTACTTAGAAACCAGGCTGATTAGAATACAAATCACACTTATAAAAATCTTAAAATAATTTTATGATTATTATCATTATCTTGTTTTTCATTGTGTTCTCATTCAGTAACATTTACATGAATAATTGGAAATAAATGACTGGAAAATATTTTAATCATATTTTAATAATGAATGTTGATTAAACATATAGCTTTAAACCAGTGTCATATACACTGTGCTTTCCATGATCACTATGACAAATAAATCTGTTTTTCTCATTGCTGTGAAAAATATGCAATAAAAGCAAATTAAAGAAAGTATTTATTTTAACTCTTAGTTTGATGACAGGGTTCTCCAAGGTTAAGAAAGAAATCTTGGAGGACACAGGAGCCAGTGGTGTTTGGTCACATTGCTTCTACCTTTAAGTAGCACAGAGTGATGGGATACTGCTGTTCTCAATCTCCATATATAGTAGAAAACTTCAGTGTGGGTCCTCCCATTTCATTTAGCCCCTTCTGCAAGTTTTCTTAGACATGGCCAGAGGTTAATCTCTTAGGTGATTGTATCCTCTGTCAAGCTGACAATTAATATTAGCTATTGCAACTACTCAATAATCTTATCTTAGAGCAAAATGCATGCATCTAATTCTCTATGTGGTCCTTGAGAAAACAGAAGGAGTAACAATACAGAAAGCATGTGTAGGAATTTGAACAAAACAGTAGTTCATATTCCTTCACGTTGCAAACACAAATATGAAAGGTTAGCTCGCCTGAATGCAATATAAACTACATAGGATTTTTAATCATGATTTCTTGTATACAATAATTCATTGTTAAAGTTCAAGAATACTAATGGTATCATTAACACTCAAAACCTAATTTGGTAAATGTTTCAGTAAATTTCAACTCAACCAGGAAAATGAAAGAAGATTTAAGTATAGCAAAACTGTCATATCCAGCAACATCACATGTCAGTTATGGGCAGTAATCATTTTATATTGTGGTCTTACGCTTGGTCAGTAAAGATGTACTTACTGAAGAACTGGATGCCATTACTTAGTGTGGAATTGTTGTTTTCAAATTAGAAATCATTTGCTCATTTATACATGGGCCCGACATCTATATCACTACTCTTTCTCAAGCCCCCAACTCATCCTATGTTCCACTCCTCCTCCCAGTTCACAATCTTTTCTTTGATCATAATTTTTTCATACCATGCATGCCTCTGTGTATATGCACATATAGATACCAACTAGGGAGTACACTTAGTTCCAGGATTGAGCATTGCAATCAGATAACCTGTGCATAAACTCATTTCTGTAGAAAACAAAGTAACCTTCTTTCAGTTGGCTCTGACTACTCCTTATCTGAAGATGTGACCTTATTGATTTTTCCCTGACAACTTTGGCATGTTAACTGGCAGTATGATTATTCTAGTCTTATGCAGGCAACCGTATTGTTAAAACATCATGGGTCTTTTTCCCCTGTCATATCTAGAGTAGACCATTGGGCATCACTCATGAGGGGTCTGTGGCTCTTAAAATGTTTTCTTCCTATCATTATCAATTTTTCAGGTCCTTAAATTGTGGAGCTTTTATTTGATATTCAATGAGTTGGAGTTGGACACCACACCTTCATTTTTTTCTCTGCAACTTGACAAGTTATAGACTTTGTAGTTTTCTCTATTTGTTGAAAACAGATGCTTCTTTGATAAGGAGTAAGAGATAAGCTTATTTGTGTGGTGTGAACAGAGCTAGAAGTTGGTTTAAGAAAATGGCAGTAGTAGTTCTTTCAGGTTTACGAACAATCCACCAATGGGCATTTTGCTAGGTTTATAGTACCAGGGATGAATTCCCTCCCGAGTAAGCCATAAGTTTAGTTAGATAGTTAGTTACTTAGTTAGTTAGTTACTTTCAAGATTAAAGAGCCACTAGTGATACTACTCTGGATATCTTATCTTGTGAGGTCATTAACTTTTGTAGTGTGTAGACTGTACAGCTAGATAGTCTATTGGTTGCTCCTCTTTCTAGACAGCTTATAAAACACCTTTTATTAGAGATGTTCCTCAGGGAGTAAGTAAGTTCTAGCTCACTTGCTCCAAGTCCTGTGTCTGAAATATATATATATGCCTTTGACAATAGGTTTTACTTTCAAATTCTGGAAGTCAACCAAAGGCAGTAACAATATTCCCTATTGTTTTTAGAAGATTATTATATTCTCCTGACCAACAACTACAGGGAAGTTTCCCATACTTGGCCCTGTGGTTATGTTAGAATGTACATAGCTATTAGTTATTGGGGGAGAAAATATAACCCCATTTGTCATATATATAATATATGATATATGATATATGATATATGATATATGATATATGATATATGATATATGATGTATGATGTATGATGTATGATATATGACATATGATATATGACATATGATATATGAAATATGACATATGACATATGATATATAACATATAATTAATATAATATATAATATATGATATATGATATATGATATATGATATATGATATGTGATATGTGATATGTGATATGTGGTGTGTGATGTGTGATGTGTGATATGTGATATGTGATATGTGATGTATAGTATATAGTATATAGCATATAGCATATAGCATATAGCATATAGCATATAGCATATAGTATATAGTATATAGTATATGGTATATAGTATATAGTATATGAATATATGAATATATAAGTGTGTGATGTGTTTAGGTATTTGTTTATTCATATATGCATGTACATGAATATATTTATATTTAAATTAAGCTTCTAATATATATATATATATATATATATATATATGCCTATATATATCGTATGTTTTCCTATGACCTTTTCAAAAATCCTTAGTGTTACTTGTCTTTCCATCTCCTGCTATATTACCTTTCTTCTCCCTTCCACAGTTACAAATTGTGGTGTTTAAATGAGAATGACCTTCTTACTATGTATGTTTGAGTATTTAGCTTGAAATTGGTTGGCTTGTTGGGACGGATAGGATATGTGGCATTGTATAAGGAAGTCTGTTTGAGCTTTCCAAAAACTCATGTCAAACCTCTCCCTTTGGTTCCCACTTGTGGATCAGTCATAAGCTTTCAGATGTTCCTGTTCCCATGCTCTTGTTTTGACCTTATAGACTCTAACACTTCAAATTATAAGCCCAATTAAACCCTCTTATATAAGTTGTCTTGGATGTGGTGTTTAATTACAACAATTGAATAGCAACTACAAAGAGCACCCTACCCCATCCTTGTACTTCCCAGTAACTCATTTGCAGTACCTGTCTCCCTTTATATGCCTTCTTTAGAGTGCCCTCTCTCCCTGATACCATGGTTCCTTTTTATCTTTCTGGCTTATTTAGATATTGCAGGTTATATGTACAAATCTAAAGATTTAGAGCTATGTTCTATTGTTACAAGATTCCCTGTCCTATCACATTAGGGCAGTGGGAGACCTGTGATTGGACAGGGAAAAGGGAGGAAGGGCTAATAGTTGCAAAGACAGGGAGCATCTCAGGGTAGGAAGAGAAACTTAGATGGCTATTGAGGTGTATCTGTGTGGCGTTTTTAGCCAAAGTAGCTGTGATTTTATAAGGTAAGAAATATTGGGATAAAGCTTTTATCATTATCAATTGGCTCTAAAATTATTATATTGACATCTTGTAAAGTGTGATTTTATTGTTCAGTAAATCTGATTGGTTAATTAAGCTTTAAGAGTCATGATTCTACTGGGTCACTAAATATTGTCTTATAAAACCATGAGGTTGGTGATTCCATTTAGTTACTAGAATGTGAGATCGCTGACTACATGGATTTATGGCTGTGGAAGAACTAGCAGCTCCAGGGACAAGCAAATGAGAGCTGGAGACAACTGTGATCAGGTGCAGCAGAGTCTAACTGGGGAAAGTAGCTCAGTGAGAACATGCCAGTGCCAGCAAGCACTCAAGAGTGTAGTCCAACACCAAGGGAGCGTGTGAGGTCATTTCTTTATAATATTTCCCACAACAGGCTATATGTAGAAAACATGTGATTTTTGTCTTTATGGATCTAGGTTACCTCATTTATAAGTGTCAATTATTTTGATCTTCCAATGTTCCTATATTTCTGGAGTACAAATAAATGCTAAATAAGTAGTAAAGAAAACTTAGTAATCTTTTCAGAGAAAATGCTAATTTATACATTTTGATCTTCTGGTTTTTAATCTTTTCAGCAACATGAAAGTACAGAGTTGAAACTTCTATAAATAGAAAGCTTGGGAGATGGCTCTTGCAGAAGACCTGTGTTTTGTTCCAAGCACCCATATGGTGGTTTATAACCACCTATAAGTCTAGTTCTATATGATATGATGCACTCTTCTGGATTATGTTAGCATTTCATCTGGTGTACACACACACAAACACGCACACGTGCACACACATACGTGCATGCAGCACAACAGTCAAATGTGTAAAACCAAATATTTTAAGAAATAAAATGATAGAAGATTCCCTGCAAACACCTGTCTGCCTTCTCTGACTCTATTCCCTAGGAATTTCATAGAGCCTCATGTACCCAGCTTTCCTCACTCACCCCTTCCTTTGGGCCAATACTCAGAGGCACTCTGTACTTGGAAACCTGCTGGCAGCTCCAGCCTGCTAATGACGAAAGTGATCTTCACTTGCCATCCTGTCATCCATTTCCAATTCCCTAGACTCATGCAGCCAGAGCAGCCCTTCTTCTTTGACTCCATTTCCTGGAGACTCCTATGTTCTTCATACCATAACTACCTTCTCTCCTTTCTATGAACTCTCTTTGCCATCCTTTCTAGCCTGTGCTCATGACTTTATAATAATTCCCAATACCTAGAAATATCTAACTGCACATGGTTAGGATTTAAAGCAATCCCTATAACACAATACCCTATGATCACATGTTGTTTCTAAGATCCAGAAAGAACAAAAGAAAATAAAGAATACCTGTCCAGTAAAAAAAAAGAGCAGACATCAACACATAGTATCACAGTGATTCTAAACCCAGATGCCTCAGCACAATCACAAATCAAAATCAATACCATCCTTTACCTTTCTGGTAAGGGTAATATGTCTTTACCAGAAACCAACAACATTAGGCCCTGAGAGAGGTGCAATATAACTAAATCCCAAGACAAGGACTTTAAAAAGCCTATCATAAATATGGTCAAGAACCTTAAAAGAAGATATAAACAAACCCCTTCATGAAACAAACCGTAGAAATGAAATAAGAAAAACAGTTCAAGTCATGAAAATAGAACTAGAATCACTAAAAAGATCCAACCTGAGATAAAACTGGAAATGAAAAATTTCCAGAGATTAAAAAAGAGAAGCCTCACTAACAGAAGAAAACAGATGAAAGAGCAGATCTCAGGTGTTGAAGGAGATAAAATGAATAACTCAGGATAAGCAGGCCGAGAAAGAAATTAGGGAAATGACCCCCTTCACAATAGCCACAAACAGTAGAAAGTTCCATGGGGTAACTCTGACCAAACAAGTGAAAGATCTCTATGACAAGAACTTCAAGACTCTGAAGAAAGAAATGGAAGAAGACCTCAAAAAAATGGAAAAACCTCCCATGCTCATGGATCAGCAGGATTAATATAGTTAAAATGGCCATTTTGCCAAAAGCAATATACATATTCAATGCAATACCCATCAAAATCCCAACTCAATTCTTCATAGAGTTAGAAAGAGCAATTCTCAAATTCATCTGGAATAACAAAAAAACCATGATAGCTAAAACTATTCTCAACAACAAAAGTAATTCTGGGGGAATCAGCATCCCTGACCTCAAGCAATATTACCGAGCAATAGTGTTAAAAACTGCATGGTATTGGTACAGTGACAGGCAGGAGGATCAATGGAACAGGATTGAAGATCCAGAAATGACCCCACACACCTATGGCCACTTGATCCTCGACAAAGGGGCTGAAAACATCCAATGGAAAAAAGATAGCCTTTTCAACAAATGGTGCTGGTTCAACTGGAGGTCAGCATGCAGAAGAATGCAAACTGATCCATCCTTATCTCCTTGTACTAAGCTCAACTCCAAATGGATCAAGGACCTCCACATAAAGCCAGACACTCTGAAGCTAATAGAAAAGAAAGTGGGGAAGACCCTCGAGGACATCGGTACAGGGGAAAGTTCCTGAACAGAACACCAATAGCTTATGCTCTAAGATCAAGAATTGACAAATGGGACCTCATAAAATTACAAAGTTTCTGTATAGCAAAGGACACCATCAAAAGGACAAATCGGCAACCAACAAATTGGGAAAAGATCTTCACCAACCCTACATCAGATAGAGGGCTAATACCCAATATATACAAAGAACTCAAGAAGTTAGACCCCAGAAAACCAAATAACCCTATTAAAAATGGGGTACAGAGTTAAACAAAGAATTCTCACCTGAATAACTTCGGATGACAGAGAAACATCTTAAAAAATGCTCAACATCATTAGTCATCAGGAAAATGCAAGTCAAAACAACCCTGAGATTTCACCTTACACCAGTCAGAATGGCTAAGATTAAAAACTCAAGGGAAAGCAGATGTTGGCAAGGATGTGGAGAAAGAGGAACACTCCTCCACTGCTGGTGGGGTTGCAAATTGGTACAACCACTCTGGAAATCAGTCTGGCGGTTCCTCAGAAAACTGGCCATGTCACTTCCAAAAGATCCTGCTATACCACTCCTGGGCATATACCCAGAGGATTCCCCAGCATGTAATAAGGATACATGCTCCACTATGTTCATAGCAGCCCTATTTATAATAGCCAGAAGCTGGAAAGAACCCAGGTATCCCTCAACAGAAACATGGATGCAAAAAATGTGGTATATATACACAATGAAGTACATTGTTTCAGCCATTAGAAACAATGAACTCATGAAATTCTTAGGCAAATGGATGGAGCTGGAGAACATCATACTAAGTGAGGTAACCCAGTCTCAAATGTTCAATCATGGTATGCACTCACTAATAAGTGGATATTAGCCTAGAAAACTGGAATACCCAAAACATAATCCACACATCAAATGAGGTACAAGAAGAACGGAGGATTGGCCCCTGGTTCTGGAAAGACTCACTGTAGTAGTATAAGGCAAAACCAGAACAGGGAAGTGGGAAGGGGCGGGTGGGAGAACAGGGGGAGGGAAGGGGGCTTATGTGACTTTTGGGGAGTGGGGGAACCAGAAAAGGGGAAATCATTTGAAATGTAAATAAAAAATATATCGAATAAAATAAAAATAGATAGAAAAAAATAAGATTGGGTGACTTCAATACCCCTCCCTCACCAATAAAAATATTATCTAGACAAAAACTCAACAGAGAAACACGGAAAGTAAATGTTTTCATAAATCAAATGGACCTAACAGATATCTACAGAGGATTTCACCAAAATATAAAAAAAAATATGCCTTCTTCTCAGTGGCTCGTGAAACATTCTCCAATATTGAATACATCCTCAAACACAAAGCATGCCTGAATAGATAAAAGAAAACTGAAATAATACCATGCTTCCAATCTGACGACCACAGAATAAAGCTGAGTATCAATAATAACTGAAGCAAAAGAAAGTTTATGATTTAATGGAAACAAAAAACTAACTACTGAATGAAAAATAGATCAAGATAGAAATAAAGATATTAAAGATTTTATAGAATTGAATGGAGATGAAAACATAATGTACTCAAACTTAAGAACACAGTAAAGGCTGTTCTAAGAAACCATTTCATAGCACTAAGTGCCTACATTAAAATGGATAGATGGATAGATAGATATAGATAGATAGATAGATAGATAGATAGATAGATAGATAGATAGATAGACTGCTGAGATGGTTCAGTCTTTAAAACATCTTCCAGAGTCCTGAGTCCAAATTAGAAGTCACAGAAGAAATGGTTAAATTTCTTGAAATAAACTATTTACCAAAGTTAAATCAATAGCAGATAAACAATTTTAAAAGAGTAATAACTCCTTGTAAATAGAAGCACTAACTAAATATTTCCTTACCCAAAATGCCCAGAGACAAATTCAGTGAAGAAGTCTCCTAAATTTTCAAAGAAGAAATAACAATAATATTTCACAAAATTATTCCACAAAAGTAGAGACAAAAGAAACACTGTCTAGTTTCTTTTAAAGGCCACAATTACTCTGATACCTAAGCAATATAAGGGCCTAACAAAGAAAGAATTCCAAAACTCTTAGGATTTCTCTTAGGACATAGATGCAAAAGTTCTCAATAAAATATTTGCAAGGTAAATAAAAGAACACATAAAAAGATCATCTACCATGATCAAGTAGGGTTTATCTCACATATGAGTAGACAAATGCAAATCAATAAGCATGATCCACCATATAAACAGACTAAAAGACAAAAACTACATGATCATGTCATAAGATGCAGAAAAGGCCTGTGACAAACTCCAACACTGTCATGATAAAGGTCTGGGAGTGACTAGAGATACAGGATAATTACCTCAAAATAATAGAGGAGATTTACAGCAAACTCACAGCGAACATCAACCCAAAGAAAATCAAAGTTCTTCCACTAAAATCAGGAAGAAAACAAGCATGTCTACTCTCTCCATATATTACTTGAATTCATAGCACCAACTCATAAGACAACTAAAGGAGATCAACTAGATACTAAAAAAAAAAAAAAAGCAGTCAAAGTATCTTTACTTGAAGATGACATTAGATAGCACCTAAAAATTCCACCAGGATACTTATATAGTTAAAAAAACAGTTTCATCAAATTTGCAGAATACAAAATTAAACCATAAAAAATTCTTATACACAAATGACAATCCAAATGAGAAAGAAATCAGGGAAACAATATTTTCTATAATACCCTCAAAAAACACCTTAGGATTGGTTACATAGGATTATAATCAATGTAATATTGAAGTAAAAAAAATGAGGAAGATATCAGAAGATGGTAAGATCTCTTTATGTGCATAGTTAGTAATGGCTTCTATAATAGTTGGCCATTCTACCAAAGTAATTGTAGATTCCATGCAATCCCCATTCAAATTCCAACACAATTCTTCACAGATCTTACAAAGACAATTTCCATCTTCAAATTAAAACCGAACACAGATAAAAAGAAAAAGTGAATTAAAAGAATTATGAAAGTATCACCAACTCCAATCTCAACTGTACTGCAGAGCTAGAATATTAAAAATGCAAAGGTATTGGAATAAAAACAAATACATTGATAAACTGAATGAAATTGAAAACATAGATGTAAGCCAACACATTTCAGATACCAGTCTTTATATAAAGAAGTTAGAAATACACACTGGAATAAAATGGAGCATCTACAAGAATTGGTGCTGGTCATGCTGATGTCTACATATAGACGGCCACAAATCGATTCATACTTAACAGCCTGCACACTCAAAACTCAGATCCAAAGGGATCAAGGACCTCAACATAAGGGCAGACCCACAGAGTCATACAGGAGAGAAAGTGCGGAATAATTTTGAACTCATTGTCAAGGGGAAAGACTTTCAGGATACTGATAGCATAGGCACTAAGAACAACTTATAATTGGGAGCTTCATGAAAGTTAAAAGGTTCTGTACAGCAAAACACACACACACACACACACACACACACACACACATCTGATAAGCAGGCTGCAAACCATATACAGAGGTTAGGTGTAGAGTAAGATATTAACTGCAAGGGAAGGATCACCTGAAGAAGCGAATATAAAATATACATCTATGGACGGGCTAGGGGATGGAACTAGGGAAAAGAGAACAAGAGAACTGAATGGAGAGTAGGGGAGAGGAAGGTAGCCTGACTGACACACATAAAGCTCACGGAGACCATGGCAGCCACCACAGGGTCTGCCATGTTTGGAGACAGGCGGGGGTCCCAGCACTGAGAAGAGTGGTGGACACAAGCTCTCATTTCAAATGCAAACTATCTCCAATTAATAACCACCTGCATAGAGCAAACTAGTTTTCTCCAATGGGGTCTCATGGGGTATAGTAACCACACTTAGGGACAGGCACAATGCCCAAAGGCAGATGGCCAGCACAAAACTGACTCTGAGCTATTCTTGGAGGCATTTTGTTTCATAGTGCTTTGTCTGTGCATTTTTTTTTAACTTTACAGTTCTGCTGCTTATCTATTATGATTCTCTGTTTTGTGTTTTAAGGGATTTCTGTGTGTGCAAATGTATGTGTGTGTGCAACTGTATGTAAATTTTTGTGCTTTTTCTTTGAGTCTTTTTTCCTGTTTGTTTGTTTGTTTTGTTCTACTCTGGTTTGTTTGTTTTTATTTTATTTTTATATACCTGTTATTTTTTTAAGAGAAAGAAAGAAAGAAAAGGTGTTAATTTCAGTGGGTGGGGAGGTGGTGAAGGTGTTGGAGGAGTTACCAGAAGGAAAACGGTGATCAAATTATACCTCACAAAAATTATTTTCAATTAAAAACAGAATAAACAAATAATGTTAGATAAATCAAAAACCAATAGTTGATGAGAAGGAACTACAAAGAACATTCCCTACTAAGAGTTGATCAGCATGTCTCCTGTTTAATGAATGAAATAAATTAACTTTAAAAGCAAATTATTACTCTTTTATTTACCCTTTGTAACAAGAGGCATTGTCAACATGTGAGATCTGGTACTGAATCACAGATGGCTACTTACAAAGCAGTTAGCTTTCACTTCTAAACCATTTTTGGAGCTTGACAATTATGTTTACAACTGCTTTCCTGTTATCTGTCCACTGATATATAGCTTCTTCAATATCCTGCATGGCTGTCAAGAGACAACAAAAAAGGATAACACTTATGAACATTGGTTTCTGTTATAAGAAACTTGATTTGATCATGTTATAACCATTCTGAAAACAGATAGGTGGAAATATTTGGCACAAATAAAAATAATTTGCAGCTATAATCTAATTGAGGTTAATAAGTACCAGAGCTTGGGTTGACAGGCTGGAAATTTAAAGCTGTGCATGTGTATGCATGTGTGTGTGTGTGTGTGTGTGTGTGTGTGTGTGTGTGCTTGTGACAGACAGGGAGAGACAGAGAGACAGAGAGAGATAGAGACACAGAGAGAAAGAGACAGAGACTGAGAGAGAGACAGAGACAGAGAGAGAAAGACACAGAGACAGAGAGAGGAAAGAGAAAAAGAAAGAATCAAGGTAAAACACCTGCTTAAAATTACAGCATGTACATTATTATCCATAAACACAACTCTGATTTTCAAATAGATATTTTAACATATTGTATTTTAATGAGGTATATGCTGTATTTCAGGCCCATGTTTTCTTACCATTCTTGCTGAAATGAAACAGTAGGTTCTCTTACTGATGAAGCTTTTGATGAAGTCTCCCTGTAACCTTCTTGGAATAGCAGAAATTCTAACAGAAGTTGCATAGGGATCTACATATTGTAACTTGTTAAATTTAGATTTTACTTGTGTCCATGAGCCTGCAGAGCATAATCATTCCAAGAAGTCTCCACATGGATTTAGCAAGAAAATAATATATTACAAATTATATACATATATATTTACAAATGTGCATATATAATGAATTATTATTTATGCATATTGTATATAGATACATGTGTGTATATGGATAGATGATTGATAGATACATAGATACATATGTAATATCTGTTCTTATTATCTGTTCTTAAAGTTTACTCTGGGAAGACCACCAAATAGCCTTGTCTATCAGTACCTTTTTGCATTCCTACTGATCCCCGTCTGTTTGTGTGACAGGCACAGAAAAAGGTAGTGATTGTGCTAATGCATTTTCTCCATCAATAGATGTTAAAAATGTTTGCAAGTTTAAACAACGTATGTATTTAAATGGACTTTAACAATCAGACCATTAAATGTGTGATTGCTCACACACAGTAATCTGATTACTTTCTTAGGCTCTGGCTATCCCGTTCATTCTCTTTATTATTTTGCAATCTGTACCTTGCCATGGATAATAGGGAGTGCTGAATTCATGATAGAACTTTGCATTTGCACTCAAGGATAGTTCTCATGTGTTTTGTTAAAGAGATGACCTAATTTTCATAGTAGAAATGCTGCCTTTGTGTTGGGTGTCAGAGCTCACAAAATATATCATGCTTGGTCCATACCATCACGTGTCATCTGCTCTTGCTCCTGGTAAGTTATTTGTGTGGCATCTCATTGACCTTAAAAATAGTGTAGAGTCAGAAAAACACTCTGAGTACTGGAGGTGGTCTGTTCCATGAGGTTGTGATATATTTAATAATATGAATGAGTTTAAGTAGGTCAATGAATGCACGGAGAGAAGGATGTGTACCACAGGAACACTACTGAAAAGCACACAGTTCCTTTCCAGCCTTGTCTTAGCATCCTGAGTGAGCTTTATAGTCTTTTACATACTGCATTATGATTTCCTCACTGACTGAGAAGTGAAGATCTCCTAGTCCTAAGACATGACTCCTCGTTTTTCAATTATAATGAAGAAAGGTCTTCTTTGTTGCAGGCATGTTTCAAGCAGTTGGCTGGTGGGACTTTGAGAGATGCTGCCACCTGTGACGGGGTGGAGTTATCATGATCAACCACTCAGTTCGGATTTCATCCAGTGGCCATGAGCTTTGTCTGATAGACGGTGGCAGGAGTAGGATTTGTAAAAAAGAGCAAACCAGGTAAGGTGTGAAGGAGACATCTGCTCATTCATCACTTGTACCAAAGGCTTTGCTATGCTTCCAGGAAGTACTGAATAATGTATAGCAATGCGGTTGATTTTCTAAATCCACTGAAGAGGTTGTTAAAGAATGAGCCTTCTTTGCTTTACAATGAATTGAGTAATAATTGAGTCTTTTTTTTCTCTCAAGGGAAGAGAGAGGATATTTTAAGGTACATATTAAGCAGACCTGAAGATACTCTAGATTTTAATTTAATGTAATAGCCAAAACTTGCAGGTGATAGAGTTCTCCTTTGTAATGAGTTATTATGAACTCTAAGGACGTCAGCAATTGTACTTTTGAGAGTATAATAGAGAAAGTGTTGACTTGACATATTCATATTATATATAACATAGAAATATGAATATGAGTTCATAGTATGTGATCTTCTAAACATTCTTTATGCTTGCTTCAGCTCAGAAAATTATACCATTATTCTTGCTTTTATTTCTTTGACAGTATTTATTGTTCTGAATTCTATTCACATAGTATCTAAAATGATGTTGCACAGTCAGACTGGTATTGTTTAAAGAATATATAATAAGAAACTCATTCAAATCCTACCTATTTTTTGTTTCACTCTAAAAAATTCGACTTATTACCCAAGATCAGACCTTATTTTTATGATTGACTCTCTTCCACTCTAAAACATATTTTTAATTGGGCATTAGTTACCCTAGTAAGTAACTAGGGTTACCCTAGTAACCCAGAAGTTATTCTCTCTGCCTTTAAGAGAGTCAGCACTTCTGTAGCATCTCTTTATTTAATAAATCAAAAACAAAGTTCTGTACGCTGTATTATAACACCAAAACCATGAGTACATATTTTTAATATTGAATACAAGTGGGAGAGGTAAATGTGCCATACAACCATTTGAGTTCTTTGAAATTTTTGACTTTTAACTTTCTGAAAGAAAAGTAATGCCACTCATCTAATATAACATATATTATATATAATACATACACACACACACACACACACAGAGAGAGAGAGAGAGAGAGAGAGAGAGAGAGAGAGAGAGAGACAGAGACAGAGAGACAGAGACAGAGACAGACAGAGAGACCATTAGAACCTAACATGTGGACTGAAATAGAACTTTATAATATCCCGCATATTAATTACATAATAACATTATATTCTATATGATCACTTGGATGTTGGTTAGGACTTACAATGTGTTACCAATCAATGAATTGCAACAAGTCTAACAAGAATACTTTTGTAACCACTTATCAACATGATGCTACAAACCATAAATACGAAAACAATCTCTTATAGATTCAAAAGTTTTGTTGGAAATTATAAACTTGTGATAGAAACCTGAATTTGACAGACTGAGCTGATGGGGTAACTTGTTTCCTTGTGACAATGCCACAGTGTCATCCACATTTAGAAATTTAATGGATCTATAATAAATTAAAATGCTAGAATCACTACTGGGACAAAGATCAGTCCAACAGCATAACAGATATTTTTCTATTATACTCCAAAACACTGCTAATTTGGTCAGAACTTAGAGTAACACTTACATGTGAAATTCTCGGGGTTTTAAGCCTGCTTTGGATGAATATAGAGGAATATTTATCATAATTGTGTTTATTTTAGTATCTTCCACAAATCTGATTTTATATTAACAAGAGAGAGTGTTGTAAAGGAGAATAAAATGTTCAGTTTTCAAGAAAAACGCTCATGTCACAATCCAATTAGCCATTATCTTGCCACAAAGGTAGAGATCCCTGTTATTTTTGAAGTTTACTTCTGTAGGATATTTTGTTGCTGAATTGCTTGAGTCATTGGTTTAGGGAAAAGGTGCAGTGAGCAATGTGAAGCAGCTTCCTTTCATGGTCCTTTGAAGTAAATTTTGTTAGTTACAGCAGAGATAGAACCTTCTTCAATAGTGTGGGAAATATATAGTTTGTAGGTACTCTCTAGAACACATTTTTAGTTAAAAATTTACTATTTTTAAATACACAGAAATATATACATTGTTGCTTTATAAGTCACATTAACTAATAAATACTTTTATTTTCTGTTGTCTGAATGTCAGTTGCCCGATTTTATCGTGACATAGCTTACTATTAAAAAACAAAGATGTCAAGGTTGCCAACTTAGATTTTTCAAAAGTTTATTTAAAATATCCATGAAATTTTGCTTGATTTGATACCTTAAAAACATTTTATTCTTTCCTAAAGCACTCTTGAAGGAAAGGTTTTCCTAGCTCAGAATTATAGTATTATGTTTGAACATAGAAGCAATATTAAGCTATAAAGACAGGATATGAAAGGTGAGATTGTTTTCCAAAGCACTTCTAATAATAGTTTACTCCATGGAACAGGATATGTAGTCTCCAAGACAATTCATGAAAAACACTTAGGCTCCCTCTATACGCAGTGCATCTAGGCTCACAATGTGCCAACAGGGAAGTGAGATCTCGCCTGTCTATTTCTTCCCATTCTGAGGCCTTCAGGTATAAAATCTTGGATGCTTCATAAAGCAGGTCCTCTATCGGGACAATTATTACATGAACTTAAATGCTTTCTGATAACAATCATTTGCCCTCTGAACATCGTTGGAATTTATGACCAATGTACAACAGTAAGTAGACAGAAACAAAATAACACTCTTCTCTTTCTTTCCATCAAGTAAGTAGTTTAATTCTAGTAAGTAGTTTAATTCTACAAAACTGGACAAACAAACCAAATAGACCATGACATGTGAAAAGCTCACTTTTGACAAAATATGTTAAAACTATTCATCAAATTTCTTCTTTTACCATATATTGAGATGAATTTTTAAGCATAAGAGGTTGGTAAAAAGACTTTAAAATGAGAGGCTTGTTATCCACCCAAATAAAGAGAAAGAATTTTAGGACATGACAGACATAAGAGCACAATATTCTCATTATACTATCTGATAGCCGCCTCATCATGGTGCTAAAATGAACATCACGTTGAAAGAACAGGAACGGGCACAGGATGAGATGGAAGACTTGACATATAGGTAGTGGCTGAGCTGAAGGACTCTGTATGTACAGGTATCATAAAATAGAAATTAATGTCATTAGTATAACCCAACTTACACGTTTATCTATATCATGGCAAAGCATAGAAAGGAGGCATGAGAGGTGTGTGTAGAGAGGTGAAATATACAGAGAATGCTAAGATCCTCCTCTGCAGAAAATATGTATAAAATAGATGACTGAATCAGCACAGCCAGCAATATTCCTTGTCTTCCAAGGGCTCTCATATACTGTCAAATGATAGCTAAACAATTGTTTCGACAATAAACTCCTACATCTCCATCTTCTAACATGTTTAGGAATAGCTTTAAAGTCCTCCACACAAAAGGTGAGCTTTTGACTGTCTTGTTTTCATCACATTCGTGGGCACAGCTTCACGGAGGTACACAAACTCTGAGTTTGTGTTTGGAACTTAACCTCAGATCCTCTGCTTGAAATGCATGCTTCAATTAAGATGGGGGCGGCTGCTACCCACTTTACTTTTCCCATGGGACTTTTATCTCTCAGGCTTTATCCTTCCCTTCATCATTTTATTATCACATCAATCACTGGGTTTCATTCCTCGCGAGCCCAGCATGCATGGCAGGCACATTTTTATGTCCAGAAAGCAAAGCTTCCCTACTTAGCATGTACTTCTTACTTAAACCTAATTAAGCAATTCTGCTGAAACCATCACATCCTTCCTACCACAATGCGCATTTGGTGAAAATAATAGGGAACACATGAAGATCTAGGGAAAGAAAAATTATGAAAATGCTCAGCAAATAAAAAGGTCACTATCAGTCTATGCTTTCTTTACATAATTCTCAGCGAGCCAGTGCACATTACCACCTCCAGCAGAGGAACATCCTTCCTTGCAACATCACCTTCACTCCAGTTATTTAATTGGAAATTACCATAGATACAAATCATTTCTCAAGTAAAGCAGAGTCTGGGCATTCATGTACTTATTTTTAGGTGCATTCTTTGACAGTCTGTGCAAAACCTAGTAGCTTTACTCTAAATATACAGTCAGGGAAATATTGATATTATTCATTGAAATATAGGGTTTTAAGGCTGACCTAATTAGATGTACATTAGATGTATCCATTGACTAAAGGAAAGTTCAAAGCCTTTCTTTTTGGCAATAGACTATTTGTGGTTCAGCAGAATAGTTTACCTCTTAATTGTAAGTAAATGAAATGGTCAAGGATTGTGCTTAGTGTTGTAAATGCCCAGTGTTATTTTTATTTTGTTTTGCTATTTTGTCTTGCTTTGCTTTGTCATCATCATCATCATTCACTTTTAAGTTCTGTGCTCTTTGAAGAAATTTTTGTTGAGTTCTATAAACTTCCTATTGAAGATAACAGTATCTTTATAAATCAAGGTTATGGTTATAGTTATAGCCTTTACGAGTGTTCTGCTTAACATCATATTATCATTCACATTATAATAATATTTCTGGGGGATGATAGCATAATTTTATTTACAATCAAAGATTACAATGTTTTTTCTTAGCAAATTATAGTGTTTAGATTCAATAAACCACACTGGAATCTCTCTAAACTAAATGTTAACACAATTTTACAGCTGCAACAGTTTACTTGTCTGTTCACACATTTCCCTAATTCAGAAACACTTGAGTCTGAACAATCAAGTCGGGTCTATAACTATGTCTATAACCATTTTAATTTCACATAGAGGAGGAATATTACTACATTTGAAAGGAAAAGTTTGAATTAAAACTGCATTTACTATGGTCCAATAATACTTTAAAAGTGGGTATCATGATTAATTTCACGTGTCAGTTAAGACTGTAATAGGAGAACAATGCAGATACATCAAAGATAATTACCCGAGTAGCTGGGCAGAGCACTGAGGACTCTTGGTAGTATGCAGTTCCACTCTTCTTAATGGAAACCACATCTTCATTACTAAGGATATGATGGAGGGTACTGTAGGTGAGACAGTGGTATTGAGAAATGGAGAAAGAAATAACCAGAGCTGGATCAATGGACCTTGTAGGATAGGACAAAGTGTGTCCATGACAAACCAAGACTCATAATCACACATCTTCCCTTAGAAGTTTGCTGTTACCCTCATGTGAACAGAAGGAGCTGATATTGATGAGGAATTGGTCATGCTTTTAAAAAAAATCATGATGTTGACTGGATTAAAACACAAGCAGCCACACCAATGGCTAACAGTCTAATAAAATATGTGCAAGAGGTTTTGGACTGAGAAGTAGGAAATCACTGAGTGAGAAAATTGAACATTTCATTAGAAAGGATTTATTCATTGAATTTCAACAAGAAATTGTCATATGACTGCAGAAAATTTTTACAAAATCTTTTCTGCACAAATGTAGAAGGGACAATAACCATACTATCTAAGTCATGTTACTTTCCATTAAATCTAACTTGGTAATGAAATGATAAACACCAAAAATTAAATATTAGTTCTATGTAAATCTATATTTGCCTCTCAATGTAGGTATAGCTATAGCTATATTTGAGATGAAGAAGCTGCAGGATATAATAATACATTTCTAAGACTCACATAGCTAACATGTCAAGACTTTTCTCTCAAGATATGTTCTTCACAAAAAGCATATGACATTTTCATATCACTTTGGTTTTCAGTTTTTAAACTAACAAAGCAAACCTTTTTCCAATGTATATGCTTACATCTCACGTAATTGTGTGATACATTGATGTGATGCTATATAACTTGCTGCTCCTTACTTGTGAGTGTATTTACATCTTTGATTGTGCATATGCATATGTGCCTGTGTGTTTATGATGCTTTGCTTTGAATCTGAAAATAATTGGGAGGATAGATTTCTACTGCTTCTTTTGTGTGGCAGTCCATTACTACAATGAATACAATGCATTGCGATTCTCAACAAATGTTTGCTGAAGGTACTGTTAACAGTCACCTGTGTTTGTGTTGTGAGGTGGCTAAATACACTTTCTTTTCAGCTGCTATCTCTTACTTGCCTCTCAGTTTTCCCTCTCACTTTTCTGCTCTCCTTTCTTCTCTTCAAACTCTAAAGCCTCCCTACCAGTAGACATACTAACATGTTTTGCTTTGCATTTTCTCTAAATCTATGCCAACTCTAATCTATAGCAACTTATCCTTCTTGAAATATAAAAGCTGCCAATAAACTTATAATTCTATTTTATATTCAATGAAATTCAAGCCAATGCTGCTTACCCTCTCTCCTGTTGACCACAGATTAATAATTATTTTAAGTGGTCTGCATTTGCTTGAGTTCACTACACAACCTAGGCTGACACTGAACTTGCTTGCAGCAATCCTTCTACTTCAGTCTCATGCCTTTCACAAGCTTAATAATAAAGTTCAAGATTCAGGCTGCATTTCCCATGTACAGTCCAGGCTAATTCCAAAACCGAAGCCACTTGTATCTGTTGCCTCATGAGAACTATCAAGATATTTTATGGATTCCAGGTAAGCGCTTCAGCTTCCAATTTTTCTTCCAGAGAGAGTCAAGACAATGTTTATCTTAAATATTCACTTTATTCTTAAGTATTGTGTGATGCCAGTAACAATTTGAATGGATGTGAAACATTACAAGAATTGCATCAGTAATTCTGTGAATCAGTATAGGAAAGCATAGCTAAGCAAATTCTGGGAAGGTGTGATAGTGGGCTGGAACATCCTTAAAATCTCTGTGACGGTTGTTGGCCTACAGCTAAAACTTGGTACAAGCATAATAAATCATGTGTATCATAAAGAAACTGTAGAATATCTTGGCGAGAAGGTAGCTAGGGCAGAGGTAGGGAAAAAACTTGTCTGATGTAGGTGAGAAAAGCTGGGTCCATTTGATTGTACAGGAGAATTTTCAAAGGCAGACACAGAACAAGAGAAGGTATTTGGGAGCAAGATTATGGAAGCCAAGACATGCCAGGGTAAATAGTTTGGAAACAAATTCTGAATCTATTCCCTCAAGAATAATCAAAATGCTTGATTATCATGAAATATGCAGAACAATGAGCTTCAGGAAACCTAAATTGAGTAAACTTGGCTTTTGAAAATTACTCATTTTTGTCATTTGCCCAACAAGTGAATTGGCAAGGAAAATCATTGAGAAAGGTAGGATCCATTTAAGCTGAAGATCTCAATGAAGTTATAAAGGATGCAAAGTTAGGAGAGGCAAACTGTAGAGCTAAACCACATGATTTAGCTGAGAAGCTGTGGATTTAGAGCTCACAGATTTTTTACTCATATTCTCTAATTCATGACCTGTGAATGAGCAACAGTTCTTATCATGGAAAATTATGCCTTCAGAAAGATATCTTTGGCAGACTTTGAATACTCCCCTGGTCAACAATAAGCCAGTCTTTGCTGCTGTTGGTCTTCTATAGCCTAGATGCTATCCCTCATTAAGCCAAGCAGAGACTGGGTCATTCAGCATAACAGTACCACCTACTTTATCAGCTCCTAGGAATCTAAATTGCCCTAAATGTTATTGTTGGTATTTTTTATAGATTTTCCTGAACACTTCTAAATTAACTTTACAGAAGTAAAATAGCATGGCTCCTTGCAATCATACCTGAGATATTTGCTGTCTCACTCCTTGACTATTTTGCAATCTGCGTGGTCTTTTCCACTTTTAGCACCACGCCATAATTTGGAGCCCCATTATATCACCTAAAATCATTTGATAGGTTTGTCCTTTAAAATGAATTTCCTGTCTAGAAGATCATCCAGATACCAGGATATGCGTCTTAACACAGAAGGATTTCACCCAAATTATAGTCACCAGGCAATGATAGAGAGAGATAGGGAAGGGAGGGAGGCTGGGACAAAGTTGGGGAGGGACAGAAGGAGGACAAGAGAGACAGAGAGGGAGAAGAGACAGAGACAAACAGACAATGAAAGAAGACAGACAGAAAGAAAGAAAGAAACAAACAAGAGAGAGAGAGAGAGAGAGAGAGAGAGAAAGACTTACTAGTAGTGATCCTCGCAGGTTTGTTAATCTCAAAGCACACATTAAACATCATTACCATGCCAGGAAGGATAAAGTATTATATCTTAATGCAGGATGGGAACTTTGTGTGATCAAACTGTTTATCTCTTGGGGTTGATAAATTCCATGCATCTTTTTAATTTTTTGCCTCTGTTCTCATACACTGTTCATCTTCCACTCGTATAATACGAGGTTCCAAACTCCTCTTCATCGTCCACTGATGCAGTGTCCACTACATCTGCTTCTCTCACTAGAAAGCGAGTCGTCTAAGGCAGGCCTTAGTTCCTATTCATCGTTGCTTTCCCAGGACATTTATATATCAGTTTTGGCACATATAAAGGAACATATGCATTTTCTTCTCAGTCATATCACGATTAGCTCATATAATTCTTCATCAATTTTGATGACTAGAAATTAAATCCTGATCTTCTTGTTGTCTTTATTTAACTGAAATGCCATTATGGGATGTGAGAAAAGAACAGTGGGTTCTAGAAAGCCAAGTAATAAATATTGGAGGCTGGAAAGTATGATGGAAATGATCAGCGTTGAAAACAAATTCTACCTCCCCCGATTGAAAGTACTGCAGAAGGTATTCCACAGTACTCAAAATATGATTGCATGAAAAACTACCAAAGTGATGGGAGCAATTAAATTCGTTAGAGAAAACCTATAGAAATGTTGTCAGTTTAATTGAATTTGCTGATTCCATATGGCTAAGCCTAAGCTAGGCTTTACAGATCACAACATTTTTTTTAAAATATATTTGTTTAATTTAACATGTCCAATATCATGTGTGAGTCCACTCTAGATGACTAGTTCAAAATCCTAAATAAAAAACCTACAAAGTAAGTTACATTTGCTGGCATCATCCCATAAAGTAAGCCTAAGATTCCAGTGTTCTTTCATGCCATATGTCCTAAAGTGACAATTAAAGTAAGAACATTTATGAATACAAGAGGCATCACCAAAACTATCTATACTAATAATTCAACACATTCAACTTGTTTCTAGAAGATAGATTTATAAGTAAAATGATACATAAAGGAGATTAAAACATATATCTAGGAGATGAAATGTGCTTAACATGTGCAAAAATCTGGCTTAACAACCCCCCCAAAACACATAAGGAGACACACACACACACACACCACATACACACACCACTTTTACACACACACCACTTTTACACACATCACATACACGCAAACACCACATATACACACATACCACATACACACACACATCACACATACACACATCATTTACACACACATCACACACACAAATACCACATACACACCACATACACACACATCACACACAAACAAGCACCACACAACATACACACACACCACATATGCACACATCACACACATACACACACCACATATACACACACTACATACACACACATACCACACACATATACAACATTGGCACACACCACACATACACAAACACACACATACCACACATACATACATACACACACACACACACACACACACACACACACAGTAAATGAATAAATGTTTAAAAATGCTGAGCATCATTTGTATTGAACTCATACTGCTTTTCACATTATTGAAAAAGTAAAAGTTTGTAAATTAAAAACTCTGAAGTTGGGAATTAATGACTCACGAAGTCCTAGTAGCTTTCTATCCTAATTTTGAATCCCTCTAGGATATAAATATTAACATTTACATGTGCAAATTGGACCTTGCATGAGTATATGAAGCATATCTATTGTAATGTTGTGTGCAAGATAACTGAATACTTTTATTTAAGTAATAATGTTTATTTAAAGGTGTAAAATTACAGCAAAATAATAGCACACTTTGGCAAAAATAGTTGGTGAGTTTTTCTCCATTTGGTTTTTCACCAAACAGAATTCTTTATCATGACTTAGAGAATTTTCACCATTAAGAAAGCAATAAATTAAAGTTTGATTTCATTTGTCCCAACTTCTGATCACCATCCCCAAATGAGTGATACTTATCTCACTCCTGTGAGATATGACCTGTGGTTTAGCCTTGTCAATTTGAGGCATCCTACACTGAAAGACTTATGTATTACAAATGTCTGTGGCTTTTAATTAATCAAAATAGTTGCATTGACTATCATTCTATATACCCAAGTATGATCATATATTCATTACTGCTGAGTCTTTGTCTAGTTTGCTTTTAAAATTTAATCAAAATTCTACATTTCATGGAACTATAGGTTGAATATTGAAGTTTTCCCAAAGGTAGTATAAAGATCAATAGAAAATTCAGCTTGCCTTGACTACACAGTCACTACATGCACAATGTTCCCTGTTTGGAGACAGTTACAGATTCAGGAAAGAATTCTGTATTTAGTAACTCAAAAAACAGAATGTGAGTATATCAAAGTCATATAGTGAAGTTATCCACAAAGCAAAGATACTAAAGCCAAGATTATATCACTGCTGTGTGTGTGTGTGTGTGTGTGTGTGTGTGTGTGTGTGTGTGTGTGTCTTGCTTTATGAACACTGGATGGTATAAACAAAAACTATTTGGACATCATTTCTTTATATTACCTACTGTGAAAACTTATTTTCACCACTTTACTAGACCTTATGGATTTTAAGGTCAAGCACTGGTTTTATCTCATGTATTAACAGTGTCTGAAAAGTAGTGACACCAGTAATTGCATGAATGAAAACATGCTTACCAGTACCTAGAAATCCCTTGGTTTGTATGTTGATAAATCAGTTAATTAGTTGATAAGGAGTATGCAGATGAAATGTATTGCAGTAGAAATGCTTTGCCAATGGACCATTGAATTGTTAAAAATGGGCATTCTTATATTTCAAGAACTGAGCCTTCACATTTGAACAATATATTAAAACATAGAAAATACTAATTTCTTTGCCAGAACTCTGGAACTGCATGCTTTATTAATTTGTAAAGATAAAGTTCTCTTCCTGCTGGCAGAGCAAGGTATCTGTAGTGTTTTGTTGTGAGGCAATATCAGTCTGTGTTGTGCACATATCTGCTGTTACCTTTCCTCCTGTTGGGTCATGCTAGCATGCTCAGAGGACATTAAAACAAATAGAACAGCTCATTTTTGGAATCTGCAGTTGGTTTCAGATGTTTATACATTTAATTAAATTCATTTAAAAAGGAGTTCTGAACATAGCTATACTAAAGATTGTATTGTTACCATTTAGTGCTGTTAATTTAATAGGTATATAAGTTGTAGTGTTGTTCTTACATAAGAAATTAAATGCCAGTTTTTAATATTACAGCTTGAAGTAGATTAGAGAGGCATCATTTTGTTACTGCTGGAAAACTACTGAAGAAACATATGAGACAGAAAAGTCTCTATAGGAACATGGGCTCTACACTGACACATCGAAATTCCTCATCTTGCCTCATATAAATAAAACAACTTAATTTCTTCGGAGTTACATTTAAAGCACCATGAAGGAAACAGTTAGCATACTGTTTGTATTCAATATTAGAGATATACCTGACTAAATAACCTTGCCATGCATCCCAGACACCCTGAGGTCACATTTTCAAATATTCTCCATCCACATTGAACCCACAACACTGAAGAAGAGTGGAGAGGTGTTGTTAAAGCCACAATGAAATAGAAAGTGGCTATATAATAACACTCTTGTAAAGATGGTCTTCAGATGATCTGATGATGACTCTATCAGGAGTTCCCTGAGTTGATTTATAAGAACTTATATTAACAACCATCTGACATTCTAGATGTCTTTTTTTTGTGTGTGTGTGTTTCTCTTTTACCTCATTTGTATTTACTGTCTCGTAAAACATCAATTTTATTTTCAAATATATTGAGCTCTTGTTAGATTAAAAATTACTTGTTGGCATTGGCTTATATTATTGAGAGTATAGACCAATCTGTACTGATGTTTGGAAAATGACAAGATATGTTTGCCCATGAATACATTAAAAATCTCCATATATCACATTTTTCAAGTGCCCATCCTTCATCCTTTATTCAGGTCTCCAAATGACTTAAATTACTATTTTTTAACCACACAAACTTTCCCCTTAAATAATGGTAAAATTTTCTATTTTACATTATCGGGTATTGCTTCTCTAGGTTTGATGTATTTGTTTTATAGTCCTGATAACTTAGTATCTGGGGACAGAAACAATATAGAAACATATAATAAATGCAAAGGAGTAAACCAGTAAAGGGAGTACCATGAGTGATGTGAAGAGCTGAAATCTAAGATTATGCCTAAGCCGATGCCTTCAGCAGTCCTTTGAGGAGAGCTTCCAGAGCATTGAAGTTTTGAAGAGCAAAAGAGGCTCTGAGGAGAATAAGTCAAAGGACTAAAACCAGCAGAAAATCATAGGAATGGGAGGAGCTGGTTGCTTTTGTTCCCAATATAGCTCTTGTTTGCATCACTGCTGCAGATCAGAATTTAAGTAGGAAAAGAAAGAATGTTGAGGACTGGGGGTAAAGCTCAAGGGTACAGCACTGGCCTAGCAGTTAAGAAACCCTAGATCTACACCAGCATCTCATCTATTATACATAATCATCCCCATGCATAATACACACACACACCTATACATATATAAGTAATATATATAATACATACATATATGGGGAGAGATGATAGATTGAAGATAGATAGACGATAAATAGATAGATAGATAGATAGATAGATAGATAGATAGATAGACGAATAATACATCTATCTCCAGTTCTCACTATCTTCTCTGCCTTTTAAATGTTTTCTCCAGTTCGTTCCACTCAGCATCTACTATTGTGAGCATGGTGTTTTCATCTGAAGGAAAGCCATGTTCTTCCTTGTCTAAAACTCTCCAATGATGGGTCTTACATCTGTGGTTAGTACACTTGCGAAGGCAACGGATTTTAACTTTGATACCCAGAATATGGGTCTCAATACATTGTGAGATCACAGGTTTTTCTGCAAGTGTTTTCTCTGATGAAGGATGCCAGAACCCATTCATTCAGGAACAGATAGAGAGGGGTTCAATCCAAGTTTGTTGTTTGTAACGCCTCCCACTCAAGTTCTGCACCCCCTTTTGAGGGCTCCTATGAAGCTGCCTTACGCAGTCCCTCAGTGATTTGGTACTTAGCTGTCTTGTACCAATAGCGTGAGCCATTGGAATAGTGCTTGCTATGAGGAGTTTGGGAATTAAATTGTTCTTTAGTGCAAACTATCAGAGGGGTTTGTGAGTTTCAGTTTCTTCGAGAGTTATTAACTATATTTAAAAAACACTATGGTTTTTGCCTTGTTGGGATTGGACTCTTATGGCAATTTAAATGGTATGAATAATATGACAAAGAACCTACTTTATTGAACTCAAGAGCAGGACAGTATCAATGGATATATTAGAAATAGTCTTTTCAAAAATAAATGAGATGTGTGGTCAGTTTATATGATTGAGGGAGAATAAAATACATTTGATATAATGGTACAGCTGGACAGTTTATTATACCATGTTTGATATTTGAATTTTTAACTAAGTACAAAGAAAGATCCCTGAGATACTTTTAGCATGGGACAGGCACCTTCTGGTCCTCCAAATGGCCAGATTCTTCTTGTTGCTATGGGAAGTCTGGGCATGATAAAATCAGTGGGGATGTAGAGATAAGAGTTATGCTGCTAAAACAGCTCCCATGAGAGGAGGGGGCATTTTCTGCCTAGGCTGTGTCAGTAAACATCATTTCATGGCATACAAAGAGAAGAAGAATGCTAGACAGTCAGTCCCGGCATCACCCATTACCAGGTGTAGCCAGTGCGCAGAGACTCTGGTGGATGTTTTGGGGTTGGAGTTATCCAACTTCACCGTGGCTCCAGATTATATGGGTGCTGTGTCACAACATAGATTCTAATTGAGAAGTTCTGAAATGGTACCTGTTATTCTGTTCCTTAAAAAGTCCTAGCTCACGATGATGTTAGCCAAGAAGTGCACTATGATTGGAGGCTATAGTAGAGATTTGTTGACATCTTCTTTTTCTCTTCAGGCATCTCAAAAACCAAAGTATTAGACTGAGTTTAGCCCTATTTAACTTTCCTCTTCATTCTTGAGTACAAGGCATAGAAGCTTTTCCTTATGATGCTTACAGTCCCACTGACACCCACTATGACATCTTTTAGAAGGCTGATGATGAGTAAATTCCTCATTAGAACTTAAAAATGGTCTCCCCTCCAGATGCTTTTAATTTATTCTTCTAAAGTTATTACATCATATTCTTTTACATATACTTTTTTATTTATAAGAAAAATATAATACTATTAAATGGTAAATGTCCAACTTGCGAATTGTTTGCAGAATTTTATTTTCTTCATTAGGTATCCATCCTCTGGACATGAAAGTAGAGACAGTGAAACTATTTGTCACTCTATAAAAAGTGAGAGAGTCTTTTGACATTTTTTAAATGATTTTAAATGAATTTCTTTTGCAGAAAGGGAGCATTTATAAAAATGCATATACATAATTAAGTAAACAATAAAACAGCGCAAAAAATATTTTCTCCCATGTGTTTAACACTAAATAACTGCAAAAATCCCTTGGTTTTGTTTATGTATTTGTTTCAATAATTTCTGAAGTTACAGAGCAAAATGAAATGACCCAGGATAAGAGTACTCTTTTTTTAGCTTGAAAAAACATCATAATCTTACATGAATATGTTCCTTAAATTTAAAGAAGAAATATTCAGAACTGAACATTTAAAGTACTAACAGACACAGGGCCTTTCTTCTACTTTGCACCTGTGAACGTTGACAAATTAACTTGACTTTCAGAGAACAAGGGTATTCACTGTTAAAGACTGATTTTAGAAATCATGGTTGGAAAGTAGTGGCACACATCTTTAATTCTAGCACTCAGAAGGCGGAGGCAGATGGATCTCTGTGAATCCAAGGCCACCTTGGCCTACAAAGTGAATTTCAGGCCAGCCAGGGATATTGAGAGAGAGAGAGAGAGAGAGAGAGAGAGAGAGAGAGAGAGAGAGAGAGAGAGAGAGATCATGAATTTGTTAAGAATCAAGTCATCTCTGCCTATAAATGTAAGCTATTTAGTACACTGTAAGCACTCACTGGATATTAGGCATTAATCTTAGTAGTATGATTGTTAATTATTACTTTCCTAACAAGAACAAATTTGATTCAGGAAGAACTGGCTGGCACAGCCTTTGAAATCATTCGTGATCTGGCACTCACATACCAGCTGCTAATTTGCTTGTTTATTTCATTTGATTTTCCTTAGCTGCACATAAGGCAAGTGGGTGGCAGAGCTTAATTTATTTGTCCCCTTTTTTGAAAATGTGGGGTTTTGGCTCTCACACTATTTTGAGGCATGGCCTGGTGGTGGCACTTGGGATGTGCACACTTTGGGAAGGTGGGAGGAATGTGTACCTCTCCTGGTGGCTCCAGCAGCGTTCTTTCCCCAAGTGATCATCATAGGTGCTACATTGCTGGTGCTACCAGCCAAAGGCCTCTCCTCCTACAGATCTGGAAACACATGAAAAGAGCCATGACTCACGGGCTACAACTTTCTCAGCTGCTTGATACAATCACTGATAGGCTCAGCTCCCATGTTTGCATCAGCCCGCAGGCTGCCTGAAGGGGAAAGGGCTCTCTGGCTTTCCAATACAATGCTTCCAGAGGATCACTGACACAACTGGGAGATGCTGTGGACAGGGTGGGACACAGATGCTGTCCCTTCGCTGAAATCTACGGAAGGATGAGCTAAGGTGGTAGGAGGGCATCTTCAGATACTTAGAGGTATGGCATTTGCAGTATTTTTCAATCTTTCTTTACAAACTGTCAAAGAATTCCTGCTTTCCTGCCTTGATCTCACACAAACTGAACTTCATACATTTGTTTGTTAGCATTTGCCTCGTGTTCTCCTGTGCTGTGCTTCTGGCTATGGCCTCCCTGCCTACTGTGGACTGTGTGCTCTGTGAGGGCAAATCTTTACATTCACATCCTTGTATCATCAGTTCTGAGTTCAGTGTCTAGCAGACAATAGTGCTTAAATAGTAGCAATTATCTATAAGAATGCCCAGGTTGATAAATGGATGGATGAATAGATGAATGGCTACACTCATGAAATGGGGGGGGGGGGGGGAGAAGATAATCCAGCATAATGGATTGTTGGAGATATACAAACGTGTTCTAATTAGCAGAAGTACATTTGGTAGAGAGTATTAACTTCAAAGTAATTTAGATACAATTTGGATATGATTTTAATTTAAAGAAGAATGTCCTCTAAAGTAAAAATGGGCATCTCTGATTATGAACATTGTCTGAACATGCATTAAATAAAAGCTAAAACATAATTAGTTTACCTAAAGATAAATTTCTTGAATCTATAAGAAATTTACATAGCAAAATATTAATCTCCAATGAGAAAAAATGATTAGTGCTCATCCAGGCACTTCCTGTAATAGTGTTTATTAAATGTCTAATTTGGCTGGGTAAAATGAACTGACAGATGACTTGAAGTAGATATTTAGATGCTTAGAATTAAATCAGGAAGCAGATGGATAAATAAGTAATTGTAGCAGTAGAAAAATAGAAATCTGATCTTAGAACTGTAGAAACCAATGGTGGGCATGTTTAGCTATAGTCAGAAAAATGTGAAAAAGGAAAAAGGTGCCATGGAACTTGGAACATATCTAAGGGTTTACCCTGACTGCAGGAAACCAAGAGATTATAAATGTTTGTTCAGGGAGAGGGAGAGAGGGGGAGAGGGCGGGACAAGGAGAGGGCATGATGAGCAGAGTGTATTCTGGGAAATGTAGGACCTTAGTATTTTATAGCAATTACAATGAGTAGATAAAATCAGAAAGGGAGGGGAGGGGGAATTATGGTTACAAAACTGATCTCTTCATGTAGAGGATGTGTACTTGAAAAATACAATAATCAGTGCTGATTACTGCCTGCTGATTGCAGAACAGTGCTGACTGAGCACTCTAATGTCTCTGTAACCTTTATTATCATTCTACTGCAATGAGGAAGTGTAGCTCAGTCATATAGTCATAGCTCCACATGTCTGTACTTACTTTGGCAAAGGCAATTGATCAAAATATGATAAAATACTCAGTTTTGCGAATGTGTGTTAATTGCACATAAACCATTTTTTTTTAATTTATTGATATATTTATTTACATTTCAAATGATTTCCCCTTTTCTGGACCCCTACTCCCCAAAAGTCCCATCAGTCCCCTTCTCTCCCCCTGTTTTCCCACCCAACCCTTCACACTTCCCTGTTCTGATTTTGCTCTATACTGCTTCACTGAGTCTATTTTTACAAATCAGAAACATGCTTGGACAAATGCAATCATGGTGTTAGTAAATACTCAAATGGACTCATTACTAGGGTCATCAGAATATCTACATGATGGGAAGCCCATCTCAATAAGTGTAGAAAAATATAAATGTATAAGGCAATCTGTTATTATATTCACAAAGGAGATAACAACTGTTCTAGGATTACTTTTTTTGTTAATTTCTTTTGCATGAGATAGAGTATCTTCCTGAAGTATCTACTATAAAGTTTTGTTTGGTGGACAGTGTCTTATTCTATAGCTCTCACTGATCTCAAACTTTTGACAATATTCTGGACTCAGCTTCCTAGAGGCTAAGATTATATGTGTAAGCCTATAACATTTGACTTGTAGTCTAGTTTAAATTTTATTTTATGTATTGTTAGCCATATAAATGATTAATTAGACACTAGTTTCTGAAATACTGGTTATCAAAAATATTTAATATGTTAAAGAAATGTTTGTAAGAACCAAGAACTCTTCTTCAAAGGTTTCCTGATTTTTTTATGCAAAAGCAAGAGGAATTTTATTTAATCCAACAGTCTGGGACCACCCTGTACATGGGGAGAGAATGACCAGGCTTCCTGATTTTATTTTGATATTTATTTGACTTGATTTGAGTGTCCACTTACAAATAACTATGTTTGTGTAAGTACACAAATAATTCTGACATTGAAACATGTGGTGTAGACATTTATGATGTAAGGCATTAGTGTAACTAATTTTATTTAACAATGTCAACTCCTTTGATCTTCACCTATAAGGTGGGTAACTTTTAAAATAGCCATTTTATAAATGAGAAGCTTAAGACTGAAGGACCTTACCAAAGATCTTGTTGGGGTCATGAATCAGGAAATGCTGAGGTTAATGATTTTTTTTTTTATGTTTATCAAGACAAGGTTTCTCTGTGTGGCTCTGGTTTTCCTGAAAGTAGCTCTATAGACCAGTCTAGTCTCAAACTCAGAGATCTGCCAACTTTTGCCTCCTAAATGCCAGGACTGAAGGTGGTATTCAATCACTACCTGACATATTGTTTTTATTTTTCTTCTTTTGGTTCCAGAGAGCAAACTTAGGACTTTGAGCATGCTAGGTACCCAATCAGCTACTGAGCTTTATTTATGACTGAATGTTAGTGTATCTGTCTTAGTTGCCTTTTTTAATGTTGTGCTGGATATTTAACTATGGGCTTTGGAAACAGTGAACTATATCCTCTCCTCCCCATGTAATCTCACACCTTTACCAATTGCAACCCATGCTTGTCTTTTCTTTTCTTTTCTTTCTTTCTTTCTTTCTTTCTTTCTTTCTTTCTTTCTTTCTTTCTTTCTTTCTTTCTTTCTTTCTTTCTTTCTTTCTTTCTTTCTGGAAGCTTGGGTCTTGGTGTACACTGTGTGTTATTTTGAGGGGTGAGGTTTAAAAGTATAGAAACTATAAAGTTTTATTTAGATATGGTAGCCACTGTCAAGGATGAGTAGAAGGACCATGGGTTTGAGGCTAGCTCAGATATACAATAAACTCACGATCAGCCTACATTGTGCTTAAATAGCAAGACAGCATCTCAACAAAATGAAAGTAAAGCTTTGAATGAAGGAGGGTTTTCTCCTTGGCCATTAGGAGATTTCACTTGTTAAGGTGCTTTGTTTTTCCCTATGTCTTAGGAGTTCCACCAAGAGTTCTCCTATGCTATATCTGTTGAAAGATGTTTATACTGACTCTACCATGATAAACCAATGCCAGCTGGACTTGTTTAAGTAAAATAAAACACTAATTTTACAAAAAAAGAGAGATTGAACTTATAGGGAACATACTCTTAGGTCTTAAACAGTATGCTACCTTTCAAGTCCTGTAAGAGGACTGTGACCTCCTGGATCCCATAGTGGAAGAACAAGTCATAGAGTCATGTGGGCACAAACCAGGAACTCAGAGAAGAAGAGAATCTTATTAATGGAAGGGCAGGTAGTAAAATATAGCTGTGTCTAAAATGATGGTAGGATTATTTTTCAGGTGAAGTTGAAGATAACTTTATAGCCTAAAAATTGGGATAAGCAAAGCCCATGGAATGGAAGACACAACGTGGATTGGAGGGCAGTATTTGTGAGCATGAATGGGTCAGTGGAACAGTACAGAGGTCCATGATAGAACACAGATGAGCAAAGAGAATTTCACCTAGATTCTGGATGTGAAGGTTTCAGTTCAAATAGCAGTTCTGAACACATGGGCGACAACCCATTTGAAATGTCAATCATTTCATAGGGTTTGCCCAAGACCATCAAAACCTGCAGGTTTTTACATTATTCATGACAGTAGCAAAATTACACTAATGAAGTAGTAACAAAAATGGTTTTTATGTTGGTAGTTCACCACAGCAGGAGAAACTATATTAAAGGGCACAGAATTAGAAAAGTCGAGAACCCCTGGATTACAAGATTTACTGTGCTTGGTTTTGTCTCACTTTGCTTTGGTAAGTAAAGGAGAAAGATGAGGGAAGATAAATTAAGTAGCTTCGTTCAAGATTGATTAAATGAACAGCAGAGAGATTTGAAAGGTCAATGAGGGGAAAAGATTGATGTTCTAATGAATTTAAGCACTTACATAGGAATAACTTAAACAAAAGTTTAAAAGAAAGAAACTTTCTAAGTATCTAAACTTGAAATGAAAAACCAAACCTTGCTGGGGCTACATTTCCATAGCAAAAAGCACATAGGAATAGCATTTCCCATCTGACACAAAGAGGGCTTTTTTTAGATCATGTGCAAATCTGTATGAAAAACTCATTCTTTACTTCCCATATTCTGAAGCCCTGAATACCACAATTCTTTAACTTTTCCTTCATTGTTTGATGACAGACTTGCACAAGATAGATAGACAGAATGTCATGGCTAGTACATTATACCCAGATGTCTAGGGCTGCCCTCTGGTATGGAGTGATGATGAATGTGTATGATTTAGCATTAATGATGGTCAGAGCTTACAGAGGACACAGATGCCAGGGATATCTTAGTGGAGAAGATCATCTGGCATTAGTGGACCTTCTTCCCTAAGCCTCTGTGATCGCTAAAGGGGCAAAAAGCAGGGATATAAATCTAACGTGGGTTTTACCTCTCTGGATGAACTTCCTGGGAAATCTACATGTGTAGATTTCAAGAGGAGCATTCAGACTAGGAGAAAAGCTATATGAGACTTTCCCACTTAGGAACTCAAAGAGAAAAACCTTATGACAGAAAAGAGAAAAGGAAAACACCAGTTCATTTTGTTGAGTTGAACTTGAAATTGTATGCAACCAAAATGACATTTTCGAGGCAGCTGAGTTTAAGGTGAACTTTGGTGCGTCCCAGTCAGCAGCGTCTGTAAACAGCAGCCCTTGAGTGGCTCAGCAGAGCAAGTGGCAGGCATGCTCATTTTTTGATGAGCATGTCATTTCTATATAACAAAAAAAAACTTTTTGATGATTTTTTTTATGACATAGAGGACAGTGCCCCAAACTAAATGGCCTTTTGTTATTTCATCACAAGGGATCTTCTGGGTCATCACTTCCTCAAGAGGAATCATCGGGGAGTGGGGGTCCAGAAAAGGGGAAATCATTTGAAATGTAAATAAATATATCAATAAATTGAAAAAAAAAGAAAGCCTCTGAAAATATTTCCTAAATGGTTAGCCTAGCCTTTTAAAAAGTGGCTGAGTTTTAGTGTTTTTACATTATGTTCATCTTAATCACATTCATCCAAGACTAGTCATTCAAATCTGAAAAAAAAATCCTCTGGTGGTAGAAAGAAGTGTATCTTTCTATCTTCCAACTCTAGTGTGGACTTCTAACATCTAGTCTTTCCCTCTGGTAGTGAATGTGGATCCAGTGTTAAAGGAAGGAAGCTGTTGGCTCTGGAGAACCAATTCAGGGCTGTTGAAAGAGGTACTGCTGGGATGGAGGCTTACATTTACAACCACTTAAGCTACCAATTTACTTTGTATTTTTGAACACACTCAAATCTACTTTTATTTGAGGTTCATACCCACAGTGCGGTGCATGCTAGGCAAATGTTCTACCAATGACCTCTAGGTACTTCCCAGTCCTTGTGCCTTTTCAAACCTTGAAAAAATTCTTGAACAGACAGAAAGATTGCAAAGATAGTGCAAAGAATGTCTGTGTCACCTTCATCCTGAATTAGTTCTTTAAAAATGCATTCTTTGCTCTATTTCTCGATTTAATTTTACTTTCCCAAATGCATTTCAGAATAAGTTCCACGTGTCATGTCTCTCCATTCTCTGATGTTTCCAAGTGCATTTGTTAAAAGCAAGAATATTTCCTAACATAAATATTGTCTATTCATTAAATTTCTTCAAACCTTCTTTACCTCTTCTGTCATCCAGAATGAATTTTGTCAGTTGTCTCACTCATATCATGTGTAGAACAGATGCTAATCTAATCTCAAGTCATTATTCCTTTTACTGTATTAGACCTTTGATTGATAGAAAGATATGGAAAGACAATTTTTAGATATTTATAAAGGGACCATGAGGATGGTGAATCTATTAGGAGTGTCTTTTAAACCTCATTAGATATATCCTTTAGTATATCCATTAATGTTCTCTAAGAAATCTATTTCCATTAATTTTGTTTGCACATGTATATTTATACAGTTGTATCCCACAAAATAAATGATCTCTAATCAGTGAGAACTACATAAATGATGCTGAATATATTGCCTGGAAATATTGTAGCTGTCTTAGTTTGTGTCAGAACACTGTGGGATGTTTACACTGTGATGAACTTGCTTGTCAAAATATAACCAAATGATGTACAGTCAGTTGTCTTTGGGTATCTTTAGTGTCTAAGAACCTTCAACGCCCTCACATAAAATCCTATAGATTTAAAATAACCTCTAAGTTACTTACAGTACTTAGCGAAATATAAATGTAACTATATCTTATGCTGCATTGTCAAGAGAGGCAGGATGAGACAAAGGTCAGTGCAAACACATTTTTAAAAGTGTCATCTAACCAACAACTTTATTGTTTATGACGTTCTTTCATAAGAACACCATGGACGTTCAGCACAGTCCCTCACACAGCCCTCTCCTTTCCTCTCTCTCCCTTCTGCTTCCATTGTTCTCACCACCCTAGTTTGACTTAAGCTTCATGAATAAATTAGTGGTTTTGTACATAAAATCTAAATCTAAGGCCTAAGAATGAGTAAAACAGGAGTATACGACATTATGCATCTGACTTAATTGTTTGACTTAATTTATCTGACTTATTTATATGATTCTTCAGTCAAGGTCATCTTGTGTAAATGATGGAGAGAGAGAGAGAGGAGAGAGAGAGAGAGAGAGAGAGAGAGAGAGAGAGAGAGAGAGAGAGAGAGAGAGAGATTTAAAAATCTTGGTCACAACTGGATCACACAATTATGAAGATTGGCAAGACCATCTGCATAGACTAGGCTAGAAACCTTGCCAGTAGTTGATATGGTAAGATTACCTTGCATTTATGGCATATATTCAACAATATAGAATCATAGTATCTATTCTGTTACAGTGTATGCACAGAATTTCTTTTTCTCCAGAAAACCCCAATTTTAAATTCTTTCAATTGATTGCATTAGAGTGACCCAAATTATCAATAGTAATATTCTAAAAATCAACTCATTAACTCATATTTATTAACCTATAATAGTGTTTAATTAAATATTTGGCCAGAAAATTTTTTAAAAAAAATTACAGGTAGAGATTCTTTCTCATATTTTACTTGTAAGGAGGCAGTGACTTTGCAACACTATTCTTATTAAGGTTTTCCACAGTATGGTGGACCCAGAACACACTCCCATTGTATATTGCCAATAAAAGCACATGATTGTGACTGGTACTTCCTGTTTCACAGCAGGCAGAGTACATTTAAAGATATGGTTAGTTTTTGGTCACTTATGGGTTGAATGAGTATTTAAAGAGAATGTTTAAGAAATGTTTCAGAAGCTTGTATTAATTTTCAACATTCTATTTATCTTAATTGATCTATATTATTTAAAAATATTGTCCTTTAGGGTTGTTTTGCTTTCCACACTATATGATATTTTTACGCATATCTACCTTTCCATTACATCAGTATCCTTAATATGGCTAGACAGGTAAATTGTACCCATTCTTAGACAGCCCGCACAATTAGTAAATTTTAGGACAGCATTTTAAACTATTGCCATTATTTGTCGATTTTGTTATTAAGAATCCCATTAGAGATTGTTATTAGAGAAACCCGTGAGAATTTGTAGAGAAAGAGTTGTTCGAAATCAACCATAAATGACTTATGTAAATATAAGCTTTGTATATCCACATAAAGCATTTCTATTTTTCTATGTTATTCTACGAATGATTTCACAGAACTATAACCAAGTCCATAGACGGTTTTGAAAACTAACCTTGCCACCAGAAAAGGTATCATCATCCATTACTCAATTTTAAGTAATAAATATTACCCACAGAAATAAATTCATTAATGTTGTTACATGTGAAATCTTTTGCTTCTGATTTGTAAGCATTGCATTAATAATTCTTCAACAGCCTAGCAAAGTCATTGCTAATACTTTATTCCTTTTAGGAGGAGAAAAAAATTATGTACAGAGAGATTAGATAACCCAAAAAGGAAGCCTGCATATAGGTGGATTACTTTCTTTATAATTTTGACATGTCATCTTAATATAAATCAATATATTTTATATATAATTCAATTTGTCCTTTAGAATCAGAAAATGTTCATATTTTGATAGACAATAAAGAAGTGTAATTAAATACCTTATTCCCAGTCAGTAGCAAGATGTCCGCCAAATTAATAAACATTATTTATGACCCTTTAACACAGAGTCCAAAGTTTTCCCATTAAACTAAAACATCTTCTAGAAATAAAAATCCTTGTTATGACAGCCTAACATGAAAATCTCCATTGCTTGGCAAATATTAATTTTCTACATTGCAGCCTATAATTACCATCAGTGGGCAATTACATGGTGCTTTGCTTGAGTAACATGTTGTCATCTAATTTTAAGGTGGATTATTTTTCTCATAGAATTGCAGGGATACAAACCTCTGTCTATGGGGGTTGTTGCCATCTCTTAAAGAATAAAAGCCTTGGATTTGATTTTAAAATGGAAGTATGAAAGTGTCTTAGAAACATGGAACATACTGTGTAGCATAGTTTCCTAAGATCCAACTATACCTTTAATAAATGAATATAAAACCACATTTCTTTAGTTTTCTGTAACAAAAATTAAAGAAAGAGATGCAATAGATTTGAGAGGCAGCAGGAATGGGGAGTCCATGGGAAAAATAAAGAGCAAAGTGGGACAACTATATTTTAATGTCAAGAAAATTAAAACTACAAAGAACAATCCTCAATAGCAATAAAACGCATAACATAAGCTGACATGCTCACAGTATAGACTGAATTATAAAACTCCATTCATTGTAGATACAACAGAATTAAGATAATAAATTAAAAGTAAAAACAAAATCACACACACACAGTGCTGCTGGATTATAGTTCTTTGGTAAAAGTTCATAGTGTGTATGTGTGTGTGAGTGTGTGTGTGTGTGTGTGTGTGTGTAAAATGGAAATATGTTGCTTTTTAAAATCTTATTAGTTTTATAATTCTAAGTGATACTTAAAAGTGAATGAGAGTACAGACAGTATGGAATTTATCTTTGCCTAAATATATTCAAATACCTATCTTTGCAAATATTTTTAACTTTGCACTCTATTTAATATTGAGCACTGCCTAGAGTATGCTTGCCATCCTGATCAAGTATAATTCATACTTTTTAAAAATTGCTGTTATACAGGATATTTCTAAAAACATTTTAAACAGGCTAATCTATTTTGGTGCAGTTCTATAGTACTTTAATAATGACACATTTATTACTATCCATTGAAAGTCAAAGAGAAACCCCTGGAGGGGATGGGAAAGGAGATTGAGAGGAAGAATGATAGAAACAATGCATACAGATAAATTAAATAATAAAATCCTTTAAAATAATTTGAGTAAAGAAATGTGAAGGAAAGTATTCATGTTGAAAAAAAACTATGCTGGACAGAAATTTGGGTACATGAGAAAAGTAATATTTTATACATTAAATGACACGTGTGTTTGGATATGTCCATGTATTTAAGATTTCAGTAATAGCACTGACCATGGGTTTAGATAACAAGAATTATACTATTATAAAAGCTTAAGTTTTCCATGAAGCAATGATAGGCCTGATGAAATAAAAAGTGTCTAATAGTAACTAAAATTTAGAATTCTAGATATTTTTGTCTAGTTGAAAAATTCACATCACCTGCTCCTACTGAAACATGAAATCCTTAAACATTCAGACCAAGATTTCTGATTAGTAAGCCAAGATGTTCAGTCATGGAACAAGGAAGCTGTGTGTGTGTGGGGGGGTGTGCATTATTACAGCAATGTATGCTTTTCATTTTAGGAAATACAGTTTTTGTCAAGACGAAATCCCAAATTTAAGGACTTATCTGGACCCTACAGAAGAGAAATTGCATATATTTTTGCTTGTTTTTGTCTTTATACTGTTTAGATATTGTTTTATTTTCTGTCCAGAAATCTTGGTAAAGATTCTAATATCATAAATAGAGGGATAGAGTAAGCAAAACCCAGACAAAATAACTCCCGACTGAAGCCATTCTATGGCTTTCTATGCATTGCACACAAATGCAACCTAATCCCAGAGAGGGTAACATTTTAAATTATAAAATAAAAACAAAATGTAAAAATATCAACCCAAAAGACAAATGTTACAGGGGACCAAGCCTCCTGTGGTTTTCTTTCCTCAAAGTTTGAGCTTATAAAATATTCACTTCACTGTTGAAGAGCCAAAACCATGCTTCCAGGTTTCAAATGATGCAACAATTCCTTTTGGATAAGGCTTATGCACATTGTATAAGTTTTAGTGTGGTTTTTAGTCAGTGAACATACAGCTGAGAACAGGGAATATAGTACTCCAGTGTCTGTAAAAGATGTTCCATGTTGTAGACCACAGCTTCCGTTGGGTTGTAGAATTTTTATTTCATTTCTAAACCTTTTCTTTTCTTTTCTTTTTTTTTTACTTTCTTTTTTCTTTTTTCTTTTTTTTTGAATTTATTGATATATTTATTTACATTTCAAATGATTTCCCCTTTTCTGGACCCCCAGCCCCCGAAAGTCCCATCACTCCCCTCCCCTCCCCGTGTTTTCCCACCCAACCCTTCCCACTTCCCTGTTCTGATTTTTTTCTATACTGCTTCACTGAGTCTTTCCAGAACAAGCGGCCACTCCTCCATTCTTCTTGTATCTTTGATGTGTGGATTATGTTTTGGGTATTCCAGTTTTCTAGGTTAATATCCACGTATTAGTGAGTGCATACCATGATTCATCTTTTGAGTCTGGGTTACCTCACTTAGTATGATGCTCTCCAGCTTCATCCATTTGCCTAAGAATTTCATGAATTCATTGTTTCTAATGGCTGAATAGTACTCCATGGTGTAGATATACCACATTTTTTGCATCCACTCTTCTGTTGAGGGATACCTGGGTTCTTTCCAACTTCTGGCAATTATAAATAGGGCTGCTATGAACATAGTGGAACATGTATCCTTATTATATGCTGGGGAATCTTTTGGGTATATGACCAGGAGTGGTGTAGCAGGATCTTCTGGAAGTGAGGTGCCCAGTTTTCGGAGGAACTGCCAGACTGATTTCCAGAGTGGTGCCTGGTAAGAATTTTTTTAATCATAGCAAATTAGGAAAAATAGTCCTAGGAGATATTTTAAATGAAGCATATAGAAAAAACCCAAGATGAGAAGAGTAAATTAGAGGAAAACATAGTTCTAATGATCAGGTCATAGGTATGTATATGGGCAGTTGTGGGAAGGTAGTTGTATATGGGTAGTGTAGATGAGTGTGGGTAGATGTGTATATGTGTAGATGTATGTGGGACTAGGTGTGTGAACAGGTGTGTGTGGGTAGGTGTGCCTATATGTTGATGTGTGAAGGTAGGTATATGTGGGTAGGTCTATGGGGGTAAATGATTGTATGGTAAGTGTATGTAGGAGTAGATATATGTGATGGCAGTGAGTGTATGCATAGATGTGTGTTTGGGAAGGTATGTGTAGGTGTAGATGAGGGTTTGGTAGCTGTGTTTATGAGTAGGTACATGTATTGGTAGGTTTTATGTGGGCAGAGGTGTGAGTCAGGGGTAGGTGTATAAATGGGTATGATGTGTATCTGTAAGGATTTAACAGTTTTTAGGAAAACAGCATTCTTTTTTTTATTCGATATAATTTTTTATTTACATTTCAAATGATTTCCCCTTTTCTAGCCCCCCACTCCCTGAAAGTCCCATAAGCCCCCTTCTCTTCCCCTGTCCTCCCATCCACCCCTTCCCACTTCCCCGTTCTGGTTTTGCCAAATACTGCTTCACTGAGTCTTTCCAGAACAAGGGGCCACTCCTCCTTTCTTCTTGTACCTCATTTGATGTGTGGATTATGTTTTGGGTATTCCAGTTTTCTAGGTTAATATCCACTTATTAGTGAGTGCATACCATGATTCACCTTTTGAGGCTGGGTTACCTCACTTAGAAGCTTAGTGATGACTTACTACTGTTTTTATTCTTATAATTCTTTGATTAATTAAGTTTCAGATTCCTTCTTTCAGTGGTTTTACATTCTTTGGTTTTTAGTCTACACTCTTGGAAAAAATTAAGCAATGGGTCTCTTAACATGAGGAAGGGAGATACTTTTTTTATTTTCACAGTTTTATTTAGAAATACATTTTGAAGGAAACACTTTCATTCCAGTGAACACAAAAGCCTTGTTCAGGATTGTGGATCTTTTTTCTAAATGAGGTTCATTATATTTTCATTTCAGGATCTAAGAAAACAAAGTAACCAAGACATGTCACCACAGCACTCTGTTTATATCAAAGGCGTGAAACTGCCTTCTCACAATGGTCTCCAAGTCAAGGCAAGACAAGGAAACAAAATGTACGTTGAGGCTTCTAGTAACACTCATTGGCTGTCCCCATATGATTTTGGTATAGCTATTAATTAATGTAATAATTATCAAGAATAAAAATTATGTGCCAGTAATTAATTCTCTAAGGTAAGAACATGGAAGGATTAATGCTACACAAGTTCTAGAATACAGAGAAGGAAAGGTCACCAGATGATGAATGGGAGCAACCACAATAACAGACCAGCAAATTAAACCCAACAGGGGAGAATAGCATTTGTCAGATAAACTAATAAAACCCTGGAGCTTATTGATGGGACTTCTCACTGAGCTGAAGGGGCTCCCTGAGAAGATAGGGGGACTAGGAGTAAGCAGGTGGATCAGAGATTTCTGGAACAGGTGGAAATCCAGATAGCACAAAATAACACTGTAAGTACAGACTTGGGGAGCTCTCTTATGGCTAAAGATCATCCTTCAGACATACTTAGCAATATTTAATTGTAAAGAAACTGTGAATAATTTTTTCCTAAACTCTGAGTAATGACCTGTAGTGGTCTTGCTGTTCCTGAGTCTCTGGGTTCAGGATTTTATCTGAAATGATCTTTTAAATCAACTTCATCTTTTAAATCTTGAAGAATCATTTCTCTCTAACTCATGACTCTTATGCAGAATAGAAATGCTGCTTTGAAGATTTTGTTTTGTTTTGTTTTGTTTTACTCACATGTGTGTGCCTTTGTACATATGTGTGAATGTGTGGGCATGCACATATGTGTGTACCTGTGGTACATGCACATATGCTCTAGGAACTGTCTGACAAGTTCTCTCCTTCCATTGTGTGGGGCCTGAGAATTGCCAAGGTTGTGACAAATGCATCTTCTGGCTGAGACATCTTGTATAGATCATTGAAGAATTATTTTAACAGACCAGCAAACATGTAAGTATGTAAAAGTATAAGGAATATAGACAAATTGTAGATGTTTTCAAAGAGATTTTCAAATATTTTTTTAGGCTTAATGCATTTTAATCTTACTGAAAGAGAATTTATGCTATTTGAGTATTTAATATTAAAATCAATTATACTACCAGATACTAATTCTAATACTTTTAAAGTATATGAATAGATTCATCAAAATTATTTATTTATTTATTTATTTATCTATTTTACTTCATCTGATCCTGGACTTCCCCACCCAGAGGGATAGGGGAGACTTTTAATGATTGCTCTTATTCCCTTAGGGTTTATAGGACTATTTAAATTATCTACCCAATCTTGATTTAATTTTGGTAACTGGTGTCTATCAAGAAAATCATCCATTTCATCTCAATCTTCTAATTCACAGGTTTTAGAAGTAAGACCTAAGGACTCTTTGGATTTCCTAGGTGTCTGTTGCTATGTCCAACCTTTCATTTCTGATTTTGTTGGTTTGGATATGATACAGTCTCTCTTCCATTTAGTTATACTGGTTAAGGGTTTGTCAATCTTGATTTCCTCGAAGAAACAACTCTTGGTTTCATTGATACTTTATAGTGTTCTTTTTGTTTCTAATTTATATATTTCAGTCATGAATTTGATTATTTCCTGTTGTCTACTTCTCTTGGGTATATCTGCTTCTTTTTGTTCTAGAGCTTTTAGGTGTGCTATTAAGTTGCTTGTATGAGATCTCTCAGATTTCTTTATGAAGGCACTAAGTGCTATGAACTTTCCTCTTAGCATTGCTTTCATTGTGTCCCATAAATTTGGGTATGTTGTGTCTTCCTTTTCTTTGCATTCTAGAAAGTCTTTAATTTTGTCTTTAGTTCTTCCCTAACCCAGTGGTCCCTGAGTAAAGAGTTGTTCAGTTTCTATGAGTTTGTAGGCTGCCAAAGTCCAGTTTTAATCCGTTGTGTTCTAATAAGAGACAAGCAGGTTATTTCAATTTTTGTATCTCTTGAGGCTTGCTTTTTTTTTTTTGTATATAGGCAATTTTGGAGAAGGTTTTATGGCATGCTGAAAAGAAAGTATATTCTTTTGTGTTTGAGTGAAAGGTTATGAAGATATTTATTAGGTCCATTTGAATCATACCGCTTGTTAGTTCAATTGTTAGTTTCTGTCTGGATGACTTGGGCATTGGTGAGAGTGTTGAAGTCTCTGACTACCAATGTGTAAGGTTCAATGTGCGCCATCTTTGGGAATTTTTTTGATGAGTATGACATGTCATTCCCATCTCTTCTAATTAACTTTGGTTGAAAGTCTGTTTTGTTAGACTATATTTGAATGGCTATACCAGTTTAGCTACAAGGAGTAAGGGTAAAGATTGGCTCTGAGATGTGACCCCAGCTTCTGAGCTGCCTTTGTGCAGTGGTGCGATCAGTCCTTTTGTCAGTTGATATTCAATAAACATATTGGTGTGCAAGGCCTTCACTTGGTTCTGGATCCAAGGATCATTAGTGTGATGGACAATCTGTACTCAAGGAGCTGATACTCTGATAGAGTCCAGGACAATCAGGAAGACAACGGTGGTTTTTTTCCTGCTATGATTCTGAACTTCAGTAAAGCAGTCAAGTATCATGAGCCTTCTGTGACACTGACAATGCAGACTGGAGACAAATCCAAAAGTTCTTCATCGAGGTCCTTCCCTATTTGTGTCTGCTGACAACAGTCTGAATAAAGTCTGAATCTGTTTTGTCAGTGAAGGCCCAACCTCTGGAACTCTCTGACTTTCAACTGTAGTTGCTAATGCTCCTGACATTGACCCAAATATCTAGTTCAATATGTGAAAACATGAGCTTTCCTACATCCAACCTAGAATTTTCTGTCTCAAAGAGGACAGTGTGTAGACTTGAAAGGGAAGACCAGGTCCTATCCCAGTTGTGAAGCCCCTCCCTCCATGAAAGGTTAGCAGCTGGTCACCCTTTCAGACTATGCTCAAATGACTAGTATACCCTGAGTGAAGAAATTCCATTTCAGTGCCACTAGGTCATGCTTTTTTCCCATGTCCTGCATTCAGTGAGGAGTCTGGAACAAGTGTCAAATGAGTGAAAGTCAGGCTCTGTCTTCTATCAGGAAGTCTGAGCAAGACCACTGATGCTCTGGGAAACATTTGCCCTCTCAGTGGCATCTTCATCTGCTGCGAATGACCAACAACCTGGTGAAGGAGCAATGTTCTTCTGCCATGACAAAGCCAGGGAACACTAACAAATCCTAACAGTCCAACCTCCCAGAAGATAAGTCGGGGTGTTGCATTCAGAGTGACTGATGGCATGAGACACTCAGCACTTTACCACAAATCTGAAAGCCAAGGTTATCGAGGATGCCTCTGGACTGGCAGAATTGCAAAGGTTAACTCTTTCAAAAACTTCTAAGTGATATAGTAGAGAGAGAGAGAGAGCCCACAACCCCCCGTCTTAGTCAAGCTTGTCTTCTGCACGTCTCCGTTGCTAACACTTCAGAGAACTTTTAATTCTTCTGAACAGAGAACTCCACTGAAAAGCTCAGCCTTCAGCCTCTTGACACTGAACATCTTGGCCTTGCTGGTGTCCCCAGATTTAGCAGATGCACTGCAGAGAAGTAGCCTGGCCACTTTAAGGATAGACCACATCTTTAGGAAGTACTTGAAAGACATTTATGCAAAGGAGAAGAGTGCAAAGATCAATGTCTCATTAGGCATAACACGATACAGAGTGTGACAGATTCAGGTCAGAGGTTACCTCAGAATCTTAGAAGAAGGAGGCTCCACTCCACAGAAGAAGGCTGTTGCTGATGCTGTTGCAACCAGGACTGTGATTGTGAAACTTGTACCTCTGTGGATACCAGGTTCAGGAGTCTTCTGCCCAGATATCCACTGTCATCCCCTCATATCTCATTTGGTAGAACTTTGCAAGGACTAACATTGTTAGTGTCATGTATTGATTGTATTGCATTCAACACATAGGCTAAGAAATATTTTCTATCCCTTAAAGTGTCTAGAAATAGGCTGGACCGACAGATGACGTTAAAGCTGCATTTCTGTAAAGGACAGAAGCTAACAGAATGGATGCAAAAACAGATCCGTCTTTCTGCTGCAATCAAGAAATACAACTCAACATCCAAGATAGACAATACCTCAGAAAGAGGGCTGGAAAATTATTTATTTTTACTATAAAAGCATGTATTTAGAGCAAAAATAAAAACAGCCAAAAGGATATGTAGAGTAGGAAATTATGTAAAAGACATGTATTTATATTAAAATAGAATGTGCACTTTTGCAGTTTTTATGAAAATTTATATGGGAAGAAAAATTTAAAAATTAAATAAAAAAATAATGCGAAAAATTTAATGAGATATAGAAATAACTTAGTAAAAGATTGATTTTTTTTTATCAACCTCTGGCTTTCCACATGCAGATATACAAACATACATGGATGTTTACACCTACAGGAACACACAACATGTCTCCACATACATAAATTTTTTAATAATTTTCTATCTTTACAATTTATAATTTTCTATTATACACATATACATAATTGTATAGCATACCTATATAACAAAGAGGCTAGAAATCTTTATGTGAAATAATATTTTGATATTTCTATAGACTAAATCAGCCAACTTTCTACTTTGCTTTTGATTTGCTGAATTGGTTTATTTCTTCATACATGCCAATCAATTTCTTTGGTGTTATTCCAAAACCTACTAAGATATATGTACTTTGTTTGTCATCCGTCTCTCTTCATTTTTCTTATTTTACTTTATGACATTGTCTGAAGTGACAATACTATCTAATATTTAATCTAAGTTTTCATTTAGTGTCTGTATTATGTTACGTAGCAAACCTACCGTAATAAGAGAAATTTGCCTGTTATGTTCACTGCTCTCCCCAAATTGTTAAAATTCATTCGACCCATTCATATTTATTAAACAGAATGAGAAAATCTTTTATAATCCTAGATGTTAACTGGCAGTGAGCGTCTTACAACCAGCAGCCACTTAGGAAGAATGAGAGGAACAGACATTAGAGAAAGTCCTGTGTGAGTTTAAAGAACTTGAGATTTGAAAATAGAGTGGAAGGTAAGAACTCATAAAATAAAGTGCTAAGAAGCAGTCTTTGAGTTTCTACATTAACTCACAAATCAGTACGACATACCTCCGTGACATGAGTATAAAGCATACAGTTGTTTCCTTATCTAAGCTTCTCCACAGATAAATACCAATACCTGTATGCACATATATATGAAATCTTGAAGTGTCTATAGATTCACAGGCACACTGAATTGTACATAAATATTTCTACTCTGTCTGTGTCATACATTAAACTTATATATAAAGCTCACAATCCATGAAATTATAAACTTTGCCTCACACGTTCCAAATATATATAAGAGCAAAAGTTTCATTTTGGTCTCAGAGAGGGCACTAACTTGTTATCCTGAGATCAGAAGAAAGACCTGCTAAGTTCAAGAAACTGCCAAACTAAGGACAGTGTAAATCTGTGTAAAGCTAATACAGTGCTGCGTCTGGATTTATGATACCATGGTGCTTATGCTGTATCCTGGGCTAGTGATAATACAGTTGCTGGCGTTCTTGACTGTAGCAAAAGTTCTTAGCATACTTCTACGTGCTTTACACACAGGTGTTTTAAATCTCATGCTACCTAATTATTTTGATAATAACCAATAGTGGAGAAGGCTCAATAACTCACACCAAGACATTCAGATCCAAGGTCAAACAGCACAGTCTCACCATCAGAAGAGGATATAGGTGCTTTAGTCCAATGTTCTCTGTTTCTTTAAAGGAGGTTGAGATATGGCAGAGAAACGGTTAGAGAATAAAAAGCATCCCAGAGAGAATTTGGAATAATTATATACTGTTGACCTGGTACTCCACAGTTCTGCATGTGCCAATTTGGTGTTAAAAAAGTCAATATAAAAATGTGTGTATTTGTTTTTTTATAGCTTCCTAAACAATATGGTATAGCAACTATTTTGCATAGTCATGTGTTGAATTAGATCATTTGTCTCATAAATGGCCCCAAGTGATTAATCCTAAAGTACCGTACTATTGAAAGGTGCTAGTATATTTATAATTTGGAGTCTCTAGAGAGTATAAATGGTAAAAACCTTTAAGAACATGAGCCTCTTTATGTCCCTGAAGGTATGAGCTTAAAGAGAAAATGGGTCACTAGCTCCTGTTTTACATTGGGCCATGAGGTGATCACTATATAGCACTATATAGCAATCTGATGGATTGCCTGGCCACAGACCAAAAGCAAAAAAGTAACCAAGAAGAGGCGAATTCTCAAAACTGAGAGCAAAAACAAACCCTTTTTCCTTATAAATTGATTATGCCTGGTGGTGAATCATTCCAGTGATGAAAAGAGTGCATTATCTGGAAATGAACTAAAATACAGAAGACCGTAGCTGCTAGATCATTTGAAAAAACTGGATCCTTTTATATAAATGGATATACCACTCAAGATTGTGATAAGTATGAGACATCCTGGCTCCCATCCACTGTTGATGCTGAGCTGAGGATGGCTATATTTTTCCATTGTTTCGGTGCTGTGGATGTAAGCTAGGGCCTCATACTTGCTAAGCAACTGTTCTCAGTAGGTTAAAACCCTCAGATCTAGATGACTAAGTGCAAAAAACCCACAAAGACTGAAGGACTGAAAACAATAGTTCATTGATTTTTTTTTTGCTGTACATACATCTACTTTTTAACAACTATTCTGAAATAAAACTTAAAAACAATATTTGTCAAGGTAAGGTAGATATCTACCAAAGTAGCACAGCAACTCTGACAAATTTCTATGTGTCACCTTTCCATAAATAAATAAATAAATCAAGTGTTCTAAAAGTTGTCTATTGTGTGGAAAATCATGATGTATTAGAAAAGAGTTAAGAGAGAGAGAGAGAGAGAGAGAGAGAGAGAGAGAGAGAGAGAGAGAGAGATAGATTGGGGGCAAATTTTGCATACATTTCAATGTATGCAAATACATTAAATTTTGCCAATAATTCCAATAAAACCATGGAAATATCACATTAGTTTAAGCATTCTGTATATTCTGACAAATTTTAGGAACAAAAATACCAGTTCAGACAATTGTCAGAAATTATTTTCAATAAGGGAATAGTAGAAAGTATAATGAACACTTTAAAATATTGTGGTGTAATTTGCATAATTCACTATGACGTCAGGTGACTAGATCTCTAATAAAAAAACAAAACTCGGGTCTGGGATCTGAAGGCAGACAAGGTTGTTGGTCTTCCAGTTCACATGGCAACCTGTAGTGTAAATGGGAAAAGGCCAAGCCTTTGCTGGCTAATTTGATTCTAGAACATTCGATTTAAACACCTATTTTCTTAAATATTTTTTAAAAGTTTTACATGTGTGAATTTTTTGCCTGTGGGTATATCTCCATACCCATGAATGGCTACTGTCCACTAAGCCAAAATGGAAATGGCATAGTAGAACTTAAGTTATACATGCACGTGAGCTGTTATGTAGATGCTGAAAATCAAACCAGGATCTTATGGAAGACTGGCTGGCTCTTAACCACTGAGCCATCCCCCTAGCCTGCAAACTCTGATTATCATAACTAAACCTACCATTTGAACCAGAAAAAAAGAAGATTTTGTCTTGTTTTTGTTTTGTTGATATTTTTTTAAATCTGTAATTAATTGTCTGGAAGAAACTGATACATGGTTATAAAAATAAATATAGTCTGAGGAAGAAGAATCATTTTTTACTTAAATTACTTAGGGTTATATTGACCTCTTGATTGGGTGAAGAAAGCAGGCATGCTCTGTTGCTCAGACAAAATGGTAGATTTTCATAAAATCTAAACCAGTTACTGTGAGGAAGGCTTTTTTTTAATTTCTACAAGGACCAGAGTCATACTTCCCATTTCTTTTGTGGCATCACATTGTACTTTGTACACTGCTCTGCAGAGATAAGTGGTCAATGAGTGCTTGTTGATGGTCTATTGCATTGGGCACCTGTCAATAGCCTCCAGCGTACTTTCAGAACTGAATGAAACTACTCTTGGAGAATAAATGTGTATTTGTTCTAATACCCATGAAAATCAATTCGTGAACTATAAAGTCTGGAAAACATCCATTAATTTCTCTGCTTTATTTTCACACCTGTTTATTGAAGAAAATAGTAACTGTAGGTCTTCTTGTTTGTTTTTAAGAACATTGAAACGTGAAGATGTTAGAGTTGAGATCTGTTCTCTAGTGCTTACTTTCTATTAGTAGCTTGTAGGACCTCCTAAAACTGCCACTTCCCATGAACTAAAGATCTTCAAATTACCACAGTTACTTATGTTTTTTTTTATTTTTTGTTTGTTTGCTTTTGTTTGTTTGTTTGTTTTTTGAGACAGGGTTTCTCTGTATAGTCCTGGCTATCCTGGAACTCACCCTGTAGACCAGGTTGCCCTCAATACTTACGATTTTAATGTCCATTCCACTACACTAATATGTATTTAGAAGCCTGAAGCAGTTAAGAGCAGGTATTACAAAGGACCCACGGTCAGTTTTCAGCACTCCTCTCAGGTAGCCCATAACAACCTATAACTCCAGTTGCAGGTTTTTTTTGATGCCTTCTTCTAGCTGGTACAAGCACATGCACACATGTATGGTATGCAAACAGATATACAGGCATGTATATATAATACATGCAAATAAAAGTACAATTTAAGAATTGGAAAGTAGTATCTTTATAGAACTTGGAAAGTTCACTTTCATAACATAAATATTCCATTTTTATAACCTCATCATAAATTTACTTATGAATATTATCAACTTTGAATATATTGTTACACAATCTCGGATACATATATAGATAGATATCTGTGAAAAATTCCAGAGTATAAAGAAGAGTGTTAGCTCATTCCATAGATAATAGAGAAACCGAGGCCATGCAGTCTAGGAAAAGCAGACACCATCATGGGATATGTTATGACAAGATGGGTAGGTATCAAGATCTTACACTTCCTGGCCCAAGATTTCTTCCTTTACTTCCTTTCATACAGGGTACAACACCAAATATACAACTTATTTGTATACATTAGATAACTTAATTATATTTATGCTCAAGAGAGATTTATTTGAATTATTAGAGGAGAAGTCAGAGGCTAAAAGTTCTATTCATTCATGACAGGGTTTTATTTGGGTAGAGGTATGTAAATACACTGAAATGTTATATGATTGTTGTCTTCTTCAGACTTATCTATTTCTCTTTTCTTGTTCCCTTATATTTCCATGATTTGATAGTCTTAATTTAGAACTATACTTTTCCTGATATTATTTGAGATTATACTATAATTGTGATCTTAGGAAATTATAATTAAAAATTGTGTGCTTACTTCAAAAAATATTGGCCAAAAAGAGGAAGATAAATGAAGCAGTCTTATTACTGAGTCAACAGTAAGTTGGAAAGTGCCGCCAATCACAAGCAATTTCCTAAAGAGATTATGAACACAGAAAGAACCTCTACTCATTTATAGAGCTGGATCTTCATTAGTTCCGTGTTTCCCGGGTGATTTATCTTCGAGAAAGACTTGAATTTTCTCTCACGTTCCCTCTAAATTCACCTGATAATTAGGATGACAATATGACATTATGGGTTTACTAATTGTGAGCATGATAAGGAACTGAGCGCCTCATATCTCTGCGAAGGAAATAGTTTTGTCACCATCCTTAGGAAATTAAGGTTCTTATCTGCTCAAGCCAAATGGTGATTGGTGTTATCCTAGCTGGATATTATCTTTCAAGTGGATGTCCTAGGTCCTTCACAGAAATATTTCTTGGGCTTTACAGTCTGAAGGGTACTTACTTGGCTTTTAGAAGATCTACATACGGCAGAGTGGAAGCTGTCAGAGTCACTTGTCTCCTCTTAGCTCTTGCACCTGAAGGTCTGTGCTCTGCCAGCCCCAGGCATGGCGTCTGCACTGTCCATTCTGCTGTTGCCTCTCTCTGCAACAGCTTCAGCCTTTCAGCACAGAACAATACTAAGATAGCTGTATTGGGAGCTTCTGAGGGCATGGGGCAACTCCTTTCACTCTTCCTGAAGACCAGACCCCTAGTGAGCCAACTGACTCTCTACCATACTGCTTACATACCTGGTGTGACAACAGATCTGAGTCACATCGAGATCGTAGCGAATGGGAAAGGCTACCTCAGACCGGAGCAGCTACCAGGTTGCCTAAAAGGTTGTGATGTGGTGGTCATACTAGCAGGAGTACCCGGGAAGCCAGGGATGACGCAGGATGACTCAGCAATGCCCTGAAGCCAATGTTTACATCATTGCCAACCTATTTAACTCCACCATACCTATTACCGCAGAGGTTTTCAAGAAGCATGGCATGTACAATACCAACAAGATCTTGAGTGTGGTGACCCTTGACATAGTCAGAACGAACACTTTTGTGGCAGAACTAGAAGGTTTGGATCCAGTTTGAGTCAAAGAGCTTGTCATTGGTGGCCACACTGGGAAGACGATCATGCCCCTGATCTCTTAATGTACCCCCAAGGTTTACTTTCCCCAAGACCAGCTGGCCACACTCACTGGAAGGATCCAGGATGCTGGCACTGAAGTCGTGAAGGCCAAGACTGGAGCAAGTTCTGCTGCTCTGTCCATGGCTTATACTGGGGCCTGTCTTGTCTTCTCCCTCATGGATGATGTGACCGGGAAGGAAGGAGTTGTTGAGTGTTCGTTTGTTCAGTCCAAATAGACAGAATGTACTTGCTTCTCTGTACCATTTTCTGTTGGGGTAAAAGGACCTGGAAAAGAACCTGGGCATTGGTAAAAATCCCCTTTTGAGGAGAAAATGATTGTTGAGGCCATCCCTGAGCTGAAAGCTTCGATCAAGAAATGCAAGCACTTTGTCAAGAACATGAAGTGAGCAAGAGGTTTGAGCCTCGAGCAGCAGCAGCATCGTAACTTATACAGCATCATGTCATTGGAAACACTTGGGAGGCCAACTTGCTTTGATGGAGGGCATTGTTATCGCCATCAGCATCCCTTTTAAATTAGGGCTAGTCTGTTGAGAATGACAGTAAAGCCGTCTCTGATTTTTCTTTTAAAAGAATATACACACATGATAATGGGCATTATTTTTGGCCTGGGCTTTGTGTCTCCATTTGTTGGCAGTTCTGAGTTCGTCAGCACGTTTAGCTCAAAATGTGGGTTCTATAGAGCACAAAGGAAACTCAAGAAACTCATCTCTCTTCAGGACGCTGGTCAGCAAGGTGCAGTGCCATAGTTTAGAGTCTTGTCAGAACAGCTCTGTACTTTGAAGAAACTAGAATTGTACCCACAAGGTAACAAAACTCTTTCTCCATCTGTTAAAATATAGTAACGTGAAGTTTTTAGAGTACACCTGAGATAAATGTCACCAGCACCCCAAAACCTGGAATGCATGACTTTCAAACCCTTTAATTGTATGGTCAGAAAACCCACAGGCTGTGAGTTTTATTCTTTTTTAGGCAATTTTAATACTTTGGTGTAAGAAACAAATCAACAAGAAAATTCCTGTCCTTGTAATCAGGTTTTCAAATCTGAAAACATGAGGAAGTGAGAAATAAGAGACCTGATACCAAAGTGTTGCTCTTCCGGTCTCTACTCAATGTTGAGGTTTTAAAGTAAACTTAAGATTTTAATTTTTGCTCTAAGGAAAAGTGAGTCCTTTTTTATTGTTTGATTAAAATAGATGATTCTTTCTATGACTTGAAAGAACTTAAATGGATTTATTAAGTATAAAAGGATCAAGTTAATGATAATGATAGGGGGAGGTTTTTTTTTTTTAATTCCTGACTAAAGGGATGATAACTCATATTTTTTCTTTAATGAGAACAGTAAGTAAAAATAATTATTCATGCAAGCCTGGCTTCTCATTAAGCACTGGCATAAAACTTTCTCCAATAAACTCAAGTGGATATTTTTGCAAGGTTGGACTTGGGAATTCTTCACTCCCCATTAGGCCATGGAATCTGATTATCCAATCAGCCTCCTTTGGTCTCCAAAAACATTGTTATGGTCCATTAATTTAAAGAAGCTTCTTTCTAGAGTGGATGATTATTCTATAATAGAATAGGGGAAGAAAATGCTATCCTGGTACTTTCCTTCGGATTTCAGTCCTCAGTTTAGCATCTATTTTATACTCCACTTGGCATATGCATATTTACACACATTGTAGCCATGTTTTTCCTAGCAGTTTTGAAAATAAGGATTATTATTCAAACTCAATTATTAGTCAAAGCATATCAAATATATTTTTATAACACAAAGAGGTATTTTGTTTCCAGGAGAAATATGTAGGTCTAAGGTTTAACTACTCTTAGAGTTTGGGTAAATCTTAAGATTTTCTTGAGATTAAAATGACAATATAAGCCAAAAGGAATTATTAAGGGACATATAAGTGTGTGTTTATTAACTACATATAAACACATACATTGAATATTCATATTTAGAAAACATTTCCCACAGTAATGTATATACCTTTTTTATTATTCTAAATTTTTCCCAATAATCATATAAGCAAAAAGGTGGCTACATCTGTGTATTCCTGTCTCAAAGAAAAGTGGCCTGTTCTAAATAAAACTATCGCCTATATGTTTACAGCTTTTCATAGATGAATGTTAATAATTCTATATTAATGGATGAATCAGTTTATTTTTTGAGATAATCTAGGATTCACAGTAACCCTTCAGCTTCAACCTCCCTGGTGTTAGAAGAGAGTTCAGACTAATCACTGCTCTTTCTGAATTGGGGAATTTTAAACTCTGAAGCTGGTTTCCAATTTCAATGTTTAAAAAAAATTACACATGTAGAAATTGCTATTTTTCAATGGATACATGGTTAATAGAGAGATCTATTTTGGCTGCTCATTCAATCAGCACCAGAACTTTTAACAAGCACCGAACTGCTCTGCAGACTAGCTCATGCCCACTCCAGTGTGCTATCACTTTTATATCATTTTGCTTTCCTTCTCCAGACTACTGTGTATACAAATAAAATGATGGCATAAAATTCCTACTTTTTCTTTTTTTTAATTAGATATTTTCTTTATTTACATTTTGAATGTTATCCCCTTTCCTGCTTTCCCCTCCAAAACCACCCTGTCACTTCCCCCTCCCCCTGCTCCTGCTTTCCCTGTCCTGGCATTCCCCTACACTGGGGCATCGAGCCTTTTTAGGACCAACAGCCTCTCCTCCCTTTGGTCCCTTCATGGTCCAAAAAGGCCATCCTCTGCTGCATATGTGGCTGGGTCCACGGTTCCCTCCATGTGTACTTTTTGGTTGATGGTTTAGTCCCTGGGAGCTCTGGGAGTGCTGGGTGGTTCATATTTTTGTTCCTTCTATGGGGGTACAAATTCTTTCAGCTCCTTTCTCTAAGACTTCTTATCACATGTCTATGGGTGTCATTTCCTGATTCAAATGTCTCGCTGATGACAATATCATTGTGCCACAATCAGGGAAGTATCTAAGGTCTAACTTAAGATTGGAATAGTCTTAGTTACAGTAAGTCATTTTTCAAATAGGAAGTAGACAACATATTCAGCTACTGAAAATCAGTTTTGCTTAAGAATAATAAACACATTATCTAACACTAATTAGAAGACAATGATTTAAGGGTAATTGATATAGTACTCATATCAATGGAAATATAACACACTTGTCTATGCATTTAATATACACCACATTGTCTTCCCTATAACAGGTATACATCCTTACGTATACTTGTAACTTCTCATGTTACATATTTATAGAAGATTAGCCAGATAATTTCAGATTTGAATTGCCTTAGAGTATTTGCAATAGTTGACTAGATATTAATATCTAAAAACTGGAGTTTGGATGCCATCCATTCAAAGTTTCACATTTTGTGACATGCGTTTGGGTTTCATTTGTTTTAAGTATATTATTTACTTGCATTTCAGTCATTGCCCCTCTCCCAGTCCTCCTTCCTCTACTCCTCATCCCATTCCTCCTTCCCCTTGCCTCGAAAGCGTGTTCCTCCACATACTCCAGGCCTTTTCCTTCCCTGGAGCATCAAGTCTCCCCAGGATTAAGCTCATCTTTTCCCACAGAGGCCAGACCAGGCAGTCTTCTGTTAAAAGTGTGTGGAGGACCTCAGACCTGCCCATGTATGCTTCTGTTGGTGGCTCACTATCTGGGAGCTCCCTAAGGTCAGGATTAGTTAAGACTGCTGGTCTGTCTATGAGGTCTCCCTGCCCTTCAGCTTCTTCATTCCTTCCCCTAATTCAATCATAGTGGTGTCTGACTTCAGTCCAATGGTTGGATATAAGTATCTACATCAGTCAGCTCTTGGAAGAGCCTCTGGAGGACGGCCATGTCAGGCTCTGATTTGTAAGCACATCATAGCATCAGTAATAGTGTCAGGCCTTGGTTCCCCCTCTACCCATGAGATGAATCCCAAATTGGTCTGGTCATTGGGGCACCTTTCCTTCAGTCTCTTCTGTTACTGAAGTTGTTTATACAGAAACCATTCTGGTTCAGAAACTTTGACTCTGAGTTAGTAACCTAAACCCTCCACTTGAGGCCATTTGTATCTTCTAGGGGTGGACTCTTCGAGTTTGCTCTCCCTACTGTTGGGCATTTCATCTAAGGTCACTCCCATTGAGTCCTAAGAGTCTCTCACTTCCCAAATCTCTGGTACTTTCTAGAGGGTCCCCCCACTTCCCTACTCTGAGGTTACATATTACCATTCATTCTGCTAGCCCTCTGGACTTCTCTTCTGTCTTTCACCCCATACCTGATCCTGTTCCCCTTTTATCCTCCCTATCTATCAACCACCCAGATCCCTCCCTCTCTTTCCCTCCTGTGATTATTTGCTTTCCCCTTCTGTGTGGGATTGAAGCCCCCTCACTTGGGCCTTTCTGCTTGTTGTACTTCTTACTATCTGTGGGTTGTGTCATAGATATTCTGTACTTATTGTCTAATATCCACTTATCAGTGAGTACATACCATGCATGTCCTTTTGGGTCTGAGATAGTTCACTCAGGACTACATTTTCTAGTTCCATCCATTTGCCTGCAAAATTCATGATTTCCTTATGTTTAATAGTTGAACAGTATTCCATTGTGAAAATGAACCACATTTTTTGTATCTACTCTTGGGGTAAGGGACATCTTGGTTGTTTTGAAGTAGAATTTAACCAGCACAGTAGAATCATGGTTTTTCCACAGGGTGGGTTATAATGGTAAATAAATACTAATAATTACAAATATTCAGACCAAATGCATATAAATTTGAGCAACGATGAATGGACTCAGCAGGTTATAAAGTGTGTGTGTGTGTGTGTGTGTGTGTGTGTGTGTGTGTGTGTGAATGTGCATCTATCTACATAAGAGAATTATAATTAAAGAAACGATCATGAATCTGAATGGGGAGGAACTGGAGGAAATTAGTGGAAAGACTAAAATGGAAAAGGAGTTGTGGACACTGGAAGGGATGGAATAAGAGACAGAGGATAGGATGGAAATATAGTGTTTTGTCTGAAATTCTCAAAATCTTGAAAATTCTTATAAAGCCAATTTGGTGGTAACATGATAGAATGCAGAAGAAGTACTCAAAACACTTTCATAGATATTCATTCAAAATATAGTATGAACATTACAGTCAAAATTATGAGGCAAATTCATTGCATCTTGTCTTAGTCAAACATATTAAATAATGGATAAAATATTGACTTTCAAATATTTTAAAATGTGCTGTGCTTTTCTGGTATAAATTTGAAAAGGGAATATTTTGATTTATGATTAAAATGAAATATAAAATGAATTTTATGTATGTTTTAAAATTAAAGTTTAACCATGAATAATTTGAAAACTAAAAGTATCGCCTACTCTAAAAGGAAAGGGGATCTGGAAAGATTGCTCAGTGGTTAAGATAACTGACTTGTTTTCCAGGGGACCTAGGATAAATTTCCAGTGCTCACATGGTGTCCCATGAGATCTAACACATTCTTCTGGCCTCTAGGGGCTCCATGCATGTACATGGTACAGAGACATACCTGAAGGCAAAAACATCTATATACATAATGATAAATAATTTTTAATTACTATGATTTAGTTAAACGGGGTGATTACATTCTAGGAATCAAGTTCATAGCATACCAAGTACTGCTAATAACATCTTCCAAAACAGCTGTAAGAATGAATCTTATTCCACTAAAAATTAATAAGTATGTTTTGTGGCAGGTATTTTAATTAGTCTGACTTATTCATTTCATGGTACAGCCATGTATCAAAGCATTAGGTTATGTATTGCACATATGTATGATTTTAATTGTGAGTCATTATTTGGTAAAGTTGGAAGAAAAATGGCATTGCTCCTATTGTACAATCATCAAAAGAAAATTTAAAATGTAGAATAAAATAATTTTGCTGGTATTTGTTAATGTGGGTTTGGATTTGAAAAGGTATGGATGATGTGTGAGTTAAACTGATGGCTGCATTTGTATTAAAACCATCATATACTAGTATTAGATAGTTTTAGAGAAATAAATGTAAACAATATAGAAAGGCAAAGGACAAAATGGGAAGTCTTACTGGGGATATGCATTGTGTTTGGGAGGTGTAGGGTCTTTCTGTCATAAGCCTTGAGAGTATCTTGATAGTCTCATCTGTAAAGTGGGGATAATTACTCCTTAACCCTTACCTAACAGGAAGCAAGGTGAGAGATACTAGATGATCTAAAGAGTCTCTCAAAACCCTTGGCATACACCTAGAGATTTTCTCTATGAAACCAGAACGGGGAAGTGGGAAGGGGTGGGTAGGAGGACAGGGGAAGAGAAAGGGGCTTATGGGACTTTCGGGGAGTGGGGGGCTAGAAAAGGGGAAATCATTTGAAATGTAAATAAAAAATTATATCGAATAAAAAAAAAAAAGAAAGTGGATGTCCTTTGAAACCCATTATAGGGAAGGACATGTAACAACATCTTTGAACTCTGTATGCTGCTTACCACTGTATGAGATTTGAGCTTTCTCAATTTTCAAGGTTTGTGTAATTACTAATTTATAGATTTCTGTACATCTGTTTAATAATAACAACAACAAAACACTCAAATTTTCTAAATTTAATATCCTATGTAAGTGTCATGTTATGTTACAAAGGGAAGCTCATTTCTCATTCTGTTCTTCTATGAATTTGAGTTTAGTTAGAAATGACTTGTCTATGAATGACTTACAGACAGGGAACATGCTGTGTTCTTCTGTAGAGTTCAGACTGAACTTCTTTAACTTCTGAACTTCTTCAACTTCATCTGTTCTATTTATTGGTATTTCTGTTCATGTTTGTCTTTGATTCCATCACACAGGAACATAGAGGTTCAATCTAACTTTTTTTGGTTAGCATTGACTGTAATTTAGCTGATTCCTGTCCTCAACATTTCTACTCTTTGTCCTTTTCTGTTTTCCAGCTTGTTTGTTAGATTTCTGTGGTATAATTACACTGCCTTACACATGCTCAATGAATATGAAATAAACACTGTTTGTTGCAGATACATAAAGTATATGTCATGTTTCAGTAATTAAGTTGCTGTTTCATATATTTATTTGCTAGCCTAACCTTTTACAGATGACATTCAAAACAAGAAAATATATTAGTGAAAAATTGATTGTCCAAAAATGTGTAAAACACTAAAAAAATAGTTGTAAAAGTTATATATATTATGATATAGAATGGGAAGCTTAATAGTTAGACACAGAATATATCAAGAAATGTTATACAAATTTTTCCTTGTGAATAAGTAAAAAATATTTCCAAATTAAGTTATGGATTTGATGCAATACAGTTGAATTAAAAACTCAATAAATATTTTATTTAAAATCAGATGAAATGAAAATCAGATGGTAATTTGATATATTTTAACTTAGTTTAATCTTGCCCTACTAAGTATGAATTCACATCCTATAACTACCATAATTTTTTTTACTTTTAGATAGTGAAAGTTAAGTGTGTCACTTAAAATAATTTCCTTTTAAACGTATGTTATTAATGGGATTTCCTTTTCCTTATAAAATTGTTTTAGATTTATTTTAAATTGAAAATTTAACATATATTATTATTACAGATCTTAATTATTTGCTTTATTTTCAGTATTGGGGGTATACATATACTTTTGAACTTTATGAAAATCTCTTTTAAAAAAATCACTCAAAATAAAATAGGACAAACTGGTAACTTGTAATGCTACTATGTATAAGAAAATAATTTTCTATATATTATCACTCTTAATATATTTTTCTTTGTAAAAATGTGTTATATATATAGAGAGAATGTATTTTCTGTATATATATTTATATAGAGAAGTTTAAAATTATCATTCATTATTTCAAAATATTCCTTCTAATAATAATTTTATACTCTACATTTGGTTTCATAAAAATCATCAGTTATTTTTAGGTGTAAATTCACTCATTAGCAAATATTGTTGATATGTATTGCAAGTCATTTTATAGTGTATTTTTCCATTATTTACTTTTAGGTTAAAATATTAGGTCAACTAGATTTATAGTCAGAGAAAATGGCAAAGAGATATTAAACTTTCTGAATTTTATATTTATATTAGGATCAATACTAATAAAGACAATACTTTTCTGAGAAAAACCAACATTTTTTTCTCCTGGGGAATTAAAGATATTTAAACCAAAGAGAGAAATATATATGTGTGGCAAATCTGTGATATTGTTGTATGAAAAGGGATCAGACTTACCCTGTGTAATTCCACAGGGCGAAAGGAAGATCAAAGGGTAAAAGTTACACAGAAAGTTGGCTGAATAAAAAAAAGATGAGCTTTCTAAAACTCAGAGCCTTTAATATGAGGCAAGAATGCCTTATGGAGTCATAAATATAACACAAGCTTTCCTGCAGTGATTTGGTATGCACATCCCACAGTACTGGGTGAAAGTATTTTATACTAGAATTTTTTAAGTTTCCTCTATGTAGGTGAGTACCTGATTGTCAACATAAATGACTGTCATTTTCTTTCAAAGGTACTGTTTTTCCTGGTATAATCTGATGGGATCATTAAGATCATACTTTATGTATATTACTCAGTTGTCTATGTATGTCTCTGTACTTAGACATCTGGAAGAATACAGTCTTAGTTACTTGGGATAATTAATATATAGCCTAGTAATTACAAAAGTGTTGTAAAGTTTTGTTGGATCTTGAAAGAGAAAAGGTTGCATTTCAGTTACTCTATAGAAGTTGTGGTTCTTTGGCTGTATTTATCTTGAACCGTCTTTGAAAGTAAAGCAAATGATAAAGCTGAATTTCATATATCTCACACTAGCATTCTCCTGAAGTGAAGATCAGTTTCTATATATGGCTAATTACCTAGAGAGACCTTAAATAATCTTTTAGTAGACATTTTAAGTTTGTTTGTAAAATGCTAATGCTTAAATGCTTTGGTGGTGTTTCTTGGTTGGTTTCTGTTGCTGTGATAAAGATCAGGATCAAAAAGAACTTTGGGAAGAGAAAGTTTATTTGGCTTAAATTTGCAGGTAAAAGTTCTTTATTGCAAGAAGCAAAGGGAGGACCCCAAGCAGGGCAGGAACTAGGAGGGCATAACTGAAGCAGAAAGAGTAAGCAATGGGACTTACTGGCTTGCTCTCCATGGTTACTTGTTTATAGAATCCAAAATCCCCTTCCCAGTTTTCATACCACCCACAATTGGCCAATCATCACACCAATCATCAATCAAGAAAATACTTCACAGACTGATCTACGGGCTAAATCTGATGGAGGCATTTTGTCAATTGAGGGTACCTCTTCTCTAATGACCTTCACCAGCACAGGTTAAAATATGAACATTTAATATTTAATAAGAAAAGAGTATTGCTTTTGTTTTTATAAAAAATAATATATACCAGTCATATAAAAGGGCATGGAAAAATCATCATAGAAAGTTTCCATTTTAAGTTTAGGAATTCTCTAGTCACAGCTTTAAATGACACATGAGTTTTTCCTGGGACAAGTAGAATACATAGGTAAGAGAGCCCAAACTTTTCTTTCATAACTATTTTCGTTAAACAGAAGGCAGCTATGGTAGTTCATCTTGGTTCTCAATTTCATATTTATAATTACCATGTAAACAAACCTCGGTACATGTCTATAGGGAAGGTTTTGGATTATCTTAATTGGATAGAAAGTTATACTCTGAACACGGATGCCCACCATTCTGTGGGTCAATATCTGGGCTCAATAAAAGTGAGAAAGGAGCTGGCTATGTACCAGCATTCACCTCTCTCTCCTTCCTGACTACAGATGCCAAATGACCACCATGCCTTCCCTTGCAACATGGAGTAAATGTTCAAACCCTTATCCTCAAGTACGCCAAACGTCTTTTATCAAATATTTTGTCACAGGAAAAGTAGAGAGCTGTACATGATAACCAATAGCATAGGAATATTTAAAAATTACATAGGAAGCCTCTGGGGACTTCTGGAGTACAAAATTTACCAATAATTTAAACTATTCAATTGATAGATAAAAAGGTTATCATGTGTGGGGGTTAATTTTGGAGGAAATAAGTTATAGAAACTAGTACATCTATGAAAGTCATATGTTGTCCCTGGCCACATCCTACCTCTTTCTCTGATTCCTGAAAACCATGAACGGCACAAGCGTCCTTCACCACTCTCTAGTACCATATTGATCTGCACTCCCAACGTGCTACAGCAATGAAACAGAATGGTTCTATATTGAAACTTCTGAAAATAGAAGTTTAAGTTAAATTTTGAGAGTATATTTCACAGAAAAGTTACTAAAAGAGAAAAAGACGTATGGAAGACATGAATTTATTATATAAACATGTGAGTATGAATCCTTATAACTCAGATGGAATTTGGAAACTCCTAGAGCAGGGGCTTGGAAAGTTCTATGTGCAAATTATGGGTGATTCTGGTGGCAGCTCAGAAGACCAGATTACAAACAGGGACAGAACAGACACTGATCAAGAGATTTCAGGTTTCATATTTAAATAAAGACTCTACTGAGAACAGAATGAGAGTCATTCGTGTAACATTCTAGCAAAATGCCCTAAGATTGTGTGTGTAAAGATTATGAGAAATGTGAAGACAACATAGGATCTGAACTACGGTCTAAGTACTAGAGCTGCTTTTAGACTGCTTTGCAATGAGGAATATAAGAAGCAAGAGAACAATTAAAAAATACTTCAGTTTTGCAGGAGAAAAGATTGTACTTAAAGTTGAGACTAAGAGGAGAATATTTTGTTGCCGAAGAGATTAGCTTTAAAGAAAAAGCCAATTATTTTGCAGAGAAACAATAGAACTATTTGAGGATATATAAGGAACTGGCTCTTTTCATTATTTAAGACTCAAGGCTGCAAAACTGTCAGATAACACTTTGAAAGACTTTCCATTGAAAAGAAAATGAGATTTATTAGAATGGCTTACAATGTGTGGTCCAACTATTCCAACAATGACTGTATCCCAAATGGAGAGTCCTAGAATACAATAGCAGTGCATTCCACAAGGCTGGATGTCGCAGTTGGTCTTTAGTATATTCTGCAATCCTGGAGAAGTAGACTCTAATACCAGTGAAGAAATAAACACAAGGGAAAGAAGACAAAGATCAAGCATTCCCTTCTAATATGTCCTTTATATAGGCTACCTCTACAAGTTATGGCTGAGATTCAACACACACACACACACACACACACACACACACACACACAAAACAGATTTAAGTGGGCCTTCCACTTCAATATTTCAATAAAAATAAAAGCCCTAACAGGTTTACCCAGACAAGAAAGTTTTAGTTAATTCCATATGTGGACTTAAGTAAACAGAGAATAGTCATCATAAGTTGTGGTCAACTTAGCACACAATATTATCACCTTACATCATGCTTAACTCCATAATGAAAACAAGAACCAGTTAATAACTACACTTAACAAAATATAATTATCCAACATACAACTGCAAACACCTAAATTTTTGAACAAGTGGAAAAGTCACTTGAAGGACATTCTTTCAGTATCCTAAAATTTAAATATGACAAACACTAATATTACCTCAATTGATATCATATTATAGGATAAATAAATAAAGGAAAGAAATACAAATAACTGCACAATCACATTCTAAACAAAACATACTGCTGATTATAATCCTCATTTCTGTAACAAGTCACATGTCCTTAGCTGGTATTTAAAATTACCTTCTTCTAGTACCCATTCTATATTTCCTCCACCCTCAGCAAGTATCTCAGCAGGTCTTGGTTCTCTTCCTGAAGGAATGACCTATACCACTATTCCTAAAGGGTCTGTGCCCTTTGTCATCCTATTTTGATTGGTTTGTTGCAGTGTTATTGACTTTAATTACAGGACATGGTGGCACCAATATGCTCCCTAAAGGGGCATCTCAACTATAATCCTTTTTACTTCCATTGTAAAGAAGCAATCCAGTCTCTCCTTGAGTATCTGGATCAATCAGGCTTCCTAACAGTTATTCCTTTCTTAGAATATTGCCTTAAGGGCAATAGAATCCCAAAGTAGCCAGGAGCAAGTCTGAACTTCCCTTTCAAAAAGATGTTCTTGGGTCTCCTGGCAGTAGTGATACCCACTGTGGAACCAAAACTTCTAGGTCAGCAAAACTAAAGATATAGAAAGCAAATTTTTCTACTAGGTCACTTGGGGTAGTAGTGTGTGGAACCATGCCATATTACACCCCTTGATTCCAGTTTATCCTGGCTATGGGAAAAATTATACCATATATTGAGCACTGATTCAAAATATATACTGCCTTCTGGAAAATCCTGCCCCAGCTTTGCAAGAAAAGAGCTACTATTCTATCAAATGGAGAATAGTGGTTTGCAGATTATATGAAGCCTTGCTTCAAAATCCCAAATACCCTCCTGTGATTCACAAATAGGGGTCTACAAAAAAACACCAAACAACATCAAATTTAGCCATTGACACTTCAGGTAACATCAGGTCTGCTGGATCATATGGGCCAAATCATAGATGAGCCTTCACAGTACCCCTAGACATGTTGAATCGACATCTTCTCTACCAAACACTCAAAGCTGGCAACATCCTGGTTCTCTTGGTATATGATCAAGAGTGACACACTGAAGTGAAGTATGGGCTGTCTCCAGAATCCAAATAGGCCCACCAATTGTTGTGCTTCTTACTTGGCGGGAGGAACCAGATAAAATAATGTATCCTTCATCTTATAGAAGGTATATTTTTGAATGCTCCACACCACTGGAATTTTAAGAATTTCACTGAGTCAGAAGGCCCATGAACTTTGGTTGGATTTATTTCCCATCCTCTAATGCAAAGATGTGTTGCCATGTGCAAAATCATTACCTCCTCCTGCTCATTTGTTTCAATCAGCATAATGCCATCAATATAGTAAATTAGTATAACATCTGTGGAAGGGAAAGATGATTACAATTCCTTTGAATTAAGTTATGACACAGGGTTAGAGAATTATTATTAAACCCTTGAAGTAAAAATGTAAATGTACATTACTGGTCTGACCAACTGAAAGAAAATTGCTTCTGTTGGTCACTATGGATAGATACTAAGTAAAAGACATTTGCTAATCAACAGCTGCATATCATATACAAGGAGATATGTTAATCTTCTCAAATATTGATACTATGTCTGGTGTAACACCTGCAATAGGGGTTACTACTTGATGAAGGTTTTGATAGTCATCTGTCATTATCTGTGAACCATGTTTCTTCTTCACTGTTTAGGTAAAGGGAAATGTAGAAAATATGACCCTGAATCTTTCAACTCCTTGATGGTGACACTAATTTCTCCAGTCCTCCTGGGATGCAATATTGGCTTTGATTCATTGTTTTTCCTAGTAGAGGCAACTCCATTTGCCTCCATTTAGCCTTTTCAAGTTTAATAACCCTCATTCCACTGGTCAGGGACAAATGTGGGAATTCTTCCAACTTTTTTTTTTTACTTTTTTTTTTATACTTTTTAGACTCTATTTCAGGCTTTTGCCCTCAGAATGACTGTACCTCCCACCCCCTGTGAGTTCTGTGACTGTTCAAATAACAACAGGATGAGTTCAGGTAGTGAATTGTCCTATTGTGAATTGGGATTCAAACAAAAGTCAACTAATCACCTGGGTTCCATAAGTTCCTAATTTGATCAGATGGTTCTTGGGAGTCTTCTAGGGTTTAGTGTCAATTCTAAACCAGTATTCAATAGAATCTGGAAAGTCTGATTGTTTTCTTTTCCCCAGTACATAGTTATGCTTATAAAAGGCAATTAGTCCTACTAGACAATGACTAGAGGAAGGCTAACACTAAAACTCCTAGGTATTTTAAGAAAGTCTTTCCACATGGAGACCTCGTCTTCCTTATATTTGAGGGATTCTGGGTCTGCAAACTGTCTCAAGTCTTGAAATTGGCATTTGGGCCAGGATTCCCTCTTGCCTTTTTTTTTCTTTTTCTTTTTTTCTTTTTTTTTTCTTTTTTTTTTTGAGACTTTCTGATTATACAGATTAAACAAAAATGAACTAGGATTATCTTTTTAATAGCTGGCAATACCATAACTGAGTAGCCAATACCAAAAGTTCACATGAAAATCACTTTCCTGGACTGCCCCATATGAGTCAAGCCATGAAAGATTTCTTTTTCTATGTTGTCCACTACAATAACTATGACTACCTTGCCTTTGGCAATTCAGTGCAGCCATCTGGATCCTGCTACTTTTTGGCCAGTTAAATCCATCATATTTAATTCATCCAAATGAACAGCACAATCTCTGATCCTAAGGTCTGGCACAAAAAATAGGGTGAGAACAAAGGCCTTCAAATGTGCTGGTGCTTCTCTTACCATCTTGCCTCTTATAGGATTAGTCAAAGGCATGTCCTCTGGGCCCTACCATTGTGTAAGATTAGATTGTGCACAGTTTATATACTCTAGCACTGCAAATTTCCCTAGGTCTTAAAAATCCCTTCATCAACACCAAGCCAAAGGATATCCAGCATCTCCAAATACTTTTCAGTAGGTCATCTTTTGACCTTCATCTAACCATTGAAATGGATTTTTGAGAACTGTTTCTAACTCCATCAATTTCTATATTAAACCAAGCATCTTCATTCAGTGGGCCACTATTAGGCCCATATCAGCCTTGACCCATTATCCTACACCCCTAAAGAGACACATTCCCCAGACTTCTGCTTGAACTAATGAGGAAATTCACTAAAATTTCTAATGGTGGACTCACCTCCTCATGGACTATACTCACTATCTCCCCTCTAGGCATCTGTTTAACCTTAAGTCTAGTTATAGTTCAAGAAGCTTGGTGAGCCCTGACTCCCATTCAGAGAAAGTCAGTGATGGTTTACCAGTCAATGAAGTAGTCAATGAGAGAAAAGGCATGTGGTAGGGTACAAGTACATCTTCTGCTGAGAGTGAAGAGACTACTGGCTCAAGTGAGAAACTTGAGAATCCAAGGATTCAATGTTCTGAGCCTCAATAGAGTTTTTTCACACATTCCCAAGCAAAGTTATAATATCCTATCTCTTACCTATTGATGTCCATATTTTAACTTTGAGTAGCCTCCTAGGCTGGGACTTCACTTTTTGCTATAACACAACCAATCTTATAATGAGGGGTTTTGTTTGATGTTCTGCAACTTGAGCTCTGTGGCTGCTGGACAGGAGATTCTCTTTCTGGACACACTTAGAAACCTTTAGACTTTTTGAACATCTGGGTCTGGTCAGTTTTTCATTGGTTCCCATCATTGTCCTTTGTCACCCTGGTCTGGGATCCTGGATGTTTGTTAATTTTATCATGGAGCTCATTCCTTTTCTTTGTCAGTTTGTCCGTAGATGCTAGGAACAACCAAGTAGCATCAGGTTTTTTTCAAAATATGGCCCCTCATTTTTATACAAAGCCACTAAATTCCTTGCCTCTTACAATCAGTAAATTGTGATAATTCATTTGTTTCAATGAGTTGTTAACTAGTTTGACATGCGTTTTGAGTGATCTCCAAGTGTCTAAGAGACATTAATAACTAACTGTAGGTGTTGTAAAATTTGAAAGCCTATTACAGATACTTTGAAAATCCATTTTTATATTTATATTGCTCTAGAACCACTCCTGTTACGAAAATCTATATTAGTCATGATTCTCTAGAGCAGTGGCTTTCAACTTTCCTAATGCCGTGACTCTTTAATACAATTTCTCGTGTTGTGGTGACCTCAGCCATAAAATTATTTTTTTCTAATTCGTGATTGTAATTTTCCTGCTGAGTAGTGTCTCATTTCCTGAGACATTAGAAAAGATTTTTTTCTTCTGATGGTTATAACCCACTTGTCCAGATGAATAGAAAGAGTGAACATGTCATATAATACATACATGAAAACATACACACAGAGAAGTGGATTTATTAGAGTGGCATAAAAATTGTGGTCTAACTAGTCCAATAATAGCTTTCTATCACCAAAATTATCAACAACTGAGTAATTTTTCAATACACCTTGCTGACCTTCAGTATATTCCAGAATCACAGAGAAGTAGGTTTTAATGTTAGAGAATGAAAGTGCTTGGCAGGGAAAGTGAGGACAAACAAGAAAAGACCAAATGTTCCCTTCTTTCATATTCTTTATATATGGTGTCACCAGGAGCTTTAAGGTGAATAAAGTGGATCTTTTTACCTCAAACCCATAATCAAGAAAAATTCCCTCATCAGTGTATTTAGTTATCTCTAATTTATTATCATATGTGGCCATTGATGACCAAGTACAGACATCACAGACACCTGTCCTCACAAAGTTGCTTGTATGGTATATTTTAGGATGCATCTAATAATAGTTGGCCATCTAGGAACTGAGTCCTCTACAGCCATGTTCTCAAGAGACCCATGAGGCTTTTCTTTTGAGGCTGATGGTAGATTTTGACCTTATCCCTATGATACATTAAATATGCAAGAACTTATGATTCCTAAGAGATCTTCACCTAGATTTCCAAAAGTGTACTGATAAACTTGGCAGTATAAAACAGGGTCTTTAGAAGGAGCTCTTCAAAAGGAGCAATTTATAGAGCTGTGAGAATGAATTCAAAGCTGTGATAGACACCATGGGAAGCTAGAGATGCTAAGCATATTGACTCTCTCTGAGAACAACTGTAGACAGTGAGTGAAACAGGCCAAAAAGAACAGTCATGTGCATTGCCAGCAGCCCAGAAGCAGGATTAAGCTCTTAAAGTTCACATCAAATCAATCTAGATTCTATTTTTGCCATGGTGGGTTTTGATCTGATGTTTTTAGCCCAATATGCCATATCTATTCCAGTCCTCTATTTTAGAATGGGCAAGTTGAATCTGCTTGTGCAGTTTTTTTTCCTCCTTTGCAGAATCTCATAGGCTAACAGCTAAGTGTTTCCTTCAATCTCATAGAAGACGTTGGACTTGAATTCTTAAAAACGTCTGGGACCATGGAGACTGTTAGAGACCAAATGTGCTTTTCCTAATAAGATAGATTGATTCTTTGGGGTCCAGAGTTAAATGTTACAATGTGCATATGAAAATTTTCCCCCATTTTTTTAAGGAAAATGTTTAGTTTCTATGTGGCAAGGTCACTTTTTCGCTGTTGATTGCTTGTTTATCTCTAGAGTGAGAAACCTATGTTTCTGTCCTGTGTTTGTACCACTATGCTTTAAAGTTACAAGTTTACAGTTACAAGTCTTCTCAGCTAAAATAGCAGAGACCTTTTCAAACCACCATTTGCCTCACCAGCTTTCTAAAAAGTGATCTTCCTCAGAAAAATAAGATGATGCACTACAGCATCTTCCTTCTTCATAGCTATAAATTATAGGAAGTCAAGGTGAAATACAGCAATTTTCATAATAATTTTATCTATGAAGACAATGAAATTGAGTTACCAAGGGTCAGGCCCCTTAAGAAACTGTTTGGTCTTTGTTTTTACTTTAATTTCAAGAAGTTAAAGAGACTTCAAAATATCTGGCAAGCATGTATAATGAATTGAGTCACAATATTTAAATTTCTGTTTCCCACCCATTTTTACACTCATATTCATATTTCTCTTTTCTTCTTCTTTTCTTTTCCATCATTCTTCAATATGCCTTTGTTTCCCCTCTCACATATGAGACCAAGAATCAGAGAACTTTTTAAAATGTCTTATCTCCATGACTATCAAACTAATAATAGGGGAAATTATGCATTTTTAATGATTGTAGCAAGACTACATTGTATACAATATCCAACAAAGGAAGCATAAGACACTTTGTGAGAAATGAATGAAGGCCCTAAAGGGAATTCTCACAGAGGTGAGTGAGGCCTCAAAAAGGAAGATGGTATCCCTCATTAAGTGTGTTTTTCAGTTTTTACTACAGGAAATAGAATCCCTAGTCACAACTCTTAGACAATTCACCTTTTTAAATATATAAAGATATATATATATAAAAAAAAATATGTATATATATATATTGAAAAGGGAAGTAAAAACACTTTATGATAAAATTAAAGATTTACATGGAAAATATTTCAGATAAACATGTTGAAATAGACAATTTTCATGGAAAATTAAAGAGTAAAGTGGTAGACATGTAAAATATTGCTAAAGTAATTAAAATATGGAATAGAAACATTTTATAATGATAATCTTCAATTTTAATGTCTTTCTATATATTTCCTCCTTTTTATCAGAAATGTTTTCAATGTAAATCTTTGATTTTATCACAAATGTTTCTAATTATACCTTCAATTAATTTAGAAAGAGTTTTTATATCTACTGTTTTATATGTAAAATTTTCCATGAAATAGTCAATTTTAATGTCTTTGTCTCTGTATTTCTTCAATTTTACCAGAAATATTTTCATGTAAACTTAAATTTTATCTGAAAATGTTTATAATTCCACCAACTTAGAATTATCTTTATGCCTATCAGTTTATCTGTAGAATTTCCATGGTAATCTTTAACTTTAACATGTTTTTCTATGTATTTCTTCAATTTTATCAGAAATATTTTCCATGTAAAGTTTCAAGTTTCTCAGAAAATGTTTATAATTCTATTTTAAATCAACTTAGGAATACTTTTATGCCTACCATTATTATATCTATATAAGATTTTCCATGATAATCTTCATTCTAACATGTTTTTCTACGTTTTTCTTCAATTTTATCAGAAATATTTCCACAACAATTCACTTTCGATGTTTCACTTCAATATGATAAGAATCTTTTTAGAGTTTTGAGTTTGTTTTCATTAAAGCTGCTTTTGTGTGTGAATATGTGTGTATCATATGTCTTTATGTTATATACGTGTGTGCACACTAACATGTGTGTGTGTGTGTGTATGTGTGTGTGTGTGTGTGTGTCAATAGAAATACTAGAGGAGGGCATCACTGGGTGACCTCCATCACTTCCATACTTAATTATGTGGAGTAGACTTTCTTGCTGAACATGGTGCTCGTATTTTTGGGCTAAGCTGGTAACCAGCAACCTCCAGTGATTCTCTGACATCTGCCTCTGTGGTACCACAGTTACAGCTGAGCATAACACTATGCCTGCCTTTTTGTGGAATCTTGAAACTCAAGTGCTCATGGTTCTATCAAAAGCATTCTTAATTACTAAGCCATCTCTCCAGTCCAAGAACCATTCCATTTGGTTTTTAAATATCTAATCATCTATATTTAATATTTAATCTATATTTAAAGTGAACTTCTTATTTTGCATTGACTGGATTGTGAGAGTGATCCATTAATGGAATTTAGGTTTTAGAGAATGTTCTGGTATTATTTAACTGAAATTACTTCATTCAGCACCTAATTGAGTAGCTATCAATTATATTACCACCCTGGGACAATGGCTGGTTAGTGTGATCCTCCATTGTAAACACTTAAGTTTCCAAGACTCCAAATAGTCCTTTCTTTCAGACATGTAAAGTTTCTTTTTAAACATCTCCCTCTTTTTATTTATCTGCTGACTTTAAAAGGTAAATTTATTTATATTTTACTTTTCACTAACATTGAAATAGAATATGGTGGTCTGCTTATGGCTACTTTTATAACAGTAATGTAGAATTTTTCTCAATGTTCCATTTGTGTTATCCATTATTATTTTAGCATATTTCTGAGTATTTTCAGTAGGACTGAAATGTGACTCAACTAAATGATAGCTTAGTATTCATGAGTCCCTTCCTCTTCTTCAAAAATAAATGAATAAATAGAACAATGCTATTTATAATGTTGATCAGCAATAACTGTTTACTTATGTTGTGTTCGTCATGTAAGTTAGAAAACTTTTTTCTGTCTGTGATAATTCACTTGTTTTAATGTCTTTGTTGTCCTTATAAATTTCAGTTTTACTATATTTAAAACTATCAGTTTTTCCTTATACTGTCTCAGCATTCTATTTAAAGAGATATTTTTCAATATGTTCTAATAAAAGTATAATAATTCTCTACAAATTCTTTTGATTTTCTAAAAACTATTACTGCATTTAACATATGTTACTTTAAGAAGTTTTTTAAAACTATATTTATCTACATTTCTCAGAAACATAATTTCATTGTAACTGTGTTTTATAAAGCTCACAATAATGTTTTATTCTCTCCAAAATAGTATTTGTTAAATTAATAGTATCTATTTCTTTTCCTTCTCAGTTATCCTCTCTTTCCTACTCTTCTAAGTCACATTAAAAAGCAAATTCCTGAAGTCCTTTTACTTTGTCTTTTTTTTTCTGCTTCTTTCCACATGAATGCATTGACTCATCCCACACAATTACTGCTACCTTTTCTAGGAGACCCAATACATAGTCTCATCTCTCCAAATAATTTCTACTTTTTCTTCCATCTGTTAGTATTGGTATTACAATATACTTCCAAATGCAAAACATTGTCATCATATTTGTCTGTAATGCACTTTTTGCATATGTATCCAATATTCAGCTCTGAACTCCTGACTTTATGACATGTCCCATGAGCATCCCTCATCCCTGCTAACAGCATCTGCTCTGCAGTTTATTTTGCCCTCTCTTTTCTTTGCTCTAGTCCACTGTCCTTTGCACCAGTACTGTTTATCTCATTTCTTTGCATCCCCCTCAGTCTAATAAATATTTTTGTTAAAACTTATGCAGCAAAACATTAATCCTATGCTATGGGAATAATGTGTCTTCTGCAAAATTCTGGTGTAGAAACTTAATGTCCAGAAACAGTATCAAGTGTTGGGACTTAGAGCTGGAGGATGGCTAAACTTCTAAAGTCTAGACTCATGACCAAAATGACAAGAGGTAATATATTTAAACATGATTACATCAAATTAGGCAATATTGTCACAGGCCTTTAATCCAAGGACTCAGGATACAGAGGTAAGCAAATTCTATGTGAGTTAAAGTCCATCCTGGTCTACAGAGCTAATTCCAGGACAGCCAAAGCTATGCAAAGAAACCCTGTCTTGAAAATAACCAGACCAAACCAAACAAATAAAAATATGCTTACAGCCATTAGAAACAATGAATTCATGAAATTCTTAGGCAAATGGATGGAGCTAGAAAACATCATACTAAGTGAGGTAACCCAGACTCAAAAGGTGACTCATGGTATGCACTCACTAATAAGTGGATATTAACCTAGAAACCTGGAATACCCCAAACATAATCCATACATCAAATGAGGTACAAGAAGAAAGGAGGAGTGGCTCCTTGTTCTGGAAAGACTCAGTGAAGCAGTATAGGGCAAAACCAGAACGGGGAAGTGGGAAGGTGTGGGTGGGAGGACAGGGGGAGAGAAGGGGGCTTATGTGACTTTCGGGGAGTGGGGGTCTAGAAAAGAGGAAATCATTTGAAATGTAAATAAAAAATATATCGAATAAAAAATAAAAAAAAAATATGCTTACATCATTACAGCTTTCCCTTTGCAAAGAAGATGGAGTTATATAAATAAATAAAAATATTTCCAAAGGCCTGTTGATACTTTGATTGGCTTGTCAGAATTGAAAACTATGAGAATATGTATTTCTATCCTAGGAATCATTCCATCTCAGAGATTTTGTTAAAACAACACAAATGGAGTGAAATGGTCCCTAACTTTCTAAAGACCTTCAAGAGTTTCTAGTGGCTTCTTGGCTAAGACAGTTTTTATCAGGTCTTCAATTTGAAAAGCAAGAACCTCTTGCCACATATTTTCTTCCATTTTTGCTTTTCAGAGGATTGCCCACCTTAGATGATTACACTGTCTTGCAGTAGGACTATCTCTGTTCTCTGTAGAAACATCCAATGACTTTAATTCTTCTGTACAACATATTCACAGTCCTCCTGCTCTCTGGGGTAATGTGCAGCCCATTTATACCTATTGAATCTTCCTTTCTGTAAAGCAGCATGTTACTTCCCAATTCCTAGTATTTCAATTTTGTAACTGGAATATGAAGTATGTCCGGAATATCAAGCTGCTTATATACTTGACTTTTTCATTCCTCAATTTTTTCAGTTCCTCATCTACAGATATTGGTCTAATTCATATATCCTCCTACTGAGTGTTTGGTACTCATTTTTATTCAGAAAAATATTTTATTAAACTAAATTAACCATGCTTTAATTTTTTTCAGTTAGCATAGGACTAGTGCACAGTTCAGACTGAGAAAAAAAAAGTCTAATTTTAAGTGGATTCAATTCTAATTTTAAGTGGACTTGGTCAAAATAAAACCCAAGGTAATGCTGATTTCTTTCCTTTACCCTAATCTAACTTCAGAGTTTTAATTTCAGAGTGCAGCTGAGAGTTTCTGATTATGAAATCCTGCATGCCAATAGGTTTTCCACAGTTAAAATGAGTTATTTGTTGGAAATGCATCAGTGCACTCAGGTATTTGATTCAAAGGCCGTGATTTATGACTTCGCCTGGAATTTTATAGGAACAATGTCATATAATACCTGAAAATGCCATTTATTTTCATGTACTATTTAAATTATACTCATGCCAGTCTACAGCAATATTTAAAATGTATTATCTGTTGCTTCTTCACATTTTCCACATTTTTATTCTGGTAGAACTGAATTCAAAAGTACTGAATGGGAAACACTTCTTACACACACACACACACACACACACACATACACACACACACATGCACACTGAGAGAGGGGAGAGGAAGAGGGGGGAGAGGGAGAGAGAGGGGGAGAGAAAGTTGAATAATTAACCAGTGTGAAAATGCTTTAAGTAGAATTTTCTGATAAATGTTTTGGGAACTGGTTTTTCCAAATGAACTTCGATCGAGATCACTAGAGCTTGGGATACTGTAACAAAGATATTTACTTTTCTGAAGTAAATTCTTACAAAGGACTTAGTGGATTCTATAGGAAAGAGGCTTAGCATAGAGTGCACAGATGGGAACAGCAAGGAGTCTGTACTACCCTGAACCGTCAGGTATATATGGAATCACTTCTTCCTCTTGTGTGTGCTTTAAGAGTGAGACTTAATAATCCATTGATATATTGAGTAACTTATTTTGTCATTTATGTACAAAGAAACAGTTCACATTGCTTTAAGTTAAAATGAATACTTGGTTGGCTTCACTTTTCCTTGATTATCCATGTTTTCTTGTCTAACCTTTTCTTCCATGATTACAAGGCACAGAATCACAGGCCTGTTGTTGGCATCCTCCCTTCCCCTCAGTTCCTGCTTAAGAACAGTGATTGATTTGCATTCAGAATCTCTGTTTGCTTCTTCCACAGCAGAACCATTTCTTGTTGGTGTTGTTTCTTGGTTTTGCAGTACAGGGGAGGTCTGGCATGCCGTCTTTACTTCAATTTCTTTAGAAACCATTTGTTGGCATCTATGAATTTTCTAGGGTTACAACTAAGATATTAGTTCTATGTAGAGTCAGATGCCATAAACTGCCTCATATTAGAACACAACCCAACAAAGCATATATGAAAATCAATAATATTGAGAGCCTTCATATAGTCATCTGAAAATTTCAACTCTATTTACATCATACTCGGGGCACTAGTCAAAAACATTTCTGGGTAAATCTGAATAACATTGTCTTACATTTGAATTCACACCAGTATTGTATTAATTTTTTTGGAACAGTTTTTATGAACACTTGCTACAGCACACAAGTATCCAAGTTCCTTTTCTCAACTTACTCTTGTTTACAATGTGAATTGTAGAATGTGAACAAGAAAGCTGCTAGGAAGACAAGTATTATTCCCATTAAATGATTTGCAGTGATAAGTTTGCTGCTAAATACAGTGAAAATGTTTCCTTTCCTGCTTAGAACCTTCACTATTTTATTGTTCCTTGCAAGGCTCCAAGAGAGAAAATATTGTATATAACATGTCACAATCCAACTATTCTATGAAAGCCTCTTTGCCTTAGCTTTGTAGTAAATCAAATTCTGAAGAACACATTCTATAGAATACTGGTCTACAACATGCAGATACCTATGAAGTATAAAAATATTAAAATTCACAGTGACAAAAGCCAACGATCTAGATAGCTTTATGAAAACAAGCTAAATTGATTTGCCAAAACATAGCCTTAATATAATTTTAATAAAAAAAATCTATGTGACAGGCATTCTGTAGGAAAATTGTAATTTAAGGAATAAGTATCCACATTACCTTCAACCAGAGAAATAAATATATTGACATTTGACAACAATAATTTTGTTTGGCATTATTCTTGCAATTCATGAGCCTTGGGAAAAACTCTTATAATAAAGAGAAAGCAAGCTTATCTATCACTTGACAAAAAAGAAATGTGACAAAGAGCAAGCCCCAGATCAAATGCCCATTGTTACAGAGACTAAAGAAATAGCAAACACAGAAAAAATGTCAGTGCTTCCAAATGCTAAGCTGTTAAAGTTAGCATTCTTTCAATCTTGTTCATTATATTTGCCCAGGCCTACAAGGGCAATCAGTATACAAAGGAATCTTTAATCATCACTTAACAAAGACAGTGGGTTCTGGAGCATGAGAGGAATAGTTGGTAGGACAGGGACACTAAGACCTCAGGAGCCAGTGGGACATCTAGGATCAGCAAAATTATAGTGCAGCTACTGCTGATGCTTAAGAAATTTTGCTATGTACCTGTATGAGCCAATATCCAAGAAAACAAACAATGTTCAAAATTTCTGAAAAATGACACTAATAAAGAAAAGTTTCTTATTTCAAGCTAATTTTTAAAATATAATGTCAATAAATTTGACATGATTGATACTCGAATGCCACCTCTATCTATGTGTTTAAATGATGTTACCTATGGTGATACAAATGCTCAGAAATAACTTATTGGAATCTCATGTCCTTCACTCAAAGTCCAGGGCACAAATACAGCTATGGAACATACATTATGGTAAGGAATGTTGGGGCATGAAATGGCTCTTTTACATGTACAGATTGTCTATCCTTCATAATGGAGAATGTATGGAGATTCTTGGTCTTGTTTAACTGGTAGAAATGATTTTCTGTGTAGCAGGCTAGATCACATTAGCTCCATTTACATTGGCATCAATAATTTGAGGACATGGTTCAGAACTTATATGCAAACTTTAGCTTAAGCAGTGATTCTCAGTATTTCTAACACTGGAAATCGTTAATACCATTACTCTTGATTTTGTGACCTATACCTTGAAATGATATTGTTGCTACTTCTTAACTATTATTTTGTTACTGTTAAAAATCATAACATAAATAACTGGTTTGCAGAATTTCTGATATGTGACCCCAAAAGGGGTGACAGCACACAGGTTGGGAACCATTGGGCTAGAGTTTATTTCTATTTGATAGGTTATCTGTGTGTATGTGAATGTGTCTGTGTGTGTGCATGTGTGTTTGTATTCAGGTAGAATAAGCAGTTCCTATATGAAGAATTTAACATTAACTCTATCATTAACTTCATCCCTATATGCATATGTGTATATGATAGAATACCCACACATATTTGGATGGATATGTGTGTGCATGTGTGTGTATGTATGTAAGTAGTTCCCATGTAAAAAATTTAAAATCAATTTTACAATTTATAGAGCCACCTCCATATAATATATGTATGTAATGATAGTCATCCATATGTGTTTATGAATATATATAGTATGGATATAAATATAGATGTACATAATTATATGGATACAACATATATATGTAATCTCTATCATTACATATATATGTGTACACACAAACACACTCATGGATGAAGTGATTTGTAAAACCAGTGTCAAATTCTTTACATGGGAACTACCTATTATACCTGATAGCTCAAGTATAGATCCTGGTCTTCAGCCAAAAATGAGCATACCTGTAATTCTACCTTGATTTCTGCCCCTTGGAAAACTAAGTTTTAATTTTGTCTATATTTTGGATCAATATAGGAATATATCTCTTACTTCTCCAGGATTACTTCATTAATGGACATAATTTGTCACCATAATTATTATAACAGCTAATTTCATTTCTTTTTAAAAAAAAACCTGGATAATTTATTTCTACAAATGATAATAGAACCAAAGTAACAGACATTACTTTTGTAGACAAATGTTCTTAGTTTTTCTGTCAAATCCAAACAAACAAACAAAAAGAGCAGTTTATATTCATAGTTACATGCTTTCTCATTAACAAAGCCGAAAGAGATTTTCTTCAGGAAAAAGTATTATCAATCACCCAATGTACTTTTTAAATATTTGGTTAAGAAGAGATATTTGCTTTATGCGTGTATGTAAGCTTGTATGTAAGCGGTGTATTTACAGGTTTCCTAGCATCCTTGCCAGATGGGGAGGGCAAGTTCGTTCTCTCCTTCTACCACGTGGGTTATGGGGATTGAATCCACATCTTCACCTGTTTTGACAATCACCTTTATCTGCAGAGTTCTCTTGTTAGCTTATTCAAATATCTTTTAGAACCTAGAGTATAAAGGATACTTTGGACATCAATAACACTAAAGGAGACAATAAGGACTAACATTTGAGGAAATAATGATAAAAATGTTAATTTTCTTTAACAGAAAAAATATGAAGTATTTCTTTAAGTAAAATATTTTGCAAACCTTTTTTTATATTTTTATTTCCTATATTCTTTGTTTACATTCCAAATGATTTCCCCTTTCCCAGATACCCCCTCCCCATATGTCCCATAAACCTTCTTCTCTCCATCCATTTTCCAATCACCTCTCTCCTTTTTCTCTGTCCTTATATTCCCCTCCAATGCTAGATCAATCCTTTCCAGGATCAGGACCCTCTCCATACTTCTTCATGGGAGTCATTTATTATGCTATTTATTACTGCTATTTATTGAGATGAAAATATAATTACATAATTTCCTGCTTCCCTTTCCTACCTCCAAACTTGCCTATATACACCTCCATATCTCCATGTACTCTTGCAAATTCAGGGCCTCTGTGTTTTACGAATTGTTGTTATAACCATACAAACACACACACACACACACACACACACACACACACACACACTCACACACACACACACACACACACACACACACACACACACACACACACCACTCACACAATAATAATAAATTGATGTGTTCTTCTCTAGGGAAGACAACCCCATATAATATGTTCAGCTGGGGCATTTAAGTGGTTTAGTTTAGTACCCTCAAGGTGGGAACATGACAGTGACTAGGCTGGCATGGCACAGGGGTTGCTGAGAGTTCTACATCTTCCTCAAAAGGAAGCCAGGGTGCAGATTGTCTTCTGGCAGCTAGGAGGAAGGTCTCAAAGCCCACCCCCACCGTGACACACTTCCTCCAAAAAGGCCACACCTCCTAATAGCTCCACTTCTTGGGCAAAATTTATTCAAACCACCATAGCAGTGTACATCTAAACAACAAAGGAAAAGTAAACAATATCATGTACAAGGTTATGAATATGTGCTGATTGGAAAACATACAGAAAGATTCTTAGAATTTTTCCTTGTTTTGAACCCTTGTTTCCAGTGTTTTAGTTTGCTAGCTTTAAAAAATGTTCCATAATTATAGATGGAGTATAGGTCCTATTTTAACTTTATTTGGTGCTTGTTAACTTTTGAGAAATAAATGACCTACTAAGTTACCAGGATTTCTTTTTTTCAGGAGTCCACTATATGCAAAATGTTATCATTTAAATTCTGTTAGAGGGTCAACTTTGTGACTGGAAGTAAGTGAGAATTTTGCATGTGTAAAGCCATCAGTCTGGTCACTAGCACCCCTTCAAAACTTATATAAAAATTAAATACCAGTCAGTTTACAAATAATGCATGTAACATATATTGAGTGCATAGTATTTAATATATTCAATATTGTATAGAGCACAAATTATATAATTCTTATTAGCTTACTAATATTAGCACTTTTGATTGATAAATGCCTCTTTACCATTCTTATTGGTTTATAAAAATATATTATGTTTTTATAATATATTATATTTATTTTGAAAGATGTTGCCATATACATTGAAGACCTATGTCTATGAGGGCATACAATTTCACATATCGTATGAAACCACCAGATATATTCTTTCTATAATGTATAAGAAAATTCTAATTGATCACCTTATTTCATAGAACTAAAAAATACTGACTTCAGTAATAATCATATGTGAGCCACTTAAGTTCCATGAAATATTACTGTGCTCAATATAAATTAATAAATACCAATAGTTAACACTGTGTATAACTTATAAACTTGTGTATGTGTGTGTGTGTGTGAGCATGTAAAAGAGATTCATGAAAAAAGCCATGATTTTGAAGTGTTTCTGTTGTTGACACATTGAACAGATTGGAAGACATATCAGGATGCATTTTTCTTTTTTTGATATATTTTTACTTACATTTCAAATGGTTTCCCCTTTTTGGCCCCCCACTCCCCAAAAGTCCCTTAGGCCCTCTTCCCTCTCCCCCTGTTCTCCTATCCAGCCCTTCCCACTTGCCTGTTCTGGTTTTGCCCTATACTGCTACACTGAGTCTTTCCAGAACCATTTTCTTTACAATAGCTGTATCTCTAGTAGTAAATATTAAAATGAGTTACATCACCTATTCAGTGCTGTACCATTCTCTCACATAGCTATTTAGTGTATTTTTTTTTACTTGCCACCCCTCCTTGAAAAAAATCACTAAAATAGTATGCTAAGAATGTCTAAAAAAAACAATCTCAAGCAAAACTCCAATATTAGTTTTAAATGGGGAAAAATGTGAATAGAAAATGTCATCTTTGGGTTGTGAATTAGAGAAGCTATCCATGAGTTGTAAACTATGGGCCCATATTTATTTATTTTGACTGCTATAGATATAATAAATCATTCTAAAATCACATTGACATTTATGCATTCCACTAACACGGCAGTTTAACAACCTGATTGTGCACTGCTGCTTGAGTTAAGGATTTGCTATCACACTTTCCAGCTTAGTTGTCCCAATCTTGCCACAACAGACATGGTAATGTCAACTACACGAGTGCCAGAAAACAGAAAGATGGATAATGCATTCATTTTTATGGGGATTTCAAGCTTCAGACTATTGAACATGTTATTCTGGATGTTACATATAGCTGATCTACACAGCATTTCCTGTCTTCTTATTTCTTAGGACTACATGGAGGATTTTTTTCCTGCAGAAATGTCTTTTGATTTGATTTAATCCTAAGCTCCCACCCTACCTATAGGTATAGAGTATATTAGCAAAAAAAAATAAAAGATATCATATTTGAAATCACAAATCACAAAATAGACCTAATATTTTTTTTGCTTTGACAAATTGACAGAGTCACAGTCAATATTGTGACTCTGAGGAGTGGTCCTATGATGAATCCTAGTTCTGTGGATTATGTTTGCTGCTATTGTCCTGATGATGTCACAGAGGGAATCCTTCTTCAGGTCATTTCACATATGCACACACACGCGCACACACACACACACACACACACACATATGTATACATATGTATACAATACCTTAATAACATTTTTATACCAAATTGATCATGTAATTAGTTCACTTTACTGGTTGATTAGCTGAACTATACCAATGAATACCATAAAAGAAGACATTTACTTTTTTTATAAGACAAAACCATTTCATAAGTATTACAATGATTTTAGTTTTTGCTTTAATTATAAGGGCTTTAGCTCATCTTGATGAATGAGAGTACAGTTTGATTTGGGACAGTTGATATGTTCAAATTTCTACGCTCTTGATTTCTCCTTGCTGACCTGCCTTGGCCACCCTTAACTACTTAGCACTTTTACACTAACTCAGCAGAGCAGTATTTCCTAGTACTGTGCCTCCTTACCATGGCCATATCTACTTTATATTAGCAACTTGAACCATAGAGCTTCCCTCTGAAATTGTCTTCTGGATTTTGAGGAAATCTCCAACTGCTAGGATCTTATCCATGCTCATACAATAACAATACAAAACACACTTGGGTTACTCCCTCCTTGCATGAAACCATAATCTAAGAAGGGAATTATAGCATCTCCTGTAGCAACAAGAAAATCTCTACATTTAATATCTTTGCATCAGTAAAAACAGGACAGTAGTGTACAGAGTATACCATTTAAGCCCTATGCTATTCATATTAAACATCTAGCTTTTAGAGTATTTGAATATGCCTTTTCTGTGTGGCTATAATTAAATTACATTTATAAAAGGTTGAGAAAAGATATTGATTTCTCAAAATCTTGAGATTACTGTTTTCAGCTTTAGTATGAGATTACTAAGAAGTGTTGAGTTTTTTAATGTTTCTAGTAGCCACACAAAAGAGAAAAACCACCATGACATTCTATTGGTTAATAGGAAAAGGCAAGTGAGTCAGACAGAATGGCAAAACACCTTTTAAATTGTCGTTGAGAGAGCATTTTCATTCAGACATAATCTATAATTTCATGTGCAGAAAATGGAATTCAGCAGATGGGATTAAACATTTTCTTTTGGTAGGTGACAAAACTCTTTAGTATATGCTCAAGCACATGCAACATTTGTACAGATTGAGACAGCACCCTTAGAACTACATGTTTGCAAATGATTGAAAATAACTGCCTTGAACATTTACAAGCCTCCCACAGTTGTCAGATTTTAGAACAGATATGCAGACAGAGAAAGTGGCATGATCTATCAGTATTACATATTCCACTGCTCTTAAACATGCAAATAGAAAGGTCACCTTACTCAAGAAGAGTTTATTTACTATGAATGATGCAGACATGCTTATCAAAAATCCATTTTTACATAATACCAAAAGTATATCTTTTTATCTAAGAGCTTATGTATCTGTTTAACTTGTGGCTTTATTTTACTTTGCTTAGTTTTCTCATAACATTTGAGATATGATGTTACACAAAATTGTTCTTGTTTCCATAAGTCTATTTTAAATGCAGCCCTGAAAGTAAAGCTTTGTTTAGTTTTATACTATATAATTTGAAGGTTGAGTTAAAGACTATTGCACACATAGAAAATGACAGATAGCTTCAAATAATGAAAGTTAGAGAATACCTATTTCTGTTATTAAACTAGAATACCCCACTGTGCCGATATCAAAATTTTAAGAGCTATTTTACAGAAGAAAATGAATTTAACGTTATCACTGAATGTTTACAATAGAGAAATAACTATAGAGGATAGTCACAATTTTTGTGAAGCCTAAAGATATTTTTATTGTTGATAAGTAGCCTCTTATGGACTAAGATAAGGCATAATTTTGTACTTATTGACAAACAGAACAGAAAGATAATTTGTCATATGAATGAAAGAGAAACAGAAAAGAACCCAGGAAGAATAAATATATACATTTCTTAGTAAGTCATGATTCAATCTCTAGTTACCAAGGCCTAGCAGAAGAAACCCATGCTGATTCATTTCAAAAAAATATATTGTGCTTATCTATTTATTTTCCTGAAATTTTTGATAACTCTGACTTTTCATTTTCCGTATCTTTATGGTTGCATGGGCTATTTCAGAAGATTGGCTAGATGTATATGAATGCCATCTCGCTTCACTTAAAATTTCTCTATAAAAATACAGGGTTTCCCAAGTAAATGTACTTCCTTCTTTTTTATAAAAGCTTCGCCAACAAACTGAACTTGCTAAGAACTTTCAAATAGAGTAAGTGGTTACTTTCTCCTACTTCGAGGTCTGCATATATTTTGATGTGTCTAAGACAAGAATCTGTTGGCAAGGATAAGAGATATTGTCAGAAAATGTATGCTATGCTAGGCTTTGTTACCCAGAACAAGTTTTTGCCCTCAGGTGAAAATTTAAAGTGACCATAAAGGGAAGATAAAACACTATTTATTTTCATTTTCTCTGTATATTTTTTGTACAATTTTTTAATTTAGGATCTGGTCAATTTTTGCATTAAATGCTCTCTTTTGTGTCCGAACATCATAGACAATGTATCTCATTCTTTATTGTTGAGAATAAAGAATTTATTATTTATTGTTTCTACCATAATTGAGCTACTCTATCCCTATAATATTCAATTCAGTAGTCATTAGCCAATCACATGTGCTCTCTGAATACTTGGCATGTAACAGTTGTGACTAATAAAAGCTTTACTCTCCTTTACTCCAGTAGTCATTTTTAACTTGAGTGGATTGCTTTGGAAAGTAAGTGTCAGTGATATGTGTGGTGGCTTCAATAGGGATATCCTCCATAGGCTCATATATTTTAATGCTTGGTCATCAGGGAGTAGTACTACTGGATTGTGGTCTGGAGATTTGGCATTGTTGGAGTAGGTGTGGCCCTGTTTTGTCACTGGTGTCACTGGGGGTAAACCTTTTGGGTTCAAATGCTCAAGCCAGGTCAGTATCCAAGTCTCTCTCTCTCTCTCTCTCTCTCTCTCTCTCTCTCTCTCTCTCTCTCTCACACACACACACACTCTCTCTCTCTCTCTCTCTCTCTCTCTCTCTCTCTCTCTCTCTCTCTCTCTCTCTCTCTCTCTCTCTCTGCCGCATGTGAATCTGGATATAGAACTCTCAGGCTATTTCTCCGACACCAAATATGCCTGCTTCCTCCCATCCTTCTCACAATGATAACAGTAGAGTAAACTTCAGAACTATAAGCAAGCCCCAATTAAATATTTTCCTTTGTAAGAGTTGCCATAATCATAGTGTCTCTTCACAGCTACAGGACATTGACTAAGACATTATGTGAATTAAACTTGACTTCATCAACCCTGTATTTAATTTGATGTACAGGTACCTACAAATGTGTGAAGATATGTTCAGAGACCCAGAGTTAAAGCAGGACATACAGATTTCTCCCAAAATCTAATTTTGTAAGCATTGTACATTAACAGGGAAAAGAAAAGCAATTATTTCAATACAAACAAATATATTGGAAGCCATATTGGGTATTAGCATGTGGCAGGGTTAAGTTTAAATCTTGATTCTGAACCTCATTTACCTTAAATAGTGAAAATAGTTAAATATAAGGTTTCTAAGTTATAAATAAAGTAAGATTGCTGAAGGCAGATTTATAATGCACTTAGTACTTAGCACAGACAAATAATGAAGATGATGATAATCCTATTAAAAATGTCATTGTCTTTATACACAGTGATGAGTTTAATAGTCTTCTGATCTATATTTGTAGCACTATTTTCATCTTCCTGCTGAAAGTACTAAGTTCAGAAATATTATTTCAAGTTTACTTAGCTAACACAAAATTTGAGTTACATGAAATTCTAAAGACATTATATGTTCATTTTGCTATTCTGAGTCTTTTGTTTGTAACCAACCAAACCTTCAACTGAGGTCTAAACAGCATGCTGAGGTTAGATGTCCAAATGTGACATTTAAATCACGTTTATGCCTAAGAAAATAAAACAAGATCCCAACCTAAGTCCTTAAGCTACAGGTAGAGCAAAAAGGAGAGAGCGACTTAGAGGAAAGACTAAAGCATGTGAACAATACAGAGGGGTGTTCTGTGACTTTTTCCAGAAAGATGTAAAGAAGCATCTACTTACCATAGACAAACAGCAATGTGGTAAAAACAAAACAAAAGAAAAAAAAACAAGATAACAACAATAAAAAAAAACAATACAGAACAGAACAGAAGATTCCATAGAAGTAGAAAAAAGAAGTCTAGTCTCCTAAACCCCTAAAGCTTATTTGGGTGACTTACAAGAGCTTCTGTGGAGTGTCACTTACAGAAATATAAGAAGCCTAATTGAGAAGCCCAGTACATGAAGATGACTGGCAGAAGCTGCACTCCTATAGCTCTCTGCACAACACCCAGGATTCTCAGCAGCCAGGGCATCTCGTTCCCAGCTACTTTTACAGTGTAATAACCCTGGGAAGAAGCCACATGGATCTTCTAAATTTCAAACACATCCTAAGCCTTTTTTCTTTACTTTACCTTAATTTGCCTCCAAGAAGCATTGCATAAATCAGAAGATATCACTATTCCACAAAGGCAAGCCACTCTATTTTCATCTACATCTGAGGAGTATGTTCATTTTCAAGAAAATAAAGGAATAATGGGTGAGAAAGAAGGAAAAAATGTCCATATCACATTCTTGTGAATGACTGTCCTTAGAGCAAAAACTCTACTTGACTCTATTTACATCTCTAAAGCAAGTTAAATAAAAGGTAATGAGGAGTAATGAGTAATATGCAGACCTTAGTCATTTGAAGTTTAGACCAATCAAATTTCCAACCACTTCCTTAAAGAAGAGGTGTAAGAAGAAGGAAGACCTTATTGGAAGGTGGATCAAAATACCCATGGCTCACAGCCAACAAATAGACTGAGAATAGAGTCCCCAATGGAGCAGCTAGAGAAAGGACCCAAGGACCTAAAGAGGTTTGCAATCCTGCAAGAGGAGCAATAATATGTACTAACCACTACTCCCAGAGCTCCAGGGACTAAACCACCAACCAAAGAGTACACATGAGGGACCCATGGCTACAGTTAAATATGTAATCAGAAGATGATCATTTCAGACATCAATGAGAGGAGAGGTCTTTGGTCCTGTGAAGGCTGGATTCCCCAGAATAGGGGAATGCAAGTCAGGAAATTGGGAAGAGGGTAGGGGAGAAGATGGGATAGGGGGTTTTCAGGGGGGAGGGTAATGAGGAAGGGGGATACATTTGAAATGTAAATAAAATAAATATCTAATTTAAAAAGAATAAGAGGTGTAAAGAGGGCGAAAAGCTGGACCACACAAGCGGTCAACAGATTATCTTTATCTTGACAATGATAAAAAAAAAGACCTTGGAAATAAATGCACCTTAGGAATTACTTAATATATTTCACTCTGTGTAGTGGGCATTAATTCCTAGAGGAGAAAGTGATTTATGTTTACATCTGAATGGCCGAAAAAAATTGCTTTCAATCTCAAAAAAAAAAAAATAAAAAATAAAAGAGAGAGAGAGAAAGGGAGAGAAAGACACAGAATTTATCAAGGTGAATCTGGATAACACAGGTCACAGTTACTAACTCATAAATAACTGAGTCCTGATGGGCTGTCTGCACTGCACTGCAATGTCTCTGTGTATGGTCTGCGGTGAGAAGACTGAATAATTAAATGTCCTTTAGTCCTATATAAATGTGCAAGATTAAACAAAATATTTCTTAGTGAGTTTGATTAAGACAGAAACTCAGAAGAATTATGGAAAAATGCATTTCCTCAGTCAAGATCTCTGAGAAATGCAAATGGACCCTGAGAGACTGACTCTTTGTTATTCAGAAATTGATGTGAACAGGTGGCTTGTCTGGGTGCTACCTCAAGTCTTAGTTGCATTCTGGTCATCCTCATATGCCGTCTGGAGAGGGTGCTGCTTTCTCAATTATACGTTTTGTTTTGTTTTGTTTTGTTTTGTTTTGTTGTCCATTTAGATGTCTCATCTGTTAGCAATCGGGCACTTTCCTCTCACCTGCCCACAGGACCCTGGGTCCCATTCTCTCCCTTGTTCCCTCTGTCTTCCTGCCTGCCTGCCTGCCTGTCTGTCTGTCTGTCTCTATCTTTCCCTCACATCCCTACTCAGACAAAGATGGCCTTTTGCTACACTGCCTTCCCCAATCAATCTCTCAAATTTTACCTGTTGCCTGGTGCATCCTCTAGCAGCACACCTTAGTACCACCTGCCGAAGGCACCCCACCCTTGCTGCTTTACCCTATCGCTATCTAACTGAAATGACGTCTCGAAGATAATAGCATAGCATAAATACATTTCCCATTTACCCAGGATACAGAAATGTTCCATATAGTCTAGATTTTAAGTTGAGTCCAACATTTGTAAAATCACACAAATGTATTTAAGTCAGGAGGTTTGTTACTGTTTCATAGAAAACACACCTTCTTTAAAGTAATATAATATTTTTGAGAACCACAAAACCTGTTATTAAAATGCAGCTCAGACAGTGTTTGTCCTCATCTCTTGCTTGTTAATTTAAAATAAAGGCAAGAAACTCTTTATGTTTTTATTCTTTAAACTTTATTTTCCTCTATTAACTTAATTTGTTAAACTGGTAGAGTCAAGATTAGAAAATTACACTATTCTCTTAATCTATTTCATTCTGTCTCCAAAATATGTAATTCTTGTGCTACTGCATATGAGAAAGTGCTAGTTCTTGTCTTTAGCTTTACACATTTATTTAAAATGAGCTGATTTGATGTCTTAAGTGATTAGGATTAATGAACAGAGCTAGAGCTACTATCAAGAACCCCAAACCGTTAGAATTTAGGAACCTCCCACGCACCCCCAAAAAAATAGGACCTTAAGTTTAACAACAAAAGATAAATTACTCATGGCATAGCAAGCATTGATAGATTCTGCTCCAAAAGAATAAGATCTTTTTGTTTGCATTAGACCTGCTTTAGAATATGCTAATTGGAGGTTCTCGTGAATTATTTATATTTGTCACCCTAAAGCTAAGTAGAGAAATTGGTGGAATTTTTATGTTATTGTGTCAGTAGCTTCACAGCTTGTATTCCATGATTATAAGCCCGGGAGGGTGAATCTCTTATCTGTTGAAATAAATTACAAAAGCCATGGAAAAGGTGTTCATTTGCTAAGACACACAACTGCTCTCCCATACCATCCAATCTCCTTAATCTACTACAGCCCTGGAATCTTCAAGTGTTTTGGTTTTGTTCTCTGATCTATTTTGATGTACTGTTTCAACAAAGGAATTTTTATTAACTATGCACTTAAGACATTTAAATTTCTCTACAGCAGAATTGGCTTTATCTTTTCCTCCTAGTTTAATATTAACCCGTATGTCTACAATGATTTTATTAAGTGAAAACATTATTAAAGATGATTTAGTTTTCATACATCTCATTAAAATATGCTCACAAGTCCAGAAACAGAAATTATTTTTAAGCCTAGTAAACAATAGACTCTCATTTTCATTTAAGAAAGTGTAACCACAATTCTGGATAGAAATTACAGGGTACTGAGACTATGTGAGGCATGAGCAGGAATTCTCTAGGGAACCTAAAGTTGGTGACTATGTGGACATCAAGGGTAAACCCAACAGAGGCAGCAAAGAAAGCATGCCTAAGAAGTCAGTCATCATGATTTTAGCCTGAACTCCAACATCATGAGTATAAGATGCTTATTATACCATGAGAGGAGATACAGAGAAAAAGTGTGGAGCAGAGACTGAAGGAAAGATGATCCAGAGACTGCCTCACTTGGGGATCTATCCCATATACGGTCATCAAACCCAGACACTATTGTGGAAGCCAACAAGTGTTTGCTGGCAAGAGCCTGATATAGCTGTCTCCTGAGAGGCTCTGCCAATACCTGACAAATACAGAGGTGGGTGCTCTTAGCCAACCATTGGACCGAGCACAAGGTCCCCAATGGAGAAGCTAGAGAAAGGACCCAAGGAGCTGAAGGGGTTTGCAGCAACATAATAGGCATAACAATATGTACCAACCAGTACTCCAGAGCTCCCAGGGACTAAACTACCAACCAAAGAGTACACATGGAGGGACCCATAGCTCAGCTGCATATGTAGCAGAGGATGGCATTGTTGGACATCAAATGGAGGAGAGGCCCTTGGTCCTGAGAAGGCTCAATGTCCCAATGTAGGGGAATACCAAGACAGAGATGCAGGAGTGGGTGGGTTGATGAGCTGGGGAAGGAGGAGATGGGATATGGTGGTTTCAGAGGGGAAACCAGGAAAGGGGATAACATTTGAAATGTGCATAAAGAAACTATCTACTAAAAAAGATGCTTATCATATTTGATATTTGAAAATCAATGTGTTGAAAGGACAGTCATTATTATTGTAAAATATGTAATGAATAAGCAAACAGAGTTATGGGGAAATAATCACAACAGAGTACAGGATGCTGGTAGCACAATTTCATACCTGCCTTATGACCACAGGAATATTTATTCCCCATGATATATAGAGAACAAACAGCTATTGCATATGAAAAGCCAGATGACATCATCTTTAGAAACTATCTTTGAATCAACTCTACAGGAACAAAGTCAGACAGGACAAGAAGGAAAGATTTGAAGGGCCGATAAATAATGTTAGTAAGTGGATAAGAAATGGAAATTATACACCAAGTGATCAGGACTTAGAATTAAAGTCCAGGAACTTGAATTCTTACAAATGATGAAGTAAGACACCTGTATTGTGATTTCAGGTTGTATCATCTTAAAATGCTTTCTATAAGTTTAACAAAATGTTTTTATTTGTATTAATAAGTTAATTCTCCTTGGAGCCCTGCATGGGTAGCAGTTGAAGTAAAGAGGTCTTCTTTTCACTTGACAGCATGAGGTAATTGTAAAAGTCAAATTTTAACATTCTAAGAATAAAAGTTTTTTAAAATTAAGAGTTCAGAATATAACCTGAAGATTTTATACTTATAAAAGCTTCAAGTTCTTAGGAACTTAAACACGTTTTACAAAATGTGAAGTAGCTATAAAATAATAAACACTTATCAGTTAATACTTTAAAGGAAGTATATTATGAGACTGACTTGGAAGTTAGGCTTAATTAACTCGCAGTTATACAACCTGAACAACAGACCTTGAGTTTCAGTCTCTACACTCACATATGATAGATGTATTGCTTGGTCCTGAGAGGACATATGGAACAACAAAAAAATGAAAAATAAAAATACCTAAGTTTCTCCTTGATTTTGTAAATTACTGGCAGATACTTCAAGTCTATTTTTGGAGTTAAAGATTGCTAATTAATTGTAGGCAAGGCAACAGAAATTTATAACTTCAGGTTCAACAGATCTTAAAATTGGCTCCTCAGCTTTTTCTTCAGCATCTGTAACTCTGGCACCAGAACCGAGACATAAGCATAAATTCCAGTGTCGACACTTGTTTTATCTCTTAATAAGTCATGGTAGAGAATGAGAAATGGAATGACTGCTTGGAATAAGAGATTTTTGGGGGAGCCAGAAAAGGGGAAATCATTTGAAATGTAAATAAAAATATATCAAATTAAAAAATATATTTTTGTTGTTATATATTAGCAGTGAGAAGATAGAAATTTTTATCTTTGTGAGAAGTATATTGGGCAACTATATATTTCATTTGCATGACTACTAACTTTTTTCTGGAGGATATCAATCAAGTCCTTAAAAATCAATATTTATCAATCACTAGGTCTAAAAGATTTTAAAGACTACTAAAATTTGTTATATAAGTACAATTGTGAAATTGGTATTTTTAAATGATGTTAAGTAGTTTTAACCTTCTTAGCAGGCTTTGATTACTTTAACCTGATTGTTTGCTTTGGGAAAAAATGCAAAGTGAGATATATTGAAAATGTATTTTAAGACTACCCTGAGTGCATTTCCTTTGAATAAAAAATATTTACACAAAACCATATATAAAGCAGTGAATAATCAATATATAGTTGTCAGTAACGGCAAGGATCAAATCCCATGATTAGACATTAAACATATCATGGTGGTATACTTACATGTCTCATAGCTTTAATTAATGAAACCACAAAAAGAGGAGGAATTTTATCTGTTTACACAAAATGCACACTATGTGTCTAGAATTGTAATTGTGATTTAAAGTAGTCAGATAGGTGGATTATTTGTGTTCGAAACATATCCTAATATCAGAAATAGTAGGCCATTAGATTAATTTTAAAGCATTTCAATAATTTATTTAAAGTAGTAAAACGAAATTAATTAAAGTAGTAAAAAGAAAGCTTCAGCAGGCATGACATTACATCTCATCTTCCTATCAATGGTTCAGACGCAAACGCTACTGGAAAAAAAATCCTGAATAGAACAACAATGGCTTATGCTCTAAGACCAATAATCAACAAATGGAACTTCATAAAACTGGAAAGCTTCTGTAAGGCTAAGGACACAGCAACCAATGAATTGAGAAAAGATCTTTACCAGTCCTACATCCGATAGAGGGCTAATATCCAATGTATACAAAGAACTCAAGAAGTTAGTCTCCAGAGAGTCAAATAACCCTATTAAAAATGGGGTACAGTGATAATCAGGAAATTCTCAAGTGAGGAAACTTGAATGACTCTAACACACCTAAAGAAATGTTCATTATCCTTAGTTATCAGGGAAATGCAAATCAAAATAACACTGAGATTACACCTCACACCAGTCAGAATGGCTAAGATGAAAAACTCAGGGGACAACAGATGCTGGAGAGGATGTGGGGAAAGAGGAATACTTCTCCATTGTTGGTGGGATTGCAAGCTGGTAAAACCACTCTGGAAGTCAGTTTGGCGATCCCTCAGAAAATTAGACATAGTACTACCTGATGTTCCAGCTATACCACTCCTGGGCATATACCCAGAAGATGCTCCTATATTTAATAAGAGCACATGTTCTACTATGTTCATAGCTGCCTTATTTATAATAGCCAGAAGCTGAAAAGAATCCAGATGTCCTTCAACAGAGGAATGGATACAGAAATTGTGGTATACACACATACACACACACACACACACACACACACACAATGGAGTACTATTCAGCTATTAAAAACAATGAATTCATGAAATTCTTAGGCAAATGGATGGAACTAGAAAGTATCATCCTGAGTGAGGAAACCCAGTCACAAAAGAATGCACATTGTATGCACTCACTGCTAAGTGGATATTAGCCCAAAAGCTCAAAATAAACAAGATAATTCACAGACCACAGGAAGCTCAAGAAGACGGAGGACTGACATGAGGGTGCTTTGGTTCCTCTGAGAAAGGGAACAAAATACAGGAGCAATAAAGGTGACAAAGTGTGGAGCAGAGACTGAAGTAAAGGCTACCCAGGGCCTACCTGGGTATTCATCCCATAAATAGTCACCAAACCCCTGACACTATTATGGACAACAGGAAGTACATAACAAAAGGAGCATGCCATGGTTGTCTCTAGAGGGGCCCTGCCAGAGCTTTGCACATACAGAGGCAGATGCTAGCAGCCAATCATTGGTCTGGGCGTAGGGTTCCCAATGAAGGAGTTGGAGGGTAGTCTAGAGGAATTGAAAGGGTCTACAGCCCCATGGGAAGACCAACAATGTAGACCACCCAGATGCTTCAGGACTTCCAGGGACTAAACCATCAACCAGGGGGTACCTAGGGTTCCAACCAAAAATGTGGCAGAGGAATGCCTTGTCTGGCATCAATGGGAGGAATGGTCCTTGGTGAGGTGAAGACTCAATAGATGCCCCAACAAAGCGAAATAGAGGTGGGTGAGGTGGGAGTGGGTCGAGTGGAGGGGCATATACTTGGAGGCAGGGGATGGGAGGAGGGGTTTGAGGTTTTCGGGAAGGGAGAAACCAGGAAAGGTTTTACCATTTGAAATGTAAGGAAGATTATATTCAATTAAAAAAAAACTCAATACTAATACACCAATAAAATAAAAAATATATAAATCTTTATTACATTAATTTCAAAGAGGTAATAATATCACTATCCACTGAGATTCTTCTGTATGTTAAGTATGCATGCTAAGGTAGCATTATAGAAACATTCTAGATAAAGATCCTAAAGAATCTAAATGACTAAAATTTAGGTACTGCAATATTAAACATTTATCATTATTATCTTTTGAAAATTTTATATGTGCATTTCCTATTTACATAATTTTCACTCCATACTTGCCCTTCCAAGTCCTCCTATGGCCACTATTTCCTATCAACCTAATAGCCTTTTGTGCTTTAATTATTAGTTTTACATATATGAATATAAAAACAGAGCTGACAAATCCATATAGTGTTGCCTATATACACTGCTGACTCCCTGGAATAAGATGTCCTATCAGGGGAATTGCCCCTGGAGAAGACTGTTCTCCCTCTCTTAGCATCCATTAATTAGCCTATAGATCTTTATCTAGGGGAGGAGCATTGTGAGATTTCCCCCACCCTTACTGAAATGCCAGCTGGTGTTGTCATTGTGTAGGCCTTGTTTAAATGATCATATTGTTGAGATTTCCCAGATGCAACTTCTCCTATCAGGATATCTGCTATGAGATAATGTCTTCAATGGGAGTGGTCATTTTGTTATTTGATATTTTATTTATTTATATTTCAAATGTTATCCCCTTTCCTGGTTTCCTCTCCACAACCCCCATCCCCCTCCCCCTGCTTCTATAAGGATGCTCCCCAACAACCTACCCGCTCCAACCTCACCACCCTGGCATTCCCCCTACACTGGGGCATCGAGCCTTCACAGGGCCAAGGGCCTCTCCTCCCATTGATACCAGATAGGGCTCTCCTTTGCTACATACACAGGTGGAGCCATGGGTAGTGATTTTTTAATCACTAAATAAACTTCATTTACTTTCCACAGGAGTCAATTTTGAAAAAACCAAACACTAGACTGATATCTTAAACGACTGATGATTTATCAAGCATGTAACTCATACTCAGTAGCATTACATTTAGTTTTGCATGGGTTGTTTTTAAGTATTCTATTTCCTTTGGCTTTTTTGTTTAGTTGCTTGTTTGAATAGTTAGTTGGTTTAGTTTGATAGACATTGTTTTAATAAGTAGTGTGGGCTGCCTGGGAAGTTGGAATAAGCCTCCTGCCTCAATCCTCCTGTGTTCTGGAGATGTAGGTATGAACCATAGATCCAGGATCACATTTTAAGCCCATTTCTATATTTTCAAATATCTAGACCTGTAACTACTTTTGAAGATTTCTTCTGGGCTAATTAGCAAATAACAAACAAAATAAGGTTTTAAAAGATAACTCATTTTTGTATGTTAATCATACTACCCTGTCAAATCACTAGTTTTAAGGTAAAATAGTACACACGCACACACACGCGCACGCGCGCACGCGCACACACACACACACACACACACACATACACACACACACACACACACACACACCTCCAATAGTTTTATTTCTAAAATAACCTTAATCCTTATTTTCTGGAGTTTATAAGAACTCCAAGGTACCTGGAAAGTTAGCAAATTATACTAATCTTGTTTCCCAGGCTTGGGATTAGACAAATGCAGATAAGGCTTGTTTTCCCCAGCAACTATGAGTACTAATATGCCACCTCTGAGAGCCAAGAGCTGCTTAGTGACAGACATGCTCCTGTTGTCTAAATGAATGATACCCCAGCTGGTCAGAGCAGAACAGTGCTGTCCCTTCACTGTTTCTTTTAAGTTGATCATGTTTTATTTTATATTTCTCATTGTGTAAAGTATGATGTCCAAAGTACACTGGGCTGTTGTCTTCAAATAGTAAACAATATAGAAATTAATCACAAAAGCTTAATAGATTACCGAGGTCTGTGCCATATGATTATGAAGGTAATAATGGACCCAGGTGACTCTGAAGTGACTAGAAGTAGTAAGGGATAATTGGGGAAGTCATTCATTTGACATCTCACCGCTGAGGCAAAATTTGATGGTGGAAGGATTCAGGTGTGAATGATTGGACAAATGCATCCAATTAGAGAAGAGAGCCATATATAAATACATGGAGATACCAATGTGAATACATGGAGACAGCAACATGTGAACACATGTAAAAGCATCATCAGCTTATGCTCAATGTAGTTGGAACAAAACCATTTCTGAATGCTTAATTTGAATACAAAGCCTTAAAGGATATAAACATCTTTTATTCATGTATCTCCTGGATCTGTTATAGATTTGAAATTTCAAGTATTTCCACACAGGGGCAGTAACAAAGGAAAAGTATTCAGTGTGTGCTTTGAATAAAACATTCTGGTACATTGTTGCAGAACAGATGACCACGCTTAACAGGAATGAATATGAAGTTTTAAAGCTAGGAGTGGTTATGAAGAGATGACAAGTATGTAATCTAAGGAGGAGATAGATATATTTAACCCAATTTAAACATTATTCAATATATGCACACACCAACATATTGTGGTACCCCATGAATATGTATGAATTTCAAATGATATGTATTAGCTATTAGATAATCACATTATTACATTATTAGAAATATTAATATTAAAGTAAAACAGGGAAAAGCATTTCTTCTAATTCAATAGTAATATCCTTTTATAAAGCTGTTCAATGATCCAGTCCAGTACCCTTACTCTGAGTGTAGCTAGTAACTGGTTTTTACCCTATACATATTATTCTAACTCAAAAAATGAAATGTTCATATTCTTCAAGAGATGCCAGATGACTGAACAGAAGATTCTGTTCAAGGAAACTTTTGCTCTCAAATAATTGTTCAAATTTCCCAAAGACCACTTGCTTAACAATTCCAAAATGGCTTTCTTTGTTTCATGTCTAACAATCAAATCATACTTTTTCAGAGATAGAAGTTAAGGTCATACATAGGAAGAAATTTTAGCATTAAAAACACAAACACTTCTGAAAAGAAATTTTTATGAATCAATGAATCAAATTAACACTTTCATGACAATAACTCAGCTTATATTTGGAACTGAAGAAGAGACACTCAGTATCACTATCCAAAGTTTACTTACAAATGTTTCCAGTGCATTGCTTTAAAGCATCCCTATGTAAGGAGAAATGTGACAACTGGCTGAAGACAATGAGCCAAACAAATGACTGCGGGACTAACAGCTGACTGAGATTTCTTTTGCTCTGTGGAGACAGAGCTTGAAGGCAGGCAGGAGGAGCATCTCCCTTAGCGTGGAGGGCCCACCATCCTGGCTTCCAAAATCAGACCTTAAAGCTACCACTATTGAGAACTGAAGGCTTATAACGCCAGGCTTTAGAGCTGCAAGCTTGTGGCTTAGATGCTCAAGGCAGAGACTCGCTGCTCTGTGTTTAGAGCGCTAACATCCAGCATCCAGAGTTATGGTCTGATCCTGAGTAGGACTCCTGGCTACTTAACCCTTTGTGGATTCAGGAACCTAGCTTATGGTTATCTTTGTCTCGCTTGACTTTTGCTTTTCCCAGTCGCTCAGCCTTCAGTGGTTCTTCTGTCCTTTGAAGTCTTAGCACTTACAATGTCTACCCCTGTTGTTCTCCAGAAGTCTTGGTTATATTCTGATGTTATTGGGTACCAAAGTCATTAGGTGTCAGTGGCACTCTAGAACACTCAGCTGCCTCATGGTGTTATAGAGCTATTTGAGTACTGAATGGGACTCTTAGATCAATTAATGTCTGGCTAAGGACTCCACATATGAGTCAATGGATTTTGTTCATACAACCCCATCTGATGCCCCCTCGTCTCAGTCTAACACATCTTTCACCCAATGCCATGCCCTTTTAATTTTAACCCTCTGAGTTGAGTTAGTGCTGCCAATATGTCCATGGGAAGAGAGATATCCACCGGAGTATAGACAAACCATTTGTTTTTTCTCATCTCTGAGGAAAACTCATTGTTCATCCTGAACAGCAACCTGCTATCCCTGTTACATCTAGAGGCTCTAGAGTGTTTTCTGTTCTATGTGCAACAAGCCCAACATGTAATTCCAGTGATTAGAACAGCACAAGAAAACAACTATGTCATTCAGGTGAAACTCTTAGTAAAACCTGTTACAGGAGTGAATGGGTATACTATATTTAAGAGAAGTCTTTCAGACTGATTGAAAAAGAGTGTAGAGGATCTAATTATATATCCAGAAGAGGATCTAGCAATGCTAGAGCAGGTTGTTATTTTACTATTTTACAACTTCTAGTTGCACTGTGATTCTACCAATCTAAAGACTACATAAAGGCCCATCACAAATTGCACCTAGACATGGCATCCAGTCCTGTCAGCTCCAAGCTTTGTGCAGTGTTGTTAAGTCCTTCTTACCTTACTGGAGGCTACTATCACAAGATCTAGCCCAGAGGAATGTAACTTCTTGCTATGACTGTGTTATAATTTTTGAGCATTAACTCAAATGTAAAACGAAGTCAGGCTTCTTGAATCCAAAGTCTCAGTTCCAGCAGTGGTCTTCATTCTAGAACATCTTGATGTCTCCTTAAAGTAATCCAGAAAGCTTTAAAACTCCCTTGACAAAGGAGGAGTGGTTGGAATTGAAAGCCTCTACCTCAAGACAGTCAGGCACAAGGGAATTCTCAGTCAGCTCTTATTCCACGGAAAAATATTCGTGCTTCCAACCATTTGGCTCATTCTCAAAACGATAAAAGATGGTTGAGACAGAAGAACCATTAAAGGATGCTTACAATAAAGTCCTAGAAAATTAGCATCCCCAACAGTATTTAAAAATGCTTAACTCCTAGCCAAATACCCATAGGGAAAATTGATTCCCTCTCTTGTGTCTCAGAACCACAGTTGAAAAACTAATAAAGAATCAAAGGAAGAGAGTAAATGGCCAAACACTGACAACATGATAAAGAATCAAAGATGATCGTGTTGAAGAAAGAGCTCCAGTATTTCAAAAATTTCTGGGACAGTTCTTTTGTTAGATTAAAAAATACAAAAATAGTAAGCATTTAATTATGTTGACTAATCATCATCTACAATTTGTGAATTAGTCTCATTTCCCCTTAGTAACTCTTCTCTGAAAAATAGAGGTTCTTTTATCTGATTTGAACTACTAATCTTAATGCTGAAACCTCATATTACACAGTCTGAGAACATGTAAACAAACTATGCTACAGGATCCTAGCAAAGAGCCAAGTCTCAGGTCAAGAGAAACACAGAAGATGATCCAAACAGACAGACAGATTGGCTGACCAATGACAGTACAAGTAGGCCACATTAGCTGCAGGGACTACACTGAACTAAAGTTCCTCAGACAGTTGGGTGTTTGCTGTCTAGCCACTGGTCTCTTGATGGAAGTATAAGCCAGGTGTAGATGATGCTCTGGTAGGACCTGTCACATTTTAATGCTACTAAGAGTCCTCCTTGTGTGAGCTAGCTTTTCCCATTCTGCTGTATTTAGTACTTTCTTGGGCCTGGTATTCTGATAAGGTTTTCAGAAATCTAAATGCCCTTAGATTCTTAGTTTACTTCAAAAAGATTATATTTAGTGATGTTCTATTTTAGTAAGAAGGTATTTATCAGTCTGTTATCGTAGGTAATGTTGAACAGGTGGTAGTGTCTATACATACAAGGAGATACAGAAGCATCCCGCTTCTGTATCTACATTCAAAAATGGGGCAAAACAACATGTAAAAAGGAGTCACCCAGGGAAGGGTAGAATATGAAAACCACTGTGCTACACAATGAGAACTGAGCTGTATTATATTGTAGCTTGCTCTCCACATGTATATACGCATACATACAATACATCAGTGTGTGTGTGTGTGTGTGTGTGTGTGTGTGTGTATTTGTGTGTGTGTGTGTGTGTGCAGACTTATTGCTTATTATCTTCAGGGAATTAGTTCCAGGACCCACAGTAAATATCTACATCCACAGAGGCTCAACCACCATATGTAAAATGTCATATAGTTGGAAGATTTTATTAAAGATATACACACCCTGCTCTATAACTTTAAATTTTCTCTATATTCCTTACAATATATATGACAGTGCATATGTTCTATAAGTAGTTACACTATACTGTTTAAGGAATAGAATGCAATATTGAACAAGTCTGTGCATGCACACAGATACATCTTTTGCCATTATTTTCAATCTGCAGTTGGTTGAGTCCTTAGATGCAAAAGCCACACATAAGACTGCATGTTGTACACAGATTTAAATGCTGATGCGACTACAAATGATGCCCAGGGAAGTAGTAAGGAGTGAAAAGTGGTTGTTTCACTGACATTGCCATCTAATTTCCAACAACCCGGAAGCCACTGTTAAAGTGCTTCCCATGCAACACAAGCCGCAGCATACTTACTAGGTTTGTCTTAAAGTAGTAAGGCAATTTTCTGTTCCAATTTTAACTTTGTGAAAATACAGACAAACAAAGATCAGGTAAGTTATCCAAGATTATACACTGAAGAATTATCAAGTCACAGAAACAGGATATGAGGGAGGCTTTTCTATATAGGAAAGTTTTCTATAATTTTATCATGTTTAATTTTATTTTTTCTAAGCAATAGGAGATAAATAATTCCTGGTGGAAAAAGCCAGGGAAAGCACTTCAACAACCACTAGGAAAGAGTTACTATCTAGTAATAACATTTAAACATCAACTTCTGAACACTTGCATTGCTTTTTGAAGTGTAATTAGCTTTATTAAAAATAACCCTGTGTGTTTGTTAAAAATATGGCATTCTGTGGAAAAGAACATGGCTAATGACTATTAGTGCACTTGCTACACAATCACAAGGACCTAAATTCAAACAAAATCACTAATGTCAAGGCTGCTTGTGAGAATAAAATCTGTGATCCCATTTCCAAAAGGGTTTACAGAATGTGTCTCGCTGGAGCTTGGTGACCAGTCAACGGAGATGAATCAGTGAACTCTGGCTTCAGTGACAGATCCTGTCTCAAAACATCAGTGGACAAGAGACTAAACACAGCACCCAAGGCTAACCTGCAGCCTCTGAGTACTCATCCACTTCTGTGCATGCACACACCTGAGCACGTATCTCATGGGTACATACATGAACACATATACCAAAAAGTTCAGTAAATTGATTCCCATATCACATTTACTGGATCATACTCGACCCAGGGTTTTATCAATTAAATTGAATTCCACCAATAGGCATTCTAAAGTTCTCCTTCAAGCACAATAAAATTAACTTTCCCAAGGGCACACTTATTATAAATGCAATTATTTAAGCTAAACTCACTAGTAGTGGTTCTCAACCTTCCAATGCTGTGACCCTTTAATACAGTTCCTTATGTTGTGCATAATGTAAGTATCTGATAGGAAGAATATCTGATATAGGACTCCCAAAATTGTTGTGAGCCACCTGTTGAGAACAACTGCTAGTAACAAGCAAAAGGTAGGCTACAATTAAAATATTACTTATATAACTTGTTTCTTTATAAAAAGGAAAAAATGAACATGCATCTACACACACATACATACATACACAGAGAGAGACAGAGACAGAGACAGAGAGCTGTGTAGTGTTGAAGGTAGCTATTTATACAAGGCATAGCAAAGGTTATCAAAATCCCTCCAATCTCATGGAGTTATGGAAAACATTAGTTACACAGTTCTCACAGGTTACCAGTCCTACTCTACTGTGATTTTGGACTTTAGGCATCCAGAAGTTTGTGAAAGTAAGTCTCTGTTTAAGTTCTTCCACTGTTTATTTTTAAATTAGCTTTATTTTGCACAGGATCTCATTCTTTTTTCTTTAAATCAAATTTAATTGGATTTTTCCTACATGAGGTAAAATAGATGAACCATGAAGATATTTGGATATCTGAATGACCCATGTTCTTTGGAACCCTGTAGCTAGACTTTAAAAAAGTATTTTATATGGTAATAATTATTTTAGAGATTGGATCTTTTCATGTTGGGCTGTCTATGATCATATGTCTTCATTCCAGTTATTATTAATTTTATTGTGAATTTCATACAAGCATAAGATGTGTTTGATCAAATGCATCATCCATTCTATCCTCCTTAAGTCTTTCTCTATTACACTACCACTTTTAGCTCGCAACTTCAGTGTATCTCCCCCTTCTCTCTCTTTCTCTAAAAAAGAGCCTGGTTATTGGTACTTCTATGTTTATGGGTGCAGAACATCTATGGAGGATGGAGCCTTTCAGGCCATTCCCAAAGGAAACTGACTCTCCCTGATCAGGCCATCATTGATTGTCAATAGCTCCTAAGACAAGGGTGACATTCATGAGCCCCTCCTCTGTCCATGCTGGGATTTTGGCTGACCTGATTGTATGCAGGCCTTGTGAGTGCAGTTATAGTGGCTGTGAGTTTGTCTGTATTATGCCTCTGTCATGTCCAAAAAATCATGTTTCCCTGCATGAATCTACAGCCTCTGGATCTTACAGTCTATCTGAAACTTCTTCAAATATTCAGCTGTCTTTAAAGATAAAGGTTGTGATACAGATGCCCCATTTAAGCTTAGTAGTCCACAGCATTCCAGGCAGCATTTCAATTGGTTGTGGGCCTCTGCATTACCTGCTGCAAAAGTAACAATTTCTAGTGAGGGATGAGAGATGTATCCCTCATCAAAGATGCAATTTTTTTGGTATAAAAAAACTTATGGGTATAAAAATAGCACTTTAGGAAAAGTTTAATACTATGACTATTGGCAGAATAATAGTAGTACTTTAGCCCCTAGTGTCCATGACCTACAGAGGCACAGGCTTTTGGCCCAGTTAATAGCCTTGTAGAATGATCTTTAAATCCAATCAAAAAGTGCTTGACTACTTCAAAAATGCTGGTGGCACTATTGCAGCAGTGGGCATAACTTGCCAAGCCAGTTGTTATTTTAACCTGCATGAGTCATGACTAGGTAAGACTGCTGATTATTTTTCTTCCCTGATAGGTTTTACGGGACCTCCCAGCACTAAGACAGCTAGACAATGAGTGATCACTTTGAATCTTTAGATGTACAGGTCTCAGTTGCAATATTTATTAAAGTCAGAGAACAATGGAGTAAGTGACAAAGAATAAGATTCACTTCTGTTTCCTATTCTTGCTCTGTTTCCTATTCTGTTTTCTATTCTTCCCTGGAAGCAAATGTATTACCTGTTTATTGTGTAACCCTCTTGAGATCATCTCTATTCAGTTGTGTAATATATAAAGGTACATGCTCATTTTCACACAGTATGAATGTCAAAATACTATATATACAAAACTAAGGTGTACTTCATATTTTATGTATACAACTGGGACATTAATTTTAACAAAGCATTGTAATTTACATGAGATACTTTGAGGAGCATCTGTATTTTTTCAATATTTTTCTTTTGCTCCTCATACTGCTCATGTGAATAGCTACAATATAAATCACTAGTACTAAAATGTTTAAATCATAAGCAATATGTGTATAATTTAATAGCTATTCCAGATGGCCATCCATCAGTGTTTTTCTTATTTTCTTTTTCAATTTTTATTTCCATTTCAAAAATGTCTATCCACAAATTTAATCCTATATTCAGGAGAAATAATAGAATTTAGAATGCTACATTCAGGAGAAATAATAGAATGTTTAAATAATAAATAGTTTGTGTTCAAAAAATGTAAGAATCTATTAATCATTATGGTTTATTATAGGATAAATATAGTATTGCCACAGTAAGCCATCATTTACCATTAAGAATTTATGTCCATTTAACAGATAATAGTAGTAGGGTGTTCCTTGGTCCTTGTCCTATCTTTGCTTTCTTAACAGTGCTAGGGATGGGCTGCATTTTGTGAAACAGGCCTTATATCCAAATAAAAGATATTTGGTGCCCCATAACATGCATGCCACTAATGCACCAGTTGATACATCCAGAAGATGAGTCATTCTTGTAGCTCTCAGGGTTTGTAGGTAGCACTGATGATCACTTTTCTCCAAGGTATTGTGTTTATTACCCCATAAGCTTTGTTATACTGGCTAGCAGTGCAAAGCTTCCAGTTGAATACCAGGTACATTTCTCCATGATTTGTGACATATGTGTGGGGTATTTATCTTGACAATAGGGTTTTACCATTAAGGTATAGAGAGTAAGCAACAGCATTGGCAATAGCCAGGAAAGTGTTGGGGGCATCTATGGTACACCACCATAGATGAAAGTCCTAATAACTTTGGGATATATTTGGTAACACATGATATCTAATAACTATGCATGTATGTGTGTGTGTGTGTGTGTGTGTGTGTGTGTGTGTGCGTGTGTGTGTGTGAAAGATTTTACAATAGACAAGTAGATGTATGAGGAAGGCTAACAGGAAATATATTTTAAAAGACAATGCAGAAATCTATGATACTTGATTTTAAAGGTCAATGATCTAAACGTGTGTGTATATGAACTCAGGTATGTTAAGTAAGTATCCACATTCTTTTATTTTACCAAGAGAGAATTATACTACACTTGACATGTTTTACATTTATCTTCTCCATACCTGTAATGGAAGAAATAATCAAATTGTTTCATATGAATGATCACTTGTGTATATTTGCTATGTGTTGTGCCCATGGACATAACAGGATACTCAGGAATTATTATTTTACTTTGTTGTGGATTTAGTTTGCTGATAATTTATTTAGAAGATTTGTCATGGCACAAATCAATAAGGGAGTAATTTTGTGTTCTATATAATTTTACCATAATATCAACTCTCTGACAGTAGATTAACTATCTTTTCTAAGCTGTGGAGATATTTACAAAGTTTTATGTTTTCAGTTTCTGTTTTCTTAAAAATATTTAGCACAAAATATTACTTTACATGTTTGTGATTATAATTTATATATTCTGATGGCTCTCCTATATAATCAACTACTAAATAGGTTTTTAAGTTTATTTAGACTTACTTAAGAAAAAATCAATCATTTAAGTATCTCTTAATATCCAATGTTTCATTTTACCTTGTTAATTTTTTGTGTGATGATGAACTATTCTCATTTATTTAAACCTAGGACTCATGTAAACATTGAAGGGGATTTGTTTTGTTCTGTTTTGTTTTCATATTGTTATTGGTTATTTTAATTATTTACATTTAAAATATTGTCCCCCCCTCCCAGTTTCCCCGCCACAAACGCCTTATCTCCTCACTCCATTCTCTGCCTCAGTAAAGGTGGTCTCCTACCTGCTTACCTACTCCTGACTCAGCTGCCTAGCATTCACTAGTCATCGAGCCTCTACAGGACCAAGGGGTTCCCCTCCCATTGATGCAAGATAGGGCAATCCTCTGGTACATATCCAGATGGAGCCATGCTTCTCCCCATACATTCTGTGATTGGTGGTTTAGTCCCTGGGAATTTGGGAGGATGGGGGTTCTGGTTGGTTGATATTGTTGTTATTCCTATGGGGTTGCAAACCCCTTCAACTCCTTCAGTTCTTTGTCTAACTTCTCCATTGTGGTCCCCATGCTAAGTCTGATGCTTGGATGAGTGCATCCATATCTGTATTGGTCAAGCTCCATCAAAGTCTCTCAGGGAACAGCCTTACCAGGCTCCTGTCAGCAAGCACTTCTTGGCATCAGCAATAGTGTCTGGAATTGGTGTTTTCTGATGGGATAGATCCCTAGATGAGTCAGTCTCTCAATGGCCTTTCCTTCAGACTCTGCTCCACTCTTTGTCCCTCCATTTCTTTTTGACAGGATGAATTCTAGATTTTTTTTTGAGGTTGGTAGGTGACTCCATCAATCAACCTGGTGCAGTATCTATCTACTGGATATGATCTCTACAGGTTCTACCTCACCTTTGTTGGGTATTTTGACTAATGTCCCAAATGTTGGGTCCTGGGAACCTTTTAGGTTCCTGACATCTGGGACTTTCTAGTGGCTATGCTCAGTTCCCCCCTTCACCACTTCTACACATCTTTCAAATTCCTGACCCTCTGAACTTCTCTCCCAACTCCTCCCTTATCTGAACTTCCCCCTCCTTTTCCTTTCCCTTTCCTTTCTCCTCCCAGATCACTCTCTCCCTGTACCTCAGAAGATTATCATCTTCCCTCTTCTAAGTAGGACTGTGTCATCCACAATTTGGCATAGTCTTCCTTCTTCTTGGTTCTCATATAGTCTATGAGTTGTATTGTAGTTATTCTTGTCTTTTATGTTATTTTACTTTTTGTTAACATCCACTTATCAGTGAACACATACCATGTGTTTTCTTTTGTGACTGGGTTACCTCACTCAACATGATATTTTCTAGTTCCACCCACTTGACTGTAAATTTCATGAAGTTATTGTTTTTAATACCTGAATAGTACTCCATTGTGTAAATGTAACACACTTTCTGCATCTGTTCCTCTGTTGAGGGACATCTGGGTTGTTTTCAGCTTCTAGCTACTATAAATAAGGCTGCTATGAACATAGTGGAGCATGTGTCCTTGTTATATGTTGGACCATCTTTGGGTATATGTCCACTAGAGGAATAGCTGGCTCCTCAGGTAGAACTATTTCCAATTTTCCGAGGAAACACTAAACTGATTTCCAGAGTGGTTGTACCAGTTTGCAATCCCACCAGCAATTGGAGGAGTGTTCCTCTTTCTGCACATCCTTGCCAGCATCTGCTGTCACCTGACGTTTTGATCTTAGCCATTCTGACTGGTGTGAGATGGAATCTCAGGGTCATTTTGATTTGCATGTCCCTGATTACTAAGGATGGTGACCATTTCTTTAAGTGCTTCTTTGCCATTCAAGATTCCTCAGTTGAGAGCTCTCTGTTTAGCACTACAACTCATTTTTAATAAGGTTATTTGGTTCTCTAGAGTCTAACTTCTTGAGTTTTTGAAACTCAGGTGTTTATCACGTAGTATTTTCTACTATTATTGTATTGGATATTATCCTTCTATTAGATGTAGGGTTGGGAAAGATCTTTTCCCAATCCGTAGAATGCCATTTTGTCCTATTAACAGTGTCCTTTGCCTTACAGAAATTTTCAATTTTATGAGGTCACATTTGTCAATTGTTTATCTTATTCTAAATCATGAGCCATTGGTGTTCTATTCAGGAAAGTTTCCCCTATGCCAATGTGTTCAAAGTTCTTTCCTACTTTCTCTTCTATTAGATTCCACATACCTGGTTTTATATGGAGAGCCTTGATGCACTTGGACTTGAGCTTTGTACAAGGAGATAAGATTGGATTGATTTGCATTCTTCTACATGCTGACCGTCAGTCATTTAATTATGCATTCTCCTATTACTCCATGCTCCATTATCTAATATATTATATTTTCCTGCTCAAAATATTATTATCTAAAACCCTATTTTTGAACTTACATTATTATTTTTATAATGTACTAACATGGATAGCAGATATTGATGAGGATAGTAGCTGCATGATTCTATATTAAATATCTTTTTAATAAGCCCCCAAATCCATGTTTTTCTAACAAAGCTTTTTATTGGTCCTCATGCTTGAAACATGTAAAATTTTAACAAAGTCTTCTTTGCTTGACTGTTGGTTTGACCTGAACTATATCCTGAGCACTCTGCATTGAACTGCATTACAAGGATTTTCTTAAACTCCTTGTGGTGCATGATACTAGGTTTCTCGGGTAGTATTTATGCAGTTCTCTTTTTTGCCTACTTTCATTTTTCCTGATAGCTCAAGTTAGAACTTTTTCTTCTTTTGTAGGATATGTTAAGGTTTGGATCTACTTGTTTCTGTCTCTATATGTGGAATGCCATTGATTATATTAGTAGTGCATTCAGAAGTGTTTGTCACATAGTATTTTCTAATATTATTGTATTTTATATAATCTCTAAGTTTTATTTTCTTAATTTTTGTTCACTTATATCTGTCTTTTTGAAAGTATTTGAATGAGAATGCAAGTGTTCTTAGAGACCAGAGATGTTGGTTGAGGAGCACACTGGAGCTGGAATTGCAGGCAATTGTGATCCACACAAACATTGGTGTTAGACACGAGACTTGACTGTGCTTTTAACCTCTAAGCTGGCTCTCTAATCCCTACTATATCATATTTTTTATTGCATTTTTATTTTCACTGCATTATTTGTTTAGTTTTTCTTATTTTGTTGTGTGTTCTGATACATCAGAAGGTTTAGGCAGGTTTAATTTTCTTGAAATGACCACAATAATATTTTCTGTTCCATTTGTTCTTAGAGTTTGACATAGACTTTTCTTCTTACCTTGAAAATAGAGTTGCTTTTGGGACCAATTTGAGCTATAATTTAAGGGAGACACAAAATTGCAATTTCAAAGCCAGTCATAAAATGGTTCTATACTTCCGTGTTTCCTTGTTGGAGAACTCAGCCTGAAATAGCTCCTATCTAAATTCTCTGGTTGTATTGACTTCCCTACTTTAAGGAAGATTAGGCAAAGCTATATAGACCACATGAAGAAACTAAGACTTGGAGGATCTGCCTGGACAACTCCTGGTTACTATGGTCATGAGCTACACTTACTGCCTTCAAAGTACTCACAGAGGGATCTGATCCACCATGGTGCCATGTTCTTCTGTATTTGTTAGCCCACAGAACAGATGTTATATTATAAAATTATTGCTGTGCCTGCAAGCCATTCACATTTCATACGTGATTTTATATATGACCCTTGCTCAACAGAACAAATTAGTAACTGCAGAGAGCAGAGGATTAAGTGTATTTCATACACATGCATATTAATCAGTGTATGAAATACACTTAATCCTCTGCTCTCTGCATTTTGTAGTCCATTATGAGTTAACATGCTTGGTGTAATTCCACTTTCTCGCTTCTCATTTCTCACTTTCTTTACAAATGTTGAAAACTGAGACTGAGGAGATATATCCATTGGCAAAGCACTTAAGTGTGAGAACCTAAGTTCAATTACAGAACTCAAAATTTTTGTCATGGTGGTGACAACTTTTACTTCCAGTGCCAAGAAAATGGAGCCAAGTGGATTCCTGAAAAATCATTGAGCATTCAGCCTAGCCTAATTGGCAACTCAGGTACCAGGTGTCAGAAAACCAAAATGTGCACACACACACACACACACACACAGCACATCACATCACATACATAGAAGCACACACACACATCTCATACACACATACAAACACACACATCACAAATATATATGTCATACGCATACACACACACACACACACAATACAAAGATAATTTTTTAAAATCTCTTATTGGTATTTCCTTAAGTACTTTTCCTAGCTGTCTCACACTAAATCATGACTATAGTAAAATGTTCACTCTGTGTATATATCTTCTTATTACATAATCCTGCTGATGAAAATAGTTGAAAATTAGATAACTTTTAGTGATTTTTCAAAAGAATTATGAAAAAACATAAAAATGATTATTTAAAATTCTTTTGAGTTTACATTCAAATTAATCAATTTTTCATAATGCATTTGTGAAATAAATAAAATCATAGTAAACCTTAATTTCATTCTGCACTTTAAAAAAATAACTGAAGAGGGAAACATGGTGCCTAAGTTCTAACTAACGAATTCTTCACCAACTTTTTGTAGATAAATAATATGGTGAATGGAAGGCAGAACTTGGGGGTTTGAGTTCAGTTCCTAAATATAAGGAGGAATGGGAGAACTCAGGAGAAAAGCATGGGAAGGAACTCACATTCATATCATTAACTGTGGCCTACAGAAAACCACAAACTATTTGAACTTTCAGCATAATTTTTAAAGCATCAGGGTAATCTATCTTTTTATCTTGATTCCTCTAGGAATAAATTAAATTTGTACTATGTTGGTAATGATCAAATGTGAGCTCATCTGTAATATGTTATAACAAACTCATTAATGTCTCCTATGTTTTTCCAATTACCTCACATTTTTAATATCTTTAGTGTGATCTCAGTGGGTGCTCAAAAAACAACCAAAATCTTGCTTTCCCTGAGAAGGATCAAACAACTTCAAAAATATATTCAAAGATAAAGTGTATTTTAAAATATAGACGTTAATGCATGTGTCCACTATAAGGTTTTGAGAGAGCGACCAGGGTTGCCATGCTGATAAACCGATGGATGAGAAACAAAACCAATGCTTAATAGAGTGTGCAAACATTTCCTGTTCCAAAGTATCATCATGCTATGTAAATAAAAACTATGCGATGGCACATTCAAAAGAATCAGTGAAGGAATTTAAATAGGCTAAGTCGTCTACAGGAAAGATAAAAACATTGCCACCAGAGTTTGTGCACACTCATGAGCTCACACATGTACAAAGGCAAAGAGGTGGCAAGTGAATGCACAGAACAAAGAATAACAGATAAGCTGATGACCAGGTAATCAAGTATCCGAATAGCCAAGACACCAATGATTTGGAATCTATTTCTGTTAAGTTTGATTACGATAAATTCTTGTTAATTAATCCAACATTTGGGCCTTCCCATTTTATGAAACTGAGTTATGTAATAAGATGCTAAGAGATTACCTCTACTCATGTAAGATAGAGAACACTTATCCAAATGAGTCTCTCTCTGTACGTATACATACACCACATCACTTATACATTTACACAAGATTAAAAACATAAATTTCAGGCTTGAACGTAAGAAAATGATGGTACTGAATATTGATGAGCAAAATTTTATGAAGATACAATGAAGAGAATGAATCAGTAAGAACTTTTAAGAAGCCAAGGGGCCATATTAGCTGCCTGCCAGGGACAGAAAAGGATCACTAGGTACTGTACCACCCTGAGCTTTAGATTTCTGGTGGTGCAAACTGCCAGGGGTCTGCCTGCACTCAGGAACTGAGCACAAAGGCGGGTTTGTCTGCCAGCCTGCCGGGCTTGGGGCCCGTGTCCTGCCCAGGGAGCTTGGAAGGAGAGAAGCCCTGCGGCCAGATTTGCTGCCTGCCAGGGACGGAAAAGGGTCACTAGGTACTGTACCAACCTGAGCTTTAGAACTCTGGTGGTGCAAACCGCCAGGGGTCTGCCTGCACTCAGGAACTAAGCACATAGGCGGTTCATCTGCAAGCCAGTCCATCACAGGACCTGTGTCCTATGTGAGAATCAACAGAGGGAGTGACCTCCACCACACCATCTTCGCTCCATAGTAAAGCAGACAGAGAACACCTGGTTAACCTTGACAACCTAAGTATAACATTGCTTGAGGCAAGACTGAGAAGGGCTCCAAAGGCACAAAAGAGGAAGGCAGCATATCAGTAATCTGTGCCAGAAGAAACCCAGTCATCCTGTGTTGCAGAGATAACCTTAAAGACCTACAGTAGGTTGAAGCACCAGCCAGTGACATTAAGACCATCTAACACCTGGGAGAACCAGATGGCTAAAGGCAAACATAGGAACATTACTAACAGAAACCAAGGCATTATGGTAGCATCTGAACCCAATTCTCCAACATTAGCAAGTCCTGGATACCCCCAACACACCAGAAAAACAAGATTTGGATTTAAAATCACTGGTCATGGTGCTGGTACAGGAACACATGAAGGACATACTTAAAGAAATTCAGGAGAAAATGGATCAAAAATCAGAAGCCCTTACAAGGGAAACACAAAAATCGTTGAAAGAAATTCAGGAGAATACAAAAGCCAATAAGGAGGAAATGCAAAAATCACTTAAAGAAATACAGGAGAACCTTGATCAACAGGCAGAAGTCATGAAAGAGGAAACACAAAAACCTCTTAAAGAATTAGAGGAAAACACAAACAAGCAAATGACAGAACTGAGCAAAAACTTCCAGGATCTAAAAACAGAAGTAGAAAAAACTAAGAAAGCACAAAGGGAGACATCTTTGGAGATAGAAAACCTTGGGAAGAAATGAGGGACCATAGATGCAAATATCAACTACAGAATACAAGAGATAGAAGAAAGAATCTCAGATGCCGAAGATACCATAGAAACCATGAACTCAACAGTTAAAGAAAATGCAAAATGCACAAAGCTTGTAAACCAAAATATCCAGGAAATCCAGGACACAATGAGAAAGCCAAATCTAAGGATAATAGGCATTGATAAGAGTGAAGATTTACAACTTAAAGGGCCAGCAAATATCTTCAACAAAATTATGGAAGAAAACTTCCCTAACCTAAAGAGAGAGATGCCCATGAATATACAAGAAGCCTACAGAACTCCAAACAGACTGGACCAGAACAGAAATAACTCCCGTCACATAATAATCAAAACCCCAAATGTACTAAACAAAGAAAGAATACTTAGGGCAGTAAGAGAAAAAGGGCAAGTAACACATAAAGGAAGACCTATCAGAATTACACCAGATTTCTCAACAGAGACCATGAAAGCTAGAAGATCCTGGGCAGAGCTCATGCACACTCTAAGAGAACACAAATGCCAGCCGAGACTACTATACCCAGCGAAACTCTCAATTACTATAGATGGAGAAACCAAGATATTCCATGACAAAACCAAATTTACACAATATCTTTCTACAAACCCATCCCTACAAAGTATAATAGGGGGAAAACACCATTACAACGAGGGAAACTATACCCTGGAAAGAGCAGGATATTATGCTTCTTTCATCAAACCCAAAGAAGATAACCACACACGTATAAAATTAAAATCAAAAATGATAGGAAGCAATACCCACTACTCCTTAATATTTCTTAATATCAATGAACTCAATTCCCCAATAAAAAGAAATAGACTAACACACTGGACTCTGTAAACAGGACTCTACATTTTGCTGCATACAGGAAACACACTTCAGTGTCAAAGACAAAAACTACCTTAGAGTAAAAGGCTGGAAGACAATTCTACAAGCAAATGGTCCCAGGAAACAAGCCGGAGTTGCCATTCTAATTTCAGATAAAATTGACTTCCAACCTAATGTCATCAAAAGAGACATGGAAGGTCACTACTTGCTGGTCAAAGGAAAAATCCAACAAGAAGAACTCTCAATCCTGAACATATATGCCCCAAACACAAGGGCGCCATCATTCAGAAAAGAAACTTTACTAAAGCTCAAAGTGCACATTGCACCTAACACAATAATTGTGGGTGACTTCAACACTCCACTCTCACCAATGGGCCGATCAGGAAAACAGAAACTAAACAGGGAGACAATGAAACTATTTGAAGCTTTGAACCAATTGGAGTTAACAGATATATATAGAACTTTTCATCCCAAAGCAAAAGCATATACCTTTTTCTCAGCACCTCATGGTACCTTCTCCAAAATAGATCATATAGTTGGTCACAAGACAGACCTCAACAAATATAAGAAGACTGAAATAATCCCATGCCTCCTATCAAATCACTATGGAGTAAAAGCGGTCTTAGTAACAGTAAAAACAACAGAAAGCCCACATACACATGGAAACTGAACAATACTCTACTCAATGATACCTTGGTCAAGGAAGAAATAAAGAAAGAAATCAAAGATGTCTTAGAATTTAATGAAAATGAAGGCACAACATACACAAATCTATTGGACACAATGAAAGCAGTGCTAAGAGGAAAACTCATAGCTTTGAGTGCCTCCAAAAAGAAATTCAAGAGAGCATACACTAGAAGATTAACAGCACAACTGAAAGCCCTGGAACAAGAAGAAGCTAATCCTTCTCATCCAGGAGGAGAAGAAGACAGGAAATCATCAAACTGAGGGCTGAAATCAATCAAGTAGAAACCAAGAGAACCATACAAAGAATCAACAAGACCAAAAGCTGGTTCTTTGAAAAAATCAACAAGATAGATAAACCCTTAGCCAGACTAACCAAAGGGCACAGAGAAAGTATCCAAATTAACAAAATTAGAAATGAAAACGGAGATATTACAACAGAAACCGAGGAAATTCAAAAAATCATCAGATCCTACTACAAAAACCTGTACTCAACACATCTGGAGAATCTGGAGGAAATGGACATTTTCTTAGACAGATACCAATTACCAAAATTAAACCAGGATCAAACAGACCATCTAAACAGACCCATAACTCCTAAAGAAATAGAAGGGGTCATAGATAGCCTTCTGACCAAAAAAAGCACAGGACCAGATGGCTTCAGTGCAGAATTCTATCAGATTTTCAAAAAAGACTTAACACCAATACTCTTCAAACTTTTCCACCAAATAGAAACAGAAGTAACACTACCCAACTCCTTCTTCGAAGCCACTATTACGCTGATACCAAAACACAAAGATCCAATTAAGAAGGGGAATTTCAGGCCAACTTCCCTTATGAATATTGATGCAAAAATACTAAATAAAATCTTGCCCACCGAATCCAAGAACACAACAAAACAATCATCCACCATGATCAAGTAGGCTTCATTCCAGGGATACAGGGATGGTTCAATATAAGGAAATCCATAAATGCTATCCACTACATAAACAAACTCAAAGAAAAAACCACATGATCATTTCATTAGATGCTGAAAAAGCATTTGACAAAATTCAGCATCCTTTCATGCTAAAAGTCTTGGAAAGGACAGGAATCCAAGGCCCATATCTAAACATAGTAAAAGCAATATACAGCAATCAGGTAGCCAACATCAAACTAAATGGAGAGAAACTTGAAGCAATCCCACTAAAATCAGGGACTAGACAAGGCTGCCCCCTCTCTCCATATCTTTTCAATATAGTTCTTGAAGTCCTAGCTAGAGCAATTAGACAACATAAGGAAGTCAAAGGGATACAAATTGGAAAGGAAGAAGTCAAACTATCACTATTTGCAGATGATATGATCGTATACTTAAGTGACCCTAAAAACTCTACTAGAGAACTCCTACAGCTGATAAACAACTTCAGCAAAGTGGCTGGCTACAAAATCAAGGCAAGCAAATCAGTAGCCTTTATATATTCAAAGGATAAGCAGACTGAGAAAGAAATTATGGAAATGACCCCCTTCACAATAGCTACAAACAGCATAAAGTATCTTGGGGTGACTCTAACCAAACAAGTGAAAGACCTATATGACAAGAACTTCAGATCTCTGAGGAAGGAAATCGAAGAAGATCTCAGAAAATGGAAAAATCTTCCATGCTCATGGATTGGCAGGATTAATATAGTTAAAATGTCCATCTTGCCAAAGGCAATCTACAGATTCAATGCTATCCCCATAAAAATCCCAACCCAGTTCTTCATAGAGCTAGAAAGAGCAATACTCAAATTCATCTGGAATAACAAAATACCCAGGATAGCTAAAACTATTCTTAACAGTAAAAGAACTTCAGGGGGATTCAGTATCCCAGACTTTAAACTCTACTACAGAGCAATAGTGATAAAAACTGCATGGTATTGGTACAATATCAGGCAAATGGATCAATGGAATAGGATTGAAGACCCAGAAATGAACCAACACACCTATGGTCACTTGGTCTTCGACAAAGGAGCTGAAAGCATCCAGTGGAAAAAAGATAGTCTTTTCAACAAATGGTGCTGGTTTAATTGGAGGTTAGCATGCAGAAGAATGCACATCAATCCACTCTTATCTCCTTGTACCAAACTCAACTCCAAATGGATCAAGGACCTCCACATAAAACCTGACACACTGAAACTAATCAAAAAGAAACTGGGGAAGACCCTGGAGGACATGGGCACAGGGGAAAATTCCTGAATAGAACAGCAATAGCTTATGCTCTAAGATTAAGAATTGACAAATGGGACCTCATAAAACTACAAAGTTTCTGTAAGGCAAAGGACACTGTCAAAAGGACAAAACATCAACCAACAGACTGGGAAAGGATCTTCACCAACCCTAAATCCGACAGAGGGCTAATATCTAATATATATATAAAGAACTCAAGAAATAGAACCCAGAGAAACAAATTAAAATGAAATTCTTAGGCAAATGGATGGAGCTAGAGAACATCATACTAAGTGAGGTAACCCAGACTCAAAAGGTGAATCATGGTATGCACTCACTAATAAGTGGATATTAAACTAGAAAATTGGAATACCCAAAACATAATCCATACATCAAATGAGGTACAAGAAGAAAGGAGGAGTGGCCCCCTTGTTCTGGAAAGACTCAGTGAAGCAGTATTTGGCAAAACCAGAATGGGGAAGTGGGAAAGGGTGGGTGGGAGGACAAGGGGAGAGAAGGGGGCTTATGGGACTTTTGGGGAGGGGGGGCTAGAAAAGGGGAAATCATTTGAAATGTAAATAAAAAATATATCGAATAAAAAAATTTGCACAAAAGTAAAAAAGAAAGTGGGGTACGGAGCTAAACAAAGAATTTTCACATGAAGAACTTTGGAGAGCTGAGAAACACCTTAAGAAATGTTCAACATCATTAATCATTAGGGAAATGCAAATCAAAACAACCCTGAGATTTCACCTCACACCAGTCAGAATGGCTAAGGTCAAAAACTCAGGAGACAGCAGGTGTTGGCAAGGATGTGGAGAAAGAGGAACATTCCTCCACTGCTGGTGGGATTGCAAGATGGTGCAACCACTTTGGAAATCAGTATGGCGGTTCCTCAGAAAACTGGGCATGTCACTTCCTGAAGACCCTGTTATACCGCTCCTGGGCATATATCCAGAGGATTCTTCAGCATGCAATAAGGACACATGCTCCACTATGTTCATAGCAGCCCTATTTGTAGTAGCCAGAAGCTGGAAAGAACCTAGGTGTCCTTCAACGGAGGAATGGATACCAAAAATGTGGTATATTTACACAATGGAGTACTATTCAGCCATTAGAAACAATGAATTCATTAAATTCTTAGACAAATGGATGGAGCTGGAGAACATCATACTAAGTGAGGTAACCCAGTCTCAAAAGATCAATCATGGTATGTACTCACTGATAAGTGGATATTAGCCTAGAAACTTTGAATACCTAGGACATAATCCACAAATTAAATGATGTCCAAAAAGAATGGAGGAGTGGCCCCTGGTTCTGGAAAGACTCAGTGCAAGAGTATAGGGGAATTCCAGAACAGAGAATTGGGAAAGGGTGGAGGGAAGAACAGGGGGACGGAAGAGGGCTTATGGGACTTGCAGGGAGTGGGGACCCAGAAAAGGGGAAATCATTTGAAATGTATATAAAAATATATCAATAAAAAAAAGAACTTTTAGGTTTGACATACCTAAAACTGAGAGTTATTTTAGAAGTATATATTTATTCATGGTGTGAGGAATTGGGCATGCAAGTCAATTTTCACTGGAGAGGTCAATCATGGTTATACACATTTGGGAACTATGTGTTAAGCTATTTCATTTAGATTTACAGTTCTAGAAGAGTTCATGAAGTCACACATAATATGGAAGACACAAGATTTATGGACCAAGTAGAAAGAAGGTCCAGCAAAAGAGACCAGAAGAGTCAGTGAGACCAAATATAAATAAATTGTGATCTGCATGAATCAACCAGAAAATGACTCTACTTTGTAAAGGATTAAAATTTAGGATCCATGGTGGATAGTAAAGTAAAAAATAGTGACTCTATCCTTAATTTTTTTTATTGGTGTTGGCGACATTACAGAATCTGAAGACTTTTCCTGTATTACTCTGATATTTCTACGCTTGGCATATACATCATGGGTGTTCAAGTGTTTGCGGGAAGCAAGAAAAGAAAAAAGAAATAAGGAAGGAAAAAAAAAGGAATGTCTGAAAACTGAGCTGAATTGTTTTATGTGAGATGCCGGTACGAGAATGAAGGCACAGTTGGCAGACGTGGGACCCAGGCTCTTCACAGCATATATAAGGGATCTGAGCTATAGGCAGGTACATACTTTACCGCTGTAAAGTATGTGTTTAGTAGAAAATTGTGTGCAGACCTCCTGTAAAAACTCAACTGTCTAGGGAAAAGTAAGAATGTAAACATTCACCACTGTGACTAGCATCTTTTCTGTTCATCGTCTGTGTTTATCCAGGAACGTCTCCTTGGAGAAGAGCACTGTCTGCATTCTTACGGCAAGATTTTCCATAGACATTTCTCAAGATTTCTTTTCAACTTTTTCCCTGGGGGCTATGATTTGGTGCCGGCCATTTATTTTAGGGAAATTAAGAAATAAACAGGGACTAAGCAGCTGTGTTGATATTGAAGACACAAAGCCTCTAGCATGCTAGTTGGCCCCCAGATGGAGTAAAAGTAACATCGCTAATACCTTTACTCCTCTTAGGAAATTACAGGTGATTTGATCACTGCAGCACAAAACAAGAGAATGGACATTTGTTTGATATACTAGCTTTGAAATAATTCCTTAATCCATTATTTTAAGTCAACTTTTACTATATATATATATATATATATATATATATACATATACATACATATATAGTGTTAGTAGAGTTTGCCTTATGTTTTTTCCTTCCCAAACTCCTAATCAAGTGCTACCTTTGTACCTGCAGCACACCAGATAAAGAAAAAAATCACAGCTGTCAGAGGCTTAGATGCTTAGATTACTACAGTCAATATAATAGCTATAGGTTGGTAGCTTATAAATACTAGAGCTTATTTTTATACTTATTGAGGTTGTGAAGTCCCAAATCAAGATACTGAGGAACTCCGTAGTTTATTAGGGACCCCTTTGTGCTTCCTAAATGGATGTCTTTTGTTGTGTCCTCCCTCATTTCAGAAGAGTTGAGAACTCCCTGAGTCTCTTTTATGACAGCGTTAATCCTGTTCATGAGGGCTCTATTCTCAAGATCTGGCCACTGTTGGAAGAACTTGTGTCCTAGAACCGTCACAATTTGATTTAACATTCATCATGTGGCGTTTAGAGGAGCCCTCAATATGGAGTCACTTAGCCCTTTGTGTCAACATTGAAAGCATAACTCTTGTCTCCAGAGGGAGAAAGGATAGTTTTTCTAGAGACAAATATAAGTGACCAGTGACTCGGGAACAAGAGATTCAAGCTATCCCAACTTTGATGTTCTAACATGGTGACCATTTGATGAAGTTTTTATAGTATCAGGATATTGAAATTCATAAATTAAGTTATTTTTCAAATACATTACTGGAAACATTGGGTAGTTGGATTGAAATGTGGTATCTCCTGTGTAATTCAGATGCTGATAACAATAGTTTATTATTTTCTTTACATTCTAATTGCTCCCCCTCCAGGACCCCCCTCACACAGTCCCTCCCCCACTTGCCTCCCCTTTTCCTCTGAGAGGGTAAAGAACCCCTCTGGGCATCACCATTGATTCCAGGCAAGAAACTCCAGTTAGGGGAACATATTCCACCGATAGGCAACAGCTGTAGGACTAGCCCATGCTCCGGTTGTTGGAAGACCATCTATTTTAATATTTTTCATTTATGACTATATGTTACATGTGTGATAGTACACACAGAAGTCGAAAGATAATTATCAGATGCCCTGGAGATGAATTTATAGGCAGTTATGAGATTGCCAGCATGGGTACTAAGCACTGATCCTCTGTGAAAGCAACAAACCCTCTTAACCTCAGAGCCTTCTTTCCAGCGCTTCTAATTATATCTTCAGGTTTTTGGCAGGGGAAGCTTATGGTCTGGTAAGCTAATACATTCCAAAAGGTTTAATTTGTTAGTCACTAGTATGTTTTGTCAGACACAGTAGTGGGTAGTGAGTGGCTTTAAAAGGGCTACAGACAACATAAGGAAAATCATAATCATACTTTAAACATGCAATATTCCAATCTGTTGACTATCATTGCAGTTCTAAGTAGTTATTCAGCTTTACAGAAGGTTCATTTTGGTTGCTGTTCAAGAACTTTCATTTACAATTGCAATAAGTAATTTTTATTTTCCTTGCAGCAGTTTAAAAAAATGTATCAGAGAGATTATAGATAATTGTGAAACTCTGCATGGCCTATGGATCTCCCCTCTGTGGAGAAAAGTTAACTAATTTTTAGAATTTATGGAAGTCCCCAGTTCCTAAGACCAATTGATGAACAAGTCAGATAAGAAGGTTAGGAGTCATGAGCAAGTCAGCTTGACATCATAGACACAGTGGATTGAGACTGCTGGAAACGTAGTTCCTTGGTCACAGTGCCTCAGAATGTCTGTGTTATGAAGGGTTTGAACCACGTGACAGTGAGACAGATCCTGTTTATAATAACCCATCTGTCTAAGCACCCTTGTCCCAATGCTGTAACGGGTTAAACTGTCTAATTGCTTGGCTTATCTCTTTACAGACCCCTTCTAGTCTTCACCCTCTTTTCCTTTCAGAGCCAGCATTCCTTATGGATATATTACATAGCTACCTATGTGTGCACACACACACACACACACACACACACACACACACACAGAGGGAGAGAGAGAGAGAGAGAGAGAGAGAGAGAGAGAGAGAGAGAGAGATTATGAGAACATGAGAATATTCACTTTTTCACCTGATCATAACTTCTTCAAGCTTTTACATCTTTGGGGAATATTAGTCACTGGTAAAGTACTAAAACTTAATCATCTCTTACATCTTGCTTTCTTCCTGCATAACTATTGTGGAGAATTGATGGCCTCTTTGACAGTCCTTACTTTCTCTTCGGCGCAGTTTTAGAAGTTGTTGAATACTAACTTCAGGAACTATTTGTGGGAAAGCCTGCAGCTAACAGGAAAGTCCTGACTGTAAACTTTCTAGAACAAAGGGTCCTGCTGTGTTTCTCTTGATAGATACAGCCTATTGGAATTATCTTTTGTACCTTTTTCTGCCTTTCAAACTCTACACTCAATTTTAAATGGTTAGGAGGAGTCCATTTTTCCTGATAGACGATCAAATGGAGTATTTTCCCTCAGTTTGCACATCACTTAGTTTATAATTTAGGGTTTATTTTGACATGGAAGGGATGTAGGAATGATAAGGATCAAGTACTAACCAATCACCATGATGATTCCATTAATTTCAGAATCTGGGAGTAGAAATAAGTGATGCAGACATGGCAAAGACCATTTGTTCACATTCCTTGTCTTATCCCTACTTTCCTTAGGAGGCATCAGAAAATTATTGTCTTTATAATTGCTTTATGTTACATCCAAAAATTGCATTAAACCTTGCAGCTCTAATATAGGAAAAGACCATTATAAATGTCCTTGTGTTGAAGCAGACCTTTTTAGGAAGACCTTCAAGAAAGACCCTGCTTATATGCTCTGGCCCTGCCACTCTCCCTTTGTCAAGTTGCTTCTATTTGAGGAGCTGCTTAGGAAAGGATTGAACATTTATAAATAGGAGCTTCATACAAAATTGATTGTGAAAAATCAGGATCTGAAGCATTTTTTAAAAAGAAACAACCTACCTTTGTAGAAAAATATGCTGTACTTTATCTCTTATAAGAGAAAATTAATAGAACTATTAAAGAACAAAGTGGTCCAATGTAGTGTTCATTACACAGATGCCCACAGTGAATAACTAGAATTAACTATGAAGGAGACAGAGGAAGCTCATTTGAGAAGTCCTTCAGCCATTTAGTCTACACAAAGGTTTTGAACCCTAGACAACAGAAGAAATGTACTGGCCTAAACAGAGACCAAGAAAAAGCATTGAGAATCCAAAGCTGATAGGAAAGAAATATTAAAAAGGATTAATGAGCCTTTTGTAAAGTGCAGCTAATTACAAGCTTGGATAGCTGAAACTGGAAGCTAGAAGACTGTGTGAGCTGAGAGGTACGTGGGAAACAGATAAGGAAGGAAGTCAGCATGGAATTAAAAGGCAATTACCTACTTATTTGGGGTCTTCAGCTTTAAATTCTGCTACTGGCTACAGTGTAAAACTAATTACTGAAGTTTAGTCTGTGGGTAACCTTAGAGACCACGTTATCAATTTTGTTTTAGGGAGTAATTTACTAGCCACCATTGTCTGACTTAATCACTGCATGCACTTGCTCACTGTAAAAGATATATAACTTCCTTCTCTTTACAACTTTAAAATATGCATGCCCAGTCTAGACTTTTTCTCAGAAACTGATACTTGATGTGGTCATCATAAACTTAATGTAAAAGGAATCCGTTTCCCATTTTTAACCCCAATGTTGCCAACAATGTTACCTTTCTTGGATGAGGGAAATATGGAAGCATGTCAGAATCTTTGATGCATCGTCACCTTATCAGGGGACCTTGGTGACCTTAACTTCTAAATGGACATCCAACTCCACTCTCAGTTGTCACCATCTTCTTCCTAAGACTGGGGGTTTGCTAACATGGCCCATGTTAAGCACAAAGTCCTTTTGACTGTGCTTCCATGAAACTGTTCAGGGATCTTTAATCATACACTAAGTCATGTCATCTACTGCCCCATACCCTTAGTGATGTCATAACTTATTCCTAGGAAAAAGCAAAGTGAATCACAGTGGCTGAAGAACTGATAAAGTTTTGGCCTTGCCTTAACAGTTTCTAAGCATCTCTCCACTGAACTTTTCTACTTCCGTTTTCTCTTTGGGCAACCTGTTTCAATGTCATTGCCTTTGCAGCTACGACTTTTTCCTGGGATATTTTTTCCACCTCACATATTTAAATGGACCTTTTCACCCTTCTTAATTTTTATTCATTTATATTTTCCTCAACTACCCTTATTTGAAATTTCAACTCTAAAATATTGGGTTTCCACCATTCCCTCCTATTCTCTTTCATGATTTCGCTTCATAGAACTTAAAATAGGTTTCTTTTTAATTTTTATTACTTTTTGTCTCAGCAGCCTAGACCATAAGCTTCATGAAGAATCATTGCTCTTCCTTGCATAATTCTCAGGCCCTATAGCAAGCTCTGGCCAACAGTCAGTCTTCAGTAACGTTCTCTTGAATTATCTATATATGATTACAGGAACCTAAACAGATCCTGACTCTTGACTCCTAGTGTCACAGAACATGACAAATACCACTGTGACTATTCCATTTATCAGAATAACAGGCTGTAAAGAAGCATCTTTTGCCCCAGAATTCTTCAGTGTTCCCATGGAAATAGGGCGAAGTGAGCACACACCTTAGGGCATGTGTGAACACATCACAACCGAAGGATGAACTCACACATCTGGGGCTCCTGTCCTTTTTTTCCTTTGATCTAGCAGTCTAGTACAATACAGCACGTCTCAGTGCTTTGATCAGTCTAGAAGAGACCTGATGAATGCCAGAGTGGTGCTTGTTTGTGATCTGTGCAGCTGACTTAAGAACAGTACCCATAGATACCACAGAAGGAAGGGCTGCTTCGTGAACATGACTGACATCAGTTAACTTAACCGGTAAGATCAAAAGACCAAAGTTATAAAACTAAATCCAGAATAAAAATGATAGAGCCTAGGAAATTCTTAGGCTGAACTGAGGAATAGATCAGATCAAAAAATTGACTGAGCATACTTGACAGGCTTCTGTTTCCCGCTTGTATCACATCTACATAGACAAGATTCTAAAAGGAAAAATATCCCCTACTTCATATTTCAAAGTATATTCTTACAAATAACTCAAGGCATGACTCCATTTGTCAGAATATAAGATTAAGTAACTTAAATTCCTAACCATTCCCAAGAATAACTGAGAATACTATCGACTATGGAGTTTCCTAGGATTTCCAAATAGTTCATATAGATTGTGAAGTCCTAGAACTATCTTTTCCCACCAAAGACATGATCATGAAAAAACTCAGTGAGAGAAAAGAAATATTGTAGAGAACTATATTACTGAGCCCCTATTTCTAAAATTGTGGCTCACTCTTAAAAAATATAATGAGGGTTAAAGATCTCTTGGTCAGATTATTAAAATAATTCCAATGTTCTTTTAAAAGGGTGAAGAGGCCCTTTTAGAAACCATTCTTTATTTCTACCAGTAGTGATATACCATAAATATAAAATGGAATATATTTCCAAAGGGTATTTCCATCTTACCTATTAGTCAAGAAGAATTATCTAGTCTGAAAGTTCTAGAAAGCACATATGATTAATATGGGCACAGTGTTATGGGATATATAAGACAGACCTTATTACCATTATAAAAACACAAAAGGATGCTTGTAAATCTTGTGTTTTATATAACATTGAAAAATCAAATTCTATGTGCCTAGACAACATAGTTTATCCCCTAGTAATTGCACACTGGTTATTGTTGGTTAAATGTATTAAACTGACCAAATTGATTTACTTCTTAAAAATTCCAATGGATATGCTTCAACCAAATGAATAATTTGACCAGCTTGCTGTTTGGAAGAGCTGGTACCTGAGGTGGGGTTTTCTCGGAATACACAAGCGTTCCTTTTCACTCTCCTGGCCATCACTCCGCTCCCACCCATTCTCCTGCTCTGCCCAAGATTCTTCCAAGTTTCGAGGAGGTTTTTATTGTTGTTTCATTTGATTGTTCCCTTTCTTTGCTTTGGTCTTGTAATTCCTCGAGTGTTTTGTCAGCCTCCACTTCATTAGTATGCTTTCTAGAGAAATAAGGATTTTATATATAACTTCTTGTTTACTTAGTCAGCCAATGCCACAGGTGTGCTTAGGGCTCTGGTTATTTTGGGCCTTTTCCAATTTATTTCTGGGAATTTTGTTCACATTTTGCTTTAGCATGGTTTCTCATTTTAGAAAAAATGCCTATGTATTCTACATATGTCTATGCCTGTCTCTGCCTTTATTCTGTATTACTCGGTCTCTCTGTCTATTTCTCATCTCTAACAAGATTCTGGGAGGCGTGAGAGCTTATGGCCGAGAACTCACACTTTGAGCCCCATTACCGACCTCATTCCATCTTTCTACCAAGAGAACCTCAGCTCCTTAATAATGAGGCAATACTATCCAATCAAAATCAGTTTCTTCAACAAACTTTGCATTTTATCCATTATTACTGCCCTCTAATGACAATTTGGGTGTCTGACTGTCAACTCAGAAAGTATACTTTGGCCTAAGTAGAGTGTCTTTTGCTTACTGTTAATACCCAGCTCATTAACTAGAATGGAGGAGAAAGGGAATGAGTATCTGTGTACCTAATAAAACCACGCTCTATATTTTCTCATATATTAATGCCATTCCAATTTCTGTAATGTTATTTTACAGCTAAGGAAGTACCTTGGAGACTATACTGACATATCACTACCAATATGTCTGACTATTATATTAACTAAACTAATGAACAAGTCACAATTTTCCCACCTAAGCAAATACTGCACATTTCTTTCTCCTACATGAATGTTTCTGTGTGCAGACTTCTGTGTATAGTAAGTGAGAATCCAGGATTCCTTTTATTTGGTAGGGGAATGGCAATCATATTTATCATATCAGTGAATAGATCCTTCATCCTGAATCCTCCTAAAATCATGTATTCATGGGCTAAAACATGAATGTACATCAACAGCCATTAGCTTGAACCTGTTAGCTGACATATGTACCTACGTAAGGATAAGGAGAAGACGAAACTTGGGCAAGAGTGCGGGTATGGAGAATACAAAAGCACGAAGAACATAGGATGTGGAATGGAAGCAAGGCACAGGAGTTTTTCTGTTTGTGTCCTTTTATTTAAAAAAAAAAAAACACAGTGACCCTTTCAGTTCAGCATGCTATTGGAAACAGGAGGGATTTGTGAATATTTTCTCAGCTTTCACACACAAAATTCATAATTGGAGTTAAAGAAAAATCCCTCATAATAAAATTCTTGACACCGAGCTAGAGTTCGCCAGGCTCCTTCTTATCTTTGAAGATGCACCTGGGCACATAGCCACAGAAAGAGAGTCCACCTGAGGGAATCAGCAGCATGGTATGTAGGGAGCTCATGGCAACTGATAAAACAGATTCTGTGTTGCATTCCCAGGCCTGTCTGGGACAGCTTTCTGTGATTTGCATAAAGGTTATCTACCTTCATTTCCCTAATCGAAATGTGTGCAGCAGAAAGGTGATCCTTGCCCAGGGTCACAAAGTCAGTAGAGAATCAGTGTTAGGGACAGAAGATATGCACAAAAAGGTGAATGTTTTGAATGATGTTTGAGGCTGTGGCTATCCCTTATAATAATGCATGTAGAAAAGAAAATAACTAATTTACTTATAGTCTTACTTCTACCCAAATCAGCCCACTTAACCGGTACTCTTAGAGGATGCGAACTTGCCTTAGTAAGGAGAAGAAAAACGAGACTGAGAAACAAAGTGGAGCCAGCATATAAATGTAGGCGGTTGCTTGTTTTTGTAAATGATTATTTAAGGGGAGATACTATAAATCCTTTTTATGGTATAAAAGAGAGTGAGTTAAAATTGAATGTTTGCATGCACAGAAGGCCAGTGCTAAAAGATTCTTTGGCCATGATATAAATCCTTTTAAGTATCACTTTTCAATAAAATATGGGAAGAACTTTAAATAAGTGGTTCTAGCAGACACCAATCCCATGCCTTTAAACAATCCTTTTATACTTACTCCAAGGTGCTATTCAATTCATGTTAGTAGGCTTTATTATATCTTCAAAAAACTATATTATCCTTTGAATCTCAATTTGTCTCCCCTCAAATCTATTTGGCTGATGTTAAAGGTGAAACCTGATATAACCCACTGGAGCATGGATTCAGAGAGATGGGAAAATGCAGTCTGTATCACTTCCGACTTAAAAAGCAGCTAATAAAAGAGACTTTGCAGCACTATTCCCCTGACTCCTCTTTCCCATTTGAAAGTGTCTGGAGTGGGAAAGCCTCCAGCTAGCCATACTAATATCCATGATCTGCACTTGGCTAGCATCCATTATAGTGTAATTTCTAGAATAAAAACAAGAAAATCAGACAATGAAAAGAACACATTTAGAGACAAAAATGTTGAGTCTGAAGATATCATAACTTTCAGTGTCAATTTTAACCTGTGAGATGAGATCAAAATGCTCCCAAACTGTTGAGAAGATAACTTTCTGTTATCACCAAAGATTTGCTGATGTTTCTTCTCTGGCTATCAAATCGTATTATCTGTAATGAATATTAATGCTTATATCCTCAAAAACCAAACCATTTCTGCTCTATAAGAGATGCACTGGCTGTATCTAATATTCAGAAATGATTTTTTGCAGAAGTATCCATTGTCATTTTGTTATATATTTTGAATGTGAGTTTCATTCCTGTGTTGCACTTCACTCTCCACATTCACTGAGATTGCAAACTGAGGTCTCAAGTTTTCTCTTCCCAAATGTGAGAGCCCAGATACATATTTTAATATAATGTATACACTGTCTGCACTAAGTTGTAATTTAACTTTTATCACACCGTGGGAGCTGCTGGTGTCTGCAGCTTGATTTTACCCCTGTTTTGTCCTGAAGTGCAGGGCAGATAGGCAGTACTGTGCCAATCAGTTTCAAAGCTCAAAGAGAAGGTGGAGATAAAGAGATGGAATGCTGCTGCTTGACGATAATTTACAAGTAAGGTTCATAACTCTAAAATCTTCAGAATCTGTTCAGAGGGCAGAAAAGGGAAGAGACATCTCCATTTATGTAATTCCTTATATGACCTTCAAAGCACCTCAAGGATATTGGAAGGTTGAAAATACATGTCCCTTTGTTAGCTGTATAATAGAAAGTTATTACTAGTGCCACTTGTGACAAGTAATATAACATGAAGAACACTTCCAAACCAGTCACTGTTTGGATCAAGGTGTCCTTGTCTGTAAATTAGGAAGGCTAGTGAAAATCATTTCCTAGAATTTTTTTTAAAAGATGAGCTGAAATGTCCCGGAGGGAACTAAGTCTTTTGGTGTTCTAAATATTCTATTATTTTATTCTCATCCAAGAAAGTATAACACTATTGCTCAGATATTTGATATGTACAAGACACTATGCAACATTTTAGAGCCATTATCACACACAATGTAAAATAAAAGTGAAGTTATTAGACTACCTATGAAGTATATACTTTCTTCATTCCCATTTAACAAGGGGAGATAATGAAGCTCAGTTGGCTCCTTAAAGTCAGCAGTGGGCTGCGAACTCAAGTTTGTATGAACTCAGAAGTTCTATGTGCTCTTGGTAAATTCAGAGCTATACATTATGATTTCCCTAAAAGTGCTAGGAATAACTGGCTATAGAATAAAAATCACTCAGAACTTTGGTCACTTAAAATTCATAACTGGGCACTGGAGAGATGGCTCAACAGTTACAAGTAATGACTCCTCTTCCAGCTGTCCTGAGTTCAATTCCCAGAAACCACATGGTGGCTAACAACCATCTGCAATAGGATCCAGTGCCCTCTTCTGGTTTGTATGAAGACAGCTACTGTGTATATTCATTATTCATGGATTTTTCTAACATGTAGATAGATAGATAGATAGATAAATAGATAGATAGATACATACATACATACATACATACATACATAGATACATAGATACATAGATACATAGATACATAGATACATAGATACATAGATACATAGATACATAGATACATAGATACATAGATACATAGACGTGATATATGATAGAGATAGATAATAAATAGATATTGTTAGATTATAGACAGATGACAAATAGATGATTGATAAATGATGCATATGAATAGATGATACAGAAAGAAGATAGATTTATGTATGATAGAAAGATTTAGATAGATGATAGATAGATAGATAGATAGATAGATAGATAGATAGATAGATAGATAGATAGATAGATAGAGATAGATGATCTTGTATTTCACGCCAGTCTGGTCTAAAACTCACTGTGTAGCCCCAGAGACAGCAATTCTCCTGTCTAGCCTCTAGTTGTAGCAGCCTCTTGTCTCTACTTATAAGCATAACTCTTGAAGCATCATTTTAATAATAATTTATTGATTATCTTTCAGAGAACAGATATTGGGATAAATTCATAATGTGATTTTGTTCATCACAGAGGTTTTGTGTGGACGACAAAAGTATTTTGGCAGCTACCTGACAATGTGATCCATATACTAAAGATAGTACACAGTCCCAGGGAAGAATGTGAGAAAGGATATGATTCGGATGAAAATCAGTACTAAATCTTGGAATGCAGGATTAACTCTTGGTATGCACAGGTCAGCAAAAAGTATCTACTTGTCTGTCAGATAAACAGACAGTTGGAGAGAAGGAGCAACAGAAGAAAGGATAGAGGAAGGGAGCGATAGAGGGGGAGAGAGAGAGAGAGAGAGAGAGAGAGAGAGAGAGAGAGAGAGAGAGAGAGAGAGAATAGAGTGGCATTTAAGAGTAGCAAGGAGGACAGAGTGATTGAGAACAGGAAAGATGTCTACAGTGACACCTCCCTGAACATGCCTGGTCTCATCTGGTCTCAAGAAGAGGAAAAGCATTCACAAGCAAGTGGCATTCAATCAACGGAAAGCAAGTGATTTGCGTGCTGTGGCATTGTTCTGACCCATTGTGTGTGATTTCACAGTATATTTCTCAGACTTTGAGAAGGGAACATTTTTTTTCTTACACCTTTATAATTACAGCAGGAATGAAGGCTTATAATTCTGAGTGGATTCTCATTTTAGAAATGTCACAGCTCACACCAAGCAGCTGCCAGGCACAGTAAGCCAAATCTTAACCTGAACAGTCCCTGGAATAGCTTAAAAGAAATATAGTGTGTGAATTTTGTCATTGTTCTCTCCCTCTGCAGAAATATTAGTGTGTCTGCATTGGATGTCTGTGAAATAGTTCCTTATAGTCCTTTATTGTACTGAAAAAAGGTCCATGTTTCTTAATACATGCTTTTTTTGCCAATTGCATATCATATTTTTGAGATTGGTAACTAGAATTAATATAATCTCTAAATACAGCTTTTAATAACCATTTATTTTTAATATTGTATCCAGTTAAGATTTTCTGACTTCTAAATTATTGACACTGTCCACCCCAAATACAGCAACATATCATATACTAGCAGATACTGTATATATTAAACCTTTAAATATTCAGACAATATTAAATAAATTTCTAAAACATTGAATTCTCACTAACTATATGGACACTGTAGAAACATTCTAGCAACCATTCTCTGGGCAAAAAGTCAGCACATCACTTGTAATTAACACTTGTAATATGTGGTATTTAAATATCTGGACTGATGCCCCCTGTTTCTCTGGAGCAGTGCTTCTCAGGTTTCCTAATGCTATGCCATTTTAATATAGCTTCTCATGGTGTGATGTCCCCCAAGGGTTGTGGATAGCCATTTCACAAGGGTTGTGTTTTGATGCTCATTTCACTCCTCAGAGGGGCTGTAGATGAAGAGTTGCCTTGTGAACCTTCTCCCCACCTTAACTTTTCAAAAAAAAAAAGCTTAAACCAATGATTGGGCAGGAGGAAGGGGAGGAGCTGATAGTTTAGGGGAGGAGCCACAGGGAATGAACAGGAAGGGAGGAGCTACTAGGGATAAACAGAGAGGAGGCAGAGAGAGAAGCTCATGGCCTGGAGAAACTCCAAGTTTTATGGGATAATATAGATGGGAATAGAGTAATGTAGTGGGTGATCTGCCCAATCTAGGCTTATAGATTGTTTTGTTTACTGATTGAGTTGAGGACTCTTTTACCAGGTAATTGGATTGGAAACAAAGTAGTAACACCCAAGTATAATTTATTTTGTTTCTACTTCCTAGTTGTAATGTAGCTATTGTTATGAATCATAATGTAAATATCTGATATGCAGGATATCTGATATGTTACCCCTCTGAAAGGGTTATTCGATCCCAAAGGGGTCAACGACCTACAAATCGAGAACCACTAGACTATCCACAGATTATTCATAAAAAGATTAAATGCAGTGTTTCCATCTCCAGCATGACCAGCTCTCCCTGGGGGAGTATACCTTCTTCACCTGGTGGCAGCTGAGTCACTTACTCTATGGTCTCTAGACTTGTGTATAACCTCAAATTGGTTCTATTTCTTTAAGCCTCCATAAAAAAGATATTTTTCCCTTTCATTTTTTTCTCTTGTTATATCTAGCTTTCCAATTTTCCACTCCCCTAGAGTTCAGTTATCTGCTGCACAGCATCAAGTCCTGCAGTCAAAGAAGGAAAATAGCAGATATAAATGCACTGTGAGGAGAGTCGGCTACTGTAGCTTCTTGGAACAGAAGACAGAGAATACAGACGAAGAAGCATGGGCTTAGGCAGGGTATTAGTGAATACATACCTGTTTTCTGCTTCTAATTACTATCTCCAGTAATCCCAAAGCTTTTCACTCATTCTTGTATGCTTTTTCTGACAAAGACTTAAAATCCTTAAGGTTTCTTTTGCACTAAAATCAATCAGAGTAGTTTGAAGGGAAAGATTGTCTTTGCTGATTTGGGGCCATCGGACCCCACAATTTAAAACTGTTGAGAATGCAGTAGCTGAGTGTAATGGTTACAATTAAAGAGGGTGGCTTCCAAAAGTTTGCAATTGCGTATGCTAGACGCCAGCAGGCAGGCATGCTATTACTCTAATTCATGAATGCTTGGGAGATAAGAGTCCTAAAAAGGAACACGGACAAAAGGCTGTATTTTCGTCAGAATTCCTTTCCTTATCATCCATTAGTTTTGGATGAAAAATCATAAAACTTCTGCCAGAAAACAAAATAAATTAAATAATAAAATAAATTAAGTGTTGGTGGAGATATGGGAAGAGCTTTGTGGAGAGGAGGAATTTGACAGAACTGTACCCAAATAAAAACTGTAAATCTCAGCGTTCTAGTCTATGAACTTCTGACATCCAAATCCTTATCCTTTCCTGGAAATGTCTCTTTATAGACACTTGTTAATGAAGAACCTTATAGGGTTTAGGTTTTCTTTGGTTTGGTTTCCATCAATTTATTTATTCATTTTACATCCTAATTTCACCCCCCCTTCTACCACCCCCTCACCCAGCACTTCCTCTCTTTTCCGTTCCCCTTCTCTGCTGAGGAGGAGACACCCCCGTGTGCCAACCCATCCTGGCACATCTGGTAACTGCAGGACTAAGGACATACTCTCCCACTGAGACCAGACAAGGCAGATCAGTTAGGGAAAACAAATTCACAGGCAGGCAACAGATTCAAGGATAGCCCCCTCTCCAGTTGTTGGTGTACCCACATGAGAACCAAGTTACACATCTCCTACATATGTGTGTGTGGGTCCTGGGTCCAGTCCCTGTATATCTTTTGGTTGGTGGTTCAGTCTCCGGGGGCCTCCAAGAGTTCAGGTTAGTTGACTCTGTTGGTCTGCTTAGGGATCCCATATCCACTCCAGGTCCCAAAATCCTTCCCCCATCTTTTCCACAAGACTTCTGAGCTCCCTCTAATATTTGTTTGTGTGCCTCTGAATCTGTTTCAGTGAGCTTTTGGGTGGAGCCTCTCAGAGGCTAGGCTCTAGGTTATGCTAGGCTCCTGGGCTTTATTGCACATTTACTTTTTAGAGCTTGATATGTAGTAATGGAAATATTCAACATGTAGGTCAAAATTGTCCTAGAACACAGATTTGTAAAATGAAGATAACTGTATATAACAGCACTCTCTTTCTGGAGTCAGTGAGATAATGCATAGAAAGTGTTTTCTTAGCTTCTTAGCCCTTAGTTATGTCTGGCACATCAGCACAGTAATTGAAGTAGCCGTAGATGCTGTTACTGTACTTATACCAGGATCTACATGTCCCTTTTCAGACATCAGAAAAGGTATAGATGTTAGAATTGGACAGAAAGCAAAACTAATCAAACTGTGGAGTAGTAGAACCCAGCCCTAGCACATATATATAAAACAATACCACACCCAGTGTTCAGAAGACATTGCTGAAGATGGAGTAGAAAGATTGTGAAAACCAGAGAGGATCAAGGCATTTCCTGTGGTGCTGTTTTGACTTACATTTCCCTAATTGCTAGAGATGATGAATATCTTTTGCAATATTTGTTTGCCACTTTAATTTCCTTTTTGAGAACCCCTTTTACAGTTCCCAAGCCAATTTGTTAAATGGCCTGGGTTTGCTTATTTGTTTATTTAGTGTTTGGATTTTGTTGAGTTTTGACAGATATATAACTGGCAAGCATTGTCTCCCTTTGTGTGGATTCCCTCTTTATTCAATTGTTTCTTTACTATGCAGAAACTTTTCAGTTGTAAGAAATTCCACTTGTCCCTTGTTGGCTTCAATTCTAGGGGAAAGAGGTTCTAAAAAGAACCTCTTTTTTCTACATCTATAGATATCTATAGAGTACTGCCTATGTCCCCAAGGTTGAAACTAACTCTGCATTGATGAAGACACCATGGTCTTCAGGCACAGGACCTGGAAGATCCAAGCTGAATCAATGTAAAAACTTCTTCCAGGATGTCTAATTTTCAGAATTCCAGAAGATATCATAAGGCTTCCAAGAGAGGGAAGCAACCAATATTTATAACTAGCTATTAAACATGAATGAGTCTATAACTTCACTCCTTACTACAACTTAGGTTGTTCTTGGTTTTGATTTACTGTGTTAGAAGTTATCGTAATGTTTCTGGAGAAAGATTTAAGTCACTATACCATCAATACCTCTAGAATCAAAGACTGAATTTTTGGAAGATATTTGATCACCTCAAAATGAGTGTCTATATTCATGTTTAGAAAGCCATTGGGAGTTAAGTATAATGGTGTTCAAAATCATCTATGACAGCGAGTGTGACGGCTCCATATCATTCAGTTGAAGCCAGAGAACCTTTAAACAAGTTGCCTTACACAGCACTGGGGACTTGGCTAATGAATTCAAGATGAGAATCTTGAAGAAGACTCTTCTGAATAATCTGTGTTAGTTTAAAGCACTAAAAAGGAAAAGAGGAAGACAAATGAGGATATCAAAGAAAGAGATAAGGACAGCAGAGTGTTGATAAAGTCAAGGTTGTATGGAAGTATTTCCTCTAGAGTCTGAAGCACAAATGCCCTCCTAAATTCCAATTGAGATTTTAAAACACCAGAAAAAAATGACAGTTTTGTTTGTTTTAAGCCACCATATTGTTTGGTAACTTGTTAAAGCAGTTACTGGAAGCTAATCGATAATCCATTCTGGAAGCATGGGAATTTTAGAGGCTAAAGTTAACCACCTTAACCGAGAACTCAGATCTGCTGTTGAGAAGACTGAATGATTAATAACAAGATGTATCTATTACATGATAATAAATGCTTATTTTTCTTCCTATTGGAAATATTAATAGCTACTAAAATAAAATCTTTTATTAACCTAACCAATACATTTACATAAAGTTACTTGAAACACTGTGCAGCAAAAGTTATTTATTGCATTCACCCTTTCAGTCTCCCTCATAAAATGTTCCCCACCCTAAATTTGGTTATTCGTCCACTTGAACATTTATTCAGAAAAGATAATGTACCTGGTGCCATTCCCAACACTAATGACTTAGCAGAAATATAACAGAAAGTAATTTTTCCTTAAAGGAGTTTCCCTTGTTATCAGGGCAGGTTAACTAATAAGCAAAGACAATAGTCATGATATAAAAAATATACATAAGAAATGCTGGTGGATTGAGTGATAAAAGTAAATATCAAAATAAGTAAGCAAAAAAGCATTAGACAAGATATGGGATTCAAAAGAATATATCTGAGAGCTAGATTAGAACTTACTTGAGGGGAAAGCTGTCCAGACAGGTTCCAGGCAAAGCCCATGCTGCTGCTAAACACATTCTGTATCCCATATTCTTGTCCAAACACACTTCTCAGTGATAGTTCCCATGCTGTCCCACTGAATTTCTTGACTCTGCAGTGTGTCCATTTGCTTGTGCCTTCTTGCTGTTACTCTAATAAATTTAATCTGTATGAAAAGAAATAGAAATATCTTTGCCTACTTTACTTGCTACTGTGTCATCAGAACCTCTGGAAGTTCCTGGGAATATTCATAGTAGGACATTAACAAATATTTGACCAATTAATAATTAAATGAATAATATGATTTGAAAGAATAAATTGCAATCATATGCTTATTGATATGTTATTGCTAATAGTATTTTATTCTAGTCATGATGGTAGGAAATCATGACTTGCAAAGCCTTCACTCTCTTTGTGCTTTAAATTTCTAGATGATTGTATATTTCTAACACAAGGAAAATGATTTTCTCCCACACAAAAATGTCCTTTATCTTCTCTTTTCAATTCTAATGATTTTAAAGAATATTTCAATATAAACAAGTGTCAACTGTGGATAATGGCTTATATTTGATCAGATGCTCCCCTCTATTCTGTGTACTGTTGCCATGACTGTGCAAAAGTGAACTGAGTGTCAAAATATAAGCATTCAAAATCAAGAAAATAGTATAGCCATCTGTGAATTCCGAAAGTAACTACAAAATATTCAACTTATGAAGGCATTAGGGAATTGAATTCATGAGTGCAAATGAGTAGAGACTGGGCTTCTGAAAAAGACATTATAAATTATATGTAACTAAATGGGTACAGCACCCATGCTAGTGCAGTAGGGACTACACTCCAAGGTTGAGGTAGGCTGAATTGACTGCATGGGAACCAGGCTGCTCACATAACTGAGGGAGAGGTGAGTCTTTTATTTCTGTACTGGCATTTCCAGGATAAGCCTGAAAATATTTCAAGGTCTCTAGATATAATTTTTAAACAATTTTTTATGCAATGTTTTCTTACAGCCAAAGCTGTCCCCTTATTCTAGTGCCTGCTAGCATTTATTTTATCAGAGCTCCTATCCTGTCCAAACATCTTGGTCCTGTAGTAAGGATGAGAGCTGTAGCTGTTCAGAGAATACATGATTAGGGATGGAAGAAAGTGCACGTGTTTTAATGAGTCACAAGCTAAAGGCCTTCTGCCCTTGAGCATCATTCTCTCAACTCTAATATTTTTGAAGTCATTAAGGAAAAGCATTCTGGTGTTTATGATAACTTGTTTTCTGATATACCTAAGATTAATCAAGAGTGAAAAAGCTACAGAAAAGAAGGTACACTATATACTTTCTGGGAAACAAATCACTAGTTAAGTTCCTATGGATAGGATTTTATTTCTCCCGTAGTAACTTAAAAGCACATACCTTATGTTTAATAGGTGGCAGGTTAAGGGTTCAAGGTCTTATTCACACTCTGTCTTCTTGTGATTGTTACCATCTCATGGATTTGTAATATTTATAAATGAGATGAGGTATGTCAAGCAGTTAACATAGCTGTTAGCACCTACCATGCTGTTTATGCATTATGCATTATGCATTCATTCATAAGTGAACAGGATTAAAGAAGGATGTCTGAATGGATGCTGAGACCACATAAAGATATTCTAAGTGTCCTGTGTGAAAAGATACAAATGACAACTTCATGTATTGAACGATTTTGTTGTCTCCATTGCAATGTGTGTGCTATGATAACCGTAATGCAGTTTAAGTTCCACATATCATTCAGCCTTAGAATCAACCATGTGTATGTTAAATAGGTGATCCTCTAGAACAATATGTACTGTATTTTGGTTCTTTAGGCAGAGTTCTGCATGCATATGACTTGCTCATTTTGGAAAAAAAGTAACCAAGTAAGTAATTTTAAAAAGTAGCCTATTAACAATGAAAATACAGAAGGGAAAAAACCAATTTCCCCTGAGAGAAGGAGCAAGCAAACTAAGTGAATGTTCTTAAGCAGAGAAACTGAGTCCAGAGAGAGGAAGGCAAAGGGAATATGTTTTCTAGTTTCTAGAGAAGCCTCCTCGTGGCCATTTCTGTTTTACACCAGACATCCATAAAACAGTTTAGACCTATAGTTATCAGAGTATTCTAGTGCTTTGAGACAACCCTAACTATTGCTCCAAAAATGTAATGTATGTTTTGTGAAGAAAGAAAATTCTCTGACTTATGAGCTTAAATCATCGATATCTAGCTGTAGATTCCTTTAGAGTCAGGACACAAATGAAGGCACCAAGACATCCTGTACACCAAACCTACTGCACTCTGTCCTCCATAATACAGGAAAAAAGGACCTTTCCAAGAAGTTCAATAACAAGTGGGAGAAAATGAAATCCACAACTCCTCACAGATACAAAGAATATTCCCCATAGAGTAGAAAGAAATAACTGCTTCAGCAACCTACTATTTTTAAGCCCACTTTTTTCTCAGAATCACCTGAGTTCTGTTTTAATCTGTACAGTGATGATTTTACTAACTCTAAAGTCAACTCTACAGCGTGAATCAGAGCAAACTTATTCTTCTAACATAATCATCTAGACAACTGGAGAAACAAAACACATAAAACAACTGTTCAAACATTACACAACAATCTATGCCTGAGCTTCATTAGAGGAATGGAAACAGATGCAGCAAACCCAATGATCACAGAATATGTGCTTAAGAATAAGTTTCTTGTCCCGATATTGATGAAGGGATTTTATAAGGTCGCCTTAAAAGAATTGACAGATATGAATGAAGGAATTTGGAAACTGAGGAGCCTAGAATTTCCAAACAAAAAGAACTGGAGAGGAAGGAATTACCCTAAGAAAGCCAGCTGAAGTAGCCACACACATCTTCCTTTAACTGTCTTCTGAATCAGTAAAACTGTGTACACTCAAACTGAGACTCTACAATCCAGAAAGATGGTCAGTAGGCAAGAGCAAGTAGAGAATGTTTAGTAATTATTCCCACAGTCATTCAAGACTGAGAGAACCTTGAGTTCTGACTGCATACAGTGTCTAGATGAATAGCCTCATACATAAGTAGAGGATATCTAAGAGGATATGTAGCAGTCAAAACGTGTTGCAGGTGGCACCATGCTCAAAGGCTTTGCAGATACCCAAAGTTGGGATGCTGCACCCTCTTTGTTCTGTGAGCAACGCTGTGGGAAAGCTGCTCCAGCATCAATAATCTTTTTATACTTTACTAGGAGTAGGCTCTGGAAATATTTTACCTAGATCCAAAACTCATTTGTAACAGTTTGGGGTTATGTAAATAGATCATTTCTGTTGATCTATTTTAAGGAAGGCTAATGGGCACATTAGTGGGGAATTGTTAGGCTAATTTCTGGCAAGAATGGCATTCTATAACTTCTGCCTTTAGTAGTGAAGTCCTTATCATTTTATATTTCACATGGTGTAGAGTACAGTGCTTTATAAATAATCAGTGACCTATAATAGTCAAATAAGTTAGTAAAGAGTCAATAAACATGCATGTGGAAAGAAGTTGCAAAAGTCAAAACAATCACCTTAGTTAGGATTATAATTGATAGTATGTGTCATATACCTCTTAAAAAACTATGAGAGATGCTCTACTCTATTCTAGGATTAGAGCTCCACAAATTTGTGTTGTTGGTGGTTGTTGTTGATGATGATGATGATGTCTTGAAATTGAATTTAGGCAAAAAATAATTTTCAACCCTGAGATAAATTCCTTTCTGGTTAATTTAATATTTTGACCTGACATTGGCACAGACAGAACCATTTTTTGGACAAATGCACTGGCCAACATTCATCTTGATCCATATTACAAGTGAGGGTCGAAAGATATCTTAATTCTGAGCTCTGTGGAAGAGTTTCTTATATCTGGAAATGAAATCAGTTGCATAATTAATATTAGAAGTGTAAGTAAAACTGTAGGGAATTGTAAATGGTAAAGTTGGATTTCATTTAGGGAGAAAATGTGGCTGCATCTAGTATGTGGAGTGCAGTAGTAATTACTGTACCAGATTAATGAATCCCAGGAAGAACAGCTGTGCATCATGATATTCATTCTTTTGATTCTTTAAATGTACATCCTTATTTTTATTATTTACTCTTCCTTGAGAATAAGCGACAGGGGTAACATATGGAATTAGTAACATTTCCTTGAGGCCATACTAATCATTCATCCCATATCTGAATCCCATCTGAATTCTACATGTAACATTTCAATATTTTTAATTTTTTCTTTACTTTGGAAACAGATCACTTGATTGTTCCAAATATTTTTAAGGAATTGCTTTTTTTTTTTTAATAAAAGCGTTTCACCCAAATCACTATTGTTCTACATTGCCTTTGATTTCACTTCTGTGGTTTCTATTACCCACAGTTCTCACAATCTATCATGTTTCAAGACACTCAGTGAAAAAATGCACCAAAATAATCCGTTGTTTTAAATTTCAGCAGTTATAACAGCATGATGAAGTTGCAGCTGCAAACCACCCCCCTAGGACATGTATGTCCGGTCATTCAGTGTGTCTATACTCTGTATGCTACCTGCACATTAGGCATCGAGTGTCTCAATCACCATTCAGGCAATCATGTTGCCAAAGTACTTTCACTCACCTACTTCCCCTGTATTTTATTTAATAAGAACTGCAAAAGGCAAGAGTGATGCTGTGTATTTGGATATATAACAAGTAAGTGTTGGCTCTCAACAAAAACTTTGAAAGTTCTTGGTTTAATATGGAAAAAGCAAAATATGTTATGCTGAGGTTGTTAGGATGTCCAATAAAGTATATGAGAAAGGAAAAGACTCTGTATTCATGTAACTTTTATTGTATCATTTTCTTTTATATACATTTATTGACTTTGATTGGCAGTTCATGCCACTGTGCATATGTGGAAATTGAAGAGAATTTACAAGGGTTTGTTTTCTCCTTTCAGAGTGTAGATCCTGGGGATCCAACTTAGGTTATGAGGATTTTGGCTGCAATGACATTTATCCTATGAACCAACTTGTTGGCCCCATTACTTATAATTGCTAATGGTTATTAGTCTAATATGATGGTTTATAGATTAAACATTTTAGTCATGTATGTGTAGAAAAACACAATACTATTATATATAATACATATATATTCATATATATTCTCTCCTTTTGTTCCTCCCTCCTTTTCCTTCCCTTTTTAATCAAGTTTTTGTTAAATACCAAATTTATTTTTTTGGCCTAATGTTTATACCAATATCTCATACTTGATATTTACCCAACCTTTCTACCTCTGATTTCTTTCTCCATTTTCGTTACACATTCACAATTACATTGCTTTCTAAAAAGTAAATGTGAATACGGATACACATATACCTTCCAGGCTCTGAAAGTTTTTATATAATCCTGTTGCTTAGGAATTGAAAGCTAATTTTCCACCCTGTTCCTTGAGAGTGTCACAATACTTGGCTTCTTTTAAGTTCCCCTTTTGAAACCATCAGCATCATCCCTAAAGGACCACTGCTTCTGACATCATCAGCACCATCTCTAAAGGGAACATCATCTCTGCCCCTTTGAGAAGGTATTGCTTTTCCCTTGAACCTTTTGGAATATTTCTATCTCTGTTCAGTTCATTTGTATTCTTATGCATTGATTCCAAATATAAATTCCATAACAGTCTTAAGATAATATGCACAAAAATGTATAGCTGAGGCTTGTCATATGTAATAACTTCTACAACAGCATATTAACATCCTGGAAACTCATCAAACTTACACCATCCAGCAGAGTCTCAGAAATGGAAACGACGAGGGCATACAAATAATAAAATGCATATATAGTGTGCCCTTCTGAAACACAATGATGAACTATCATAAGTGAATTGCTGCCTTTTATACTCCATTGTGGGACTATGAAAGGTAGCTTGGTCCCTGTTGAGCTAAGGCTTGAAACCCTGGAAACCCTCAAGGGATGATAGGCACTTGTCCAGATTTGTGGCCATCAGTCACCTAAAGGCAACGTACCAAGCCCCTCCATATGTAGAGGACATGACCTGTGGTCACTTGGGCTCAAGACACATCTCCGTTTTAACAAGGTACCTAAAGGCCTGGAGGATTTAGCCAATAAGTTTTCCTTCTGAGGCATTCCTCCCTGCAAAAGGTATTTAACCTCAGGCCTACCCTGAAAAGTGTAGTATGGTTTTACTCATCCACCTTCTGCCATGACAATGTCTTAAACCATGGACTGCCTCTTTTCATCATGATTCTCTGTGGGGAATGACAGAGAAGGCTTTCACCTACAGAGCTACCATCCAATCTCCCGTAGAAGGCCTCTCCCAGTCATGGCCTCCACCAAGCTCAAGCCAAGCCTGCCACCACCAGCAAGCCAAGAACTCTCCCCATGAGACTAGCCAGAGCTCCCCTTTCCCCCTTGGTCCCAGGCCAGATCCAGCCTGCAGGTCCCCATTCTGTTTTCAGCTCTTCTGAGGTTTTTCTCTGGGTGTCCAAGCCTGAGAGCCAGACGGCCCAGCCTCCTTGCAGGCCCCTGAGCCAACTCTGACTGTCCAGCATGTCAGACTTGCTTCCCAACCCCAGGAGCAGTGTCCAGTGGCTTCCCTACAGCCTGACAGCCCAACACCTGCCCAGGGTGGGATAAGTGCAGTCAACTTCCCTGCCTCACTGAGCTGCAGAGCACTGTGGCAGAGCAGATGCAGGACCCATAATCATAGATATAGATATTGTTGCTTTTATCTCCTCAGTATTTCTCCTTTCTTTGGAAAAAGGTGAATCCCACTGACAGCATGTAGCTTTCAAAGTGTTCCCTATGGCTCTATATCTCACCCATCTTGTGCTAATGTATCTCTGGTCCAATCCAAGTGAATCAAAATCCTTTCTGGTGATCTTTTTTGAAGAGACTCTGATGAAAAATCACCCTTTTCATACCTCAAACATATATGGGAACTGACAGCATGGTGATAGTAAAACTCAAGAAATTCAAGATTTACTGGGCCCAGAAGAGTAGAGGGGGCTTGGGGCTCCACAGCAAACAAGAGGTGGGCATAGACTTAAAATTATTTAAGTACACAGTAGAAATGGTCTTGAATCATTTCTGTAGTTTATTTCATAACTTAAATGTTTCTTTTGCCTAAAATATTTTCATATTGGTTTCAACCATCTGCAATCAGATATAGATAGATAGATAGATAGATAGATAGATAGATAGATAGATAGATATTAAATAAAGAGATAGAGATAGCTCCAAAGTATAGAATTTAGTCCAAACCATTCTTACATTTTTAATCAATAAAACTTTAAACAAATTTTGAACTCACTATAAGCAATTCCTTCCTTTCTGTATCTCTCAAGATTTTACTTTGCCGTTTACACGTTACTGGAATGTTAGTGAAGTATTTTCAGGCTACTGCTTTATAAGAGTTTGAGAAAATTTTTAATTCTCGTTATTACACATTTTTTTCAGCAAGAAGCAATTGCTAATATAGTGAAATAAATTAGTGTGAGGTGTGAGTTAATTTTTACAGAGCTGGAATAAAATGAATATTAGAAATAAATTTCTGAAATATGATTTGATAATGATTTCAAACTGTATTTCAGATATAAGGTCATAAGTATCTGAAAACTGGATCACACTGGATCACATAATATATAGAACAGTCTAGCTGCTCTCATTACATATAAATGGTCTCATAGTCTTTGCAGCATAAATGGAGATAAAGAATTGAAATGATTTTACTTTTGCCCTACCGGGGACACTCAACTTTTGACTCTTATTTTTCCTACTTGTGTAAATTAGGCTCATAATGTTTTTAGTTTCTACTGATATTAAATAAATCTAAGACATATTTAAAGTATATATCAATTTTTATTTATTTTCTTTTAAAAAAAGATAAATAAGTGAGCACACCTAAACTTTGTGTGTCTCCTATTCACAGTAAAATACTTGTAATATCCATGCTAAATGTTTACTGCCAGAAGGGTTTTCTTAATTATAGTTTTTGGCGGTTACTTAACACAATATCCCCCCCCCCCTTTTATCTTAAATTATCCTTGGGGCCTAGAGTATAAGTGGCTTTCTTTGAGATGTCTCACCACCATTTGTTCCAACAAACAATAATAAAGCTACTATATGTAACTTAGAGCCTTGAATCCATTTAGAAGTCAACATCAAAGATTTTGTGAATAAATGCATATATTTAGAAGAATGAAACCATGCGTAGAACAAATTTTAGTGACCTAGATTGTGAAACTGAAGAACAGCTGAGCAGAGTAGACAGGTTAGTGGGAAGGATTAGAACTAGGTGTTTTCACAGGGCAGGAGCTGTGTGTGTGTGTGTGTGTGTGTGTGTGTGTGTGTGTGTGTCTGTGTGTCTGTGTGTGTGTGTGTGTGTGTCTGTGTGAGTGGAAGAAAGAGGGCAACCTTGGCTATCTTCTGCAGTTGCTCCCTCTCTTAGCTAGCTAAGCTGGCTAGGCACAGAGCTTCAGAGATCTTCCTGTCTCTCTCTTCCCCACCAATGACTTAGAAACGCTGCCATGGCCTGCTGTCTTCACACTTATCCTGGCAGCATTTTACCCAATGAGGCAATGTTCCGACCACTGAGGTGGTTTTTAATTGTTTCCTTGCATTTTTAACTTTTTAATAAAACAATCTGCATTCTTGAGATGCTAGGAGGTAAGGGGGAATGACACAAAAGGAACATAAAAATGGCAGAGTCACATTGAGTATTTTTCCTATTATTATAAAAAAGGTTAGGCAATTAACAATTAAAAATTATTGTTTTAAGCCAGGCAGTAGTGGCATACACCTTGAATGCCTTGTCTTGGGAGGCAGAGACAAGTGGATTTCTGTGAGTTGGAGGTCAGCCTGGTGTACAGAGCTAGTTCCAGGACAGCCAAGGCTACAGAGAGGAGGAGGAAGAGAGGGAGAGAGAGAGAGAGAGAGAGAGAGAGAGAGAGAGAGAGAGAGAGAGAGAGAGAGAGAGAGAGAGAGAGAGAGAGAGAAAGAAAGAGAAAGAGAGAGAGAGAGAGAGAGAAATTATATTTAGATTTTAAGATTTTAAGATCCATTTTATTTGTTTTCAATGTGCTTACTTTTAAATTATGTATCATCACATGCTTATCTGTGAAGGGAGAATGTTCCTGAGGAGGCCAAAGATAGCAGAACTTGTGGACCTGTAGGAATAGACAGTTGTGAGTACTCTAGTGTAGGTGCTAGAAACAAAACTTGAGTCCTCAAGGATAGTACCACACATAACCACTGAGCTCTCTCTAGCCTATTGAATTATTCTCTTTTTTTGAGGGAGGCTTTTTTTCTTGTTTCTTTTCTTTTTCTTTACGTGAATGATGATCTCAAGCATCATTGTTCTTGTTGAAGACTCTCAGAGTATTTACTGTAATCTAAAACTTTTTCTCAAGATAGCATACAAACCAGGTATTGTCTCCCAGAAGACTCCAGTGGATACAGGACTCATAAGCATATGCTACACAGCAGAGTTTCCCTTACAGCATGGCTGTATTAACTTGGTGTTCTAGCATTTCCGTTCAGTTCCATAAGCTTCCTGTTCTTAAGCTAACAGTGTCCCAGAGAACACTATCTACTAAATCCTGATGGGCACATCACCACCTCAGCAAACATAGGAACCAGAAGCTCCCAGTCAGTGGGTCTGAAATGGCAGCCCTGAGTCGTTTATCTCTGAACACATCTACCTTGCTTTTTGTTTGTATTTACAAAAAGTTTCTCTTAAATATGTCTTTGGGTGAGAACTTACTTTATAAAGAATATAAAAGGAGCTTATCCAAATGCCAAATGTCATAGTCACCTGAGGCTTATTTGAAGTTTGTTGTTGATGTTTAGGGTTGCTGTTAAGGCAGAGTCTCACTCTGTGGCCTATGATGACCTGAAACTCACAATGTAGCCCAAGATGGCCCCTGTCACATGGCAATGCTCATCTTACATCTTCAAGGACATCAGATGACTCAGACCTTCCTGTCACTCCAGTTCCAGGAACATGATGCCCTCTGGCCTCTCTAGGTACTCATGTGGAAATGGTACACAAAAACTGGGGCAGGCGCCCACACAAATACACAAATAAAAAGTGGCAATGAAGCCCTCTATGGAGACACTTAAAAAGTTTCACTTTTTTAGCTAAGAAATCTAATGGACTTAAATATGCATAGAATACTTTCAGCTTTTTAATTTTCTGCAAATTTATCTAAAAATTAATTGCCTTCATGAAGAAATAGTGTCTAGATCACTTTTTAATAATCCATAAGCCAAAATTAAAATATTTTGTATTATATAAAAACTAGCAATTCAACAAATTAAACAAGAAGCTATTTGTAGTTGGCGTTACTGTGCATATGTAAAGCAATTTTTCATCTGCCTAAGTCAAGTGTGGAAATGGGGACTTTTCTAAGAATACTGCAATTACTCAGCTCTCGGTTTCTCCTAGGCCAGGGTCTTGTCCCTTCCCTTTAGTTGTGTTTTATTGTTCTGCTTTCATGATTTCCTCTTGGCCCTAAATCAAAGTAAATGGATAAAGAATAGCCTGAGTAAACACAGGCGTGCTTCTCAAGGCAGCCTTTCATAAATATTTACAGTGGGATTGAAACTTTGAACTAACAATCTCTCCTCACTGCATATTCTGTGAAGGGCAGGACTTGTGTCTCTGCTGTAAATTCATCTTCTTCCCTGGGGAGTTCCTCCTTGGGAATGGCTGGGCACCTGTTCCGAGTAGCGCTCAGCTGTCTGTGCCAGAGTGGCCCTTCCTCATTACACAGGAGAAGCAGCACAAGCAGCCTCCTGCCTGCAGTCTTGCCTTATTCCTCCTTCACAGAGCCCCGAGGGAATTTCCATCCTACCCTGAAAGAGAAGGATGAATGAGCTAAAGAAAAGCCTGGGTGACAGAGGAAGGAAGGAGCAGGGGGAGAAGAGCCCTCAGCCCTCCCCTCCCTACTTTCCTTCAGTGCCTTGTCTCTGACCTGGAAATTCTGTATTGGCTCTTCTCAGTTGATGCTTCTAACTGGTCTCCCCTGATAAAATTTCTATGGAGGCATTTGATAGGAGTGAGGGGAACTTCATTAAACCATTTTCTGATTATGTGTCTGGAGAATGTAAAGAAAACAAAACAAAACAACAACAAAAAACAAAACCCCAAAACACTGATGGTAAACCAGTACCACCTATTCTAGGCTTGTGTAGTGCTTCCTCCCATTTCTCAGATTTCAGGTTTACATGGGAGAAGTCTGCCTGTCCATTTCTCAATTTTGCAGTCTCAAAAACCCAACTTTCTTTTTTCTCTTTTGGTCACGGGATAGTAAGATGTTAAGGTGCTGAGTCACAGTTACTAAACTTACTCCAGGCTTAAATAAACTATAAAGACTACAGCGGTGTGTACATTACCGGTGGCCCTCTTCATAGATCTTACATACTCATTTCCTAGGCCCATATCTATATAGCAGACTCAGAAAACCAAACATTTAGCGGGAAGTTTCTGGGAGAACATAGAATCACAGTTAAGATGAAGAAAATGGTTAACTATTTCTGACTCTTTACACACAAAGGAGAGAAAGAACACAACAAGGGCATAAGAGTGTTAATTCAAATTTTATGATCTGGGCATGGGTACCCCTCTTAACCCCACAACTAAGAGGCAGAAGCATGCAAGTTTCTTTGAGTTCAGGCCAGCTAGGTGTAGCAACAGTTCTCAGTCTGTGGGCTACAACCCCTTCAGAGGTCACATGCCATTACAAGCATTACAATTTACAACAATAGCAACATTACAGTTATGAAGTAGAAGGGAAATAATTTTATGGTTAGGTGTCAGGACAACATGAGGAGCTGTATTAAAGGGTCCCCGCTTTAGAAGGGTTGAGAACCACTGAGAAAGGTCCAAGACAGCCATGTCTATGCATAGAGACCCTATTCTAAACAAAACCAAACAACCAAACAATGAAACAAGTTTGGCGACCTAAGAAACTCTGGAGATATTTCATCTCCAGTGTTTTCATTCAAAAGAAAGACAGACAGAGAGAGAGAGAGAGAGAGAGAGAGAGAGAGAGAGAGAGAGAGAGAGAACAAACAAACAAACAAACAAAGGAAAAGAGAAAACAGGGATACCTGACTTGTAATATTTAGATTATGTATACATATGATCCACAGTTTGATTCCTAGAAAATGGTAAATAAGTCACAAATATGCACTAACACTACTACCTTGATTACATTTTATTCAGGCAGCTAGATATAGAGTTTGCTCTCACAAAGGGTTGATAGGCACTTTTTGAGCAGCTGGGAGACTCTTGTCCACCTAAAGCAATGTCTCTTATCTAGTTACTACTGCCTAAATATTGATGATCATACTTTTATTTCTTTCACTTTTCTAAACACAAGGCAGATTATCAGTTGTCTTCCTTAATCTGTCAGAGACACCCTGTCCTAATTAAATTTTGGCCTGCTTGAAATCTTGAGAGAATTGTGTTTTCCTTGGAAAAGTTTAGTCTGTGTCTGTCTCACATTGGTTTGAAAAACTGTGATTAAACAGAAAGCACAGAGAGGGTTCTCAGAGACAAATGAGACAGCAGAAGGACTGTGCCATATATTGCCTCAAGGGTACCTGCTTCTTTAAGAGCATGATTATGCCTTCCAAGTTTTTATGAGCAATTCATTTAAATGATTATCCTATTGAATTACTTTGAGTCACATTTGTCTCTAATGAAGAAGAAGCATTTTCTGTCATGTCCCATGTTTAGAGAGGATAATGCACACCTCAAAGCCATCATGTTGCATACTATTGTTAAAATACAACTGCTAAGTATATATACTGTAACTGTAAAAGTTATTTGGAACAAGGAAACAAGGAAAACAAGGAAAGAGTACTCTAAATTTCTTAGGTACTTCCTTCAGTAAAGGTTTTTTTCATGGTAGTGAATAATTATTGTGAAGGTATTAAAGTCAGAAAAAATTAGCTGTCTTTGTCCACTCAAGCTTCTGTAATGAAATGCCACAGGCTGCATGGCTTACAAACAAATGATATCTCTTTCACAAATGGCTAAGAAGACAGAGAGAATTAAGAGAAGCTGAGGATTCCACTCCTGTTGCACAGTTCACCACATCATGCGTCCATAGAGGGTGGAAAGAATACTCCTAGGTCCATTTTATAAGGGTAGTCGCATTCATCCTTCACAGCCTAATGACTTCCGAAAGGCCTCAGCACTGAATACACAATTAGTCCATAGTTTTGTCTACATCATCTATTTCCTGAAACCCAGGGGTGATCTTGTCTTATGCCGACTTCAGCATGTGATGCCGACTTCATCATTCATCTGATGCTTAACTGGTATTCTAATGAAGCTTGCTTCATGGAAACCTCCTTCGTTCTTGATCACTTATCTTCCACTCAGAGGTTTCCAACACAGGGTTCTTTTTCAGACTTGTGTTTTGTGAAGGTGAAGATAATAGATGTGCAGAGGAGAGTAAGCCCTGTCAGACGGAAATGAGGCTGACTGACGCTGTGCCATGGAGGCCTTAAGTGAGCACAGGAGACCTTTGCAGGCATGACCTCACACAACCAAACATGTTTCCCTTTATGCCAGGATTCCTGAGTCTTCTGGAAACCTAAGACTTTAACTCTTGTTATAAACTTAGTACATCATTAAATACTTACTTCAAATTTTATATGTATGTATGTATGTATATATATATACATATACATATATAATTGAAATATACTAATTTCATATGTATATGTACATATGGTATGGATACAAACAAATACGTATCCACTGCTTACAGATTTTCCTCAAATTTCCTTTAGTAAGTATAAATGCACTTAGAGATTTATACACTAATAAAGTACAAAAAGTATCAAGAACAAGAATTCTGTGCTGGAATTTACATGGGCACCTAGAACCAGTAACAGCTACAAGATAGCAACATTTTCTTTTTGCTTTCTAACAGCAAAATACTTAAAGATTTTTATAAAGGGAAAATTATTTCTAAAACTTCTTTTAAAAGTTGACATTAAACCAAACTTTGTTGTTTTCTTTTAATTTTCTTGATAGAAAAAATCACTGCTTTTTTCCCACCCAATCATGTTCTTCCTTATAATCCAGTCTTGGGAAATTAGTAAGATGCACTTATCATCCAGGCACATACATAGTTAGAACACTCATCGGAGATCTGTGGCTACTTGAGAAAATGCTGAAGACTGGAAATGCATAACCTTGTACTTCCACTCCCACAGGAGAGCACAGAGGCATTCTCTGCATTATGGAAAGATAAGGACTACAGAGTGGTGGATAAGCCTCATTTCCTCCTAACCCAACACAGAGAGGAAGGCTTAGCTGGATTTCTTCTCTGGAAGAGTTGCCTGTTGTCCTGATGAGTCTGAGTTACTGATAATGACTATTTGAAAATACAGCTTTTGTATGCACTATATAGTTATTTGCACTTTGGTTCTGTTCATCACCTGGCAAAGAAATGCTCTAACAGTTTATACATTACAGTGCTATGAAGCCATAATAAAAATAAACATGTACTTAAGAATTATTGCATACAATTTTTATAAATAAATAAATAAATATATATTAAAACAACTTCTTACCTTCATGGGAGCATTTCATTCTAAATTAGTAAAAGGGGCTTTGATGTATTTATAACACTGAATCATTTAAGTAAGTAAAAAATGCTTAACTATTCATGTCTATGAATTTTTAATCTCTAAAAGTTTATGTTTGTGGTAAATTTATTTTCAACTTTTTATAGCTTTACTGTTATAACAGAGTTTTCAAAAATTTTAATGAGTATTGGTTTAGGGTAAAATTATTTTATTAAAAAATATTTTTTACATACAACTTATTCTGATTATGCACTCCCCAACATCTCTAAATTCCTCTCCAGATCCATATTCTTTCTGTACCTCCTAAATAAAACAAATAGGCATCTAACGAATAAAAGGGAAATAAAAAACAAAACCAGATAAATTAAAATATAACAAAAATCAACCCACCAAACAAACAAATGAACAAGCAAACAAAAGGGAAAAGCCAAAGAAAAGGCACAAGAAACATGTATGGATGCAGAGACACACAAGTTTTCAAATATATATTATAAAAACACAAAACAAGAAGCCATGCTGTATGCACAAAGGATCTGAAAGGTTTAAGAAAAAAGCTTCCCTGATACAACATTATAAGATTAAAAATTCCCAAAAACACTACTGGGTTTATTTTCTGTGGACCATCTACTGCTAGGTATAGGACCTACCCTTAGGAGTGATTTGTTTCCCTAGTAAGACTGCTTTGGAGGAAACTAATTTTTTTTCATTTTCCAGTGATTATTAATTGGAATGAACCTCTGGGTTATGGTAGGGTTTATGAACACTTCTCTGGGCTCTAAGACATCACCTGACGCAAACCATGGTTGGTACTGACATCCTGTCACAGTCTCCAGGAATTCATGTGCAGGCCATCCCTGTTGTATCCAGAAGGCCTTCATTATTTGGTGTCCTCTAGTCCTTCCAGCTCGTATACTCTTTGCTACTTCTCTTCTACAGATTTCTCTGAGCCTCTAGTGGAGAGATTTGATGGACACGCAGATTTAGAGCTGAGTGTCTCAAGGTCTCTCACTCTCTGCATATTGTCTGGCTGTGGGTCTCTATATTTGTTTCCATCTGCTGCAGAAGGAAGCTTCTCTGACAAAGGCTGAGCAAGGCACTGGTTTATGAGTGCAGCAGAATGTCACTAGGAGTCATTTAAGTATTGTATTCCTATTGCAGAAAAGATCCATTGTCAGGATTTGTTTTTTACAATAAACATTTTATTCAACTGAAGAATTCAAGTCTTCTACTTTGTCTTCAATGCCTGAGATTCTCTTGTACTCTGTTGGTAAAGCAACTACTTCTTCTTGTTCTTCTTCTTGTTCTTCTTCTTGTTCTTCTTCTTGTTCTTCTTCTTGTTCTTCTTCTTGTTCTTGTTCTTGTTCTTCTTCTTGTTCTTCTTCTTCTTGTTGTTCTTCTTCTTGTTCTTCTTGTTCTTCTTCTTGTTCTTGTTCTTCTTCTTGTTCTTCTTCTTCTTCTTGTTCTTGTTCTTCTTCTTCTTCTTCTTCTTCTTCTTCTTCTTCTTCTTCTTCTTCTTCTTCTTCTTCTTCTTCTTCTTCTTCTTCTCCTCCTTCTTCTCCTCCTTCTCCTTCTCCTTCTCCTTCTCCTTCTCCTTCTCCTTCTCCTCCTCCTCCTCCTCCTCCTCCTCCTCCTCCTCCTCCTCCTCCTCCTTCTTCTTCTTTGTCTTCTTCCTTTTTTTGAATTTCTAAAGTTTTCATTTTTAATTTTACCTCAGTTTGAGTTTTCTTTAGTGATTCCATTTCCAGCTCCACATCTTGAATTTTCTTTTTCATTTTACTTCACTTTTTGTTTGTGTTTTCATAGATATAATTAACAGATTTAGCCATATCCTCTTTAAGGATGACTAACATATTCAAAAAGGCTATTTTGAAGTTCTTGTCATGTACTTCAACTCTATTGCATTTTCACAGTGTATTATAGTAGGGATTATGAGTTCTTGGAAGGACATACTATTTTGACAGTTATTGATTGTGATTTAGCACTGCTATTTAGGCATCTAGGTTTGGCAAGATTGTAATTCTGGGTGCTTATATCAGGGCATGTCTTTCTTCAGTGGACATTTTGTTCCTCAGTTTCTGTTGCCCCTTAGGAATATGTGGTGGCTTCCGGGTGCCAGGTAGAAAATGCTTCTGAGATCCTACTAGGTGTGAACGCTGGGAGTTCTGGGTAGAACATGTTACTAGGTATTGGGAGTGGCACTTAGGAATGGGGATGGACTTGGAGAATGCAGCTGGTGGGGACACAGGAAGGAAGAAAGTAGCATGTGCCACTAGGATCTACATTATTCCTTGGAAAGAGAGGCCACACTGAGTGGTCTACTACAGACCTGGGGATGAGACTAGGGGATTGCATTTGCAGAGGAAAGAGAGTGAATAAAGTCCATGCTTCCCTGGCCAATGTTGCCACAGGGTTCTCCAGGAACACTTGTGGGATTTAGTAGCTGAGAAGAAGGGATGGGGTCGGTGGAAGAAGCTTGTAGGAGAAGATGGGCGTGATCTGCTAGAGACTGGAGCAGAGAGGAAGGGGAGGCTGTTTCAGAACTGGGAGAGGGGTAGGGAAATGCAAAATTTCTTTACTAAATTTCTTAAATCATTTATTATATATTTTAAGATTATAATAAAATTATATCATTTCTCCTTCCTCTTTCCTCCCTCTGAAACCTCCCTTCTATCCTTCTTGTTCTCTTTAAAGTTCATGACCCTTTTCTATTAGCTGATTTTACATATACATATAGATTACTAAATACAGAAATATATGCTGCATGGTATGAATGCATAATGTTACTTATATGTATGTTTTTAAGGCTAATTAAATGTAATTTTGCATTTTCACATCAAATTCAAATCTAGGTAAAGGCCCCTAATACTATTTGCTAGACATACCTGCCAGCACACCTTAAAATTTTAAAGAACATTAATGACCAAAGATAGTTGATCTTTTGAATAAGTAGAAATTAAAAACTCACATTTCGTTGGCAAATAACTATGTAATTCTTAGTAAATGTTTTGTATAGAAGGAATATTGGATTTTATGAATGTCTATGAACATGATAGAACAACAGAGTCTTTTTTTAGTGACCTATGACAAGGATATATCTGCTCAATTGACATTCTGGTACTGCAAGAATCAACCACACTTGGCCACATTAACAGCTATTGCTACATGATACTGGAGTACTTAAGGATCTCTTCAATGCATTACAGTAAATAAAATTCTTGAAGAGTATTTTCATTTAAGTGTTTGTGTTCTTAGGATTTGGGAAAATGTTGTGTTTACATTTTAAACTAGTTGAGGATTGGTTTGACCTTTGCCTTGAATTGAAAAGTTTTAAGTGGCTTTGGAATTATGAGCTCTTTAAGGCTTAAAACTTTTAATTTAAAAGCTCAGTTTGGCATTCTTTTAGGAGGCTTCTATTTGACAACATTCTCCATATCTCCCACAATTACTGACCTGATCAGGATTTTATCATTTCTTAAGTAAATTTGGATAGTTCCTGTCCTCCTAGGAAAATCAATCATTTATCAAAGTTTTGAAACATTTAATTTTCGTCGCATCTCCAGTTTTTCCCCCTTTACCCAACTACAATCAATATTTGTAGTTTCTCCATCTTTGCTAGATTATGCTAGCTAGTGGTGTGTTTATCTTTATTAGCTATTTTAAAAGTAAAGATTTATGGTTTTTCTAATTTATTAATTTCCTGTTAATATTTGCATTTATTATCTCTTTTACACCTGGCATTAAGCAGCAAGAGTAGGTGACAGGACAAACCCTTGTGTACAAAATCGTTCTGTAATGATTTTAACATCTTGTAGGAAATAAAAGATGAGAGAAATGATCCTAGTCAGTAGTTGAGTATGGCATTGCTACTGCCCTTCCAGGAAGACACTGCTGTATTTTTCAAAATTTGAGCCTCCTCCTCCTCTTCTTCCTCCTGATATTTAAAGCTCATTGGTTTGAATCTTAACCTAACATTTCTGGCAGTGTTTAAATGTAGTATAGGAAATACAAAAGAAACCCCAGGCAAACATTCACTTGGTGCCACTGCCTTTGCTTTCCTGAAAGTCAAATAAAATTGTCATCATTTCCTGTCTAAAGCAATTTCCCTTTTAAGGGGTTCTCAGCACCAATGTGACATTGGGCAAAGCACCTCACTTCTGTACTGTTCTGTTTCCTTGTTTGTATGACAGAGCTGGTAGCAGCGTTGCTGTCATTAGGCTATTATGATGAACTACGCTGCTTGCTCTCATGAGGATGCCTAGCATCCTACAACCCAAAGTGAGCATTGTGAACACATCCAGGGCAGCTACCAAGAGGTACCTGGAGGGTAGAGAGCAGCACGGTCATAGGGCTTGTTCCTGTAATAGTTCTCTCACATCATAAAAGGTCAGAATCCTTATAAGGGACAGTGAGAAAACTCTGACAAAGTGTGCTGCCAGCATGCCTCACTGTCTGAGTTCAACCCTTGAGACCCACATAGTGGAAGAAGAGAGTCAGTTCTTACAATTACCCTCTAGACTCCGCAGGTACATGCCTACACACACACACATACACACACACACACACACACACGGGGAGAGAGAGAGACAGACAGACAGACACACACACACAGAGAGAGACAGACAGACAGACACACACACACAGAGAGAGACAGAGAGACAGACACACACAGTCAGACAGACACATACACACACAGAGACAGACAGACAGACACACACAGAGAGAGAGAGACAGAGACAGAGGCAGAGACAGAGACAGAGAGACAGACAGACACAGAGAGACAGTCAGACAGACAGACACACAGAGAGAGACAGACAGACACACACACAGAGAGAGAGAGAGACAGAGACAGATACACAGACACAGAGAGACAGTCAGACAGACAGACACACACAGAGACAGACAGACACACATACACACACACACTAAATTAATGTAAAAAAAATACTAAAAGTCCCACATATGCCATTTTCATTACCTATTCGGTTGCACAGTTCCTACGGTAAAAAGCAGAGCAATTAGAAACATAGAGGTAAAAAAAAAAAAAAAATTCTGTGGCAGCTTAGAGCCACTTGGAAATGAAACAATGATACGACAGATACACACAATAGAATTTTATTCATCTGTAAAGAAAAATGAAACCATGAAATTTGCAGGAAATTAGTTGATTTGAAAAATGTGAAAGGATTCCATCCAAACTCAGAAAGACAAATAACAAAAATTCTCTCTGATATATAGTGAATGGGTGTGTATGTCTCTGTGTCACACATGAGTGTATATGAGGAGACATAGAGAGAGAAATTACAGGTGATGAAGGACGGGAAGGACAAAGCACACACAGGGCATAAAGGAAAATAAAAGGCATGTGGAGGTTCCTCATTGTATTACAGCGGTTAGGTTTTTCCATGTTCTCGGCTTAAGGCTTTTAGCACTAAACATGGGGCAAATAACATTTTAATGCATTACTTGTTAACTGGAGTGGCCAAAACTTCCCCAGAAGAAAAGTGTCTTATTCATTTACCCAAAGACTAAAATTTACTTTTATAAAACAGTTACATATTAAAACTCTGGATGCTTCTAAGATCAGTTCTAGAACCTTAAAATTCTCAGTAGCACTTTAAAACCTCCCGTTCTTCCACTGAAGATTTTGACACAGCAGGTTGCCATAGATCCTGAGGATTCCTATCTTTAACAATCCTCCTGGAATTGTTTGTAGCCAAAGTTGAGAGGAACTATAGCAGATAAAATAAGTCTAGATCTGGAAAGTACAAGAAATAAATATACTTTTTTTTCTCATCAAAATCACAGGTGCCATTCCTTATAAGCTCAAGAAAAATCACAGTTATTCTCATTCCCATAACGCCATGGCTTTTGTCCAATTAGAAAAGTACTTTGAAGATTAATTAGTGTTTAAAGAAATATAAGCTAATTATATCTACCCATCTTTTGGCCATAATCTACCTCACCTCTTTCTTTACCTACCATCCGGTATATCTCATCAACGCTTTCCTACAAAAGAGTTTGGGCGATCCTGAAAAAGTCTCTTTTCTAAGTTCCATGTGTGCTACAGAAAATTTAATCATTGCTAAGTCAGGTCAGATACAACAGGTCTGACTGTTGGATAAAGAATGACTGTTCAATTCACTGACGTTTTCTTATTTTCATTGCAATATTTCTTTGGACATGAGTTATTTGCTTGAATGTGTGTGTGTGTGTGTGTGTGTGTGTGTGTGTGTGTGTGGTATATGGAGTGTGGTGTGTGTGGAGTGTGTACTTTGGACATGGGGTTTTACTTGTGTGTGTGTGTGTATGTGGTGTGTGTGTGTGTGTGTTATAGTGTGTACATGCCAGCACACATATACAAATGGTTACATACATGTAGAAGCCAAAAGTTAACATCTAGTGTTGCCTTCAGTCACTATCCTCTTATCTTTTGGTGTGAGTCCTGAAGTTACTGAAGAGTCACCAGGCTGTCAGCCCCATCGACTCCAGGCTTCCCATCTTATCTTGCTTCCCTGGGACCACAGCTAGGCTCTCCTCATGTAGGTATGGTTACTCTTACTCGGTGTTCAGGCTTGCATGCCAAGCTTGTTGCCTACTTAGATGTCTCTTGTGCCTTGATCCCTTCTCTTACATGCAATATAAATAATATAATGACCCATCTGAGATTAAATATATATATATATTTGACTTTGAATCCAAATGTTTTATTTTTTTCATTTTCATTACCAGATTTTCTACTTACATGTTTCTCTTATATGCCAAGAACCTCCTGTTTTCCAGTGGTATTTATCTTCAAACATAAAATGACTCCAAATCCTTCTAGCCATTACTCACCCTGTACCGGAAGTCAGTGTGATTTGATTCACTAGCTCATCTATTTATTTTTTAACCATTTTAGCCTTTTTTGCTCATTTGTGTTCTCTTAACGACTTAGTCTGCTGCTTTGATCCTCTGCTGCTCACCGAGATATGATCTTATGAGGTGTTGATGCAAAGGGGATGATCAATTTCAAGATGTGAAACATTCCTGCAAATTCAAAGTAGCAATTCTTCTTTCTCCATTTAAGGTGTTAGGCTAGCTGCAGTGGTTACAATCCACATTTGGCTTCCTGGTTTAGATTTGCCTCGTTAAAAAAACAAAATCTTTAAGTCTAGTTGGTGAATACAGCAAATTTAAATTGCTTCAAATAGTCTATTAAGGCATGAAACTGAGGAATCCAAAAGAGACCTCAATTCACTGTTCTTATAGTTCTAGACAAGAGTAATCCCTGACTAGTGCTAACCTGTTGTCACTCACCAAGGGCTACTCTGGAAAGATTTGGATAATTTTGTGATTGGCCCTGCCATGCCAGAAATTTGAGAGGTTAGCCAGTTCAACTGGAATTTGTCATATAAAAGCCTATAATAATAAAATTTTCTCTAACAAAATGACAAATAAAAGAACGAAATCTATTGATTTATCATAAGAAGATTGCTAGCATAATCAGATAATAACTCATTGCAAGAAAAGGATAATGCAAAGCCTACATGAGCCAGGTTTCACTTGGCCAGCAGGAAGAAATAGTGGAGAACAAAGGAATTTCTGGAAAGGGAAATGGGCAGTGTGTGTAACGTGTTAGAATTATCAATGGTAATTTTTAATTATTAGTCACAACATGTGGATTATTTCTGCCAGGCAGCCAAGATCTTCATTCCAGGGAGGTTACAGATATCCTCTCTTGTATGGCTTAAGTGTGATTTATCCTCCAAAAAATTGTGTTAAATCTCAGAAAAAAAGTAATTACTAACTGTTCTTTAATCTCTTAAGCAGGATTCCTTTTTGTTATCCATTTTAAATAAGTAACAAAGGTTTTTATGCTTTAGGATATGCAACCAGATGGTAATTTGAACATTATTGGTTCAGGCTCAGGAAAATCTATGTTTACATTATGTATTTTAATTTCATATTGTTGATGGCTCATAATTATGTTAATATATTCTTAAGTAAAGAGTTAGATGAAATATATTATGGAATGAGGAAATTGGCGTGGTACATTGTTTAGGTAAACAATGTTACTACTATGTGCCTAATTATTAGATGCAAGATTAAATAATCAAAGAATTTAAAATGGACACAGTGGTCCTTATAACAACAAAAAGTAACATCAACTTTTAATTACTTGGGAAAATAACTCTTTTTCATAAAAAAAAAAAACCATACATTTTTCTGCTACTTATTCTTGTCATTGTGACTGTGTATTTCCATATCATATTTACCTTGAGATACATTTCTTGATTTTTAGTATGCATATCAGAATGCATATTATAATTCTTATAAAGCATTCTGACAATAACACATCTTACATTTTATATTAAATCTCATAGTAGGAAGATATAAATTTAATAATAGCCAAGGAAAGAATCTAGGCTTTTCTATGGGGAACTGTAGAAATGCTTCTGTCTGCCTTTTTTAATTATCAATCTACCTTCCTCTCATAGCTTTGCTGCATCTCTTTGTGCCTCAGTAAATATCCAGTTAGATCAGGCTGCTGTCAAAATTAGATAACAGGAAAAGGGAATCCATTGAAAAGGAAGAGAGTTCATTCATAGCTTGAGCTGCTATGTAGTTCTACTTGCATTATTTGTTTACCATAGGTATATGTTTTATAACTATGATTTATATATGCTGAGTTAGTTAACTGTATAAAGCTGTTGGATGCTAAGGTTTCTTTGGCCAAGGGCAAATTGCCAGTGGCCAATGTCTTGTCTCTGGTGATTCCTTTTCAGTAATAACTGAGATGTCAGCGGAGTTCTTGCTCAAGTCCAGACCCTACATTGCTGTCCCTCTGCAGTAGCGGATAATGACACACTCAGCAGGGCTTCTGTAAGTTCTTTGATACTTAACTAACCTGAAAAATAGCTTCAGGCATGGCTGAACAGACTCCTCCCTCTCAGAAGCCAGGTCTATTCGAGGATCACTGATAGTGAAAGGACAAACTTTTGGTGAAATTGACCATTTATAGAAAAATAGCCTGTCTTTTTCTTAGACAGATAACAGTTCTTACCTCGTGAAGATGGAGTTGATACTTTTCTCATCGTCCTTGTCCCCAGCTTTTTGAAATTAGAGAAAGGTATTGCATTGTGGAATTTCAATCTTGTGTAAACGGTCTACATTTTAGTTTGTTCAATGAATATGCAGGAGTTTATATAAATTGTTTAGGACTAGTTACTGTGGCGTGCATTTTATATGCTTGTTAATATTAGCATCATTAAGCTTTTATATGATGTTCTTAAAAGAGGCTCAAGGACATGAGAACTACTACAAAAGGAAGTGGAATGCAGTTCATGATTATTTTAATGTGTCACTGAAAAAATGCTGGCTTTTCAAAGCAAGACCATAATTCTTTAATCAAAGGCTGCCGGCAATGGAAGGAAATTACATTATCCCACTGCATCACTTATCTTGGATTCAAATATGAAAAATCGTCTCGTGAAGAAAGAGGCATCAATTCCACATTTGAAGAGAAGGGCAGAATTAAAATTTCAGTCCTCAGCTTTGTCATTGACTTGTTGTCTGGAAAAGCATCTTTGTTTCCACGCATCCTACATGCAAACGAAGCACGCTGTACAGTCTTTGGCTACATCTCTTCATGGAGAGAAGGAGTTCTAATTACTGCAGATGCTGCTGAAGGAAAAGGAAAAACCCAATGGGGCCAGGGAGATGTACTGAATTGAAGACTGCCGTGTTTTTTGTCTTTGGGGGAAAGCAGACAGCACAGAGCACAGTTCTGAGTCCGACTTGGAAGATCAAGACATGTCACTACCTAGTTTTATTCTGAGTTTTAAAATGATTTAAAGCAACTTTGTAATTTTCCCAATGATTCCAGTTCTAGCTGCCATACATTAGAAGAGCTTTGTTCCAAGAAGCCTTCACCACTGTGCCGTTGCTAAGGTGATGGGTCTAATAGTAGTGTTAGATTAGAGAGAATGCTATAACATGTTCCGCAATTACATATTGCTTTCTTTACCTATAAAGCAGGGATGATAGCTACCTTCCAGGACTTTATAAGGATGAACTCAGTAACACTAATGAAGCATTGAATACAATATAATTAGACAGTTCCTGATAATGACTAAGTCTTAGAGGACTTCTGTATTTCTTGAAAGCTTACAATTAAAGAAATAAACAAAACACTACAACATAGAGCTTGCACCTGATTAGTTTTCCAGCTAGGAGTAGCTTATTTTGCACAAATTCACCTTATCCTCACAGGATTAAGATACATGCCAGGATATATTTGAAGGAAGAGAATCTCAGTTTACCGTTAAGACTTGTTTCTGTCTACAGTTCCTCCAAACCAACTTGCTGTTTACTATAAGAACCAATCAGACTTTGACAAAATGTTTTTCTATTAAACTCGGCTTTCTATGTTAAATCATTTTATTAAAAGCTGAGTGTGGAGACATGTACCTGTAATCCCAGCATTCCAGAAAGAGAGAGTAAGAGGCCTTTCCTTTACACTTGGGTTGGAAGTCAGACCATCATTGCTCCTAGTTATAACTGGATTTGAACTGGGCTCTTAGTCTCCAACCTCTTGATAGCAGACCTTGAAACCTCTCCACCATGTTTTAGCCATTTTCTTGTGACAAATATCTTTTTTTTTATTCGATATAATTTACTTACATTTCAAATGATTTCCCTTTTCTAGCCCCCCCCACTCCCCGAAAGTCCCGTAAGCCCCCTTCTCTTCCCCTGTCCTCCCACCCACCCCTTCCCACTTCCCCGTTCTGGTTTTGCCGAATACTGTTTCACTGAGTCTTTCCAGAACCAGGGGCCACTCCTCCTTTCTTCTTGTACCTCATTTGATGTGTGGATTATGTTTTGGGTATTCCAGTTTTCTAGGTTAATATCCACTTATTAGTGAGTGCATACCATGATTCACCTTTTGAGTCTGGGTTACCTCACTTAGTATGATGTTCTCTAGCTCCATCCATTTGCCTAAGAATTTCTGAATTCATTGTTTCTAATGGCTGAATAGTACTCCATTGTGTAGATATACCACATTTTTTGCATCCACTCTTCTGTTTAGGGATACCTGGGTTCTTTCCAGCATCTGGCAATTATAAATAGGGCTGCTATGAACATAGTAGAACATGTATCCTTATTACATGGTGGGGAGTCTTCTGGGTATATGCCCAGGAGTATTATGCTTGATAAATTGTATATTTATCAATTCATGTATGGAGATTTAAATACATATATTTATAACTGAATTATTTCCTCTGGAGAAACCTAATATACATACCTATCTTTTTAACATAAATGTGGATAAGTTGAGTGCTACCTATAACATCTATATAAGTACCTTTATTTAACATTTTTAAATCATAAACATTGCAAAGTTGTTAGTCTCATGTTCAGAGTCCAAAGCAGTAAGACAGATAATTGCAGAACATATAGTGGCATTCTCTCTAATCTAACACTACTATTAGACCCATCACCTTAGCAACTGCACTGTGGTGGAAGGCTTCTTGAACATAGCTATTATAATAATGTATGGCAGCTAGAACTGGAATGCATTCAGGTTTCACATTCCAAAAGATTCCTCACATTTAACAGAGTGTAAGGATTTCTAGAATGTGTTATCTCTGCATCGTAACACAGTTCTCCTCCAATTACTTTTCTGTATGGCTCAGACCTACCCAGGTCTTAAAAGCCTTTCTATTATCTGTAATTGCAGCTTCTTTATGTTTCATATTGTAAAATTCATATTGTAAATTTTAAGCAACTCTTGTTATCTATTAGTCTTTATTGATAATTCTTTGTATTCTGAGAAATCACAGCATATTTGTTATAAACTATGCATATGAAAATTGCAACCCTAATTTTAATTTTTAAAATTTTATTTTTTGTGCATATGAGTGTTTTGTTTGCATGCATGTCTGTGCAGCCTGGGTATGTCTGCTCACCATGCACATGCTTGTAGTGCCCACAAAGACCAGAAGGTGTGAGGTCCTCTGTGACTAAAGTAGCAGATGGTTGTGAGCTGCCTTATGGGTTCTTGAAATTGAATCTTGGTTCTCTGGAAGAGCATTCAGTGCTCTTTAATAGCTGAGCTATCATTCCAGCCTCTACAACCATATTTATATTGGTTTATCTCTCCCACTTAAAAAATGATCATTATGATTGATTTTTTTTAAAAAACTTGAATTTGGTTAAGAAAAAAGGAGAAATACTGTACTTCTGAATATAGTGATTATGACTAAGATCATCAGATGGCAGGCGAGGTGATAAATTATCAGATGTGAAATACATTCCAAAGGTAGCAAGCACTTGGTGGAAGTGGAGGAGACCGGTTAGTAAGAGAGAAACACAATCTAGGAGGAAGCCCATAGTTCACATTTGGAGAAAGAGGAGAGATGCTGATGCCATTTAATTCTCTTTTTTTTTTTTGTTTTTTTTTTTTTTTGCCATTTAATTATTGAGAGTTCTGTTAGTATCTGTGGTGCTAAACAATGTAAAATATAAAAGGTATCTGAGAAGATATGTCAAAGATGAGGAGAATAATGGCTTTAGATTGGCAATATAAATTGAAACAGACAGGAGGCAGCGGCGGCGGCGGCGGCGGTAGCAGTGGCTGCTCCAGCTGAAGGGCCATCAGCGGTGGAACCAAGGCGACACAGGGTCCAGTTAGGCCCTGCGCCCACGACCACTGACCTTCGCTGACCAGCCGGGCAGCAAGCAACTGCGGTTCTGCGGAGCCTTTCGCTGCACGGAAGCCACTTCAGAACTCGGCTGCCCGCCAGTCAGGAGAGACTCACCGCCATCTTGATCCCGGGCTCCAGAGATCGGTCAGACTGAGGTACACAAACATAATCCTAGGCCCAACACCGCAGGGGTCTGAGCCAGACGGGCGTTGGCCTGCACCCAGGCCCTGGGCTGTTCGAGTGGCCATTGGGGTGCCAACCCAGCCAGGAGTTTTTTTTTTTTTTTTTTTTTTTTTTTTGCCCCGGCCGGTGCACGCGCCGCCATTTTGCCTACAGGAGCCAGAGTGCTCGGGAGGGCAGAGACTGCTAACAAGCGTAGCCTGAGGCTAACAAAACGGGGGTCTAGGCCCCAAAAGGCACAGGACTGACCCCAAGAACTGGGCGGCTTGGTGGGCCATCTGTGTGGCAACCCGCCCAGGAGGTTATTAGCACAACAGACTCTCCCGGTGCTTTCGGGGAGCGCGGACGCGCACGCCCGCCATCCGGGTCACCTGGCGGACCCAAATAACAGACATAGCCCTAGGGGAACTTTGCTCGGACCTTGGCCTCCCAGGCGTTTGCCTGGACTCAGGGCCCAGGCGACAAGGCTAACCTAGTGTGCGCCAGCCCGGTTGGGGAAATCGGCTGCCCAGCGGAGTGAGCGGAGCACAGGGGAGGTCACAGCAACATTCACCTTCGGAGCTCCCTGGGGGTGCACACGGGTTCCACCTGGTCCACAGACACAATCTGGGGCAAGGCCTCAGGCAGAAGCCCCCAGCTCAACTCTCTCCGCTTCAGATCAGCCTGGGTGGCCGCCACATCTCCAGGTCCCTCAAGACGCTAGTGGGGGCTTCCGGGCGGCCAGCTGGGAGAAGTCAGTGTGCTCCAATAAATCCTGCGGGCCCCAGCGGGAGCCTTCAGGTGCCTGCTTCGGGATCTGAACAGCCTGGACAACAGCACCCTGTCTATAGGCAGTGCAGAGTGTAAGCTGTGCACCAGAGGCCAACGGGGAAGGGGCAGCTTGCACTGGTGAGTCCAGCACTGAAGAGACCAAGTAACACCAGTGAGAGCTAGATGGCAAAAGGCAAACGCAGAAACGTCACTAACAGAAATCAAGGCAATATGGCAACATCTGAACCAAATTCTCCTCTACCAGCAAGTCCTGGATACCCCATCACACCAGTAAAACAAGATTTGGATTTAAAATCACTGGTCATGATGCTGGTACAGGAACACATGAAGGACATTCAGGAGAAAATGGATCAAAAGTTAGAAGCCCTTGCAAGGGAAACACAAAAATCATTGAAAGAAATCCAGGAGAATACAAAAGCCAACAAGGAGGAAATGCAAAAAACACTTAAAGAAATACAGGAGAACTTTGCTCAACAGGCTGAGGTCATGAAAGACGAAACACAAAAATCTCTTAAAGAAATACAGGAGAACTTTGGTCAACAGGCTGAGCTCATGAAAGAGGAAACACAAAAATCTCTTAAAGAATTACAGGAAAACACAAACATGCAAGGGAAGGAGCTAAGCAAAACCATCCAGGATCTAAAATCAGAAGTAGAAACAACTAAGAAAACTCAAAGGGAGACAACTTTGGAGATAGAAAGCCTTGGGAAGAAATCAGGGGACAGAGATGCAAATATCAACAACAGAATACAAGAGATAGAAGAAAGAATCTCAGATGCTGAAGATTCCATAGAAACCATGGACTCAACAGTTAAAGAAAATGCAAAGTGCAAAAAGCTTGTAACCCAAAATATCCAGGAAATCCAGGACACAATGAGAAGACCAAACCTAAGGATTATAGGCATAGATGAGAGTGAAGATTTACAACTTAAAGGGCCAGCAAATATCTTCAATAAAATTATGGAAGAAAACTTCCCTAACCTAAAGAGAGAGATGCCCATGAATATACAAGAAGCCTACAGAACTCCAAACAGACTGGACCAGAACAGAAATACTTCCCGTCACATAATAATCAAAACACCAAATGTTCTAAACAAAGAAAGAATACTAAAGGCAGTAAGAGAAAAAGGCCAAGTAACATATAAAGGAAGACCTATCAGAATCACAGCAGACTTTTCACCTGAGACTATGAAGGCTAGAAGGTCCTGGGCAGATCTCATGCAGACTCTAAGAGAACACAAATGCCAACCAAAACTACTATATCCAGCAAAACTCTCAATCACCATAGATGGAGAAACTAAGATATTTCACGACAAAACCAAGTTCACCCAATATCTATCCACAAACCCAGCCCTAAAAAGGATAATAGGAGGACAACACCAATACAAGGAGGGAAACTCCACCCTGAAAAAAGCAAGATAGTAACCTTTCATCAAACCCAAAAGAAGTTAAGCAATCAAATTTAAAAAATAACGTCAAAAATGATAGGAAGTAACAATCACTATTCCTTAATATCTCTTAACATCAATGGACTCAATGCCCCAATAAAAAGACACAGACTAACTGACTGGATACGTAAACAGGACCCTACATTTTGCTGCTTACAGGAAACACACCTCAGGGTCAAAGACAAACACTACCTTAGAGTAAAAGGCTGGAAGACAATTTTACAAGCAAATGGTCTCAGGAAACAAGCTGGAGTAGCCATTTTAATATCAGATAAAATTGACTTTCAACCCAAAGTCATCAAAAGAGACTCTGAGGGACACTTCTTGCTGGTCAAAGGAAAAATACAACAAGAAGAACTCTCAATCCTGAACATCTATGCTCCAAATGCAAGGGCACCCTCTTTCATAAAAGAAACTTTATTAAAACTCAAAGCACACATTGCACCTAACACAATAATTGTGGGTGACTTCAACACTGCACTTTCCTCAATGGACCGATCAGGAAAACAGAAACTAAACAAGGACACAATGAAACTAATTGAAGCTTTGGACCAATTAGATTTAACTGATATATATAGAACATTCTATCCTAAAACAAAAGAATATACCTTTTTTTCAGCACCTCATGGTACCTTCTCCAAAATCGACCATATAATTGGTCACAAGACAGACCTCAACAAATATAAAAAGATAGAACTAATCCCATGCCTCCTATCTGATCACTATGGAATAAAAGTGGTCTTCAATAGCAACAGAAACAACAGAAAACCCACATACACGTGGAAATTGAACAATACTCTACTCAATGACACCTTGGTCAAGGAAGAAATAAAGAAAGAAATTAAAGACTTTTTAGAACACAATGAAAATGAAAACACAACATACCCAAATCTATGGGACACAATGAAAGCAGTGCTAAGAGGAAAACTCATAGCCCTGAGTGCCTCCAAAAAGAAAATGGAGAGAGCATACATTACCAACTTAATGACACACCTGAAAGCCCTAGAACAAAAAGAAGCTATTTCACCCAGGAGGAGTAGAAGGCAGGAAATCATCAAACTCAGGGCCGAAATCAATCAAGTAGAAACAAAGAGAACCATACAAAAAATCAACAAAACTAGGAGCTGGTTCTTTGAGAAAATCAACAAGATAGATAAACCCTTAGCCAGACTGACCAAAGGGCACAGAGAAAGTATCCAAATTAACAAACTTAGAAATGAAAAGGGAGACATAACAACGGAAACTGAGGAAATCCAAAAAATCATCAGATCCTACTACAAGAGCCTGTACTCAACACAACTGGAGAATCTGGAGGAAATGGACAATTTCCTTGACAGATACCAAATACCAAAATTAAATCAGGACCAACTAGACCATCTAAACAGTCCCATAAAGCCTAAAGAAATAGAAGGAGTCATAGAAAGTCTTCCAACCAAAAAAAGCACAGGACCAGATGGTTTCAGTGCAGAATTCTACCAGACCTTCAAAGAAGAGTTAACACCAATACTCTTCAAACTATTCCACAAAATAGAAACAGAAGGAACACTACCCAATTCCTTCTACGAAGCCACAATTACGCTGATACCAAAGCCACACAAAGATCCAACAAAGAAAGAGAACTTCAGACCAATTTCCCTTATGAACATCGATGCAAAAATACTCAACAAAATTCTTGCCAACCGAATCCAAGAACACATCAAAACGATCATCCACCATGATCAAGTAGGCTTTATCCCGGGAATGCAGGGTTGGTTCAATATACGGAAATCCATCAATACAATCCACTACATAAACAAACTCAAAGAACAAAACCACATGGTCATTTCATTGGATGCTGAAAAAGCATTTGACAAAATTCAGCATCCTTTCATGCTTAAAGTCTTGGAGAGAACAGGAATTCAAGGCCCATACCTAAACATAGTAAAAGCAATATACAGCAAACCGGTAGCCAGCATCAAACTAAACGGAGAGAAACTTGAAGCAATCCCACTGAAATCAGGGACCAGACAAGGCTGCCCCCTTTCTCCTTATCTTTTCAATATTGTACTTGAGGTACTAGCTCGGGCAATTCGACAACATAAGGAGGTCAAAGGGATACAAATTGGAAAGGAGGAAGTCAAACTATCATTATTTGCAGACGACATGATCGTCTACCTAAGTGACCCAAAGAACTCCACTAGAGAGCTCCTACAGCTGATAAACAACTTCAGCAAAGTGGCAGGTTACAAAATCAACTCAAGCAAATCAGTGGCCTTCCTATACTCAAAGGATAAGCAGGCTGAGAAAGAAATTAGGGAAATGACCCCCTTCACAATAGCCACAAACAGTATAAAGTATCTTGGGGTGACTCTTACCAAACATGCGAAAGATCTGTATGGCAAGAACTTCAAGACTCTGAAGAAGGAAATGGAAGAAGACCTCAAAAAATGGGAAAACCTCCCATGCTCATGGATCGGTAGAATCAATATAGTTAAAATGGCCATTTTGCCTAAAGCACTATACAGATTCAATGCAATACCCATCAAAATCCCAACTCAATTCTTCACAGAGTTAGAAAGAGCAATTATCAAATTCATCTGGAACAACAAAAAACCCAGGATAGCTAAAACTATTCTCAGCAACAAAAGAAAATCTGGGGGAATCAGTATCCCTGACCTCAAGCAATACTACAGAGCAATAGTGTTAAAAACTGCATGGTATTCGTACAGTGACAGGCAGGAGGATCAATGGAACAGGATTGAAGATCCAGAAATGAACCCACACACCTATGGCCACTTGATCCTCGACTTAGAGGCTGAAAACATCCAATGGAAAAAAGATAGCCTTTTCAACAAATGGTGCTGGTTCAACTGGAGGTCAGCATGCAGAAGAATGCGAATTGATCCATCCTTGTCTCCTTGTACTAAGCTCAAATCCAAATGGATCAAGGACCTCCACATAAAGCCAGACACTCTGAAGCTAATAGAAAAGAAACTGGGGAAGACCCTTGAGGACATCGGTACAGGGAGAAAGTTTCTGAACAGAACACCAATAGCGTATGCTCTAAGAGCAAGAATTGACAAATGGGACCTCATAAGGTTACAGAGTTTCTGTAAGGCAAAGGACACCATCAAGAGGACAGATCGGCAACCAACAAATTGGGAAAAGATCTTCACCAATCCTACATCAGATAGAGGGCTAATATCCAATATATATAAAGAACTCAAGAAGTTAGACTCCAGAAAACCGAACAACCCTATTAAAAAATGGGGTACAGAGTTAAACAAAGAATTCTCACCTGAAGAACTTCGGATGGCGGAGAAGCATCTTAAAAAATGCTCCACTTCATTAGTCATTAGGGAAATGCAAATCAAAACAACCCTAAGATTTCATCTTACACCAGTCAGAATGGCTAAGATTAAAAATTCAGGAGACAGCAGGTGTTGGAGAGGGTGCGGAGAAAGAGGAACACTCCTCCACTGCTGGTGGGGTTGCAAATTGGTACAACCACTCTGGAAAGCAGTCTGGCGGTTCCTCCGAAAACTGGGCACCTCACTTCCAGAAGATCCTGCTATACCACTCCTGGGCATATACCCAGAGGATTCCCCACCATGTAATAAGGATACATGCTCTACTATGTTCATAGCAGCCCTATTTATAATTGCCAGATGCTGGAAAGAACCCAGGTATCCCTCAACAGAAGAGTGGATACAAAAAATGTGGTATATCTACACAATGGAGTACTATTCAGCCATTAGAAACAATGAATTCATGAAATTCTTAGGCAAATGGATGGAGCTAGAGAACATCATACTAAGTGAGGTAACCCAGACTCAAAAGGTGAATCATGGTATGCACTCACTAATAAGTGGTTATTAACCTAGAAAACTGGAATACCCAAAACATAATCCACACATCAAATGAGATACAAGAAGAAAGCAGGAGTGGTCCCTGGTTCTGGAAAGACTCAGTGAAACAGTATTTGGCAAAACCAGAACGGGGAACTGGGAAGGGGTGGGAGGGAGGACAGGGGAAGAGAAGGGGGCTTACGGGACTTTCGGGGAGTGGGGGGGGGCTAGAAAAGGGGAAATCATTTGAAATGTAAATAAATTATATCAAATAAAAAAAAAGACAAAAAAAAAATAAATTGAAACATTAGTAAACCGCAGGTAGCATTCGAAACAGATGCTTAATGTAATATTTGAAGAGATTTTAAAGAAAAATAATGATCCAAGGGCCAAGCACTAACATGTACCACAATTTAAATAAAGGAAACATAAAAACCAGCAAAGGGCATCAAAGAAGAATGGCTCAGAGGCAGACTGGGGACATGTTTCGTGTAAGCACATCTGAATTCTCTGAGCCTTGCGCCTATGGGCACTTGTGGCTCGTGTGCCCATGGATTTCCCTTCAGTTCAGTGACCTACCATAAATTACTCTTCAGCAACTCACTAGCATTCACATTTACCTGGAGTGAATATTTAGCATCAAAGGTTTAATTCAAAATACTGACTGATGCTGCTGGTTTGCATTTAAAACTGCTACTCTGGGTATTTTCCCAGAATGTAAATGTCATTCTTTTGACTGACAGGTCTACATGAGTATCTAATCAGATCTTAAACATATACATCCATGATTATGAATTTAAAACAGACACTGAATATAGACCAGTTAGTTTTCATTTCCTTACTACACTGCTCTAGTAAATTTCCCCAAGAGCTTAAAGAACCAATTGATAGTAATTGCATAATACATAATATATTATTAATATATGGGTACTTCCTGAATAGTTGACTAGTACTCCAAAAATAACCTTGAATCTTTCATATTCTTCCTCTTCTTTTGCTTTTTATCTTAATCTCTTCAAAGGTTACTTGTGAATAGGACAATCTTAGCTTTCTTGAGCAATTTTGCTCACATAATCTTCCTTTGAAGAAATGTCAGCTGATTTGTGGCTTGATATCATGAGGTGGAGACTAGCTCTACCTTTCTCTGTATTTTGTAACAATTAAGGTGCTTATTCTTGGTATATTTATATATAAAGGCTTACAGCCTTTCCCATAGCTCACTTAGTTTTCCCATGAATGTGCTGATTACCATTTGATTGACAAGGGTGTCTGCTCACAATGTGATGTCTCAGTTTAGGACACAGTGCCTGCTGCTATTTGCATAAGTGCCAACTAAAAGCAAACAGGTCAAAGCCAGCTTTTTCTCCCTTGAAAGAACACTATTTTATGGGGAAACCTTAAAGTGACTGAGACCGTAATAGCACAGCATACTCTATTTCATGAACAATGGACTAAGCCCAGCCCTTATCACATCAAAATATGTAAACCAAAAGTAGCCATAGTTTTCTTATATCTGCATCTAATTTGTTTTAAATGATGAAGTTTGGTATAAAGGAGTAAAAATGTATACAGCAGTTACTTATTCATTTAAGTTCTAGATCACATTCTTTTACCATCAAACCATGTAACCATGAGAAAATCAGTGTGAATCATAGGTAAGAAAATTGTTTGGTAAAGTACTGAACATGCTTCTAGTTCCAAAGCCATAGCTTTCAACATCTGTCTCCCTGCCTTACAATGTCTCCTTAAGCCATGCCTTAGTGGGAAGATATAATAGTGTGAGGGAAAACTGCATGAGTCTAAGTAAGTCACATTTCTTGAACCCTATAACTTCTATATCTTAGCTTTGACAGCTATGTCACCCCATTTTATCTTCCAATTATTTTTGAATAAGTTACAACTCACTGTATATCCTTATTATAATTTATTTAAAAGCACAGATGCACTTCTTGTTTTGTTTTGTTTTTTGAGACAGGGTTTCTCTGTGTAGCCCTGGCTGTCCTGGAACTTACTCTGTAGATCAGGCTGGATGGAACTCAGAAATCTGTCTGCCTCTGCCTCCTGGGATTAAAAACCTGTGCCACCACCACCTGGCCTCAGATGCACTTCTTAATAATCAGTATAATAAAGTGAAAATCTAGAATTAATGGAAATAGGTGCCATAAAACATAACATGAGCACAGTTGTATTTCCATGAATTACAAAATTGAGTCTCTAAAATATTTAGTCTTGAACCTTTGGAAGTAGTTACAGTTATATCTCTTTTCCAGGGGCAGTAATTACTGTTTCTCTCATTTTTATTTTGAAGACATGATGACAGGACTTGTAAGAGCATACTACACCTTAAGGAGGAAACCTCAGCAAAGACAATGATGCGGAAGGGTACATGGGTAGCTACCACAACTCCCTGTTTGCCTGTTACAGCAACTCTCATGAAAGAGATAACATTCATGGAGATAGATAGATAGATAGATAGATAGATAGATAGATAGATAGATAGATAGATAGATAGATAGATAGAAAGATAGATAGATAGATAGATAGATAGATAGATAGATAGATAGATAGATAGATAGATAGATAGTCAGACAGAAGGTATCCTGTCATGATAATATATAAGAATGTATTTCAGTCTTTCATTTATGCACATTTGTCTCACTATATCTGCTAATAGGAAAAGTATCTCGCTTTGTTATACTGCCCCAAATTATTGCCATCATTGCCTGCAGATAAATCTCATATCCATACATCATTCTGAATAGTATTATATTTACAATGATATCTGTGGCATGATGTCTGATGACATTGGTTATGCCTGCTCATGGATACAGCCTGCTTTTCTAGCTACATTATGAATTCCTTGAAGTAAGAAAAATGTCTTAATTTTTATAGTTATTTCTAACCAAAAATAAAAAAATATCCGTGTCTATATGATAAGTAGGTCATGAAATCTTTAATTCAGACCAGGAAGAATATGAATTTAATGTTTAGAAACTGCCTCCAAACATCCTTTTCCACATGAACTTTTCAACACCTGGAGTTTCCTAGCTAGCAGAGTTGGACGCCAGACTGAGCAGTGACTAACCTCTCTGATTCCAAAATAATACAGCCATAGCTGGATAAATACAGCTGAACCAGAAAGTAACAGAAAATCTGATGAGGAGCCTTAAGATCTATTTTAGAGGGTCCAGAGTTCATACCAGTGGTTAGAATTGAAGTCCAACTCTAAATCTAGAAAAATCCTCCGATGCACATGAGAATCAATGTCAGATCTGACAAAATCCCTTAGAGTTTACCTAAAGATCGATAAATATATTCATGAGACCCTAAAGCATCTGAAGCAGTCTGGAGAGGTCACTCTGTGGTTCCTTGCATTTTATAGGGGAAAGTCAACTGAAATAGAGGCCCACTGCAATGTAAGTAGTTACAGCACAGAGAGATAGCGTACCTGAGTCATACTGCTAGTTTGCTAGAGTCACTGTTTATTCTAAAAAAGGGTGTGAGGATATGTTACTCTTTTGGGCACTTCTACTTATTTTCCACGTTCATTATGAAGGTTTTTTTAATAAACTTAAAATAAGATTAATATAAAAACAAAGTAATTTTTCAAATACCCAAAATAACAATACACTAAATTCCTACAATTTTGACTAATAGAAACTTCCACATATAAAATTGGACCACTAATAAATACAACTACTTTTCAGGGTTACTTTTTCCTTCTTGATTTATACGTCACAGCCACTTTTAAGGAAAACAGATTTGGGAAGAATTAAAGCAATGTTTTTCAATCTATTCAACTAGCTCAAATCTGTCCTGTTCTTAGGGATCACTGGAATTGTATGACCGTAGAAAATAATCCTGTGCTAGTATACCCAGTGGTCAAACAACTCCTCATAGAAGTCTCTGTTGTAATGATCAATACACAGATATCATAAATGTGGCAGAACAAAAGTACTTATTTACATGCCAATCATGGCCAATAAAGGACTTCTCTCATCCAGTTTTGTCTAAGGTGAAGGCTACTGAGTTCATCGTCAACACCAGTTGAACCAGTCACAGTAGCAGAATATGTGTGCCCAGCAGTTAACTTTGGATCACAATATTCCAATAAAGAGTCCTCATGTGGTCTTGTCTGGGATCTCATACATATTTATACTTTAGGTCTTGCCTGGACTTAGAACCTGGACTTTGACTCAGAAGTGGCCGCATAGTTTTGATCCTAAGCTTACAGTTTTACAGCTACCATCTTTGTCATGTTTCTGACTTTCACTTTCTTTATCTACAAATTAAAAATCAAAAATCATGCCTTCTTCACATGGTTAAATGCTCTGTACACTTTTGTTTAAAATAATAAGAAACCTAATAATTTTGCTTTTCCATTGATATAGAATTACATGATTACTACCCCTTAACTCAGCCAAAGGTGTCCACCCCAAAGGAAGAGTTACAGAAGTCAATGCCATACAGTAGAGATAATCTGGATTTGGGAATCCTTTATCAGCCACACGTTATCTAACAATTCTCTCTAAAATCCAGATGTTAATGGCTTAAAACAATGATTTTCTATATTTATTCATAACTCTTGCATACTGGGTAGGCCTAAATAGGTAAGACTAGTTCAAATCTGCTTCATATGGTATTAGCAAAAGCATCTGGTCTAGGGCTATTGTTTCTAGTATTCCTTCAGGCAACTCTTTATTAATACTATAATGTCATGTTAAGCAATCATTCTGTTTTCCAAACCTGATTGGGAGCACTGCAATCCCTCTGAGAACTGGATTCCTACACCCCTGGGTACCATTTATACAGTAATTTATTAGAAAAGCCAGTGAAATGGTCCTGGAATTCAGGGACAGGAACATAAGCTCCTTCTTCTAAATAGACAGAGTGAAAAGGAAGACTCTGGAAAGTGACATCTGAGCTTCATTTTTATTCATTCCTTCCACCTAAGGACTTAGGAGTTTGTGAATCACTAAAATAGCAGTTCTCAGCCTAATGCTGAGACCCTTTCATAGAGTTCCTCATATTGTGTTGACTCGCAACCATAAAATTATTTAGTTGCTATTTCATAACTGTAATTTTGCTACTGTTATGAATAATCATGTAAATATCTGTAATGGAGGGTATCTGATATATGGCCCCTAAAGGACTGTGACCCACAAGTGGAGAACCTCTGCTTTAAAGAGATACTTAATCTTCATTCACAGGGAACACTAAGTTCATGTTTACTTCCTGTTCTTTACCTTTAGTTTCTTGAGGACGACCAAAATGAAGTAAAGATCAGATCAAGAGCATCCTTTCTGTGATGGATAGTAAGATCCTACTGCCTACCTCTCTGTTCTCTATTCTCAGTTGTCACACATTTTAAATTGTTGGTCAACCTTCTATGGCTTCTTAGCATATGTGCTAAGTATTCTAAGTTGACAAAGCCACTGGTTTTCTTTAAGCACCTCCAGATTGCCTTTAGCGGATTTCAGCTGTTGAAGAGGTTTAGTCAAACCACCTCAAATAGTCTATTAACATTTGGGAACACTTCACTCAGATATAATAATGAAGGAACAGAATGAAAGAACAGGTGTGTTTTTTAAGGGCATCACTGTAAGATAGTAGAGCACCATGGATGACTCCGGCATTCAATGAATCCCCTCAAGGCTCAGTGGTCACCTGGGGCGGGGGCTCTTCTCTTATAACCATCAATTTTTAGATATACCTTTGACTGAATGACTGCAAACAGTCCAAAAGATGGGATTGAATTAGTCGTTTTCCTAAGTTTCAAATTGTATAGCAGAACATTGTTCATTCATAGTTGTGACTGTAATGTAATGAACATTTATTATAAGTCAAATAGCCAAATCACAGCCCAGAACATAATTTAAAATGCTTGGTTATAAAAATGACAGAGAAAAAACTTAGTAGCATTTTTAGATTAAAGAAGGGAGATATTGTTATACTTTTCACAAAATTTGTTTTTTCTGTAATATAGAGACTCTTAATACTTAAATCATGATGTGATAATGAAGCTTGGAGAGATATATCTGGAGCTGCAAGCACTTTGAAGCATTTACTGCTTTCCCAGAGGACCCAGATTCATTTCCCTACACTGTTATTGGGCACCTCACAGCTGCCTATAACTGCAGGTCAAGTAGACACAATACCCTCTTCTGACTTCTGGGAGTGCTTCCTGCATGTTCTGCATTTATATAGCAGCATTCACGTACACATATAAATAAATGAAGATAAATACAATTATAAAACCTAAATCAGCTATGTTAAGATTAACTGGAATTATTTCAGTTTAAGATCCTACTGGTGTGGGATAGAGATGCAGTTCAGTTGATGGTCAGTTTTCACCATAGTGTTTATCACAAATGATGGGATAAGTTCACTGGCTATTAAAATTGTCTGTAAAATATAAAAATGATACCTCTGCAAGTGGATGTGAAGCTAACTGTTCCCAGCAGTTGATCTATACGAAGCTGTCTAATGAGGACTTTGATGAATGTCACTATTTCGTTTTATGGATTTCATTCATTCTTTTTGTTTCCTCTTGGATTTTTTACTTCATTTTCTTATTCACCTCTATGAGGTTCTGGTCTGGAAAAATTTTAATGCTGCTAAGTCTACAACAGATCTACATCAGATACCTTTGCCTTCTCGGCAAAGGTACTCTATGACATTTCAGCAAGCACCTGGAAATATTTGCATAGCATGTCTCATTTGACTGTATATCAACAAGCTGGAAACTCTGTGGGTCTGGTTTCAACATCTGGATAAACATTCCTTGTACCTTCTATTTCCAGAATGCCCTAAAATATATCATAAATTAATGTGATAAAACAGTTTTTATATGTTACAAGAAAGTAGCTCTGTTTATAATCTGCTCTGTAACAACTGCATTTATAAAGTGCTGAGATGAACACATGTCTCACATCAATAGTGATCTTTAATTATGGGAGAAAACACATGTCCTTCATTCCAGTTTAATCCAATAGAATGGGCTACTTTTGAAAGGTTTTGAAATTAAGTTGCCATGGATTTTCTTGGGTAATGAGATGCTTAAATAATTGAGTTGCTTGAGCATACACATATTTTCTTCCTCCTCCTACTCTCTTCAGTGCTATAGGTGAAGAATGTATATATGCTTAATTTTGTATTATCTGCTTCCAAATTGTGGATGTTCTATACTTTCCACTGACACTGATATTTGAAATGATATTTTCAGCATTCATTTCTATGTAGGCTTCTTTTTCATTCTATATATTTAGCATGGGAAATACCATCTGTTTTAAGGTACACATCATTATTATTAAAACAATCTTTTCTTGTACCATTACTAGAAATATCTTTATTTGCTCACTATTGAGGCTTGGGTTCATTGAAATATCAGAGTGTTTACCAGAGAAAAAATGTGGATCCCTCTTTTTTCCCATTTTTCCTTTCCTGTGTTTGTTAGACATCTTGCTAAAGTTATGCCCCAGAACATTGCTAAGCAATACTAACAGCTATAGTAGTTGTGATCCCATTTTTCAGGCAGCAAATAGACTACAAGCAAAAATGCTGCTATCACATTCACTAAGAAGAAGTAAATTTGATCTTTGTTTACTCAGGTAAATGAAAACAATCACATCTGGAACCTGGGGATGGTTTAATGGATAAGAAAGCTTGCAGTGAGAACAAGAGGACCTGTGTTCAAATTGCCAGCATCCACTACACTGCACTATTCCTTCTACACAGTTCTTTTAAGAGATAATCAACACACAGGTAACATTCTATGGATTCAGCAGATAATATTCAGGAATATATATGTGTGTATACATATACGCATGCAATAACCATGAATGGAAAACAGGTAACAGATTTGAAGGAGAGCAGGAGGGGTGGAGGGAGGCAAGGGAACAGATAAATGTTGTAATTCTATTTTAATTTCAAAAATTAAAATGACAACGATGATGAAAAGTCAGGCAGGGACAGTTACCCTGGCCTTGGAGAATGAACACTAGGCGATCCTGAGTCTTTGCCTGCCAGTCAGCCTAGACAAACCAGAGAGAGACCCCTTCTCAAAAACTGTGGTGGAAAGTGCTAGAAGATACCCGTAGAAGCCATAGAAGCCACTGTCCTCTTCAGAGCATGTCCTAGCATGAGACCCACCACATACCCTTCTGCATGCATCACAAAGTTAAAGAATAGCTAAATGAAATAGATAAAGTAACTTTAAAAAGAAACAAACAAGATAAAGTCCCTAGTGGCTCTCTCTTTCTCTTTTTCTTTCTTTATTTCTTCTTTTTTCTGTGCTATGAGACAGAGCCTCACTCTGTAACCAGTCAGGCCTAGAGCTCCACATGCAGCATATGTAAGCCTTGAGCTGTCAGAAACCTCTGTCCTCTGTCTCCTGCATACTTGGATTACAGGTCTGAGCTACCACATCTGGCTTCTAGTCTTTTGATAGGACAGTATAGATATTGTAATCTATACTATTATCAATATAATATGTATAGAAAATCCATCTTTGTTTTTTTAGTAAAGTAATAGCTAACTTTACTTAAAGCAACATACAATTTGAATTCTGAATGTTAAGCAAGGTCACATAAGGAGAGTTCACACAAATTGAAACTGTATATAAACTCAAGGACAAGCCATGTGTGGGGGGGGAAAAAGCAAAGTCATATGAGCAAAACTCAGACGACTTCAAGCTATGTACAAGGAGAGGCTTGGAAATATTTCTGAATTACAGAAGTGAGATAATGGATAATCTGAATTAAACCCATTATTTTTACTATACCTGGGAGGGGCAAGAAAGTGCATCCTAAGAACAAGTGCATGCTTAGAAGAAACGGAGGTCACACCCGTACCCTATGTTGTTTCCTTGGAGTTTCCGCACAAGCTCTCAGAATTCCCCTCACACAGTTCCATTCTTGGACCATGTTCTGACATACTACAATACTATTAATTGTAGACACAATACTGGTTGATGTAGAAAGGTCAATCAATGTGTAAGCTTTCAGTAGCTAAGGAGAGTCTCTCTAGAGTTACCCTTTAAAAACAGTTTTCTAGAGTGCTAGAGACAGCAGCCTTTCTTAGTAAATTATCCACTTCTTTCCAGCTACGAAGCAATTTATCTTCAATAATTTTTGCATTAATTTCAAAATAGGATACACTGAATTTCTTTTTTCATTTGATATTTTCTTTACATTCCAAATCTTATCCCCTTTCCTGGTTTCCCCTCTGCAAACACCCTATCCCATCTCCCCTACCCCTGCTTCTATGTGGGGGCTCCCCACCCGCCTACTCACTCCCACCTCACCTCACAGTTCTGTACGCTGGGTCATCAAGCTTCAGAGGACCAAGGGCCTCTCCTCGCATTGATGCCAGTTGAGGCCATCTTTCTTTATACATACTTAGATGTTAAATTACCAATGATGGAAAACAACTGAAGATCTACTATCTTCTAAAAAGAAGACACTTAGTTACCCTGAAGTTTGATATTAGATTGTATCCATAAACTTTGGTTGTATAATACTTTACCATTTTAACTTTAAATATAATTCTCAAAGTCATAGATACAACAAATGTAGATGAGATTAGAAGTTTCTATAGAGACAAGGGGCTATTTGCTGTTAAAGTGTATGACACTCTTAAGATTATAGCCAGGGGCATTCCTGTCTTTCTAGCTACTAGATGAGAAACCTTAGTGCTATGTCAGTTACAGATGGCATTTTCATTGTATAAATGACTGCAGTTATATTCACATATTCACACCACAGCAGGCTAGAGAGAAAAGCGTGGTATACCTCAAAATTGAATTTTAGATACTAAAATTAAATTTTTTCAAATGTTGGTTTTTGGTTACCAAAAATGGTATATCACTCCAGAGGAGAATGACCTTTCGTTTATGTTTAGTCAGAAGATCTGTGATAAAATAGTTTGGATATCCCATATTATAAATATACTGCACACTGTATTCTTGCTGTGAGAACCACATTGAGCAGTTTTCTCTTGCCTAAAGGCAGGTTCCATTCTACGGAGAAACCTGCCATTTTTTTTTCTTGAGAGTGAAGCTTTGGGAAAGATATACCTGCAGCCAACTGAAGAAGGAGGGAGGAAAACATTACTGAACGGCAGACACAGATTTGAGGCTGGAATCAAATCTACATTGGCCTCTCTTTCACACAAAGGAATGGATGTGTCCAATTCATTCTTTTTAGATGATCATGCCCTGTGTTTCCTTACCACAGCTAATTCATCTCTTTGAAAATTTGTATTTGGTCAGCTCTTTAAAGCAAAGACAACTGTTACTACACTTAGTTTTCTTTTTTAAAATCAGTGGACCTAAGACATGATTCCTTTCTTCTGACAGTGCTATCAAATCTTTTCAAATATTCAGTTTTACTTTGGTCCAAAAAAAAAAAGTCCAAAAATGAGAAGGACGTTTTTTACATGAGACTCAGTATTTTCCTAGATGTTTTGAGTTTCCCCTGAAGATAAAATATTAGAAAAGAGGACAAAAAGCATTATTCGTTGAACAACATTTATTGCCCGTTTTGTTTATTTTTGAACCTTGTAGCCCAGGCTGCCCCTTGTTATGTTGCCCAGCCAGGCCTCTAGCTGCTGATTTATCTGTCACAACCTCAGATATAGCTAGAATTAGGGATGCAAATGACCACACACAGGAAACAAAGTGGTATTCATTAGGTGTCATTCATAAAGTTTGACAAATTGAATACCGCTACAACATCAGCATAGCACTATAGCAAACAAACAGTAGTAGGCACATTGCAAACAAAAAATAACCAAGCTGCTCTACAACATATTTCATGAAAGTAAATTATAATGCCCTGAAATATGGTAATATCATCAAGGTACACACAAACACACACACATATAAATATATATTATATATATACATCAAGAGATACATATATTGTAACATGCCAATTGTAGCTTTTTTGTGAATTAGAATATCCAAATTTTAGGTGATCTTTAAAATCTTATAAAATTTACAAAACATTAAATCAACTGTGGTTATGAAACATAGGGAAGGATCATCTAAAGAAGAATGAATTGGACACTTTAATTCTGTTGGATGTGTGAAAAATTTTATTGGAAATTGAATGTCCAAGTGAAGAGTAAATTATTGACACTCTTGGGTAACTTGCCTCTTACCCTCAGAAAGATATTCCAGGGGTGCGACAATTCAATGGTCACATTGAGCCTACAGAGCTATTCCTCTGCATGAAAGCATGCTAAAAATAAATGAACAAATGAAGTTTAGGATACAGATGTATATCAATGATTCCAACTCCATTGTTGCCTATGTGAATATGGGCATTGCATACAAACATATGGATGATATTTCCCTATATACAAAGGCAATTACGCTCAGTTCTATCCCTCAAGGTGTCTGTTTTGGTGAGATTCTGAAATTTCTTGGAGTCCTCTGAGGCACAAACATTTGTGAGTTTTTCTTCTTCTAATCTCTGTATTTTATATGTAGACATGTCATTAGGAATTCTTAATATGTTTTAATAACCCTAAAATCTGTATTGCTTCTAAGGGTATCATACAAGTTAAATCTATCTTTCCAGAAAGTATTTTAATCATTTTTCTAATGAATTGTAATCAATCTAGATGTTAATAAAGCACGCACTGCTGTTTTGTGCTAAACTACCTTAGATCCTGTCTAATGCAGCTAAAGACAGTGAGGTAAAGGAACAAACAAAGAGGAAATCCCATTTTCTGCTTACTTGAAGTCTAGGAGTGTCGCCCTCATGATTCAGATTTCCCAGGAAAGTAAATTCATCCTTCCTCTTCTCCCATATATAAAATGAAAAACCAAAATCTACTCATACTTAGCAACTCTATAAATTTTTCCATTCTTATGAATGTTAAAGAGCATTAAGTATTATGTTTATAAGATATTTATTTTAATAACACAGAGGTTGAATATATAATTCAGTCATCTTGAAGTCTTTATACTTACTTCCACAGATTTGTATTCTAGTGGGATCAATGGGAAGAAACTGGGTTTTGAAGCACCTTGGATTTCCTTTATTTGGTAATCTTTAGAAGAGCTTGTATTTTTCCTCAAGTAAAACAATTTCTAGAAGATATATTTCAGATGTGGTAGGGTATTTCTCTGTGGAGCATTCTTATACAGAAGCGTTTTACACTTTTCTTTCTGTCCTATTGTCCTGTGGCTCGCTGCTGGAAGACTCAGCTGATTTCATTTAGATTGCCTATCTACTGGCTGCAGTAGCTCCGGGTACAAAAAGGACTAGGTCCTTTTGTTGCTCAGAAGGTACCATAGGGATGCAACCAACCCAACAGAGATTAAGCATGCAGAAAAGAGTAAAGAGAATCAAAGATAGCATATTTAAATTTTAAAGAGGCTAAACCCTTTGTTAGAGTAAGAGGAGGGACCATTTCAGGGTCAGCCTCTATTGTGTGGCTGAAGGAAAACTAAAGCTCTTCACCAGTATCCAAAATTTACCTAAGTTTGGTTATAGGTGAGTCAATCTGTTTGCTGCTGGAGGGGGACCCGCTTTTGCAGGGCGGGGCATTGCACACATTTTTCTCCAAGGCACTTTGCCTGTGCTTCATCCTCTTTTCTCCTATTTCTTCCTAGTATGTTTTATAGGATTTTATAGACACAGATTTATAGACTACAATTGGTTTTGGCTTCAAAACTCCAAAGTCATCAATAACATTTAAAATATAAATTTGTAGGTAAATACACCCTCCCTCGCCCCCCAAAATCCCCAAATCAAAGCAGACAAATTCTAAATAAATCAATATGAAATCTGTATTTTTTTTAAATATGATGATGTGAGTTTTTGCTTCTTCCTGTCTCTCCTGTTTCAGTGAGTGTAGGACTGTGGCGAGCTGCTAAATAATACCACACAAAGCATACAAATACCAGGTCTGGGCAAGAAACACCTTGTAAATTGAAACAGTAAGCTTTTCCCCAAAACTGGTTTGAGCTGTCAAAAGGATAATTATGTGTTAGTTCCATGGGAATTGAAGAGGACCTGCATCCATTATTTTTTTCTATTTTAAGTATAAAAATTTTGTGAATGATAATCACTATCTTGTTACATCAACTAAAAATCCAATTACTATTTGTATTGCATGTAATCCAAGAGTAGAAGAGGGGGGAGGGGAGAGCTGCACTCTTCCAATTTCGAGCTCCAAAGCAGAATCTTTTAACACATGGAATATTTCCAACAAATTCAGTCGCATGAAGTTTCTTCTGTCCCTCTGTAGCCTGTTTTCCTTGGCATTCAGCCACTAGAAATTAAGACCCGGTTTCCTTGGCAACGATAACTGTGCACACATCCTCACAAGCGCTCCCTCGTTCAGATTGTTAGCTATACAAATAAAGTTTCACAAAGAGATTGCTTCAGAATAAAAGAATAAAAGAAAGACTGTTCCCGTCTATTGTGACAGGCCTTAAGGTATTATTCACAGTACCTCCAATTGGACAATGTGTTTTTGTGATGAACTGAATTACCTTAGATTGGTTTTCTACATCTCTTTGTACTTGGGATAGCAGAATAAGCTTTTATACTCTATTTAATTCCCCTCCTCAGTTCCATTAGCATCAATCCTATTTCTCGTTAGTTTGTTTTAAGGGAAATGTACTTGTTAAGTTGCCATATTACCTTTTAGGGTACCATTTCTGACTGGAATTTTAAGTATATCTCAACACTTTCAAGAGTATGTTGCAGTTTTTGTTTGTTCCGCTTTTTTCTCCATGATGTAAGGAAAAAAATATGGTATAATGTAAATTAATTACTTGTGGTTTAATTATTTTGAATTTGAGGAGAGAGCTTCAGTGAGCTCATTTATTAGATTGCTTTACTCAACACCCATATTTCTGTGGTGAAGGTAACTGGGGTGGTTTATTTTCCACTTACTAGAGATAGGTTGATAAGCAAATCTTAGCTTGACAAATAATGAAGATTGTTATAATTTTTAACACAGAGGTTCCAGGCAGCTAAGCTGATGTTCCAGATTTTAGATTTCAGCTTTCTCACATTTAAACTCACATTTTCTGAATCCATCCTCATTAGATTTAGAGTTTATCTCATACCCCAGCCTTACAACATGGGTCTGGTGATTGCTGTCTTGGCTGCTGAATCTCAGTCATCTTTTAATGGTTACTTCTTTTTTTTTTTCGATATATTTTTTATTTACATTTCAAATGATTTCCCCTTTTCTGGCCCTCCACTCCCCGAAAGTCTCATAACCTCTCTTCCCTCCCCCCTTTTCTCCTATCCACTCTTTCCCACTTCCCTGTTCTGTAAGACACAGACTTCGCAGAATCAATTCAGTCTTCAGTTATCAGGGACTCAAGAACAAGTGAGCCTCTTCTCAAAATGGTGGGAATACTTTTCTACTTTGTAATACATTTATTGTGTATTTAGGTTACAGCCCCTTCTGAAAGCACACTCAATGTGTTGACAGAATCTTTCTGATTCATATTGGCATATTTTCAAGTTTATTATGAATAACACTGATGATATTATGATTTTATTATTTATTTATTTATTTACTTATTGATTATTTATCACAATTATTAACTATAATTATAACATTTAAGGCTGGATTTACATACACCTGTTTATCTCTGCTGCAATAAGACCCTGTGTCTCTTTTTATCTTTTGAGAAAATAATCAGTAACTAGTGATTGATTCCAAAATCTCAGACAGCTAATGACCACTCTCGACCTTCACTTTCATGTATACTAGTCTTCTGACCATTACAAAACTTAATATATGTTTTAATTCTGCTCAGTTTATTGAATCTATTTATAAATTCATTTTTATGTTTGAAAATGCTTGAAGTTTGAAGAAGACAGAAACATGTTGATATATTAGATTATACTTTGTGTGGCTTCAGAATAGGCTGAGATCAGTCATCTAACATGCTACTCATTTAGAACAAAAGGGCACATTTTATTCTCCATCCAAGCATCCACACTCAGTAATCAGCCTTGACTAGTTTTCCCATCCCGTATCTTTACTCTCTGATGTTTTAATTTTAACGTTCCTGTTATTGATTTACTATATCCTCTACAGTATGGTTCAAATATCACATACATACGACATGACTTCTTCAGAAATAATATATTTTTCCTCTCTATATAACTTTGTATATCTCTATTATGACATTACCATTGTCTGTTTTTAATGAGGGGAGAATATATTTTGTAGAAATTAACTGTATGAACTTTATGTCAAGTTGGCCATACTATAATAATCACTCATCCATCCCTTCCCTTTTGTAACACATTTTAAGTTCCTTTGGGGAAAGGGTAGGCAGATTTGCTGAATTAATAGATGATGAGAAGAACAATTATTCTGAGCTAGCAAAATCCATTCTGCTTATTTTCTTCCTAAAATATGAAACAGCTGGTCAGAGTTAAAAGTTCCCTAGAGCAATTATTTTCTGTGTAATTCATTTAAAGTCATATACGAACTGATGATGTCAGTCAATTTTATTTCTACATTTGGAAAGAAAGGCTCAACATGGTGGCTCACTAAGCAAAATATTGCTTGAAAGGCTTGAAGACATGAATTCAATCCTCAGAACCCCTGGAAAGGTAGAGAGAATTGGTTCTATAAAATTGTCCTCTAACCACCATAAAGCCATCATGGAATATGAATTTCCAACATGTCTGCACCATCCACTAGTGATGATGGTGATTGTGGTGGTGGTTTTTATGACAGAGAGCAGAATTTACCCTTTCTTAGGCTGTTTTTGTGGCTGATACCCATATATTAGCTTCTATACTTTGTCATACTTTTCTGAGACTACAAAGTCTCATGCGTAAATTAGTGAAGAATATTGATTATGGGAGAACTTATATTAAATAATATATAAATAACACAGTACACAAATTGGAGGCTGATGGAAAACAGCAAGGGTTTATTAGTTTTCATCCTTTGGGGCCCTTGCTGCCAGGCACAAATACTCTCAGTTATTACTCTGTATTATTATTATCTTGTCTACATATAACCAGCCTAACAGGCAAAATAGTAAGAAATTTGGGCCTCAGACTGTTACACTTTTGCAGGAGAGTCTAGTTCTTCCATCTCGTTGCTGAATTTGATATCAACGTTAGAAGTGATCTAAGTGAGATGAAGGTGCCAGGGAGTGAGCAAAAAAGATCAATAACCAGTGTGAAAAGAAAGAAATTTTGACCTGTTCTTCACTCTGCACATGGAATTATATCAAAAGATTAGATTGCTGGATCCCATAAGGCATGTGTTTAATAGTTGCTGCACTACTCCCTGTCTAAAGAGTCTTCAGCAGTAATTTTCTCTCTAAGAGAGAGGCAGATCACTCTGCCTTCTCCTTAGGATTTTTATAAATGAAATGACCTAATTATGACCTTTAAAGTAACCTCATAGTCTGCCTTCCCTTTCAAAGATGGCGCTTGGGCTTGAGTCGCGAGGTACTGGGAGAGAACATTCAGAAGCAATTCCAAAGGGAAGGCTAATCTGGAGGAAGCTCTCAAGCCTGTCTATTCCCATCTGAGCAAGGTTATCTCAGTGTCACTGGCTCTTTGAGTCTAAGCATCAGCGAGCTCACAAGGCTATTATTCTCATCTGTGTTCACTTCAAAACAACTCTTACAGACTGTAGTTAGACCCTGCCACTCTATGTCCTGAAACATGAAGTAAAGGCCTGAACAGGCCTGAAGACATGAGTTCAATCCTCAGATTCTACAGAGTTGTCCTCTAACCTCCATAGAGCCACCATGGAATGTGAATTTCCAACACATACTCACCATACACTAGTAATGATGATGGTGGTGCTGGTGGTGTTGGTGGTAGCAGTGGTGGTTTTTATGATTCAAAGCATATTCAACCCTTTCTTAGGCTCATTTTGATGCCGATACCCATATATTAGCTTCTATCCGTTGGCCTTTTTCTCAGAAGAGATAAATGTAGGAGAGATTGCGGTATCTTTAATGATTCACCATTTACCCTCAAAAGACGACAAGCATATAGAGTGTTTGATGTATCAAGAAGGAAAATGCACAGCACCCTTAGATATGAAGCATGAATAAAGGCCAGGAAACTGGCTGGCAATACATAGCAACTGAAACTGTGTTGGCGAATTGCACTGGGCTCTTTGCTTTATTTATTGTGTGGCTTGGGACAGGTTCCCCATAGTACACTTTTCCCATAAACCCTAAGAAACATTCTTTTGTAGAGATACTGCAGTGAGAGTGACATGTATGGGAAGGAAAGCAATGGGAATTACTGAAACAAATATATAAGGTGTGGTGGATACCCCAAAACTTGAAGAGTAAAAGCAGTCATAGATTTTAGCTGTCCAGCAGGCATGGATGAGCTGGGTATACCTGAAAGAGGGGCTGCAAATGGAAAATGACAATGATGGGGTGCAAGAGAAGGATGAAGCCAAGACAAAAGTTTCTGATCAAGGCTCAAAGTTTAATAGTCAGCACTGAGTTTATATGGGGAAAGCCCACAGACCCCATCCTTTGTTTCAACTGGATTGAGTTGCAAAGCAAGCTCAGAGGGGAGTCTACTGTAGGAAATTGACTCCACCTGGGTCATTAAGATCCAACTGTGGCAGACACTTAAGGTCTATTTAGCTTGCTCAAGACTGGAAGAAGGGCACAATAGATCAGAGGTGAACAAACCTTAGCATGTTGTGAACCCAAGTCCCAGATCAGCAGTAAAAACATAAGTCACAAAATAGTTGCATTTAAGGAGATGAATAGCATAGAGATTTTTAAAAGGCATTGTGACTTTTATATTAACCAATGTGACTAGCCCTGAAGACAGTTTTAACCAAAATAAACATGAATTTGGTACTCATAAAAGTCTGAATATTAGGCAGGAAACCTCAACCATGCAAATAAGCAGAAGGCCTGATTTCTTCAGTTGTGGTACTAACTACACATATAAAGGAAGAATTAGAAAATCAAAGAAACTGTAGAAGAGAGAAATGAGATTTAAAGAATCATAACTGACTAGGTGTAAGAATTAAGATAAAGAAAAATGTATGGAACATTCTAAATAATACTAATAATTAATAATAATACAGACCATTCAAACACAATGAGTTTTTTACACCTGTAGTGAGTAGATTCAGAAGCAGGAGGCAGGACAAAGATGCAGACAAAAAAGACCATTTTGTATGAACAATAAACTTCCAAATTTCCTATTCTGTTTTATTATTGTCATTATTGTTAACCCCCAGAATCCAGTCAGTGCTTGGTGTATCCACATGGGCCGTCCATTTGGGCGAGAGCATCCTACCAGCAGTGATAAACCCAGATGACGGTGACACCTCCCTTCCTTAGCTGCTCCCATGCACCAATAGCTACTGTGAAAGCAGTGGGCCCTTGAGAGACCATGCCAAATCTGTGCAGGGATGTTGACTAGCTATGCATGTGCTGTGCAGGAACCACCAGTGCAGTCCTTTGTTCCGCAGCCATGTAATGAAGACATCAAATGCTTTCCTTCATACCCTCTGGGTTTTAAATATTTCCTGCTCACTCTTCCTGGATGTTCTCTGAACCTTCAGTGGAAGGAAGTTGATATACTTCATCCATCTACAGCTGAGCACTCAAAATAACCTTGCACCTGCACTTTGGTCAGTTACAAAACCACTACACCCAACAGGGAAAAAAATGCTTACCTGACCAAAGTTCAGAATAGCATGACTCTATGGGTATAAACAGATACTTTAAAAACAGTTTGAAAAAATGGCTATTTCGTGAACCATTACTAACAGTCTCTTCTAGGTCTATGATCTCCACGGTTACTGGCTTTGGCCAGGATTACAATATCAGGCATTAAGCTCTTCTGTGAGTCAGGCCTCAAATCCAATCAGAAAGCAGTTAATTACCATGATAACTATCAGGATGCTATTGTACCAATGAGCATATAATCCATTTATTTCTGTCTGATTTCATTATTATAATGTTTCTTCTCAGATTAAAGAGTGGCCCTCTGCTGAACATTTTTTTGCTTGTTGTGATACATTCAGTGCCTACGGCAGTTCCTAGAACAAACAGGACACCAAGGGGTATACGCTGAATGAGGAGAACAGCGATTTTATTCTCATATATTTTGGGAGCTTCCCTGGAGAGCACATCCTCTGAGCACTTCCGAATAGAGAGACTTCTCATCAAGACTAGAAAAACTACCCCCTGGTGTTTCGGAACAGTTCCGGAGAGGAGTAAAAGCAGAGGAGTATTTTTGTCCTCAGCTGTTCATGCATATTCTTACTTTCTCTCTAGATATCTTACTGCATACCCAGAGAATAAAGTGTTTCAGTCTGACTCCTAACACTAATTGCAATCAGGTTGCAGTGATGACAGATTCTGGGCCCCTGTGCTCTTGGAGGATGTGCATGTGGCGGGTTCATCAATGCCTAAACAGAGATGTTTTCAATTGCTAGTGAGTTCAGCAGTTAACAATCTCTTATTCATACACGCATCTGTATGCATGTATGTGTGTGGGGGTAGGTATACCTCTTATTTGTCATCATGTACAGCTTCAATCATTTCCATATTCAAGAAAGTTAAAGTAGTAATTTCCTACTTTCGTTAGTCATTTTTTTCATCACTGTGATAAGATCTCCAAGAAAGTAAACATATGAAAGTGTCTTTTATTGTGTTCTTCCCTAGAAAAGAACACCTCTCCTGCTTCCAGCTTTCCTTGGGTTCCCATAATTCTTTGTGCATGGTTGAAGCTCCAGGGGCTTCTTCCACCCAGTTTGGTATGTCCATTGTTTTAATCCTTGTGCAGCTCACATATTGTGGGAATCATACTGGTGAGACTATATTGGTATAGTTTCCAGTATTACTAGGAGACATAATCTTAAAAGAAACTCTCTGATCCTCTGACTCTTAACATGTCTGACCCCTGTTCCTCAATGTTTCCTGACCCTTAGGTACATGAGTGATTGACAGATGTATCCACTGGTACTGGACTCCAAAAGTCTGTATTTTTGATTGGCTGTGGTTTTATGTAGTTTAATGGTCATCCCTATAAATACACATAAAAATAGCATTATACAGACTAAATGGGGATATACATATATGCATATAGTAACAGTAATGAAAAAAGAGGCTGTGAGTTTGAGGAAAGTAGGCTTGAATGTATTGGAGGGTTTGGAGGGAGGAAAGAGAAAGAAAATGCTGTAATTATATTATGATCTCAAAAATATAGTAATAAACATATTAATTTGGGCACATAATTTGAAAGGTTTCTATTCAATATCACTTGGTCCTACTGCTGTGGCCCTCTGGCAAGGCAGAATATAATTATGGAAGGGGCATAGAGAATAGGATTTGATCCCATGTCAGTTAGAAAAGTGAGGAGAGAGAAAGGGAAGGGGAAAGGTAAAGAGTAGCAGAGGGAGAGGAGAGGGTGACCAGAAGGAAGAAGAGTCTCAGAACCAGCTATGCAATTCAAAGGTATCCTTCCAGTGATGCCCTCCCTAAAAGCTCCTTCAGCTATCAACACATTACTAGGTTAATCCACACATAAGGTTCAACACCATCTGGTCCAATCTCCACTCGATAGCCCCAACAACTGGGAAGCAGACTTTCAATACATGGATATTTTAGGTGACCCTTCAGAGCCAAATCATGACACCAAGTAGTAATAGATTTCTCATTTTAATTCTGTTTGCATATATCAATCAGAATTTTCATAGTATAACAAGTAAGTCCTTAGCTTGGATCAAAAGAGCCATCATTTATTAGCCAGCAATCTCCATGTGCCTCATTTAGTGGTTCTGGAGATCAGAGTTTGGAAACTCTGCTCTTTGATCTAGCTGGCCGTTACAATCGGATCAATGCAAGCAGCATTGTGGCATCACCAAAAAGCAATCTTGGCTTGTTCACAGGGCAGATCCGAGTCTACAGAGTAAAAATAGAAATGGAGCTACAAAGTGAAGAATGCTGACCAGATCAGGAACTCACACAGACTAACCTACATCCCATTGCCTAAAAGAAACCACATCCAACCCAACTAAAGAAACAGAGAATAGATTCACACACAGACACACACACACACACACACACTCCTAAACTTACACACCTCCCTCCCTTTTTTAAAAAATAGAAACTTGTCATGTATCCAAGACTAGCCTGGAACTACCAATCCTCCAATCCTTGATCCTTCCTCCCAGGAGTTCTGAGATTATAGGTGTTCCCAGTTAAACTGTCTGGGTACTACCAATAGGTGAAATGAGATACAAAGAATTGTGACCATTTTTCTATAACCCACTGCAGTATGTGTAAATTTAAAAAAAATTCACTAACTTTTAAAAATATTATTTCAATACTCCACTGAAATTTAAAGAATAGGCTTCATCTATATGGGTCATATATACCTTCAAATTCTTTCAGGATAACAAAATATATCTTCTTGGTATCGGGGCTAATATAAATGTGAAAATTGATAATTACCTATATTCTAGGTATTTACTATTAAGGAGAAATCAACTATTAATTCAGGGAGACTGAAGAAAGTTGTAAAGCAAAACGTGAATAGACTTCGGGTCCTCGAGAATCTTCAAAACAGCTCATATGCTAAAGCTAGTTCCAGCACAGCACTCTGAAATATGCCAGTTCTACAACAATTTCTTTTCCCCAAACCCACCTCCATGGTTGTGTTAACTAATTTCCCCACTTTATAGAAATATGTCTGGTATTATCCTATGTTCAGTTTTTAAAGTAGCCATACTCAGTTTAGGTTACTATGGATAAATGCTTGGAAAAGGTCTTCTTAACATTTTGTGTTGGTTTTATGAGTAATAAAAGAGATCAAGTTGTATGCCTTTGTCAACTAAGAATGCCCACTTTACAACTGGAGCCATGGTCTGTAAGTACCTGTCTTATGAACTGAACTGAACTTATTTTATGGTATTCAATTACACACACAGACACACACACACACACACACACAGAGAGAGAGAGAGAGAGAGAGAGAGAGAGAGAGAGAGAGGGAGAGAGAGAGAGAGAGAGAGAGAGAGAGAGAGAGAGAGAATCAACATTCCTGTTCCCTTCACAGATGCAGTGTCTTATAGTAATCCTAGTTATGAAACTAATTAAACACATATAGCATATTTAAAATAAAATTGCTGATCTGCTTGACCTCCCTTCCTGACTGTAACATCTTACAATGGTTATTTTGCTTAAGGCAAATTTCAATTTTAGGAAATAAAGACTGTAAATGAATTCTTATACTTCATTCCTGGCAGCAAGGGGTTCCCTCCCCTGTCTTGTGGTTTTTGTATTGTTTTGTGTTGCTTTTCAATCAGAATCAATACTCATATTTAAAAATATTATTATATTTTGACAACAAACAACTAAGCCACCATTTCCCTCATGGCTGTTTTGATCTATCATTCATATATATATATATATATATATATATATATATATATATATATATATATATATATATACTCTTTAAAGTCGAAAGCTGTCTTTTCCCTAAACTCCACCAAAAATTTTTCATAGAAAAAAATATCTATTTTCCCATGCTTTTCCTAAGCTGATTTTAATTGACTGGTCCAGTCCAGGGACAGAGCTATTGGCCGCATGCCCTCCATAGTAACCCACAGAAGCTTTCAAAGCCCTCAGTGAGAGGAATTAAGGTGAGCCAGAGGAAAAGCTGAAGGAAATTGAAAAGCAGGAGTTTCTTCTTGTCTTACAAGTCTACAGTGGCATACCCAGTCGAGTTTGCATTCCTGGTGCATATGCCCAAATGTCAAAATAAATTATTCCAGGGAAAACAAGCTGGTTATCAAGGTTGACTCTGTTTGACTTCCTGACTTTTCAACAAACTTTCCCTTCGAAAGCTAAATTTATTATGAGTTCAATTCGGATGGCAGGGTAATGTAGCCTGCACTCGGCTTCTAGCAGTGAGTGCTGATACGGTACCTTACTGAGAGATTCAGCCTGTACTGGAAAAAAAGTAAAGACAAACAGCTTCTGGAGGAGTTTAGCTTTTTTAGATACCAATATTCCCTTGTCAGTGGGCATTCTTGTAACCACTACCCAGGAGATTTAATTGAAAAGCTTAAAACACATAGAATCAGTGGGAGAAATCCCCAGGAATTTAAGAATGATGAAAAAGTTTAATCTTTGTCAATGAAAAGTTGTTCTAATTTACTTTTCACACTGTGAGGTATTAGGCTGTGCAGCACTTACAGTAGAAAGCAATTAGAAGCCATTTTTCCCCTTTAGCCATAGCCTTGGAGTGACCTCTTTCAAATCATGTCTACGATTTATTTTGAAGTATGCATCTTCCTTGAATTTTGTAGACTAATATTTGCTATAAATATATAGCTTTTAGCAAATTCAGAACTAATTAACCAAAAGCCAAAAAGCATAGCTCCAAATTTTGTTGCAGAGTGAACATTCAATCAATAGTACAGCCAACTTCTAACTGTAGAGAGAAATTGCCTAGAGGGAGAAAGATGGCAATATGGGTGTCAGATTGGAGTGAGCATCAGGACATGGCCAGCACACACATCATTATATTGCATTCCCTCCCTCCTTGTTTCACGGCCTTAGGTCTGCAATCATTCCCATAACTTCACTTTATTCCCCCTTTAAAGAAATTCTTGTAAAAATATTATGGACCTACAGTTGGAAAAAATAAACTATGATTGAGGAAGCCATTCAAGGGGACCCATTTACCTCTTGGCCTCCTCTCATGCCTACCCCCCAACTATACATCCTACTTGTCCTTATATTCACTGATACAATGCTTTCTCAAATACACTATGGAAATGTAATGTTCATGAGTATAAAGAGACAGAGAACTCAGACTTTGCGTTAAAAGAAATGAAGTGCTAAGATAAGCTTAATCCCAATACAGATATGAATCCTAAGATTTTTCTGCTAAGGTCCTACCTTTGTTGTTTCTCTATAGCTAGAACATTAAATGTTGAATTCAGAGTCCATGAGACCTGGGGTTTGTGTACATTTCTTACAGCATGAAATATGTTTTAGTCAGACAGCATGTTTTATCTTGAAATTTTATGTTTTCCCTTCTTCTGTTCATAATACAGCCATAGTCACTGTTCCCTTCTGTAATGTCTTGAATGTAAAATCTCCTCCATGGGTTAATGGGTTTGCATTCTTGGTCCCCAGCTTGTGACACTATTTGGGGGTTGTGGGACCTTCAGAAAGTGGAGGTTTGATAGCAGGCTTTCAGGGTTCACAGACTGGTTTCATTCCTTATTATCTCTGGTTCCATACTGATAATACAGGGTGATGAGCTGGCCTCATGTGAAGCCACCAATCCTTCCTTGGCATTCCGTTCTAGAATAGTAAGTCAAAATAAACCCATTCCCCATAACTTGATTATTTCAGATAAATTTTATCACAATAGAAAAGTAAAACACTGCCCATCACAGTATCATCCCCTTACCAAAACATTTCTACATTAGAAATTTGCTGTATAACTTATAGTATTCCTACCTGTTTTTATGCTCTAGTTTTCGTATCTGTAGTGTCCTGAAAGGAATGACCTTCATAGGCTCAGATTTAAACACTGATTCCCAGGTGGTTGTGTGGTTCAGAGAGGTTCAGGAGATACGTCTTTGCTGCAGGAAGTTGCTGGGGGTTGGCTTTGAGAGGGAAAAGCCACTTGCCACTTACACGACTCACTGTGCTTCAGGCTTGAGTGTGAAGATGTAAGTGTTCATATTTCCAACACCAGTGCCATGCCTGCCTTTTGCTACTAAGCAATCCTAGCATAATGGACTCATCTCTATGAAATTTAGACCCAAATAAACTTATATTTTAGATAAGTTGCCTTGGTTGATAGTATTTTATCATAGCAACAGAAAAATTACTAGTATAGAATCCTTAATAGATAACACCTGTTGAATGGTGTTCTAAAAATCCCATACATTACTTAAAATTATTGACTTTTTTCAGTTTAATTCATGTGTCTTTACAGTGGCCAATATCCATATACTGACAAGAAAGAGGACCCACACTACAGGGATATAAAGACTTTACATGATAAAAGTTTAAGTGCTACAAAACACATCCTCTAAAACAAAGAAACTTGCTAGAAAATATGGGATATTGTTGACTTTTAAATGCGTATGTATCCTGAGGAAAAATTAACAGAAACCTTAATAAGGCCTATTTTAAATAATTTATTAAACTGTGTCTGGCTTATCCCATCCCTTTACCATTGTCTCCTCCCATTTCTAAGCCCATTTTCATGAGATTCATTAGTACCTGGCTTACTGATTAGCATGGTCAAGGTAAGGGTTGACCATGCCTATTGCTAATCATGTTGTGAAGACAGTGGGGCATGTTAGTGAGGCAGGCCTCCTTTCTGATTGGATAATCTTCTCCAGTGGCTTATACTGAAGTTCCTACTATGTCTTCTGGGAGGTATAAGATTTAATTATGGATTGGATTGAAAATCTTTAGAGTTCAGAAATAATGTTAAACTTTTAATTGTAGAACATAATTAGATTGTTATTAAATTCTTAAAATATCATATCATTGGTTTAGATATATCTAGTTAACTTCTAATTACTTCCGAAGAAATTACTTCCGAAGCGGATTTTTTGCAATTAGTGTGCACCTATGTCTAATCTCCTGTTTCTATAAAGAGACCACCAAAGATGTGCTAAATTTCCATGCAGTCTTAACTTAAGTGCGAGAATGACTTCACTTGCTCCCTTTTAAGAATGGCAAATTACCCTTTAGGGCTTCATTGAGTAGGAAGAAGGCCTGGTTTGAAGTATCCTTTTCAGAATGAGTTCATCACCAATGTTGCTAATGATAGTTGTGAAAAATGGAGCACTGGTTCTAATGTTCAGTTTCTAAAATGTATGGAGGTACTCAGAAGAAAAACATTAATACCCTTCAGTAGCATCTATATGGAAACCTTGCATGCCTTATAGAACACATGAGGCCTTTGTAATGTCAGAGCATATTTTCCTAATGTTAGACACATAAACGAAATGCTGACAGTCTCTATTAAATACACCATCATGGGAGATACATCATTTTAGTTACTATTCTATTGTTGTGAGGAGAGGCCATGAACAAGGCAACTGATAAGAGAAAAACATTTACAAAGACATTTCCTTACTGTTTTAGAGCATAAGTCCATGACCATCATGGCGAGGAGCCTGGTGGAAGACTGGCACAGTACTCAAGCAGTAGCCTAGAGCTTACATCCTGATTCACAGGCATCGGTTTACAGAAGAGAGACAGACAAGACAGACACAGACGGACAGACAAACAGACAGACAGACGGATAGACAGATAGACAGACAGATGGACAGACAGAGAGGCAGACAGAAGCATGTGTGCATACACATACAGAGAAAGAGAGACAGAGACAGAGAGGCTGCTGAGGGCTTTTGAAACCTCAAAGCGTACCTTCAATGACACACCTCCTCCAACAGAGCCTCATCTCCTCATCCTTTCTAAGCAACTGGAAATTGAGCACACAAGTATGTGGACTTACAGGGACATTCTAATTCAAACCACTGCACGCACCTACAGAAAGTTTATTGATTTGGGATTTGCTCACTTGGAGATGCCGCTTTGGAGTGATGAGAGAAAACAGAGATAGACTACTTTGCTCTTTTCCTAGATCTTGTTAAACTGTGAGCCTTACACAGATGTACTCACTTTTTAGTAATTCATGCCAGAGCTTATCTGCCTACCATTTCAATACAATTACTCTTCCTCCACTACAAAAGTTCCATATCTAATAATTACTTCCTTTCTTAATTAAGCCACGTCCATTACACCAAATTTAAAAAAGAATGTCCTTTGGAAATCGTTTATTCTTGTTATTAGTTTTGGACCCTTTCAAAGTGCTCCTTGTTCAAATCATATTTAGTGCATGATTGCCAATTGCGGGAAGCTCTAACAGATCCGGAATATAGTGAAAAGTTCTGAATCTGTCAAAAATGTGGCAGTGGGCATGTGAAAGTAACCTTCCTGGAGCATGCACACTTGTGGCAGGCTCCTAAAAAAAACAAAAACAAAAACAAAACAAAACAAACAACAACAAAAAAAAAACATGACTGGTTCGGTTTCTAGAACTCTGCAAGGCTGGGTGTGGCTGCATTTACAAAGGCATGGCCTCTGGGAAAGAGAGTTTCAAAGGCATTCACTGATCCTAGCTGGGAGACCAGGCTTCCTGGGAGTTAAGTCTGCCAACACTGATGTTCCTGGCTGAGGGTAAAAATGGCTCTCTAATGGCTAGGGATTATTTAGGCTAGCAGCATGCTGCCTTCTCAGATGAGACGCAAAGGCTTTTAAAACTGCCATTTTCAGGAACAGAAAGCTCTCTTGAATGTTGAAAAGTACCACAATGTGTCTGGCATTAATATTTAATTGGAAAATATTAAGAATTTTGGCAAAGGCGTCAGTTAAGAGAAACTGATGTTGAATGAACGCTCATCATGCGTTAATTGCCACATCAAAATGAATATCAGCTCTAAATGACTTGAATTTCAGGACCCTGAGATGTCACCCAGCTGAAAGCAAGATACTCTGTACTGTCATAGTCAGCCTCACCCAGGTGCCCGTCTTTGTCATTATCAGAACAAAGAATCCTTTGCTTCTTGTCAGAGATTGCCACTAATGCTCCTGGTAATGACCGCGGATGTTTTTCCACGGAAGTGTCTGTAGCTCTGTGACATGGAAATGAGTCCCTTCATTTTGGCAGAAAATGCACTATATAAATTGCTTCTCACATTCCCATCTAAAAGGCAACAGAGACTCAGAACTAACCTAAGACCTCTGGCAGAGACAGAGCCCAGGCTTCACTGCACACAACCCGGGGGTAACTTTTACAAAGATAACAAGCATGTTCTTGAGGTCTGACTAGCAGAGCCTAAATCTTATTCTATTACGGGCTAACTCTGTGACCCTATGCAAGCTTCCAAGTGTTGCTGTGCATCCTGTATACCTGACGGAAATGGTGGCAGCAGTATGTCATATGGCTAGGGTAAGAGCTGAAGTCATAATACATAGAAAACACAGAATCTGATAGGTATTAAACAAGAAGCTCAACATGCACAGCTATGCTTATGACCCTGAATTACAAAAAAAAAAAAAAAGTCAATAAAAGATGTGTTACTCTTACCTACCCAGATAAGGTCTGAACTGCTTAGTTTAGGGACATCTTTTGATTGTTCATGTGTGACCTTAATCCCACATTGAAAGCCCTAGTTCAGCACTTTCTCTAGTGGTATGTTGTATGTTTTGTTCATAACCAGAAAACATGGAGCAGAGACTGGCTGAGAAATCATCAGTGGAGTCCAAGATAAACTGGATGGGAGGAACTGGGTCAATGCAGCCTCAGACAGGATCTGTGTGTCTACCCTAGAAGCAACTCTGTTGCCTAGCACACGTGTGGACTTCAACCTTCATCAATTATGCCATTTATTTTCCCATTATTAGAGTTTCAGGGGCAGGGAGTTAATCTTCTCTAAATAGCAAGGAATTACTACTACTCTCATTTTGAATGAAGACTGATAGAAATTCATATTGTAAATCTCTTTCTCAAACCTTGTAAATGGCAGAACCAGGGTCTGAACTGCAGGATCTGGCCCCTTCACTTTCCTTACTAGTCATGGGAGAAGCATGCTCTGTGGATGAGTAGCATTGGCATCAAGGCTTCATCCTTATTAACAATGAAGGAAATGTTGAAGGCTCATGGCCCATAATCCCAGGGCCTATGCCATTAGGTTGGAAACGGGAACCAGTGAATGCTGATATCTATAGAACTCACAGACTACAAAAAGAAAGCAAAACAACAATAACAAAAAAGCATATTAACACACAAAACCTTTCAGCATACTTGGCTAAACAGCTGCAATGGGGAAGGGAGACTTCTATAGAGCTGTATCATGAAAAGTAATACTAATGTGGTACTTTTTGCCTGAAACCTAAATACTATATATGGGAATGCTGCTATTGGCTTTTCCAAGAGCATTCCTATGTATTTTATTATTTTAAAATTGTTTTATGTTTTAGTTTAAATAATAATTTTTAATATTTAAAAGTGTGACATAATCCCATCATTTCTTTCACTCTATTTATTTCCTCCAACTTGTTCCATGGATGTCCTTGATCTGTTTCCAATTCATTACCATTTTTTGTGTTTAATTGTCTTTGTTACGTGCACACACACACACACAATACACACACACAAGCACAAACACACATACATACACACTTTCTCTCTTTTTCTCTCTCTAAAATGCATAAATACAACCTTTTTGGTTTATATAATGTTACCTGGATATGTAAATAGAAAAGAAAAAAAGATCTTTTTAAGATGATACTGACATAAGCAAGGATAAGGTCTAATAAGCAATATGAAACCACAAACTAGACTGTGACACATTCTTTAAGATGCCAAATGATCTAGAGTGCTTCCTTCCCTGCCCATGCACCTCAGAACGTTCCAGTTTTGAATTAATTAATTTAGCAGCAGATTGTACTCTTAAGCCCAAGAAGTTCTAGGAAGATATGCATAACACAGAAAAATGACAGCATAATCATTAGCAGTTAATTAAAAATGGATTCTAATCTTGATTTGATACACAATGCACAATTACTCTTTTATATGAATTTCCAAACACTGTGTCCTTTTAAATGTTCTTTATTATTCTTCACTTTAATTTGATCCTGGGTCAGTTCCAGGTTTTGCAATTTTTGTAGTTACCTCTGTTAAGAAAAAGTGATCACCATTTATTATTAAATATGTCTGATGGCCTACTTGAGGTCAAAATGGATTAGACTTGATTCATGCACCATAAAAAATAGCATGAGTATGCAGAGTTGAGAGAGAGAGAGAGAGAGAGAGAGTACTAACACTTTGCAATATTTTGCTATTTCTTTCTTACTAGTCATTATGTTTGTGGTGCTTTGATTTCATTTCATATTATAGAATCCACTCTTGAAGTGTAAAGTGAAGGGGAATTCTGGGAGGTATAATTCCTGAGATCATACTGTTCTGAGACATGAAAAGATGAACAGGTGGACAGCTACACCAATCAGAAAATATAATTTGTAGTAGCCAAAGAAATAGACTGTCTTCCTTGTTATCGGACCACTCATGAAGAATTTTCAGCCTTGAAACAAAAGTAAGATAGCTCCTGATTTCACCCAGTGGCATAGCAGTAAGAGGACAGATAATTCTTTAAAACAACCAACCATGCTCACTAATTGCCCAAAGAAAACTGAGGTCATAGCCAGGGATCACAGGTACATCCAAATTTTACTGAACAAACACTTATACTGCCCAGAAGGGATATCTCCTATTCTAAAATATGTATCATGCTTGGAAATTTTAGTTTTTGGTGTGCTATTTAGCAATGCACGAGGATTGCACAGAAAACAGTAGTATGTTTGAAGAGAGAGGCCTTTAAATTTTGGACGTGGTTTTAAATCAATCAGGAAGCAAATGGGGAAGGAGAATTACAATATCAAAGGCTATTGCTAAGACAAGTACCAGTGCTGTGATAGTACCAATGTATACGAGGTCCTAGACAGCGAAACGCAATTCACAAGTCATAAAAATGATGCCAAGGGAACATTTGAGGCCATAAAATCCAGGCGTTAAAACTCAACATGAGACACATATAGAATGTTGGCTCTGATTTTTCTGAGTGAAAGGCAATAAAAAGACAGGACAATCCATAGAAAGTAAAAGCTAAGAGAAATATCCTAAGTGCAGGGCGGGGAAGTGATTTAGGGAGTAGCAGAAGGTGGGCAAGGAAAGGGAAAAAATAAACAACACAGAGCCCTGAATTTAATGGAGATATTTCTCACTGTAAAATTTTTAAAAATAATACAGAAACCCTAAATAAATATGACTTTGAAAGCATGGTTTGGAATTTTCAAAAGACATTTTTACCCATCCATTTATCTAATGAATTTTTAAGATGTTAAATCCACAACGTATCGCAAGAACACAGGCTCACCACTCTGTGGCAATGAAAATGTATTTATAATATGAGTTGGGTCCATGTTGAGATGGTCTTGGAGACTTCGTCCCTAAAGAAGATAATTTGCAACTAGATTTTGAAATCTGACATCTTGAAATGACATTGAAGCTTTTTCCACAGTTTGGGCAGGCTGGCGAGGAGACCTGAGTTGACAGGACTTATTATTCCATTACCAAATTGCAATGAAATCATTGGACGACAACTCTGGAAGGTGATCTCTAATGTTTCTCCTGACTTAGAAAGGTTTCTCAAGAACAGGTTATTTTTCTGTTCTCTTCTTCCTCCACTTTAATTTCAAAATCCAAAGTGATACAAGGACTGTCAGATCTACTTCTGGCAGCAAGGTAAACTTCAAAATTAAAATTATTAAACCAGAGGTTAAAAGTGTGAAAGTCAGTGCCAGGAATAAAGATTAGATTTAATTAAGAAGGTCTCTGTGATCAAGGAGCCCATTGTGTAATTGGAATGCAGGAGTTTAATTGGCACTTGACTCCTGTCATATTCTATCTGACACACATGGTAAGGTCAGCTCCTGAATATTTTCACTGTCAAGTGATTCTTTACCATGGCATATATTTGTATTAGTTGTTTTTGTATGATACAAACTGTTCAGTTTAAAAACAAAAACATATTGCTATCAAAGAGAATCTTGTTTGGGCTACACAGTCATTTTTGTCCATAGCTTCGTTTATTCTTATGAGTCCTCTAAAATACAGGGTTCGCATTATCTGTTACATAGAAGAAAACACTCATGATCGGCCCCATTAGGTAGCACACTGGGGGTCGCACATCTATTATGTGGCAGAGCTCACAGTTGCTGACACTGCATATGTTGTTCAGTATCCAGGACTCCACAGAACCATGTACGGGCCTTTGTATCTGAATGGTTGCTACCACTCAATTGAACTTTTGAACACTCTTTTTTTCTTTCATTTTTTTCCTCTTTTTTTTTAAATTTAAATTTTACATTTGTGCTTAAGAAAACACCAATGTTGTTGCATGTTGTTGCATGTCTGGCTCTGGCTACTTCATTTTGAGAATTTTGCCATTAAAGGTGATGGCTTCCCCATAATTGATGTGATAGCTAAGTATGAAGGAAACATGAGTGTGGAAGGAACTATAGAAATATTAGCCAGAGCTAGGTTTACCTCGCCATCCCTCTGGGGATATTTGGTTTTATTGGGGAGTATTTTCAGTTGTCATAAACTTCTGAATCTAGTGGACTGAAGCCAGGAACACTGTTAAATATCCCACAATGCATAGATCCGTGAAACCCCTAATGTCTGAAGCACTGAAGTTGAGAAGACCTACCTTTTAGGAGTCTGCAATTAGTGACTCCCCTGGAAAGGAAGAGCTAAATCTAGATAACACAGTGCATTTTCTGTTGCGTGCTGTTACCATACATCTGTCCTGTTCCTTTCCCATTAGAGAAGCCCAAAGGTCTGGGCCTCTCTTGGGCTCATCTCACTCAAGCTGGATATACCTACTCTGAGTAATTTTTCTTGATTAATGCCACATTTATCAGAATTTACGTAATTGAACTAAAATTTTTATCACTTGTTTATATGATGCATAATTCACCAAGTACTGTCTCCTATATGCCATGATATGCATCTAACTTGATAGATTACAGATAGGACCTCACTAATGCATATACTCCAAGGGGAGAAGATCAATAATGAAACAAGAAAGATAATTAGCATTGATGCTTTCCTTGAGATTAGTCAAAGAGAAGGCTCTGCTAGAAACTGGGACAGGTTCAAGTCCTATAGAGAAGGAAATGTTGAACTGAAGTAGAAATGACAAGAAAAAAATTAATTACAGAGAAATAGAGATACAGTACTTGCTTTAAAAGCATATATGCTAAAAGTAGAATGTTATGAAGATTAGTATGGATGCTGCACAAGGGATATAAGCAAATTCATAAAGCATTACATTAAAAAGAAGAAGAAGAAGAACAACAACAACAACAACAAAAATATAAGGATGCAAGCTGGTGGACGCAACCTGAGTTGGAGGAAGCACGTCATGTGTTTACTATACCATGGCGAGCTCCTTCTCTAAATGAATGAGTGAATGAATGACTGAATGAAGTGAAAATGCTAGGAGTTTAAGTCATAGGACCAGAAAAAGCCAGTCTCTGGAACAGGAATGATTTTTTTTTTATTCGATATAATTTATTTACATTTCAAATGATTTCCCCTTTTCTAGCCCCCCCCCACTCCCCGAAAGTCCCGTAAGCCCCCTTCTCTTCCCCGTCCTCCCTCCCACCCCTTCCCACTTCCCCATTCTGGTTTTGCCAAATACTGTTTCACTGAGTCTTTCCAGAACCAGGGACCACTCCTGCTTTCTTCTTGTATCTCATTTGATGTGTGGATTATGTTTTGGGTATTCCAGTTTTCTAGGTTAATAACCACTTATTAGTGAGTGCATACCATGATTCACCTTTTGAGTCTGGGTTACCTCACTTAGTATGATGTTCTCTAGCTCCATCCATTTGCCTAAGAATTTCATGAATTCATTGTTTCTAATGGCTGAATAGTACTCCATTGTGTAGATATACCACATTTTTTGTATCCACTCTTCTGTTGAGGGATACCTGGGTTCTTTCCAGCATCTGGCAATTATAAATAGGGCTGCTATGAACATAGTAGAGCATGTATCCTTATTACATGGTGGGGAATCCTCTGGGTATATGCCCAGGAGTGGTATAGCAGGATCTTCTGGAAGTGAGGTGCCCAGTTTTCGGAGGAACCGCCAGACTGCTTTCCAGAGTGGTTGTACCAATTTGCAACCCCACCAGCAGTGGAGGAGTGTTCCTCTTTCTCCACACCCTCTCCAACACCTGCTGTCTCCTGAATTTTTAATCTTAGCCATTCTGACTGGTGTAAGATGAAATCTTAGGGTTGTTTTGATTTGCATTTCCCTAATGACTAATGAAGTTGAGCATTTTTAAGATGCTTCTCCGCCATCCGAAGTTCTTCAGGTGAGAATTCTTTGTTTAACTCTGTACCCCATTTTTTAATAGGGTTGTTCGGTTTTCTGGAGTCTAACTTCTTGAGTTCTTTATATATATTGGATATTAGCCCTCTATCTGATGTAGGATTGGTGAAGATCTTTTCCCAATTTGTTGGTTGCCGATCTGTCCTCTTGATGGTGTCCTTTGCCTTACAGAAACTCTGTAACCTTATGAGGTCCCATTTGTCAATTCTTGCTCTTAGAGCATACGCTATTGGTGTTCTGTTCAGAAACTTTCTCCCTGTACTGATGTCCTCAAGGGTCTTCCCCAGTTTCTTTTCTATTAGCTTCAGAGTGTCTGGCTTTATGTGGAGGTCCTTGATCCATTTGGATTTGAGCTTAGTACAAGGAGACAAGGATGGATCAATTCGCATTCTTCTGCATGCTGACCTCCAGTTGAACCAGCACCATTTGTTGAAAAGGCGATTTTGATTGTTGAAAAACAGGAGGAAGGACACTGTCATTTGATTTTATTGAATAAGTGAAAGACAGAGAAGCTAGTGGGAAAACTACACCAGATCACATCAGTTAAGAGCTCATGGGTCAGTGTAGAAGATTAGATTCTCTTTCATTACAACAAGCATTGATTAGAAGGCTTAAAATAAAGAGATGAGAAAAACTCATACACACTTTGAAAGCTGCCTTTGGCTTTGGAAAATGTCCTTCAGGAGGCACCACTGAAATCAGGGAGCCAAACAGAAAGCCTTTGAACTCACCAGAGATTTTTATGCCTTGGGCCATAGTTCACCAGTGCAGATAACAACTGTCCTGTTACAAGGAGTTGATCTGGAAGTGGAGCTGGTAGTCTAGGTGATAGGCAGGTTATAAATGGAGCATAAATATCAAAAATGATACCTAGATGTTTCACTTCAACAACTGAGTTGAGGATAATTGTTATTATCTGTAAAGGAGCAGGTAGACAGCTAAGCAAGTCAGAATAAAATATTCTGTGCTCAAAAGGAAATGCTGTGCTTTTTTTTGACATGATGCCCAATTGAATATATAAAGAATGCAGGATATGCAATCCTGACATAACACTGAATATCAGGGATAAACATGTGAATTCTGAGTTATCATCATGAACATGCATTTAAACCTTTTGAACTGAATGTCATCACTCGTGGAGAGCTATTTATAGAGAAGAGGAAACTTACAAGGAAACCCTTAGAAATTCAGCCTTCATTAGGTAACATTGATCATGGGTGAAAATAAAGTGGTAGTATTGTCAATATATGTAGACATCACGAGATCTATTAGAGTGATTGAAAACAGAGTGAGGGAAGACTGAAATATCCTATTAGACAGGGCAATGTGAGCTGGTCAAAGTTTTTCCTGGCACCCTTTGGGTATGGGTAAGATATTAGTGTTTTTTATTATTCCTTCCTTATGCTTGGTGCTTTGTTCTCTTAAGTCATGTTATTTTTATCTGCTAAATTGTGAAATTATATTTAATAAGATGTGCTTATATTCAAGTGTTACTTTCTAATTAACTTCATTCTGTTTCATATTTCTGAGATTCTCTTATGAGGCACAATGATATACTTTAGTTTCTGGTCACCTTCAAATTCATCTAATCCTTAGATAAAAAAAAAAAAGTACCTTCTGCTGCACTTCACCAGGAAGGATTCTTCCTCTTTTTAGACATCATACTTCTTTATCAGTACCATAAATTGATGCAACCCACTAAAGTATAAAAGAATTAAACCTATAGTTGTCATTGCTATTTCCTTTTTAAAATCAATTGAATTGAAATACGTTATGACTCTGTGATTACACTAGTAGGAGGAACTGGTGTATTTGCTCCAAAAAAAGAACGAGGTCAGTATGGCTTGACCTAAGTTAACATCGTGAGACACACGGCAGCTCACAGAATCACTGTTCATTTTCCTAGTGGCTGACCTAGTTTTTCAAATTATATTCTCTTTTAAAAATACATGTCAAACTATATTGTTTTGTGAGGTTTTCAAAAAATATCCTCCTCTGAGTGTGTGTGTGTGTGTGTGTGTGTGTGTGTGTGAGAGAGAGAGAGAGAGAGAGAGAGAGAGAGAGAGAGAGAGAAGGAGGGAGGAAGAGAGGGAGGGAGGGAAGGAGAGAGAGAAAGAGGGGGAGGGAGAGAGGAATAGAGAGAGAGAGAAGGAGAGAGGGAAGAGAGAGGGAGGAGAGAGGAAGAGAGAGGAGAGAGGGAAAGGGAGGGGGAAAGAGGGATTGGGAGAAGGATTGGGAGAGCTAGAAGGAGAGGGATTGGGAGAGGGAGAGGGAGAGGGATTGGAAGAGGGAGAGGGAGAGGGAGCGGGATTAGGAGAGGGAGCGGGATTAGGAGAGGGAGAGGGATTAGGAGAGGGAGAGGGAGAGGGAGAGGGAGAGGGATTGGGAGAGGGAGAGGGAGAGGGAGAGGGAGAAGGAGAGGGAGGAGAGTTTGTCTGTGCACCACCACATGCGGCAGGTGAATGAGGAGGCAAGATGGAGAATCAGATCTCCTAGAATTGGCCCTCCCATGTAGGCTCTAAGAGCTGGACTTGCGTCCTCTAAAACAGCAGCAGAGCCTATAGCTCTTTCTCTATACCCTGACTGTTTTGATTGTTTCTTTTGTTTGATGTAAACAATGGCCTAGTTCATTTTTCAGTGCTTTTTCTGGCCTCCCCATTCCTCAAGCACTGCTGACAATAGAACTGTGATCCTCTAAGACCCTCTCTGTTGCCTTTCTGCTTGCATTTCCATCTTGGGGGAGGGGAGCTGCCATCTACTGAATAATTCACATCCACTGGGCTTCACTTCAGAAGCCTCTCATTGGTGTTAGTCTTTCTCTTGGCAACTCATTCTTCACATTCACACGGATGAAGGACTCACAGAAAGAATAGTTTGTCAGTAAATTGTCAGCAGATTCTTAGGCACAAGTCATATTTGTTTTGTAAATCTCCAAATGCCAAAAACAGACCTTTTTTTTTTTAACCACCATTTAATCATTAACTCCTGTAAGTTGGAAACAGATTACAACTACTTTCTAGAGTCACTTCCTAGAGTTGAAGCTGAACTTCAATCCCTTCAAGGATGTAATAGAGGAGGTCTACTGTGAAAAAGGAAACTAGCTGTTATATAGTAGTGATGAGGTAATCATCAACTAAAGGGTTCCTTCTGAAACTCTCCCATTCTTCCTCTCTCTTTGACAGACATTACAGAGTCATCTGAGAGGCAGGAAACCCAATTGTGGGCTGTAGTCAAGGCTGTAAAATATTGTTTTAATTGATGATTGGTGTGGGCTGGGCCAATACTTGGGCTGATGGTCTTGGATTCTATAATAAAGTATACTTAGCAAGACATGAAAGACAAACCAGTAAGTAACACTCTTTCATGGCCTCTGCATCAGATTTTGCCTCCAGGTTCCTGTGCATGTTGAGTTTCTGTTCTAACTTGCTTTAATACTGGACAGTGAAGTAAAAGTTTAAACCTTTTCTCCAGAAAAGTCAGAGGGTGGTCAGAAAGGATTGGAGGTGAAGCATGCATCTAGTTGATGAAGTCTAGGAAGATAAGGCTAGAATTTAAGTGTCTAGTTAAGAGGTCATGAATCATCATGGAAATATTAAGCCAAGATTAGAGAACTTTAATTAAATACCAAATCAGTCCATAATCACCAAAGAACAGAAGAAAAATTGGAACCAAATAGTGAGGAAACTTTAGACAGTATCTTGTGTTTTTAGTTGAAAATACATGGATTCATGAATTGCTTTTTCATGTCTCTAGTCTTTCAGCAATGCAATTTGAATGACAATCTAGCATATATTATACTGGTGAAAGTAGAAATAGCACAAAATATAATTACTGTGTTCATGTCTTCCTTCTATATATATACAAATACACACACACACACACACACACACATATTTATACATATGTATATATACAGAAGAAGGAGAGTTTCTGCCTCATTTACCTAGTGGCTATTGTTTAAAAGCTCAAGTCAGAGATACAAGTAAATTGAAACACTACTATTATGATATATAATTCTTCATGTCAAGGAACATTTAGTTAGGCAAAGTACTTTGTACTGAGATGCAACTCCTAGGCCAGTTATATGGTAGACATGTTGAAGTGTCAATGTCACTCAAAACTTAAGAGATAGAGAATGTTCTGCATGGACAAGTACAAATTCTATTTAATGTTCCTATTCAATGTTTCCCTGCAAGCCTATGCCGTAGGAGAGCCCTGGGGAGGAAGGTTAAAAGTGTATCTGCCTGTGTGTTGTTAAGAGGCCTCAGAATACAGAGTGAGGATTCAGGTTTTCAGACTCTGCCCACATGGTGGTGTAGACATTAGTTCTCATAGTCTCTTCCTAGAACACACACAAATGGAAAAAGACAAGTCAGCAATTTTCATTATTTATTTGCAATTGGTCATGCTTTGTGATGGGGTACTATGAAAGACATTATTTGTAATTAAATATTTAATGGAGGAAGATACCCAAAGGGGAAATTTTTATTCTAATAAAACATGTATTTTAACAAGACTATTCCAAGTACATTTTCTAAAGACTTATACCATGTAAAATGGGCTCAGATTCTTCAGAACTGAATGGTTATAACCCAGGCAGTCATATTATTAATGAATGGTCTCTGGCTATCTATGTTTTCATGCTAGGACAGAAGATACAGTTCATAAGTGTATTTCCTTTTATATCTATTTTTATAATCATATTTATATTTCTGACAGAATGAAAAGAATAAAGTATAGAAATAACTAAAGCTTTAGAACCAGGTGTTTCCTAGATATATATGTCTAATTTATTTTTCAATCATATAGTGGCTGATTTGGGTCAAGGTATCAATATTTCTGGTATTACATTCCTTATGTTTTAAGTGGAAAATCAACAAACTAGCGATTTTTTTTTTTTAGATTTCTTGATATAAGTAGGGATTTGATACAAGTTAGCTTGAGTATTGTATACATATACATATAAAACCTTCTAGAGAAAAGCCAATGAAAGACAAGAGAAGAAACCCTGGAGAAATGTGCACCAAAAATGTAATGATTGCTTAGGAGAAGTACAAAGAGTGGGTAAAATACTGAAAAGGTATAAACAGCTGAAAAGCATAGAGTTGCATAGTAACAGAAGCCGTATTAAATTAACATAAACAGAAATGAGAAGGGACTCAATCCACTTCATGTTATATAACACACTTCTTCTAAACACAACGGGAACTCGATTGACAATGGTTGCTGGGAGCTTATGGCCATTATTTCAAATGTGATGCAAGGATAATAAACACCTATATTGCCCCCAAACTCACAAAAGAGTAATGACAATTGACTTTCAAAAACTCCTCGGTAGAGCAGAAGTATCCATCTTCTTCATTTCTAAAGACTCCCCCTAAACACTTGAAGATTAGCATCACCCTTACTTGATTCTGTAATGTGGGCTGCTTATTGTCTGTCATGAGTGACTCTGAGGCTACTATAGCTTAAAGTCTCCCTGCTAGGTTATAGGCAGACAGAATTTAGCATCTCCTGATAATAAACGCATGAACATCTACAAATAAAAACCGACTCAGGCCATAATTAAAATGGGCTGCATAGACATGTAAACAACTGCAATTTCTGTGATACTCTCTTGAAACAGTATTTCTTGTCCATGGTCTTGTAACACCACACAATAATTAGCTGTAAGGTTTGTCACAATATTTATTTGTTCTAATATTTAAGACATTAATGTTTGCAACCTATGGTTTTATAGCGAATGGAGACATGACTGTGATCTATGTGTAAATAAGCCATCCAGAGATTTACAAGTATATAAGACAGTTATATAATTAGTGTGTGCGCTGTTTTTGGCACAGACCTTGAGTAAATTTTAAATGCAGAAAAAGAGACAAAAAGAAGGCCAATCCTGTGTGTTGTAACCATCTATAAGGTCCCTACACACGCATTCAAACCTGTGCCAGATAGTGTCTTGTATATGACTATGCATTCTCTGTAACTTTTCCAAGCCTAAGATGAGGGGTGTTTGTGGCAAATTAGGAGAAATTATGAAATGGTTGAGAGTAAACCTTGTATGAAGAATGAGCTTTAGTGATAGCCACTGGAAGTGTTTTACAGGGTTAGGTGATGTGTGGGATCCTGGTTGAGAACTCTGGCATTCAGGAAAGGAGACCTAGGTTAGCTTATCAGAGCATAATGCTCTTTCTTGCTGACACCTCGAATTCTGAGCTGGTTTTGCCCAGGGCCTGCTCTGTCGCGTCTTTCCACAGTGCTCAGGCACACTCACCAGCAATTTCTGAAAGAGCTTTCACTTTTATATGGTTATTTAAAAGTTAAAACAACTCATTCAATTCCCTCACCTAGCAACCACCACTGGTGGAATTCCCACTGGAAACCAGGAAGGATCCAGCATGCTGTAGAAATGGGGAGACCTCATAACTCGGGTGCCTCTGCTTTATCCATGATCTCAGCCTCGGGATCTCTGGGTACTAAATGCTGCTATTCATTCAGGAAATCTGATGAAACTGAAGGGCCAGAAATTCTCGGAGCAGAAATTCCATTTGTTAGCAGTTTGATAACGGCATTCAGAAAGGATATCAAATTCCAAGACACGGGTTGAATATGAAACTGTTCTAAGCTAAGTCCTACTGAAATAAAAGAAACTGGGAAATGGTTTGTTTGTGGTTAAAAATGTGACTACCCTGCTCTTATACAATGTTATGATTCTGTCTAAGCTCCACCCCACAGTTACCTGGCAACAGGCAGGCAGGCCAGGCCCACCATTAAAGGGGTTGCTTGGCCCCTCCTCTCTCTCTTATTTTCTCACTCTCTTGCTGGTTGGGGGTCTTCTCTCTCCTCCTCCGCTCCTCCATCTTGCCACGTGACCACTGCTGGCCTCTGCTTCTCTCCTCTCACCTCTCTGCCTTTCTCTGCCTCAACTACCCCCTTAACTCCCCACGCCCTGAATAAATTCTATTCTATACTGTCCTGTGTCTGGTCCCTCTGGGAAGGAATGGCTCCACATGGGCCTGCTGAGGCCCACACCGATGTAGAACATATTCTCTCTCGACTCTTTCTCTTTTTAAGATCACAACACACAACAGTATCCGTGCAGGTACAAGGGCATTCACACACACACACACACACACACACAGAAACACACACACACACACACACACCTTGATTTACCTCATCTCTTTCAAAGTGCCTTCCCTTCTGCATCTGTACTCGGAATTATTCACCTTCACCACTACTTCAGTAAATATCGAACAGTGATTGCCACTCCAGTGAAAACTGCAATCGACATTGCTTCCTTGCTTAGATTTTTATTTCACTTTTTCTCCAAACTTTGTAAGAAGAACTCCTCCATGAGCTAAAATTTCTGAGTCTTTACATCAAAGGCTTTCTGCAAGTCCCTTAAAGCCTGTTCCTTTGCTGCCTTGCCTTTACTCTCATTCCCTGTGTGCGTTCCTCTTCCCGCCCAGTGGGTTTGTGTGCTCGCCCTTCTAGCTGAGTACCTCGGAGGGATAAATGGCTTACTGTACGAGTTTCTAAAGGGCAAAATGATTCTGTGAGCTTTGTTCACTGCCGAACCTACAATAGTTATGTCAGTTATACAGAAAACTATCAATAATTTGCATTACTAAATTAATTGAACAATAATTTCATAACTTGTAGATAAAGTGCGGGATTTGAGCTCAGAAGTTTAACTCAAAACTTGACTTTGCCTCTCAGAGATTCTCTATACTGTAAGGTGAATATAAAAATTTGCTTTTTATTTTATTACTTATTTATAATTTTATTATGTGGCCAAGGCTGGCCTTGATCATACAAACCTGATGCTACCACTATTCATGTGCTGGGATTGCAGATGTGTGTCACCAACCCAGTAGAAATTAAAATTCCTGCTAGGAAAATTTTAAACTATTTTGAAGATTGGCCTTTTTTTCACCATTGAATAAAATTATCACAACTAAGTAGATGATGATTGCTATTGAATGAATAAATCTATTTTATAAACCAAAAATTTATATACTAGATTCCCTAAGCCACAGCTTGAGGATATTTGGAAATGAGACCTTTGAGAGATATTCACGGTAAGATGAAATCATAAGGATGGTTTTAAACAAAGATGTTGATACTCCTACAAAAACTTTTATCTCTTCTCTCCCAGGAGAGTAGATCTGTCTTTTCTCAGGAAAACAACAAATCATCAGAGGACATAACAAGATAATGGCTTTTTATAAGTCATTATCAAACTTCTAAATCAAGCATATCTTGCCAACACTTCATGCTAGGATTTTCCATGCTCTAGAACTGTGGGACACAAATACCCCATTTAGAAGATTTTGCCATTGTGTATCTATATCTTTTATATTTGCATGTATATGTGTGGCACACATGTTTATGCTTTTGTATGTGCAGAGAGTTGAAGAGGGCATTGGATGCCTCGGGGCTAGAGTTACAGGCGTTTACAAGACGACTGACTTGATAGTGGAGGCTGGGTCCGAACTCTGATCGTCCCAATTGCTCAGAGAGTGCACTTATCCATTTAGCTATCTCTCCAGCTGAAGAAATGTGTCTTATTTAAACCTCCTTCTCTATAATATTTTGGTGCAGTACCTTAAGCTAATATGAACCGCATGAATTCATGCATAAGTGGATGTATAAATGGATGAATAGAAAAGCTGTGTTTTCATAAAATCTGAGTCATCTGTGTACATATCAGGAGAGGAGCAAAGATCCTTTGAATATGTTAGCTATGGTAATCTTTCTAGAGAACTAATTCTTAATATCACATGGTCCAAAATTGCTAAATAGAGTTCCTTAGATGAGATTTACTTTTAAATACAGAAAATAATGGGAAGGATTTAAAAGTATACTAAGAGGCAACAGCCCCAGGAGATGTTTATGGAAGACATTTTATCTGTCTCACCCTCTGTTGCCTCCCATATAAAGTAGCAATGATCACCCTAATATATCTACTTTTTAGCATTACTGTGATAATCAAGTTGACTTCCATTGATAACTAAATGACAATGTAAGTGCCAAGTTTAAATCTCATTAATAATATCACGCCACCAAAAACCCACAGATTAAAGTTTGAAGAGAAGGCACATATTGCTCTTCCAGGAGAGTTTAGTTGGTTCCCAGCACCCATCTTGGATACAAGCACCTGTAACTACAACTCTAGAGGAATCAGCAACTGTGATCTCTGAACACACCTGCAACACAGGCAGATGTAATTAAAATAAAACAAAAAGTTTAAAAACATTTAAATGACACCCTTTGTTTTGAAAATTAAATGTCTTATTTATGGTTTTCTGAACACATACAAACTTACCAAGAACATTAATTGTTCTAAGTCAACAAAGTAATCCAAGAAGTCATAGTCTACAAGAAAGAACCCATTCCACAGAGGCAAAGTGAATTATGGGTGGTCTCAGAGCACACCACTTATACAAATGGATTCTCAACACTGGTCCATGGGTCTGGTTATTGAGCTAGGTCTACCAACACATAAACACATTTTTCTTTTCTTTCTTTCTGATAAGTGCTTTTATTTTTTAACTTTTTTTGTTCTTTATGAATTTCACATGATACACTCCAATCCTAATCCCTCTCCCTGTCCCTCTGCCCTTGCAACCTCCCTTCAAAAGAAAAAAAAAATCATTGTCAAAGCTGTAGTGTATCACAGTTTGTCCCACAATATACCTTTTTGTCCACACTTCTTTTTTTTGCATATGTTCATTGCGATGATTCATTTGTCTGGTTGGAGGCCTCTGGCTTCTGCTACACTAATCATACTGGATCCTCACTCACTAGGACTCCTCTCAGACATTCTGTTGTTGCCCTGCATCATGGATTTTCTTCAGCTTTGGGTCTATAGGACTGGTTTCCTCATGCACTCCAGCAGTTCATTGATAAGGTAAATGTTGGGATTAAGACATGTATTTTATGAATGTCAAACATAGTAGATTCTATTTTGAATGATTCCCTATTTCCTTTATGAGATTCAAGTCAATAAAGACAACATGTGAGAGTTTAGGAAATCTTCTAAAACCTGTAATCTGGGGGTAAATATGTAGCATTTTTATTGACAACTTTCTTCCACATACAATTTAACAAGCAATCCCTTATCAATTGTTAGTGTTTTGTTGTTGTTGTTGTTGTTGTTGTTGTTTGCTAATTTAGATTGACAGAGATCTTCATTGTTATTTCATGGTCCATAATATTTTTTAAAAACTCTTACTATAATATATTTTGTGGTAGCAAACATCAATAGGGGTCTGTGATCCTGCATATTTTGAAACTTGAGAACTGGCATAAAATAACAACTGACAGCCTTGTTTCACATCTGCAAATACTGTTTATTAAGCAAAGTAAGAAAATGAGAGCTCTATGTTGCAGCTAAAACTCAGGAGAAAGAACGGTGATCAAGTATAGAATTTTAAGATGGACTTTGGTCTGTAGTCTGTAACTAGGCACATGGTAGAAGTTAAGAGGAAATTGCTTCACTGAGCCCCATTATTCTGAAGAATTATAAGAGCAAGCAAGGACATTGATGTGCTCATAGCCACATTATTGTTCACATTATATTGATAGCCTAGCCTGACTCCCAGGAATGTATAGTGAATTGCTTATTCAGAGACCAGATGGGTTTCACACTGACACTTTCTATATCTTAAACCTCTTGTTAAGTCTACCTAAATAGAAGGACATGGGGAAAGAAAGGGTAAGTTTTTCTCTCTCTCCAAAAGACTTACCAATTTTTACATTTTCCCCAATCTTATCATTTAAAGATGCCAGTACAATAAGAGAACACACCCCAGGGCTCTTGAGCTTAGTGTGGCAAGGGGTCTGGTATCCCAAGAGCATTCCTATTCTCCTGCTAAGGTTTCCAACTAGGATGTCCCAAAGGAGTTGAGATCATGATACAATTTCAGGATCACAGGGAGCCCAGCTGAGAAGCCTTTCCTCTCAGCATGAGCTCACGGCCTCACACTGTGACTGCCATGCCACCACCATGAACAGATATCTCAATAACCATGGTAAGTAGGCAGATGAAAGCCAGCATTTAGGATTCATCTGCCCAAAATGAAAAATAAGCCAACCTCTGATATTTGCCAAGCCTAGCTCTCCTCTACTGATCAAATGTATTATGCATATGATTTCTGCCACTGATCAGACAATTAAAACCATGGAGAAGAACTCAGGCTTTTCCTGTGGAACACAGTCAGTAAGCTACATTGGTTTAAATATATGATCCTGTTCCAACAATGAAAATTATGGAGATTCAGCTCTCCCTGTGACACATACAAGGTAAATTGAGGTAATAGACTTTTGGGTCTCCAACACTGAAAATCTGGGGACTCTGAGCAAATAGGGATCTTGGGTTCTATTAATATTCTGTCTAAGCTCCACCCCACAATTACCTGGCAACAGCCAGGTATGCCCCTCCCCTGGCCCACTATGAAAGGGGCTGCCTGCCCCTCCTCCCTCTCTCTCTCTCTCTCTCTCTCTCTCTCTCTCTCTCTCTCTCTCTGCCTTTCTTTCTGCCTCTACTACCCCATTAACTCCCATCCTCTACCCTGAATCAACTCTATTCTATACCATGTCTGTGTGTGTTTGGCCCCTCAGGGGAAAGGGTGCCTGGGCATGGGCCCACCTAGCCACCCCCCTCCCCACACACAGCTGTTTATCATTCTCTAAACCCCTTTCTCTCTTTATGAAACCAATATTTTGTGCCCAAAACCCGGGAACAACATGTTCTTATACAACACCCATCCTTCTTTGTTACTGGCTTAGACACAGAAAAAGCCTCAAAATGACTAGGTCTTATTGTTGTCGGCTGATATGCATATAGCCAGATCTATATCCAGACCATTATCCATGTGTGTGTTAGATTCATGGCATAAGTAAAAAGAATCAACCTTTTTCCTTTATCTGTGAGCTGTTCTAAAGGCTGGAGAGACAATGAACAAGCAAACACACATTTCAGAAGGAGACAGAACAAAAACATGGACTTTCAAGTATGTTTTGAGACATGGCTTGCATATTTTTTTGTTTGCTCATCAGTCTGTGGCTAGAAAAGCCAACAGTTTTCTCTTCACCTACTCTCATTTTAAAGCAGACTGCACCCATAACTTCAGCTGTGACTTACTGGTTGCCAGAATTACATAAGGTTTGGTGAAACTGTCAGAGGTGAAAATGGCACTTGGCACCAAGCTCAGTTCAAAAATTCTGGACGTCCAATGATCTGTTTTTTTTTTTCTTTCCATAGAGAGCTCTATGATCTACTAATTCTTCATCAAATCATAATTTGGTCCATTCAGTGTTTTCAGATGTTCTTCAGTGTAGGTCTTTGGGGAGTGTCCTTTCTACTCACCGGTGCCATGCTTAGCAAGATCTGATGCAAAAAAATCACTTCTCCCACATGCCAATTGGCAAACGCTAGGTTTTGTTCAGGCGAACAGATTAGCCCTCTAAGGGTTAATTAGGAAGAGAGCCCCATTCAGAGCCTGGGATTGTTTACTTCAATCGTTTTCATGCAAACTGCCATGTTTCACTTGGGTCCTAATTGTGCCTGATGGACCTATTATTTTGTAATCAGAGCAGTTCCTTGGCTTGCTCTCTAGGGGTTAATTAAATGGATGAGGTAGTGCCCCGGATATTACTAGCAGACAGGACCACTTGAATTTTTCACCAACCGCATTGGAGAGAGTCCCGTTACTATGAACAATCGGGTTTCTCAGCACCAGTGGTGCCGTGCACAGTTGGAGTTTATTAGGTTACTGTACCAAGACAAGCCTGACTGATCCATCAATGCAGTCCTGCCTGGCTTGGCCCTGTTTCCGCTCAAGGAAGGCTAGTGCACTCTAGAAACCCAGCCTGCATACAGACAGCCCTGCCTACAGCAGAAGATGATTCCTGCCCCGGGTTAAATGTGCACAACTCGTGGAAATGCCAGTACCTTCCACCTGAAGGCACTTAGTGGCTAGAAAACCAGCAATCTACCCTGAAACACACTGTACTAAACACAGCAAGAGACCACAATGATTGGTAAGGTGACGAGACATTTCTCTGGCATTTTTCTGCCGCGGCTGCTGCTGCTGCTGGAATCTGACTTTGTGATCCCCATTTCTACCCCTTCGTTTCTTTGTCTCTTCCTACTGAACTTCTAGCTTGTGATTCTTTCGGCAAAATGATCACACATTATTTTGTTTTACGTTATTTGTATTACTATTTTGCAACAAGCCTCCTGGGATTTAATAAGCAGGAGAGAGTGTTGTGTGCTGAGGCGTGAAAGAAGAGAAGGATAAATTCTAGAGTGTAGAGAGCTTTTCTACATGTGGGACAGCTAAGGAAACAGCAAACCCGGACGGACAGGAAGTGTCTGTACCTGAGGTTTTGTTCTCAGCCCCACAGTCTCAGTTAAAGAGAGGGTATTCTGTATGGTGGAGAAGAATCTAAACTATAATCACTGGGAGCTGAGGATAGGGCTTACATCGTGTTTGTGGAGTTAGTTCCTGAGCAGTTTTGTAAGAAAACAGGGCTGTTTGAGAACAGAATGTGTAACTTGAGGGAGGGTGAGCATGAAGCAGGGAAAAGTCCTGAATTCAATTTTTATTTTTTCAGTGTGTGAGTGGAGTGACTTGGGAGGAGTCATTATACTCCTCTTAGTTCCAGTCTCCGTGTCAATGTTGATCTAAAACTATAGATCTACTTTGTGCTATGGGATTGTTGTGAAAAATCTAGCATAATGTGTGGTATATATCACACATTATGCTATATATAGCATAATATTAATAAATTATATTTGTTTATTATAATAATGCATAATAAATATATTATATATCACACAATTTATTATTATATGAAATATCTATGGTTAATAGTTAAATTAATTTGGGCATATATTAATTATATATGCTCACTTAATATATGAATGAAAGACTAACTGTCTTAAATTTTACAAGGTATGGTAAGGATTTATAATTATGTATGAAACAAATTTTAGCAAAGGACGATATTATATTTCTCCATCTCTACATCTAAAAACATATATGTTTCTAGGCTGTGGCCTACAACTTGTAGATTGTTGTAGAAACTAGTCTGCACCTGAGTTCTTTTTGCCTTGCTTCTAATTATTTCATTTCGGTCAGAACAATGTCGCATTATTCCGAACCTGCACATACTTTTCTAGCAATTACTATAAATATAAAATTATCGTAGGTATACAGATTAAAGAAATACATAGATTAAGGAAAACAGTGTAAATAGAAAGTATGCTTGTGGTTGTATAGGACTGGGGATTATGGGAAGGCAGGGGAGGGATAATGACAGTGAGGACTGATAGTTTGCAGAAATTGAAGAGAATGTCGTGATAGTCACATGACCCTATGAAAATGCTGAAAGACTAAGCAAAGCACATTTGTGTAAGACACGTCATGGGCTGAATGTGAGTTACAATTCGATACAACTGTCACTTAAACCTATATTGAGATTTTTTTTTATTCGATATATTTTTTATTTACATTTCAAATGATTTCCCCATTCCTGGCTCCCCACTCCCCAAAAGTCCCATAAATTAAAATCCATATATGTGTCCTTACAAGTTAAAACATGCTGTGATGTTAGCTATATACTAGTGGATAGATGCTTCTAGATGGCAAAAACTAACTCATTAATGAAATATTCTAATGAAACAGAAAGGAAGAAAACACAAGCCTTTCTAAAGGGAAGATCATCACTAACACAGGGGCCACGCCCCACAATGCTCTCGAGGCCCTCAATCCCTGGGAATACAGAACATACTTTAGGGCTGCATCTAAGTTTGAATGTTTCCACATCTCTCTTACTCTTTTCAGATGTGGAAACATTTTTCTTCCATTTTGGCAATCTGTATATTTCAGGAATTAATCCAGCTTACCCCTCCAGAAATCCAAAGTCCTGATCATAAAGACATTCATGCACTGTAGAATACTTCTCATACAGAACCACCCACCGTGCTTATTCCTATTGGGCTTAGATGTTTTATTGGTGGTAGGGTAGTAGTGGTACTATTGCGAGGACTGTGAAAAACATTTTTCTTCTTGTTGTTCATTTTAATTCCTATCCCAACATTGTAAGTAACCTTGTCATGCCCATTTTCTACTAGCAGAATGTGAGACTTGGAAAAATTTAAGCCAAAATTAAAATCGCGGTCATCGATGGTTTTAATCAGTTTGTAGTCTGGTAATGCATAGTTTTCACTTGATTATCTGTGTTTTCACAAAGCTTGAACAAGCACAGAGGCTCCAATGTTCATGGAATGATATCTAGTCAGCTGGGAAAACCTTCCAAGAGAACATAAAAGGGGCACTTAATTACAGTGCCCTGGACCTCAAAATGGGTTTACATTTTATCTTTGCAGGGCTTTCTACCTCTGAGGTTTTCCATATATCAGCTGAAAAATCTTCTTTTTATCATTCAGAAAGCCATAAGATTCTATGCATGTATTCATACATATATATATGTATATATCAATATATGTATGTATCTATTTATATATGATTAATATGATTCATATATATGTGTCATGTATGTATATTTAGGTTATATGTATATAGAGATAGATGTATAGATATATCTCCTAATCAGAAAAAAATGCTTATCCTCTAGAAGGTTAAAAATAAGATTAAAATTAGCCATAATAAACCATTGTTATAAATAATGATTGTAGGAAAGAGCACTGAAAGGAATAATAGCATGTATCCATGTGCCCTTCTCTAGCCTGGGAAGAAGAGAGGAGAGAAAGCTAAGAAAAATAATGGCTTAAAGTTCCTATTGAAAAAGTGTTGTGGGGTGTATGACAGCAAGGAAGAAGAGCATGTGCTTATAAACTGAGCAGTGTGAAGATCATGGTAGTTCTCAAATAACAAGAATCCAGGTTCAAGATCAGCCTAGGGTTCATAGAGTCTGAAGCACCACTTTATGCAGTACATCTTGCACTTGAATCTTAAATATGGTTACTCTGGGCCTGACTCTCTATTCATTTATTCTCCTTTTAGACACTAATGTTTAAATGATATTACACTCAATATATGTGTATAAACCTCAGTCTATATATTGAGCTGACAGAGAGCCAAAGCCTTTCCTTGAGACATGTGAATACAATGTCTTAAACTCCAAAAGTAGACTGCTTAGATTCAGAATTATATAGTTTGGGTAAGTTAAGGAAAAGTCATGAATATTGGGATATATTGAAAATACCATTATAAATGGGTTGCTCATTTAGATTTGTTCTAAAATTGTGTATTCACACAAAGTTTGTTTCTGATAAGAATTTTTTTTAAATAAAAGTCTGATATAGATCCCATAAGCCTGATAAGTTTTTCATATCTGCTTTCTTCTTCGATTCCTGAAGAATAGCACGAAGTCCATGGTGCCCAACATGGTCTGCAAAGGCAAAAGAATTCTGTATAAATGTAATGCCTGATTGTTGGCACTTTGGTCACCCAGTAATATACTTGACACCACAGAGGTAATTCTAACTTTGGGGATGGGTAGCTAAAACTCATAAGAATTACACATTCTTCACAATATTCTTTTGAAGGTTCCTCCCAAGGGCTGGGTGGCTTCAGCGAATCTCTGTGCAGAGCTCGTGTGTTCTAGTCAGGCCTGGGTTTTTCACGTATCAGAGAGTCAACTTCAGACATGAAAGGAAGTTGTGTTGATTCCATGAGCACTGCATACTTATTAAATATAGGAAGAGTTGTTCTCCATGGTAAAAGTACAGAGGCAGGAAAAAATTATGCTCCTAGTATTTCCTATCCACCTATTCCAAAATCAACTACTGAAAACCTACTCTGACCACATACATACTTCAATAAGGCTTACTCTCTTTAATCAAATTATATCCCATGGCTTCAGATAGAACAAAAGTTTTAGGAAACCAAATTTTGAGTATATATCTTGAAATAAAATAATTAAAAAGTTAAACTGATAACAGATTTGGTTATCAAATGGTAGTTTCTTCCTATCCATCTGTGAAACCTGACTTAAACTCAAAAGTAAGCATAAGCTGCTCTGTTTATGATGCAGATGGAATTTTTTAGAAAACACTGAAGCTCTTGAAGTCAATGAAAAGTCCAACTCAGAAACCACAAAACCATCCCACAAAATGTTTCATGGTTTAGTAAGGATGAACCTTGCACTCCTTCCAAGAGCTCCCAAGTTTCATTCAAATAGACTTACTGCTAATGACATTAGATTTAACACATATTAATACAAAATGTTATTTAAGTAACTGTGCTTTAAATCTCTCAGAACCTATAACTAGAAATTGATAGAATCACCTTGAGCAAGCATTTCTCACCACCTGGTCATGATGGAACAGGTTTACAGTAAGCAGTGCCGAAACAAACAAACAAACAAAATCTATTTAGTGACCACAGAAGCTACAGCACAAGTTCTAGGCCTTACCCTCATACATAAGAACTCTCTATTATTAAGGAATTATCAACAAGAATACAAGATACTATTCCAGCTTGTACATGAATTTCAATGACAAAAAAAAAACTAGACAAGATTTTTCAGCATTTTACTGTAAAATGATGGGTTAAAAATTAGCTTCAGTTTGAAAGGCAATGTAGTATAAGCTTTGTGTTTTCATGAGAAGGTAAATTAAATTTTGGTATAACCTCATGAACAATGCTCACATTTAAGAGGCAAAAGAAATTGCCTTAAATTACCACAGACTGGAAGTATTGGGAATGCATTAAAAGAAACAAAACAAAGAAGAAAACATGTAGAAGTGCTCAGATCACTGGAAAGGCTATATTTCTAAAAATGCCAGCATGGAGGTTGAAAGTTTAGGTTTTGCGTATACAGAGAGTTAATGAAAATTAAATCCCATTGATTGTTTTAACCTGTATATGTTATCCTACCTATGATTTGGCATCCACAAATAAGGTCAATGTAGATTTCTGCTTTAAATTTGTAAACATATTTCTTTAAAACCACTTCACCAAGAGGAAGACAAACTAAATATCATTTTTTATTTTATTTTATTTTTTGAAGTGCAGAAAGGAGAAAATTATATAAACCATTTAAGTATACTGCTTCAAATAGATAGATAGATGGATGGATAGATAGATAGATAGATAGATAGATAGATAGATAGATAGATAGACAGGCAGACAGATGATACATAGATATTATGGAACCTTAAACTTCATCTGGTAAATATAGCACATTAATGGTTAAATTCTGTAGTGTATGTTATGTTGGTTAAGTCATGGATAAGAAAGTTGTGTGTGTGTATGTCTATATAGCAAAAACACTTGTGAATACATAGCAATTCTCTCTTACATTTTTCTACTTCTGCACATCTTTCCACTAAAGATCTTTCACTTTCTAAGTGAAAGTGTTAAAAAAAAAATAGTCAGGAAAATGAAAACTACGGAAAAGCAAAGGTGCATTGAGAGCCTATCACTGACTGAACTGAAGAATAGAATGTGAGGTGATGTTCCAGGTGTCCCTTGTGTCTTTTTTTCATACTTTGTCTTTCATCGTCAGTATTTCTATTACTGACTGATAACAAGAAAAGAAAAGACCAGATCACCTAGTGATCTCTCAGGCTGAACCCTTGATTTCTACAGCAGATTCCTTTCCATCTCTGCCACAGGCTCCATCCCCACATCATCCTTATACACAGATCTATTCAGTCATCAATGCTACACCTCAGGTCTGCTTCTGTTAGCTGCCTCACAACTTGTCATTACGATTCAGTGAATCCAGCATCTACAGGAGGAGTAAGCTATGGTTTCCTTGTGTAAGAGATGAGGCCAGCTACTGTGAAAATGTCTCAAGTAAGTATGCATTGACAATTAGAAGAGGCAATGTTCTCACTCAACTAGCAGACAGGTCAGATATGTTCTATGGCTCCTACAGGCAAGATGGTCACAAGCATGCCTTTGGATAAATCTTATGAGCATTCACAGCATGATCATCTAGAAATAGTGAACCTTTTTGTTTGTTTGTTTTTTGTTTTTTGGTTTTTTGTTTGTTTGTTTGTTTTTGTTTTTGTTTTTGTTTTTGTTTTTTGAGACAGGGTTTCTCTGTGTAGCCCTGGCTGTCCTGGAACTCACTCTGTAGACCAGGCTGGCCTCGAACTCAGAAATCCGCCTGCCTCTGCCTCCCAAGTGCTGGGATTACAGGTGTGCGCCACCACGCCCGGCTAATAGTGAACCTTTTAAAGTGTGATAACGTTGGAAATTTGAGTTTCACTTTCCTTATTTCTAAAATGGATGTTAACCCATTCGTGTAACATATTTATTAGTATATGCATTGTGAGATATATGTCAAGCATAGATTAAAATGTGATTACAAATAGACATCAACAACTGAAAACTAGTATTAAACACAGATTATATAGTGCAGTCCTTCAATGTTGATCATGGTTATTGTTAATTAATTGCTATTTCCATTTGCTTATCTTTTCTGTGGCTATTTGTTGAAACCAATAAAAACAATGATAATGATAGGGTTCCACAGTCTCCAATTAGATGGCAAGCAGTTCATGGTCAGAAGACACGATTGTATCTGTCTTAATTATCCTGGTTGGATTCTTTCTCATAACTATCTGTTATAGCCCCCACTTTATGAATACTAGTATCTAATCCTTGATATAGACTACTAAATCTCATGGTGAAGCCTAAATACAAGATTATTTTTAAATTATCCACATGATCTTGTTTTGTAGCCAGGCCAAGTGTCAGTTTCTAACTGACATGTTCAGTTTGCCATAGTAATCTGATTTTAAATACCTGCAGCCCTCTATGATAGTCTAGGGAAGAATACCACATTTAGGTTCTTTCCAGTTTGGATTATTTTACAATTTTACCAGATTCATTTTCTATACTATTGCTTTTTATAAAACACAGATTAAGTAACCAGTATTTACGAAGCTATATATTGTTCACTCCATGGTCTTTTGTAATGCCAGTAATTTCAGAATGCCAGTGTTTGCGTCTGTGACTGTATTTCCTGACAGCAGTTTTCCATATTCTCCTTCTAGCCCTCTCCCTGATTTATTTCTTCTACATGAGTTACAATCTCTGCTTCTCCACTATCTACTTTCCTTTCACTCTCAGGACTTATCACAGTTGTTACATACAGTATATAGATAGCATATGTTCTGTGAAAGCTTTCCAATGGCAAGTGAAATTATAGGTCTACCCAATGACTTCCATAAATAACTTGTTTCCCTTTCTCGGGTAAGCTGGTCAAATGTCCTTGTGTGTTTACCAGTCTGTGTTCCTTTCTACATTCTAAATTCCATGTGTAAGTACTAGAGGCATACCTGTACCAATCACCATTGTAGCGCCATGTTCTAACTTGGTCAAAGTACACAGTAGGTGGTCAGTAAATGTCTGTTTAATTAACTTTTAACATTACATTTATTGGTTGTAGGGGGCACAGTGCACGTGTGGAGGTCAGAGGGCAACTTATACCACTGACTTCCACCATTTTACCATGTAAGTTCTAGGGATAATTCAGGTTTGGCATGAACACCTTTACTCACTGAGCAATCTGGCCAGTCCTGGGCAAGTGGTTTTATTTGTGCACATGTATAATAAGTGACAATTCCCTAGATGTGGCAAGCTCAAATAACCTTCACATTAAATGTTCTCATAATTGATCACTGACCTTGAATGTATTATAGAAAGATGTTCCTGTTCTCATTTATTATATGTGATTCCTTAAGCAAACACTTTGCTCTTTGAACTTTAATTTGAAACTAGGAGGAAAACTTAGAAATGTGTAGCATAGATTTTTTTCCTGATTCTAAGTGCTTTTTGCTGCCACAGTTTTAATGACATAACATTACATATTCATCAGCAAGATTCATGTACAAAGATGGGAGTTTCTGCACTTCCAGGTAAAACATTGTCTGGGCTACCTATGGCCCACTGTGATGCATCTCTGGGAACTGGTGGGCTCTGCACTAAGATCTCAAGGCTTCAGTGTGCTCTTTGGCTTCTTAGAAGCTCTCACATTCCCCAGATTAGATCTACCTCCTATGCATGAGTTGTGAGTGATATGATTTGTTTTGAAGCAGAAATAATGTTGTTCAAATGATAGCATAATAAACTAGTCATTACTTCTAATTGCTGCCATTAGCACTTTAAATTTCCATTCTCCAGGATTATTGTTGTTTCCATTAAGCAGCTCTGTTCTACTTTGTCAAAGATCAAGATGCCATAGGAATATGTTTGGGTTGTCTTTTTCAGAATATGTGATTTTGCTGTTGAATTCACGGCAGAGAACTGTGCGCCTCTTTACTGAATTAAAATTTAAATCTGGAATGCTAGCTGGGCTCAATCTACCCACTGCTGATTTTGAAGCTCCTTAGCATATCAAAATGATAAGAGCATACAGAACAAACACAGTGCAGGAGACAACACGAACTATGAAGGGAGAGGATGCATGGACTCCTGGGTAGTGTCTACAGAGTCCTGGGCAATTGTGACTTTGAATATTCTATGCTTATTTTTATCATTAGATACAAAAAATCTCAGCATTCTGCTATGCATACTATGTCTCAGACTCTCTTGTATATCTTTGGAGAGAATGTGTACCCTGATTTTTGTTTCATTTTTTATGAAAGATAATCTCTGTACTCTTGATCCATTTCCGGCTTAATCAAATCACCTTGCAATTTCCTCAAATGTCTGTGATTCAGGGTTAGTGGAAAGAATAGTTAAAAAGAGAAAAAATGTGCACCGTGTAAGGATATGGTTGGCATCCAGCAAAAGTATCAGTCAGGATACTTTTTGAAGTCTCATCAACTCTCCCTTTCAGGGTTATCTTGAAGACTGAATGAGATCATAAGTGAAGTATGAATGAGATCATTAGGATATAATCAGCCCCAAGATGGCTGCTTTGTTAACTTCTATAGCTCTACTTCCTTGAAGAGTGCCTGCTGTAAACAAGTACATGTTTACACATGCAAGCTATCAGCCATAATAATTGACACATAGGACTACTGGAATATAATAATAAAAACTGGTAATTATCTTCCAAAATCAGGGTTAAGGGGACATATAATCTATTAAGCAGACAAGATTTAAGAACAGAGATTGCTATGGGGAATCATTTGAGAATAGTTTAACTTTTTATTGGAGATGCATGGATTGTGTTTTTCACACTTGTGGTAATAGTATGTCTATCATTTTTGTAGGCTAAAAGCTATACTGTTACTGTTCTATTGCTATGATGAATGAATATACTGATAACCAAGGCAACTAACAAAATAAAGCATTTAATTAGGGCACTGCTTGCAGTTTCAGAAGGTGAGGCCATTACTGTCATGGAAGAGAATATGAGGGCAGACAAACAAGGACACATAATGCATGGAATCTACAGAAGTAGCCGAGAACTTATATATCATCCACAAAATGTAGGGAGAGAAACAGCCTGACATTGGCTTTTGAAACCTCTTCCAGCACGGTCACTCAGACTCCAACAGGACTATACCTCCCAGTGCTTCCCAACCAGCTTCACTAACTGGGAACCAAATATTCAAACATATGAGCCTATGGGGAAATCTTTATTCAAACAACAACAACTGGTTACAGGTTTTGTACTTGTGACACCAACAATTTCAATCTCTACAATCCAATATCTTAACATGACTACCTAACACAGAACTTTGTTAACAATTATAGATTTTAAACATTCTGGGTAATGAGAGAGAGAGAGAGAGAGAGAGAGAGAGAGAGAGCATAGGGAAGACATTGGATTAGACAAAGAGATGAGCTAAAATATGGAATGGAGCGGAGGGCCCAGAACAGCCATCTGTACTTTTCACTGGGATAATATTGAACACACATCTTGCATAGCATCTGCCTCAGTCTGTCTTTTCAACTATTTCCTTAGAACATTAAAATCTTTAAATTAACAGAAAATACAAAAAAATTAAAGTGTGAAGGTGCATGGTAGTGTATGTCTGTAATGCTTCTAGGAGGTAGAAGCAGAGGTAGGAGACTCAGCTACAAAACAAGTTGAGGAATAGCCAAAACTACACAAGCCACCTCCTCAAAACCTCCAACAAAACAAGGAAACAAGGATACAAAAACAATAAAAATATTTTTCAACCTAAAATCACTCCATTGAATATTTTCTATATCCACATATGACCCATGTCTGCATATAGTCATAATATTCGCATGTATGAAATATAAAAATACTTTAAAATTATTGATACCTTGATCTCTGTTTTAGTTATTTCCCTATCTGTGTCTGAATATCCAGGGCTCTTCTATATAGTGGAAATAGCATCAGTATGCCTGAGACACTTGACAGTGAAGGGACAGTAACTATTTATGGGTCACTTCCAAGTTTTCAGATTTATGTCATTTTAACAGCCTGGAGTTGGATGAAGGTTCAATACCTAATCACTGATCATGCATTTTACTCATAGTCTCATCTTGTCTTATTAGTTTCTTTGTTCTTTAACTTTTTTTGATTATTTGTGAGTTTCACATCATGCACCCCAAATCCTTCTCATCTCTCAATCCCTTGGTATTTGCCCTCTGCCCTTGCAAACTTCTCCTCAAGGGAAAAAAGTAGTCATTTTAGAAGCCGTAGTATCTAAAGTATGTCCAACAGTATATCCTTTTTCCATACATCTTTACCTGCAAATGTTCACTGCTATGAGTCATTGTTCTGGTTTGAGGCCTCTAGCTCCGACTACATTATCGATACTGGATCCTTACTGGGACTTCTCATTAACTCCAGCATTTCCTGCTCTTCTGTGTTGGGAAGATGGTAGAGCTTTGGATTTGTAGGATTAGACTCTTTGATCACTCCAGCAGTTAATAGAAGGGGTAGATGTTGGGGTGGGCCAACTCAAAGTCCTGGATTTGTTCCTACATAGTAACTGAGTTGGTCAACTCATCAACTCTCCCCAACCCACACCACCAGGGTAGGCTCTCAGGCACTGCCCTTACACAAGTGCAGCATCAGGCAAGGGGCAGGACTAGCTCACTTAGCCCTACTCCAGCAGGGCCCAGTCTATTGTGCTGCCAGACTAGGTCTGCATCTGGACACAGGTGGGGCCTGCTCTGTACAGTGCTCAGACATCAACATGGCCCCAAGAAGCAGCCTAGACCAGGGATGTCTGCATGACTTTTGGTGGTAACAGACTCCTGCTACTGCAGGGTCAAGGACCCAGTCATGGCCCTTGGTAGCAGCACAGAGCAGGACCTCATCATGACTTTAGGTGACATCACCTGCTACTCACATCAGACAGGTTGGTCACAAACCTCAAGTCTCCAGTTCTGCCTTTCTTCATTATGTACATACCCTTCCTCTTCTCTTCCTCCTCCATCTCTCCACCACTTAACTGTTAATCTTCATGGCATGCAATACCATTAAGTGTCCAGGGTTATATCAGGAGTGTTATGCACCACAAAGCCATATGATACCAGGATTGCTGAACTGAGGTGTTGTCTCAGGCTTGCTTTTCCCACCCTAGCTATATAAAACCAGTTTGAGGTTGGTCTGCAGCTTGCTCTGCCTGCCCAGGATGTATGATACCACTCAATATTGATTTACCCTTAACTTTTTATTTTTCATGAAATCAATATTTGAGAACATTCCAGATTTTCTTGAAGTATAGTTGTAGGACTATTATTTGTTATGTTTTAAGGGTGTTTGTTTGTTCATTTCCTTGTTCACTCTTACTTTCCTAAAAGACCAGGTAGGCAAACTTAACCAGACTGCACTTTATTCTTGGCATTCCTACCAATATGCAAATTATTTACAAACATAAGTTTGTACAAATTGCATACACAGGTGAGTTGTGGTTTATGGTATCATAAGGCCACACACACTCTTGTCTGAGGGATATTTCTCCATCAATTACCTCATTTCCATTCAAATCTCAGGCCTTGACCACATCCTCCAGAACTATTAGATCTTCCTCACTGTTTGACCTATTAGTTTGCAGTCTTAGGCCCTTTAACTCAAATTGAAACCTGTCTTCAGGATAATCCATTTAAACAGCAGCCAAGATCATGTCATTCCTTGATTAGAGACCTTCAGAGGATTCAAAGTCTTATAGGATGGAGACCCAGCCCTTTAGACAAATAAAAAAGACCATCATGCTTTGTCTCTGCCTTTCAGTTCATCCTGCATTATGTCTGTTATCACAAGAGCTAGAAAACCCTTCAAGTGTCTGAGTACTTTCCATTTGTTAGTCTTGGGGATAAATAAATTTATCTGGATCTTACCTGTACAAAACCATAAATACTAGAACAAAAACTTTGATAGGAATCAAAAGCTCTTGATTTCGTCCTTCAAGGCATTCCCACTAGCCACATTATTTTTTACCTTTATGCCTTCTATGTAGACAATGCTCTTCCTCCAACTCTCGCCTTCTACCCAGTTAATTCTTCTTAACTGTGTAATTCAGAAATGATATCTAATATTACTTCCTACAATGAGTTAAGTTTGAAAGTTGCATTCAAATAAATTGTCCTAGCATAACTCTAGTAATGTGTATAGTATGCTATAATTTATGCCTGCACATAACATTTCTTATACACCACCAAAACTAGCATCTTAGTGTGCTCTCTTTTTATATCTACAAATCACCCAAGGTATCAGGTCAGTAGACATTGGCAGGATGAGAAGAAGATGACTATTGCCATGGACCCCAAAACTTTAAAGCCACAGTTGTGTTGGGTTTTCTAATACAACTAAATGAGAAAAGTACTATAGATACCTAATAGTGTTCATACATGAGGCCAAAAAAAATTGTTACCTAACTGGACTTTAAAATCACTTATTTATAGTAGAATTGATATAAAACTTATGAGGAATATAGCTTGAAAATGATTTTATTTTTTTCATTCTATTGAAAATAGATTCTCTTCTCAGGTAATATCTCGGTTATAGTTTCCCTCTCTCTATTCCTCCCAGTTCCTCCCTTTCTTCCCTCTCATTCTCATTGCATACACCCCCTTCTGTCTCTCATTAGGAAAGAACAGACTTCTAAGAATAGCCTCCTACTAAGCAGGCCTTTAATTCATCTAGACCATTGTATGTTGTCTCTAAGATGTAAGTACCATTATTGCACCATTGGGGATATATTTCCATGCTGTGGTTCATACAATTTGCTAGTGTTGCTGTTTTTCTTTTTAAAAAGTTTTTTATTGGCTTTTTGAGAGTTGTCAACAATATGTCTTGATTATATTCACCTACCCAAATGCATCTAGTTCCAGCTTCTGTTCATACCCATTCAACTTTGTGTTTTCCTTTTGAGGTTTATTTATTTTTATACTTACCAACTCCAATTTATGCTACCCATAGACTCTTGAATAAGTGGTCCTCTATATTAGAGTGTGATAAACTTACCAGGAGCTACACTAAATTAAAAAAAAAAACTCACATTTTTGCTTTCAGCAGCTATCAATGTTCAGTAGCTCCTTGGCCAAGGGTGGGGCTTCATACTCTCCTCCCCTTTCTATGCTAGAATTAATTTCTGGCTTGTGTTTGCATAAGTTTCACACAGACTGCCACAAATGCTATGAGTTCATATATACAAGCTTCCCCCCTGTGACTCTAAGACACTGTTCTCTTGTAGTAATCTACTGCCTGTGACTGTTAAGATTTTCTCTCCCTATTATTGAAAATTATTTTGAAGCCATAGGAGAAAGTATGATATAGATATCCTCTTTAGGGCCAAATAATTTTTCCATCCTCTGATTCTCTACATCTTGCCTCTATGTTAATCACCATTCACTAAAATTCAGGATCTACATTTATATGTACTGTATGCATATCTACATCACTATCACACCTTACCTTCCGTCCTCTCCTCACTACTGTCCCTCCCTCTCATCTCCCCACTTGCCATTATTTTAATTAAATAACTTCAAATAAGTGCAGGCCCCTTTACTCTTTTCTCATTCACTGTACATCTGTTTTTCTCTGTTTTTAATAAAACAACTCACATTTTCTAAATATGATATGAGCTCAGCATTTACCTAATCGCAGTTATGTGTACTATCTCATTACATATGTGGAACCACTGCTGCCATTACAGGGTGCTAATGCCTACATAGAGACTGATGTATAGACTGATTATTCCAGAACCATGTGGCTGTTCATTTACAGGCTGTCATTTACATGAAGAGCTGTCTTGACTCCACGGGACATGGTCTTTATAACCACCCTCTGCTTCTTAAAATTATAGGTTATGAAGATAATGTAGTTTAATAAGATTCAGTGAAAACTTTGTGTGCTAAAGTCAGTAGTTCAATTCTATAAGAAGAAAACAATTATCTCTTTAAGTGTGGAAAGGATCAGCTTGCTTGTAGGTTTCTCATTGCTTTTGGAGAACTGCCTTGCGAAACTGAGAACTACCTTCCGTAAGCATATGGCAAGCTCACACCAAAGAAAGGCAGATATTTCACAGAGAGAGCCAGGAATTTCAAGAGAAATTTAGCTATATCTCAGATGGCAGTGAGGTAGGGTTGTTCTTACAAGCACAGAAGTCTAAATTTTATACAGAAAAAAGGAGTAAAAGCATTCCTGATGACAACAGAGTCCTCGATACTTTATTAACCCTCTGGGTAAAGAAGGAGCTTAGATTCCTTACCCTCTGTTTAAGATTCCCAGTTAAGAGTACATTTTCTCTGCTGTGTCCTGTAACTCTCCTCTATTGTGTACTTAGAACACATTTTCATAAAAATTTCTTTAAGTCTAGTAGTGATTCTCAGCCGCATGTTAATATATATGTGATATGAGCTTGTGAAAAGAGAGGGCATCCAGTCAATAGCACTCAGTACACTCTCAGCTCCACATTTTGAGGCTAGGAGTTTTATCCCAGGCTACAGAAGAGCTGAATGTAAAAGAGGTATATGAACTGAATGGTTCAGGAGCAGAAAGGATATATGTGAAAGAACTGAAAGAGAGAAAAAATAGATGTATAGTAAACACAGTTTTTTAAGGAGGCAGAGTCTGCTTTGGTGAAATAGTTAAGCACTGACCTGTCTAACAATTAAGTTGATCTCTTTGAAATTCTATGTCTTATCATATAAGGGCAGAGTCCTATAGTTACCAAAAAGATATTCCTAAATTCCAAAGCAAATTAACTAAGATTTGTTGTCCTTAAGCAACAGCAGCCAGAAACGTCAGTGATAGAATCTCAAATTGCTGGACTCCTTAGCTTACTGAGTCAGAAAGCAAGGCTCACCCCCATCTGTTTTGAATAAGCTTCCTAAGTAACTATTGATGCACATTAGAGTTTGAGAACCACCAACCTTGATAAATTTGTTCTTATTTATTTATGCATTTATTTATTTATTATTTTTATCAAGTCTTTGAAAATTTTACATAATGTGTTTGTGTTCATAACCCTCTGCCAACACCTCCAGATCTATCCTCCCCTTCCCTGGTCTACTCAACTTCCATTCCTTCTCCTCTTTTAATAGTTTCTATACTCATCTCTAACTCATCCTGCCCATAGAGCTTTCTCTGTATTTGACATTCAAACTACCAGAGGCCACACCTTTAAAGAAAACTTACTTTCCATCTCCCAGCAGTTATCAGTTACCAGTAGCTGCTCATCTAGAGGTGAGACTCTGTGCCCATTTCCCTTTCCCATGCAGGGAGTACACTTTAATATCAATCAATTTACTATTTATTGTCCTATGGCTATAAGGACAGTCAGTTAATACTTAGTTAATAGAATAGCCAAGTCAATAGAATTGACAAGTTAATAGAACAACCAAAATGGATCCTAATACTAAGAGGTTTCATTCAATAAATGGCTTTATGGCACAAACATCAAGCTGAATCTTAGCATCACATGTACCAACAAACGCCACCAGGCTGTGCTCACCCCTGGAGACATTGACAAATGAGCAGCATCATATACCTCATCACCCCTTCTTAAGGACAGAACAAGGAATAAAGAAACATCTGAGTTGACATATCATTTTTACCATCTTTTCACCATCATCAAATTGAATTGAAATCTTCCAGAGATGAATCACACTAGATAGGGAAAGTACTTTGATTCCTTCTAGCTAGGGGACAAATGATGTTGAATTCCTCTTGCCACTCATACATATTCATCCCACGGTGCTGTGGATGTTTTAACATTTAACGCTGTGTCTCATCTTTTTATATTCTTGATACTTAGCACGATATCTGTGTGCTCAGTCATTGCTCATTAAACATAATGTATTCAATTTGGTAAATTCTTCAGGTTAAAAAAATGATCAAATAACTAAGTATTACCATTAGTAAAATAAAATAAAACAGAGAATAGAATGATCCCCTTGGCACCACAATCAGAAACACATTTTAGAGTGACAAATTGATTATTCTCACAATATCTAACTTCATTTTACATGGTTATCATATAAATAAAATTGTGAGTTCTTTTTTTCCTTCATCCATGTGTATTGGTGGATAAAATTACATAGGAAACTTAAACATACAAAGACAGTGCAGCTTGTTCAGTTCTAGAGCTAACTTGATTTTTGTAATCATTTTACTTGTTAATGGAAAAACTAAAACTTCATTCTCTGTATCAGGACCCCCTTTCAGTTTAATCCGTTCACCTGTTGTCTTAGTGAATTTTCTATTACTTTGCAGAGACACTATGAGCAAAGCAACTTCTAAAACACAGCGTTTAATTGGGGCTTCCTTACAGCTTCAGAGGGTTAGTTCATTATTTTCTTGGTGGGCGCATGGCACCAGGCAGCAGCTATGGCATTGGAGTAATAATTGAGAGCGTGTATATTATCCACAAGTTATAGACTGAGAGAGCAAGAGTGCTCCTGGGCCTGACCATACAGCGCACCTTCAGTGACACAACTACTCCAAGGTCATATCTTCTAATCCTTCCCCTAAACAGTTCTACCAACTAGAGACCAATCATTCAAACCTATGAACCTAAGGGAGTCATTCTCATCCAAACCACCACATCTGTGAAATGAAGAATACAGTTCAAGATAATACTTTTCCTCTCTTTCCTGTCTCCCTCCCTTCCTTTTTTCTCCCTTCATTGCTCCCTTCCTGTTCTATTACCCCTACCCATCCCATACCTCCCTCCCTTTCTCCCTTTTTTCTCTCCCTCTTTTCCTCTCTCCTTGTCTCCTTCTCCCTGCCTCCTCCTTTCCTTCCCCATGCCATGCACTGCAGTTAACTGCTGTATGTTTTAGGTTTCCATCCTTCTCCACACTTGTTTGCAGGATGGAATCGAGAGGAGGGGGTTGTTTTGTTGAAGACTTGCACTAAAAATAAACAGATAAAAATGTTTATGCGGAGAATATGGTGACTGGAGTAAAGAGTCTTCTATTTCTCTCCTGTCCTACACCCACACTTACCCACAGGCATGTGCAGGATTTGACCAGAGTCAGGCAACTGGTTTAACAGTCATTTCTTCTGCCATCTTAATCAGCCAATTTTAGGTCATTGTCCCTATATGTGGTCCTAAAGAAAAGATGGGATCTTTATTTCCATGTGAAGAAAGAGAGATGCACCTTTTTAAATCTATCTTTGCCACATATGAAAAAGTCTATACTTGAAATCTTTGTTCAAGAGAAAACAAAATGTGTGCCTTTCACCTGCTTCAAACTCTTCTTTCCTCTTACTTGAAATTCTTACTCCTACCTCTCTCTAGGCAGTGACCTTCTCTTCAGCAACATAAATAGATTATTTCCTCTTGTCATCTGGTTAGAGACACCACAGTATTCTGCTTATTCTGTGCTTTCTAAAACTGGAGTTGGAGAAGTGTAGGGATAGCTCAGTAGTTAGGAGCAATTCCTGCTCTTCAGTTCTCAGTATTTATGTCAATACAAGATCTGAAAACCTCTTCTTACCTTCATGTGTTCCTGCACACATGCCATATATGTACAGACTCACATAGATAAATCTTTAAAAAGAAAAATGTGAAACTTATTTTATAAGGACACAATATTTATATAAGAAAGTATTGCAAGCTCTGTTTCAAAATACTTATTATCATACTTGGGAAAGTTGTATCAAAACCCAGTTATACTACACTGTTTTATTTTGAATGCTGTCATAGGCTCCTTAGATTGGTATCATTCCCATTTTACAAATGGTATATGAAGCTCCAAAAATAACTTGCTCTATTTTTCCCAAAGTAACATTCCTTCAACTACATTATGAGCAATATTCAGTCAAATGAATGAACAAAGGTTTATATCCAAAGTTGGGTAACCAGTCTTCCACACATGTTGATGCAAAAGATAAACCAATAACCAGCCGAAATGTTATAATCTTTGGTAGTTCTTAGTTCAAACATAATGTAAAATTTGAAAAGAAATCCTCAAGCAGGGAAAGGTGAACACTGATCCAATGGGCAATTGATAATTATAAGAAGATGTTTATTTCACAAGAGCTATAGACTTCAGAGCACTCTTAAGATACAAGTATTTCATTGTTGTAGGGGAAGAAAAATTATCCTTGGACTGTTTTGATCTCAGTGGAGGAAGGGGAGTGTGCGTGGGGACGGGGGAGGAAAGCTCATCAGATAGAACAAGACAAGTCACCTGTCAATCATTTGTGAGTCTCAGTGATACCATCCTTTGCTTATGTTTGAAATGATCTACTAAACAATGGTTACTGAAACTGAAACAACTAGACCTCCTTCTTTGCACTCCACATTCTGAGCATATTCTTTCTCAAAATCTATGAAGTACACACACATTTTCATGACTTCAGTCTCACTATGCTTTTTGACAGCCTCTGCATCAGCTGCCACATTCCTCTTCCACACTACCCACCACATTGATGCAAACTTCTTCAGGCAAACTTGTTTCTCACTGTTGGGTTTAAAAGAGGTACTCCATTATCCTAAGTAGAGTGAGTATGTATATTTGGGCATGTACCTACATGCACCTATGCACATGCATGTGTGTGTGTTCCTGCATGTATGTGCATGTGCATGAACACCCAGAGCACATAGTCAATATAACTAGCTAGTGGGCACAATGGTTCTGTGAATTAGACCTTGCCAGAGCATCATTATCCCACTCTGGGCTTCAGTATCATCATGTATTTGAGAAAGCGTTTCTCCTGCCAGGCAGGAAGGAAATTTAAAAATTAGTGGCAGCTTCCAATGCCTAGGAGACATACACTGACATCTTCTCCTGACTCACTGACAAAGCCCGGCTGTCCTGTAGAGTGTCTCATTAACACTAGGGGCTTTGCCAGGCAGGGTGTCCAAATTTACGTGTGTGTGATATCTGGGCATGGTTTTTATTTAATCCATAAAATGTACTGAACTCACATTGCATTAGCCCCCTAAAGTGCACTTGTATTCTGAAGAATGTTTATACTATTTCCCGTATACTTTTTACCCAGTGTTATGGAAATACATATCTGTAAAATCCATAAACAAAAAGAGGCACTAATTCATTAATAACTCTGAAACTCAGAATTATGAAGAATTATTACTTATATAATTACTAATATTTGTAAATGGGAGAGGGGAATAGTAAAATAGCATACAAAGGGAAAGGGGGAAGAACAAGCATCTGAGATATTATTTATAACAGATTATGAATAAAGCAAGTCTTATCATTTTGAGATTCCAGTAGGATTCTGAAATGGAGACAAAAACCACTGAAAAATAGATTAAAGGTGTGAATTTTTCCAAAAGGCCCATGATTAAATTTAAAGTATAACAGAAAAAAATACTCCCAGAATTTTACAGCTTTCTTTTATACTCTGAACATGTTAATGCCAGGCTTGCGGATGAAGGATGCTGGCCTTTGGTTAGGTCACTTCCTCTCCTGTAACTTCTCTTCCCAGTTCTAGGGGGACATGCAGCACGTCATTAAAAATGTCTACATGACAGTCAGGCAAAGACAGCTCATTGCCAAATTGTCAGCATATACCAGTGACTTTTCTGTGTCCTCTCCCAAATGTATCACTGGCCTTGTCAGTTTTATACAACCCGACAATTCAAGACAAAGCAGACTGATGTCTTTAGCCTTGATCAAAAGATAACAAGTTGAAGGTGGCAATGGTAGTCCCGATTAGCAGGTATTATTATTGAGATAAGTCTACTCTGGTACTGGTAAGAGCAATACTTATCAGGAGTGTGTGAGTGTTAAAACAGAATCAAAGGAAAGAGGCACCTGTAAATCCTGCCTCACTGTATCTTCAGGGTTTCCCAATCTATGAAGCAGTATTTATACTACTGCTGAACTAGGTGCCATGCACATTTTACTTAAATGAATCTTTAAAAAAATGCATTGTGGAAATTTTATCATCCCCATTGTACAGATGAGAAAAGTATGTAAGAGAAAGTCAGCTTCAAAGCATCTGCTCTTTGTACTGCTCCTCACTGACTCTGTAACCAGAGAGAGAGAGAGAGAGAGAGAGAGAGAGAGAGTACTAACAGATGTAATACATTTTAAAAGATCTCTTCCAGACAGCGTGAGGTTAGAGACCTTCAAACTCACTATAGTTATAACTACAAACTTGCATGTTCATGTAGAATGACATGACATGGACAGGCAGAACTGTAGACTTTATAATTTGCTACTGTTTGTGTGGTCCTGAGTATGAAATACCTTAGTTGCCTGGATTCAAAAAAATGGGGAGGATTTGATTAGATCTGAAATTTTTAAGTGATCCCTTTCCTTTGTGATTTTTCTCTCTTTTTGGATGATAGATTGCAAATTTAAATCAGCACTGCAATTTTCCAAAATATGATGTTCAGGTAGCCTGGGTATTTAAAAGATACCACAATGGCTCTCTATTCTGGTCTCTCTCTCTCTCTCTCTCTCTCTCTCTCTCTCTCTCTCTCTCTCTCTCTCTTCTCTCTCTGTCTGTCTCACACACACACACACACACACACACATTCCCTCCCTCCCTAACACTTCACATTTTCTTATTCAAAGAACAACAAATTCAGAATAGATTTCATACACACAATACAGGAGAAAGAAATAGTTGTAGACAATCCTGCTACACAGCACAGTTTGAACATGAGATAGCAGTGTACCTTGTCTGTCCACTCCTGTCTTCTCTGACTCCTTGCGATGGTCTGAATATGAATCCAGAGCTTGTCTGCTTTGGGGTGATTTTGTATAGGCTTTTCCTGCCTCCAGATTCTATGGAAGCACAGCTAAGGAGTTTGAGTAGAGAGTGAATCAGAATTAGGTACAGATGTGCCATGTCTGGGGTGTCTTTCAAGGGACCCTTATAGGGTCTTCCTATAAACACTAGTGGAATTTATTTTTAATTCTATTGATTTAGACTCAGGGTGTTGGTTTCCCTTTGTTTTGTTCAGGGCTTGGGATTGAACTTCAGGCTTCACATGCTGGACAAGTGGACATCTACTCCGGCAGAGTAGATTTTATATAGAAATCCCAGTGGTACTGTGGCATCAGGACACCAAATGAAAGAGTAAGGTTCCACTTGATGGAGTTTTTTCTGCCAGATGCTTTCACTATTTAACTCTCCTACCTGCCAACTATATAATTCCAATATGGTCTACGGACTAAGTTCACTACCGTAATGTCACATAACTGAATACCAACATGTGGCTGGCAGTACATTGAAGAAAGTAGCAAAATGTGGTTTTGTACAGGAAAAAGAAAAGAACTGTGGGAATAATAAGTCCAAGCACTTAGCTCTGCTAAATTAGTCTATATGTTTAGAAAAGCCAATTAAATATTCTGAATTTCAATTGCCTGACCCACAAAGCAAACTAATACAATGTCCTTGGTCTGGTGCTGGCTTGGAAGCCATCTAGAAAAAGCAGCTGCTGAACACTGGGCACAGTCAGAGTGTTGTTTCCAACAGCAGAATGTGACGTGGGAAGTGCTCAGCATGTGTTGAAACACAAGAGTGATTTTTTTTAATTAATTAATTTATTTATTTTTATTTATTTATTTATTTTATTCGATGTATTCTTTATTTACATATCAAATAATTTCCCCCTTTCTGAGTCCCCACTCCCCGCAAGTTCCATAAGCCCTCTTCCCTCCCCCTGTTCCCCATCTACCCCTTCCCACTTCCCTGTTCTGGAATTCCCCTATACTGTTGCACTGAATCTTTCCAGAACCAGGGCCCACTCCTCTGTTCATTTTGGACATCATTTAATTTGTGGATTATTTCTTGGGTATTCCAAGTTTCTAATGGTTGGATGATGAGCCGTACAGCAATAGACAATAGCACCGCCATTCATCGATAGAGATGAAATGTCATTTGTAACTGAAAATATAATGAAAGAGTATTTAACTGCTCTATTATGTGAGATAGAATCATTCCTTACTACCTATGGGAGTCAATTGCCTCTGTAATAGAAAAGAATGAAAAAGAAAAAGAAGCGAAGAAAGAGAGAGAGAAAGAAAGAAACAAAGAAACAAAGTTTAAGTACTTAAAAACTAGGATTATCCTGGTATGCTGATGTTTCTATAAGTCCAACATTTAGTGAGCGGATCTTAAGACCTGCCTGAGCTACATAGTGAGACCAGCTCCTCAAAAGCACGCAATGGGATAAGAGAAAATGAGAAGATTCGCAGGAATGCTGGTTGCTAGGAATCTTGTAATTTCATGAGTTTTTCACTTGGGTACATTTTTGGTGGTGATAGTTCCTCCGTTAGTCTCCAAACTGGATGGTTCAAGATAAATTACTAGTAATTTGCCTTTTCTGCAATTGCATAGATTTTGGTAGGAAATTGAAGAGATTGGAGTTAACTTCTAATGAATCAACCTCTTTTGCTAGCATAACAAAAAAAAAAATATATAACAAGAAACCAAGCCAAATACAGTTTGTAATGATAGGAATGATAATCATTCAACACTTGATTTATACTCTAAATGTAATAAATGAAACTAAGTGGTTTTTTAAAAATCACCCTGAGCTAAAATAAAATAACATACTCTGTGTGGAGCTATGTGGAATATGGGCATGGACTCACAGTGTTTTAATGAAACCCCTGTTTGCACAAAGGTGGTACTTACATAAAGGAAAGACACTGAAGTCCACCAGTGACTTTCACAAGCTTGTGAAGTTGTCCTCTTAATAGAGTTCAACAGGGAGTAGATCAGAGAGAGCATCTGTCCAAGCAGAATGAAAAAGGGCCTTCCCAGTGATTCCAATACTAGGTAAGGGTACCCTGGCATTGTATGCATTGAGAATAAAATTTGGAGGCTAAATACCACATCTGTTCCAGAATCTCAGCAATGGAGAATTACTATGTCTGAGTTAGAATCTCTTGGAGTATCTTCTCCAATATGCCCATTGCTTCCTTCTCTGTGCTCAGCAATAAGTCTGGGATGTGATGCTACTTGTATGTAGTATACAAAAGACACACACACAAAAGACACACATACACACACACACACACACACACATATATATATATATATATCCATTGTGATCATAAGAGATTTTCTCTGTGTCTATCGTCTTTCTAGTTCTCTGTGACTCTCTTCCTCTGCCTCCCTGTATTTTTCTGTCTCTGTCTCTCTCATTCTCTCTCTCTCTCTTCTCTCTCTCTCTCTCTCTCTCTCTCTCTCTCTCTCTCTCTCTCTCTCTCTTTCTCTCTCTCACTCACACACACACACACACACATATACATACACATAAACACACACAAACACACACACAGACATACACAGAAACCCAAACACACACCTTTCTTTTTTATCCCTTCTTTCCTACTTTAATTGTGCCCATTCTATAAAAATATATTTCCTGACTTTTGCCTAAGTAAAAAAAGCATATATTCTCTGTGTACCTAACATTTAGAAATAGATGTTCAAAGGTTTTTGTTTGTTTTATTTTGTTTTTGTTTTGTCATTGTTTGGTCATATTTATCGATCTTTTTCTTCACTAGGCAATTTCTTTTCTTTTTTTTTTAGCATTTTTTTTGTCTTTTTTTTATTCGATATATTTTTTTATTTACATTTCAAATGATTTCCCCTTTTCTAGCCCCCCACTCCCCGATTTTTTATAACAAACACAGCTTTGTTCCTTTGAGAAAATGTATCCGACCATCATCAATGTCCAGTTTGCAGAGTCCTATAGGCACCTTACGCTTCTTTCTCAATTCCATGGAGAAAGAGCCATTGTCACGATGTTCTTTTCCTCTAACTTACTAAATGGACTCTGCCTCTGCCCCCATCTTCTCCTCCCCAATCCCCCATTCCCTCCTTCTCAATGGAATCATGGCCTCAGGAAAGTTCTACAGAGGAAGTATAGGTATTATATAAGAAAATTGATCATAGAATTTTAAAGTATTTCTGCAACCTATGGATATCATTCGTAGTAGAGGAAAAATGCACAAGGGGCTGCAGATGTTGCTCAGTGGTTAGCTGCATTTCCTGCTCATGCAGAGGAACTGAAGTCCGTTCCCTGTACCCACATGGCAGCACACAGCCATCAATAACTCCAGTTCCAGGAGATCCAAAGTCCTATTCTGACCGTCCTGGGCTTCAAGCAGGCATATGGCACACAGATGTACATGCAAGCAAAATATACATATAAAGAACCGAGCTTTTTAAAAAACAAATACACTATTTGCAGGATTGTTTTCCTCTGACTTCAGTACTGTCCTTCTCTCTTAAAGCATAAGTTTCTCAGTAGCAATACTTTTAAAACTCACCGATGTAAGTACATGGGACATTGGAAACCCAGGATTCTTGGTTTTGCACACATTTTCTCATTAGAGGCTCCTTCTGGCCTCATAGTGCTTTTCTTTTCCCCAGCCACTTAATGAACAGTTACTTAAATGAACCATGATAAATGCCTGTCCTGGCATGGTCTCAAATTAAATCCATTAGAAATGTTACTTAGGCTAAAATGCCTGTTATCCTGCCAGCAAATGAAATTACAGGGTCGTTTTTCAGAATTAGGCAAGAAGAACCTACATTCACAAATCTTCTCATCGAAACAGGGTACTCTGGTAGTCAAGGGGTGTGCTCTGAAATTTATTACCCTGGGCTGAGCATCAGGCTAGCTATTATTGTTAGTGTTTTCCTGAGAGAGTTACTTAACTATAGAATGCCCTCACATAGAATAGAATATTAAAGATTCTAACTTTGTAGTATTGTGATGACATTGTCAATAAATTAGTTCTATACGTAGCATGACTGTCACATGGCATAGTAACTAGTCCCAAATTAGAGGCATTTTAAGAAGGTCCTACTGAAACTGACTGCAGAGTTGAAAGAACTGTCAGTCAACATATTTGAGTTCCTGGATCGAATTCATTTAGCCTTTTGCTCATTCAGGGTTGCTAAGGCTTCAGTGTATTATATATTGTTAAGGTGTTAGACACATCCTCCCCAATGGAACTGTGCTGAAAGGTGGAGCAGAGTGGGTATCCATGTGTCCTGGAGGTTTTGTACTCATGAATGGGGGCAAGGCTAATTGCAGGAATGGCTTAGTCACTAAGACCAGACTTCATTTTGAAAAGGGATTTCTTTCCATTGAAAATAAATGTTATTCCCATAATATATCCTGCCTGTGGTTCTCCTTCCCTCCACCCCTCCCAGTTCTTCCCCAGCTTGATTCCCATCCAGATTCAAGCCCTTTCTGTCTCTCATTAGCAAGCAAATGGCCTTCTAAGGCATTCTAATAAAATAATATATAATAAGATAAAACAAGGCAAGCATCAGAATTGGACAAAACAAACAAACGAAAGAAAAACAGCTCAAGGGAAGACAGAAGAAAGACCTATCCATTTTCACATTCAAGAATTGCCATAAAAATGCTAAACTGGAATTCATAACACACACACACACACACACACATACATACACACACACATACACACACACACACATGCATATGCATATAAATGTACATATATATACATGTATATACATATATATATATATATATATATATATATATATATATATAACTTCAGAGTTGCTGAAGACTGAGGTGGCATCCACTAAGAAAAAAGCATATACATACACACACACACACACACACACACACACACACACACACATATATATGAAGGGCCCAATGCAGACCCATGCAGGCCTTGTTTATGCTACTTTGGTCTCTTTGAGTTCATACTGCTTTAGTCGTGTAGATTAGAGGGGCTTGTTTTCATGGTGTCCTCCATCCCCTCTGTCTCTTACACTTTATGCTTCCTTTCCTGTGGTTTTCCCTAAGCTATACGGGGAGGGATTTGGTGGAAACATTCCATTTAGGGCTACATGTTTGAAGGTCACTTGTTCTCTACATAATGTCTGGCTGTGGATTTTAGCTCTGGCTTCCAGAACAGAAGACACATGATTACTAAATTAGATTTGTCACTTCACAGAAGTGATGAGCTTCCCCGCCGAGACCTAAAGAATGAGTGAGAATGGGGCAGACAGGAAAGGTGACTGAGGACTTGCAGGCAGGTGTGGCAGGGCCTGGGGTGGGGGTGGGGGAGCGCGCGGGGTGAGGAGAGAAGCATTAGATGTCGGGAGGAGATAGAGTCGGAGGAAGGAGCTTCTCTGATGAAGGCTGAGCAAAGCAATCATCTATGAGTATGACAGAATGTCATTAGGAGTTACTTATTGCCGTGTGTGTGTGTGTGTGTGTGCGTGTGTGTGTACATGAAGGTAGTAATTACCTTTACCCATGGTTCATGGACTAGCTCATCTCAGGTTCTTGGTAACCCAAGCAGTGTCAAATGTGAGATTTTCCATGGAGTAGGCCTCATGTCAAATCAAATATTGGCTGATTAGAATCATAAGCTTTGTGTCACCAAGCAATTAATGTATCTTCTTGGCACAAAAGGGTTTGTGACTACTTGGAGTTTGCATTTCTCTTTTAGTACTACACAGGGTACCTTCCTATACCAAAGACTCTAGAATATAGGGGTGAAATCTCTATGTAGGCACCAGCTTGATAGCTCCATATTTAATGGGTCTGTTTTACTCTTTTTCCCATATGTTAAACTCAAATTCCCTAAAACTTAGAGTATTAAAATTATAAGCCTATAGATAGTAAATTTCTTTTTCTTACAAATTATTCAGTTTGTGGCATTCTGTCATAGTAACAGAATAAAAACTATGAGACATTAGTGATTTACTGAGCCCCTTCCATGGAAATTCTAGCATTATGCCAGACAAGAAACTACAAAAATGAACAAGACATTGTTGTTTCTCCCTAAAAGTCTGCAGTCTACAAAAAGGCAATATGCATATTTGTGTGTGTGTGTGTGTGTGTGTGTGTGTGTGTGTGTGTTGCATGCATGCATATACTGTGTATAACAAACATGCACTAGGAAAATGCAAAAATGCAAGGATAGAAAAAAGTTTCTAAGAGACAAAATGACTGGAAAAAGAAGAGTCATTCAGCTGCCTCTGGATTCTGGGAAGATGCCCCCCACACACACACACACAAGGAAACGAAAAATCAGCAGAGTTACTAAAGACCGAGGTGGCATCCACTAAGAAAAAAGCAGAAAAGTCCAGTCTAAGGAAGCAGAGTGTGTGTCAAGTTCCAAGAGGGCTTCAGACTTCAGTCAAAGAATGATGCTAGCAAGAGATGGTGCTAGAGCCACAGACAGGGGGAATCCAAACTTTGTGGAACCTGCCAGAAAGAGACAAAGATACAGGAGGGATGCCCTCTGCCACACAATTAGTGTCTGTGTAACTGTGGCTCCACCACAGAGTTGCTTCCAAGCCCTCAGCAGAGACGGGGTTGTGTACTGGAGTTATGTTGAATGGAGATTTTAGGTTTAACTCTTGCAAAAGGGAGTTAATCAGAGTAGGAAAGGCAGAGTAACATGGCTATGTTATACTGAGGCTATTATACAACTAACTGGGGTATACACTATACCTTTCTCTGTTATACTCAGCTACTAGTCTGCATGTAGGACCTATAAATGTTCCCTGGGTTTTGTTTTGATCTCTGATCAGGCTGAGTTTCTTGCTATTTCATTTCTAGAAATATTCTACTGTTTGTATCTTCTGAATTTTCTTTAGCTAAATTGGTAAATAGAATCTACCTACTTTATTGGCTGTCTTAAGATAGCTCTGTTTGAATCTGCTCATTCATGGCATATTAGTCATATCACTAGACCAGTAAGATAGAAGCACATCTTCCATCTGGCGATGTAGTTAAGAGTTATCTTGACCTGAAACATTAGCCCATTGTCTTCCATTGTATTTGTCTAAAAGTAGTACTTTTTCTTTGGACAATTTTATAAGGAAAACCTTTTTTTTTTTTTTTTTTGCCAAAACGTTATTAGTTAAAATTTTAGCTTCATAATTCTGCCTTCAAGATAAAGTTGTTTCTTTAACCATAATCACACCAAAAGTGGATGGAAAACTTCAGTCTCTCTGGCTTTCCTGACACCCTTGGTTTGGCTAACCAAGAGCAATAAAGAAGTAAGATAAAAGTATAAAAATAGGTGCCCAGTTTTCGGAGGAACCGCCAGACTGATTTCCAGAGTGGTTGTACCAATTTGCAACTCCACCAGCAGTGGAGGAGTGTTCCTTTTTCTCCACATCCTCACCAACACCTGCTGTCTCCTGAATTTTTAATCTTAGCCATTCTGACTGGTGTAAGGTGAAATCTCAGGGTTGTTTTGATTTGCATTTCCCTAATTACTAATGAAGTTGAGCATTTTTTAAGATGCTTCTCAGCCATCCGAAGTTCTTCAGGTGAAAATTCTTTGTTTAACTCTGTACCAAGATTTTAGCAGTTTAGTTCATAGAGTCCATTAGATTTTTTCCATGCATAGTAGCATATCTCAAATACTTATACTTGTCTAAGATAGACATGTTTTCTGTAAAATCCTTTATTAATATAACACTTTCCTTGGATATATTTACTGTATTGATTTTTAAGAAGACATTGATAGCCATTTTGAGAGTACAGATTCCAAACTCAAAATTTAGAATTTTAGAATTTTAGAATGTCCCCTATAGAGAAATGTAAGGCTTTGTGAATTTTTGTCTGTCCCAACCTTTCTGAAGCATAAATCATAAATCAGAGAAAGAACACGTATTAACTAAGTAGCTGTTAGGAAAGAGTCAGTGAGAGAAACCAATTCCAAACCTCTCCTCAAATGATCCTGAGGAGTAGATTTTCTAGATGAAATGTGCTATAAGCTAATGTAGAAACATGGTTGCTGGTCCTGTCACTGCCAAAGCTTTAGTAGACACAGAGACTCAGGTGACCACTACTTGTCATCTTTACAGTGCTCATAGCTAACCATAGTCACTTTAAACTTTCACAATCTGTAAGGCAAGCATGTCAGCGATCCCCAGCTGACCCAGCTGAAATGGTTGGCTCGCTGCTTCTGCAGGATAGATCAAAACAAATGAAAGAAATTTAAAAGTCTCTGTGTCCAGAAAGTAGCAAATTATTTACTTAAACATCATTTATTTTAAACTCTTTAGGAAAAAGAGATGTCACTGTCACTCCTTGGAACATTTTCTGGGAGACAAGTCTTTGTTCTCCAAGCCTGAGTGTGGGGACCTCTTGTAGTTGATTCTACAACCGAAAGACATTGCCTTCCTTTCTGGTCTGGCTTCAGGTGTCCCCTCCCTCAAGCACAATAGTTCTTTGTAAGGTGTTAAAATTTTTGGCTTTTGGGACAAACAAGAAACCCAGACTGAGCTTTCCGAACAAGAATATGATGTTAACAACCCACCCACCCCCAACTACGTAACTGCTCGAAAAATTGACAGAAAATGCTCCCTAGCAAGAGAGCTAAATAGAATGGGCTTCTGGGGAAACATTCTAAGCAGGAACAAGATCCCAACGCAGAATTTCCAAAGGAAAGAAAATGAATAATCAGCTTTCTTCCGCCCTTCACAGATGCCCCTCTGCCTGTTCAACAACAGGCAAAGGAGCCGTGCTGTTACAAAGCTGTGCACTGGGGAGCAGAGCAGCAGCTGCTACAGGGACGGCTCAAGGCCCCAGCAAGCCCTGGCCTGAGGAAACAAACACCTCACAGGTGTAAGGATGAAGCCTAGCCACTAAGGAGGTGCCTAGTGCAAGGGGTGGGGGAGGAAGGAGTAGGGCCTCCAGACAAAAGGAGCTTCGCTAAGGCAGCTCTTTCAAGGAAGAATTGTACAGGTTCATAGAAATGAGCTGTCGCTTACCTCTGGAAATGCTATTTAAAGTTGTATTTCAAAGAATAGAACTCACTGGGCCTCTGAGGAAAGCGATGGGTAAGACAGAAGGTGAAATCATGACTTGCAGATGTCCTTCAAGGAGACTACGCGCGTGAATGGACCTGATTTTATGCCAATCTATCTGAATGAACACCGTGAAAGCTTCTGCTGTCTTCTGGGGACTTTAATGGATGACCATGATTTGCTTGCTTTCAAGGATTGCACTAGATTCCTAAGAATGGCATTGACCATCGAGTAGATTGAAACGGCCTCAATGTTTATACGTGATTGCATTTCATCACCATTAAGATAATGTATGATATGTAAGATAAATGTAAGATATGTATTTAAGATATGTAAGATACATGTAAGATAAATGTATTTAAAATTCAGCCAAGATGAAATTTTCTAATTGGGATTTTAGTGTATTTTCTCCCAGAGAATGTGTGTGTGTGTGTGTATCAGAGGACAACCACAGATGGGGATCTATATCTTCTATAATGTTTGAGACCCTTGGAGGACTCTTGGCAACAAGCAGAGGACAGAACAGGCTTCTTACAGTCTGTCTGTCTGTCTGTCTGTTTTTCCAGGATGTTAACAGTCACAAAAGCACTGGCTTCTGTGTCTGCCATATCTTCTGGCACATAGACCATGAGAACTGTAGGGGTTTCTTTTAGAAAAGTTATCATGAAGAGAGAGAGGCTACCTAGGAATAAAAATACCAAGTTTGTCTCTCTGTTAGACAAGAGAAGGTAGAAAGCTTCATTTCACAAATGTATTCCTTTCTGCTTGCTGTTTTCCTCACACAGCACCACTGGCTGGGTGTCATCTCACTCCACTAAACTGAAGGACAACCTTTGCATGCCACAGTATTCATTGTTAACATCACAGGCATGCAGAGACTGTTTCTGGAGGAGCTGTCTGTGCCAATGGATGTCCAACAGGAGGCCAGGATTCCCCGCTGTCTCAGCAGCTGTTGTAGTACCTTGGCTAGGTTGCTTGGACACTGGGGTGTTTATGGGGAAAAATGTGGGGTGGGCTGTGAAAACCCATCCCACCACTTTCCCAGGCCTCTCCCAGGAGGAGAATTGCCCAAAGGTATTGAGAGATGAAAGGTATTTCTAGTACCTGCTGCATCATAAATTAAACCTCCATCCACAACTCCTTGAATGCCTGGAACCAGGAGGCAGAAGCAGTTGGCTCCATGAATCCTGTTTATTGCTGCCATTTCTCTCTACAATCCAGTGGGATCCCTCTCTGGTCAGCACTCCCATGGAGAGAAAGGGGGTAGTGTAGACTTCCTCATAATGTAAGCACAGCAATCAATGCCTCCTCAAACAAAGGACCAAGGGACCAAGAGAAAACCACCTGCACCTGGAGCACGGTCTTATTATATAGTATTTATTTTAGAATTGGATAAAGCCCTGGTGTGGAATGGTAAATGCCTATGCACCTACCTCATGACAGGAGGCAAAGCAATGTGTTTTCAAAAGCCAAAGCTGTTTTTACTTCTCCCATTGTCTCTGGCCCCCTCCCTCCCCAAGTCTGAATTCTGTGGGTTTTCTCTAGTTCTTCATCCCAGCAAGGATTTTTTTTCCCCCTTCATCATTTTGAGTCAGCAGCCTATCAATAACAAAGGTACCCAGCTGTTCTCCAAGCCCTAATCCCTAAACAACTTTTAATAGGGACTTCCTGCTTTCCCAGCCATTGGCTGCCACAATTGCATGCCAGATTGAAGGTATTTGAAGAGAGATACAGAGGATTCTGGTGAAGTGTAGTTTTGCCCAGTCATTTAACAGAATGCTAATAGCAGTCTGAAATAATTTATTTTCCTTTGGTAGGTGAGTGTGTGCTCTGTACAATCTGTGTATTTCTGAGAGTGAGTGGCAGATGTCTCGATGTGTCCAGTCAGACAGGAATCACTGAAGACCCACATTTCCATTGACTCCGCTAATCTTACTCAACACTACTATGTGACAGTGTCATTGTCCAGACTGTAGAGGTTCAAAAACTGGGTTTTTGACAGAAAAAAAAGTCAAGATACCAGTAAATAGCAGAGTCCAGTTTAACAAATGTATTCTGAACTCCTCTATATCCACCAATATGCTATTGCAGAATAGATATCAAAAATAAGAGGAGTATGGAAAAGACTAAAGGATTTAAATCCTTATTCCTAAAAAATATACTCCGTGTGCCTGTGCTTGTGTGTGTATGTGTGTCTGTCTGTCTCTGCGTGTGTCTGTGTGTGTGAGTGTGTGAACTCTAACATACAGGTTAACATAAAGGTACACAGATGAATACCGCATTCACATTCAGAATTTATATTAGCATGCTAATATGAATGAGAAAGCAAACTGAAACTTAGATTCGTACCTACAAGAGAGGGTAGTATTTGCTAAGCAAATTACTGGGATGAACAAATTTGTAATAGACTATTCAAGCTACTTAAGAGAATAGATTGCTTTTAAGCATCCATTCACATGCTAATGATTTATATTCTAATTATGAGTCCTTCTTATCTCTTCATTAAAACCTGTTCCCTGGGTACCTGCATTTAAGCTAACTTTATAAGTCACTATTCCTGAACAAGCAGAGTAGAATCTCCATCTTAGGAAAGGACGTTATTTCCATTGAGATTTCCCATTGATTCTGACCAGCATCCAGCCTTCCAAACCTCAACCTGATTAAACTTTTCACCAAGAAATATATATTGAGTGTGTCCCACATAAGTGCTTCTAATAAAGACCAAAGCGTAAGTAAGTGTGATCCAAGTTTAGCCCATTGTGGATTGGGTCTACACTTTGATCTAACAAGTGACAAATGTTCCAACAGTAAGTGTTAAGCAGGAGCTGAAACCCATGTGGGCAGAGTGCTAAGGTGGAGTGTGGCATCTTTAAGGATTCCTAACGTCCTTGAGTAATGATCCATATTGACCTGTACTGTGTTGACCAGGTGGATTTGTAAGCTTCTGTGTAACAGTCAGTGACATCACAGACTAAGAAGCTGATTTTAATTTCCATGATGCTCATGAGTATTAGATACAATGTAGAGAAGCCCTGGCAGCTTTGAAGTGACAGGGATAGGCCTGATATTGAGCAACACTAGTGTCTCTTCTGATCAGAAACTGGGGAGAGAGGAGAACTCCGGCCATTTTCCACTTATCCAAACCTGTGGGTCTTTGAGAATCAAGCATAGAATCAAGCATAAGATTGTTTTAGGAGCCACAGCATACTTACAAACTGAGTGATGGTGCTAAGAAGGCAGGGGAGGGCCAGGCTGTTTAACGTGGGCATTCCAGGCTGGGCTGGGCTACAGGGTAGAAAGAACATGAAAACATGCGTCCCTGCCTTTGAGGAAGTGTTAACGTTCCCATCATTCTGGTTATTCAGCACACACTGCATACCAGATCTTCTTTACTGTATACTTTGAATTCAACCCTTCTTGCAATCACATTCAGTTTTTGTGAAAGCCATGTCATTTTTTTTTTGATTGATTCTTTTAATAATCCTCTGGAGCTGTTTCATTCTCGACTCCTCAGAATCTCTTGTGATCCATTAAGGTTTGGTGACTCGTGAAAAGTTCTATTAGTTTCTCACAGCAGACCCCAAGTCAAATGAAACACGATGCCTATGCATTCTCCTCCGCTCAGTAGTTCTCTCTCCTGTCTTTTCCTTCTACCTCTGCTCCCCATATTCCCCAGTGGCTTCACCTCTGTTTTCCCTTGTGTCAGAGCACCCTTCCTCCAGAGATCACTGTGCTCTGATGCTCTTTCTCCTTTATTCACTTATTGAGTTGTGGCGTCCACAACAATATCTTATTAACTCCTCCCTGTTCTGTTTTGTTCTTCGATGTACTTAACCATACTTCTTTCTTATTTCTCCTTTACCCTAAAAGGGTGAATCTTTTTGTTTCAATGCAACATTTTCAACTTCTAAATGTGGCGTTTGCCCACAGTTGTATTGACTTACTAAAAAGTCTGATTTATTCTTTAAGTTGAACCATTACTGACCATTAATTATTCTCATACCTACATTTCAAACATATCATACAAAAGAAGCATCTGTGAAAATCAACGAGTATTGTGCCAATGGCTGATTGATCTCCAGTTTCTTTTTTAAAAGAAATATGTTTATAATATTTAATAAACTTTAAGCTAAAACAAATAAGCAACAAAAATAAAACCTCTCCCAAAAAAACCAGATCTGCATTCTTGTTTTTGAGTCTATGCCCATCATTTACAGTTCTTCCAGTTTCCCATGCTTATGAGACTGGTCCTGGTGATTTGCTCCTAATAATACCATCTTCTCAAGCTACACAGCGGTCTTCTGTGTCAGTGTATGAACAAGACATACAATGACTTTGTCTTCAAAGTCCTTTAAAGTCAGACTGCTTTAGTAATTTGTACTAAAAGAATATGCACTTCTGTAGAGTTACTGTGCCAGTGGGACCAGGGCCACTATTTCTCGGCTCCTGAACACTTCCTGCATATGCTTCTTTTACTCATTTCCAAGTCATTTAATGCACTTGCAATCACCATACTTACAGTTCAGAAATGAGTGGCGTTCTCTACATCTGTATAATAATATATTTCTTCAGGGTTCTTTGAGATAATTACTTAACTACCAGTGAGTTCATCATAGTGTCGTGATTATTAATCAGTGTGAAAATATCAAATTCATTACTCAAATTTCAGTATTGTAAGAGTAAAGCAAATATACATGTAAGTTCATATTTTTCTACCACAGACTCTCAGAAATGACTTCACCTAAGGAAATATTCTCTCATATCCTGGTTTGGGTTATAAATAGTTATTGGTTCCAGAATGCTTATTTACCACACTGGTTTTTCCCATAATTTTTTGCTCTGTGGGCAACTTCCCTGACAGTTAACTATTGCCTAAACATAGGTCAGATCAGGCCAGAATGGCTTCTCCTCAGACGTAGGCCGAGCTCTGGTGGTCTTTGCAACGTCCTTCTTGATTACTGAGATTCTGGATTTATTTTCTTGTGTTCTTCATCTAAAATATGTCTTCTCCCTCAATAGGAACGTTACTAATTCTCACTAATGCTCTCGGTATTCTAGATGATTGTGGTGTGAAGCTTTGCTGTTTAACCCAAAACCTAATTCTCATCAACAGGACATACCTTATACATCATGCAACTGCATATTAATTATTAATAGTAATGAATGTAATTTGTCAAATACTATGGGCATGGTAGTATCTATTTAAAAAACTTCCCACATTTCATTGTATCTAATGTACACAGTATCCCATGAAGGTTACCCTTATTCTCTAAAACAGCTAACAATTTTCAGTAGCCACTGATGAAACTGTTGTGAAATCTGCAGGAATGCATATGTGTCTATGTACTTTTTAAAGTTAAAAAGACTATTTAGAAAATAGGAATGTGTGTTTTTTTATTAAAAAAAACACTTAAAAAAAAACAAAAACCTAAATAATTGCATCCTTAATCTTTGAATATCGTAGTACATGCCTTTTGAGTACATGTTGACTCCTGCCTATCTTGAGTCACATTTGGCATCTTTTCATCATATCTTCGATCATTTCAAATGGATGCATTTTAATACTTACTCCCACTGCAAGCACTTTCAGTTTCTAAGCCTCCTTATGTGCCTCTCAATGTTGTGGTATCTTAGCTTTCACCCTTCCCACCACTCTTGCATCTTCCTATTCCTCCTGTCTCCTTTCCAAACAGCTATGAGTGTTACCATGCCTCTTTTAAATTTACACCTTGTGGTTGGCTACATATCAAAGACAGAACAGTTGGGATGCTTCTTAAAATTCATACTTCTCAATCCCACTCTTGAAAGATGATTCTCTGAGTCTGACTTTCTGGTGTGTTTAGTTTTTCACTAGTCTCTAGTGACAGTAGTAAGTAGTAGAGGTTTAAAACTCAATATTCTAGATGAAAAATGGTCTGATCACTTGATTTCTTTAAATAACTGTGGTTTTGGATAATTAAATATTATCCAACAAACTATCTTTTTAAAAGAGTTCTTTACAAAGAGAAAGATGCAATGTCAGAGCATGCTATACAAAGGACCTTTTATGTATTCAGTTTCATTTAGATCTGTCAACCCGATTTCTGAAAGCTTCCATGAGTCTTCTCTGTAAGCACCTAATAAGGACTTGTCGAGGCAGAGTTTGATGTTGCCTTGGGCTCGCTGCACCGAGTCTAAATTGGTCCCAGAGGCTCAGAAGACATAAATTTTGGATGACTGCAAATAGGTGTTTATGAATGTGTGTATCTCTAAACTATACACACACACACACATATTTGCCTTACATGAATATTTGTATAAAAGAGATGTTGCTTTCAGTGATATTGCATGCAATTTGTGTACAAATAGTACAGTCTATATAAAAGCACAAACTGCCTCTTTCATGATTTGAATATCTCTAATATTCGGTCATCTCGCCATGGTATAACTCTCTTGCTGTGACAAGAAAGATGGCCTGAAAAGCATGGAGGTAACATACACAGGGATGAAATGAAGATGTGTTGTGCGTAAGTCATGCCCACCAAGTTGTTGAAAGTCTAATTGGGAGCCACCTGGCTTCTAATGCTCATCAAATATAAAGTACTTGGTATGTAGAAGCCTAAAATTATCTACAGTGCTATTTTAACCATAGTCATGAAGTAAATGGATGCTGAAAAAGGTTTTGAGAGAAAAAACAGACACACATTTTCTTCTCTGAAGCCTCTGTGTCTAACAGTCTCTGATACCAAAATGTTCAATAGCTGATTTTTAAAAAAATGGTCAAATCATTTTATAAAATCTGAGTTGGATTATGTTTTTTATCAGATATTATCCTTCTACCTATACAGCTTTTGAAACCTCCTATTTTAACTTGAGTACATTGAGGCAACGTTTATTGAAGTCAGAGGCCTTCTTAGTACACTGTGGGACCTTGTGCATGCTAGGCAAGTGATCTACCACTGAACTGCATGCCAGACACTCTGTCTGCACTGTAAAACAATGAGGCACAAAGCATAGAAAAGTTGAGTAATTTGGCCAAGGTTATATAACTAAGAAATTGGAAGAGTCTGTATCACAGTTTCATCTCTAAGAAGTAACTACCTCATGCTGCATCTCATACGTGCTGGTTTCCACAGCTCTCTACCCATAGAAGCTTGTCAATAATGTTGTGTGGTTCCATGTAGCTCTTGTGTAAACTGGCATAGACACAGATTCTTAGAACTCTATGTAATATTACTTATTTTCTGAACCACAATTCAGGCACTCCAGCATGAAAGATAAGACTGAAAGCTCCAAAGCCAAATTTCTGGATTTAAATCAGTGTTTCTCAACCTTCCTAATGCTTGTAGCCCTTTAATATAATTCATCATGTTGTGGAGACTCCCCCCAAGAATAAGATTATTTATGTTACTATTTTGTAACTGTAATTTTACCACGGTTAAGAATTTCAATGTAAATAGATATGATATGCAGAATATATGATATGTAACCCCATTCAATCCCCTAAGAGGAAGCAACCAACAGGTTGAAAGCCACTGGTTTAAATCATTTTGTCCCTGAAGACACCTTGGGAATGTTACCAACTTTCTCTGAACCTCAATTTGCATATCTGTATAATAGGGATTCTCCACTTAATAATTAAACAAATTGATGTGTAAAGTGATCAGAAGAATCTGAGTTTCCAGTAATTCCTGTTACAAGCATTTTATGATCATTATTATTCAGAAAAGAAAATCTCATACTCATTGACTTTACGTGTATGTCAGGAATATCTGATAATATAGTTAAACCTGGGATTACATTTAGTTTAGCTAGACAAAAATATCATGATCCTTGTCCCTGTGCAATTGACAGCCTGTCAAGAATGATGGAGAATCAGTCAATAAGCTATGAGGAATTGAACCATGAATTTGGACCAGAGGAGAAAAAGCACAAAGGAGAAGCTACAGATTAGGAATTCAGATAAAACCAAAGCAGAGTCATGGTACTAGTAATAAAGTAAATGAAGGATTTTTCAGGGAGCAGAGCCCCTGATAAAGGGACCCAAGCCCAAGATAAAAATGAGGTTATAGTGACTGAAGCATTACACTATAGTATCCACCTAAGAAACACAGAAAAAGCAATAAGTGGAGACAGACAAGCAATCTACCTATGAACGTAGGCATAGAATGTATCATGATTAAAATGAACATTCAAGGGCCTGCTTAAGAACCTCCAGGTCATTAGCTGCAAAGGTGAATCTAGAACATGCATTGCTACTGCAGGGACTGCCTACTATTGTGCAGTACTCTGAGTGTGGGTCTGACATCATCGGAAAACTCTTAAGAAATACAAATGTCTGGACCGAGCCTCACAAATCTGAGCTTTTAAGAACTCAGCCAATTATGTTATAACAAGTTATCCAGGTAGCTCTTATGGCTTAAATACTTGAAAATCACCATTTTCATTCATTCATTCATTCATTCATTCATTTAATTAATAAGTCTTTTTTGTGTGCTTTAAATATATACTATTTTATTGCCATTTCTGATCAGATAGAAATTTGGTATAAAAATCTCCATTCTTTGTACATTTTAAGATTTTTTCTTCTTTTTCTTTTTCTTTTCATTTTATTGGTTATTTTATTAATTGACAATGTTAGCCCCTTCCCGGTTTCCCATCAACAAACTCCCTATCCCCTCCGCATACCCCTGCCTCTTTGAGGGTGCCCCCCTAACCACCTACCCACTCCTACCTCAGTGCCCTGGCATTCCCCTACCCTGGGTCATTCAGCTTTCACAGGGCCAAGGAGCACCCCTTCCAGTGATGCCTGACGAGGCCATCCTCTGTTACATATCCAGCTGGAGCCAAGGGTCACATCATGTGTATTCTTTGGTTATGGTTTATTCCTTGGGAGCCTTGGAGGGTCTGGTTGGTTGATATTGTTCTTCCTCGGGGTTGCAAACCTCTTCAGCCCCTTCAGTCTTTGCCCTAACTTCTCCATTAGGGTCCCTGCCCTCAATCCGATGTTTGACTGTGAGCATCCACATCTGTATTGGTCAAGCTCTGGCAGAGCCTCTCAGGAGACAGTTACACCATACTCCTGTCAGCAAGCACTTCTTGGCATCAGCAATGGTGTCCCGGGTTTGGTGTCTGCAGATGGGATGGATCCTTAGGTAGGGCAGTCTCTGGATGGCCTTTCCTTCAGTCTCTGTTCCACTCTTCAGATTCATAAGGTCCTAGGCAGCTACATCAGTAATACAGATGCTCTTAAGAGACTCAGTCAAATTGGGGGATACAAACATGAAAAAAATGACATTAAAAAAAATAGAAAATGTAATAGAAGCAAGGAGAGTGTATGTGCATGTCCAGATGGTAGCAAAGGGCTTATAGACAGTAACCACAAGCATTCTCCGAGGAAACAGCATTCAGAGTGAATCCTGTGAGCAGACTTTCCCAGGATAAAGGCGTATGATTATGGAGAAGTCACAGGAGGAGGATGACAAAGAACAGCAGGATGCTGGTTCCTCGCCCTTCAGCCCATGTAGGATCGAAAGCCTCTGGAGTGCAAATGGACAGGAGCTGTGGTTTTAAAAGACCACGTTGGCTTTGCTTGCACAGTGTATACTTCATCTCAACATCTCAATACAGTTACTATCAGTCCCCAAACCCTCAGAAACTTCTAGTGTGCCTGGTCCTCTGCCTTCTGCACTGAATTCCCAGCCCTGACACCTCCCTTCAAATCTCTGGGCTTTCTGACCTTACCATTCCCCTGGCTAGTTCAAAAGCATTTATTAGAGTTTGAATTTTAAACTGGCCTCCAACCATGAAACCACCAAGAGTTTCAATTTAATTTCCCTTTCATGCCTCTTCACACCTTGACTCCTTCTGAGAAAAACCAACTATTGATACTGATAATAAGCTCATTTTATGCTTTGGAAGGAAAAAAATGCTTAGCCGAATCCACTATTAAATACACTCCTCTCATGATGAAGTCTGCATTTAAGTCTGACTTCTATTAGCTGAGAAAAGAGTGTCCACTGAGGTATGAAATGTTTATTGTAGCTAGTTCCTGCAAGCACTGCCAGGAAAGAGATAGTATTTTCAATGGCCAAACCCCACAATGCACAAGACATGAATTATGTATGTCTATCTCTTTAGAACAAATCAGTGCAGACTGCAGGAGTTGGGGACCCCTGAAAAATTATCTCAGACTGTCTTCTTTGCATCAGAAACTTTGAGATGGAAAAGTGTTGTTTGAAAGAGATTTAAGATCATCACCTTCAATATTTCAGAAGGAAACACTCAGGAATGAGCAGTGACCTGCATTTGTAACTATCATCACTCAAGACACCAGTAATCAAAACATGATTATTATTCTCATCAGCCCAAAGCATGAAAATAATTGAGTGAAAAAAAGAGTCCTCACATTATATGAAATGATTCCTGCCTTTGAGCCATAACAAACAAGGATTCTGGTCCGGTGCTAGGCAGTAAAACAAACGGTAGCTGCCTGCTGCTGTGGCAATGCCAGAAACACTACCACATTCTATAGCCACCAAGCCAACCCAGGCATGACTCAGTTTTCAGAGCTAAGGGCACACCCCTGAAATGCCCCTCTTCAGTGCAGACTTTGACTGCAAGTTTCAGAAGCTGGCTGCTTTATACAAGTCTACTCTCCAGCACTCATGCTCACATTCACATCTGGTACTTCCCAGAACAGTGGGGGGTGAGCATTAATTATGGAACATGGAGACCCACTTGTTGCTTTCAAATGTAAGCTTTCAAGCCAGGCAGCCAGGCAGGCAGAAGCCAGCAGGTGATTCAATAAAGGATGCCCTACCTATCCCCAGAGAGTGAGGATGGAGATGAATGCAGAATCTGAAAAGGCACTCTGCTGGGCCTTATTTTTTTTTCTGTTAGGTTTCAGTAGTATAGAGGAATTCTGGGGACCAGTCTCATACACCCAGCATGCTGAGCTGAGAAGAGCTATAACTACTTTTACAGGAAGGCCATAATTGATAAGTTTGGCCTTCAGGATTCCTGGCCTCCTTGTGCAATGCAGGGTCAGCTGTTAGCCCATTAGGCATGTTGGCTGTTGTTAGATACAGCTCTTCAGGCCTACTGGGATGGTTGCTCTACTTAGACCACAGTTGTCACAATTATAGGCAGTAACTATGAAAACTCCTAAATGCTCGAAAGTCATGCAGATTTGCTTAAAGTTCTTAGAAAAAGTAGAGGAGTATGGGACTCAGAGATGTGCTTTCATTTTTCGTCCCTGTATTTAATATGGTTAGAAGAGGTCTCTTCTCACAGCAAGAAAGACAGGATATTTGAAAAGCAATGGTGTTTCTTGACCCAGTGAAAGAATTGGAAACACAAAAAAATTGAACACCCTCCTCCCCCCCCCAAAAAAAAACTGAAAAGAGACCTGAATCTGGAGGATTACAACTGAAAGATGCTTACTTCAACTTACCTGGAAAGATGCTTCTGAAACCAGGAACTAGTAAGAAAGATTCAGTGGTGGCTTTGCCAAGTGGCCAGCAGCTGAATGTAAATGATCTGAGAAGAGATTCTGGGCGCCATGGTTTTAGGGAGCTCATACTTTCGATTCTCTAAACATGTACCAGATAATAACACTAAATAGACAGAAAATACCAATTCTTAGATTTGGCAGAAAAGAAACAAAACCACTGTGAAATGTGCTCAGAGCATTTTTCATAGCACATGTTTATTATCAAGAAAACAATAGAACCAGAGCCTTATCATTTCAGAAAAAGGCATCCACTTCTCTGACTCAACTGCACAACTATTTTTCCTGAGTGTGAGGAAATCAAGAAGTACTTGTAGAGGTCAATATCCCAGAAAGGCATCCTCATTAAAAACTAGATATGTATGCATGTTTTTCTTCCCATACCTTGCCATTAAGTAATGACAGTGGGCTCTATTGAAGAAAGGACAGAGTATAAAACAAGACATAGATTGAAAGGATTTGGAAGTCTCTAGTGACTAAAACGGTATACAAACATAAAGCCCACTTCACCTCATCACCAGGCCAACAATAAAAAGAGCAGAGGGCTATTCGCCTCAGCTTCTCATTCCTAATCCACTGTGTACAGTTTTTAATCAACTGTCTCCAAATATGGAAGAAGAAGAAGAAGAAGAGGAGGAGGAGGAGAAGGAGGAGGAGGAGGAGGAGGAGGAGGAAGAGGAAAGCAAGAAGTCTTATAATTTGAAGAGAAAGAGGCAATGATCTGAACCACCCAGACATGGGCTTTGGAATCATGAGAAGGCATGGGACTCAACCAGCACTGTGTATTAAATGCTCCATAGGATGTGTAGAAAGCAGGCATGTACAAATGCATAACGCAGTCAGTGAAATGGAAATGTGAAGACTCAAAAATTATATTTAATGACAGAAAAGGAGACTGATTTAAATGAACTTATCAAGAAACCATTAAGAATCCAGGAAATAATCAATGATCAATGGCATGGGTGAATAAAAACTTGCAAACCAGAATGCATATACTAAGGGATAAAAATGAAAAATACAACAGTTTATGCAAAAATAATGGAATAATTCCAAAGAAATAAGAAGCATAACTGGAAAACAAGAAATAAAGCAATGATGACCGTTAACTTGTCACAAATTATACTTACCATAGTTCAGATCCAAGAAACTCTGATTTAAGAAAATAAAGTAAAACACAACTTTCACCTAACCATATTATATTCATACTACAGAAAATAAAACTTGAAAAGAACATCATTGGAATGAAGCCCAGGATGGTGGGTAGAAAAAAATTAGAGAGAGGAAGAGCCACAGGGCTTCAGATGTAGCTTAGCTTGTATAGTGCTTCTGGAATACACACAAAGCCCTAGGTTCAGTTGCTGACACTGCATAAGACAGATATGGTGGTGTATGCTTGTAATCTTGGCATTCAAGAGGTAGAGGCAGGAGGATCAGAGTTCAAAGCTGGAGTACACTTTGAGATTCTGTCTCAAGATACAAAGGCATACAAATTACATCAAATTTGCAAAAACATACAAAAAGAAGATCATAGAGAGATATGTTTCTGCTATTGAAAGACAGAAAAATAAAATATCCTATGAAATTATTCTCCAAATATGAACGAATTAAAGGGATTCAAGCCCACTTGTGGAATTTCATTGTCGGAAAAATCTGGCATGCAAGAAACACTAAAATGGAAACCTCTGAGAGAACAGTGATAACATAGGTCAGAAAGTGAAATGTGTGTCAACACAAGAAGTATAACATAAAATGAATAGAGAGAGAAAAGATATTTTCTTTTTCATATTCTTAATTGGTGCAAGAGCCAGCTGCTTAACTGCAGCAGCTGTACATTTCGTGATTGTCGCCTGTGGGTTTGTGAGATAATTTATGGGAGCACTGTATGTATGGGAGAGAGGAATTGGAAATATCCTGTTAAAAATACTTGCACACCCTATCAAATAATGCAGTGTTATTTAATGAGATGCTTAGATTATCTTAAATATTTGTATTGATAACGATTGCTATTGTAATAGAGTAGATCAAGGGGCATCATATAAAATCCTCAATTACATGCAAGGAAGGCATCAAAAGAGCAGAGAATAATTGTAATAAGTGTAACACAGACTGAGCGTCTTAGAACATCCCAGCACTCAGAAGACCGGTCGCAAGGTGTCAGCCTGGACTTGTGATGAGACATGCTTCTAAAAGATAGTGTAAAATCAGTTATAAACACGGTGAATATAAACTTGATGGGAAAAGTAGTTGCCTTAAGTGCTTATGGCTGAACGAAGAAACTACACAATAAAGATCAAAGATCATCAAATTGAATTTAGAGAGAAAACAAGACCCAACTCAATGATTCTATGATATTTGTATGAAAACAAATTTAGAGGTCAAAATTTGGGGGGAAAATGAAGGGATTAAAAAACTTCCATGATTATAACAAATGAGCCATACTAGTTCAAATAAAGAAGTTCAAAATTAATTTCAAAGCACACAGAATTATCAGGGATAAAGAAAAGCATTGCATCATGATACATTGAACATTTCTCCAAGAATACAATTCAAAAATGTATAGCACAACCACACAATGAGGCCAGAGCTCACAGAGCAGCAAGGAGACATTGACAAACCCATTATTATATTTGGAAACATCAACAGCCTTCTTTAAATATTGATAGCTCAAACAGGAAGAAAAAAATCAATTAGAAGATAGTTGCTATCAAAAGCACTACTGATTCATCCTGACTGACATTTGAGAAGTCTCCCTGTTTCTAGGATCAAATGTGCCACCGTCTCAGGCTAACACACAACAGTTACCAAGTTAGAGCACACCTCTGCATGAAAATTTCTATTTTAAAATAATAAAAAAAAATTATGATGCTCTCAGACCACAATAGAATAAAAGCAGAAATAAGCAAAAGGAATAGCTGGGGGAAAAAATCACAAAATTATTTAAGATTAAAATCACACATAGTCAAGGGGAGAAATCTGTAGCAGTAAATATTTTCAACTAAAAGGGAATGAAAGTATAATTTTAATAATTTGTACAATATAATGAAAATGGCATTTACAATGCAATTTGAACCATCACATGTTTGTACCCTGGAAACCAGGGAGAGCAGGATGGCAAGGATGAGGAAAGGCAGAGAAATGACTTTTAGGTGTCACCAGAAAGGAGTAAGTCACTCCAGTATGGGACTGCACAGTGTTATTGCTATAGAGTATTTAGCAATAGAGTATTTAGAGTATTAGTATACCATGCTAATTACTTCCAAAGAGAGGAAAGAGAGAAAGTGAATGTTTTAACCTCATAGAAATGATAAACATTTAAGAAAAAAACATATTCCCATACATGCACATACTTGCATACTACATGCATCAATGCTGGGTATTCATCTCAGTTCTTTCAAATGCTATCCTGCCCTTCCCGGAAAATTAATAAAATGAACTACTGCAGCTGTTTTCAACCTGCAGGTCACAAACCCGTTGGGGTCTAATGACCCTTTCACAGGGGTAGCATAGCAGATATCCTGCATTTCAGATAGTTACATTACAATTAATAACAGGAGCAAAATTGCAGTTATGAAGCAGCAATGGAATAATTTTATGGCTGGGGGGTCATCACACTGTAAGAATCTATATAAAGTGTTGCAGCATGAGGAATATTGAGAACCCCTGATCTGCAGTATAAATATATAGAATGTATAATATAAAGATTGCATTTAGTATGGAGGTGACTGGGAGTACTGGTTGGTACATATTACTGTTCCACTTGGGCTGCAAACCTCTTCGGATTCTTTTGTCCTTTCTAGCTGCTCCATTGGGGACCCTATGCTCAGTTCATTGGCTGGCTGTGAGCCGTGGGTATTTTGATCCACCTTCTAAGAAGGATCAAAGTATCTACACTTTGGTCTTCCTTCTTCTTGAGCTTCATGTGGTCTATGAGTTGTATCTTGGATATTCTGAGCTTTTAGGTACCAACCAGGACCCCCAGAGCTCCCAGGAACTAAACCACCAACCAGAGAGTACACATGGCTCCAGCTACATATGTAGCAGAGGACGGCCTTTTGAGACATCAATGAGAGGAGAGGTCATTGGTCCTGTGAAGGTTTGATGCCCCAGTGTAGGGGAATTCCAGGTCAGGAAAGTAGGATGGGGTGGTAAACAGGGGGAGAAGGGGTGGGATATGGGGCTTTTGTAGTGGTAACTAGGAAAGGGGATATGATTTGAAATGTAAATAAAGCAAATATCTAATAAAAAATCTAAATAAAAGTATGGATGTGACTGTTACTACTTGTTGCTCACTTTCAGCTGTTAGCTGGACACACCTAGAGTTACCTGGGAAAAGAGCCTCAACTGAAACATTTTCCAGATTATTTTTCACTTGAGAGCATGTCTGTGGGGGAAGTTTTTTTAACCTTCAGTTAAAAAAAGATAGACCTAGAATCGCTACATTACACCCCCACGGCAGGGTTGAAAGTTAGCTAAAACAGCAAGAAGCCAAAGGGTCAACACCTTACTTCCAGAAGATCCTGCTATACCACTCCTGGGCATATACCCAGAGGATTCCCCACCATGTAATAAGGATACATGTTCTACTATGTTCATAGCAGACCTATTTGTAATTGCCAGATGCTGGAAAGAACCCAGGTATCCCTCAACAGAAGAGTGGATGCAAAAAATGTGGTATATCTACACAATGGAGTACTATTCAGCCATTAGAAACAATGAATTCATGAAATTCTTAGGTAAATGGATGGAGCTAGAGAATATCATACTAAGTGAGGTAACCCAGACTCAAAAGGTGAATCATGGTATGCACTCACTAATAAGTGGATATTAACCTAGAAAACTGGAATACCCAAAACATAATCCACACATCAAATGAGGTACAAGAAGAAAGGAGGAGTGGCCCCTGGTTCTGGAAAGACTCAGTGAAACAATATTCAGCAAAACCAGAACGGGGAAGTGGGAAGGGGTGGGTGGGAGGACAGGGGAAGAGAAGGGGGCTTGCGGGACTTTCGGGGAGTGGGGGGGCTAGAAGAGGGGAAATCATTTGAAATGTAAATAAATTATATCGAATAATAAAAATAAAAAAAAAAAGAATGTATTCTCTCTCCTTTTAAGTGAGGATGTAATACTTTCAATCCCTGCCTTGACTTCCCTATGATAAAGGACTGGAACCTGGCAGTGTGAACCAAATAACCCCTTTTCCTCTATGTGGAATCTTTAGGGTATTTGTCACAATAAGATAAGTGAACAATCAGACAACCTATTCTAGTGTTTCTGTCTTGGTCAAAGCTATGAATCATTAGAGTAATTTCTCAGGCTTCTTTCTTGAGGGTCTGATTCTCTCAGGTGCTCCTGTGAAACCTTATTTTTAACAAATGACCTCTACTGATTCTGAAGACTAGTTACATTTACTCTATTTATCCCCTCACTTGACAAGCCAAACCTGATGTCCAAGGAGATAGTAGACCTCACCAAAAGACATTCACAAGCTTATGAAATTAACCAAAGAGCTGAGAGTTAACAACTAAAATTAATCTTATATTTTTAGTAAATATTCTAATGCTTTTGAAAACCTTAAGAAAACTGCTTTTACAAAATTTACAACGTAAGTATAGGTATAGATAAATAAATAGGAATCAGATATAACTGTATCACATCCATGTGAACTCTTTCAAATTTGATGAATCTGGCTTATTTACTTGGTATGGTTTTACTCATAGGTTAAATACATTTGATTATATTATTAACCACAATGTTCCTTTTTTTCCTGGAAGTCATATATTGAAATCTAGGCAAGTGTTGCACCACTGTGCTATATACATACATATATACATGTGTGTGTGTGTGTATATATATATATATATATATATATATACATACATACATATATATATATCAGCTAGAGTAGAGAGAAAGAAGCAAACTAAAATTAGAAAGTTAGAATTTCAGTGACTATGAAATCAAGATTAAATGCCATTTCCAAATAAAAGCTATCTTTGAACATCAGTGTACATAGATCCTCTGAACACATTCCGAACAAATATGTCTTTTGTGCAGGTATTCATTTACTTTCTCTTCATAATGCTCAGCATAATTTTATTACATGTGCTCAGTGGACCTGTTATTGTATAATGGGAATCCCAATCAATTACCTCACTATTGAATGAGAAATATTTAGTACAATTCATAGTTATCTCTACAATGTATGATAGATAAATTGTTAAAATGAATGAATAATGAAGAATTCTTTGAATAAATTTTATATGGTTTTTCTCATGAAATCTTGGTTTATTAGGTAAGCAGGGATCACCTGTTATAAAACATCTTGAATATGGAAAAGAGAAAAAAACTCCCATTCTATGACTCTTTTCCCTAGATGTATGTTCTGGTATATTCTATTTACCAAGACAGGAGACGTTACCTTTGGCATCCTGCCCTTTCCTTTAAGTGGTTTCTAATTCTTCCTAAGTCCTGTTTTCCAGGAATATAATGAAAAATTTCCAATATCATAAGCAATATCTAATAAGGAAATTTAGCTAGTCAACCTGAAATATATAGAATTGAAAGACAGAAGATGAATGATTCCTTTTATCTAAACATCAAACTCATACTTTCATTGTACATTTGCTCTTCATGCACCTAACAGTACAATTTATTAGTGAAATTTTTCTATACTTTTTTACCCCACTATTTATTCTATGAGGTGTGATAGTATAAAGTTTTAATAATTTATAGCTGGATTGCTGTAAATATGCATGGATTTTGTATGCAGAGAGGCAAAGCATACAAATCTATCATATTCTTAATGTAATATATAACTTATCCAATAGTTGATGGGAGATGAATAAGATCATTAAGTTCAGGTGGGAGAAATTTTTTGTTATACCTGCCATCCTAAAGTTACTTTCCACTGGAAAAATTCAATTTTGTTAAGGGTTATTCAATTCTTATTTTGTGAGAAAGTCATGGAGAACACAAGCATGTTTTGAACTAAAACATCTTTATGTTCTATATAATAGTATTCATAAGAATAATACAGTTTAGAAGCCTATTCTCAAGTTCCTCAATTATGTGATTATTTTAATTTTCATATAGTATTTGCCTCTTCCATGTAGTAGTTTCAAATGGTAATGCGTACTTAGATTCTTGAAAACACTCTCACAGAATTATTTCATACAAAACCTTTAAGATTAGGACTTTTCAGCCATGTGACCCAATAAAAGTAATTTAATATTTTATCATGGCAACACAAAAATATATAACATACACACACACACATATACATAAAACACATGCATATTAATCTACTGAGATATATTCACTAGATTAATATTTATTTATATACTCTTCATGATGGTCAGGAAATTCAAAACATGATCCTGGAAACTATTTGTCATTTCTTAGATTCCAAGCATTTGCTAATGGTACACAGGGAGAACAGCACTGAATTGATCTAATTCAAGGCTCTTGAGTGCAGTTAGATGCTAGTTTCACATTCTTCTGCATTGTAATCTAGATGCTTGTGTAAGTGTGCAGAGGACTAATGTACCAGTGGCAGAATTTATCAAAACAATGAGGAGTACTTCTGTCAAGAGACTATTATGCAATTATAATTAAAATCCATTAGTGATTACAATTTTTGTCACTTCTCCACTTTGGTGAGTGTTCTTTATTTTCTTCCAGTTCAGTAAGCTAATTTTACAGAATAATTTTCTTAATGCTGAAGCATACCAACTATGTTCATGTAGCTAAAGATGGCTTGTACATTAACACAGTGTAATTTCAGGTCTGTAAGATGTCAGATCTGAAGAACTTCACTGCAGAAGCAGGGAGAGCATACTCCCAGGGTGTGTACTCTTCAGTGTAGGAGTGCTGAGTACTGAAAAGGAACTGAAAATAAAATTCATCAAAAATCTCATTCTTTAGCTAGAAATACCCTTTCACTTAACAATCTAATAATTGGTTAAAACCTCGTCATCTCCCAATTTCATCTGCTCAGAGGAGAAAGGCACTACACATTCTTGACTTTAGTGATTTCCATCTCCAAGTTGAAATCTGTATGAATAATGAAGAATCAGAAATCCCTTCTTTGTGGAAAGCCTCTGCTTCATATTAGCAGACAAGGACTTTTCCACAAAGCAACATACAGACTTCAAAATGGAAAGAGAAGGTAGATGTTATGAAATTGATGGCAAAGATATTGTCAACCTCTTCTTGTCTGTCACATTTAGACACCTGTATTTAATAATTTTTGGAAATCAATAATCACAAAGCCAAATGTTGGCAGACTACATGGGATTCTTATCTAATAACTCAGGTTTGGGGATAAAGGAGAAATGTCTCTAAAATATGAAGAGTTAAAAAGCAGAGAATCATCAATGAAATACAAAAATAGGACACTCTATATTTGAAAACATCCTATTTACTGTAAAGCAAGGAGCTGAAGAAGCAGTGCTCAGAAAGAAAGCTCAGATATCAGATGTTAAAATAATAGCAACATACAGCTCTAAAACTGGCAAAGCAGTTGCTGGTCAAAATGCTTAACCCCAGCAATAAATACCAATCATTCTAGAGTCCGTTCACGAAAAGTATATGCTAAGACATCATTCTTGATTTAATTATGCAGTCAGAGCCAAAGTGGAGCCTGAGAATTGGTTTTTCAATATCCCTCCAGGTAAAGAGTATATCTTCGAAAACTGAAGACCACAGGAAAACAATAGCACTTTATAGATTTTTTTCTCATCAAAATCATTGAATTTTTTTATGCAGACATCAGAAAAATAAGTAGGGATGTGTTCTTAGTATATAACTAAACGTTATCTGGAGAGGTAGTGAATGGAAACTATAAACAAATTTTTCACTGGAGAAATCTGCAAATTCCAGATGAAAGCAATCTACATTTATTTTGAAGAGGGTATATAGAACAAAGGTCATGGCAAGCATTATGGAGATGTCACAAAGAGGAGTTGGGTAGCAGCAAAGAGAAGATGTGCTGCTGGAATTCTTTCAGGAATGTGAAGTCAAGTGAAGTCCTGCAAGAGCACATATTTAGCACCATCCCTTCTGTCATTGAATTGACCTTCATAAGGATGCTGCAGAAGAGTAGAGCCTTGACTTTGACAAGTAAATCTTTTTTTAATCACTGAATGGTAATCCATGAATAACCTATATAAGACTTTGATGATATATGTCCAAAAGCAAGTAAACAGAATTTTCTTTTCTTTTTTTTATTCAATGTATTCTTTATTTACATTTCAAATGATTTCCCTTTTTCTGGGTCCCACTCCCCGCAAGTTCCATAAGCCTTCCTCCCTCCCCCTGTTCCTCCATTTACTCCTTCCCACTTCCCTGTTCTGGTATTCCCCTATACTGTTGCATTGAGTCTTTCCAGAACCAGGGGCCACTCCTCCATTCTTTTTGGACATCATTTAATATGTGGATTATTTCTTGGGTATTCCTCCAGATTCTCCAGTTGTGTTGAATACAGGCTTTTGTTTTACGATCTGATGATTTTTTTGAATTTCCTCTGTTTATGTTATATCTCCCTTTTCATTTCTAATTTTGTTAATCTGGATACCGTCTCTGTGCCCCTTGGTTATTCTGGCTAAGGTCTTATCTATCTTGTTGATTTTTTTCAAAGAACCAGCTCCTGGTTTTGTTGATTCTTTGTATGGTTCTCTTTGTTTCTACTTGATTGATTTCAGCCCTGAGTTTGATGATTTCCTGTCTTCTACTCCTCCTGGGTAAATTAGCTTCTTCTTGTTCCAGGGCCTTCAGGTGTGTCATTAAGCTGCTAGTGTATGCTCTCTCCATTTTCTTTTTGGAGGCACTCAGGGCTATGAGTTTTCCTCTTAGCACTGCTTTCATTGTGTCCCATAGATTTGGTTATGGTGTGTCATCATTTTCATTAATTTCTAAAAAGTTTTTGATTTCTTTCTGTATCTCTTCCTTGACCAACGTATCATTGAGTAGAGTATTGTTCAGTTTCCATGTGTATGTGGGCTTTCTGTTGATTTTGTTGCTATTGAAGACCACTTTTGCTCCATAGTGATCTGATAGGAGGCATGGGATTATTTCGATCTTCTTATATTTGTTGAGGTCTGTCTTGTGATCAATTATATGATCGATTTTGGAGAAGGTACCATGAGGTGTTGAGAAAAGGTATATTCTTTTGCTTTAGGATGAAATGTTTTATATATATATATATATATATATATATATATATATATATATTTATATTTATATATTTAAATGTTTTATATATATATTTATATATATATATGTTTTATATATATATTTATATATATAAATGTTTTATATATATATAAATGTATATATATATATATATATATATATATTAACTCTAATTGGTCCAAAGCTTCAATTAGTTTCACTGTGCCCCTGTTTAGTTTCTGTTTTCTTGATCGGTCCATTGAGGAGAGTGGAGTGTTGAAGTCACCCACAATTATTGTGTTAGGTGCAATGTGTGCTTTGAGCTTTAGTTAAGTTTCTTTAATGAATGAGGGTGCTTTTGCACTTGGAGCATAGATGTTCAGGATTGAGAGTTCTTCTTGGTGTATTTTTCCTTTGACCAGCAAGAAGTGTCCCTCAGTGTCTCTTTTAATGACTTGAGGTTGAAAGTCAATTTTATCTGATATTAGAGTGGCTACTCCAGCTTGTTTCCTGAGACCATTTGCTCGTAAAATCATCTTCCAGCCTTTTACTCTAAGATAGTGTTTGTCTTTGACACAAAGGTGTGTTTCCTGTATGCAGCAAAATGTAGGGTCCAGTTTATGTAGTCTGTTAGTCTATGTCTTTTTATTGGGGAATTGAGTCCATTGATGTTAAGAGATATTAAGGAATAGTGATTATTACTTCCTGTCATTTTTGATGTTGTTTTTTATATTTGATTGGTTATCTTCTTTTGGGTTTGATGAAAGAAGGATACTATCTTGCTTTTTCCAGGGTGAAGTTTATCTCCTTGTATTGGTGTTTTTTACCTACTATCCTTTGTAGGGATAGGTTTGTGGAAAGATATTGGTTAAACTTGGTTTTGTCATAGAATATCTTGGTTTCTCCATCTATGGTGATTGAGAGTTTTGCTGGGTATAGTAATTTTGGCTGTCATTTGTGTTCTCTTAGAGTCTGCATGAGTTCTGCCCAGGATCTTCTAGCTTTCATAGTCTCTGGTGAGAAGTCTGATGTGATTCTGATAGGTCTTCCTTTATATGTTACTTGGCCTTTTTCTCTTACTGCCTTTAATATTCTTTCTTTGTTTAGTATATTTTGGGTTTTGATTATTATGTGACAGGAGGTATTTCTGTTCTGGTCCAGTCTGTTTGGAGTTCTGTAGGCTTCTTGTATATTCATGGGCATCTCTCTCTTTAGGTTAGGGAGGTTTTCTTCCATAGTTTTATTGAAGATATTTGCTGGCCCTTTAAGTTGTAAATCTTCACTCTCATCTATGCCTATGATCCTTAGTTTTGGCCTTCTCATTGTGTCCTGGATTTTCTGGGTGTTTTGGGTTACAAGCTTTTTGCATTTTGCATTTTCTTTGACTGTTGAGTCCATGGTTTCTATGGTATCTTCAGCATCTGAGATTCTTTCTTCTATCTCTTGTATTCTGTTGTTAATATTTGCATCTATGGCCCCTGATTTCTTCCCAAGGTTTTCTATCTCTATAGTAGTCTCCCTTTGTGATTTCTTAGTCATTTCTACTTCTGATTTTAGATCCTGGATGGTTTTGCTTAGCTCCTTCACTTGATTGTTTGTGCTTTCCTGTAATTCTTTAAGAGATTTTTGTGTTTCCTCTTTCATGATCTCAGCCTGTTGACCAAACTTCTCCTGTATTTCTTTAAGTGATTTTTGTGTTTCCTCCTTATTGACTTCTATCTTTTGACCCATATTCTCCTGAATTTCTTTTTAACGATTTTTGTGTTTCCCTTGTAAGGGCTTCTAACTTTTGATCCATTGCCTCCTGAATTTCTTGAAGAGATTTATTTATGTCCTTCATGTGTTCCTGTAACAGCATCATGACCAGTTGCTTTTACATCCAAATCTTGTTTTTCTGGTGTTTTGGGGTATCCTGGACTTGCTGTATTTGGAGAATTGTGTTCAGATGCTGCCATATTGCCTTGATTTCTGTTAGTAATATTTCTACGTTTGCCTTTTGCTATCTAGTTCTCACTGGTGTTAGTTGGTCTAGTCACTGGCTGGCACTTCAACCTCCTTTGAGCCTATAAGGCTAATTCTACAACACTGGATGGCTGGGTTTCCCCTGTCACAGATTGCTAATGTGCTGCCCTCCTCTTGGGTGCCTTTGGAGCCCTGGTGTGTCCTGCCCCAAGCAATGTTATGTTGGGTTGTCTCTATGGACTGAACCTGGTACTTCCAGTCTGCTCTGTCAGAGAGCGAGGATGGCAGCGGGGATCCCTCAGGGCACCGGCCCCATGCCTGGCTGGCACACAGAGGAACCACTGCTCTCCCAGTTCCTAGGTGCAGGTGGCAGCCAGCAGCTTGGTTGTCTGCTTCCCCCCACCACCCAGGTCTTACACTTGGGATAGCTCAGTACCTGGGGTGGCCTGTCTCCACTGGCTGGGGACAAAAATGGCGACTCTGCCTAGCAGCATCTGGCAGCATAGCTCAGTACCTGGGGTGGGCTGTCTCATCAGGTTGGGGACAAAGATGGTGACTCCCGTTTCAGTCGATCTTAAAGAAAAAGAACATTTTGTAATCCTATGATTATCATATGTGCCAAGCATGGTATTGTGCAGAAGGGACAGTGTGACATAGGTTCCCACCCCTGGAGCAGAGCCAGCAGGGTATGGGCCTCCAGGAATGTTGACAGTTGATGGGCATGGGTCTTGTTTGCATAATAATGTATATATTCTGTTTTTTGTTCCTTCTTTGGGAAATGTCCCTGCTTTGGTTGATGAGTCCCTGATAATTGGAAAGACCATGATTCTGGCAAAAGAGAATGTGTCTCTGTGATGCTGAAACTTTCAGGACATCCCTTAAGACTGTGATAAAGAACTCTGAAAAGATGAGTTCAAGAATACATAAATCAGTATAATAGCTGTCCTTCATAGGATTTCTTAGCTATGCAAAATTTAAGAATGCAATATGAATTGTAATGAGGGGTGTCATGGACCTTAAAGGAACAGAAACATCTGCATTAATGAGCTAGCTTGTCAGAAAGATATTAAGGAAAAAGATAAAGAGATTTAGGGAATAGTGGTCTCAGGACAGGATCCTACCCAGCTGGTTTATTATTTGTGCTTACAAAGGCAGGTAGATCTCTGAATTCATTGGCTATGGTTTTTTGTTGTTGTTGTTGTTCTTGTTGTTGTTGTTGTTTTGTTTTGCTTTTAAATGTTTGCTTCTACGAATCAAGGAGCCAAGGTCTAAAATGCTGACTCATGGGATTATCAAAAGGGAATCTAAGGTAAATGACTGAATTGATATGTGAATAAAGACTGGGCTTTGGTCTGCAAGAGATGAGATGTCTGGAGAGCTACTGCATTCTTTTTTTAGGATTTTTCTGGTGGGCTTTCTGACTTTGGTTGGAAAACCCAATAATTTTTTTCTAATAGGTTTTCAGAAAATTCCTGAGCTATCCAGAGAGCTTTTAGAATATTTTCTAACTAAAGAGAGCTGTCTCTATTAGAGAGCTATCACAAGCAAAGAGAGCTGTCTCAAGCAGGGAGCTGTCTCAAGCAGAGACCAATTCAAGCAGAGAGCTATCTCCCTATGCCCATGTCAAAGCATTGGGTGTTTATATATATCTCAAATTTAAATCAAAATTTGGGATAAATGAAAGAGCTTGATATCATAGATGTTTAAATTTATTCCTAATCTCTACATTTGGAAGCTATCCTTTCATACTCCAAAGTTGGGCACTATTTTATGAACACCTATACACTCAAGTTCTTGTTGCATTCTAACTCAGAATAATGTGTACAGTATATAATAATTCTTTTTCTCCCAAAACTCACATCTTTAAGGTCTCATTATTTACATTACCCAAGGACCTATCAAAAATTATCCTAAACAAATATATTACCATTGTTGTAAGGTTAGATGTGTCCTTCAATGGTTAAAGTGTGTCCTTCAAAATCACAAGTCAGAGAGGGGTGAGGTAGTGTGAGTTGCTAAAATCTTTTAGAAAGGAAGCCTAGTTAGAGGTAAATAGGACCATCTGGAAAATAAATTAATGCTGGCCTGACAGAGCTGTTAGTTTTCACAGGAGAGTTTCATGTTCCTCACTGCTGATTTTCTGTAATTGTGCAGGTTCTTACATGATTTTAGTCTATTATCTTGAATTCTTCACTACTGGTTTGCCCCTAATGTTAACTGACTTCTTCCTTTAAGTACAAATAGTACCTGCTTTTGTATTACAATCTATGCCATTAAGTAATGAGCAAAATAATATTAAAAGTTGAAGGTAAACCAGCCTGTTTACTTATGCTACAGACCAGTCTAAACTCAGAATACTCTGTAGCCATGTAGAGATGCTGTAGGAATTTGAGAAATACCCATGTGTGGGTGAGATCAGGAATCTGCAGCTTCATTTTGGACCATAGAAATTGGATTTCTCTGTGCTTTATACATTGGGACTCTGTGTAGGATTATATTTGAGAAAAAGACAGGTTAGAGTGCTTGACGTGATCCTGTACAACAGTGAGAAGACTGATCCTCAGAGCTCAGGTGTCAGGGTCCATGTGGTAGTGGATGCTACTACTTTAACACATTCATTGCCATGGAATAATCTTTGTGTATTTATATAGCCGTCTCCCTTTATCTGTCGATGGGTATTTGGACGGTTTGTACTTTTTGGTTGGTATAAAAATAGTGCTATGAATATTCATGTGCAGGGTTTTGGCATAGACATAGTGTAAGGATTTCTGGATGATGTGATCTGTATAACCATCATTACTGAGGGTCTATTCAGTTGGTTTCCAAAACTTATCCATTCTCACCAGCAATACATGAGGGATCCCATGTTTTCATGTTGGAGCTAAATGGTTCTATTTTCTATCACTTTTTAAAATCATCATCATTACAGTGGAAGTGTATGTTCTTGGGCTTAACACCTGCTCTTTCCTGAAAGTTAGTGATGTTTATATCCTCTCATAAATTCATAAAGTATATGTTTATATACTTTATGATTTTTAAAATTTTTTGTATAAAGTATCTGTTCAAAATGATTACTCATTTTAATTGGATTATTTGTTTTTTAATATTAAGTCAAAGGGGATCTGTACATAGCCTAGATATAGCTGTCTTATCAAATAAATGATTTATACATGTTTTCTTTTGTTCTTTGGCTCACCTGTTCACTTTATTACTACTATTATGTAAAGCAAAAATAAATCTCACTTAGAGACCAATTTGTCTTTTCCTCTCTTCACTTATAATATGGGTATTATAATTAAGGTTTTACCTGAATCAAATTCATGATGATTTACCGCTACATTTTCTTCTAATAATTTTGTTGTTAATATGTTATAAACATATGGGTATCTAGTTATTTTAGAACCACTTAGTGTAAAAAAAAATTCAATATTTCCCCTTTGAATCATCTTAGTATTATCTTAACAAAATCGATGGATTTATTTCTGGTTTTTAAATCTGTTCTGCCAAATGTGTCTATATTATATCACATAGTTTTGATTACCATCATTTTGTAATACGTTTTCAAACTAAGACTCAACAGTATTCTTCTTTTTCAGAATTGTGTTGGCTCCTTTGGGGTCCCCTTTAGCTCTTTGTGAATTCCAAATCAGCTTTCTCATTTACGAAAAGCAGGGGAGTAGAAGGAATTTATCTGTACAGCAGTATATCTGTACTATGGCAACAGCAGTGCTGCTGCTATTGCTACCAGAATTATTTCTGTGCCTTCGTATTCTGATGGCTCAGAAGTTATGATTTATGTTTTTCATCTCCATTCATTTATTAATTATAACAGATTTCAGATTCTTCAGGATTTTCTATGTGCATGATTGTCCTTAACAGAGTTAATCTTTGTTACTTCCTTTGTTAGATATAAGCCCTTCTTTTTATTCTTTTTTTCCCAATTGCTTCCCTAAGAGCCTCAGTACAATGCAGGGTAGAATGTGTGAAGAATGGATTTATGCTTGCATATATTCACTGCAATCCCCCAAATTTTAATTATACAGAGAAACATGTACCAGAAGACTTAAGAAACATCCCGAAGGTATTGAGCTTTACTGTAACATTACCAATCAGTTTTCAATTTGATGAAATCATCTTTTGAGTTTCTTCCTGCTTTGGCCTCTTTCACAGAAATCCAGTTCACCTTTGCAGGCCTTTCCGGAGGTTTCTTCATATATTCTTTATATATGACTTCTTTTGAAAAAGGTTACAGATGAGAGTCCCGTTAGAATGTTTCACAAAAGAGCCTGGCTTCAACGCAGAGTGGCCATTCATTGAAGGGTCTAAACTCTGTGGAAGATGCCTCTCTGTGTCCTTAGAAGGGAAAGGCATACCTGCCTGCCTGCTGAGACTTTGCTTCTTAAATGTACCTTGATAGAAGAGAAAAACCAAACTCCATCTAGTACCAGAAAATTCTCATCTGTGAAGCGTGTTTCCTGTGACTCTGACTAAGCCACTCCTATGTCTCCACTGGTGGTTTATCAGTTAAAGTGGTTCTTCATCCTACTTGTCAGAGGAATGTTATAAAAATAGCTGTGGGATAGGGTCTAGGGAGATGGAGTTATAAGTAAGAGCACTTGCTTAGAAAGCATGAGTTCTGAGTCCAATATTGCAGTACCCATGTAAGAAATTGGACATGTTTATACTTACCTATAAAAACAACATTGTTAATAGAGAATGGCTGTTCTCAAGAAATTGTTAACTAAATAAAAAGAAAAGAAAAGAAAAGCTTCCAATCCAGTGAGAGATTCTGTCTCAAGGTCATAAGTCAGGAAGTAAGTAGAGAAAACAGTTTTGTTCTCACTTCTACAAAGGTAGTCATGTATATGCAGACTGTGCTCTTGGGTGAACATACACATATTACTGGTACCTAGAAAATTCTACACTATTAGGCAATTCATAATTATGACTGTTTATGTATTCTTAATAGGTGGAAGACAGTTCATTGGAATTATCTAAAAAAAATGGTACCAATAATTCCATCATATTTTCTCCAACATTTTGTTTTATTTAGAAAAGCATCACATAACAAGAGAAGGGTTTAGGGGCTAGGAAGATGGTTCAGGGATTAAGAGAACTTACTGCCCTTGCAGAGTGCCTGGGTTCCATTCTCAGCATCTCATTAGGATCACAGCTGTCTATTTCAGTTCCTAGGGATCTCTCTCTCTCTCTCTCTCTCTCTCTCTCTCTCTCTCTCTCTCTCTCTCTCTCTTGATCTCTTGATCTCTTTGCTCAGCAGGCATGTTTGTAATATATGTACACACACACACACATATATATATTCAGGCAAAACCCTTACATTTTTAAAAATCACATTACTATTCATAGGGAGTAAAGAAAGGCTTTTCAGAATATCTAGTAGCTAGCCATTTCCTTTAACCCACTCACTCTCTCTGCCAAGTGTGCCTTTAAATCCATTTGATCCTTTCTTTATTAAGTATAGGAGCAAAACTAAGCATATTTGTTGTAAAAGATGGTTTTATTTTTATTCTCAGTGGCTCTATATTAGCACTTCAGAAACAAAAATAAGTAGATTGACCTTTGTAGATAGAAAATATTTAAAAGAATATTCTCATGTTGAGACTGTTTCTTTTTTAAATTTTTTTATTGAATATATTCTTCATTTACATTTCAAATGGTATACCCTTTCCTGGTTCCCCATCCCAGAAAACCCCCAACCCATCCTCCCACCCCTAGTCTCATGTTGAGACTGTTTCTTATTTAGGTATGAATAACCTGAAAACTCTTGATATTGGATCTGAGGGCAGGCAGAGTTATGTCACATATAATTCTGTTTTGTTTTGTTTTGTTTTGTTAGGTTTTGTTTTGCTTTTACCTATTTCAGATATACCAAGCTATATAATCAATTTCTGCCTAAAGGATGCTCTTGGGTTCCTGTCATTAAATTGTTCCTAACACCTTTTCCTGTGTGCCAGGGCTCTTTGCAACAATGACAGCAAACCCATGAGCAAGTGATACTAGACAACATTCTCTTCACTTGAATTTTCATTTTATTTATCTATTCTTGCATAATTTCCTACGATTACAATGTATTTTGATCATACCCAACCCCTATCCGTTGTACAAACTCTCCGAGAGCCACACCCCATATCACCTTCACTATGTCTTATATTCGTTTTGTTTCCTTTATTGCCCACTGAGTGCTGCCCAGACATGCGTGAGTACAAGGCCATCCAGTGGAACATGGATGGCCAATAAGAGAACACACACCGTTACAGTCTTACATTTAGAAATTGGGCTAAGTGACCCAGCCTATGAGATAAACACTTCCCCGTCAATACAAGTTTGTTATTCAATGATATTTTGTTGCTTTGTTTTTAAAGGGAACTCTTGAGGTTTCAAATGGAGTGCAAACATAACTGGTGAAATACCAGACTGTCATGCTATAGGTCATAAGAGGACGCTGCCTGTTCACTTCCAGCACTTAGTCCAGCACTGTACACATACAAATTGTTCAGAGAGTGTTTCGTGAACGAATGGCAGAAGGAAGAGAACAAGTGAGACCTTCTCAGTGTGTGTGGGGTGGCTGGCTTCTTCACAAGCTGATCCAGTGCTGCTGGATGCACACTTCTGTTTTAGTGAACGGTGTGACTGAGACAGGCGATGGAGGAGATTGATCCCTGACAAATCTTTAGCATTCCTTAGTCTACTAGGTAGCTCCTGGTTTTAGTGAAGATCCCTTATAAGGAGTAGTTAGTGGGAATTGTTCTCTAATATCTAAATTGCCTCAGAAGATCACTGTTCGTCCTGCTTAGGCAAAAGATGCTGAGACTAAAGGCTTTGTTTGGGAATTCAGAACTCAAATAGCATCTTAAACCAACTCAGATTTCCTTTTCTGAAAAAAAAAAATCCCCTGTATCTCATTTGTTAAGTGTGTTTCTATGTCTTTAAGATTGATCTAATACAAGCAATTTTACTGTTCTATAAAGTTTCATCGTCTTCTCAAGGGCTGAATACGAGCTATATACATTATTTTAATCCCAAGCCATTCGTAAAAGCAGTTTCCCACACCAATTTTCCTTCCATAGATTCTCTCCATTTGATCTCCGGCATTTGGGGTAAAGATTTCATTTTTTTCTTTCTTTCTTTTTTTAATCCACAGAAGGTCGGAGTTTTCTGTGGCCTTTCGTCCATTTAAAATTGACTTTGTGTTTCAATTTTGCATTCAGAGTTTCTTGTTTTGATTGATAAATGTTTGCGAGAAATATAATCTCCCCCTGTGCTTTTCACTCTCTTCTCCGTGAAGGAGCTTTGCCTGGGGAGCGAGACAGTCTGATAACACTGCGAACAAATCTTAACATCTCTGCCCTATGACAGACCAAGACTTCAGCCCTTCTTTTTATCCCAGTGATAATTGCTTATCAGTACATATAGCTAGGCTTCCGGTGCCACAGGGGTTTATATCTGTGGGAAGATAGGCAGGAACTGCCATTCCCCGAGTCCGTTAATGGCTTTAATACAGGCCAGAGAAAGAATGAACGCTGGACCAGGTTTGCTATCTCAAAATGAGAAGGCCATCTCTGCATTTTGAGATGCTTTTTCACAAGTCATCTTTGTTTTACGTTGTCTTTCTTTCCTCTGGCCTCGACTTGGCTACCCTGGAAAAAGCAGTTTTTAAAATTCATTGTTCCAAAGCTGTAAAAAAAAAAAAAAAAAAAAAAAAAAAAAAAAAAAAAAAAGTTGTAGTTTAAAAATATGTACAATTTGCTGTCATTTTTACTTCCCTCAGCGACTACAACTGAACTGAATCGGAGGCTGAAACCTTTCCAACATTCACTCCCCAAATAAACAAGCCTGCTTGCTGTCCAGCAGCGGGGCACTAGGGAATGGCTACATTGTTTAAAAAGAAACAAAGAAAAAAACTTACAAATAAAGAAAAAAGATGGAGTTTCTATACCCCAAAAGGCCGGGAGTGTATGTAATTGTGCACCGCATGCTAGGATAAATGCGGATTTGAAATAAACAATGGGAAGAAAGGGGAGAGGGGCAGAATTGTAAAGAGAAGAAATACAGGAGACCTGAGAAAACGTTTAAATCATGTTTCCTTTATCGTCTAATTAGCTCAGAGGAATTGAAAAACACAGATATGTCGATTCTGTTGGGTGACCAAGATAAAGAATGTAACCAGCAAGTTAGCTGCAGCTGAAGCAATTACACTGCTTTTCCATTTCCAAAACTTCCATGGAAAGGCGGACAATGACCAACATGACCATCGGACTTAGGATCCCGAGTTTTGGTGACTTCAGCTCATCACACCCCCTGGGAAATAGGGCATTTACCCAGTTGGCAATCAAGTGTGTTGTTTGGAAAACCAGTTAGCATTTCCCTTTTTTCCAGGGGCAAAAACAATAACATGCTGCTTTCAGAGACGCTATCAGCCTAATTAAGCACACCGTGGAAATTTCCTCTCCCACGATGAAGGTAGACCAACCTCAAGCGTCTTAAAAGCACCATCTTGTAGCACTAGCTGTTCTTTATCACGGAGCTTCTGGATGGATTTTAAACTAATGTCAGATAAAAACACAAATCCGTTTCTGCGGTAAATTCCCATAGCATAGAAATCTGCTACCCAAACACGGAGATGGTTGCTATACACCAAGTGATCCTGTGAACCCTTCCCTAAAGTTTTCATCTCCACCAAAATCTCCACGTGACATTACACCTTACTTGGTATCTGTTTTGCATTCTGATAAATCATCTCTCTTGTCTCAAACCCCAGCTCAAATTCTGCTTTCTCTTGGACTTCATTGAATTATTCAAATACAAAAGTTTGTATCTGCAGTATTCTATACTCTAGGGATGAAGCAGTTGGTAATCAGGCTGCTTCTCTGTCATGGCTTTTACCAACTCCAAGAAAGATGTATATTAATCAGATATACACATATGATTATAGCTGTTGTGATGGAGTGATTCCTGACCTAATGCAGAGTTCTTTTCTGACTTAAGCATGATAGAATAGATGTTCTCCATGCTGTGAACAAATATATGAACTCTAAGAAAATGCAAACAAAAACACAGAATACAAAAGTTCCTGTGTTCAAAATCCCCCTGAGTCAGAAATGAGATACATGGTAAAACAATTTAACCACCAACTGAGGCACTGCTGAGCCGAAAAACAAGATTGCTCAGTGGTTAAGGTCACTGACTGTTCTTCCAGAAGTTCTGAATTCAATTCCCAGCAACTACATGGTGGTTCACAACTATCTGTAATGAGATCCAGTGCCTTCTTTTGCAGTGTCCAAAGACAGCTACAGTGCACTCACATACATAAAATAAATAAATGTATCGAAATACAAACAAACAAAACAAAACAAAACAAAAACTGTGATAACTTTTGAAACTCTTAGTGTGAGTGTTCAGCCAACACAGACCCAGGCTAGTGCGCTGAATGACTCTCGTTCTGTGTAGGGTAATCAGAAAAACTGCATTTTAAAACTGAGGTCATTTCAAGGAGGTTTGGGTGAGTGCATTATTTTCTACAATGCTGTGACAGGCTGTGAGAGAAAATGAGTCAGATGAAATCCCCAACCTCGTGTAACTAGTACCTATAGTTTATTTTTAAAATGTATTAAATTTATATCAGACATGGCAGCTCGTGCCTTTAATCGTAGCACTCGGGGCAGAGGCGGGCAGATCTCTGTAAGTTCAACATCAGCCTGGTCTAAACAGTAAGTTGCAGAATAGCCAGAGCTACATACCACACACTGTCTAAAACAAACGAGCAAACAAACAAAAGTATTAAACTTAAACAATGAAATTTGTTCTCTAGTAGTTAAAGTATGTAAGGACAGAACAAATAACTCCTCTTTGTGCCTTTGTGTGTGGGAACGTCCCACAATGAGAAGGGATTAATTCCTGCCAGGAAGGATTAGGAAAATACCTGAAACAGAAGGTATTTTGATTTGGAAATCAAAAAGCTAGACAGCAAGAAGCTAAGGATTCTGCCTTCTCAAAGGGAATAGCATACAAGTTGCATTGCTCATTCTGAAGGCTAACTCAGTTACTTCATTGTTCTAAAACAAAAAACGTGTTACCCATGGGTTACATAATCCATTCAGTGGCTCAAATTCACCTCTTGTTCAAATGATTACTTTTTTAAAAATCCTCTCAAAACTAGCTACGTTTCCCTTTTCTGATCCGTGGTGCAACTGTTCAAAAGGGAATTTCACTTTCTTTTTTTTTCTTCAATATATTTTTTATTTACATTTCAAATGATTTCCCCTTTTCTGGCCCCCCTACTCCCCGAAAGTCCCATAAGCCCCCTTCCCTCCCCCTGTTCTCCCACCCACCCCTTCCCACTTCCCTTTTCTGGTTTTGCCCTATACTGCTGCACTGAGTCTTTCCAGAACCAGGGGCCACTCCTCTGCTCTTCTTGTACCTCATTTGATGTGTGGATTATGTTTTGGGTATTCCAGTTTTCTAGGTTAATATCCCCTTATCATTGAGTGCATACCATGATTGATCTTTTGAGACTGGGTTACCTCACTTAGTATGATGTTCTCCAGCTCCATCCATTTGCCTAAGAATTTCATGAATTCATTGTTTCTAATGGCTGAATAGTGTACTACTCCATTGTGTATATATACCACATTTTTTGCATCCATCTTCAGTTGAGGGATACCTGGGTTCTTTCCAGCTTCTGGCTATTATAAATAGGGCTGTTATGAGGGAAGACCCTTGAAGACATCGGTACAGGGGGAAAGTTTCTGAACAGATCACCAACAGCATATGCTCTAAGATCAAGAATTGACAAATGGGACCTCATAAAATTACAAAGTTTCTGTAAGGCAAAGGACACCATCAAAAGGACAAAATGGCAACCAACAAATTGGGAAAAGATCTTCACCAACCCTACATCAGATAGAGGGCTAATATCCAATATATACAAAGAACTCAAGAAGTTAGATTCCAGAAAACCAAATAACCCTATTAAAAATGGGGTACAGAGTTAAACAAAGAATTTTCACCTGAAGATGGCTGAGAAGCATCTTTTAAAAATGCACAACTTCATTAATCATTAGGGAAATGCAAATCAAAACAACCCTGAGATTTCACCTTATATCAGTCAGAATGGCTAAGATTAAAAATTCAGGAGACAGCAGGTGTTGGCAAGGATGAGGAGAAAGAGGAACACTCCTCCACTGCTGGTGGGGCTGCAAACTGGTACAACTACTCTGGAAATCAGTCTGGTGGTTCCTCAGAAAACTGGGCTCGTCACTTCCAGAGGACCCTGCTATACCACTCCTGGGCATATACCCAGAGGATTCCCCAGCATGTAATAAGGATACATGCTCTACTCTGTTTATAGCAGAAATTTCACTTTCAAAGGAAAACTATGACTACTTTTTGCATACCTGTATCCCCATGATCATTGACTTTGTCCTCAGAGTCTATCGTGGGTCAAGAAGCCAGGTTGCCAAATATGCAGATACTTACAATGTGCAATAGCATCAAATTAGGATGTAGGATTACATGACATCGGTATTTTAAAGAAACATGATTTTGTGCACACAATGAGAAGACCATGTACAAGCAAAATCTTTTCCAAAACAAAGAGGAGCCTGATTCATTTCTCCATTTTAGAAAAGGTCCTTCAACATAATCAAAGGAAATAGTAGGAAAAAAATGAGTGAATTGCCACAATTTGATCAGTATCTTTCTCTGTTGTGCTTTCTAATTCAGAGCTACTTGCTAGTGGATAAATGTCTTAGGTATGGATCTGCTGGTCTTAATAGTAAAAATCTGAATCCAATCTCTGTTAAAAATTAAGAAATAGCATTCTGTTAAATATCTGACTCTTGTTATGAATACACACACACACACACACACACACACACACACACACACCCTGAAGACCCTTGAGGAAGAGTCTCAGACAGAGAGAAGAGAATTTATATCTGCTTCTCATTGTTGAGTTCAGGCTGGAAAAAGACACCAGTGGTTTAAAAGCTACCTATACTATGAGCTCCTGGGAGTCATTTTTCTGTTTCTGGAAGTCATGTTGGCAGGACTCATGTTGTAAATGCTTGATTTGATCGACTGAGCTAACTGTGTTGCCCTCAGCTCTGTGATTTGCAGAAACACTGAGTTCCCTCCTCTAAGAGCATTATCCCTGCTGTAGGGCCCCTTTTATGAACTTCACTGACAAACTGCATGCTGAACTTTAATTTTAATCTTGTGGTCAGGTCCCAAAAATTTCTCTTCCTGTGCCTGAATGACATTTATCAATTAAGATTTAGGTTGAGTCTTGTCACCTCTTGAAGGTGGTCTTCTGAGAATATCACAGAACTTGTGAAGATTTCTTAAATGTTCTTTCTTCGACCTAGATAATAAGCCTCTCAACAATTATTGATTTTTGTTTCTGCCCATTTGAACTTAGGAGGGAGGGTTATGTTGACACACCTTTTCTTTTCATAGCTGCTTTCTTTCTCTGCTGGATACTTTCTCTGCTTTAAAAAATTCCTTTTTGGTGCTGGAGAGATGGCTCAGCAGGTGAAAGTGGGTGTTGTTGTTGTTGGTTGTTTTTTTCTTGCAAGAGACCCAGGTTTGATTCCCAGATATGACAGTTCACCACTATCTATAACTTGAGTTCTAAGGAATCTGGTGTCTTCCCACGACCCCCATGGGCACAAAACATGCAGCAAGGCACAGACAAATATGCAGGCAAAGCATTCACACATATAGCATAAAATAGACCTTTTACAATTCCTTTTCAAAGGATACTATCATATTTTGCCTCTATCCATGGGTTTTACAATGATATATAAAAAGCCATAGATTTAGTTAAAGGGATTGTGATTTTTAACTCACATGTTTACCACTGCATGAGGTGCTTTGTAACCTTTCTAGGCCTCTGTCTTTTTACCTCAGAAGTGAGAAGGTGAACCAGGGGTTGTCTAAGGAAACCTCCTCTGCTCTTCTACAACTTATGACACCTCTGACTTAGAAATTCTGTAAGTATCTGACTCTGTTAGATCAGTAGCAGTTCAGGACTGCCCTGTGGTCTCTGGAATCATGTAGATACCTTGGGGGTCTTCTGTGGTGTAGTGTGGGAGGAGGGCTCAGAAAATTGAGAAGCCAGCTTTAATGAGTATTTCTCACTCTGATTATTTTAGATATTCCTGAGTAAGATTTCATTTGAAGAAAGGCTTTTATGAGATGGTTTATTATTATTATTATTTTGGTTTGGTTTGGTTTGCAAAGCTCTGCAATAGATATTAAAACCTCTTTTAAAAATATGTAAATCTATGTTGATGGTGATTATGGATCCCTAACAGATAACCACAGAAATAAGAAAAGTGCAATTGTTATGTAATGATCAGTTAATCTAAGTCACTTCTTCAAAGCAATTCGGAGTTGTCTGGAGAAGAATATCACCTTTTGTCATTGTTCAACTAAGAATTAAGCTGCCATAGCAGGAAAAGGAGACTTGACAAGTGGTGAAATGTTTTATATTAATTTTATCAATGCAGCAGTCAGTGTAATGTTTGTAGAGAGCAGAGGAAAGGGGATAGGTCACAGCTGTTTGCTGTGTGAGCGTGACAAATAAAAAATAATAATAATTTTATCAGAATGCCACTCCCACAGTTAACATTTTTATATGCCTAACAAATCCAAAGAAGCCAGAATTTCTCTGCGCCACTTATCACAGTGTTCAGCATTCCAGGGAGAGATCATAAATGCTGGTCTGATTGAATATGCTATTCAAACCACAGACGAAGTGTTTTACTCAATAGAGACAGTCATTTGAAAACCACAGCACCGTGTGAAATCCCTGTGTCTAAAGAATTCTTCAAAGTATCTTTACCAAAAAAGAGATCATGAATTTGAGAGGGAGACATGGAAGTATTTGGAGGTGACAGAAGGACAGAAATGATGTAGACGCTCATGTATGAAAACTTCAAAAAATTTTTTAAATGTATTCTTTAGTCCTTTCTTTTTTTTTTTTTTTTTGTAGTGGAAGAGCAAATTTATTAGAATATTGGGGAAGTGGACCTGTTCAACAATAGTTCATTGGAGTGAGCTGCATCTTCTTTGGCAGTAGATCAGTCCTGTAGCAAGCAACCTCATTTTCTTTTTTCTTTTTTTTTTTTTTAATTTTTTTATTCGATATAATTTTATTTACATTTCAAATGATTTCCCCTTTTCTAGCCCCCCCCCACTCCCCGAAAGTCCCATAAGCCCCCTTTTCTTCCCCTGTCCTCCCTCCCACCCCTTCCCAGTTCCCCGTTCTGGTTTTGCCAAATACTGTTTCACTGAGTCTTTCCAGAACCAGGGACCGCTCCTCCTTTCTTCTTGTATCTCATTTGATGTGTGGATTATGTTTTGGGTATTCCAGTTTTCTAGGTTAATAACCACTTATTAGTGAGTGCATACCATGATTCACCTTTTGAGTCTGGGTTACCTCACTTAGTATGATGTTCTCTAGCTCCATCCATTTGCCTAAGAATTTCATGAATTCGTTGTTTCTAATGGCTGAATAGTACTCCATTGTGTAGATATACCACATTTTTTGCATCCACTCTTCTCTTGAGGGATACCTGGGTTCTTTCCAGCATCTGGCAATTATAAATAGGGCTGCTATGAACATAGTAGAGCATGTATCCTTATTACATGGTGGGGAATCCTCTGGGTATATGCCCAGGAGTGGTATAGCAGGATCTTCTGGAAGTGAGGTGCCCAGTTTTCGGAGGAACTGCCAGACTGATTTCCAGAGTGGTTGTACCAATTTGCAGCCCCACCAGCAGTGGAGGAGTGTTCCTCTTTCTCCACATCCTCTCCAACACCTGCTGTCTCCTGAATTTTTAATCTTAGCCATTCTGACTGGTGTAAGATGAAATCTTAGTGTTGTTTTGATTTGCATTTCCCTAATGACTAATGAAGTTGAGCATTTTTTAAGATGCTTCTCCGCCATCTGAAGTTCTTCAGGTGAGAATTCTTTGTTTAACTCTGTACCCCATTTTTTAATAGGGTTGTTTGGTTTTCTGGAGTCTAACTTCTTGAGTTCTTTATATATATTGGATATTAGCCCTCTATCTGATGTAGGATTGGTGAAGATCTTTTCCCAATTTGTTGGTTGCCGATCTGTCCTCTTGATGGTGTCCTTTGCCTTACAGAAACTCTGTAACCTTATGAGGTCCCATTTGTCAATTCTTGCTCTTAGAGCATTCTTTAGTCCTTTCTTACAGTCTAGGCTTTATCCCCCTCCTGGTCCACCCTGAGACTGTTCCACATCACACATCTCCCCATTCCCATCTCCAAGAGGATGTCCCCACCCAACTCCCACTCCACCAGACCTCCCCAGTCGTCTCCAAGTTTCTCTCAGGTTAGGAAAATCTTCTCTGACTGAGTTCAGAGCCAGCAGTCCTCTGCTGTCTATGTGTTGGGGGCCTCATATCAGCTGGTGTATGCTGCCTGGTTGGTGGATCAGGATCTGATAGATTTTGGGGGTCCATTTAGTTTAGTCTGCTGGTTGCCCTCCTCCTCAGCTTCTTCCAGCTTTTCCCCACTGGCTCTGATTTTCAAACCTTCCAGTGAAGTAACCAGAAAGAAGGCAGCCTCTAATCTTCCTTTCCCTTCCTCCTGTTGTTCCTCCTGTTAGGACTATTGATATCACCGTGCGCCTCTGCAAAATACTGAGTGAGTCTTCTGAAGCCCTCCCAAGAAAGCTAGCCTCCTTTACAATGTTGTTTCAGTAGGAACTCATTACAATTTACAAACACCCGCTGGCAAGCTGATTCTGGCCTGATGCCCGCTTTGGTCTGAAGGCTGCTGCCGCCGGCATCTCAGGGTCCACTACAGTGCCTTGTACAATGCTTCTTTAGTGCCTGTGTATTATGTGGGCCATCACTCGCTCACATCTAGTCTCTTCATTGAGCTTATCCTGTGAAGTTTCTAAAATCAATATCACATCGCTGTTGCATGGCTGAGGGAGAGATTTTAGAAAGCAATCTAATTGCCACAGTTCATTCCAAGTAGTGTAGCAATTATTCGACATCATGTACAAAAGACCAAATACTGAGTGCAGATAGGATTTTGTTTTTTAAAATCCTTCCTACTCACTAACAATTTACAAAGCAATTCTATTATACTTAGGTAACACCTGAGAGTTCTCAAGTGCTAGATCGCAATATCCACCTCTCTCAGAATCTGTAACATTCCTTAAGACAAGCTTCCATTAGATTTACAAATATCTGTTATCAGATTCATTGACTTCTCTAACTTTTCCAAAGGGTATGGCAATGCCATCTCAATGGCCATCTTTATCTAGAGGGTAGTGGTTGTCAATCAGACATCAGAGGAAGTGTGAACAAGAGTAAAGTTACTGCTATAATGAAAATCCCCAATGAATATCCTTAATCTGCAGTCTATCAGACTTACGGTCATCCCTACAGTGTCTGCATGTTCCGCCAGCATTCACACAAAGTTGGAAATTCTGCTTAAGTTGCAGAAGTTTATGGATATCCATGACCATGTAGCTTGTCCCACAGCTGACAAGCTGCATCTGCACATAAGACTTATCATTTTCTATTTTTCACCTGAGTCTATTGCCAAGACATACCTCCATTTTTGTATATGCAGGTCATGCTTTCTGGTCAGAGTACAACCAAGTCCTGGAGCACACAGGTGCAGCTTGTTTGGGGCTATGTTGTATTTATAAAAGAATATTCTCAGTTAAGGACAATATGAACTTTTAGATACAGAAACTAATGTGAATTATTTCTTCTTCTAATAAATGTGACTTTGGATCTGATGGGCCTTTTGCCTCATGGTTCTACATTCAAGGAATTTTGGAATTGGTTGTTCTACCAAACTTTTAGCCAGTGCACAATATAGAGTGAACTATGGGGAGAGTGCTAATCTGTATTCTCAAATATAACCCTGAGTATGTCAGCTATATAAGGAAAAGTTCTATCTTCTAAGATATTCTGAGCTTAGTATATTTTTAAAATTATACAGTGTGACACAAAAAAATCACCCCTAAATTAAAAGAGCTAAAGTAACTCTGTCAATTATAAGCTGAGCATAGCTCTTCTCTCCCAAGCACTCAAAGACTTTTAGCCAGAGTGCAACTCAGACTCGAGCGTTAAGGATTCCCTTGCTGGTATTTTGGAGGGTGTAGCGAGGCCAGCTGAATATCAGTCCACTGTGTTTCCATGACGATTTAAACATGGCAGTCTTGGGCTTCCCATATAGCTCACTGGCCCAGAACAGCTGGACTATGACACGCAGCTGTTATACTGCCCCAAAGCAAGCACTCCAACAGACTTAGGCAAAGCTGGAACATTTCAGATGATATGGCCAGAAGTTCAGGATGCCTCCTTCTCAGTGTTCTAGTGGCCAAAGTAGCCACAGGCCAACATAGAGTAAAAGGAGAAAATAAGCATAAACTGTTTTCAAGTGTGGGATGCCCTGTGTATATGGGCAAGCTTAAAAAATGTTGATGAGCACCACAGTGGAGCCAGATGCCATATTAAAGTCAAGTAAGCTTATTGCAAAAACTAGCACACCATATTTTCCAACATAGTGGTATCCTAGTAATGCTTATCCCAGAAAACCAAGCCTCATTTCCTTTTAGGACGTATACCTATGCAGATACACTTTGAGAAAGATGCCAGTTGTTCCACAGGATGCACTTTCTAGCTGGTCATTCTAGCTGGTACAGCAAAGGAGTGCATTAAAGTAGTAGCATCCGGCTTTTGTGAAGCCATTAGACCTAGAAGAAAGAGCAAACCACTGATGTAGTGGTAACGTTCCATCAAGGCAAAGGGGTACTTTTCACAAAGACATCTCTCTCCTTTGTGACTAAACCAAAGATTCCTTACTTGGCTTAATTTCAGTTGAGACTGTAAAATCATTAAAGCAGATGGTCTAGTGCATAACTATAACACGCACAAAATAAAACGTTCTCTTTGTAGTCGATTAAATTTAGAATTATAGCCTAAGAAGAAAAAATAGTTAGTACTTACTAAAAATTACTTTGTTTCAGAGACAGAATTCTGAGGCCAAGCAACAAGGTTCTCTTTAAGGTTGCATGGACTTGACAAACTAAGTTAGAATTCCAGTTCATCTAGATTTAGGAATCAGATTTTCTAATCTCTCTCTCTCTCTCTCTCTCTCTCTCTCTCTCTCTCTCTCTCTCTCTTTCTCTCTCTCAAACACACACACACACAAACATACACACACACAGACACACACACACACACACACACACACACCAGCACAATCTCAAATGCTTAGTGACCTGGAATTTTTAGCTCAAAGTGAATGTCATCATGCCTCAGCTGGAGTTTGCTAAATTCTACAAAGAACAGCTTGACCTTGAGTCATCCAATAGATATATAGCTAATGTCTTCACCAGCTACTGTAGTGGTACAAATGCAGAAATTAGCCTTGATCTTTGGTAGCCTCTGTGTTTTGTCAAGTTATAGGTGTTGTAGAATGCTTGGACTTGATTAAATTTGATATGAAACTAGCAAGAACAATTAGAAGTAACTGATGGTTTTTCCAGAAATTTCACTGAATGTGTACACGTGACTATGAATCCCCTTTAGAAGATTAAAATTAGATTTGATATATTAGAGATTCTTTCAGACTTCTGTCAGCCAAAGCAGGAAGAAACATCTAGGATCTAGGGTGTGCATGAGTGTTCTCTCTGTGTGTGTCTCTCTCTGTCTCTGTCTCTCTTTACTGTGTGTGTGTGTGTGTGTGTGTGTAAATATGAAGCTCCTTAGTGGAAAACATTTTATTTCAGTTCTTCCTATAGTTTGATCAATACATAAGATACTGAAAGGTAGATCCTCTGATACAGCACACCATATCCAAGTGGCACAGAGAGATAGCTTAACCAACCAGAAGTACACAGAAACTTGCCTGCACAGGTAAAAGCATGCCTGCTGCTCAAAGGTTCACACCCGGAAACCTCTGGCAGAAGTCTTCTAATTTCCTTTTCCAACTTAGAACCAACCTCTACCACCTTGGACCATATCCAAGTGATACACAGAGGTAGCTAATCACTCAGAAGTGCAGAGAGGCCGGGCAGCACAGGTATAACCTCCCCTGCTGCTCAGAGGAAACAGCTGGAAATCCTGAGGGCATAAGAGCCTAGGAACAGCCTGGGACAGGAGTCTTCCAACTACCTCCTGCACCCAGAGTTGATCGGGGCCACAGAGCTACATATCCAAATACAAGCACAAGAGAGCTGGTCTCGCAGGAGTACCTACAAACTTGTGTACACAGAGAGAACGAGTCTCACAGGAACACACATACAGAGGTTTGTATGACAGATAAGCCACAGGCAGAGACAGCAATACAAGCTAACACCACAGAAAACCAGATGGCAAAAGGCAAATGCAAGAACATCACCAACAGAAAACAAGCCAACATGGCACCATCTGAACCAAGTTCTCTAACAACAGCAAGTCCTGTATACCACAACACACCAGAAAAGCAAGACCTGGATTTAAAATCACTGATGCTGATAGAAGATTTCAAGAAGGACATAAAGAACTCCCTCAAAGAAGTACAGGAGAACATAAGTCAACAGGTAGAAGCCCTTCAGAAGGAAACAGGAAAAATCCCTTAAAGAAATACAGGATAATGTGGGTCAACAGGCAGAAGTCCTGAAAGGGGAAACACAAAAATTCCTTAAAGAATTACAGGAAAACACAAACAAACAAGTGAAGGAACTGAATAAAACCATCCAAAATCTAAAAACAGAAGTAGAACCAACAAAGAAATTGCAAAAGGAGACAATTTTGGGGATAGAAAATCTTGGAAAGAAATCAGGAGTCATAGATGCAAACATCAACAACAGAATACAAGAAAGAGAAGAAAGAATCACAGGTGCTGAAGATACCATAGAAAATATGGACTCAACAATCAAAGAAAATGCAAAATGAAAAAAATCTTGTAACCCACAACATCCAGGAAATCCAGGACACAATAAGAAGACCAAACCTAAGGATTATAGGTATAGAAGAAAGTGAAGATTTACAACTTAAAGGTCCAATAAATATCTTCAACAAAGTTATAGAAGAAAACTTCCCTAACCTAAAGAGAGAGATGCGCATGAACATACAAAAAGCCTACAGAACTCCAAATAGGCTGGACCAGAACAGAAATACCTCCTGTCACATAATAATCAAAGCCACAAATGTACTAAACAAAGAAAGAATATTAAAAGCAGTAAGGGAAAAAAGGTCAAGTAACTTATAAAGGCAGGCCTTTCAGAATTAAACCAGACTTCTTACCAGAGACAATGAAAGCTAGAAGATCCTGGGTAGATGTCATACAGACCCTAAGAGAACAAATGCCAGCCCAGATTACTATACCCAGCAAAACTTTCAATCAACATAGATGGAGAAACCAAGATATTCCATGATAAAACCATATTTATACAATATCTTTCCACAAATCCAGCTCTACAAAGGATAATAGATGGAAAACTCCAATATAAGGAGGGCAACGAAACCCTAGAAAAAGCAAGATAGTAATCTTCTTTCAACAAACCCAAAAGAAGATAACTCTAGAGAACATCATACTAAGTGAGGTAACCCAGACTCAAAAGGTGAATCATGGTATGCACTCACTAATAAGTGGATATTAACCTAGAAAACTGGAATACCCAAAACATAATCCACACATCAAATGAGGTACAAGAAGAAAGGAGGAGTGGCCCCTTGTTCTGGCAAGACTCAGTGAAGCAGTATTCGGCAAAACCAGAACGGGGAAGTGGGACGGGGTGGGTGGGAGGAGAGGGGAAGAGAAGGGGACTTGCGGGACTTTCGGGGAGTGGAGGGCTAGAAAAGGGGAAATCATTTGAAATGTAAATAAAAAATTATATCGAATAAAAATAAAACAAACAAACAAAAACAAACCAGTGAAACCAGCTGTTAAATTCACTAATTGTAGCTGGCCAATTTGCATTAAAAACTTGAGTTTTTTGAGCAAGGTAAAAAAAAAATAGCATCATAAAAAAAACAGGAAGCAAAATCATGATTCCTTAATATCTCTTAACATCAATGGACTCAATTTCCCCATAAAAAGACATAGACTAACAGACAGGATGTGTTAACAGGACCCAGGATATTGCTGCATACAGGAAACATACCTCAGTGTCAAAGACAAACACAAAGACAACAGAAAGCCCACATACACATGGAAGCTGAACAATGCTTTACTCAATGATACCTTGGTCAAGAAAGAAATAAGGAAAGAAATCAAAGATGTTTAGAATTTAATAAAAATGAAGACAAAACATACCCAAACTTATGGGACACAATAAAAGCAGTGCTATAAGGAAAAATCATAGCTCTGAGTGCCTACAAAAAGAAATTGGAAAGTGCATACACTAGCAGCTTAGAGGAACACCTGAAAGATCTGGAAAAGAAAGAAGCTAATACACCCAAGAGGAGCAGAAGGCAGGAAATCATCAAACTCAGGGTTGAAATCAACCAGGTAGGAAAAAAAAAGAGCCATACAAAGAATCAACAAAACCAGGAGCTGGTTCTTTGAGAAAATCGAAAAGACAGATAAACCTCTAGCCAAACTAACCAAAGGGCACAGAATTAATCCAGATTAACAAAATCAGAAATGAAAAGGGAGATATAACAAAAGAAACTGAGGAACTTCAAAAAAATCATCAGATCCTACTACAAAAGCCAATACTCAACACAACTGGAAAATCTGGAGGAAATGGACAATTTCCTAGACAGATACCAAATACCAAAATTAAATCAAGATCAAATAGACCATAACCCATAAACAGTCCCATAACCCCTAATAAACAGTCCTATAACCCCTAAAGAAATAGAAGGGGTCATTGAAAATCTCTCTGCCAAAAAAAGCACAAGACCAGATGGTTTTAGTGCAGAATTCTATCAGACCTTCAAAGAAGACCTAATACCAATACTCTTCAAACTATTCTACAAAATAGAAACAGAAGAAACACTACCCAACTTGTTCTATGAAGCCACAATTACATTGATACCAAAACCACACAAAGATCCAACAAAGAAAGAGAGCTTCAAACCAATTTCTTTTATGAATATCAATGCAACAATACTCAATACAATCCTTGCCAACCGAATCCAAGAACACATCAAAACAATCATTCATCACATTCAAGTAGGCTTCATCCCAGGGATACAGGGATGGTTCAATATACAGAAATCCATCAATGTAATCCACTACATAAACAAACTCAAAGAAAAAAACCACATGGTCATTTCCTTAGATGCTGAAAAGCATTTTACAAAATTCAGCATCCCTTCATGCTAAAAGTCTTGGAAAGATCAGGAATTCAAGACCCATATCGAAACACAGTAAAAGCAATATACAGCAAACCAATAGCCAACATCAAACTAAATAGAGAGAAACTTGAAGCAGTCCCACTAAAATCAGGGACTAGACAAGGCTGCTCCCTCTCCCTCTCCCTCTCCCTCTCCCTCTCCCTCTCCCTCTCCCTCTCCCTCTCCCTCTCCCTCTCCCTCTCCCTCTCTCTCTCTCTCTCTCTCTCTCTCTCTCTCTCTCTCTCTCTCTCTCTCTCTCTCTCTCTCTCCATATCTATTCAATATAGCACTTGAAGTTCTAGCTAGAGCAATTAGACAACAAAAGGAGGTCAAAAGGATACAAATTGGAAATGAAGAAGTCAAATTATCACTATTTGCAGATGATATAATAGTATTCATAAGCAACCCAAAAAACCCCACCAGAGAACTCCTACAGCTGATAATCAACTTCAGCAAAGGGGCAAGATATAAAATTAGCTCAAACAAATCAGTAGCCTTTCTATACTCAAAGGATAAGCAGACTGAAAATGAAGTTAAGGATGACACCCTTCAAAATATTCACAAAAAATATAAGGAATCTTGCTATCACTCGAACCAAACAAGTGAAGGATCTGTATGACAAGAACTTCAGGAAGAAGGAAATTAAGAAGACCGCAGAAAATGGAAACAAATGGATTGGCAGGATTAATATAGCAAAAATTGCCATCTTGCCAAAAGCAATATATAGGTTCAATGTAATCCCCATCAAAATCCCAACTCAGTTTTTATAGAGTTAAAAAAGAGCAATTCTCAAATTCATCTGGAATAACAGAAAACTCAGGATAGCTAAAACTATTCTCAACAGTAAAAGAACTACTTGGGGAATCAGTATCCCAGACCTCAAGCAGTACTACAGAGCAATAGTATTAAAAACTGCATGTTATTGGTACAGTGATAGGCAGGTAGATCAATGGAATAGATTGAAGACCCAGAAATGAACCCACACACCTATGGTCATTTGATCTTCGACAAAGGAGCTAAAGCCATCCAGTGGAAAAAAAGATAGTTTTTTTAAAACAAATTATGCTGGTTCAACTGGAGGTCAGCATGCAGAAGAATGCAAGTCGATCCATTCTTTTCTCCTTATACAATGCTCAAGTCCAAGTGGATCAAGTATCTACACATAAAGCCAGACACACTGAAACAAATGGAAAAGAAACTGGGGAAGAATACATGGGTACAGAGAAAAATTTCCTGAACAGAAACCTATGTCCTAAGATCAAGAATTGACAAATGGGACCTCATAAATTTATAAAGTTTCTATAAGGCAAAGGACACTGTCAATAGGACAAAACAGAAACCAACAAATTGAGAAAAGATCTTTACCAACCCTACATCCAACAGAGGGCTAATATCCAATATATATAAAGAACTCAAGAAGTTAGACTCCAGAGAACCAAATAACCCTATTAAAAAATGGGGTACAGAGCTAAACAAACTATTTTCACTTGAGGAATATAGAATGGCTGAGAAGCTCCTAAAGAAAGGTTTAACATCATTAGTCATCAGGGAAATGCAAATCAAAACAACCCTGAGATTTCACCTCACACCAGTCTGAATGACTAAAATAAAAAACGCAGGAGACAGCAGGTGCTGGAGAGGTTGTGGAGAAAGAGGAACACTCCTCCACTGCTGGTGGGATTGCAAACTGGTACAACCACTCTCAAAATCAGTTTGGCGGTTCATCAGAAAACTAGGCATAATACTACTGGAGGACCCTGCTATACCACTCCTGGGCATATACCCAGAGTAATTTCCCAGCATGTAATAAGGATACATGTTCCACTGTGTTCATATCAGCCCTATTTATAATAGCCAGAAGATGGAAAGAACCCAGATATCCCTCAATGGAGGAATGGATACAGAAAATGTGGTATATATACATAATGGAGTACTTACTATTCAGTCATTAAAAACAATAAATTCATGAAGTTCTTAGACAAATGGATAGAACTGGAAAATATCATCCTGAGTGAGGTAACCCAATCACAAAAGAATACACATGATATGCACTCACTGATAAGTGAATATTAGCCCAGAGGCTTGGAATACCCATAACATATTTCACATATCAAATGATGCCCAAGAAGGAGGAAGAACAAAGTTTGGATACTTGGGTCCTTTGTAGAAAGGGGAACAAAATACCCACAGAAAGAGGTACAGAGACAAAGGGTGGAGCAGAGTCTGAGGGAAAGACCATCCAGAGACTACCCCACCCAGGGATCCATCCCATATACAGGTACAAAATCCAGACACTATTATCAAGTCTGACAAGTGCTTGCTGACTGGAGCTGGATATAGCTGTCACCTGGGAGGCTCTGCTAGTGTATGAGTAATACAGAAGGGGCCACTCTCAGCCAGCCAATGAACTGAACACAGGGTCCCCAATGGAGGAACTAGAGAAAGGACCCAAGGAGCTGAAGGAGGAAACAACAATAGGACTCACCCAGTAACTCCCAGAGCTCCCAGGGACAAAACCATCATCCAAAGAGTACACATGGAGTTACCCATGGCTCCAGACACATAGACAACAGAGAATGGGCTTGTTAAACACCAAAAGGAGGAGAGGCCCTTGGTCCTGAAAAGACTTGATGCCATAGTGTAGAGGAATACCAGGACAGGGAAGCAGGGGAGGGTTGATTGGGGAAGGGGAGATAGCTTATGGGATTTTCAGGGGAGTGGGGAAACCAGAAAAGGGGACAACATGTAAATAAAGAATATATTTAATGAAAAAAAGTTTTAAAAAAGATGCTGAAAGGTAAAAAACAAAAACAAAATCACTTCATTAAGGAATCTATCACTGAATACAGCAGCAATATCCAGCACATGTAAAGATCTAGCTCTAATAAGAAGCTGGTTATTAACTTACAGTAGAGAATCATTCACTAAAAAAGAGGGAAAGGAGGAAAGCAGGAAACAACATCTAGGGTGTGCATAAGTGTTCTCTCTCTCTCTCTCTCTCTCTCTCTCTCTCTCTCTCTCTCTCTCTCTCTCTCTCGGTGTGTGTGTGTGTGTGTGTGTGTGTGTTCATCTAGACTCAGGAATACATCTGTTGAGTATACATTGAGTATATATTGTTGGCAAGGTTTTGTGTGAGAGCAACTCTATATGGACTTTTAATGACAGAATTTGAAAAGACAAAGAGATTGATATTGAGTTCATTGTTGCTTATGGAGAAGCAATAATACTACTACAATAATCCACAATTAGACCTCAAAAGCTCTCTTTGTAGAAAAAGATAAGAACTAATTTCTCAATCTAAGATCCCTGTGAAATATCACTGGTAAAGACTGAATACAGTCAGTAAATAGATAATATCCAAAGGACCCTAAATTCAACAGTAATCCAAACATTAACCACTCAATCCATACGTAACTCTGGCAGTTACGTGTATCAGCCAATGAGCCTTTTACTTTTATTATCATCAAATGGCTGTGCTGTTTTCCCAGAAAAATATTGATCATAAATTGGCTTCATGCCCAGTAACAACACATTGCAGTTAGGATTGTTCTCCTATGTGACCATAGCAAAGATGCTGAGATCCATCTGCTACTGAATTTCAGATGACTGTCCATAGAAAATCCAGCCCTTGGCTTTTGTGCCTCTTCTTATTTTGGCAAGATCCACTTTAGAAAGTGAGACTCCCTAGCACAATGGTCCTCCTAGAGGCTCCACCCAGCAGGTGATCAAAATCAATGCAAAGACCCAAAACCAAACATTAGACAGAGCTAGGGAAGCCTTGTAGAGGAGTTGAGGGAAGGATTGAGGAACCCAGAGGGAATAGGGACTCTATATGAAGGCCATCAGAGTCAACTAACCTGGACCCTTGGGGGTTCCCAGAGACTGCACTACCAACCAAAGAACAAACAAGGACAAGACCTATGCATATATATAGCAAACATACAGCTCAGTGTTCGTGATAGTCTTCTAACAACTAGAGTAGGGGCTTACCCTAACCCTGCCTGTGGACCCTGTTCCTCTAACTGGTCTGCCTTGTCTGGCCTCAATGAGAGAGTATAAGCCTAGTCCTGTAGTGACTTGAGGTTCCAGGCCTAATTGGTACCCAAGGGGGGGCCTCCCACTTCTCAAAGGAGAAGGGGAAGGGAGCCATGTGACAGGAAGACAGTGAGGAGAGAGGGGACTGTGATTGGGATATAAAGTGCATAAGTAAATAAATGACTGGAAAAAAGAAAATCAAAGTTTTCACTACAGAATAAAACAATAATTCAACTTCAGAAAAAAGAAAAGACAGACAGACAGACAAACAGACAGACAGAAAGAGGCTCCATGCAAGGGTCACTTTATTTAGTTAAGGTTCCTTCACCAGAGTTTTATTTTATTATAAAAGAAGATAGAGTAAAACATAAATCCAGAAATCTTCCACCTAATGTAAACTTTTCTACTTTCATAGAATATCTATAATATATCAATATGCAGATACATGGGTACATTTGTAAATGTACAAATGATATCTTGAGCTGGCATATCATAAATTTTATAGCCATCATTTCTCTGAAATGTGGATGCTTTTAGTCAAACTATTTGCTCCTCTTAGGATAAGTGCTAAAACCTTCAAAAATAAAAGGATTTAAGAGACTAACCAAAGTGAAAGTACCCTTAGTCACAGTGAGTGAAAGGCCAGAAAAGATTTTCAGACAAGATCCATCAAGCTGCTGGTGAGTTACTGGGGCCACGGCCTACTGTGTTATCATTAACACGTTTGTCCATAACTTGATAGAAACAGAAAAGTAAAAAAGAAATCAATCTGAATACCCAGGGTGAGAGTTTGGAGAGTCTGGGTGTGGGTTTAGCAGCGACAGAAGTGAAAATGAGTGTGTGATTTTGGTGACAACTGGAACCTTGTGAAAATTGGGGAGCAGGTGGAAGAAAATGAGGAGGATAATGTTTCTAAATGGAAGAAAGTTCAGCTCAGTAGTGTGGCAGCGTTGAAATGTGCATTTCAATATGACCACCCAGGCTTTACAAAGTAAGGCAAATGCATCCCCCAACTTCCTTTCTCTCTTCTGTCCTGTAAGATGCTCTTCTGTCCCTAAGACTATCATGTAGTGAGTAGCACTGTTGCTGGACACGACATTTGGTCCTTGTATTTGCAAAATCAGTATTTTAGTTTTATTTCTGTGTTTGGTTGCCCTTGCTATTGTCTGCTCCTCCTTGCTGCCTTTATCCTGTCGATGGGCAACCAGTTCCATCATTCTAAAAATAAGACCGTGCTGACACCTGGTCTCCAGCAGCCTTACAGAACTGTGCTACTGGACACTTTCCATGGGCAATATAAATTAAGAAAGTCTACCACCTGGCCTCTGGCAGGCCTTAGAGAACTGTGCTAATTATGGCTGCCAGTAAACAGTACAAGTGAGAACTTGAACTCTGTTTTGATTTGTCATCTGAACAGATCTTGAGGGCTTATGGGGTAACCTTAGAAGGGCACCTCGTATATTTGTTTGCTCTGAGGTAAAAGGATCAAAGCTACAAGAGAATTGTGTCAGAAGAATTATGTTCTCTAAGCTCTTCAGAAAAAGCTGTAGACAACCACAGTAACCCACTTCAACCCAAAGAAAACTTTGTCTTGCTATGGTTGCTCATTCAACTTAACTAGATTCCTTATTAGTCCTGTGACTACTGAAAAATCAGGACTTTGGTTAAAAAAGAATTCAGAGAAATACCTTGAATTATCTTCTATTACTTTTTAAAAAGTCTTTCCCTGTCACTGTCTCTGTATCTGTCAGTATCTCTCTCTCTCCCCCACTCTCTCTTCCTCTGAGTGCAGTGTGTATATATATTGTGTGTGTATAGTGTGTGTGTGTGTGTGTGTAGATATTGTGTGTATGCGTTTACATGTATGTGTGTGTGTTTATGCATAAAAGTCAGAAGAAGGTATCATATTTATCAAAGTTTTTGTTATGGGCAGTTACTTGATTTCTGGCTTGTTATTTGGGTGTTAGAGTCAAATTCTGATTCTCATTATTACCCATAAAATACTCTTAAATATTGAGGTATTTTTCCTTTTATTTTAATTTTGATGCCTCCAGCTTCAGAGTAATACTCCTATTTTCAGTGGCTTGATTGTATAGCATGAGCTTTCTCTGTGATGACTCCAACATGCCATATTGAAATTAGTAAGAAGTGGGCTAATAGGAGTTGCCTAATAAATGGAAAGTGACTTCTTTCACAACAGTACTCACTGACTTCTTCAGCAGAAGAAATTTTGACACTGTAGGGAAATCCAGAGCCCTACAGCCAGGTCAATGTGGGAATCTTACTGCCTTGCCTTTCTCACATGCAAAATACTTGATGAACATTTAACAAAGATGATAACACACTAGAATGCTTATGATCATTCAGACCTGGGTTTCAATTCTGACTTCCCACTGCTATCTGTTTAAGACTGGCCCAATAGTCCACTACTGAAGACCTTAAAGCACAAGGAAGATACTCCTTTCTTTCCAATCAACTCACTGTGACAATATACATAAAATACCTATAATATACACAGTGCTTGCAGCAAGATAAGCAAGTGATAGTTATTACTAAGTTTTCTTAACTATTATGGAGTTTTGGCTTTTAACTGTATTAATTGGCCACTTTCTATGTGCACATTGGGATAAACGGTCTAGTGAGGGAAGCTCTCTAATAAGTAAGGAAATGGGGTGGCAGGGACTTGTGACATGACTCTTTACACAGTGCTGAAACACTGCTGCAATCCATTCTATATGCCATTGCTTACCTGCTTATATCTGCTTCTAAATGGCACAGTGTTGGTTTCAAAAGTTGACAGCTACTTTCCTTTTGTCAGTAACTGTGCCTTTCCCCTTCAACCCTTACGCCCTCACTATAGGATGTACCAAAGACTGGTGATTGTTTCCTTCTGATCAAGACATGGCTTCGAGGCCAAGATGTGCACAAAATTCTACCCTCTACCCCAAACTCTTTCTTCAGAGTCTTGCCCTCTATTTCCCATAAAGGCATACTTTTCCCATCTAACCCTTTCTCAAAGGAATTCCCAGGGATAAGATTCCATTTATTCTGCTTGAGAACATGGGCATGAGTTTACCTGTGGGATGTTTCATGAAGTGTGAAGGAAATACTCCCAGGGCCATCAAGTCGGAAAGACAAAAGAACAAGTTGGTTCTGATTTTACCAACAGTTTTTCCAATGTGACCTTCCCTTTCCTGAAAGGTGCCTTCACCTCACACAGCCCACCTGTTTTGCTACCACTCTGTAGATAGTTCCAAAAGTTCTGGATAAGCTAACTTTATTCAGCCAAAATAGTAATAAGAATTATCTTGAGAAATAATAATGCAAATTAATTTAAGCCAGTAAATGTTTACCATGAGTATGTGACTTGCATTATGCTAAAACATGTTCTCACATTTTACCAGTATCAATACTACTCCTAAGAGCTTGCAATTAATGCTCTCAAGTCACAGATGAGTATATGAAGTCTCAGAAAGTTGGGGCAATTAATTTACTCAAAGATGTACAACTAACCATTCACATTAGAATTAAGATCAAAGGTTTGCTGAGTCCAAATGTAGTTTGTTATCTATGTACGAGGAAGAAGAAAAATTATGTGTAGTCTAACCTTTTATGCTGGATATACAGTGTGAATTTTGTTTAATGGACTGCTCTACTGTGAAGTGTTACTTCTGAAGACACAAATCCAAATTTTTATTACTAGTTTCCACTAAGATAAATGTGTTTATACCAAATAAGGATTGCTAGGGGAAACTAGAACATAGTCATCTAATTTATTCATTAAAAGTTGTTTCTAAAATCTCCTATGTAGTACTACTTACTCTATTTGCAACCATTTTGCTATTTAATTAAATAATTAGAAATAACTATATACATTAAATTCTAGAGTCAACATTTGGATAAGAGTTCTATTGGAATACCCTTTTAACTGATTAAATTGTAACACATTGAAGCAGATTTGGAACCCCAGTGGAGAAGTAGGAAAATCTATTCTTGCTGCATATAATTCATGCAAAGGTTAGATGTGTTGATGTCCACAACAAAAAGCCAAGAGCTAGCAATACTCTTGCTTCCCAACTAGAAAAATGTCAAAGCAATTTTGTTTTGTTTTTGTGTATATATTAAAATGCTTATTTATTTTTATTTTATGTATGTGAGTATTTTGCCCACCTGTATGTAGTATACCACATATGTACAGTCTTGGGAGTATTGTTACAGACCAACATGAGCTGCCATGTTAGTGCTTGGAAATAAACCCAGGTCCTCTGCAAGAGCAGCCAGTACACTTCCTAAATGAACCATATGTCCAGGCTATAACCTTCATGTATTTTTATCATGCCTCATCTATTAAATTAAGTAACACAGATTCTATTTTATTATTTGTAATCAGAAATGTTTAAGGCAATTCATCCCCAGCTGTTTAGAGCATGTATCTGATAATTAAATACTGCCATTCTTTTATCCTCCAGGAAACTCACTGTGACAATTACAACTGAGTGACCTTGGACCAGTGATTTAACTATTTCTCTGTTTGTAAAATGGTAATATGAATTAAATAACGACAGAAGATGCACTGGTAAATCTCAATTAATGTCAATTCCCTTTCTCTATTCTGCATAAAATGTAAAGTGCTAATGGACAAGAGCAAGCTATGACTTCTGCTACTGAGGTAGGAGCACAGAAAGCAAATTCAACATTTTGCTGTATCTTTTAATAGAATTCCATCTCCTTAGTTCAGCAAAGAACAGCACTCATTCCTCCCAGGTCCAGAGTCCACGTCTGATGATGGATAGTTCCAACTGCCAGGAGTCATGATAATTAAATGACAGAGTGTATGTTTCCTTCTAACTTAGAGTTTGAAGGAAGCTTTAGAAGTCAATACTTAACTAGGTGACATTCATCACTGGAATCTCTAGGAGATTTTAACCAGTTGCACTTCTGCTCAAAGCTTATGTGCTTTATCTTGGTTTGTTCCACATATGAGAGGTGCTTAAAAGACCACAGGAAGTGGTCCACCATAAATATAATTAAGTTAATAGTTGCAAGGCTCATCAAAACCTATGGTTCCACTGGAGCAACTTCAGAATGATATGTTATTTGCATTATTAATAATTTCAAAGCAGCTAAAAATAGCAAAATGTAGTATTATTCAGTATTACAAAATAGAAAATTCCAAGGACTAAGTCCATTGGATTGTTTGCAACCCACTGTTTTATATAACAGTTTCCTTTCTCCAGAGTTACTGCTTTTGCTTCTTCCAGGTGCTCTGCCACATCTCCACGCCCCATCCCTTTGAAAATTCCTTCACATAACTATGTCCAAGACTATATCCATTTTAGGAGGACAAGACTCTGAGGTAGATGCTACCAAAACCCCTCTAATTGAAGAGCAGAGAAAACTGGGAAATTTTAAAACTAACAACTATTATTTTGGCATAGTTTAGCCCACACTAAATAAATAAAACCAAAGTAGGTGTGAGTTATAAAATGAATAGTGAGGTCTGGCCCCTTAGATGTAAGAATAAAAATAATTTCACCTTCCTGTTTCTTCACTTAACCATTTTTACTGGTATAGAACTCAAGGAGCCTCTTAGTAAGATGGAAGAGTTAGTGTAATGTCACGCTGCTAGTGGGCAAGGAGGAGAGCACCTAGAACTCGTCAATCATGTCTTTATATGATTTTTTTTTTTGTCTCTGGTTCCTTCTTGATAGGGTAGTCAGCAGGAAGTAGGAAAGAAGGCATTCATGACATGTTATGGATGGTTAACTTGTGATGGGGATTTTTGAATCCATCACTGATATACAGCAACCTATCCTACCTGCTATCTCACATTCTCATACATGTTCCACCTACCTCAAACAATTAATATACCTTCTACTCTATGAATTAAGAGTTTATAACATAAGTCATATTATCTAACTCCATTAACATTAAATTTGACATTTGATTTTAATTGCATTTATTCATTATTTACATTACACAGACATAAGAATAATTTAATAAGGATATTTACATGGAATTTTATGTTGTCTGTCATACACTGTATGTGAGCATATTCTTATCAGTACTAGCACTTTCCTTTCTCATCCTTTCCTTCCCCTTTCCCCTAGACTACTTTGATTCTAACTTTATTTAATGTATACATGATTTTATGTATCTGTATAAAATCTACATATGAAAGAAAGCATATGATTTTTTTTCTTCTAAGACTAGCTTAATTCACATAACATCATCTTCAGTTGCATCCATCTTTCTGCAAGTGAAATAACTTCAGCCTTATGTATGGGTTTATATTATGGCATGCATATAAATACATTATGTACATATTATATATAATATATTTACCATATACATATGCACCATACTCTCTTTATTGATTCTTCTATTGTGTACTTAGCTTAGTTCAATAATTTAACTGTTGTCAGTAATGCTGCAATAAACATTAACGTTCAAGTATATCTGTCATGACTTAAACTTCTTCAGGTAAATTCCTAGGCATGATATAGCTGGGTCATATTATAGAGCCATTTTTGGTTTTGTGAAAAAGGTCTGTATTGATTTCTAGAGTGGCTGGAATAGCTTTATTCCTGTGAGCAGTATATAGTGGTCCCTTTTTATCCATATCCCTTACCAATATTTATTTTTGTTTTGTTAAAGAATTCTATCCTGATTGAGGGGAAGTAAAGTATCAGAGTAGCTTTGATTTGCATTTCTCTGGTGAGGGGAGATATTTTTTGTGTAGGGGTGGTCATTCATATTTTGATAGCCCTTGTATTAAATGGGTTCCTTGATTTCTGTTTTTTTAACTTCCTTGCACATTCTAGATATTAACACTCTGTCAGACGTTCTTTATTCTCACAGTTTTATTCTACATTCCATAGACTCTCTTCAGTCAATCTCTCTGCTCTCTTAAATATTCCCTTATTGTATGTAAGCATTATGTTTTAATGATAACCCATTTGTTGACTGTTGTCATTATGTTTTGAACTACTGATGTCCTATTGAACAAGTCCTTGCCTATGCTTATGTCATAAAGTGGTTTTGTTACGTTTCCTTTCAATTTCTGAGTTTCATGTCTTATGCTAAGGTCTTTGACACATTTGGAGTTAATTTTTGTACAGGAGGAGAGATAGTGATCTAGTTTCGTTCTGCTACATGTGTACATAAAGCCCCATTTGTTGAAGAGGCTATCTGTTCTCTGATGCACAGTTTTGATAATTACATCAAAAGTCATGTTGTTACAGCTCTATGGGTTTATCATAATATTCAGGTCCTCTACTCGTTTGATCTGTGTGATTGCTTTGTTCTAATAAATAGTTACCATGCTATTTATTAACATAGCTCTGGTGTGTTGGTATCTATATGGTTTTTGTTATTGTTAGAACAGTTTTTCTTACCTTGGGACCTCTTTTCTTCCATATAAATTCTTGGGTGATTCATTCAGACTCTTCAGCCTTAACACCCCCACTTTGCTGTTTCTTAGCTTTAAAAGCTGAATGAAGAAAATTGCTTAGCATTTATGTACCTTACAATCCAATTTGCAAAATGAGAGGAAGACAAGATTGTTAGAAGAATTGAATGAATGCAAGTTTAGTTCTTAGAACAAACCCCAGCATGCAGGAAGCACAGTATTTGGCTTTGCGTGTTCCTGTATGACTGTGCATTTTCAGAACCTTGAAATGTTTCTCACATTCCCAGAAATTTCTCACATAACAGCCTTTGAAGTACATTTCATTTCCTGTTTACAGAAGAGGAGATTTCCACTGACTGAGATAATAGTGTGCAGTATATTCACAAGGAGAAAGAAAATATGCACCAACCTATTAATGAACAGGGCTCCAATATGGGAACAGGAACTGACAAGACTCTGACCTCTAGTATAATCATCATTAAATGCTTCTCATACAAAATCCTCATACTTCAGAAGCTGATTACCACAGGAACCCTTTTGTACACTGAACATAATGCAGGCTGGTATTTAAAATTTCATGAAGGAAAGAAGAGTTAAATTTTTCAGAGATACTCAAGATCAAATACAAGATGAGACAGTACCTGCCTAGTCCATGAGACATGGAATAAGGAGTCATGGCTTGTGAGTTATCTCCCAGTCAATTTTATTGACAAAAGCTCAAACTCTCTAATGTGTGCATATTGCTTGGATGCCTAAAATCAGCCTTTGAACCAAGTGAGGACACTCTCCAAGCAGAGAGCAGAAAACTTCCAACTGCTGTTGTCTTTTCAGAGAAGCTACTGGAAAACAAGGGATGAAGTTGGGTCTCAGAAGGCTTTCAGGCCACATGTGCTGAATCCTATGATGTCAAGCCAAGGTACCACCATTGACTTTCTGGTCCTTCACTAACTAGATGGTCAGAGGTTGTGCTCTTCCGAAGACAGAGCAGCAGCCCCAGGGCCCTTCTGGAGGGGTTCAAACTATTCCTCTGCAAAATATACAGGGACCTTTTCTTGCCCTCCTCTTCTCCATTTATCCTCTCTCATCTCCATTCAAACAAGGTGTGCAACAAAACAACCCCCATACTCCCTCTAGGAAACAGTGTGGGCTTGCAGAAATAACATGAACCTCTAGATTAAAAAAAAAACAAATATGCTAAATTTAAATGAAATTTATCTAAATGTCCTTTACATTCGCTATATCATAATGGAAAAGTTGTCTTGGAGTCACTACGCCAGTGTCCTAATCTACAAATACAAGTAATGTCCTGCAATATTTCTGCAAAGTGAGGATGAGGTAATATATGAAAAATATACACTTTGAGAGTGTTTGTACCAGCTTGCAATCCCACCAACAATGGAGTAGCAGTGTTCTCAATCCATCCCATATACAGTCACCAAACCCAGACACTATTGTAGATGCCAAGAAGTGCTTGCTGACAGGAGCCTGGTATAGGTGTCTCCTGAGAGGCTCTGTCAGAGGCTGACAAGTACAGAGGCAGATGCCAGCAGCCAACCATTGAACTGAGCATGGGGACACCAATGGAGGAGTTAGGGGAAAGACTGAAGGAGCTGAAGGACTTTGTAACCCCATAGGAAGAACAAAAATATCAACCAACCAGATCCCCCAAAGCTTCCAGGGACTAAACCACCAACCAGAGTACACATGGAGGGACCCACGACTCTAGCAACATATGTTGCAGAGAATCCCTTGTTGAGCATCAATGGGTGGAGAAACCCTTGGTCCTGTGAAGGTGTGATGCCCCAGTGTAGGGGAATGTCAGGGTGGGAAGGCAGGAGTGGGTGGGTGGGTGGGGGAATATGCTCATAGAAGCAGGGGAAGGAGGGTGGGATAAGGGGTATCTGGGAGTGGAACCAGGAAAGGTGATAACATTTGAAATGTAAAAAAAGAAAATATCCAATAAAAAAGAAAAATATATGCTTTGTACATAATATTTACCTGTTAATTATGAGAGGAAAGTGGGCTTTTAAAGATAGTGGAAGTTTCTGGAAAAAACTGTGTGAGTGTCTGGCATGTTACTAAAAGTTTAATTTGACTGTGATCAATGAATACCCCACTTGTTGTCTTCTAATACATACTCATCAACAAACCCAGAGAAAATCTATCAGTGTTATTTCCTTTCATTAAAGAGCAATATAAATATTGATCAAGTCTTCCAACTGACCTATGGTTTGCTTTCATACATTAAACTGCTCTTCAGCTCTGAGGGGGACACAAATTTTCCAATTACCCTTAGTCCATAATTCATTATGTCACATTAGAAGCTAAAGATGAACACAGTGTCTTTATTGAGAGAAAGTACCACTTAGGCACTTCTCCAATTGCTTCCTCTCCCTAATACTGCCTGAACTTCATATAAAACTTGCGAAAGGACTAAGGTGTCTCAGAGAAAACAGCCCCTTACAGCTGAAACTCAAGCCCCTTCACTGAGGGAGGACCAGAAATGAAAAATACACCGGCTAATAAAAGGAAATATTAGGCTCCAGAACTTAAGGGCTGGAGAAATGCCAAGGCAAGCATATGTTGTTGTATAAAGATAGTTAAATACTTATCATTGGATTAGTGGCAGTCAAAACTTCAAATGTATTTCCTTTGAAAGTAATGACAGCACATTCTGCCACTTGAATTTGAAATAAAAGATGAAACATATGTGTATAAACATATAGACATATACAATTTCATAAAGTTTTCTTCAAGTGTCTTGATATGTCTTAGAGAGTAAGTACCCTTTTGAAGGATTTTAGATTTACCCAGAAAATATATTGTTAAATGGATATTTTTCTTGCTAGTTCCTTGTGATAGAATGAAATGAATGTCTGGCATAAAAGGGCACATAAATGGAAGCAGATTTCCCGTTTCTTAGCATCCTGTGAGTCTGATGGCCTTTTTGTTATGCCTCTGTCTTTCTCCATCTGTGTTCCAGAGTGGCTTCATTGCCACACATGCTTTGTTTATCTTATCTAAATAGAAACCTACACTGAATACCATCACATTTCTACATTCATCAGTAGTCTTGCTCTCAACGAAAGTTTAAGCTAAATTTTTTTTAATATTAAAGTTAGAAATAGTTTATATATATATGTCAGGTGCTGTTCTCTCCATCAACATAGACCAGGACTAGGAGGCTGCCTCCCTCACTCCTGAGGTATGAAGAGTGAACACCCCTATAAAGTCAGATGCTTTGTTTTCAAAACATAAAATAATAGTGGCCTTAATTAACATTAAAGATATAGTTTCATGTCCAGTTTTCTTAGGAATCTCTCCTGGGCATATATCCAGAGGATTCCCCAGCATGCAATAAGGACACATGCTCCACTATGTTTATAGCAGCTTTATTTATAATAGCCAGAAGCTGGAAAGAACCCAGATATCCCTCAGTGGAGGAATGGATACAGAAAATGTGGTATCTATACACAATGGAGTACTATTCAGCAATTAAAAACAATGAATTCATGAATTTTTTAGGCAAATGGATGGAACTGGAAAATATCATCCTAAGCAAGGTAACGAAATCACAAAAGAATACACATGGAATGCAATCATTGATAAGTGAATATTAATTAGCCCTGAAGCTCTGAATACTGAAGATACAATTAGCATATCAAATGATTCCCATGAAGAAGGAAGAAGAGGGCCCTAATCCTGGAAAGGCTTGATCTAGCATTATAGGGGAGTACCAGGACAGAGAAAATGGAGGGGGGAAGATAAGAGAATGGATGGAAAGAAAAGGACTTATGGGACATACGGGGAGGGGAGAACTGGGAAAGGGGAAAGGTTTTGGATTGTAAACAAAGAAAATAGAAAATATTATATATAAATATAATATAGAAAATATATATATAAAGATAAAGTTTAATAAATTTATTATATTATTGCATTTCCCTTTGTAAGCCTTTGTCTTTTAATATACAATAAGTTTTCCATTTCTTATATGAGAAAAAGTTTTGGGTTTTTTATTGTGTTTGATGCTACATGGTTAGTGTGAAATGGCTCTCCAAAATTTCCCCTTCGATACAACTGGGACTACTGGAGCACGCTACCTTACTCAGCTCTTCAGTCTCCAGGTCATCTCTGAAACAATAATTCCCAGACATGGCTGGGCAACGATCACATTGTAGAAGTGAGATGAAGGCTAAAAAGCTAGATGTAAATATCAATTATCCTAATGTACATATCATTTATCTTAATGTAAATATCAATTATCCTATTATATGCCTATTTTCAACTCTCATAGATGGTTAATGAGATGGCAATGTTCAACAATATAAAATAAAGTACACAAGATAATTTTAAATAATTAATTGGTATTATTTTTTAAAATGGGATATGTTGTTCTTGCTTGACTGTCTTGTCTGGCCTCAGTGGGAGAAGATACATATAGTTCCACAGAGACTTGATATGACTGGATGGGGATACCGGGGGGGGGGGGGCTATCTTCTCAATGGAGAAGAAGGGTAGGGGGAATAAAGGAGAGGATTCTGGGAGGAGATGACTGGGGGTGAGTGGGATTTAAAGTAAATAAATAAATAAACATTCTACATACAGCTTTAATATATTTTTATTACTTAAGAATGTTATTGTACATATAATGTGTTTGATCAAATCTATATCATTTCCTACTTTCCAATCTCTCTTTATACTCAGCATTATTTTTCACTTCCAAGATAGTACTGTCTATATGTCCATAGATATAGAACCATGCCCATCTATAGGAGCAGGGAATCACAAAGTCCACATCTATGTAAAAAACTGATGCTCCTTCCCACAGCAGTAACCAGTTGCAAACAGGTTCCCAGACAGAGGTTGGACTTCATGAAGCCATCCCCCAGCCATGCTGAGATGTTGACTGGCTTGGTCTGGGGCCAGCATTATTCCTACAGTGTCAGCCCCTGTGGGCCATTGCCAGCCATGTCTGGCAAATATTGTTTCAGAGATGATCCAATGACCTGGAGACTGGAGAGCTGAGTAAGGTGGCGTGCTCCCGTAGTCCCAGTTGTATCGAAGGTGGAGGCTGGAGTACCGCTGGAACTCAGGACTCTGGAGTCAGACTTCCACTTTACTACACTACCTTCCTGTATACATGATTCTTCTAGAAAATTAAAATAGGAAATGGAAATAAGTGACAGTGAAACTGAAATATAAAAGTAAGGATGGCAAATCCTTGTACATGAGCAGCCACTAGCCCTGTGCTGATTGGCAGACTCCTGATCTTGGGTGGGCCTCACATCCTCCGTTTTAGAAGCTACCTCTAGCCAACAAGTCAGATTATTATAATTGGTACATGCTACAAAGCAGATTCCCCATTTCTTATCAGGTGAATTCACAGGCTTATAATGGATTAACCAACATTCAAATTTCATCTCAACTATTTGCTGGCTGTGAGATTTTGGACATTATAATGTTTGTAAAAAAAGTACACTGCTCTACTAAATAAGATAGTTCTAATATCAGCTCAGATATTATATATATATATATATATATATATATATATATATATATATATATATATATATATATATATATATATATAATATATGCCAGGCAGTGGTGATGCACACTTGGGAGGCAGAGGCAGGCAAATTTCTGAGTTCAAGGCCAACCTGGTCTACAGAGTGAGTTCCAGGACAACCAGGAATATACAGAGAAACTGAGAAATCCTGTCTTGAAAAACCAATATATATAAATTTAATATCATATAAGGTCAGGATTGCTATATGACATGGATATGATATGCTTAAAAAAGTATACAAAGCAGTAAGTTCTCAATTAAAGGTGTTGCTCCAATGGTCCAAAAGCATCAATCACTTTTCTTTATGTTTTTTTTAAAGCAATTATTTATTTACCTTAAAAATTATTCTTTGAGTATTTCATACAAGTGTACAATGAAATACAATCACACCTACTCTTCATTTTCCCTTCTAACTCTCCATGCATGACACCCAATACATTCCTCCATTCTTCTCTCTCTCTCTCTCTCTCTCTCTCTCTCTCTCTCTCTCTCTAATAACCCATTAAATTAATCCCCATATGCAGGAAGGTGGAGCCATCTACTGCCTACCAGTGGCCATACACATCTCAAAAGATTAATTCTCACTCCTAGTAGCTATGAACTGCTATGAATTCCTCAGTGAGGGATAGGACCTCATGAACATCTTCCCTGTTTGTCCATGTTGAAATTTAGGGTGGCTTGATCTTGTGCCAATTTTGGGCGCCCATAATTACTATGAGTTCATGAATGCAACACCCATGTCATCTCAGGGAACTTTCTCCATCTTCCAACTCTTGCATTCTTTCTGCCACTTCTTCTATAACATTCCCTGTGCATTGGAAGGAGGTTAATAAAGATGTCCCCTGAAGGGCTGAGCACTCATGACCACATGCTCTAAGTATTTGACCACTTACAAATCTCTGCACTGACTGTTGACTCCGTGAAACAAGTTTGAGAGCAGAACAAATCTGTAGGTATCAACATTCTCTACTTTTTTTTCAATTCTGAAATACTCAATTTAGTCAAATATATGTGATGACTTCACAAAGCTTTCTGAAAGTATCACAGACTTTGGTGCAACATTATGACCTAAAGGAAAATGGAAATCCCTCTAGGAAGGCTTTGAAATCATTTAGACTACTAGAACAGAATACCATAGGTTGGGTAATTGATAAGCAATAGAAATATATTACACACAATTCTGGAGAATGGGGAGTCCAGGGTAAAAATCTTCAGTAGACTCAATGTTATAATAATATATATTATAATAAAGATATAGATATAATCTATAATATAGATATAATAAAGATTCTGTAGAATCTTTATGTATCCTAACCTGCTGGAAGGGAAAAACAGATCTCTGTGGTTTCTTTTATATGTCCCTTTCCTAGTGACTAAACCCCATCTCCCAAAGATCCAAAGATTGTGTCCTCAGAGCATATGTCTAGACTTAAGATTTAACACTTAAATGTTGGCAAGATAGAAATATTGAGTGTACAACCAGACTCCATCTAGAAATAATTCTATATGTTAGAGCATGTGGCTGAAAATGTACCCAATAAGCTGCCAGTCCCCTCAGGCATCTGCTGCTGAATGGAATTGCAGTTCTCATGAAGATGGCTCATTTTGAGCCTTTAAAAGCCTGGCAAGTCTTTAGAATTTACTATTGAATCAATTCCAAGGGTAAATCTGGACATGAAGCGTTCTTACATTTCCCCCTAGGAGCAAAGGGGCCAATGAACAGGTCATCCACACATTACACCCAGGCTTCACATGCGCCTTTATTAAAAGACCTCTCAACTGCCACCAACCAGGTATAGGGAATTTAAAGCATTCAGGTGCACACAGAGCCAAACCGAAAGTGATATTTTCATCAGGATTTACTGAGGCTGCTTTAAAGAGCCTGAATCTGGAGTAGACAGCCTGAAGAATCTCAGAATGCTTGGTCTGAGTATCTATTTGATTTTTAGATGCATTCCTCCCCTATTAAAATTAAAAGTAGTTGTCATTCTTTGGCATATTCATTTTTTCCTGGAAAGTACTTGGCCACCACGAGATTGTCAGATTCTCCTGCAGCTCTGTGACCTAGGCTCCCACGAGTCTGGGGAACAGTTCACAAATTGCTTTTAATATTTCACTAATGAAGAAATGAAATATTTACCATGTGCACAGAGATGTGGCTGCTGTCTATTTGTACTCGCACTACCTTTATCCTGTTCCCCCAATAAAGCTTACCTCCTGAGGGTATGCAGTCAACAGCCCTCACAGGGATACTGGCATTTGTATTAGAAGATTCTACATAGTGTATAATTATTGATACTGGCATTTGTATTAGAAGATTCTACATAGTGTATAATTATTTATACTAATAACTTGGAACTGCGGTAACCTAGAGAAGTGCAAAAGTAAAAAGTAATCGTCTTTTGAGGAGATCACATAAGAAGCACATAAGAAAATCACCTAAGAAAAACAAACACACGAAAAGAAAACCTTTAAATCAATACTGTTAAAATTTTGTTTTCTTCTAAAATAATAGGTTAGTTATCCAAGTTGTGAGTCTTTCTTCCCAGTACTGAATGAGCCAAGGTGGTCTGGGAATTTTAATTTCATGTGCTCATTGTGAGGAAATGTCTGAAAGCAGCTCATCCCATAATTGTCTCTGTGTTCTGTCTGTTGGCATCTTCTCTCCTTCCTGTTCTTCCACATTTTTAGCTGAGGAGAATGCAAATGTGAAGTCCAAAACACTTAGCACACTATCTAAGCCCACTTCCATGAATATTGCATAATTATTGAGGGATAGCATCTTATGAATTTTCAGGTATTTGCTTCTGGTTCATCCTTTCCCCATTTGCATAAAAAGTCGATAGAAACAGGCGTTTTTGTTGCTGCCTTAGTGGAGTTATCTCACAGGATTTCTCACAGATAGTTATGCTCTTGGAACCAAACTCAAATCAAAACTATATATACAGACGATTCTGCAAAATGCCATGGGAGTGGTCCAGCTCATTGAGGATTCCTGTCACACAAATAACACTTTCAAGCTAGGCTGACTGCCAGCGCAGCTTTCTCTTAAACATGGGGGATAGTATTCACATATGCACCTTCCTATGCATTAATGAACCACTCTCTTAAAGCTTAATCACTCTAAAGCTAGGGTGAAATCTTTAAAAAGTTGCCTTTCAGAAGAATAAGCCCAGAGGTAGACTGGTTCAGAGTGTAAGAGCCAGAGCCAGTCTCTTCTAGGGGAGACATAAAGAAAACTCCTAAGAGCTCAGAAAATCAGTTCCCTCATTTATAAAACAAGTTTCTAGCCAAACCTCTCGTCTATGGAGTTGTGAGAAATTAATCTTAGGATACCAGAGAGGACCCAGATTTTTTTCCCGGAATTTAAGCTATACCAAATATTTTTATTAAGTGGTTTTCTTATGTTAAATGGCCTTAAAATAAAACTATAAGGTAGAAGAGGAAATTATAGTCTTGCCTAGGTCCAAATGATCCTTAGTTTGATTTGGTAGTCATATGGTTCTGTTGCAAACAAAGGAGACACTGTTCTCTGAAAACAACCATGCTCCTTGCCAAGAAGCAACTTTCTGGCAAGGATGAATCTTCATCCACTGAGGGAGGCAAGCAATGCTCTCTGGATCACTCAGTTTTGGTCACAGACCTCCACCTCGTCTATAAGCTTGGTCTGAAAAAGTTCAGTACTTGAGTTTTGTCATTTCACTGCCACATTGACTCAGATGTATATACAGCAATTCTACAAACTGAACAGCTAACAACTCAGATAAAGTTGTGTTTCTTCAACAAGGGCATGGTGGACTAACAAGTCAACTCCCTGGTATTAGAAACACTAAAGCTACTCTTTGAACAACTTGAATGAACTCAAAGACAGGCAATAACATTCTCTACTGTTTCTTATCAGGAGGAAAAGAAGTTTTTAGTCCTCAGTTTAGTCTAGTATTAAAATTACTTACATAACAATTGGGCTATAGGTTTCTAAGAGACTTCTGTCCTAATGAAATCTCAAATGTCATTAAAACGTCATAAATGTACAACAAATCCATCAAAGCCAGATTTAATTACATTTTACATTAACTTTGTGCTTTTGAAATGGTTTCAGATTTTGTCAAATTTGACCAAGACAGTTATTAATGTTACCATTTAAAGGATAAGAGCGCCAAGGAACATAAATATTAATAGACTTCCCCAGAGTTACTCTACAACAGGGTCAAGTTAGAACCCACCTGCCCCACTTCACAGTGTCAATGTTTCCAAACTGTGATGAATTTAAAGGAGATACACTCCATGATGTCTTCCATCCATTATACATTTCATATATAAGAATATCTCTAGTGTTCTGTTCCCTAGTGAAGAGAAAAATTCAGACCACAAAACCTTTCTCATAACAGGAAGAATCTGCAGACATTCCTACACATTACTACCAAGCCAACTAACTATATGAGGATTCTGAGAATATAGCAAATGGATTATGACTTTTAAAATTCTACATTGGGTTTTGATTAAGCATGCTGTGAAATCCACAAGTTTGACCCTTTTTCCTATCATTGATATCTAATAATTATGTGCAATATTTATATATTTTAACTTCAATATTTAAAACTCTTAAATTACACACTATTTCAAATTCAAATGAAATAAAATAAGTAATGAAAGGCAATTTTCCACATCCTTTGCCATCTATCCAGTTATCTTCCCTCAAAAAATATTATTCTGCCAAATTTGATGTTATCCATGGCAATGTATGTTTACTATCTCATATTTCATAGAAGTATAATTTTTGTTTTAGAACAAGAACTATAGACAATTCTATTATAGGCACTCTACACAGCATCAGTTAACTCCAGGGAAAGAACCTTGACTCTTTTTAATATTATAGGATTTCCTACACTGTTCTGAATGGCTCTCATGCTCTAGAACACACAGGATTTACCTGCATATATCTATCAAATACAAAATTCTAGATTACCACACTATGTGAAACACTTGAAGAGATACTTTTTTCTATTTTAAAAGAGCCTTTATTCTTTAAGAATTTCATATATTTTGATCTAATTCATGTCCAGTGCTTCCCAAATACAACTTCTCATCTTCCTCATCTGCCCAATTTTGTAACATTTAAAAAAAAAATTCAAATCCAATCTTAGATCCAAGTTTAGTCATTCAAGACCTATTTGGTGTGTGGACTTCCAGTACAGGATAATTGACTTACCAAAGCTAAGTCCTGGCTCTCACTTGCCTATCAGCTAACTGTGAGCCAATATTCTTAAATTCTCTTCTCAGGGCTTAATTTCATTACCTTCCTAAGTAGAAGTTACCTTAGAAATATCTACATGGGAAACTTACTGGAAGGAAAGCATCACTCTAAGCATTTTACATGTACTGTAGTAATTTATGAGGTGTTTTTATCCCACTACACAATGGGAAAATTAAAAGAAGTTGGTTAAATAATTTGGTGTTTTATACACACATGTGGTAAGAGATAGAGCCAACCTGTAAATCTCATATACTTCAACATTAGTCTACATAGACATTCAGTCCTCCATAGATAGGCAAACACATGAGTGCTTTCCATTTAGCTCCACTCAAATGTGAAAAGTATAGCACTATCACAGATTATGTACATCTTAAACAGAAAACGTCCTCATTTTGATGCATGCCAAAAAATATCCTTTTGTTAGCTTTCTCCTAGATCTATTTGAGAAATTTTCTATCCCATTTTTCATCAAATTTTATAATTTACATAAGAAACCAATATATAAAAAGATATGATGAATATATATACTGAGTAAATATGTAGGAAATATATCATATTTACATGCATAGATATTTAAATCAGTTTTAAAATACCCTCAATATTTATCATTATGTTAAAATTACAATGTATTTCATGTTTTTAAGATATATACTATACTTAATGTCTACTCACTATACTATATTTGTGATTGTGCATTAGAATTTATTTCTTCTTTCTGAATTTTATTTAATCTCTCCAAATTGTCATAACTCCATTCTATTCTTAACATCTGAGAAATTAACTCTTTAGCTTCCACATAACTAGGTTTTGGAGCACTATCTTTCTGCATGTAAATTATTTCAACCAAATGATATTCTATTTTATCTAAGTTATAGCAGCTGACAAGATGTCATTCTTCATGGGTCAACAAATTTCTTTATTCATAACTTGATGGACATTGGTTGTTTCTATTTCTTGGTGATGGTAAATCATGCTGCAGTAGCGTGGCAGTATAGATGTATTCTCAACATAGTGATGCTAGTTGTTGAATTATTTTAAGGTATATGCTTCTACACTAAATTTATTTATAATTTTAATCCTGAGGAGAAGTGGAATTTTATTAACTAACTTTTCCTTTTATTAAGTGAATTCTACAGCTTTAGCTTTTATTCTCTTAACATTGTTTCCATATATAAAAATAATATTTGCTTTCCTTAGAGAAATCCTACTTGGTTACAGTAAAAAATGCCTTAATTTGCTATTATACTTAGAATGCTTACGTTTGTTGAGGACTTTAGCATTTGTGTGGAAGAAAACAGTAATTTTTATTAATTATTGTGTCTTTATCTGGCTCGGGTATCAGGATGTTGATTACCTTATAGTATGTGCTTGAAAAAATGCTTTTCTGTTTTGCCAAGTAATTTAAAGGCAATTATTATTTTTTCCCAAAAATGTTTAATAGAATTTGATAGTCTGGGATTGTTTTGACAGGACACGTTCTATTTCTGATTAAATCCCAGTTCTTACTAGTCAGAGTTTTGTCCTGCATGAATCAGTCTTAATGAGATGTATATGTCTATGAAGTTTTTCTGCTTTGTAAAATGTGTTAGCACCTAGTTGTACATAATAATCTCCGCACTTTGGTGGAATCATTTGTGTCCTCTCCTTTCTAGTCACTGATTTTGTTTACTTCAGTCTTGTTTTTTTTACTTAGTCTCAGTAGAAATTTATTTATTTTGTTTTATCTCCAAAGAAAGAACCAGTTCTTTGTCCCATTTCGCCTTCGGGTTTTGGTTTAGTTTCTCTTATTTCTGTTCTCAGATTTTTCCTTCATTCATTATTTTGACCACTTTTATCAGATTCAGCTTGGTTAATTGAGGATTTGTTTAAGATTTTTAGTTTTATGCTTGTAAATATTTTCCTTGCATGCATGCAAGTCTCCCATGTGTATGCAGCGCCTGTGTGTTAGATTACCCTACAGCTAGATTTATCCATGGGGCAGGTGACGTGAAATGAACCTGGCTATTCCATGAGAGCAGCAAGTGTTGCTCCATCCATCTCAAGCCCAACAGCCAGAGATGTTTCCTTCTGATGATTATTTATTAGTGTGAACTTACCTCAATACTTCTTTGGCCAAATTTTGAAAAATGTGATATGTATAACTTCATGTTAATTTTTTCCTTAATACATTTGTTACACAAAATGAAACTCTTAATTTCATGTATTTGTATAACTTCCTAAGTTTTTCTTGTCATTGATATGCAGTTTTATTTAGAGAAGGCATTCAATATGATTTCATTCTTTTGAATATATTGAGGCTTATTTTGTGGCCTAACATTTAAAAAGTGTATTATGCAGAATTTCAAATGGAATATTGTATAGGTATGTTAGATTTGGTCTGCAGTGCAACTTAACTAGACCTTTCTTTGAATTTCTACCTATTTGATCCTTCTCATTTTCTTGTAATATTCTTATGTATCCAAATCATTATATTAATCCTGTCTTTTGATTACTTATGTTTCTTTTATATGTTCTAAATGTTTACTTTGTGATTGCTGTGAGGCTTGTAAAAATATCTTTTGTTATTAGCAAGCTATTTTGAATGATAGCAATAAGAGAAGCAATTTCAAAACCAGTAAAAACCTAAACACTTCAATACCGTCCTCCCTTTATTTAAAAATTTTTGGTATCCCATTTCACATTCTCTCTATTGCCTCTCAAAGTATCACTGTGGCTACTTTTAAATTATATTATTCATAGGAATATTTTATGCATATTTATTACACAATTAAATATTCTAAATTTGTTTGTGTAGTTTATCTGTGAGTTTTATAACTTTTCATGAGTGTCTATTTCTAGTTAGAAAACTTCGCATGGCATCCCCTGTGGACTCTATCTGGTGATTGCCTAGGGACGTTTCTAATTCACCTTCCCTTCTAAAGAATGTCAGCTTTCAGTTGACAGCTATTTTCCCTTCAACCCTGACAACTCAGGCCTGTAACAGCACTGCCAGCCTAAGAGGGACAATTTTCTCTCTGTCTTTGCTCTCTTGATGAGTTATACTTGGATAGTAACAAAGTCTTCAGGTATTTGTATCCTCCAGGTTTAAGAACTGTTTATAATTTATTTGAATAAGATCCCTGTTTATCCACAGTCCCATATTCATGAATATCGTTGCACATGGTCAGTGGTTTTCCCTGCGGCAGGTCTGGTTCTTGATTCCCAGAGAAAGTTGTACTGCGTTTTCTCTCCCACCCTCAAGCAGATGTCTGCCCCATGTTAGAATGCTCAGAGTAAAGAGAGAGATGACATGGCTAACTGTCTCCTCCCTGACTTCTTCAGTGTGTGTGTATGTGTGTGTGTGTGTGTGTGTGTGTGTGTGTGTTTATGTCACTGTATTAAAAGCAAACACCATGGTGTTTCCTCTTCTTGTCTAGTTCTTATGAAGGTATTTTAGAACATCAACAGGAGTGTGGCTTTAAGTGTCAGAAGGTAGATGATCATTAGGGAATCATATTACAGTCACTATTTTGATGTATCTCATATTTGACAAATATGTATTTTGCTACCAGCTCTTCAGTAACAGCTGTAAAATGAAGTATACCAGTATCTTAAATGCAATTATAAATTTTCAGCATTACAATGGATTTGTTGTTGAATTTTTATCACAAAGATGTTAACTAAATTTGAAAATTTTATGATGTATATAATTATTCTCATTCCCATCTTTTTCTCTCCTAGTATTGTCGATTACCCCTTTCACTACTCCAATTCCCCTCCCTATGGACTTTTTTTTTATATTTGTATATTGTGTATTTGTGTGTGTCTGTGTGTGTGTGTTTGTGTGTATGTAAAGAATTAAAACAGGAACAACTATGTAATCGTGAGTTTGGAATAAAGCTTTGGAGACTGATAGACAAATGCATAGATAGATAGCTGAAGATAATTCATCAGTAAATAATAATTCAGGAGAAAGGAATAGTGTTTCATAAGGCCTTTTCCTACTTATGACTGACTGATGATGGCTAGTACTACACAGGAAACTGTAGCTGCTTTGAGTTTGTGATTTTGCGATGTCTGTGGCATGCCACATTCCACAGACCTTCTTCCTATCTTCCAGCTCTTAACTCTTTCAACTCCTTCTTCAGTGATGTTTCCTAAACCTTAGAGGAAGTGGTATTAATGTCTTGTTCATTACTAACACTGCAGACAACACTTACTCAACGCACCTGGACAGCCGTAAGCCTTGGCATTTATCACTGTTCACTATGGAGAAAGGTTTCTCTGATTAAGGATTAGAGTAGTATTTGTCTTTGGTTATATGCATATATACTTAGAAGGCAATTGAGTGATGTCAACATAGCTGAAGAGTAGTCATTAGTTCCCCACCCCCTAGGACATCCAAGTTCCCCGGGCATGGGGTTTTAATTAGATTTACAGACCAGGCACAGCTTTGATATCCAGTCAGAGAATGATCAGTTTATCCTGTTCCCATCACATCACTATTCCACAGGTGAACATATTTAGCTGGGAAGTTTGATACACTAGTTCATAGGATGCACAGCTAATAAAGTCATTGATGTCCTTTCTCCCAGCATGCTATTATGTCCAGGGATAAGAGCGAAGCATTAGAAAGAGAGTTCCCAGCTTGATTTCTATACATCTTACACATTAGCTCCATTATAAAGTTTTACAGAGGGTTATATCCAACATATAAAATGTTGCCGTAGTGTATATGGACCGACTTAATTCAAAGGAGAAGGGGATCCAAAAAAGGGGAAATCATTTGAAATGTAAATAAAGAATATATTGAATAAAAAAACAAAGAAGAAAAGTCCAGGTATTGTGTCTAACAAGTCTTTCTTGTATCAGTTTTGGAAGTGTCACTGGTTAATTTTACACAAGTTTTGTAAATATGTTGATATAGATGCAGGTAAAATTTGGCTATGGTAGAAGTAATATCAGAATTAAATCATGAAAATTCTAGCAAAGCATATGAAATAGGACATTTTTACACACTTTCCAGTGCCCAATATAATCTTTTACAAGCCTACCATTACTTCAGTAGGAACTGACTCCCCAAGTAATTAAATACATTCTCTATAGCATGGACTTATTAGATTGTACATATTTTAAATAATACATTATTAAACTGGCACATTGAATAAAATGATAATCACAACAATGACTTATCTTTAATCACTTTCCAGTAACCAAAATATGGGAATTACAGAATTTCTCTTACCCCATGCTAATAAATTCTTAAGCCATCATTTCTGAGAAGACCTCAGAGCTAAATACATTCAAGGAAATCACACCACAAGGTTCTTTGGTGGTCCCTCAATGCAAATCAAAAGTATATATTTCTAATAACTTCTCTGGCAACAGAATAAAAATCCTGCAAGGTGTTCATAGCAGAAGGTTTAATAAGTTTGCTTTGTCTACTTAAATCTCCATGTTTGACCCTTGTAGAAAATATTTCCTAATGCCAAACATATCTGAATTTTCTAAAATAAACTGGCTTTCAATTCACCAGTTAGGTTGAAGTTATTCTTATATTTTCCTTAATGACTCTTTGTGTAAGAATTGTTTGACTCTAGTGATGAAACAGTGTTAATTTTTTAATTAAAAATGCTGTGAATGACATTTAATTACTGTCTACTCCCTTTCAAATATTAATGGTCAAAGCTTTCACCTTCAATCTAAAGGAATACTGCTTTTGTCCTTGGAATTGTTTTTTAGTTAAACTACAACTATATTATTTCCCCTCTATAATCCCCCTACTCTACTAACTTTTTTTTGGATATTTTATTTGTTTACATTCCAAATGTTATCCCCTTTTCTGGTTTCCTCTCTGCAAACCCTCTATCGCATCTACCCTTACCCTGCTTCTATGAGGATGCTCACCCACCCACCCACTCCCACTTCACTGCCCTAGCATCCCTCTACATTGGAGCATCAAGCCTTCACAGGACCAAGGGCCTTCCCACCATTGATGCCAGCTAAGACCCCTTCAGCTCCTTCAATTCTTCCTCTAATTCTTCCATTGGGTGCCCCATGCTCAGTGCAATGGTTGGCTGCAAGCATCCATATCTGTATTGGTCAAGATCTGGCAGAGCCTTTCAGGCAACAGCTGTATATGCTCCTGTCAGCAAGCATTTCTTGGCATTAGCAATAGTGTCTTGGTTTAGTGTCTGCATGTGGAATGGATTCCCAGGTGGGGCAATCTATGGGATGGCCTTTCCTTCAGTCTCTGCTCCACTCTTTTTCCTTGTATTTCCTTTAGACAGGAGCAATGTCTACTTTTTTCATATATATATATATATATATATATATATATGCATATATATATATGATTGTATACATATGCACAGCAGCATTATCAATATCAGATTTCAGGGATTATCATTTGGTACTGAATGACCAATTAGGAGCTCATTACTGGGTTAGACTTCTCCCTTTCTCAGCATTTCTTGGTGGCTTGTAGCTCTTTGTCTGAGGATGGGGCTCTGTAAGGTCTCCCTTCCATGTTATCATGTTGTATTTCTTCAGGACTTGTTTAGGCAACCATATTGTTGCTTTGTCATAGGTGAAACTTCATTTCCGTTGTAGTAGACATAATCTTCACAGTGGTCCTCTGGACATTAAAGTCTTTCTAGTCTCTCTTCTACATTATTCCCTGAATCCTGAGTATAGAATTTGTATTGTAGCTTTATCAAGTGGGTCTAAGAAGCCTATAAACCCCGCATTTTGATGCCCTTTCTGTAATGGTGTTCATCTGTTGAGAATAGAAGTTTGTTTAGAAGGATAAGAACTACATTTATCTGTAGTTGAGTTGATCATTTGGATTAGAGACTCTTTGTCTTTTGAGTTTGCTATATATTCTGGATATTAATCTTCTGTTACCTGTATAGTTGACAAAGATTCCCTATTCATGGACTTCCCTTTCATGCAACTCTCAGATTATTTAGAACTGCAGAAACTTTTTGGTTTTATCAGGTCCACTTGTCAACTGTTGTACTTATTTCCAGGGAACATGGAGTTCTCTTTCAGAAGTCCTTTCTTATATGTATATAATGTTGAGTATCACTCATGCTTTTTTCTAGCAGTCTCAAGTGTTCTAGGTTTTATGTTTAGATCTTTCTTTTTTATTTCTTTTTTAAAAAATATTCTCTTATATATTACATCCCAACTGCAGTTCACTCTCCCTACTCTCCTCCCAGTCTCTTCCCCTACCTCCCCTCTACCTTAGATCTACACCTTCTAACCTCTCAAAGATACAAAACATACATGGCATGTCAAGATATAAGACTACGCTCATATTAATGCTGAATTGGGCAACCTAGTAGGAGGAAAAGCATCCCAGAAGCAGCCATAAGAGTCAGAGATAGCCCTCACTTCCTCTGTTAAGAATGGTATTCCTCCGCAAGAATGGTATTGGTACAGTGACAGGCAGGCAGGCGGATCAATGGAACAGGATTGAAGATCCAGAAATGAATCCACACACCTATGGCCACTTGATCCTCAAAAAAGGCGCTGAAAACATCCAATAGAAAAAAGATAGCCTTTTCAACAAATGGTGCTGGTTCAACTGGAGGTCAGCATGCAGAAGAATGTGAATTGATCCATCCTTGTCTCCTTGTACTAAGCTCAACTCCAAATGGATCAAGGACCTCCACATAAAGCCAGACACTCTGAAGCTAATAGAAAAGAAACTGGGGAAGACCCTTGAGGACATCGGTACAGGGAGAAAGTTTCTGAACAGAACACCAATAGCATATGCTCTAAGATCAAGAATTGACAAATGGGACCTCATAAAATTACAAAGTTTCTGTAAGGCAAAGGACACCATCAAAAGGACAAATCGGCAACCAACAAATTGGGAAAAGATCTTCACCAACCCTACATCAGATAGAGGGCTAATATCCAATATACACAAAGAACTCAAGAAGTTAGACCCCAGAACCAAATAACCCTATTAAAAATGGGGTACAGAGTTAAACAAAGAATTCTCACCTGAAGAACTTCGGATGGCGGAGAAACATCTTAAAAAATGCTCAACTTCACTAATCATCAGGCAAATGCAAATCAAAACAACCCTGAGATTTCATCTTACACCAGTCAGAATGGCTAAGACTAAAAACTCAGGAGACAGCAGGTATTGGTGAGGATGTGGAGAAAGAGGAACACTCCTCCACTGCTGGTGGGGTTGCAAATTGGTACAACCACTCTGGAAATCAGTCTGGCGGTTCCTCAGAAAACTGGACATGTCACTTCCGAAAGATCCTGCTATACCATTCCTGGGCATATACCCAGAGGATTCCCCATCATGTAATAAGGATATATGCTCCACTATGTTCATAGCAGCCCTATTTATAATTGACAGAAGCTGGAAAGAACCCAGGTATCCCTCAACAGAAGAGTGGATGCAAAAAAATGTGGTATATATACACAATGGAGTACTATTCAGCCATTAGAAACAATCAATTCATGAAATTCTTAGGCAAATGGATGGAGCTGGAGAACATCATACTAAGTGAGGTAACCCGGCCTAAAAAGATCAATCATGGTATGCACTCACTAATAAGTGGATATTAGCCTGGAAAACTGGAATACCCAAAACATAATCCACACATCAAATAAGGTACAAGAAGAATGGAGGAGTGGCCCCTGGTTCTGGAAAGACTCAGTGTAGCAGTACAAGGCAAAACCAGGGGGAGGAAAGGGGGCTTATGTGACTTTCGGGGAGTGGGGGACCAGAAAAGAAATAATTTGAAATGTAAATAAAAAATATATCAAATAAAATAAAAATAAAAAAGAGTTCCGCAAGAATACCAAGCTACACAAACAAAACATATGTCCAGATGACCTAGGTCAGACACATACAAGCCCCCTCGTTGTTGATTCAGTCCTTGTGAGATCCGATGAACCCTGATTAGTTCACTCTCTTGGCTGTGTTCTTGCTGTATACTTGACTCCTCTGGCTCCTACAATCCTCTTTTCTCCCCTCTTATACTGGATACCAGAGCTTTGCCCAATGTTTAGCTATTGGTCCCTACATCTGCTCCTCTCAGTTGCTTCATGAAGCTTCTCTGATGATGATTTTGCTAGGCTCCAGTCTACAAGTATAACAGAGCATCCTTGGAATCCCTGCATTGGCATTCTCTTTCTGGTTGAGCTTAGCTCTATCCTTGGTTCTCAGCTCCCCCACCCCCATCCACACCCCCAGGCAGTGTCAAGGGTGGGCTTCCTCACCTGGGTATATTCTGGGTCTTGTGGTAGATTGAATCCCAATTTTCTGAGAAAATGCCATATTAATTTCCAAAGTGACTATATGGATTTGCAGTCCCACCAGCAATGGAGGAGTGTTCTCCTTGCTCCAAATTCTCATCAGCATGAGGTGTCACATGTGTTTTTGATCTTAGCAATTCTGACAGGTGTAAAATGGAATCTCACAGTTGTTTTCATTTGACTTTTGTAATGGCTAAAGATATTGAATGAATCTTTAAGTATTTTTCAGCTATTTGAGATCCCCTTCTTGAAAATTCTGTTTATACCCCCATTTAAATCAGATTATTAATTAGGTTTCTTGATATTTGTTGGTTTTTCTTGTTTCTTGAGTGTTTTATAATTATTAGAGATTAGCCCTTGTCAGATGTAGAGTAGGTAAAAATCATTTCTCATTCTGTAGGTAACCATTTTCTTCCATTTGCTGTGTCCTTTGTCTTAATGAAGACTTTCAGTTTCATGAGGTCCCATTTATTGTTCATCATAGAGCTTGCATTATTGGTGTTCTCTTCATGTAGTTGTCTCCTACATCAATGTATTCGAGGCTATTCTCCACTTTCTCTTTTATCAGGTTCAGTGTATTTGATTTTTACAGTGAGGTCTTTGATCTACTTGGCCTTGAGTTTTGTGCAGGGTGATAGATAAGGATCTATTTGTGTTCTTCTACATGATGACATCCAGTTAAATCAGCATCATTTGTTGAAAGTACTAATTCTAATAAGTCTTCCTTTATATATTTTTGGACTTTTTCCTTTGCTGCTTTTAATATTCTTTCTTTAGTCTGTGTGTTTAATGTTTTAGTCATTATGTGGCATGGGGGCAGTCTTTTCTGGTCTAAGGTATTTGGTGCTGTTTAAGATTATTGTGCCTTATTGGTAGCGTATGCTCTAAGAGCAAGAATTGACAAATGGGACCTCATAAGGTTACAGAGTTTCTGTAAGGCAAAGGACACCATCAAGAGGACAGATCGGCAACCAACAAATTGGGAAAAGATCTTCACCAATCCTACATCAGATAGAGGGCTAATATCCAATATATATAAAGAACTCAAGAAGTTAGACTCCAGAAAACCGAACAACCCTATTAAAAAATGGGGTACAGAGTTAAACAAAGAATTCTCACCTGAAGAACTTCGGATGGCGGAGAAGAATCTTAAAAAATGCTCAACTTCATTAGTCATTAGGGAAATGCAAATCAAAACAACCCTAAAATTTCATCTTACACCAGTAAGAATGGCTAAGATTAAAAATTCAGGAGACAGCAGGTGTTGGAGAGGGTGTGGAGAAAGAGGAACACTCCTCCACTGCTGGTGGGGTTGCAAATTGGTACAACCACTCTGGAAATCAGTATGGCGGTTCCTCCGAAAACTGGGCACCTCACTTCCAGAAGATCCTGCTATACCACTCCTGGGCATATATCCAGAGGATTCCCCACCATGTAATAAGGATACATGCTCTACTATGTTCATAGCAGCCCTATTTATAATTGCCAGATGCTGGAAAGAACCCAGGTATCCCTCAACAGAAGAGTGGATGCAAAAAATGTGGTATATCTACACAATGGAGTACTATTCAGCCATTAGAAACAATGAATTCATGAAATTCTTAGGCAAATGGATGGAGCTAGAGAACATCATACTAAGTGAGGTAACCCAGACTCAAAAGGTGAATCATGGTATGCACTCACTAATAAGTGGTTATTAACCTAGAAAACTGGAATACCCAAAACATAATCCACACATCAAATGAGATACAAGAAGAAAGGAGGAGTGGCCCCTGGTTCTGGAAAGACTCAGTGAAACAGTATTCGGCAAAACCAGAACAGGGAAATGGGAAGGGGTGGGAGGGAGGACAGGGGAAGAGAAGGGGGCTTACGGGACTTTTGGGGAGTGGGGGGGCTAGAAAAGGGGAAATCATTTGAAATGTAAATAAATTATATCGAATAAAAAAAGATTATTGTGCCTTTATAGACATGTCATTGTTAAGGTTGGGAGATTTACCTCCTATGATTTTGTTAAAAATATTTTCTGGGCCTTTGAGCTTGGATTATTCTTCTATTCCCATTATTCTTTGGTTTGTTTTTTCCTGGTATTAGAGATGTTTTGTGTCAGGAATTTTTTGATGCAACATTTTCTTTGATAAATGTATCTATTTCTTCTATCATATCAATGCCTAAGATTCTGTCTTCCATCTTTTATATTTTAATGGTGATGTTTGTGTCTATAGTTTCTGTTTGCTTACCTAGATTTTCTACTTCCAGAATTCCCTTAATTTGAATGTTCTTTATTCATTTCCTTCAACTGTTTGGCTTTTTTCTTGGCTTTCTTAGATTTCTTTAAGGGGCTTATTCATTTACTCTTTAAGGAATTCAATTTTCTTTATAAAGTTAGGTTTTCTTATGCTTCAGGTATATTGGAATATTCAGAACTTACCATATTAATATGGCTGAACTCTGGCGGTAACATATTGCCCTGGCTCTTGTTGATTTTGTTCTTCTGCTGGCCTCTAGTTATGTGTGTTTAGAGTGATTATAGATCTAGGTGCCAATTTCTAATTGTTGGATGGGTGTCCTGTTCCTTGGTTTCTATTTCCTCTCTGGTGTTCTGGCTGGAATGGCCTATAGTTCAGTAGAGGGTTTCTATCTGAGTTGGAAGCTGAAAGTTCTGGCAGCCAGCATAGCTTCTCATTTAGCTGTGTGTCCTCTGGAGACCTGTGCTAGTGTGTCTTCTGGAGGATCTGTGTGCAGGTCTGGACTTTGGTAGAACAGGAAGCTTCCAGGGTGATGTGGGCCAGATATGGTGACTTGAGGTGATTATCTCATATTTGGGTCTTTGATTCATTTGAAATTCATTTTTGTGAAGAAGATAGTTATGGCTGTGATTTCATTCTCCTATGTGTGAGCATTCAGTTTTCACTGAACATCTTTTCTGTGGGTATGTGGTCTCGGTCATGCATATTCATGTTTGCAAATTCTAGTCTGTTGCTCAACATATACGTTTTTGTGCTAGCCACACTGTTCCTATTACTATGGTTCTGTGGTATATTTTCAAGTCTGGAAAGGTAATGTCTAGTGATGCTCCTTTTGCTCTGGGTTATTTCAGCAATATAGGGTCTTTTATAGTTTCATATAAATTTTACTCTAGTTTTTTTTTAGCTCTGTGATGAGCAAATGGGGGCCTTGACTGGAATGGCACTGAATCTGTGGTTTGATTTTGGAAGAATGCTTATTTTTGTGATATTAATTCTATCAATCCATGAGAGCATGTGATTTTTACATTGTCTAGTGTCTTTTTCAATGAATTCCTCTCTCATATATATAAAGTTCTCATCGTAGTAGTATTTTATATTCTTGGTTAGGTTTATACCTAAAAAAAAATGATTTTCTTTGATGCCATTGTTAATTAGAATATGTCCATGGTCGTTTTCTCTGTGTGTTTGTTATTGGTATACAAAACAGTTACTAATTTTTGTATATTGATTCTGTACCCTGTTACTTTCCTGAAACTGCATATATTTCTAGAAGGTTTCTGATCATTTGGGGGAGGGTAATTCATATGTATAGTATTATGTCACCTGCAAATAGGAATCATTTGACTTCTTCTTTACCTATTTCTATTTCTTTAATTTCCTTCGGTCAAGTATTGTTTTAGCTAGTTATTTGAGCACAATGTCGAAAATGAATGGGGGTCATTTTTTCCAGAGGATCCTCAATACTATAGTGTCTGATTAAAATCGCATAGGTTCAGGAAGTGATGAACATAGGATGAGATAAACTTTTAAAGGTTCTTCAAAGAACTCATTAGCTGCCAGGACCAATAGGCCTTTCTGACTCAGGAGAAGCATCTCTTACCCCTTTTCTACATTTATAACATTATTCTCAACTACCCCAAAACTCACTACTAAAACACTACCAGAGAGCTTTTATAAAGGCTTGTTGCTATTCTTAGTAAGAAAAGAAAAAGACCATGAGATAAAACTATTTTTCCTAGTCACAAGAGGAGTGGAGATAAAACTATTTTTCCTAGTCACAAGAGGAGTGGAGAGTTTCCAAATATCACTGGGGACTGCAACTAGAGTCAAACTCCCCACCGGATAACCCCTGTTACAGCATGTGACCTTTAGTCTTTCAACTATGCTGTCATAGTTTCTAACTGTATAATATGAAAAGTCATTTTTAACCAACATTACCTAGTACTGGGATATGAGAAAATAATTGGCCATGTTCAAAACTAGAATTCACTACTGACTTTTCATGTAAGGGTATTTTTACTTGCTCAGGAGTCCATTTATACTCTCAGGAGAACTTAAGTGGCAAAAAGGAGAGTTATTTCAGTGTATTTTAAAATTGTCTGTAATAATTTTTGACACATATATAATATATATTTCATAGGCTTATAATCTGATTATACCTATATATCACATATAAAATATTATAAGCTATATATAAATATAATATATAATATTTATATTACATATACTATTAGTCATCTATGTAAATGGTCAACACTATTTGGTTCTTTACAAAACACTAATAAAAATCAGAAGGCTGGCTAACACTATAGGAACAGTGCTCAGGAACACATCTGCAAGCCTAAAGGTTAAGCTTTGCTAACTGTGTGCCGCTACTTCACCCATGTAGTCTCTATAATGACCAGACAAGTCGCTCTGCAGCCTTCCTGCTGATGCATTTCAGCCCTTAAATATTTTAGAAGTCTGCTCTTACAGCCTTTGTCATCAGCCAGAGTTTCTAATCTATGTTCCAATGAGAAGAGTAGTCCATTCATCTCCTGAATTAGAATCAAGCAAAAGTGCTTTTCACAGTATTTTCCTTGGATCTCATAAACCACAGCACTTTCCTCATTTGCTTCTTCCAAGATAATTTCCTGGTACACTAATATACATACTATTTCAGGCCAACCCTGGCATTGCTGCAAGGTATTATATTACTCAGGCTTCTCCAGGGAAGCAATAATGATAGTTTATAGAAATATTGTAGAAAGGGATATTGAGATTTTTTTCTATTTTAATTTTTTCAGAGTTGGCTAATGTAATTTGGAAGACGTGGCTATCTCACTCTCTAATATCCACAAGATGGAGGCCAAGGAAAGCCAATGATATAATTTAGCCTCAGTCTTGATACCTAATAACCAAAACATTCAAAAGCAGAAGATGGTCACCTCTAAACAGAGAACATGTAATCATTCTCATCCTTTTGTATTGCTGCTTTCGACCAATTAATTGATTCCTGCCCACACTGGAGAGTGAATTTGCTTTACTCAGTCTGTGACTTAAATGCCAATCTCAGAGAAATAGCCAGAAACCGTTTTACAAACTTGACATCCTACAAGAAAGTCAAGCCGACAGAAAAATCAACCATCATAATGCTGTCTGTGGGTACTTATCAAAATGAGATACCAATCTAGAGGAATCAATGACAAACATCCTGAGTAGAGAAAAAAACAAGAGTTAGTCCTCCCATGAGCCTCCAGCTGGTCTGTACAAGATATCTAGAAAGGTAGAGCTGTGAATTATTCTTTAGATTGGCCTTACTATAGATTTTGGATTGCTGCTGCTGCTGCTGCTGCTGCTGCTGCTGCTGGTGGTGGTGGTGGTGGTGGTCGTGGTGGTGAGCCAAAGCCAAACCACAAGCATTGCTGCTATGGAAACTGTCCATGTCCTTTACAATGGAGCAGTGACTGGTTCTGCCATGTAGGTTGGAAGAGGACTTTTAGGACAGGGACAGGAGGGCTAGAATAAGGACAGGACATTGTCCTTTAAACAGCATTGCAGAAAATATAATGTTCTTATATCCCAGGTTTCCAAAATGTTGCTACTCTTCTCAGACAATTTTATCTAATTAACAGCCATTTTCACTCCTTTAGACAGTAATCAGCTTTAAATTACTGGACCCAGCTGCTGATGCTAGGAAGCACCCAAAGCCAAATCCATACAATATATCCTTAGATGCTCTCAACACAGCCTGAAACAAGACAAGGGAAGATTTTTCTGGTTTTGTTTCTCTTCAGCCATTTTTACCTATATATTTCATTCCATTTATGGCCTGATTCAATTTTATGACCTAATATGGAAGTCAGTGACAAGGAGAGATTTTTTAAAAAATTGCATAAGCAAGCATCTTACAGTAATGGAAATTGTCATGTATTTTTTTATTTGGTTTCAAGAAATAGTTTTGAAGACTGTCATACCTTTAATTGTTCTGCAGAGAGCTTCATTTTCCAAGAAAAAAACTGATTGGGACTTTGTATATTCCTGGAGTAATACATTAGTAAGAGATATGGTGAGAAAATACAACAAACCTGTCTTATGCCTAATTAAATACCTAATTGTTTTACCTGCCTGGGTCTCTCTAATAATTTTTTCATGTTCAGTTTATCTGGTTTATACTACTTTGGCCATCTTCCTTGAATTAAGAAGGAAAGAAATGATTAGAAGTCAGGAGAACAGGAACAGCAAAGAATAAGGAAAAAAGATGAAAACTGGAAAATTACAGGGGGACCACAAGGGGGAGGGGATGAAGAAAAAAGACTGGCATTTTGCATAACTATGGTGAAAAATACTGTTACAGAGCATAGTTACAGACCATCAATGCGATTTTGCTATTTTCTGTGAAAAATGGAAGAAGAGAAGTTTTCTTAGAGCCTCTTTACCTTAGTTGTTTCAGTACTCAAACACACTTTCCTATCAGAACAAATATTTGGGAAATATAGAAATCAGATATAGATATTCACTTTATCTCATAGAGAACAAAGATTGGAATTATATAATTCCAATCACACTTAATTAAAAAGGTATCATTAGCTAAAGAAACAGAAATTAGACCTACATTTGACAGTCCCAGAGGATCCTGTTCCCTTTCAATGCTGTCCCTTCTGTGGATCCATAGAATATGTATCTATAGAATACCATTGTATTTTATTGTTTCTATAGAATACCATTATGTTATGATAATCAGCTGCTCTCTCTAAGTTGTTGACCATGAATTCAGCCAACCATACTTTTATGGATACAAAAAGAAGTCTAGTGTACAGAAAATTCTCACATTGGCATTCAAAACAAACAAAAAACAGGATTGAATGTCAAGGTCAATATGGAAGAGAATTCATTGAACAATATTCTTCTCAAAGAGAAAATGATACAGGACTCAGTGTTGATTACCTTTCATTAAAATGTGAACCCTCTTTCTGTTAACAGTCTTTCAGCTGTAAAGATGACCTACCCCCAAATAACACAATCTACTGAATTCCTGTTAAACCTCATGCCTCATCTCATTTTCTTTACTAAAAACTAGTTCAATTAAAGTCAAATATATTTTTGTTCACATTTGTATTGAAAGCATCAAATGGTTTAAAAGCAGTATCTAGAACAATATTACCTATACTGCTCCCAAGTTCCCAACAAAAACAATAGCCTATGACGGTCAGAGGAAAAAGGTATCTGCCTCAGTCTGATGGCCACATTTTCTCCTTTGGGTCATCATTTTAATAAATAGTATCACAGTCTGTGTGGCGTAACCTTCAATCACTGTACTCATAAGATGTAGCTCAGCAGAAGAGATATAAATATAACTCTTGTCACATCTTGAATTTTTTCATGTCATGAGCATGATACTAATATAATATTATGCGACTTTAATGAAGTCAAGATGCATAAATTATCATGTAAACCAATTATCATCTCAACCTGGAGTTTTGTAACCACTTTGGGGTCCAGCAACCCTTTCACAGGGCTACCTGAGACCAGAGAAAAATATAGGTATTTGTGTTATAACTCATAACAGTAGTAAAATTATACTTATGAAGTAGCAATGAAATAATTTTATAATTGGGGCCACCACAACATGAGAAATTGTATTAAATGGTCACACCTTCGGAAAGTTGAGAACCACTGTGATGAATGATGTCTAATTGACAGAATATAATGAGAGCACTGACTTCTCTTTGCTCTGGCAAATCTGCATGTTTTTCAAAGGCAGAGGAAGTTCAGCTAAGTTAATAAAAACACATAAGCCTTTAACTTAAATGGTCTTCAACTGGTTACTCTGATACTCTGATACTCAACTACGTATTCTGTTAAAAGAATGGAATAGTAAATAAAGACCCCAGGGCTTAGTCCTATTTCTATGGCTTATTGTCATATGATCTTGTAAAACAAATGTATCCCAGCTACCAAGCTTTCCCACTTGTAAAGTGGCAATGAGAACTATTCCAATACTTGAAAGTTATTAAATAACAGAAAAGGCATACCAGGTAAACATCCCAGGTTTTCATTATCATTATTTTGAAATTTTATGAACACCGTGATTTGTGCCAGAATTAGATGGTTAATAAAATACTTTTTCTACTGGTCAGATAGTTAGGTATTAACAGGCCTGCTTAAAATAGCATTTTTTTCTCTTCTGATAACTAAGACTTCACATGGTTTTAAATACTCAAGTGAGGATTCATATAAGCAATCTATGAATTATACTCATAATATTGCTGAGTTACATCCTCGAAAGACAGTTTCCTCTGCAGTGGTGTTAAATTGCCAGGATTAATTTCTGTGCAAGTTGTTTCATGCTGTCTCTAAGCTCTTTCATGCTATATCTGGTTTTCACCTTCATTTTAGATTAAAAAAGTATGTTTGCTGAGATATTTATTGTTTTTTCTTTAAAGACGATTTATCCAGATGGGGATAATTAGCATGTATATTGAATGCAGGTAAACATAATATTCAAGATAATTTAAATCCCCTTGATCCAAGACATGTTTACCCAAATATAAATAAATTTCAAAGTACACATATTTGTTTTCTTTCTTTTTACTATGTGGGTAGTATACTGATCCTCAAACATACACATATATAAATTAAACTGCTCGATCATATGCATATTCTCAACTTAAAGAAAGAAATCAAGCCATTAATCCAAATATAAATTTTCTGTTAACTCCTTAGGAACAATGTATCAAAAAAAGAGTACTTGTTATTACCCTATCTATAGCAATTCATTCCAATGAATGAAATGAAGAAGACTGTATCAACAAGCGAGTGTTTTCGAGGGATGAGATGGGAATGATAGAAAGTTGAGAGCGCAGAAAGCATGGGAGGAAGTCTCCATTCTACCATTAGTTAAATATTTGGCCTCTCAAAAGTGCCCATTCTGTCCTCATATTTTTGCCCACATCTAGGAAGCATATACAAGTCATGTACATACTCAAGGTGTGTCCTATGGTGTGAAAGGAGTGCCAGTGGTAGGTACTCTGGTTTTAGGTATAAAGTATTTAACTTGGGATAAATCAAAGAAGGCATAATCATCCCTTTTAAGATTTACTGTTAATCTTCTGGGTGTAATGAGGAAAATGACATAATTTTGTATCTCTCTCTCTCTCTCTCTCTCTCTCTCTCTCTCTCTCTGATTGGATATTTTCTTCAATTACATTTCAAATGTTTTCCCCTTTCCAGATCTCCCCTTCAGAGACCCTATCTCATCCCCCATCCCCCTGCTTCTATGAGGGTGCTCCCCCACCCACCCATTCCAGTCCTCCTGCACTGGCATTCCCCTACATTGGGGCATCAAACACCCTCAGGCCGAAGGGCCTCTACTTCCACTGATGTCCTGCAAGGCCATTCTCTGCCACATATTTGGCCAGCGATATGGGTTGATCCATGTATATTCTTTGGTTGGTGGTCCAGTCTGTGGGAGCTCCGGGGATCTGGCCTGTTAACACTGTTGCTTCCTCCATGGGGCTACAAATCCCCTCAGCTCCTTCAGTCCCTTCTCCAGCTCTTCCATGGAAACCCCAGAGCTCAGTCCAATTGTTGGCTGCAAGAACCTCTGCCTTTTCCTGTAATTCTTTAAGGAAACACAAAAATTCCTTAAAGAATTACAGGAAAGTGGCATAATTTTAATACTTTTTTAGACTTTAAACTTTTTCCAGAGACCAACTAGCTATTTTAAAGCCTTGAAAGATAAGCTTTAGATAAACTCTAAGTTAATTTCTAATATATACATATTGTGAGTTCCAATTTTTCCATTCTGAATTATAATTTTATAGTGTTTGGTATTTAATTGAGTTTATGTAAAAGTAAATACCAACCGATAGAGTTGAAATACATTAGGTAAAACTCATGAAATAAGTAGAAAGCATCTGGTGCTGGGAAACGTGGTATGGTTTTGGTTATGTTGGAGACAATTACTGCTAATCTTGTATACATTCTTGTTAAGCACAAGAACAAAGTCCTGTCTTTCTTTCTTCATGTAGAACTCAAATAAATGATGGGATGGGAAGTTTCAGCAGATCAGCTAACTGAAACCCATCAACAGGTCTTTTTGAAGCCGGGCAGTGGTGGCACATGCCTTTAATCCCAGCACTTGGGAGGCAGAGGCAGGTGGATTTCTGAGTTCGAGGCTAGCCTGATCTACAGAGTGAGTTCCAGGGCTATATAGAGAAACTCTGTCTTGAAAAACAAAACAAAACAAAACAAAACAAAACAAAACAAAACAAAAAGAAAGAAAGACAGGGTTTTTGAAGCATTCCAATTGACCAATCTGTACTTAAAGTTAGTGGTCCCACTGTTCAAAATTATTATTCTAAGACAAAAAAACACCAACTTATAGAATGTAGGTTATTATAGAACTAATAAGTCATGCGCATTAAAAAACACATGGAAGAGAGCCTTTAAAGAGAATTGAACATGGAGAACATTAACAGAGAAAATAGAAGTAGCAACCAAACCACAAACTTACCTTCTATTTTAACATGCCAATGTAGCCAATTAATTTAATAAAAACATTATATATAAATGTATATATAATATATAAATATAAAACATTATATATATGTATATATATATATAATCTATGCTACTTATCTCTTTCTGTGATTAGTTGTCTTCCTACTTGTTAAAAGTACATGATGAAATCTATAGTCACTAGAAAAAATATTTTATCTTTTCCTTATTATTTTAAGAGAATGTCTTACTATGCAGGCCAGGTTAGCCTTAAAATCACCATCCTATCTCATTCTCTGAAAAGCTAGGTCTACACTTTTCATTCCTCATGCCTTATTGTAGAAAAAGAATTGATAGACTGAATGCACACTGCTGTACAAATGTCCAGCTCACATCCACTGTACTCTTTCTAGTCTTTAATGCATACATAGATTTCCTTAATTATACTAAGCATAGAGACATAGACCCATTTTTTTCTTTTTCCTTTAAAATAATCTGAACTTTTCCCATAAACCTTTCATGTAGTTGCCATTTTAATTCTAGTATAAAGGACAATTAAAGAAAATAATAATAGATAAAGTGATTTTTTATAGTATATACATCAGTTTCACAATAATTCAGTATATTTAATATTGTAACAAACTATCTTTGTTTACAGTTATAATTGATTTAAATTTAGTAAAAACATTAAACATCATTAACTTGTCATCAGAGTTTTCCTGATGACCATAAGCTGTTTGAGAACATGAATTACATTTACACTGTACTGTGTCCCCAGCTCTGTCTCACACATAGACATTACCCAGGGTATGTTTATTGACTTCTGTTAAATAAACTTTCTACCTTGACTGCTTTTTGGAGCCCAGCTGGCTAGGAAAAGATTTTTCTGTGAAACTATGTCCACAGCTCCAGTTTCTATGCTCGGAATTCATGCAATAAATTGACAGTTCCCAGTTGCATGGAAGTTCCGTTGTATCCCCTCAAGTCAGAATGGGACACTGTGAGAATGAAAAAGAGTAGATGTTCCTCCACAGTTTGATTGCTACAGAGTTTTCTAAAAGGTTGAATTTTCCCTTCTTTGTCTCCTCCAAATATTGACTATAAAAATAAGAGAATTCCTATTGGTATGAGATAAGAATAGATTCCTCATTTGTTATGTTCTATGTCATTATGCTGACAGGAAACTACTTTCCTTTTTCCCTATCCAATAATTCCTATCATTCGTGACTACCAAGATAATCTCCCATTCTATTTTGTATGACATTATTGTGTCATCAGAAGAAATGACAAGCAGTCCAGGTTATCTTCCAGAGATTCGTTGTGTATGATTTTTAAGATTGGAAGTTGTGGCATTATTTCTTGTGCTCAAGATTATTTCACATTTGCAGTACATAAGCTGCTACAAATAAGGAAGGACTTTGTTGTTCAAACCAAAATCCTTCCATAGAACTAAAGTTACTGAGGGTAAATCTGATTTCTTACCTTATTTAGAAAATGAACTACTCAGCTATTAAAAACAATGAATTCATGAAATTCTTAGGCAAGTGGCTGGAACTGAAGATTGTCATCCTGCATGAAGTGACCCAACCACAAAAGAACACTCATGGTATGCACTCACTGATAAGTGGATATTAACCCAGAAGCTTGGAATACCCAAGAAACAATTCACATATCAAATGATGCCAAAGAAGAAGGAAGGAGAGGCTCCTGGTTCTGGAAAGGCTCAGTGCAGCAGTGTAGGGGAATACCAGGACAGGGAAGTGGGAAGGGGTTGATTGGGAAACAGGGAAAGGGAAGAGGACTTACGGGACTTTCGGGGAGAGGGGAATCCAGGAAAGGGGAAAATCACTTGAAATGTAAATAAAGAATACATTGAATAAAAAATATTAAAAATGCTCCAAAAAAAGAAAGAAAATGAACAAAAACAGAAAAATAGAATATGTACTCCAATAGGAATTTTAGATTCAGCATGGATTCCAACAAAGAGAGTAATATTAACTAAAGCCCAAAATTGAACCTTTCTGTGGTAAGATGTCCTTGCATGTTAAATGTGTGAAAATACGAAAAAATAAATACAAAGTAAATGATATATTTAGATAAAAGAACTGTTTCCTAATGCTTAGCCTGCTATAGAATAGCAGAAGCACAGAAACACAAAAGAGAGCATACAAAGTAAGTTAATACTGGAATCAGTTCCCACTTACTCCATTTATTATTCCTTTTTTTTTCTTGGATATCTTCTTTACTTACATTTTAAATGTTATCCCCTTTCCCAGTCCCCCCCTTCCAGAAATCCCCCTATGCTATCCCCCTCCCCCTGCTTCTATGAGGCTACTCCCCACCCATGTAGTCACCCACTCCCACCTCACCACCCTGGCATTCCCCTACTCTGGGACATTGAGCCTTCACAGAACCAAGGGCCTCTCCTCCCATTGGTGCCCTACAAGGCCATCCTCTGCTACATATGTGGCTGGAGCCATGGTTCCCTCCGTGTGTACTCCTTGGTTGGTGGTTTAGTCCCTGGGAGCTCTGGGGGCATTTATTATTCCGAATGATCATACACATACTGGACGTTTCCAGGCCTCTATTGCAACTATGTGCTTACTTGGCTGAGTTGCATCAAATGGAGTGTAATCATCAAATTTCATCCACAAAAGCTTCAAATTGTGAAGCCTTTTCAAATGGGTAGAAAGAGAGGGGAGCAGAAGAGAGTCCCAAATCCCTCAGGAACTTCATGTGGCAAAAGTAAGACACTTCTACATTTTAAGCTATTAAGATTCCAGGGTTTATCAGTCACAGAAGCTGCTATAAATTTATATTTGTTTCATTTCCAGTGTGATCCAGAAGGAGTTTAAAACAGCTATCTTATCTTAACAGCTTTTAATAAGAATGAAGCTAAAATGCCTAGGTGCATTTAGCCCAGACTAATTAAATCAGGTAACCTCCAGAGAGAAATTCCTTTGTTCACTAGTCTTGCATTTCAAAGATTCTGGTTCTTTATGGAACAGTGGCTAAAACTCAGGAATCTGAAAGAAAAACTGCTGAGCAGTATTCTCTTCCATTTGGTCTTACTTTCTCAAGTAAACTTTAGTAACCCTCTAAAAGAGGTGCTGTCCTCTGTGGCCACACGCCTCACACAGAATGGCTGAGGTGCATCTTAAGATAAATACTCAGTCAGCAGAAGCAGTCATTCTTTCCTCCTCCCCAAATAAACAGAAGTACACATCTCAGAGCATCTTTTGTCTATCTTTAGAAAGATGTAACTCATTTCTTAGGAAACAATGTCATGGGTTCTGCTTACCTTAATCTATTCTAAGCTGGCAACTAATTACATCAATAAAGAACTTGAATGCATTGAGATATTAGGTGTCTGACGCACTTTCCACTTCCTCCTATACTTCAGCTGCAATATTATATTTTATTTTGCACTGATCCTGTAGGGTTGTTACTATGAGTCCACTTTCGGTAAAAAATCAAAAACAAAAAAACAAAAAACAACAACAACAACAAAAAACCCCTAAGAATAAGACAATGTCAAGATTTGAGACAGATCAATGCTCTAGGCTGTGATTAAATGTTGTCATACAGTTTATGAGCATTTCAAGTCACACTGAGGAGGCTACTAGACATTTTAGACTGACTGTCTTTTGATTAGCAATATTAATTTCAATAGAAAGTAAATCCTAGACAGCCCCACTTTCATTTGTAAAAGACTTAGGTAGAATAGGCATATCTATATGTACACATATCTCTCTATGTAGGCTAAAAGGAGATTTGAAACTATTGGAGAAGAGCAATAATTTGCATTTCAAAGAGATCAAAATAAACACCAGGACAGGGAGCTCTCCCACTGCAGAAGAGAGATTAAACAAAAGTATTAATTAATGTCTTAGGACAATCTTTGCTGTTAGTCAGTTACCTGAATACAAGATGATCTCATGTTTAAAATAGATTTGGTTTTTTTTCTATGGTGGCAGAAAAAGCCAAGCATAGATCAGAGGGAATTGAGAAAACGGTGTGTTTCTATTTTCAAGAAAAAAATAATATACATATATATGTATATGTATAGGCCGGGCAACTAGACTACACTAGACTAATAGTCATACAGAGTCATAGGCCGAGCAACTAGAAGTTCAAAATCATTCATGGCTACAAAAGACCCTATCACAAAACCAACAAAAAAATATAGATAGATAGATTTATAGACTACATTTATAAAGGGTTTTATGCAGTAATTTATGAAATAAAACAGAATATATAGACATCTATATATAAATGAGCTGAAAATATCCTGGCCAAAATGTAAATAAATAAATGAAATATAAACAACAACAAAAAGAAAACTTAAGTTGTCAGGAAATGGTGGATAGGAGTATTTTCTCCACTAATGAAGCTGCAATCTCAGGCAAATGAGATGTCCCCAACAGGGTGATTTCATCTGTAAAATCAAGAGATTAGTTGAGACAGGGATTATGTGAAATATTTAATAGTTTCCCTTGCAGCTACAGATGCATCACGCCTTTGACCTCTTTAAAAACTTTGCGAAATAAATAGTAAGTAGATGTTTTCCTGTGCCAGTGTATTGAAACTGTTTTTGTACTTCCAGGGTCTTTTTGTCAGTGAGGGCGCATTTCCCACCATGTCCTAAACACAGCAGGCCTGAAACAGTTAGGATCATGGTTGCCTGCTCTTGTTCATACTGCTGCTATGGAGGAGGATACTGGGAACTCAGCATATAATACCCCAGCGATTGTAGAATGACTATTCAACAGGCATATTCACTCCGCCAGGTCAAAGGAACCTACGTATGAGATACTTTTTGACTGCAGATCCAGCAAAGCCATTAAACCACCACTCCAAATGACTCAACTTTAAAATCTCTCAGTTCCAGAGAACACTAACTAATCAGACATTCCCAGATCAGTAAGAACTGTCTTAATCTTCTTACCTCTCTTAGATAAACTATTAAAAGTAAACAAAGGGACAAAACAAAGATATTATCTGGCTACATGTCCAATACTAATCTTGTATTCATTTTATATCATTTTATATAAACTTTATTGCAGTGAATCAATAGGAGTTCATCTGCAGCCAGATGAATGAATATGCATCATGTATTTTGGCTTAGAACCAAATAATAAAGTCTGAATATCTAACAGTCATTATTCAAGTTATAATATATCCTGTACCACCTTCAGGGTCTCCAAGAAACAGTGTGTAGTATGGTTGAGAAACACCATTGTAGATGGTGAGCTCCTGTTTCTCCTGAGTACCACTTATCCTTACCCTTTATGATTGACATTAATCATTATTTAATAATACAAGGCACACTGGATTATCTACCAGTGTGGCTTTCACAGTGGCAATCATATTTTCTTCTTGAGTATTCTCTAAGTTTCAATACCCAAACTGTCCAACCAAATTTAAATATAGGAATAGAAGTGGAAATATAATGCTTTGTCTGGTAACTGGAGATTATGTAGAAGAAAATAGTGTACTATATGTTTGAGGCTTTGGGCTTTTATCTCAAGTTCACTTGGGTCCTTTAAAACTCTAGCATTTTAGATTTCACTACCTACAAGTTCCCAAATTCTGTATTATCTAATTTTTGACAGACAATGAGATTTTCAACATCTCATTGATGATTTTCAACATCTAGGATGTTTAATCTGTTGTATGACTCCAGACTTACTCATTGCAGCTTTATTAATCAAATCCTTCACGTCCTCTCCTTCGTACCTCACAAGTTTCTTCTCCATTTGGGAAATATCTCTATTGGGGGAAAATATAATCCTCTCTAATGCAAGATTTTTATAGAGATTAAGATAGTGCATATTTACTGTTTTATGACCTTGTTGAGTTGCCAGAAAAGTAAGCATAGAATTTCCAGTTTACTGTGTTTATCACTCCTTTATCCCCACTTTACCATCCATCTATGTGGCTGGTCCATTCACCCTTTCTTTTCCACAATAGAAGCTCTCATCCCTCTCCTCTCTTGTCTTCTTAAAGATTACATCGGTTTAAAACTCCCCCTTTTCTCCCTCTCCATTGTATAATCTGTGCCCATCCCCTGACTACTCTGTTACCCATTAGAAGACTCCTTGCAGTCTGCTCCTATCCTCCAAGGAGAGCCATGACTTCCTTTGCCTTGATCTCTCTTCTGTCAAGCAGAACCTCAAGAAAGCAAATCATTATCTCCTACGAATGGCTGTGATGACTGCTATTAACAGACTAGGTACCTAGTATATATACCACTAGTGCTCAGTTTTCTGTTTCTTGACATGCCAACAGGGAAGATAGTGAGAAGCAGAGGTGTCACCATGCACATCCCATCAGCAACCAATACCTAAATCAGAGCCTGCGCCGTGTTAAGTGAGCCTAGATGCTTGCTTCTTCTATTCTTATACATTGGTTGTTTTGCATTCTTCCTGGTGCTTGCATTTGTGCTTCCCCGATTTAAGAACAAGTGAGAAGCAAACAGCCAGCATAGAGAAAATGTAACTATGAAAACACCCAACTTCACTAAGTTATAAAAGGCACTAATTGTGGTGCTGGAGAGAGGCCCTTTGATCAGAATTAGAAGAAAGGACCTAGTAAGATCCCTGTGGATTTCACTTTTTTGCTTTATTCTTAAAAAAAAAAAAAAAAAAAGGTCATCTTAGCAAACACTGGCCACAGTTGGACATTATGAGCAAGCTTTGATTATAAAAGACTTCTGCTGACAGTGAGAACTAAGTGGTGTCAGCAGTTCGCCCTTCTAGACCAAAACAGAGAAATATTTGTGAAGGGAACACCTTCCGCTGTGGTTTCTAAGTTGTATCGAAGAATTTGACTGAGATGTGGGCCCAGATTTTGTACTTTTGCCAACAATAAAATGGCCACACTGTTCCGGTTCTGAAGCAACCTGGCTATTTTCTGCTTTCTGATTGTTTTTGTTGTTGTTTTGTTTTGCTTGTTTGTCTATTGCTTATTTTCATCAAATATAGTATTAGGCTTTACAAAAATAATTTCTTTCAAATATATCATGTATTTTAATTATACTCACCCCAGTTTCATCTTCTTAGTCTACACTTCCTGATAGACCCCCTTCCTTCCTCAAGTCTCATATATATATGTATATATATATATATATATATATATATATATATACTTTTATAAAAATTCTAAAACCCACAAATCAAACATGCATTATTATTTTTGTATGTGAGTATGGCTTTTTTGCTCAATATGGTATCCCCAGTTGTATAAATATAACATAATTTCATTTTTTATGGCCAAATGAAATTCATATATATATATATTTCCTACTTGTCTACCTAGGCTTATCCCATAATATAAGTATAATAGTGCTTCAATAAGCTTAACTCTGTGTCATGTTGATTTAAGGGTCCTTTGAGAACACACCAGGATCAGTATAGTTGTGTCATATGCTAATTCTAAGAAAAAATACTAACCTGTATTCCATGGGGTGGGGGTGGGGTTAAACCAATCTGTATTTCTACCAGAAACACATATCAGTTCCCTTCTCACCAACATTTCTTAGCTTAACTGTTTTCAGTTAGCAGCCATTGTGTCTGGGGTGAGCTGAAAACTGTGCTGTTTTCATTTGCATTTTCCTGATGCCTAGTAATACTGAGCACTTGTTTCCCATTTCTTGGCCATTTGTACTTCGTCTTTGGAGAAATGTCTGTTTTTTTTTTTTTTCAGATCGTTTTTTAATTGGAGCGTTTGCTTTCTCCCTATTTTAGTTCTTCATATGTTCCAGGTATCAACCTTCTGGCAGACTACAACTAAGAAAAGTTTTTCTTTTCTTGTTTGCTCACATTTGCATAGCTTTTCCCCTGGCATAATAACCGTTTCCTTACCTATGCGAATATTTTTTAATTTTATACAATCCCATCTGTCAGTTTTTGCTATTGGAAGGACAACTTTGCCGGAGTTCCTCCATGGTTCCTCTAACAATTCTTGAGTTTCAGATCTTACACTAAGGCCTTTGGTCCATGTTAATATGGTTTTTGTACAGCGGAAAAAAAAAAGAGAGAGAGAGAGAGAGACGTAGCTCTTTTTTTTTTTTTTTTGAGAATATTCAATTTGCCCAGCATCATTTGGTGAAAAGGCTGTCTTTTCTCCAGTGTATGTTTTTGGCATCTGACTACATATCTTTTTTGATAGACCTTTTTACTAGAGCCAAAAGTCCATTTAAAAAAATTAGTGCTTGGTATGGTGGTGTACACATGTGTGCACAACACATGGAAAGCTAAAGAAGATTAAGTCTAAAGCCAGTCTTGCCGTATAGCAATACACTGTCAAAAACAAACAAACAAAAAACAAATACCATAACCAAAAAAGCCAAATGTCTAGATATAATTTAGGATCTTCATTCAGGATCATATTATACAGTCTTTTCCATTGTAGGCCCACTTAGCTAAATTAGTATATCCAATAAAGACTCTTTTCCTAAATCACTGTTGAAGTAAATGATAACATGCCAGTTATCTTATCTTACTAGTTATATATACATTGAGCAAACTCTGCCACATATAACAGCATGCTCCAGCAGAATTTAAATAATGGTTGATGCTCCTTATCATCAGCTCAAAGTAAACTTAGAAGAACTACTAATCATATAATAAAATTATTGTCCTCCACAGAAAGCCAGAGCCATATAATTATAATACAGACTTTTCCATCCTACAAAAGAAATATTTTCCCAATATATATTTGAAAAGACTAATTTTTCATTAATTTTGTTTTATGAGAATATAAGTACATTATTTCTCCCCTTTCCTTCATCTAAGTGCTCTCTACATATCTCCTTCTTCTCTTTAAAATTCATGTCCTTTAAATTAGTTGTTGTTATACACACACACACATACACAGACACATATATGTACACACACACACACACACACACCTTGTGTAGGTCTGCATAATGTCACTTTATGCATGTTTTTATGGATGACCAGTTGTTACTGGACAGACAATAGGTGTGCTCTTCTTTGAAGAGCTATTTCTCAAACTCTTAGCCTTTCTCAGTGGCCAGAGTTTTTTGTTTGTTTGTTTTCTGTAGAGTTGAGGCCACAAAGCTTTCCCTCATCTATGTTGCATAAGCCATGGAAAATAATTAATTTTTTCAAGGACTCCCACTCTATCTTTGAGGGAGCCAAGCGTTCCTCACACGACTGCTGTTTTAAGGCATTATCTCAATACAGAACTCTAGATCTCAGTCACTGAGAGACTAGAAATCGTATTTTCCTCTTTTTTCCCTATACTTTGGGCAGCCATTTCCTAAGTGAAGCACCTCTACTCTGTCAGAATCTCTCTTGAATGCTCAGGGTCACAACTCTTTAACATTGTGATTCTTGGTTCAATTTAATAGTCTCCTAACTTTATAACTTCAAGTCTTTCCATCATGCAATTTATTTTTCCTACTGCCTTTAGATTAATCTCATGTCATCACTGCTTTGCATAAAACACTTTTCTGGCTTTCCATTGCTTTCAGGATACAGTTGAAATAGCTTATCACAGTTTACCAATACCTTGTAAACTCATTTCCACAGTTACCTCTTCAACATTTCTTAATTCTTTGGCCTTTGTTCAACCTGTCCTGGACTATTGCTAATTCTCTATAGCAGGGTTTTCTCCACTGTTTCCATGTCTTCACACATAGATTTCCCTGTGCCTAGGACTTATTCTTCCTTGCTCCCCACGAAATAGGAGAATTTAACTGTAAATATAATGTTGGCAGTGTTCCATTACTGTGACAAAGCAGAGACACGTTCAATTTTAAAGGAAGAAAGACACTGATTCCCAGTTTGAGCATTTTCACATATACGTTTGCTCAGTCCGGTTGCTTGGTGCTGCTGATCACACACCACCCTGTCAGGAAGGAGTAATCTAACACATCTGTTCATATAATAGGACTGAAAAGCAGAGGAAAGAGGAAAGGTATTATTTGGACACACACCCAATCACCTAACTTTCTTTCCCTAAGGGCCTACCTTCTAAATACAAGGCTGGAAATCAAACCATTTTGGCACATCTAAGACCCAAACGATAACAAATGTCTAATCTAAATAGACTGTGATAAAAATAAAAATGTTCACTTGCACTCACTGTAACAACCAAACAATGATGAGAATCTACTGGTAAAAAGTAGAGACAGAATTAATATACAGTACTAAGAAAATTAAAATTTAAAAAAAAAGCAAGAAACAGGTACTTAATATCAAAATGTCATCCCTAAATGCAACGTATCAATGATTATTAAGTTTAAAAGGACTAAGGAGGTCCATCAGACTGGATTCAGCAAGAATTCACCATACGTTACAACAGAGGTCAGTTAAATGCTAAAATACAAACGTGACAAAAGTATGAAAAATGAATTCTCCAAAAACCCTTAAGCTTGTGCAAGCAAGGGCTGTTCTGTCATTCGAAATGTCACATCACATTTTGTCTGTTTTCAGTAATACCTTAGCAGCTCAAAAAGACTCACATAAACCTGAGCTTTAAGCCCAGACAAAGGATAATACCCAGGGAAGGTGTTGCCTCGACATACAGAATGGTGGACAAAGCAAATAATGGCTAACATATATGTCTCAGAATCTGATTTTAATAACTAAGTTTACTTAATCTTTGACCTCCAGGAAAAGCTGAACCTGAGTTTGTCTTTCTCTTAGTTGTACTTGGTTGACATGTGAAGTTGTCTTCAGTATTGCTTTTTATAAATCTGGTGAAATGTATTCATAGATTTTATTTCTAAAAATTGAAAGCAACTGATCCAAAATGAAATGTATCCAAATTTAATAACTAAAATGAAAATATTAAAGACAAGGATTATCAATTAAGGTAAATACGGACTCTTCCCCAACCACAAAAAGCTTATTATACTCCAAACCAACTGTGTGCATAAGAACAGAACTTCAACATATGAGAGAAAAGCAATTATAGAATTTAGAAAAAACAAAAAAAAATTTCAAAAAATAAAAAATTAGGTATTTTTATTTATTTATTTATTTTCTAGATTTCAGGACAAGGTTTGTTTGTATAGCTCTGGATGTCCTGGAACTACAGACTAGGACTGGACTTAACTCAGATATATGCCTACCTCTGTCTCCTAAGAGCTGGGATTAAAAGTGTGCACCACCACACCCAACTCATATTTGGGGGTGTTAATGCACATCTCTTAGTAACCGATTAAGTGACATTGGAAAATAATGTTTATAAGAGCTAAACAACACAACAAGCCATATAAATTATGATGGAGGTAGATTCTGGATGTCAGAGACCGCCAGCACCAGCACAGGGCCACAGGGCACTATAAGACACTACAAAGACATTTGCAGCAGGATAAGGTAGCAGAGGATGCTCCGGGAGAGTACACAGTATCTCTGGTGGAAAAACAAACAAAAGACAGGTCTTATAGGAAGATACACAAATCGCATAACAAATGACTCCCATGAAGAAGTATGGAGAGGGTCCTGATCCTGGAAAGGATTGATCTAGCATTGGAGGGGAATATAAGGACAGAGAAAAAGGAGGGAGGTGATTGGAGAATGGATGGAGAGAAGGTTTATGGGACATATGGGGAGGGGCGATCCGGGAAAGGGGAAATCATTTGGAATGTAAACAAAGAATATAGAAAATTTTTTAAAAAATTAAAAAAAAAGAAAAAAAGATGTGAGGAAAAATAGAGAAAAAATTCATTGGTATTAGAGAATTCAAACGCGTGGCAGAACCCGCCTCATCCTGTCACACTGCCCTGCCCACCTAGGTCCGACCTGTACCATGGAGCCACAGCCACCACTGCTCTCCACGCTGCTTGCCCTGCTGCATGGAGAAACACATGAGCTGCAGAGCTGCCCACGGGCTGCAGACAGAATGGTCTTGCCCAGGGTCAGGAGGTATGCAGCCTCCTGGAGCTCCTGCAGGCACTCTTCCCAACACGTGGATTCTGAGCAGCAGCAGGATGACCAAGACGAAAATCAGTTCATTTTCTGGACTGAGTCTCCCCAAGGGAGTTCCGTGGTCTGTGCTGCCCCAAGAAATAAGATTAATGGCCCTTGTCTTTGTCACCGAAGGAGACCTTGATGATATCGGTGTTCCCGATGTCCTAGACGCCATGTTGAGGTCTGAGGTCTGAGCTCCTGCTCAAGACCATGTTGCCTTCTGTGGTCCGTTGCTGATGACTACAGACTCCTAAGTGAGAATGAGACATATTGCAGGCTTCTGTGACACCAGCCTCCTTCCCCAAAAAGAAATAGTCAAAACAGGAAGTTATGGAAGAGAGTCCTTAAAAATTGTGATAAGGGTGCTGAAGTGTAGCTTCTCAGAGTTGTCAGAGGGTAGGGTGGCAAAGGCAGGAAAGACAGGACATGACTCAGGTTTTTGTGTGTGGGGGGGCGATGATAATTGGGAACTTGATCAGGCCCTAATGAGTGTATTAGCAACACAAATTGGACTTGATGGGTTTGCCATTGTGTGTTTTTGTTTTTACTTTTGTCCTGTGGAGAGATCAAGGGTAGAAGGGTGGACCTGGAAGTAACGGGAAGCAAGTATGATTGGAGTACATTGTACGAAATTTGCAAATAATTATTAAAAGTATTATATTTGGAAAAGATAAATAAAAATAAATTATAATGACTTTTAGAGACCAATCTAACCCAAAATGTAAAGACACATTCATCCCTAGTGGACACAAAATAGTCACATAGATATAGACAGATGGACAGAGGGAGGGAAAGAGAGAGAGATGAAGCGAAGAAGAGACAGACAGACAGACAGACAGACAGACAGACTAATAATACAAGGCACCCACGGGAATAGAGGCATATGAAGACATACTAAATTATTTGTTGGCAAGCCAACAACAAAATTCTCAAAAAATTTATCCTGCAACTTTTTGTTTTGTTGTTTTGCTTTGATTTGGTTTGGTTTGGTTTGGCTTAGTATTTTTGGCTACTAAAGAGAAACATGGAAATATTCTGTTGCTAGAATATTATTTTTATTATATTATAATACACAAATATATATATATTTAAAAGTCTTCAATCTTTGAGCTAGCTCTAAACTGCAGGAAGATAAAAAATTGAAGAGAACAAATTAACGTGAAATAAACTAAAACTCATAAACACAGAGTAAGAAAAAAGATTAATAAGATAAAATTACATCAAACAAAAAATCAGTATAAGCAGTACTGTTTTGTAGAAAGTTCGATGACATTGACAACCTTCTAGATTATCAAAAAATGTTGGTTTTTTGTGAAAGTATGGCCTTTGTGAAGTATGTATTACTCTCATACTATAGTTATGTAAATATGTGATAAAGACACTAAAAGTAAGGAATTCTCATGGAGTAGAAAAATGATTAGCCAATTATTAGCAATAGAAATCAAGCCATTTTTTTAAAATTATGATATATTTTTAATTATGTAGAAAAGTATAACCTATAAATACATTCTTGGTTAAACATTCAATTTCAACTAATATTATTTATCATGTAAAAAGAATAATAAAAAAATCAATAAGATTATCTCCATAGATACAGAAAAGCACTTTTCAAAACTCGATATTTAAATTAAAATATAAATTCTTGTTAATAAAGGAGAGACCTTGCTCAACCTAATGAAAATCATTTTTAAATATTCCGAGTTAAAGACCATCATAGTGAGTTGAGTGGGAAAAAATACCTGCAAGTACACATGATACAGTTTAAAATGTTAATCTAGTTATGGATACCAAGGCATTTGTCAAAAGAAGTGAAAAGTTCTAGATAAACAAAGAATATTATCTTCACAGATTAGAAAACTCAGTCTTATTATACTACCAATTCCTTACAAATTCATCTACAATCAGCACAATTGTGTTATTGTCTGGCTAGATACTTTTTCTTTTTATTTATTTATTTATTTATTTATTTATTTATTTATTTATTTTATTCGATATAATTTATTTACATTTCAAATGATTTCCCCTTTTCTAGCCCCCGACTCCCCGAAAGTCCCGTAAGTCCCCTTCTCTTCCCCTGTCCTCCCACCCACCCCTTCCCACTTCCCTGTTCTGGTTTTGCCGAATACTGTTTTCACTGAGTCTATCCAGAACCAGGGGCCACTCCTCCTTTCTTCTTGTACCTCATTTGATGTGTGGATTATGTTTTGGGTATTCCAGTTTTCTAGGTTAATAACCACTTATTAGTGAGTGCATACCATGATTCACCTTTTGAGTCTGGGTTACTTCACTTAGTATGATGTTCTCTAGCTCCATCCATTTGCCTAAGAATTTCATGAATTCATTGTTTCTAATGGCTGAATAGTACTCCATTGTGTAGATATACCACATTTTTTGCATCCACTCTTCTGTTGAGGGATACCTGGGTTCTTTCCAGCATCTGGCAATTATAAATAGGGCTGCTATGAACATAGTAGAGCATGTATCCTTATTACATGGTGGGGAATCCTCTGGGTATATGCCCAGGAGTGGTATAGCAGGATCTTCTGGAAGTGAGGTGCCCAGTTTTCGGAGGAACCGCCAGACTGATTTCCAGAGTGGTTGTACCAATTTGCAACCCCACCAGCAGTGGAGGAGTGTTCCTCTTTCTCCACATCCTCTCCAACACCTGCTGTCTCCTGAATTTTTAATCTTAGCCATTCTGACTGGTGTAAGATGAAATCTTAGAGTTGTTTTGATTTGCATTTCCCTAATGAGTAATGAAGTTGGGCATTTTTTAAGATGCTTCTCCCTGGCTAGATACTTTTAACCACTTATGAAACTGATACAGATACATGTAGTTTTATATATCTAAAAGAGCTACAGGATTTTTGAAAGAAGATAAAAAGTTTAGGATTGACATTTTCAATATCGAGAGGTTACTATGAATAGTAATTACAAATAGTGGCTTTAGTGACTGGATAGGCAAGTCCATGGAATAGAATACTCTCTGGAAATACACATGCGCATTCTCGTCAGGTGACTTGTGACAGCGCCAAAGGCCATTCAGAACATAAGGCAAGTGTGTGTTATAAGTGGTACTCAGGCTGGAAAGCTTTAGGGGTCTTCCAATGCCTGGATATCTGCCTCATAACAAACAAAAAGTAAACTAGGAATGAATGATAGCCTATAAGTAAAAGCTCAAAGTCAAATAAAGTCTAGGAGAACACACAGAGGAAAATCCTCAGGAGAGTGCCATAGACAGACATCTTAGGCAGAATGCAATGTCTAAACCACAAAAGGCAAGAAGGCAACATTGACTTAGTGAGATCCCTAATCCTGTTCTTTAGAGGATACCAGTAAGAATACTAAAAGGCAAACCAGAGAAATACAGAAAACATACAATTTTTATTATATTTTTTTTCTTTTTTATTGAATATATTCTTCATTTACATTTCAAATGTTATACCCCTATCCGGTTTCCCCCCTCCCCGAAAACTCCCCAACCCATCCTCCTACTCCCTGAGATATATTCTTTATTTACAATTCAAATGTTGTCCCCTTTCCTGGTCCTCCCCACCAAAAAACACCCTAACCCATAATCCCTCCTCCCCCTGCTCACAAATCCACACACTCCAGCTTCCCTGTCCTGGCATTCCCCTATATTAGGCATTTAACCCTCAGAACCAAGGGCCTCTTCTCCCTTTGATTTCCAACAAGGCCATCCTATGCTGCATACGCATCTGGAGACATGGGTCCCTCCATGTGTACTCTTTGGTTAGTGGTTTACTCCCGGGAACTCTGGGATACTGGGTAGTTCATATTGTTGTTCCTCATATGGCGCTGCAAACCCCTTCAGCTCCTAGGATCCTTTCTCTACCTCCTTCATTGGGGACCCTGTGCTTAGTTCAATAGTTGGCTGAGAGTGTCTCCCTATGTATTTGTCAGGCACTGGCAGAGCCTCCCAGGTGGCAGCTATATCAGGCTTCTGTCAGCAAGTACTTGTTGCCATCCACAATAGTGTCTGCGTTTGGTAATAGTATATGGGATGGCTTCCTAGGTGGGGCAGTCACTGTATGGTGTTTACCTCAGTCTCTGATCCATACTTTGTCTCTGTATCTCCTTCTGTGGGTATTTTGTTCCCCCTTCTAAGAAGGACCAGAGTGTCCATACTTTGTTCTTCCTTCTTCTTGAGCTTCACTTGATCTGTGAATTGTATCTTGGCTATTCCAAGCTTCTGGGCTAATATCCACTTATCAGTGAATGCATAACATGTGTGTACTTTTGTGATTGGGTTACCTCACTCAGGATGGTATTTTCTCGTTCTATCTATTTGCCTAGGAATTCATGAATTCCTTGTTTTAAATAGCTGAGTATTATTCCATTGTGTAAATGTATCACATTTTCTGTATCTATTCCTCTGTTGAGGGACATTTGGGTTCTTTCCAGGCTCTGGCTATTATAAATTGAGGTGTTTTGAACATTGTGGAGCATTTGTACTTGTTACATGCTGGGGATTCCTCTGGGTATATGCCCAGGAGTGGTATAACAGGGTCCTCTGGTAGTATCATGCCCAGTTTTCTGAGGAACTACCAGAGTGATTTCCAGAGTGGTTGTACCAGCTTGCAATCCCACCAGCAATGGAGGAGTGTTCCTCTTTCTCCACATCCTCACCAGCACCTGGGTTTCTTATCTTAGTCATTCTGACTAGTGTGAGGTTAAATTTCAGGGTTGTTTTGATTCACATTTCCCTGATGACTAAGGATGTTGAACATTTCTTTAGGTGCTTCTTAGCCATTTGATATTCCTCAGGTGCAAATTCATTGTTTAGGTCTGTACCCCATTTTTAATAGGGTTATTTGGCTCTCTGGAGTCTAACTTCTTTAGTTCTTTGTATATATTGGATATTAGTCTTCTGTCAGATGTAGGGTTGGTAAAGATCTTCACCCAATTTGTTGGTTGCTGTTTTGTCCTATTGACAGTGTCCTTTGCCTTACAGAAACTTTGTAATTTTATGAGGTCCCATTTGTCAATTCTTGATCTTAGAGCAAAAGCTATTGGTGTTCTGTTCAGGAAAATTTCCTCTGTGCCCATTTGCTCAAGGCTCTTTACCAGTTTCTTTTCTATTAGTTTCAGTGTGTCTGGATTTATGTGGAGGTCCTTGATCCACTTGGACTTGAGCTTAGTACAAGAAGATAAGAATGGATTGATTTGCATTCTTCAGCATGCTAGCTGCCAGTTGAAGCAGCACTATTTGTTGAAAAGGTTATCTTTTGGGCTAGTTAATATCCACGTATCAGTGATTGCATTCCATGTATATTCTTTTGTGGTATTAACTAGCCCAGAAGCTCTGAATACCCAAGACACAGTAGCATATCAAATGACTTCCATGAAGAAGTAAGGAGAGGGCCCTGATCCTGGAAAGGCCTGATCCAGCATTGTAGGGGAGTACCAGTTCAGAGAAAAAGGAGGGAGGTGATTGGAGTAGGGATGTAGAGAAGGCTTATGGGACATATGGGAAGGGGGGAACTGGGAAAGGGGAAAGCATTTTGGAATGTAAACAAAGAATTTAGAAAAGAAAAAAGAAAAAAGAAAAAAAGAAAAGGCTATCTTTTTCCCACTGGATGGTTTTTGCTCCTTTGTCAAAAATCAAGGGACCATAGATGTGTGAGTTCATTTCTGGGTCTTCAATTCTATTCCATTGATAATCTACCTGCCTGTCACTGTACCAATACCACACAGTTTTTCTCACTATTGTTCTGCAGTACTGCCTGAGGTCATGGATAGTGATTTCCCCCAGAAGTTCTTTTACTGTTGAGAATATTTAGCTATCCTGGGTTTTTTGCTATTCCAGATGAATTTGAGAATTGTTCTTTCTAACTCTATAAAGAATTGAGTTGGAATTTGATGGGTATTGCATTGAATCTGTATATTACTTTTGGCAAGATGGCTATTTTTACTATATTAATCCTTCCAATCCACTAGCATAGGAGATCTTTCCATCTTCTGAGGTCTTCTTTGATTTCTTTCTTCAGAGACTTGAAGTTCTTGTCAAACAAATCTTTTACTTATTTGGTTAGAATCACACCAAGATACATTATATTTTTTGTGACTATTGTGAAGGGTCATTTCCCTAATTTCTTTCTCAGCCTGTTTAATCTTTGTGTATAGGAAGGCTACTGATTTGTTTGATTTAATTTTATATCTAGCCAATTTGCCGAAGTTGTTTGTCAGCTGTAGTTCTCTGGTGGAGTTTTTGGGGTCACTCAAGTATATTATCTTGTCATCTGCAAATAGTAATGGTTTGACTTGTTCCTTTCCAATTTGTATCCCTTTGGCCTCATTTGTTGTCTAATTCCTCTAGCTAGTACTTCAACTATATTGAATATATATGGAGAGAGAGGGCAGCATTGTCTAGACCTGATTTTAGTGGGATTGTTTTAAATTTCTCTCCATTTAGTTTCAGGTTGGCTATGGGTTTGTAGTATATTGCTTTTACTATGTTTAGGTATGGAACTTGAATTCCTGAACTTTCCAAGACTTTTAATATAAAGGGATGCTAAATTTTGTCAAATGCTTTTTCAGCATCTAATGCAATGACCAGGTGGTTTTTTCCTTTTAGATTTTTTCTTTGAGTAGATTACATTGATGGACTTCCTTACATCCCTGCATCCCTGTGATAAAGATTACTTGATCATGGTGAATGATCATTTTCATGTGTTCTTGGATTCAGTTGGCAAGAATTTTATTGAGTATTTTTGCATCAATATTCATAAGGGAAACTGGTCTGAAGTTCTCTTTCTTTGTTGGGTCTTTGTGTGGTTTTGGTATCTGCATAATTATGGCTTCATAAAATGAGTTGGGTGGAATTCCTTCTGTTTCTATTTTGTGGAATAGTTTGAAGAGTACTGGTATTAGGTCCTCTTTGAAGGTCAGATAGAATCCTAAACTAAAACCATCTGGTTCTGTGCTTTTCTTTCTTTCTTTCTTTCTTTCTTTCTTTCTTTCTTTCTTTCTTTCTTTCTTTCTTTCTTTCTTTCTTTCTTTCTTTCTTTCTTCCTTCCTTCCTTCCTTCCTTCCTTTCTTTCTTCCTTTCTTTTTCTTTCCTTTTTTTGGGGGGGGTAGGGAGACTTTCAATGACTGATTCTATTTCTTCAGGGGTTATAGAACTATTTAGATGGTCCATCTGATCCTGATTTAACTTTGGAATTTGGTACCTGTGTAGAAAATTGTCCATTTCATCCAGATTTTCCAGTTGTGTTGAGTATTAGGTTTTTGTAGTAGGACCTGATGATTTTTTTAATTCCCACAATTTCTGTTATTATATCTCCCTTTTCATTTCTGATTTTATTAATTTGGATACTGTCTCTGTGCCCTCTAGTTAGTCTGGCTAGAGGTTTATCTATCTTGTTGATTTTCTCAAAGAACCAGCTCCTGGTTTTGTTGATTTTTTGTGTAGTTTTTTTGTTTCTACTTGGTTGATTTCGGCCTTGACTTTGATGATTTCGTGCTGTGTACTTCTTTTGGGTGTATTAGCTTCTTTCTCTTCTAGAGATTTCAGGTGTGTTCTTAAGCTGCTACTGTATGCTTACTAGATTCTCTTTGGAGGCACTCAGAGCTATGAATTTTCCTCTTAGCACTGCTTTCATTGTGTCCCATAAGTTTTAGTATGTTGTGCCTTCATTTTCATTAAATTCTATAAAGTCTTTGATTTCTTTCCTTACTTCTTCCTTGACCAAGGTATCATTGAGTAGAACATTGTTCAGCTTCCATGTGTATGTGGGCTTTCTGTTTTTGTTGCTATTGAAGACCAGCCTTAATCCGTAGTGATCTGATAGGAGGCATGGATTTATTTCAATCTTCTTATATCTGTTGAAGTCAATTTTGTGACCAATTATATGGTCAATTTTGGAGAAGGTACCATGATGTGCTGAGAAGGAGGTGTATTCTTTTGATTTAGGATGAAATGTTCCATAGATATCTGCTAAATCCATTTGGTCCATGATTTCTGTTAGTTTTACTGTGTCTCTGTTTAGTTTGTTTCCTTGATCTGTCCATTGATGAGAGTAATGTGTTGAGGTCACCCACAATTATTGTGTGAGGTGCGGTGTGTGCTTTAAACTTTAGTAAAGTTTCTTTTACGAATGTGGGTGCCCTTGCATTTGGAGCATAGATGTTCAGAATTGAGATATTTTTGTTGGTATATTTTTCTTTTGATGAGTATGAAGTATCCTTCTGTGTCTTTTTTGATGACTTTTGGTTGAAAGGAAATGCTCCCAGCTTAAGGTACATTTCCTGTCTGCAGCAAAAGGTTGGGTCCTTTCTTCATATCCAGTCTGTTAGTCTATGTCTTCTTATTGGGGATTTGAGTCCATTAAGGTTGAGGGATATTAAGGAATAGCAATTGTTGCTTCCTGTTATTTTTGATGTTATCTTTATGTTTGTGTGGTTAACTTCTTTTGGGTTTGTTGAAAGAAGATTATGTTCTTGCTTTTTCTAGGGTGGAGTTTCCCTCCTTGTGTTGGTGTTTTCCATCTGTTATCCTTTGTAGGCTGGATTTGTGGAAAGATATTGTGCAAAATTGGTTTTATTATGGAACATCTTGGTTTCTCCATCTATGATTATTGAGAGATTTGCTGAGTATATTAGTCTGGGCTGGCATTTGTGTTCTCTTAGGGTTTATATGAGATCTGCCCAGGATCTTATAGCTTTCATCATCTCTGGTGAAAAATCTGGTGTAATTCTGATAGGTATGCCTTTATAAGTTCCTTGATCTTTTTCCTTACTGCTTTTAATATTTTCTTTGTTTTGTGCATTTGGTGTTTTGATTATTATGTGCCAGGAGGATTTTCTGGTCTAGTCCAATCTGTTTGGAGTTCTGTAGACTTCTTGTATGTTCATGGGAATCTCTTTCTTTAGGTTAGGGAAATTTTCTTCTACAATTTTGTTGAAGATATTTACTGGCCCGTTAAATTGGAAATCACTCACTTCTATACCTATAATCCTTAGGTTGGGCTCCTTATTGTGTCCTAGATTTCCTGGATGTCTTGGGTTAGAAGCTTTTTGCATTTTGCAATTTTTTTTGACTGTTGAGTTAATGTTTTCTATGGTATCTTCAGCACCTGAGATTCTCTCTTCTATCTCTTGTTTTCTGCTGTTGATGCTTGCATCTCTGACTCCTGATTTCCTTTCTAGGTTTTCTATCTCCAGAGTCGTCTACCTTTCTCATTTCTTTATTGTTTCTACTTCCATTTTTAGATCCTGGATGGTTTTGTTCAGCTCCTTCACTTGTTTGTTTCTGTTTTCCTTTAATTCTTTAAGGGATTTTTCTGATTCCTCTTTAAAGGCTTCTACTTGTTGACCCATGTTCTCCTGTATTTCTTTAAGGTCCTGTATTTATGACCTCTTGAATTCCTCTATCATCATCATGAGATGTGGTTTTAGTTCCAAATCTTGCTTTTCTGGTGTGTTGGGAAAACCAGGGCTCACTGTTGTGAGCGAACTGGGTTTGGATGACGTCATGTTGCCTTGGTTTATGTTGTTAATGTTCTTTCATTTGCCTTTTGCCATCTGGTTATCTCTGGTGCTACTGGTCTTGCTGTCTCTGACTGTTTCTTATCTGTCCTGCAAGCCTGAATATCAGTACTGCTGAGAAACCAGTTCTCTCTGGGAGGAATTTAGGTATGGAGAGCCATGATACAGGGTCAGCTCAGATGTGCAGACAGAAACCAGAATAATCCTGTCCCCAGATGATCCTTGGTTCTGTGTCCTGATGGCTCTGTGCAGGTCCCTCTTGGGCCAGGAATTTGAAGAGATGCGGTGATCTTACCTGTGCACACCTGGGAGACCATCTCTATGGAGGTGGTATTTGTGTATGTAGCTCTGTGGCCCAGGATCAGCTCTGAGTACAGATGGAAATCAGAAGACTCCTGTCCCAGGCTGCTCCTGGGCTCTTGTGTCCTCAGGGTTTCAGGATGGTTTCTCTGAGTAGCAGGGGTGGTCCTACCTGTGCTCTCAGGCCTTTCCACACTCCTGGGAGGTCAGCTACCTCCCTGTGACACCTGGATATGGCACTCTCCAGCCCACAATACATATATAATATTGAAGACATTTCTATCTAAAATAGGTAAGTAGTTGTTTGTATCTAATTTATTACATGCTACCCTACTGAAAGTGGGCAAAATATTGCAATATTCAAATAAAATATGTCAAAGAATTTTATAAATGGCCAACAAATGCCTGTTATGAGAATATAAGGAAATACAATTACATATCCACTAGAAAAGTAAAACTATAAAAGACAATACCTGAGCTGTAAAACACAGTATTCTGTGACTGGGAACACCCTATAGTACAATTATTTGTAGGAAAAATGTGTTTCTATGACCCATTTTCACATAATGTTCATAACCACAAATGCATTGCATCATGGTTCCACATGAATAATTTCATCTGAATTTTATAGTGTATGGTTTGCTTGGAATTTTATTGTGTGACTGAATAATACTTTATGTAACTTTTCTCTTTCTGTTACACATTTCTAGATTCCCACTATTACAGACAAACCAGTAGTATGTGTGTGGAAACACATACTCACACCTATATATTTATTTCATAAAGATACATTTCTGGATGTAGAATATATAGGTCAAAGGGTGCACATGTTAAATGTACATATATTTAAGTTTGAAATGTATCAATTAACCTCATTATTGATTTGAATCTCAGCTTATATTTCTGAAATTAGTATGTAAATACTAATTTATTTCTAAACTTTTTAATTCTTGGGTAGAACTGATTACCAAATTGCCTACAACTAAAAGCAAAATCTGACATAGGTATAATACTTCATTTTTTGCCTGCTATTGAAATTAATTGCCTTTGTACTTATTACTTATATTCAAATTTTATTACGTTTACTGCCTAATTCTTTGTTAGCATTTGCCTTTATTTCTGATAAACAACACCTGTTCATTTGTTACCATCTTCAACTTATACCCTCTCATATGTGTTTAAAATATATTCTCCAGGTAAGAAGTTTTGTGTGTGTGTGTGTGTGTGTGTGTGTGTGTGTGTGTGTGTGTGTGTGTGTGTTTATGATGTATGTTTGTCTGCTATAGCAATATACTGCAAATTTATGAAATATAATTATCTTTTTCATTCCCTATCTCTAATGTTATTCATAAAAATATTTCTTAACTCTAATATTAAATTGAGTTTTCTTCTAGGCATATATTTCCAATTACTTATAATCTTCCTCACTGCATCTTAAACATCAACAATATAAACTGAATCCCAATCTCAAGTAGATTTCAAGATAATTCTTTGCCTAGATTTCATATTTCATATCATTTTCACAATGTCTCATTATAATCTCAAATCTTTATATTGTACTATTATTATTACTTTTAGTTTTAATGGTTCCAATTGTTTTATTATGTGTATTTATCTTCAAAACATAATTTGGTAGTGCATTACTGATATGGTATTTACTATAAAGCTATATAATAGTATAACTGAGCTCTGACATTTACAGAGTTCTAAATTTCCTCTGTTATAGACAAATCAGAAAAGAACTAAAATGCAAGAAACACATAGAACTAATGTCAATTATTAAACTCTACTAAAATTAATTAAAATTTACTTATCTATACATACTGCTTCAATTATTTCAACCTTAGAATTATGTTTTAATTTCAAATATATTTTTGTAATGTGTCTTATTGACAGTATATTTGTAACATTTGTTCTTTTATCTAAATGCAGTTTATCTATTTAGTAAGTGGAATTTTGACTGATGAATAATTGTGAAAGTAGTTCTGAAAATGGCTTGTCAAGTTTATTCTAAGAAATTTATATTATTCAGTAATGCTGTTGACCGAAATAAGTTTCACAATATAAAAAAATGTATTTATTTTGTGACATGTTAATTTTTCTTACTGTTTGTTACAAAACTTGTATTTTCTTACAATTACATCCTCTCCATCCTACATATATAAGCTAAAGTCATAAGAGTAGCCTTTGCTTTAATTCTTTAATCTTTTTTTTTTTACAGTCCAGTCTTTTTCCCCTCCCTGTCTGCCCTCTGACTGTTCCACATCCCATACCTCCCTCCCAACCCACCGCCCATCCCCTCCCCACTCCCTGGGGCCTCACGTCTCTTGAGGGTTAGGAGCATCTTCACCTACTGAGTCAAGACCTGGCAGTCCTGTGGTATATAATACACTCCAAAAATTATCTATCTTGATGACTTTAAATTTCAGTTTTAAAAACTGTGAATGAGAAATCCTTATGGATTTCTCTATTGCCTATGGTTCAAAACTAACTTCAATATTCAAATACATAATAATGATGGCCTGAATACTTTGTGTGCCCATCTTCCTGTAATTGGTGCCGTTTTGTCGAGTCTATTGTTTTTTTATGGATTCCTAGGCATAGGCATAATTAGCCTGTGGTTATGTTGAGTGCATGGCCCAATGAGTGACAATATCCTATGAATGCACTGGTTTCCCAACTCCATTTTGCTCACTTAAATCTTCGTAGCTTATTTCGAGCCACCCTTAAACGAATGTTCTCCCACGCGTTGGGCACTCTTCTCTAGTGCATTGCCTTTGAGATCCATCGTTTCTGATGCATCGTTTATTTTTGTGTGCTCTATAGTTTTCATGGTCCATTGCTTTACAGTATGTATATATCGGGAACTTCTGTTAGTAGCTTTAGTGACAGGTATGTGGATTGATTCTAGTTTGAGGTCTTATGATTAAAGAATAATTGCTTCTGTGAAGGAAGAAAAAAAGGAGCAGCAGAGTTATTGTAGTCACAGTGGCTTCTCAAGCCTGTGTCACCCCAAAAGAAGCTCAGTGGCGGGAGGTGGGGTGAGCAATTCCCCCTTCAAATAAGCAAGTTTCCTCAGCCAAGACTTGCTGTATTCTGACAGAGAATTGCCTTAAAATTAAAAAGCTATTTTTAATTCAGTATACACATATGAAGAAAAAGTTCTCAACAGCTTGCCGTAGATGTTAACAGATTTGAATGTAAGACCCAGGGCCTGTTGCTGAACCTTTTGGTAGCTCTATTTATCACAGAGAATGATCTCCCTAACAGTAGACACGCAGATGCCCCTTCCCCAGGACTGCTGTTCTCTTAGGCACCCAACTCTGTCTCTTTGCTTTGGATTTTAAAAGTTCTGTTGTGTGTGAAATGCATGCTGCTTCCCATAGTCTACGCTAGATGCTGAAGTTCTCTTTCTGCTTTACCAATCCTGAGTTGGTCATCTTGTTGGTTCTGAGAGTTACCAGTTGTTAGGTTTGAAACCCAGGACAAATGGCTGAGGTGCCCAGTAACATATCAAAACCGAGGCTGGCTGCCAGGTTCTCCCTGCATTCTTCAGTCCATACCTGTTATAGGGCCCTTCTGCTAGCATACCAGCCTCCTCCTGACCTAAAGTTTTCCAAACCAGGGGCTGGGCTGCCTCCTCCTACATAGTCCTGCCATTTTTGGTTACCTGGCCCTTTCTTCTACTTTCTTGGCCAGTATTTGACCCAGGCTATTGCTCTTGGTCCGAAGCTGCTCTTCCTTCTTCCATCCACCGCCCCACCTTCCACCCTGACCCCACCCCCATCCCCGCCCCCATATGCGGCCACTCTGGACTCTCCCAGGTCCCTGCCTCTGGCTATGTTTCCCTTTTATCTACGTTAAACCTTCTCCACCATACCTGGGATCTGCCATGTCCTTTCCCTTTTTATTTCTTTTTTCATTCTCCACCTCCATTATTCCCACTTAATAATCATCTGTACATAAGTACAGATACAAAAATAACATCCCCAATATAATGTAGATAATATGTGAACCTTTGTGTACAGTCTCAGATCTGGTTACAACCAAATCCTGTACCTTTGCGCTATAACTTGGTTTCATAATTGTGCCCCTGTCTCTGTCCTGACGTGTCTTTCTCGCCTTCTCTTTTCCCATCCATGCAGGCCCGTAACCAAGGCGTAGACTAAGAAGTGGAGTCATGCTTCACACGGCTATACCATGCTGGCAGCCAATCCTGGGTCTGGCTATGGTGTTACTCTTCCTGGGATCCACCCTTGGCTGTCCTGCTCGCTGTGAGTGTTCCGCCCAGAACAAATCCGTTAGCTGCCACAGAAGACGCTTGCTCGCCATCCCGGAAGGCATTCCCATTGAGACCAAGATCTTAGACCTGAGCAAAAATCGACTCAAGAGCATAAACCCCGAAGAATTCATCTCATATCCTCTGTTGGAAGAGATAGACTTGAGCGACAACATCATCGCCAATGTGGAGCCCGGGGCATTTAACAATCTCTTTAACCTGCGTTCCCTCCGCCTGAAAGGCAATCGCTTGAAGTTGGTCCCTTTAGGGGTATTCACGGGACTGTCCAACCTCACCAAGCTTGACATTAGTGAGAATAAGATTGTCATCTTGCTAGACTACATGTTCCAGGATCTTCATAATCTAAAGTCTCTAGAAGTGGGGGACAATGACTTGGTTTATATATCACATAGGGCCTTCAGCGGACTGCTAAGCTTGGAGCAGCTCACCCTGGAGAAGTGCAACCTGACAGCAGTACCAACAGAAGCCCTTTCCCATCTCCGCAGCCTCATCACCCTGCATCTGAAGCATCTCAATATCAACAATATGCCTGTGTATGCCTTTAAAAGATTATTCCACCTGAAACACCTAGAGATCGACTATTGGCCTTTGTTGGATATGATGCCAGCCAATAGCCTCTATGGTCTCAACCTCACGTCCCTTTCAATCACCAACACCAACCTCTCCACTGTCCCCTTCCTCGCCTTTAAACACCTTGTGTACCTGACCCACCTTAACCTCTCCTACAATCCCATCAGCACTATTGAAGCAGGCATGTTCTCTGACCTGATCCGCCTACAGGAGCTTCACATAGTGGGGGCCCAGCTCCGCACTATTGAGCCTCACTCCTTCCAAGGGCTTCGTTTCCTCCGTGTGCTCAACGTATCTCAGAACCTGCTGGAAACGTTGGAAGAGAATGTCTTCTCTTCCCCTAGGGCTTTGGAGGTCCTGAGCATTAACAACAACCCCCTAGCCTGTGACTGCCGACTCCTCTGGCTCCTGCAGCGACAGCCCACCCTGCAGTTTGGGGGCCAGCAGCCCATGTGTGCCGGGCCAGACACCATCCGTGAGAGGTCATTTAAGGATTTCCATAGCACGGCTCTTTCTTTTTATTTTACCTGCAAAAAACCCAAAATCCGTGAGAAGAAGTTACAGCATCTACTCGTGGACGAAGGGCAGACGGTCCAGCTGGAGTGCAGTGCTGATGGAGACCCACAGCCTGCAATCTCCTGGGTGACACCTCGGAGGCGTTTTATCACCACCAAGTCCAACGGAAGGGCCACTGTGTTGGGTGATGGCACCTTGGAAATCCGTTTCGCCCAGGATCAAGACAGTGGGATGTACGTTTGCATTGCTAGCAATGCTGCTGGGAATGATACCTTCACAGCGTCTCTCACTGTGAAGGGATTCACTTCAGACCGCTTCCTTTACGCAAACAGGACCCCTATGTACATGACTGACTCTAATGACACCGTTTCCAACGGCACTAATGCCAATACTTTCTCCCTGGACCTTAAAACAATACTGGTATCTACAGCCATGGGCTGTTTCACATTCCTGGGAGTGGTTTTATTTTGTTTTCTCCTTCTTTTTGTGTGGAGCCGAGGGAAAGGCAAGCACAAAAACAGCATTGACCTTGAATACGTGCCCCGAAAAAACAACGGTGCTGTTGTGGAAGGGGAGGTGGCTGGACCCAGGAGGTTCAACATGAAAATGATCTAAGGGCCCACCACACACTCACTACTGTCTCTGTGTTACTGTTGGTCATGAGTAAGACGTCTGATAGAAGTGAATCGATCACAAGGTTATCAGGCAGCTTTGCGCGGCTGCCCCTGTGTCAAAGCAGGGTCCATGGAAGCAGGAAGACTTCTCATGGAGACTGGCTGATTAGAGGCAGGCAGGCATGTGTCAGAGCCCTTCACACAGTGGGATACTAATTGTTTGCATTGCAAATATTGGCATTCTGGGGATCTCAGTAATGAACCTGAACCTTTGGCTCATGCTGATGGACAATAACTCAACATTTTCTACCACTGCAAAACTAAAAGAAAAAAAATTTTAAAAAGAACAACCTACAGTGTAGGATTTACATATTAAAAAGACACATTTGTCTAAAACATACTCTACAGTAAAATTTGTATTTATTATCATTTGTTAAAACCTTGCATCATACAATACTGTTGGTTCAGCACCAAAAAGAGATCAATATATTCTTTTTTTGAAACATATATGCTGTATATGTTTTAAAGCAATATGAATGAGAGGTTGTGCTTTTAGTTACTCACCGGTATAGATCCAAGTGTGGTCTCACCTTCCTTTTACCCACAGATAAACCTGAGAATAGATCCCTGGAATAATAGGCAGAGATGTGTTGAGATGTGTATGTCTGATGTAGGATGCCAAGAAAGAAGACCCAAGTCAAAACTGCTCAACTCTGTTAACTTCTGTTACTATAAATAAAGGCATGTGCCTAGTTTTGATACAGAATGGAATATTTTTTATACGTACACTACCAACCTGGACCAGTTTACTGTAACAGAAGCCCTTGGTTTCTCCAGAAGGTGGTACATCACTAGATGTACCTGTAGAATGCAAGGTAGGTGTCACTCATAATCCATGTAGCTACTGCTTAGTTTTACTGTCACCAGTCACTGCTAATGGGTTAATGACCAATGGAAAAGAGAATATTGGTTTTATAGAATTACTTGGCAATATTCGCCATCAGCTAATGTCAATAATTTTGTTGTCTAAAAGCTCTCTGAGTAAGGAGGTTTCAGAGGTCAATAGGAAGTATGGTGAGCAGAGATCCAGCCAATGATCTCTTTCCAATGTGGCAGCTGCCTGCCAGATGGCTACAAATCAAAGGGGACAGCCAGCAATGACATCCCAACTTCTATTCAAGTACTATATACATAGGAGGACCACAATTAGACAACTTCAGAATATTGCTCTTCTTCCTGATCAAGATTTTTAGTTTCATATTAAAAGATAAATCACATAGATAAGAGGAAATATGTTTTGTGTTACGTAGTGAAAGAAAAACCAATATAGATCTAAAAATGACCATGACATGACTGGGGAAGAGTGAAGCTTAAAGTTCTACAAATATGTAATGATGTGCCGATTCGTTTACCTTCTTTACCTGAGCACATTCAGCCAATTAAGCTGATATTAATGTTAACACTGCAAACAAAACCAGAAAAAAAACGAAAAAGAAAAGAAAGAAAATAGCATTATTATCATAAGTGACCTGGCTTAAGGAAGCACAATTCCATTTGTCTGAGTCCTGTATAACTTTCAAAACATATATACCTGGAAAATATTGGATGCAGACTGTATTCCTGAAATGACATGTATTTAATAAATATAAACAAAGTTTCAACATTTTTCATATTTTGAGAGGATATTGAGGAAGGTCTCCTTTAGGTTATGTTGTTAAGATATATAGAAGGATTCTGGGATTTCTTCCATTTAGTATTGTGGGTCTGACACTCAAAAGCCTAACTTTGTAAAATATTTGAAAATATGAAGAAATTTAATACTATTAAATTTGCCTTTATTTCTAAAAGTTTCACAGATTGTTTTGCAAACTGGGTGGCAATAAATCTAAAGCCATTTCTCCTTTACCAGAGGGTAGGAACTGTGTGTGAATTTGTGTGTGTGTGTGTGTGTGTGTGTGTGTGTGTGAGAGAGAGAGAGAGAGAGAGAGAGAGAGAGAGAGAGAGAGAGAAAGAGAGAGAGAGTTTAAGATTAAATAATTTCCTACTTGAGTTAGATTTCATTTAATTATCCTAATGATTGTCACAAATATTTTACAAATTCAGTTTATAGACTAATTTATTTCTAGCAATTTTTATCAACCTAAGCTAAATTCTATTAAAATTTCCAACTCCTAAAAAAATTGAATGCTAGGTTCTTACAATTAAGAAAGTTAAAGTGAAAAGGTAGCCTTATAAAAGAGAATCTACTTCCTTTTAATTTTGAAATACATTAAAAAGTGTGTACTGGAAAATTGTGTGTGTGTGTGTGAGAGAGAGAGAGAGAGAGAGAAAGAGAGAGAGAGAGAGAGAGACAGAGAGAGAGACAGAGAGACAGAGAGACAGAGACAGAGAGAGACAGAGACAAAGACAGAGACAGAGAAAGGTGAGTTATTGACCTAAAAGAGGGTTTTGTTATTCCACTATTTTCCAACAAAAATCATAAATGCCTTCTGAGGAAAATGAAATTTGATTTAAGTTAAAGAATGAAATATTTAGTTCAAAGATTTCAAAGGTTTGTATGTTATTCTGTCAAAAGAGAGATTATATACTCTTGGGGATTTATCCTCTGACCCATAGAATACTTAAGATACTGCTATACAGCCTTCCAAAGAAGACCCACTAACTAAGAAATTGACCAAATGGTGCATTCTATAGCCCCAACTTACAAGTTCAAAAAAAATCTATGTAAGTCTTATAAACCTTTTGAAAAGTCCCATCCTTAATATATTTCATTCTGGGATTTTTCTTATGTGTTTTGAGCATGAATTTTACCACTTTTCCTAGTTAGCCTGGAGTTCCACGTATTTCCCAAGTAGTCAGCTTTAGAACAGTACCCCTCCAAAATGTTCTTAACTGAACAATTTTAGTAAGAGTACAATTACTATTGTAGTAACAGTTCAGATCATGGCAGCATATTTACCATGGGAATTGGCAACTTCTTGCATAAAGCAGTATTTAAAAAATAAATGGTACTAATCGTTGAGATTTGCAGAGCTCTGTAATTCCACTAACCACAGTTCTGGGGCTTTTCTGTATAGTTTTACAAAAGAATTGCATGATTTTTTTTTCTTTATGTCACTTCTCTGTTAGATTAACCAAGACCATTGTAAAGAGTTACTGGTCAGACCAGTCAGTATTCTGGCCCACTTCTCTCTTTAAACACTCCATCTCAGAGTTCCATTTTTGACAAGAGGTCCTTAATGTGCCCTATGAAGAAACACATCTATTTGACTCAGCATGTTGTTGTTCTTGGTTGACCAGTAGTCTATACATTAGCAAGCATTTTCAAAGAACCACTTACTCTTTCTAGCATTAAACACAAGAAAATTTCCTGGCCAGGGCCCTAATCCTCTAAGTTTATTCATCAACCCAAATAATGGTAAGCAAGTTCCTAGAATAAGATAACCAATTTAAGCAAACAATCCGGGTTTGGTGTGCTGGTAAGCAATTTCTCCTTTGCAGAAATCCTCATTTTATTTTATTTTCTAGCATCTTTTCATTTCCACAGCATCTGTAAGCATGTACTTGTCAGGTATTTTCAAATTCTGAGCATACAATACAGAAATTGCTAAGCCTCCATATTCATAGGTACATTTGTGAAAACTAGGCTTGGTCAGCCTTCTTGGTGATTTTGCTTATCAACAACAACTCTCTTACAGTACAAACATTCAGAATTTGTTCTTTTCTCATTGCTCTGTCAAGGAATTTGTTCTTGGTTCACATAGGAAGTTCAAGGGTCACAATCCTTTGTGACTCTTTAAAAGGGATTATTTTAATCTCATTTCCACTAAAGCCTGGTTTGTGTCACATTCCATTCCTGCAGTAGGAACAGATATATTTCTGTATGAGAGGCTTGGAGAACAGAGGGTGTGATCCTAGAGAAATAAAATTGCATAGAGCCCCGTGTAAATTAACTTTTACTTACAGGGTCTTTCTTCATCTCTCTGTCAAAGCATTTCTTTTATCTTCAGGGGCTGTGCACAGAACTGTGAAACAACACAGAATGTGTCTTGAGGCTCTGTAGAAAAGAAAAAAATAGATCATTTTCAACCGAGAAGACTCAGACCTGACAGAAAAGACATCAAGAATTTAAAGAAAGGCTGGAGGGAGACACGGGATCTATTTAAATTCTATTTCCTTTATTGCTCATTTTTATAGTTCTCTCCCGACTGAAGAAGAATCGGTGATTGTGCTTCTGTTTAAACTTTCATGGCTTCTTAGCTTCTTCTCTGAGTCCTGGACATCTGTAGCACACATGGGATTGCAAATGAGTTCTATGGGGTGTGAACCAAGTTAAAAAAAACAAAACAACAATAACAAAAACAACAAAGTAAAACAACAGCAGTCCTTTGAGACCAAAGCCATTCATTCTATTTGTTACTTAGAATAAAGATATATCATTTTTATTACTGAAATGAAATTATCCTTGTAGAATAATATATCATAGGACCAGTTATTTCCATTGACTCTACTCTATTCAACCCCTTTGGTCTAATACCCATGATTGTTTTTGATGAATTTTTTTTTACGTTATTCTGCCTTTATAGAAAAGATTGGGCAATAAAATATCATTTGCCATTGGCTTTTTAAGTTTTTTATTTGGATAGGTGACAGAAGGTGTATCTTGGCACCTAGCAAACACTTGGTATGAATCACTCTCCCTTTCTACCTTCAAAGGCCATTCCCATGAGAGCGTCCTCACATGTGAGCCAGGATTGCTAGGTAAAGAACTCCTCACAACACAGGCTATAGATAAGAGAGGTGAGTGCTTATTTGCTGTGGTCTTTGACTAAGTTGAGAGCCTGGGGCCTATATCTGTACTTACACAATTAGCCAAGAAATGATGCCAGAGTAAATAATTAATGATACAATTTTTTTAAATATAAAATTACCTTGTCCACTTAGAGAGCAGTAAATGTAGCTGTGTGTTTCCTCCAGAAGTGGGCAGGAGACTGGAACTGCTCATCTACAGTCAGCTTCTCAACAGATGGCCAAGATGAAGCCCAGGTGACAGAAACAACCAAAGACATGTTTAAAATACACACAAGAAGGCTTAAAGCACAAAGTAGGCAGATGCTTCTCCTTCCAAATATAGGACTCTGACTAAGATAAGTTCATGTGAGCTTTAGATTTCTGTCCTTCACTTTGCCTCAATACCCCTTCTCCCACACTGCAAGCTCCCTGCTAGACATCCAGAATGGAAATGAGGAGACAGCAGTGTGTGCAGCAGATGCCCCTACTGTAATGGACTAGATCCCAAGGCTTTCTGGGCCAGCTGTGGTGATATTTCAGCCAGTCCTATGCATATGATATTTTACCCTGTGGACACCTGCCTATTGATAAGATTTAATTTATAAATCAGCCTCCACAAAAGTTTAACAGCGCTAATAATAAGCTAGAAAAACAATAGTAATATACATTAATTTTCATTTGGAAGTGGACCACCAGTAGTAAGTCTCCAGGTAGCAGAAGCCTGCATATCGTTATGCTCCTGCCTCCTTTGTGGAGGCCACAACTGAAATGATAGCTCCTTCTGCACTTGCCTGCCCATCACTGACACCTGTAAGTTACTGTTGTGTTTCATCTAGGAAGACTCTCTCCAGAGAGGAATCTTCTTTCATTAGATGTCAGAAATTCTTGTGTAATTGTTGAAGTGGAAATTGCCTCAAAGAAAAAAGGAAGAAGAAATAGGAACCCTCCAGTCTTTCTTACAAAACACTTTAGAAGTTAAGGCTTCCCTTTGGAATTGTCTCAAACTGACAGCAATCTGGAGGTTGAATCTCAATCTCTCTCTCTCTCTCTCTCTCTCTCTCTCTCTCTCTCTCTCTCTCTCTCTCTCTCTCTCTCCCCTAGAAACAAGTAGGCTAATATGAAGCCATCTTTAAATAGAATGCTTTATTTATAGCCTGAGGAAAAAGAACCTACCTGGTATAATCAGGAGAACGCTCAACATTTTAAGAAAGGCTCTACCTATAATATGCTGAAATGTTTTAGAACAAAAACAAAACTGCAACTGTGTTATTTGCATTGGTTAACTACATTTTAATTCCAGTGCTGTTCAAAAGATAACTGCCCATGCTGAAAATGGACCTAAGAATTTTGTTCCTGATCCAGAAGGGCCAAACGTAGCAGACATTGTCTGCATGTTAGCCGTCTTTATAGTTCTGCACACCTCCCATTTGGAATTGCTTTATTCTACACTGACAAAAGCTACAAGCTGTATGTCAAGAAATAATAATGAGATGGAGGATTGAGCACAGCTTTGTGAAAATGTTTCCCATTCCTTACAGCTGCATGTTCACGCTCATTCTCACCTATGCGCACATTTCCATAGGACAAGACAGAGGGAACTGAGTTGTGAAAAAAATACAGACTGTGTAGTGGGTATTTGAAAGGAGACATCCTCCTTTCTTCCCCAGCTATAAAATCAGGTACTCCATGTCTACCTGGGCCATTTATACACAATGTCCTTGTCTTCATATGTTGTGTCCATAAAGTAGAAATGGCCCACCTCATAATCAAAGGCAACGCTGTTATTTGTTTGTATATATGGAGAGGGTGGCTTTTTTAAGTATTTGAAATATAATTGTTTAAAAGGTTAGTAAGCTTGAAGAGGAGAAAGAAAAATGAAACAATTTACAGCTGTATCCCTCCCCCCTTTTTTAATCAAAACCTGACTTAGGAACTATATCATGATTGAATATTACTAACCAGGAACCTAACTTTTTTTTCAAGAAGCCTGAAAGACTGTTTTTGTTCTTAAAGGAAATTTCAAAATAGTGCTAAAGACAAAATCTTGATTTAGATTTGTGTATTGTTAACTATTATCACTGGGTAATTATCATGGGTACATTGGGTTTTTTTTACATGTATAAATAAGTTAACCTATCAGCATGAAATAAGTAAGAAAATATGTTCTGTTTGCTGAAGAAAGGGCTTATGCATACAACATCTCACTTAAATCTGTTCTGGTACTATTTCAAAAATAATATATGTAATTTTTTTTTAAAAAAGCGATTTGAATCAGCTGGGAAATACTTTATTCTTGAGAGAGGTAGGTTATAAGAACTTGACAAGCAACATAAGGCTTGTTGGAAAGATCGTTAGTACCAGACAGAGAAAGGACTCAGTTCATCTGTGAAGGAAGATGCATATCTGATTTTATATTCTTCTGATGATGAAATGATTATGGACCACAGAGAGACCAGGCTGTCAGGATTTCTAATCTTAAATATTATTAAGGGGCCGTGGGCTTATCGGCTGGACACTGAAATCCATATGATCAGCCATACTGTAAAGATATTATATTTTGTGAAGATAAGTCCTGCATTGCTTATGCAATTGTCAAAATCATTTGACATTTAGGCATCCAGCAAGCCATACATACAATAGCATCATCTGTTTTTTTCCTAAGCCTTCGCTCAACTGGATTTTTATAATCCAAAATATATTGTACAGTAAAAATGCACAAAGTAATAAATTAAAAAGATTCCAGTATGTAATTATATTGATAATGGAAAAAGAGATAATTTTTTCTAGTGTTAAGTAAAGAATATATTGAAAAATCTTCCTGAGCAGTCTTACTGACAAAAGTGCGTTTTTGGTTGTATACCTTCAGGAATAGTCTTACAGAGACAGGCTCAGGTAGCTGTCCTACTGGCATTGTGTTTACCCTATGTTGCTCATGTTGTGATGTCCAGGATATCATATTGATGGAAGACAATAAAGCTTGAGCTCACTGCCAGACCACAACAAATGCAAAAATTCTGTGGCTGCTAAAGGAAAAAAAACATAGCTATTCTTTCATTTCAAAATGGAAAGCTTGCCATGTGATTTCTTTATCCTTGAAGAATTTTTTTCCCTCACTGCTGCCAGAGCTGGTCAGACAGTAGTCACAGCTATCACAGTATCACTTTGTACAATGCAAACAAAAACCCATTTCCCACCGCATGGTTTAGGATGTGAGAAATCCTGCACACATCTCTACCAACACCACAAATGGACTTGTCCAAGGAACACCATCCGGGACAGGATGGGCCTACTGCTTCAGAACCTGCTCTCAGGCATTGAGCAGGATCGGTTGCCATGAAACCTAATTGCTAAATTCACTCCAAGCAGATTTTGAATGCAGTTACTGGCTGCTTACCCCAGACTTCTAAGGATTCTCTGGTTATGTACTATGTCATAAACTAGAAGATTATCATATGTTTGTGTTTCTGTTTTCACTCTAACTTCCCATTCTCACTCCTGAGGATACTGCTCTGTTTTTATTAATTCTATATCATGATACATTGGAAATAAAAGTTATGCGAACCTATCTATTTCCTTTAAGGTAGATAAGCCTGTTCCACGACCCTAGATTATTTTCTTAATTATTCATTGTCAGACCCAAAACAGAGCATGAAGATAAATGTGAAACAAAGGGAAGTTAAGGAAACAGTGGTGAGAACTTGAGGATGAATCCACATCACATTTCCTTCTCTGGTGGAAACCTGAAAACACTAGCTAGCTTCAAGGGCTTGCCACTCGGTGCCTTTCATCAACTGTTACAAATAACTCAATGCAAAAACTATAAACCTTTGTCAAAAACCTTGCATTGGTAAGAAAGTCCCTGTTACAGCTACATAGCCCTTGCTTCTTTCCATAATACTCTAAATAGAATAAACCAGAACATGCCAAAAAATTTCTCTAAATAGCATATGAATTTTAAAGTCAATTAACACACACACATACACACACACACACACATACACACACACATGCCAATATTACAAGATACAATTTCACAAAAAAAAATTATAGGAAAAAGAAATGGTACCTGAGAGATTATGTCCTGCCTGAAGAATGACGTCATCTTATTTGGGCACCAGTAAATATAATTAAGATGAGAATCTTCCAGGAGTGACAGTCTGAAATTTAAAGCACATGCCACTAGGTAATGCATGTCTGTGACAGAAAGACCCTAAATCTTGTGTGCAATTGCAAAATAGGTATTTATTGTCACATCAGGAGACAAATCTGTTTACCAGCTATCCCTCCAAGGCAGAAGTAACATTTATGTGAACTTTTCTCTAACTGCAGCCTCACTAGGCATATTATTCCTCACCACAAGAGATCAAGATGCTAGTACCATAGCACAGAGGCAGTTCGCTATTTCTAATCTACTCCTTTAGTCATTGGCTATTAGCTGCATGTACAAAGGACAAATAGTTTGCATCCATTACATACATACAGAGTTCCCATGAAAGCTAAATATTTCTTTAACCACACACATGAGATGGGGGAGGAGCGGAAGAGAGAGGAAGAGAGAGAGAGAGAGAGAGAGAGAGAGAGAGAGAGAGAGAGAGAGAGAGACTACAGCAGATTTCTTAAAGCTCCTGCTCTATCAGTTCAAACACCCTATTGGGAGTTAACCCACTGAGCACAGAACAAACACGTAATACGAAGAGATTACGGGGTCAGCCCCACCACCTTGATTTATATAAGCTCATTCATTTTAGCAACACCCGAAGAATCCGGTCGCCTGTGCTTCAGTGGCCTCAAGAGTCCTCCTTGGCACTGACATAAGAACTTGCTGATATTATGCAGGACTAGATTCAATATAAAGCACATTTTGCCCAGATTCCTCTGAAATGAATAAATGGGTTCAGAGAAATGGAAAATAACTGGAAACTGTCTCCTGGCTGGTGAGGAGAGATAACGGTAGTTCACTGTTTAGGCAGTACAGAGTCTTCCCAGAACAGCACTTGTAAACTGAGAGGAACAAACCTGTCATATAATGTCTTGAGTGAATGAGCAGATGGAGGAGACTCAAACTACAGAAGAAAATCAACGGCACTGTGAATGCTACACTGCCTCTAACCACAGCACTCATGGTTTGGGCTCCAAACCATAAATAGAGACATTCTGTATGGAAAAAACAATTTCGATTTTTGTTATATTTATTTACTTTCAAATGCTTCCAATATTAGCTTAGATTCTCACAGAAAATTCAGGAAACTGCTTAATTCCTTCTAGTCTTTAATTGGATATCACCAGTCAGCTTCTGCCACCTTCTATTTCAAGAAATGTAGAAAACTTAATTTCACACTCTCCAAGCAGAATCTCTTTACTCATGTAGTATCTTCTGAGTATCCATAATAAAAATATAACCTTAACTGAACATTGGCAAATGAAATCATCTTCAAATTGTGCTTCAAGTGTGATTACACATCAATCCTTTGGCTTCCATGCTGCTCACACCTGTTTCTCATTCCAGTATCCAAACTATGTGGTTTAGAGATGGGCTTCATTGTCCACCTAACTAGGCAGGGGTCTGCCAATAAGGACCTACCTTCTTTAATGATCCACTCTCAGGGAGTCAGAATAGTTAAGTATTTAAAAGATACGGATCTAGAGTGAGAGTCCCCAAGGCTCCATTTCTGGATTCATTTTTCTTTGTGGGCAAAATATTTAACATCTCTGCATCCCTGTCTTAAATGAGTCTAACACTACCTACCTCACAAAGGTGCTGTGAGGCTTACTGGGAACAGCATGCTGGACACTGTGTACAACTGCAAACCTGTCATAAAGGTGCTATAGGATTTGGATTGGGACAAAGCGGTGATTATCCCCTCCCCTAACCCTATGCCCCCAGGAACCCCAGGTCTCTGAGGATATCTCTCTAGCCTCTGTGGCTCGGTTTATCTTTAGCATCACTGGCTTCTGCAAAAATTCATTTTTAAAAATTATCTTCTCATTAAGAGCTGCTGGCTTTGAAATGTTGTTACTTTTAAACAAGGAGAACAGAAGTGATTCACTTCCAGGTGCTGGGGATGGGGAAACAGATATTCAATTCATCACGGAACGGGCATTTGAATAGGTATCTTCAAGGGAATACATTATATTGGTGAAATTTTTGCCTAGGGCTTTCTGTTCCTTTCAGTCTGACTCCCCAGCTTTCTGTCTCATGATACACTCTCTTTCCTTCTAATTGAAAAGGAAGCTGCAATTCTAATTTCATAATGATTCTTTGCAGTCTGTTTTGATCAAAGGACAAGTTCTTTTCAACAAATGTTGTAATTATTTTCTTACAGGGCCATATTTTAATTGCCACATTGTCTTAGTGTCCTTCAAAATTGTCAGTTGCTTTAAAATACAGGGGAGGGTGGGGGGAATCTGATAAGTGCATTGTTGTAATTGATTTGTATGTCTGAACTGTCTTATCAGAAAAAAAAAGTTACGGATTTCGTCTGTTGAAACAAAAATAAAATACTTTCCTAAAAATGTATCTGATTTTTGTTCTTGAATATTCAAAAGTCGTATTCATGCCTTTTCTATTTCACGCTTAGTTGGTGCTGTTCTATTATTAGCCACAAGTTATAATAGCTTCAGCTTCTATATCCATTCACATACCTTAGTCCTTTGTTACAGAAACTGAGCAAGTAATAGAATGCAACTATTTGAAAAAGGGCTCCATATTTGATGCCAAATCATGTGATATGTTAGACATATTGGTCTAAAGAGATAAACCTTTCAGGACTGGAGAGATAGCACAGTGGTTAAGAGCACTGTCTGCTCTTCGAAAGGTCCTGAGTTCGATTCCCAGCAACCACATGGTGGCTCACAGCCATCTGTAATGGGATCTTCTGGCATGCAGTCATAGATGCAGTTAGAGCACTTGTGTATAAAATAAATTAAATATTTTTTTAAAAAGGAAGAAAGAAGCCTTTCAAGATATATGGTGGGTTTTTTTTTTTCCATCACCACTACCAATGGAAAATGTCACCAAAAGTGATCGGAAATGAGCAGCGAATGTAATTTCTATTAATTATGAAACTGAGAAATGATATTTGAAAGAAAAGAAAAACTAAACTTATAAAAACACTGGTGCTGTAAAGATGGCTCGCTCAGCTGACTGTTAGTAGCCTCTCAGCCTCAGTCCCCAGCACCCATTTTAATGTGATACCTAAAATCTCAACACTAAAGAGCCAGAGACAAGAGGACCCTTGGTACCTCCTGGCCAGGAAGTCTAACTGAATTTTCAAGCTCTGCCCTCACCAAGATCCCCTCTTTCTGCAAATAAAGCAGAGATGGATTGAGGAAGAGACACCGGCATCAGTCCCTGGGATTTACTCTCACACGTGCATGCACACACAGTAACAAACATACGCATACCCCCCTCCCAAAATCTGTGCCAAGATTCTGCCATAATCATTTATTGCTACTTAAAAAAACAAAACCAATAATGGGTGTCATATTCAGCTGTGGCTTGCCATCACAAACTACCAGACTTGTTGCTTCCACAACAGGGATTTGTTTTCTCACTTTGTGAGCAGCTGGTGAGTCCAAGATCAGGTGGTGCCAATACACTGGATATCTGGGGAGGACTATCCCTATAGATTATATGTGGCTGCCTTCTCTGTGATTACATTGTCTTTTATAATGTATGTACATGTAAGTACACACCTGCACATAGAGTGTGAAGAAAGTCAGAGGCACAGAAAAAAATCTTGTCATAAAGCCACCATCTCTGTCAGATCAGGACCCTCATTCTGTCACTTACCTTTCTTGCCACTATGATAAAATGCCAGGCCAAACACTAAACAGAGGATGGACTTATTTTATTTCATGGTTTCAGTGGATTCGGGCCATCATGGTTTGGAAGATGTAGCATAGCCATTGACATCACAGTAAGCCAAGAAACAGAGTGGGGAAATGCAAGAATTTTGCTGGTTTGCTACTTTTTCTTTTATGTCCCCTAAGCCTCCCTTTCATGGCATGATTCCATGATCCCCACATTCCCACTCTTACCTCTGTGTTAATTGCCTCTTGGAAATGCTTTCAGAGGCTTATCCAGAGGGATCTGCAGCATCCTCAGTGACACTCAGCTCACCAGCTGGTGATGGACACTAACCACCACACTGTTCATACAACCTCATTCATTTCTAATTCACTTTTTACAACTCTGTTTCCAAATATACTCACATTTGGGGTGGAGCTGGCATCGTGTAGACTGGAGGTAGGGACACAATTTAGCCCACAGCATTTGCTATTGAACATAGAAGTGTGATATTCTTTTTATTTAACACAATATGGGAAATGAAATATAATATTAGGATCCTCTACATTTTGTGTATTTGCTATATCCTTGACTCATCAATTTTCTACAATCATCATGTATCCCTACACATCGATAGAACATTGCCAAAGACAGACGTCTACTGTTGTAATGCTATGAAAAGACACTATGATTCCTCACTATAATCACTAAGGTCCTTAAAGAACTGTACTTTCTCATTTCTCTCTGTACATCCCAGAGTCATATTAACATTTCCCTAAAATTTAACCATTTAAATGTATTTTCTTGACTAATATCATTAGTAAACTTCTTTTTGGAAGAAGTCATTCTTCTGCCAATTGTTCCAGTCATATCAAGTTTCCCTTGGATTATGCTTCCCTCCATCGGCCAAAAAATATTTTGCACAAAGCAAAACACAGTCTGCACTCCCCTGTCATAACCTAATGTTTGTTCTAAATCCTGGACAGCTAGCTAGTTTCAGTAGGCAGATGGGCACATATATTGATGCCAGGTGACAGGACATTTGCTTATGTAGTTGGACCTGAAAAATGTCAATCAATGTGTTCATGCATAAATCCCAATAGCACAACATTTACTGGTTGGCTAAGATTATTTGTTAATTGTCAAAGAGTCCTCATGATTGACATGACAAGACCTCAACTATTTGCCTCAAAGAGACAAATAGACCGGCATCAGGACAAATGTATGCACACATGCTGAAGTTTCCAGGGATCATGGTATAGACTCTTTCTCATATAATACAATAGAAGATTCAGAATTTGAGTCAAGTACCAAAACTTTAATTTTTTTTTATTTTTTTTTAAGATTAGATTTATCTATAGTAAACTATACTTCTCACGTGAAACAATGTGTCCTGTGCCTTGTGAACATCAAAGGAGTTTAAAGACACTTGTCTCTCTTTTCTATGGTAATTTTTATGATGCCAACAAGTGCTTGTTGACAGGGGCCTGATATAGCTGCCACCTGGGAGACTCTACCAGTGCATGGCAAATACAGAGGTGAATACTCTCAGCCAACCATTGAACTGAGCACCAGGTCCCCAATGGAGGAGCTAGAGAAAGGACCCAAAGAGCTGAAGGGGTTTGCAGTGCCATAGGAGAAACAATTTGAACCACCCAGTATCCCCAGAGCTCCCAGGGACTAAACCACAAACCAAAGAGTACACATGGAGGGACTCATGGCTCCAGATGCATATGCAGCAGAGGATGGCCTTGTTGGACATCAAAAGGAGGAGAGGTCCTTGGTCCTGAGAAGGGTAGATGTCCCAGTATAGGGGAATGCCAGGATAGGGAAATAGGAGTAGGCAAATTGGTGATCAGGAGGAGGGGGAATGGGTTAGGGGATTTTCAGAGGTGGGGGGAAACCAGGGAAGGGGATAGCATTTGAAATGTAAATAAAGTATATATCTAATAAAAAATACAGACTGATTTTTTTTTATATTTGAGATACATAACTGACATTCCAAGCTATCTCATAAAAATAGGGATTATCATCAGGGCAGAAGAATTTTGAAAGTGATAAAGAGTACCCATTGTGGTAGCAATTATATGATAGCAACTTTAGGGAGGAAAAGTATAATTTTGAGGCAGTTGATAAGCTTTTGAAAAGTAGTAAATCAAAGCATATACTGTACCATAAATAACATGGTTGTTAATATTAAATTATAATTATAGTTTTAGGGGATCCCATGTTTGATTCATATTACTAGTAAGCATGTTCACTTGGAGGGTATTGTTGCAAAAATGTTGTATTTTTCTTTTAATGTCTCTTTCTTCATGAGGAAAATGTTTGACTTGGAAATCAAGGAAAAGAAGAAATAAATTAAGCTATAACCTCCTCTGCTGTTTACGTGGAAGCATTTCTGCCTCTTCTATAGAACTTCAGTTTCTAGTGGAAAGGGATGATTCCTGGAGGAAGAGAGAATTGAACACGTTTGCTTAATTAGGATCCACTGGCAATTGAGCAACACTAAGAATTTCTATAAATTGGAAAAGAGAAACAAATGTTATTGCCCTTATCAGAAATAGTGTTGCAGACAGACAGAGGGTGACAACTGTACCCTGTCACATGCAGGTCCCCATCTACCAGGAGAGAAAAGTTCATCTGTAATGCACTGCTATTGGTTAGGACTGAATAGTGCAGTTTGAGCACACCACTGAAAAATCACCTCATTCGGGGAGAGATAAGCAGGAAGGCACAGAGTAATTCTATCACAGGAAACTTAATATATTATTGAGGGTTTTAATTAAATGCCCCTTATTATTAAACAGAACCAAGGCTGGCTGTCCTTGCAAGCTCTGGCAATCTTTACAGGGCAGCAAGTCACATTTATATTTCCCCTCATCTCTTGTCAGTTTGCCACAGCCTGCTTCCATTTGTCACATTTATTACATACATGGCACCCTTCCCAAATTCCCTATATTTTCACACATCTCTGGGTTGGGTAGGAAAAAACATAGATAAGCTGACTTACTCTCGGGGGCTTCTAGTGAGCTTAGGAAGAAACACACAGATGCCCGGCCTCTTGCAAACCATCCTTTCAGATGTTCTGCACATACCAAATGCTCAGCCAGTGCATCTGCAAAGCAGGATCACAATGGTAGATGAGCCCTAGATGCTTTTCTATATGAAGGGTCTCGGCACATTGGGTTGTGAAGCTTACCACTGCATAGTTTAATTGCATAAATTGTGTATTTGTTATAGAACCATTATAAGACCTGATGACAAAACAAAACCAAAAAGTACAATCTCTAGTAATTTGCACATGAAGGAGCAACTATTACTAACACTCAAATGCTTAAGTTGACATAAATATGTCTTTATTTCTAGACACATATTTTACTAAATATATTTTGTTTCACATGCATCTTTCCCTATGCATTTTATTGGAAATCTCTTTTATAAACATCTGCACTATATTCTGTTGCTTAAGTGAACTACAATATAGCTAGCTAAAGACTTACTCTTATTTAGAGTGCTAATCTTCTTTACAATAAATTACTGTACACCAAATAATTTTGAAATTGTTTGTGCTTAGAATTATTTTCTTAATAAATTATTGTAATTATAATTATTAGGTCAACATTAATACAAGCATATATGCCTTTGGTAAATAGTAATGGATTGATGTATTAGTGTATAATTTAATGAATATATGAATTAACCTCTAGGTTCTAAAGGGGTCCTTTTCCTTCAGCCTTACAGATCAGCTTTCGATTCACATTTTAAATATCTTGAATAATATAAACATTGTCCTTTTGTCCTTTTACACGTAGCACAGATAGAATCTACCTGAGCTTATATCACTGTCTCAAAAGACTAGACTTTAATGTTTTCAGTGTTCTATAACATTCCCTGTCAAAGTCCTGTGCTTCTGGAGCTTATGCCTAACACCTCTCTTTTTTCATAAGTCAAATATGGGAGACAAGAATATTCAGAAATCAGAAATTCTCTTATTCAATTAGTACAAATTGAGTATCTTCAATGTAACAGTTGTTCTTCTAGACACTGCTTTAAAACCCTAAAATGGATAAAGCTCCTAACTGTCAGAAGTTTCAATTTTGCTAGAAGACAGGAGAGGAAATATACACATAGATACATACTGTATCACATGCAACCATAAGTGTTGTGTAGTGTTCTAGATGGGCTAGTTAAAGATGTAACATCAGAGGCGATGAATAGCCAGCTGTGGACGAACTCAGCGTGCCGATTCCATCAAGAGTAGGAGACTATCACCGTGGAGGAAGAGCTGATGCAACCACCCAGAGAAGGCAATAAGCTCGATGTGTTCAAAGACTGGGAAGAATGCCAGTGATGTCTGCCCAGCAAAGCTGGATAGACTCACAGTGGTGTGAAAAGTGAAGATGAAGAGGAGTCTAATCATTTTTTTAGAGAATGCGGAATTTTCCTCTACATGGTGAGAAGTATTCAAAGGTTTTGAACAGAAATGTGATGTGATCTTCTTACAATCCAGTGGCCTTGATTGGGTTAATTTTCTCTGCAGGTTAAAGCATTCAAAGGTGTGCAGGAACATCTCAAACTCAAATAGGGGAGATTAGAGAAGCAAAATCAACCAGTGGAGAAACATCTTAGTTAGGGGTGATGAAACATACACAGCAAAAGGCACATAGACTTGGGAGCTGCAAGCCAGTCACTTCTTGAGAGCTGGGACTTTTAAGAGTCTTTGTGGTGTTTTCCACCACTACCTTAGGGTTGCTCCATTTCAACAAGGACAGGAAGGTTGAGGAGCCTCCACCATCAGGGTGAACATATCCAGCCCTAAGCATGACTGGCCTGTTCTGACGGCAGGGAAGCCGTACTCGCAGGAGAAAAAGCCTCATTTGCCTTTAGTCATTTGTTGCTGCTTGGTCTGGAGTAAAAGGAAGAAACTGGAATTTTGCCATTTTGGTTATCTATCTTTTGCTTCTAGTTCTGCCTGTCTATCTGCTTATCAGGGATCTGGCCCCATCCTTCAGTCTGATGACAGTTCCCCAAGCTCCCTTTACAGAGAATAGGTTGAAAGTCAAGAGCAGGGAGGAGAGAGGTAAGTCTTAACTGCATATGTGAGCAGAAAAGTAGTTAAGCCTTTGGATTCAGTTTGGTAGAACACAAAATGATAATGAGTTTTGCAAATGAGTCCTCATGGTTAGATGCAAAAACCAATCGTTTCCTGTGGCTCCTGGGCTAACAGATAGCTGGCCACCTCCTTATCATTTCTACTGTGAACTTTTCTAGAGATCAAGTTTCTAGAGATCAAGTCATAAGAATCACTAACACAAGTGTGAATCTTTCAGCACACACAAAACATTATGATACTACTGGGTCTGAGTCATCCTCCCCAGAAAGAAAACAAATAACTTAGTGGCGATTAAGAAAAGAAAAGGTGTCCCTGACCTTATGGCACCTAACTGGGATAGGTATGGACTAAGATGCGAACTGAAAACAGCAGAATTGCTAAATTAAAAGAAATGGCTGTCATATTTACCGTCAAAGGCTTAATAGAGGATATGGAAGAATACAATTAAGTGTTTCCATTTATAGAAACCTGTTTATTGATTATGATCTGAAATTCAGTAGGGGAATGGGATTAGCTTGATTATCTCAAGGCTGCTTGATTTTTTTAAAAAGAAATGAAGATGAGAATTTTCTTTAAAGTCACATAAAAATTAAAAGACTCAGTCTGGAAACGTCTTAGGAAAACAAGTATTTGGGCCTCTGAGTGTCTTTTCATTTTTAAGTTTTTCCTCTTAATTCCCTCTGACATGAATTTGTAATGTGGAGAGTGTATGCTAATTAAGACAGTGTCCACAAGATGTATAATGTATGCCTTTTAATTAGTTCTGCTGCTATAACTGATTAACACTTTGCCTGTGCAGTAGTATTACAAAGAACCAGCAATGAAACATTGTGCGCATCTAGTCCCCATAGTGAAAAAAAAAATTGAGCATTGCCTTTGTATAACATCTGCACTGCTGAAGTAAGCCTCTGTTCCTATTCAAAGTCTTGTGGGAGGAGCCTTCTGCAGCCTGAAAAACAGTGAAGAAATAAAAGACAAAATGAAAGGACAAAAGGCCCAGAGGAATGAATATAAGAAGTGCTATATGGGGAGAGATCAAGATGAGTGTGATGAAGATGAAAGGAGCCGTCAATCCATTAGGAATCTGATACAGTCAGAGGAAATAAAACCTGAGAAAGTGGGAAATGCAAATTGCATGTGCCTATATGTGTGTGCATAGTCACATGTGCATTCAAGGATGTATATCTGAGCACATGTAATTGAGTGGATCATGACAATGACAGAAGTTAGCTCTAGCTTACATATATTGTTGACTTTGGGTCTTTACCTGAGACCTAATCCACACCTGCTGATATTTTTGCTGCAATTGCCACTCCTTCTTGCACCTTCCACTCAGTGAGTGGAAGGAGTCTCCATTGCTCCCACTCTAGCTACATGCTGTGGTACACACTCTTGTTTCAACTCTGTTCTAGAGCTAGAGATGCAATGTAGCTCATCCATCCTCCGGCTCCACGTCTCTTACAGCCCAGTAGAGAAAAGGGACAAGCAAACATGTTGTGGTGGCATTGTGACTATCTAAGAGGAGAAAAGATCAATGCAGACAGTGACACAAAGCTGGGATGAGTCAAGGAAGGCTTTCCTGAAAACAAGGTTTCTCTCTAGAGACAGTCATATAAAAAATGAACAGGGAAAGGGATGGTCCACGCTAAGGTAATATTCTGTGCAAAGCACATGAAGAAAAGGGTTGGTTATTTTTAAGGCACATTAATAGTCTAAGAAAGTGAGGAAGAGAACTGTCCAACAAATTCAAGTTTTAAAGAACTCTTTTGTAGAAATTAGATTAAATGAAATCTAACAATTCTGCCCATCGAAAGACTTTTCACATACATGGAATACAATGAAATAAATGCAATTCCAAGTAAGGAGGCAGAATTCCTGAGGTGTTTTCCCCATGTATTTCTTTTTAAGAAATATACCTATTTATGACTTAATGTTTAACAAAAGCCTGATATACTCAGTCTGAGGAATTATTGATGCATATAACAACATTTGAGTCTAGCTATCAACAGAAACCACCCTACCACTACCCCTGTCTGCATGTTTGTTTACTTCTATAAGGACTGTCACTAATCAATCCTCTTTTTGGTTTTTGTTCATTTTGAATGCCACTCTGTCCTCTTTAAGGGCAACTCTACAAGACCCTTTCAAACACCCAGTCCTGTCCCCATTACTCTTCACTCTCAATAGAGAACTTTCACTTTCCAGTGTCATCTCTAACTCCATATCTCTAGTAGCCATTCCACAGTCCTGGTGCAAAAGTAACTTTTTTATTGGTTATTTCATTTATTTATTTTCATTTCAAATGTTATCCCCCTTCCTGACTTCCCCTTTACAAACCCCTATCCCCCTGCTTCCATGAGGGTTCTCCCCTACCCACCCACCCACTCACTCTCTCACTCCTGTCTCGATGCCCTAGCTGCTCCTAAGCTGAGGCATCCACAGGACTAAGGGCCTCCCCTCGCATTGATGCCAGACAAGGCCATCCTCTGCTACATGTGCAGCTGGAGCCATGGATCTTTCCATGTATATTCTTTGGATGGTGGTTTAGTCCCTGGGAGCTCTGGGAGTTCTTGTTGGTTAATATTGTTGTTCTTCCTATAGTGTTGCAAACCCCTTCAGCTCCTTCAGTCCTTCCCCTAACTCCTCCATTGGGGTTCCCATGGTGAGTTCAGTCAGATGATTGGCTGCAAGTATCCACATCTGTATTGGTCAGGCTCTGGCAGAACCTCTGTGGAGACAGCTAAACCAGAAGATGCAATTATCCTCTCAGAAGCTTCTTGATGAATAAACTTGCCATTCCTAGTTCTTTCTGAACTCTGGCTGGCTAGTTCAGCTCAAGTGTTCTGGCACAAAACTTCTCTCCAAGCTGACTGATTTAATCTGGCTTCACTTAAATTCTAACTAAATTGCTCTGCTTGGCCTCAAACTAACTCTGGAAATTTGTTCTAATCTTCTAGCTCCTTCGTATTCTCCATCTTTAACTGCCTCTGATGAACTGCCATGTACTAATGAACTCACTAATAAACTCAAGCCCATTGCACTCACTACACTGACTCCCAACTAACCTCAATGGAACTGGATGAACTCGCTCTCCCTCCCCCACCACCTTGCTCGCTCTGCTCTGCTCTTAAATAGCTTCTCTTTCTGTGTGTTTATTAGAGTTAGGCCTATCCTAGCTCCAACTTATTCTGTTAATCTTTCTCTGATTAATCACTTTTCTGCCCCTCAAATAGATGTCCCTGTTTGGGATTAAAGCTATGAACTAAGGGCAAGTCTATATTCAAGCCAGAGTGGTTAAAGCTGTGTTATTCCAGCAGGATCACACAGACCTAGAAGGTGTTTGGATGTGGTCCCTTGCCAAAGCAGTCATGTTGCTAGATGGCAATGCTTCAGTTTTCTACTAGTAAGCACCTCAACCCTCACATTTCTATATCCACCCTCCACTGGACTCGGCAAAGGTGCTGAAGCACGCCCTACTGACCTACATTTTATCATACTATTATTTCAGTAATGTGTTCCATCCGTAGCCATTCTCACAAACGCCTATTAGAACAGTACACACTAACAAACAATCTGGATAAGGAATAAGTGTGGTCAGGATGGAAAATTCGGGTAAGAAGCAAATGTAGCTGAGGCTTTGCTATCTTTGTGTGAGAAGCTCTGACAATCTTTATCAATAGCTTCTATGGCAGACAGTTGTGGATGCACAAGACATCATGGGAAGAGAAAAACCACCAGTTATTAGTTGACGAGGAAAGATAGTATCTGAATTCAAGAACACATCAAAATGATCATTCACCATGATCAAGTAGGCTTTATCCCAGGGATGCAGGGATGGTTCAATATACGGAAATCCATCAATATAATCCACTACATAAACAAACTTAAAGAAAAAAAACCACATGGTCATTTCATTGGATGCTGAAAAAGCATTTGACAAAATTCAGCATCCTTTCACATGCTTAAAGTCTTGGAAAGAACAAGAATTCAAGGCCCATACCTAAGCATAGTAAAAGCAATATACAGCAAACCGGTAGCCAACATCAAACTAGATGGAGAGAAACTTGAAACAATCCCACTAAAATCAGGGACTAGACAAGGCTGCCCCCTCTCTCCATATCTTTTCAGTATTGTACTTGAGGTACTAGCTAGGCAATTAGACAACATATGGAGGTCAAAGGGATACAAATTGGAAAGGAAGAAGTCAAACTATCACTATTTGCAGATGATATGATAGTATACTTAAGTGACCCAAAAAACTCCACTTATTTCTTCAAATGTCTTTCACATTGATTTCTGTGACAACATTCCCTCCTGACTTCTTTACTCCTCTCACACATTAATTCTCTCTGTGTTAGTTACTTTTCTCATTACTGTGCTAAAATTTCTGACAAAGGAAGTTTAAAGGAGGTGGGCTGAATTTCACTCCTGGTTTAAGGGGAGAGTCCATTGTGGCTGAACAACGAGGTATCTAGTTACACTGTGTCTATATTTAGTAAGACTATGTTCATGTCTATAAATTCATTAATTCAGAAAGAAGAGATGGACTAAGGTTTATTCTTATCTTACTTTCTCTATTTGATTACATTTGTAATACCAGCCCATAGGATGGTGCCACCCACTTCACAGTAAGTCTTTCTTCAGTTAAACTTTTCAGGAACCATTTTCATTCACGTTCCAAAAGGTGTGTTTCCATGGTAATTCTAAATCCAGTCAAGCTGACATAGAGGATGAACCATCATATATCAAGCTCTTGACAACTTGATACCCAAACCCATCATTTGAAATCATAACATTTCACCCCTTACCCTTAAAGTCTCATTTTTTATCCCATAATGCAAAGTGCATTTATGCCAACTACGTAATTCCCTATAGGCTTTAGCATTCTCAATTCTATTCAAAAGTCTAAAGTCTATTACAGAGATAGTCTGTTAACTGTGAGCTCCTATAGAATAAAATAACAAATCACATACTTCCAATAATAGGACAGAATAAATATTCACATTTCAAATGAAATGAGTTGTGATCTAGCAAGAAAAATATAAGGCCAAAGTAAGACTGAAATCAAACAGGGCAAACAGCAAACCCTCCATCTTCCTGTTGAGTAAGTGAGTCTCCTGATGGAAGCTTCTAGGTTTCCCTAACTTTGTGTTATTTCATAATAACCACTCCTCTGGTTCTGCTGCCTGGAGCACACATAGCTCTTCTCTGGGGCCAGCTCCAACTTTGTGTCTGCAGCTTTCTTCGGCAAGCATTCCACAGTCCTAGCATGGCCAAACAAGCTTAGAGTACCTTCGCAACATAAGCTCGCCCTTCTCTGATTCACACAATTGAAGTGCAAATTTATAGTTTCTTCGGAAACTCAGTTGTGGCACAAAGTGTTTTTTTAGAAGCTATTTTGTGAGAGCATTTTGCCGAAACAGACATGAGTGGGGACTTATGATGTTTTGCTGGAGCAGACCCTTAAGAGGTCATGTGATTTAGAAAGAATATAAATATACCCCCACAGACAATGAGAGGATTTTCTTGCATTCCTATGCCTTGCAACGCTTTGCTCATCTTCACTTCTTAGAAAGAAATGCACCAAAGAACTTCTCGAGGTAGTCAGACTGATTCATGCCATTTCTGCTGACTTGTGCCAATCAGGTGGACCCTTGAGATTTCTGCTGGATTGAGCCACCTCATGTTTGGTGCTTGCTATTGGACTGGATTGCTGATATCCTAACAATGAAGATTGGAACCTTCCAAAGAACTACTTCTACACAGGTCCACAACCCCCTTTTTCCTAAAAACCTTTTTTTCTCCGCTACATCAGGTCAGTGTGCTAGAAGGGAGGTTGAAGTGTTTAAGAACCCTAATTAAAGTAGGTTATGAAAGATCTAACCCTGCACACAGTGGACTCTCAGAGACTCTGCACAGGAACACTGATTCGGCAACACACAGGTCCAGAAGCTTCCAGGAACCTTAGTGCAAGCTTCCATAACCCAACAATTTACCCCTCATTAGGCCTTCTCACCTGCACAGCCATACCAGACCTGCTTACTCATTTGAGGGCAGACTCTCAAACATCAATCGAATCACTTGTCATCCTTTAAGAATACGTTTACCTTTAAGCTCCTAAGTTGCATAAATACAGAGATGGAATCATAGCAGACTGAAAATCTTAAGATTATCCAGATATAATATATAAGGAATGGAAATAATTATATTCTGTGTGTGTGTGTGTGTGTGTGTACAGATCAACACATGACTATTTCCAAAGTACAATCTTAGGAGAGGTGGAAGTCAGGCTTGATTTCTGACATCTCTCCTAAGCAAAATAAGACTTTGCTTTGCCTCAATAGAATTTAGAAACTTTATGTTCACTGTGCCCTTGCAAAGATGGTCAAGAAAGTAGCAGCACATAATCATATCTCCTGTCTCTTAAATCACAGCCATCTTCATATGAGTGTCACACACTCTGTTTCATTGCTCATATGTTTTATAGTTTGTTATTATTTCTGTAAGGGAGCATAGCCCAGTGAAGCCATGATAAATTCCTACTGCATTTGTAATGAATAGCAGATGCTGCTACAGGAGATGAAGATACAGGAGGGATAGACAGGCACTTCCAGGGAAACACTGCTGTGCTGGTCATTTGGGTAGAGACAATCATTGGGTGACAGAGTTTTCTGTATGAAGTTTTAGCCTGGGAAGTCAAACCCAGATGTCTTTTTGAAGGTGTCATCCCTCTTGCCAGAGAAAAACTAATGTCTCAGCAAATTCACTACAGTCTTTCTACCTTCCCCAAAGCAGTTTCAAATCAGAAGTAGAGACAAAAATGTTGTATACTAAGTGTTATTCGTAGATTCTGTCACTGAACATTTATTGCATCTATTATCAGTCAGACAAAGCTCTAGGGTTTCAACCACCAAATGAAACAGGATGAAAAGCTCCACACTTGAAAATATTAACTTTAGTATTGTGAAAAATTAAAAATTATTCTAGGTCCCTAAACAAAGGATTATTACAGTGATTATGACATATAGTAAGGTTATGAAATGATACCATCAATAAAATGTTAGTTTTGTGACAATATTTTAAGTAGAAAAGGAATTCAAGACACTATACCCAGTGTAAGTTCACAATGTGATAAAGACCCAAACAATTCTCGGTAATAAAATGTAAGAAAGCAAAAATAGTCTTTAGCGAGTGACATTAAATTGATATTAAAATTTCCTTTCTAGACTGCTGAGACAGCTCAGCAGACTAACCAACTAGTTTTATTTCCCAAACCCAAAAAAAGGTTGAAAGGAAAAAATGCCTCCACATAGTTATCCTCTGACCTTTGCCTGCACATGATGGCACATATACCTACACACACACACACACACACACACACACACACAAAACAACAACAATAATAGCAACAACAATAATAATAATGATGATGTGTTTTTTAAAGATTAAACACTTTTAGTGTTTTAAGGGGTATAGAATTATTTGGTATGCAAGTTGAGTGACCTGAGTTCTACATCTAGAACCCTTGTGAATATGAAAGGAGAGAAGCTCTAAAACTGATTACTTTGTACATGCACACTGTGTCATGGATGCATGTGTTTGTACATGCATGTGTGCAAACACACACACATTCACACACACATTCACACACACAGTAGTAGTAATAAAGAAAATTTAAAATATTGGTAGTTTTAAAATCTTAAATATCACTTCTTTATATGTTCAATCAGAAAATATATACTGTATCTTCTCTTTATGACAGGGAAAAGAAACACAATAAATCTCAACAATATGGCTACTTAACTATATGCTGCCAGAGTTAGAAACCCTCTCCACTAGGCGTGAACCCCTTAACTGATCATCTAATAATACCAAGTGATGTTAGGTCCTACAAGTATACCTCAGAGCAGCACTAATGGACTCAGCAGATTGTAATAATACCAAAGGGAAAAGGCCATAGATCTGAGAGTGAGCAAGGTGGGACGTGGAAGGGGTTGGAAAAAAGGAGATGGAGAAAATGGTGTGACTAGAGTATACATACATGAAATTTTTTTTCAAAATAAAAAAACCTACCAAATAATCAGAACATATTATCTTAGAGGTACAGAGCACGGGGACTTATTAAAGGGCTGTTTGAAATGAAAGCCATCTCATGGCATTTCAGTCCATAAAAAGTAATCGAAAAGAAACTGGGGAAGACCCTCGAAGACATGGGCACAGGGGAAAAGTTCCTGAATAGAACACCAATAGCTTATGCTCTAAGATCAAGAATTGACAAATGGGACCTCATAAAACTACAAAGTTTCTGTAAGGCAAAGAACACCGTCAAAAGGACAAAACATCAACCAACAGACTGGGAAAGGATCTTCACCAACCCTAAATCGGACAAAGGACTAATATCTAAAATATACAAAGAACTCAAGAAAATAGAACCCAGAGAACCAAATAACCCCATTAAAAAGTGGGGTACGGAGCTAAACCAAGAATTTTCACATGAAGAACTTCGGAGAGCTGAGAAACACCTTAAGAAATGTTCAACATCATTAATCATTATGGAAATGCAAATCAAAACAACCCTGAGATTTCACCTCACACCAGTCAGAATGGCTAAGGTCAAAAACTCAGGAGACAGCAGGTGTTGGCGAGGATGTGGAGAAAGAGGAACACTCCTCCGCTGCTGGTGGGATTGCAAGATGGTGCAAACACTTTGGAAATCAGTCTGGCAGTTTCTCAGAAAACTGGGCATGTCACTTCCTGAGGACCCTGTTAAACCACTCCTGGGCATATATCCAGAGGATTCTTCAGCATGCAATAAGGACACATGCTCCGCTATGTTCATAGCAGCCCTATTTGTAGTAGTCAGAAGCTGGAAAGAACCTAGGTGTCCTTTAACGGAGGAATGGATACAAAAAATGTGGTATATTTACACAATGGAGTACTATTCAGCCATTAGAAACAATGAATTCATGAAATTCTCAGACAAATGGATGGAGCTGGAGAACATCATACTAACTGAGGTAACCCAGTCTCAAAAGATTAATCATGGTATGCACTCACTGATAAGTGGATATTAGTCTAGAAACTTTGAATACCCAGGACATAATCCACAAATTAAATGATGTCCAAAAAGAATGGAGGAGTGGCCCCTGGTTCTGGAAAGACTCAGTGCAAGAGTATAGGGGAATTCCAGAACAGGGAAGTGGGAAGGGGTGGATGGAAGAACAGGGGGATGGAAGAGGGCTTATGGGACTTGCAGGGAGTGGGGACCCAGAAAAGGGGAAATCATTTGAAATGTAAATAAAAAATATATCAATTAAAAAAAAGTAAAGCAAACTATTACTGAGTGATACCAACTCCTTTATTATGAAGTTCTGAGCACTTCAAAGAAAAAAAAAAAGACAAGCAGTCAACTATCAGGAATGGCTTAAGGGAAGAGTTAGGAAAAATTGGAAAGGAGATAGGCAGAGGCAGTGGGTGGGGATGGGAAGAGCTAAGGAAGAACAAGTAGCACAGTAAAAGTGCTGACAAGTCATTACAGCCACCGTGTCTTATCTTTATTTGCTCTGACAAGCAGAGTCATGGATAATGGGAGGAATAAGCCATAAGAGGGGAAGATGAGATGTTAGTCTCTATTCTTAGTTCTACTACAGACACATAAATAACTCAGTGAACTACAGCTTCTGGTAAGGGCTAATTTATTCTCTGCTTCCCAAGCTAGTCCACTGTGTTCTACGGATATTCACTGGCTAACCTCCAAGCAACATCCAATTGATATCGGCTATAAGAAAGCCAAAGTTTATTACAAAGATGATCCCTCTAGCACAAAGCTAGCTTTCTAGAGGGCTATAGCAGCAGAGAATGTATGTAGCTGTTGGGCCTGTCATGTTTGTTAATGTCTTCTCTAATGCCCAAGAACACTTCCATAGGCTGGTGGAGCCCATACAAAAATAGCCTTTGCCCTGTGGACAAAGATGTCATCAGCTAGTTTATCTTGCTAAAGTTAAGAGTAAAACATAAAAGAAGGCATAAAACCTTCCAGTTAGCAGCAGTAAAGACAAGACAGAGCCCATGAAAAATATTCCATTACTCAATACAAAGGCATCAATTTGTACAACCTGAAAGCTTTATGGTTTTAGAGGTAAAATTCTATTTATAATAATATATCTCAAGACATTATTTTTTTCCTGTGCAAGTCCTCTAGCTAAGGAAGAAAGACATAAGAGGGTTTGACTGCTGTGAAGAGACACCATGACCATAGCAATTCTTACAAAGGATAACATTTAATCAGGACTGGCTTATAGGTTCTGAGGTTGAGACCGTTATCATCAAGGCAGGAACTATGGCAGCATCTAGACAGGCATGATGTAGGAGAACCTGAGAGTTCTACATCTTCATCTAAAGACCACTAGGTGATGACAGGCTTCCAGGCAGCTATGACAAGGGTCTTAAGGCCCGTGCCCACAGTGATATACTTCCTTCAACAAGGCCACATCTCCAAATAGTGCCAATCCCTGGGTCAAACCACCACAGATAGAAAGAAAAAAATAGCATTTTCATTATTTTTATTTTATTCATATGATTTTTTCTACCTAAATGTATGTATGTATAATATGTGCAAACCTGGTGCATGTGGTGGTCAGAAGAAGATATCAGATTTCCTGGAATTAAATTTTCAGACAATTGTGAGGTTCCTTGTGAGTCCTGGGTACTGGGAACAGAACCTGGATTCTTACCCAGAAGAGCCAATGCTAACTAGCTAACTCCTGAGCCTTCTCTCCAGATCTTTCATTTTTAGAAGCTCGTGTTAGAGAAAGTGATTTGAACTTGTCAGCAATAACATATACTCCAGACTCCAAAGTTCCATGAAGCTAAAAGGACTTACTACACACATACACACACACACACACACACACACACACACACACACATATTCAGGAGGATTACAATGTGGAAGCCACTCCTTTCAGACAGAATTCAAAAGAAAGAAGATTAGAGGTCAGTGGTGTAGATAAACAATCATGTTGATCTTTTCAAGATTATAAATCATTTGTCAGCAGGGGGTGATAATGCCTTAGGAGAATAAGGAATCTAAGCCCTGCCTTGACTATATAACAAGTCCAATGCCATCCTGAGCTATAATGGAATTCCCTTACACATCTGCGAAGATGGAATGAGAAAGCAGGAAAAGGGCAGAGTCCTATCTTGGCAAATATCTGAATTATAAAAGGAAGGATTCTAGGACCCTTGTAAGTGATGAGTAGTAGTTCATTTTGATTAATACAGCAAACCACGTGAGACAGGCTACTAACAAAGATAAAGTTTACTTAGTCACAGTTTCAGTAGATAAAAGTTTAGAGAGCACACCACCAGTTTTAATGAGGACCACAATGATGGGAATGTGTGCCCGAGATTGGTCACAAGACTGGAGGAAGCCAGAGCTTGTACTACATGAACTTGTGTGGGGCACACCAACCGCAGCAACAGATCAAAGCTTTAGAAACAGAGCAATCAATTAAGTAACGACCTAGAGTCTAGAACAGATTTGCCTTTATAATTATTACTAATTTCCCACAAAGAAAAGTTACACCAATCTGTTCCGGCAGCCAAAAGTTTCATTGGTGCCTAATAAGAGGGCTCAGTGGCCGAGAGTTCTTGCAGATCTTTCAGAGGTCTGGGGTGTGGTTCCAGAACACAGTCGTGGAACTTATAACTGCCTGTAACACCAGGTACAGGGGATCAAATGTTATATTCTGGTTTCATAAGCATGTGTACATAGAGCACATAGTCACATGTACACGCACAGGTAAATAAAAATATATCAATAAATAAAATATTTTAAAGAAAGGCTCTCACTACCAATTCTGGATATCTTTTCATTGTTTACATTTCTTAATACAGTTTCATATTTGTGTAGGCTTGATTTTTTTTATTTGTTTAGAGGTTTTTTATGATAACTGCCCTTTTTTCTCATCCTTTTTACTTAAAATAACCCATTTTAGTACTGATTTTTATGAACACTTACTAAGTAATTCAGCCATTTGCCTTAAGTATTGAAAATCAGCTCCTGTAGACCACTGTCATCTTTTAACTTTATTGACATTTCAAATTTTCATGTAAGTAAATTTAAGCCTCTTCCCTGAAGCCTAGCATGCATGGCACCAGAAGGCACTATGCAAGCTTCCAAAGGAGGGAAACAGCAGAGTCCCTACCCAGCGGTGCCATCTATGAATCACAACCATGATCAGCATGTCACGATAACCCCTAGGGTGCACATACCTTGGTGGTAGCCAATAGCTCTCTAACTGGACTTAAAATTGGCTCAACAAGAGCAAAATCATGCCTGGTACTGAAACTCTGGCTACCTACCCAGCACTGGATGTGGATCTAGGATGAAAATCGACAACCACCACTCTTTTAAACAATGTCATCCCAAACTACATTCTAAATATCTGTCCTTATGACCACAGATAAGTGTAGTCCTCATACTTCAACATGGAAACCTCATTATTGAGTTTTTTGTTGTTGGTTTTAGGAATAAATTTCTTGTTTTATGGTGGCTCATTCTGCTAAGTGAGCTTATTACAACGCAGATTGAATTATATTTTTAAATATAGCCATGTGGGACTGCAGGTGGATCACGGGGTAAAGCACAAGCTGTGTAAACCAAAAAGACTATAATTCAGATCTCCAGATTTTTTCCAACCTTGTTATTAGGTAATATTTGTGTTCTATTTAAACTGTGCTCTGGGGGAGGTGTATAATTCCAATTATAGAGAGATAATGCAACCCATTTTCCTGATATGTTGCAATTTATAAAACTAGATAATGCTCCCCTAGTCCACTCTTAATCCAAACTAGTACATCAGAGTACCCCACTGAAAGGTTATTACCCATATACTTCTCCCTGCTCTGGACTACATGCTCTTCTAGGTCTAACTAAAGTTGCATCTCCTTAGAAGGCTAAGTAACTCAAACCCTGCTTTTTTATAGTTCTGCATTCAGTGTTTCACCAGCTATTGCATGACATAGTAAGTACTGTGCAAAGACAGAGAAGATGGATCTTCATCAGTTGTCTTACATACATTACCTTATTATTTGTTATCTATTTGACTCATCTAGTTTTAGTTCTTTTTCCTATTTTCTGCCTTCTTTTGGGTTACCTGAGCACTTAATAGGGTTCTGATATTTATCTGTTTGTGGAACTGATGTTGAAGTTATTGTAGGATTTACCACACATTATAATTCAGTAGTTATGATTCACCATGCACAGCTTTACCATAGCTTGATTTAGCTTTTAAAAAAATATAGCCATGTGGCTTATAAGTTAAAGTACTGCCATACAAACAGAAAAAGAAAAATCAAAGTTTATATCCCCAGAATAATATAAATGTCAGCTGGTATGACTACCTGTCATGCAAGTCTCAGACTTCAGAGATGAGGAATTCTAGATCCTTATGACTAGTAAAAGTAATGACCAGTGAGCTCTAGGTTTGATTAAGAGACCTGTCTCAAAAATAAGGTTGAATAATGAATAATGATTGGCAAATACTACCAACAACAACCTCAGTGACCCCACACGTAGGCACACTCATATTTGTACATGTATGTACATACCATGGTCACATATACTTATGAAAATATATTTGTGTGGATACACATACACACACACCCACACACACACACATATATATATATATATATATATATATATATATATATATATATATATATATGAAAGAGAGAGAGGAGCTCTCTAGCATATTTGCATATGTGTCATCCTTTGAACTGCTGTTGCCACACATTTTACTTCCATATTACAAGCACCATATGGCATGCCGTTGCTTGTCATTAACCGTTTACTTTCTCTAAGGAATTTTTGAACGAAGTCACACATATCCAATGCAATATTTTCAAGTCTATTGGAGTGACATATAAAAGTCATACTACATAATCACCACAGAGGAGGATACATCCCAAGAATACTAAAGGAGTTGAAAATATAAGCATGAATAAAATGTAGATATCAATAACATAAGAGGCAAAATTATATAGTCATCTCAAAATATATAGAAAATGGATTTGCTGTTCTTTGTGAACAGGATATCTGAAGAGTTATACAATTATATTTTGAACAGAAGTCATCTATAATTTATTATCTACATATTGTATAGATAAATTTATAATTATCGATAATTGCTGGAAGCAATAAACATGAAGGTAAAACATTTTGAATTCTCTTCTCAAAACTGAAAACAAGGCAAGGATGTCTGATCTCAATATATTTAGCCAACATTTTATTAGATAGAAATCCAAGTAGTCAGATAAGGCAAGAATTTGCAAGATATTGAAAATTAAACAAAAAAAATGTTTAAGTAAATCTATACTATGTATTTAGAAATGATATGACTACTATTGCAGAAAATACTCTGGGCCTTACTAATAAAACAATGAAATTAATAGTTAAATCTTGTAAGTTTGCAGCATTTTAAGGCAATATTCAAAATCAATTGCATGTCCAAATATTATTAACATAAGTTGTAAAATTCAATTATAGAATTTTTTTATTTACAGTGTAAATTTCAAAACAGCATCTGAAGTACCTTCTAGATAATATATTTATTAAAAAAATACCTGTAAGACTTCTTCATGACAGAACTCTAGACTCTACTTAGGGTGACTGAAGACTTTAGTAAATAGCAGGATAAATTATGTTCATGAATTTGAAGCCTCAATTTTGTTTGATGTCAGTTTTCCCCTAAATTGGGTAATTTTATCAATAGAATCAGGATAATGCTCATAATACCCATATTTGTTCAAATTAATAAGACTATTATACATTTTGTGTAAAATAAATATTAAAATGACTTATAATAGCTAAAGAAGCTGTTAATGAAGAACTATAAATTAAAAACACAATTGTATTCTGAGACACCGCTTTTTGCAACGATACAGGGTAGTGTGGCTTCATCATAAAATAACAATAAAAAAATGTCCAACAGATCAAGACAGAGACTCTGAAACATACTCACATCTACATATTCGCTTGATTTTAGAAAAAGACATCAGAGCACAAAGGAAGAACAAAGCCATTAGTTCAAATTGTTCTAACTGCACTGCTTGTGACAAACACCCTCCTGACTGTTAAGTACTACTGTACCCAAAACTGTCTTTGAAATAGACATAGGCCTAAACTTGAATTATAGCATAAGAAATTTTCCAGAAAGAAATAATATCCCTAGTTAGACTTAAGAAATGTTTCTTAAACAAGACACAAACACAATAATAAAAAATGTATTAAATTTCATCAAAATCCTATTGTTACTAGAAACAACCTCAAGTAAATAATAGACTCAAAGCAAAACAATATATAATATCATGTTCTCAGTAGTTCTTAGAGAAGGTCCCTAATAGAACTACTATGCTAGCCATAAACTTGAAGCAACTCAGGTGTCTATTAATGAAAACTTTTTTAAAGTGCAGACTGCTAGAAATAATCGTTTTAGCTATCCTAGGTTTTTTTGTTATTCCAGATGAATTTGAGAATTGCTCTTTCTAACTCTATGAAGAACTGAGTTGGGATTTTGATGGGGATTGCATTGAATCTGTAGATTGCTTTTGGCAAGATGGCCATTTTAACTATACTAATCCTGCCAATCCACGAGCATGGAAGATTTTTCCATTGTCTGAGGTCTTCTTCGATTTCCTTCTTCAGAGACCTGAAGTTCTTGTCGTATAGATCTTTCAAGTGTTTGGTTAGAGTCACACCAAGATACTTTATGTTGTTTGTGGCTATTGTGAAGGTTGTCATTTCCCTAATTTCTTTCTCAGTCTGCTTATCCTTTGAGTATAGGAAGGCTAATGATTTGCTAGAGTTGATTTTGTAACCAACCACTTTGCTGAAGTTGTTTATCAGCTGTAGGAGTTCTCTGATAGAGTTTTTTTGGGTCACTTAAGTATACTATCATATTGTCTGCAAATAGTGATAGTTTGACTTCTTCCTTTTCAATTTGTAACCCTTTGACCTCTTTATGTTGTCTAATTGCTCTAGCTAGGACTTCAAGAACTATATTGAAAAGATATGGAGAGAGGGGGCAGCCTTGTCTAGTCCCAGATTTTAGTGGGATTGCTTCAAGTTTCTCTACATTTAGTTTGATGTTGGCTACCAGTTTGCTGTATATTGCTTTTACTATGTTTAGATATGGGCCCTGAATTCCTGGTCTTTCCAAGACTTTTAGCATGAAAGGATGCTGAATTTTGTCAAATGTTTTTTCAGCATCTAATGAAATGACCATGTGTTTTTTTTTCTTTGAGTTTGTTTATGCAGTGGATAGCATTGATGATGGACATGGGAACAGGGAAAAAGCTCCTGAACAGAGGAATTGACAAATGGGACCGCATAAAATTACAAAGTTTTTGTAAGGCAAAGGACACTGTCAAAAGGACAAAACCGTCAACCAACAGATTGGGAAAGGATCTTTACTAACCTAAATCCAACAGAGGGCTAATATCCAACATATACAAAGAACTCAAGAAGTTAGACCCCAGAGACCCAAATAACTCTATTAAAAAATTGGGTACAGAGCTAAACAAAGAATTTTCACCTGAAGAACTTCGAATGACTGAGAAGCACCTTAAGAAATGTTCAACATCAATAATCTTTAGGGAAATGCAAATCAAAACAACCCTGAGATTTCACCTCACACCAGTCAGAATGGCTAAGGTTAAAAACTCAGGAGACAGAAGGTGTTGGTGAGGATGTGGAGGAAGAGGAACACTCCTCCACTGCTGGTGGGATTGCAAGATGGTACAACCACTCTGGAAATCAGTCTGGCGGTTCCTCAGAAAATTGGACATGACACTTCCGGAAGACCCTGCTATACTTCTCCTGGGCATATACCCAGAGGATTCCCCAGCATGCAATAAGGACACATGTTCCACTATGTTCATAGCAGCGTTATTTATAATAGCCAGAATCTGGAAAGAACCCAGATGCCCCTCAATAGAGGAATAGATACAGAAAATGTGGCATATTTACACAATGGAATACTACTCAGCAATTAAAAACAATGAATTCATGAAATTCTTAGCCAAATGGTTAGAACTGGAAAATATCATCCTAAGTGAAGTAACCCAATCACAAAAGAATACACATGGAATGCAATCACTGATAAGTGGATATTAATTAGCCCTGAAGTTCTGAATTCTCAAGACACAGTTAGCATATCAAATGATAACCAAGAAGAGGGAAAGAGAGGGCCCTGGTTCTGAAAAGAGTTGATACAGCATTGTAGGGGAGTGCCAGGACAGGGAAATGGGAAGGGGTGATTGGGAAATGGGTGGAGGGAAGAGGGCTTATGAGACTGATGGGAAGGGGGGGAACTTGGAAAGGGGAAAGCATTCAGAATGTAAGCAAAGGATATAGAAAATAAAAATGTAAATAAATAAAATAACCAATTAAAAATAGAAATAATATTCAGTAATAAAAAGTATATTTAGAAGTTTCATTCATGCTAACTAAAGAATCATTCCACAAAAGAATATGCACCATATGGTTTCACTGACAGTTTCTAGAACTGATCTCTGGTAGGATAAGTTCAAGAATTGTCTATGGAAGTAAGCATATGACTTGGGAGCTGCAGGAAGGAACTTTCTGGAGTGATGTCGATTTTCTGCATCTTGACTATGGAGGAGTAGGGAGAGTCACATGATCAACCCCCCCCCCCACACACACTTCTCCGTCTTCTTCCAATATCTCACAATTAACCTCCCACCTTCACTCCTACCCAAAATATCTAGCTGCTCCTACCACCCTACCACCACAATACATATGCAACTGTGCCTTAATGCATTTGGCTTCAGGGAGGGGTGAGAATGTATATATACATAATATATATATTATGTATATATATATATATATATATATATATATATATATATATATATATATATAAAGAGAATAACATATATATGCTAAGGAAGAATATATATAAAATAAAAGAGAACTATATATATATATATATATATATATATATATATATATATATATATGCTAAGGAAGACTAGAGAATGCTTGCACAAGCTTGCACCATTTGTCAAAACTCAGATCTACACATCTTCCTGCAAATTTATCTAAAGAATAGCATTGTAAATATTGAGTTATATTAATATTATATATGTTGACATATTTGGGAGAATTTGTGCTAGTATCTATGACTTACTTTGGCTTGTTCAAAGATTTGATTGATGACCACTTACAGGGATAGATGGATTGCCAAGTAAAGTGACAAGGCAAGTGGAATAAAATATTAACAGAACACTTCTGAATGGGTGTCTGGGCTAGCTTTACAAGTCTTGTGAATTGTTTATACTTTTGAAATGTTCAGAATAATGCATTAGAAAACAACACGGTATATAAGAAGTGTCTCTTCACTATGCTAGACTAAACATTTAAATCTCACTATTTTCATCATTATCACCTTTGAAAACTAACTGAGATCAATACTGTGGTGATGACAGTACTATAGGATGGTTTCAACAAGATATGTCCCCCATAGGCTCAAGCGTTTGAACACTTGGTCTCCGGTTTTTGGCACTGTTGTGAGAGGTTTAGGAGATGTGAATATGATTAAAAAAAAAAAAGTCACCTGAAACTGGCTTTGAGAGTTCATAGTCTCTCCTTAATTATAGTAGTATTTTGTTTTTGTTTTGAGCCTCTCTCTCACTCTCTTGTTTGCCTCTTCCCTCCCTTTCTCTCAGCCTCCCTGACCCCACCTGCAGTTAAGAGTGTGAGCTCCCACCCAGCTCCAAAATTTTAACCCAGAAATGCTCCTGTTTAAAGGAAATACAGGGGAAAAGAGTGGAGCAGAGACCGAAGGAAAGGCCATCCAGAGACTGCCCCACCTGGGGATCCATAGCATCAGAAGATACCAATTCCAGACACTATTGCAGATGCCAAGAAGTGCTTGCTTACAAGAGCCTGATACAACTGTCATCTGAGAGGCTCTGCCAGACCCTGATCCAATACAGATGCTAATGCTCACAGCCAACCATTGTACTGAGCATAGGGACCCCAGTGGAGGAGTTAGAGGAAGGACTGAAGGAGCTGAAGGGGTCTTATCTGGCATCAATGGGAGGTGAGGCCCTTGGTCCTATGAAAGCTTAATGCACCATTGTAGAGGAATGCTAGGGCAGTGAGTGGGTGGGTATGGGAGCTAAGGAGCATGGGCTAGAGGGTTTGCAGAGGGGAAACTGGCAAAAGGGATAACATTTGAAATGGAAGCAAATAAAATATTTGGATGCTAGTCCAAAAGCTCAAAATGAACAATTTACGATTCACCCAGCACAAGAAGCTCAAGAAGAAGGAGGTCTTAAGTGAGGGTGCTACGGTTCCTCTGAGAAAGGCAACATAATACCCACAGGAGCAATAAGGAGGCAATGTGTGGAGCAGAGTCTGAAGTAAAGGCCACCCAGTGACTGCTCTATCTGGGGAATTCATCCTATAAACAGTCACCAAACCCCGACACTACGACGAGAATTGTGTACCAAAAGGAGCAAGCCATGGCTGTCTCTAGAGGGGCGCTGCCAGAGCCCTACAAATACAGAGGCAGAAACTAGCAACCAACTATTAGACTGGGCTTGGGGTCCCTAATGAAGGATCCGGAGGGTGGTCCAGAGTAACTGAAGGGGTTTACAGCCCCATGGGAAGAACAATGACTTCGGACACCCAGACACCCCAAGACTCCCAGGGACTGAACCATCAACCAAGAGGTACACATGGTTCCAGCCAAAAATGTGACAGAGGAATAGCTTGTTGGGTATCAGTGGGAGGAGTGGTCTTTGGTCGGGTAAAGGCTCAATAGAGGCCCCAACAAAGGGAAACAGACAGTGGTTGGGGGGTCGGGAGGTAGGTGCGAGTGTGTCGGGTAGAGGGGCATATACATGGAAGCAGGGGATGGGAGTAGGGGTAGGAAATCTTTGGAGAGGGGGGCTTTTGGAAGGGGGAAAACTAGGAAAGGTTTTACCATTGGCAATGTAAATGAAGAAGATATTCAATATATATAAAAAAAAAAAAAGAGTGTACTCTCAGCCTCCAGCTTTTGCACCACACTTGCCCTACTTCCCCTCATTCCTATGGGACCATAAGCCAGAGTAACCTCTTGTCCTTGGTCATGGTGTGTCAACATGGCAATAAAAAATAACAAAAACATGAGTTCTTAGTGGAAATATGGGAGTTGGATAAAGAAAGTACCAACCAGAAGAGGAATATGCTAACTCCACAGTAAGAGGAAGCCTGCCGAGGAACTGCACCAGACACCTTGTATAGTGTCTGTAGTAGATGCTTCTCACAGTTCATAGTGACCCTTCTTATTTTATTTTTTGTTTTAGTATTTAACATTACTTCGTGGTATCGATGTTATTATCCCCATGTTTTAGCTGCAATAACTGAGCTTTCTGTAACAAGAAACTTGCCCATAACATAAAACTGACTTAGAAAGGCTGAACGGCTCAACAATTTTTATTACTTCCTGCTTTTCCAGAAGACTAGAATTTGGCATCCAACACCCATGTCAGGCCATAATGTCAGCCCCAAGGGATACAATACTGTTTTCTGGAATCCACAGACACCCACACATAGAAACATATTTTATAAAGATCTGTTTATTTTCAGTTTATGCATATGGATATTTTCCCTACATGTATGTCTATGTGTACCACATGCATGTAGTGCCCATGGAGGCCATGAAAGGGGAGCTGATTCCCTGGAACTGAAGTTTTGGATGGCTGTTAGCCCTACATGGTTTCTGTAATTAGAACCCTGGTTTGCAGAAGGGAAACAGGGAACGGGGATAATGCTTGAAATGTAAATAAATTAAATAACTAATTTTTTTAAAGTTAAAAAAAAAGAAAATGGAAAAAAGAGATCCCTGGTTAATCCTGGTTAATAGTTCACTAGAAATGCAGTCAATCCTCTTAAACAAGTAGCCATCTCTGCAACTACAGAGAAAGAGGGAGAGAGAGAGAGAGAGAGAGAGAGAGAGAGAGAGATATTACTTTGGACATGTTGCCAGCAATTACAGTTCACTTTCCTATATGAACCCTGAGCTCTGAGGGAGCCCTATCCTCTTGTCTGTACTTTTGCAGATGTGGGAAGCTCTGTCCAATCTGTAGAATCCCTTAGTCTGTACGTGGACTCTGAAACCTACAGAGAATACAGCCTCTATTTTTGCCAAGGTATAATGTCCTTGTCCTCAAATCACTTTTCCTTGGTAATTTATAGTCCTTGTTCCTTCTGGAAAGTGCAGGAGAAGGCCCGTTAAGAAAAACAAGACAGAGACTGAGATGAAAGAGACAGAGAGATAATCAGAGTGTCAAGAAAAAAGCAGGTGTCTAACTGCCGGCCAAAATGTTAAATTACTAGAGCAGTTCAGCTGCCTAGCTTATCTCAGTGCCAGCTACAAAGAATTAACAAAGACCCGCATGTATCAACAAACAGCTGAAGATAATTTTCAACAACACTGTGCCCAAAGCAAATAAAGAGATTCTAAAGATCTCATTAAACCTTTTGAGCCTGAATGTTTGTCTGATTTCATTGTAAGTCACAGACTTTGCCTCCTGTGCTCTCTGAAGTATCTCTCACATCAGTTTCTTTCCGGTAAAATGGTGTGTCATGGTGAGAAGGCCTGCTCGCCAGAGCTCTGAAGATCAAGCTGTGTCAAGGCTTATGAAATCTTTCCATGTGTCCTGTCAGGTTTGATGATGTATGACCTGGGGATGTCTCACAACAGAGCCAACTTAGAAGAACAAATTCATCTTTGGATATCACTTCCTGAATGCTGCCTCTGATATGAGTGAGCTGTCTGATTCAGCCATCAACTCAGTCCAAGGTATCGTGTCAAGCCTCCCTGTGTATGACTTTCTACCTTTCTACCTACACGTAACAGTACCACATCTGAGGATTCAGAGAAACAATATAAACTTTGAAGAAAAGAGAAAAGTGTTAGCTATAATTGCTCTGACCAGTTAGGTGCCATTCAAAAAATGCCAACCTTGAAGCTTTCAAGAGGCTTGGTAGTGTCCTCTCTTCTTGTCTATTGTAATTCTTCTTTGCATGTTATTAAACATGTATATTCCTCTAAGAAGTATTTTGTTCTCTCATGTTGTTTGTTTTGTATCATTGAGCGTGGACTCGAGGGCACTCTGCCAGGGAGATACATCTCTAGACATTTGGCAATTCTTTAATTCCTACTCAACTGAGTTCAAGACATGAAATATTCTTTGAAATCACCCCTCCTGTTGAATGAGTTGAGTTAGCAGCAAATACAGATCAAGAGGACCTGTTTCTGGTTTTTCAGACCATAAAATCTAGGAAGCTTCTCTTAAACATGTGTTCTTTATTTTCATTATATATTATATGATATGTCATTATCTGTTGTATCTATGTATATGTGCACATACACGTGGATATCTGCAGAAACCAGACAAGTGTACTGGGTCTCCTGAAGCTAGACATCTCCTTGAAGATCAGGTTATGGGTGGCTGTGAACTGAAATACATAGGTGCTGGGAATTCATGAAGAGCAAAAAGCACTTTTAACTGCTAAGCTTTCTCTTCAATATCTCATGAAACTATTTATTGAATCATAACTGCTTTTACTTTTTCATCCCACAAAGTTCAAATGCAACACAGACCACTAGCAAAGCTACTCCCTTCCTTTCTCAAATGCTGCTCAAAAGACTGAGGAAATGCAAAGAGAAGAAGTGTCAATCTTTAAGAACTAAGTTACATACTGTGAATTACGGATAAATATTGATCTTCCCTTATCATCTATCGAGGAATCCATACCATCAAATGCAGAAGTCTCACCTAGGTGACATCTGTACCATGACTGGATCCACTTCTGTGCAGATTTAGGCAATTCAGATGCCCCAGGAACTTCTTTACTGATTAACTGCTAGACCCTAAGTGAACCATCCAATTCAGAAAGCAGGATTTTTGCACTACTGTTACTATTTTTTTAATGCAGTCTGATAACAGAATGACCGCAGCCACAATTTTCAGTTGTATTTTTGTGCTATGTAGTGTTGATTCACTTGGCTCATTCTATGGTCACAGACATCCAATTGACTCTGTTTATGCTTACATCATTCTGACATCACCTTGAAGCTCATAATGTTGAAGGGTTAAGAACAGCAATACTACTTCAGTGGCTTTTGCATTTGCTGTTGGATGAAGAAGCTCCACATACAAGTACTTTAAAAAAAAGAAATTCACTTAAATTCTTAATGCCTCCCCATGTTGTTCAGAAGGAGCAACTTCCACAGGAGCAAGAATCCTCCATAATACTTTCCTTTAGGTCGGAACCCACTTCTTGAGAAGCCTGCTGCTTTTCTTTCTGTGTTGTGCTGATGAAGGAATGAGCCACCAAGTTAATTTAATAATGGCAATATACTGGAAAGCCAAAGAGGATTTGAATCCAAGCTTCCTATACCTTTGACCTAGGGAGTAGTATGTTTTCCAAAATCCTACTAAATGTTTTCCTATACTACTAAAATCATGGTCAGGTTCTCATCAAATCAAATTCTATGGAATTCTCTAGGTTTAGAATTTCTAAAGGGCAATTTATGAAGTTTTCATATTAGAAGAAATTTTTTTTTTTAATTTTTAAAGCCCAGCAAAGTAGAACAGACACTCTCATTTATAATAGCTGCCATAGCCTTGGAAAAGGTAGCGTTCGGAATATCCCATGTAAGAATTATTTACAAGGTCTCCCATCAAAGCTCAAATTTACTCATTTCATAGAAGACAAATACTCAGAACAAAAAGCCATCTCTTTCATTGCCTCTGAATCTGTCAGTTCTATTGCCTCTGTGTCAGGAGCATGAACGATTGAGAACTTCATCCTGCAAGTGACACTGGAGGGTTGATCAAGTCAGAAAGTGTACAATGAACCTGAAGCAAAATGAAAAGTCACCAGCCTCCCAAGTTGTGGGCATAGGGATCACCATTAAAATGTATAGGGGTGCTATAGGAAAAATTCTGTCCTGAAAGCTTTGGAGATTTATTCTGATTCTAATTGTTAATCTAAAAACAAATCACATTAACTATGTAAGTCTTGAAATTTTGTATAAATAATGAAGAATGCCAGATATATTTTGGTGATAGAAACATAATTTTAAAATATCTTAAATGAAAAAGAAAACCTGAATTTATTATCAACACAATCAGAATTTCCAGGAAACAATGCAAATGACTATATGGATGCTATCTTAGGGATTTACTGTTGTGAACAGACATCATGACCAAGGGAACTCTTATAAGGACAGCATTAATGGGGGTTGGCTTACAGGCAGGTTCAGAGATTCTGTCCATTATTATCAAGGCAGAAGCATGGCAGTGGAGGAGATGAGAGTTCTATATCTTCTGCCAAAGGCAAACAGGAGAAGACTGGCTTCCAGGGAACTAGTATCAGAGTCTCAAAGCCCACTCCAACAGTGACACACTTCCTCCACAAGTCCATACCTTCTCAAATAAGGCCACACCTCCAAATAGTGTCAGTCCCTGGCCCAAGAATATTCCAACTATCACAGACACTTATGACGCAGAATAACAAGCTGTTTCTCTTAGATCTCTGTGCTTTTCTATGGCTTCCACCAAATACTCCAAAAGGTTTTTCTCAAGAGAAGACCAATAACACAGATTTTATAGGTGTCCCAAAACAATAAGAGACTTCTACAAACTCTATGTCTATAAACATAATTCATTAGATAATATGGAACAATTGCTTACAGACATAATCTACTAAACACAAGTGGAAAAGTCAATAAAAACAGGACTTAAATGTGCAAAAGAAGTAAATTATTTACAATCTAAATTTCCTGGTGAATGCTACCAAACATTCAAGTAACAAAGCACATGAATATCCTTGCAAGAGCTGTATGCAGAAAGAATACCTCTTTTTTTTATTCGATATAATTTATTTACATTTCAAATGATTTCCCTTCTCTAGCCCCCCACTCCCCGAAAGTCCCGTAAGCCCCCTTCTCTTCCCCTGTCCTCCCACCCACCCCTTCCCACTTCCCCGTTCTGGTTTTGTCGAATACTGCTTCACTGAGTCTTTCCAGAACCAGGGGCCACTCCTCCTTTCTTCTTGTATCTCATTTGATGTGTGGATTATGTTTTGGGTATTCCAGTTTTCTAGGTTAATATCCACTTATTAGTGAGTGCATACCATGATTCACCTTTTGAGTCTGGGTTACCTCACTTAGTATGATGTTCTCTAGGTCCATCCATTTGCCTAAGAATTTCATGAATTCATTGTTTCTAATGGCTGAATAGTACTCCATTGTGTAGATATACCACATTTTTTGCATCCACTCTCCTGTTGAGGGATACCTGGGTTCTTTCCAGCATCTGGCAATTATAAATAGGGCTGCTATGAACATAGTAGAGCATGTATCCTTATTACATGGTGGGGAATCCTCTGGGTATATGCCCAGGAGTGGTATAGCAGGATCTTCTGGAAGTGAGGTGCCCAGTTTTCGGAGGAACCGCCAGATTGCTTTCAGAGTGGTTGTACCAATTTGCAACCCTACCAGCAGTGGAGGAGTGTTCCTCTTTCTCCCCACCCTCTCCAACACCTGCTGTCTCCTGAATTTTTAATCTTAGCCATTCTGACTGGTGTAAGATGAAATCTCAGGGTTGTTTTGATTTACATTTCCCTAATGACTAATGAAGTTGAGCATTTTTTAAGATGCTTCTCTGCCATCCGAAGTTCTTCAGGTGAGAATTCTTTGTTTAACTCTGTACCCCATTTTTTAATAGGGTTGTTTGGTTTTCTGGAGTCTAACTTCTTGAGTTCTTTATATATATTGGATATTAGCCCTCTATCTGATGTAGGATTGGTGAAGATCTTTTCCCAATGTGTTGGTTGCCGATTTGTCTTCTTGATGGTGTCCTTTGCCTTACAGAAACTTTGTAATTTTATGAGGTCCCATTTGTCAATTCTTGCTCTTAGAGCATACGCTATTGGTGTTCTGTTCAGAAACTTTCTCCCTGTACCGATGTCCTCAAGGGTCTTCCCCACTTTCTTTTCTATTAGCTTCAGAGTGTCTGGCTTTATGTGGAGGTCCTTGATCCATTTGGATTTGAGCTTAGTACAAGGAGATAAGAATGGGTCAATTCGCATTCTTCTGCATGCTGACCTCCAGTTGAACCAGCACCATTTGTTGAAAAGGCTATCTTTTTTCCATTGGATGTTTTTAGCCTCTTTGTTGAGGATCAAGTGGCCATAGGTGTGTGGGTTCATTTCTGGATCTTCAATCCTGTTCCATTGATCCTCCTGCCTGTCACTGTACCAATACCATGCAGTTTTTAACACTATTGCTCTGTAGTATTGCTTGAGGTCAGGGATACTGATTCCCCCAGATTTTCTTTTGTTGCTGAGAATAGTTTTAGCTATCCTGGGTTTTTTGTTGTTCCAGATGAATTTGATAATTGCTCTTTCTAACTCTGTGAAGAATTGAGTTGGGATTTTGATGGGTATTGCATTGAATCTGTATAGTGCTTTTGACTTATTCTATGAGACTAATGTTACTCTAATGCTAAAACTAAAGATACTATTAGAATACAAAACACAGAGAGAGAAAGAGAAAGAGAGAAGCACATACATTCATGAATATTTATATAAAGATTACAAAATTTTGTATATAAAATATTAGTATATAATACAAAATATTAGTATATAAAATACCAGTATATAAAATTACAAAATATTAGTATATAAAATTCAACACAGTTTCTAAAAATTTATATAATTTTATATATAAATGAATTTTTGCACATTTAGATGGCAAATCATATGATCACATTAGTAAATTCAGAAAAATAGTTTGACCAAATCCAATGTTTCTTTATGATTTTAAAATTTCTCAGTAAACTATTATTAGATGGAAACTTTATTTGATAAGGAATATCTATGAGAATTAAACCTAACTTGAATAAAGACGAACATTTTTCATCAAGAGCCATTAACTGCTCATAGCTTCTCAGCTAGAGGTGGCACCTCATGTGCCACTTTCCCATTCCTGATGTAAGACTGACACACTCTGTCTTGATCTTCTTCAAATAAACATCACTGCTGTGAATTTCTGGAAGATGAATTCAGATGAAATAACCTCTCAATGATTCTGAACTCTTAATACCATCACATTGAAGGCTAGGATTGCTACATGTAAGACTCTACTCAGTAATGGAGAGTCTCATAAGTAGTCAAGGTCCTGAGAGTGAGACATTTATATCACAGTGCCAGACCCCAAATAAGGTTCAGGGAATAAGACTGAAGAGAAAGTATGAAGAATATAAGAGAAAAATGATGGGGAGCAAAGCTTTGAAACTCTGGCATTTGGACATGACATGATTGTTGAACCCAGAAATTCACAGCTGCTATGTTTACTTGAAGCCAATCAAGACGGTGTATTTCAACATCAAGAATAGGAAAGTGATATAAGAGGCCCCACCCCTAGCTGAGAAACTATTAGCAGTTAATAGCTGTTGATGAAGGATGCTCTTTTTTATTCAAGGGTATATCTACTAATAAGTTTCACATGTTTCAGTGCACAATGTCACATCCTGAACATGCAAACCTTAATTAAACTATATATGAAAGTATGAGATAGATGTGTGGAATATTGGGAAAACATCTAGAAATGACCAAAAATTTTAACAAAGTGAAAGACCAACACCAACTTATAAAAATCAATAGCCTGATTATGCACCAATAAACAACAATGATGAGAAACAAATTATGATCACACAACTATTCATAGTAGATACATACATACATACATACATACATACATACATAGAAACATACATAGATAGAAGGATAGATGGACAGATGGACAGAACCTAACCAATGGAGTCAAAAACTTTTACAATGAAAATTTTAAATTTTTGAAAGACTGAGAAACACACTAGAAAATGGTAGGATACCCCACATGCTTATGGATTGGGAAACTGATATTGTGAAAATGACCAGGTACAGTTTATGGATTAAATACAATCCCAGTGAGGTTATGCCCCCTGGGGAGATAATGTTCCTCCTGATCAAAAGCTATAGACTATAGGCAGAAACCCAACTGCCAGAAATAAGAAACCTCTTTATAAGTTGTTGGTAAGGGGAGTTCAAGAGACCTCCAAAACAATATAAGCTATTGATGTTTCCCATTAGTTGCAATTAAGATATTAAAAATGAGTCCCTGTTCCTTAAGACATCATGCAACTTCAGACACAGAGCTCAGGATTCCAGTGGGAATCCAGACATAGAGCTTCAGCATGGTAAGCATCCTCCCTGAGGACCAACTCTGACGTACCAACACTTGTTATTTCAGCTTCCAAGGGGTAAAAACAATCAATAATCCTGCCAACCATGACATCTATGAACCATAACAATGGCATGGCAAGGTATTCCTAATGGTTCCAAAGTACTTGACATAGGATATAATTGGACTTTAGTCCCACCTAGCAGGAAGGAAATTATGCTTGATCATGGCAATCCTGCCAATTACCAAGGCAAAGATAGTACTACGGCAGTGTATCTTAGAAAAGAACCTACTACTACCCTTTTCCTAAACCAGCATGAATTTTTTGTCTTGTATATATGTATGTATGTATGTATGTATGTATGTATGTATGTATGTATGGTCCAGATTTTATTCCCCCCTCCCAAGTCCACCCTACGACTGTTCCACATCCCATAGCTCATCCCCACCCTTCTCCCTTCATATCCCCACACTCATCACCCACCACCCACCCCACCTGACCTCTAAACACCCTGGGGCCTCCAGTCTCTTGAGAGTTGGGTACATCTGCTCTGACTGAACCCAGACCTGGCAGTCTTCTGCTGTTGGGGGCCTCATATCAGCTGTTGTATGCTACATGGTTGTGGTCCAGTGTTTGAGAGATCTCAGGGGTCTAGAAATGCCTGACCGTGGGTAGAAGGAACTTATAGAGCCTACCCCCAGCAGGAAGCCAGATCATCAAGTGAGGGAGGGGGTTGCCATCCCACAGTCAAAACTCTGACCCATAATTGTTACTGTCTGAAAGAACTGCAAGGATGGAGATGGAGAGGAGCCTGAGGAAAAGAAGGTCCAGTGACAGGCCCAAAGTGGGATCCAGCTCAAGGGGAGGTCCCAAGGCCTGACACTATTACTGAGAATATGGAGTGCTCACAAAAAGGGACCTATCGTGATGGCACTTCAGAGGACCCAAAACACAGCTGAAACAGACAGATGCAGATATTTGCACCCAACCAATGGACAGAAGCGTCTGATGCTTGTGGATAAATTAGGGAAAGGTTGGAAGAAGCTAAGGAGGAGGGAGAACCTGAAGCAGGACCAGCATGATTCTTAATCAATTGTTTTCCTTATACCCAGAGATAAGCACAGCTCTTGCTCCTCATAAAGGAAACTTTTGAGGTAGATAGAGACAATTACAAGTTACAGCTAGCTGAAATACAGAGAGCAACTGACTATGGGGTATCTAAGTAGGGAGAGAAGGCAGAGAGATTGTAAGAATCAGAATACCAGAGAGTTTGCTGTGAGGTTATGTTTCCTAGAAATGACAGGAAAGTTATACACATGATACCTCAATAATATGGCTTCCTAAATAAGACCTGAAAATGCAACACCAATGGACATGGTAACATGGGAGGCAGAAACCTTTTAAGTCCCCAACCCTAGCCAAAGAATTGCTATAAGCAGAATTAGTAGTCTTCTCCAGGCATGAACCTTCTAATTGGTTATAATACCTAGTGTTCAACCCTGAAAACATACATATACACACAAACAAGCAACATTAAACTGACTTAGCAGAAAGAATTTATATATTAATGAATATATATATGCCATAATTTGAGAGTTATGAGGGGGTGTGGGAAAAGCTGGAGGAGAAATTATGTAAATATTCTTTGATTTTTTTTTAAAAATCACAAAAATAATTTGAATGAGGAAAATTTAAAAATAAAAAAATACAACAAATTCTGGCAAGAATTTTAGTGCCTGTGGTAATACAAACAAAACCAACTAGTATGGAAATCACTATGCCTTAAGGGGGCAAAAAGTGAACTATCATAAAAGCAAGTCAGACTACTCCGGATTACTTACTCCAGGGACTCCAAGTCAGCATACAAGAGAAAACTGCATGTTTCCTCCACCAAGATTCATCGTACTAAGTGAAGACAGCCTATAAAGTAAGCATATGAAAGAATAAAGAAAATGTATGATATGTACACAATGAAATATTTCATGTACAGTGTACAAAGGTATTTCTTTCACTCTAAAATTGATGCAACTGAAGCTGTTCACACTGAGTGACATAAACCAGTTTCTGAAATACAAACACATTTCCTCATATATATGTTCCTGTATTTTATACAGATATACAAAATCATGCGTGTTTACATGACATGAAAGTAGAACTGAAACTTTCTAGGGTAACAAAGGGGACTCGTTGGAAGTGAGAATGGAGAAAAGTGGAACAGAAGGAGATACAAGAGGGAATATGTTCAATGTATTACATGATCATATGGAAAGTCCTCATTTAGTAGAATACCATATACAATACATATATACATATATAGTAAAAATGTTAAGTATCTTGCAAATAAAGGCAATGAATCACACAACTTAATGAGAGATAATTCCTGTGTTCTAACACCTTGAAATTCCTTTCAACATTCTTTATACAATATATACAACACTTTATACACAGACACATATACACACCCATATCCAAATATGCACATACACATATGTGCATACATATACACATGCACATATGTGACTACATATATGATTTTTTAACATGGTAGATTTACTTTACAAGTAAGCATAGGCTAAGTTCATTTGTTAGTAGGAGAAAATAACTCCAGATGAAAGATTTCCCATGATACCTTAGAGTCTTCCAGAAAGCATTCATCAGAAACATTTTTCATTGATGATGTAAATATTATAAAATCCTATGAAATTTGTACATTGAAAGAACAGGTTTCTTTTTAAGTATAGGATTTATCAGATAACTTTTGGGATAAAAATATGTGTTCTCAGTGAAACTATCAACATTTTTGTATATATACATAATGGCTCAATGGCAAAAGGAGTGGCAAAAGTCAACCGGCAATAAAATTCATTCAGTAAGTTGCCGAGAAGTCTGAACAGAGAGGCTCTGTGCCTTAAAGACTAAACTTGAGACAGACTGAGCAAAGACTAGAAAGATTTTATAATTAGTGAATATATGTAACTTATCTATTGATAAATGGTGTCTACCAAAATCAATATATAGATTCAGTACAATCTCCATCAAAATTATAGTTCTCCATAGAAACTGAAATGACAATTTCCAGCTACATATTGAAACACACAAACACACACAAAAATAAACCAAAACAGAATAGCTAAAACAGTCCAGAGTAATAATGAAGAACTACTAGAGGCATCAGCCTCCTCAAACTCAAATTCCACTCAAGCACTATCATACTAAAGACAGCATAGTACTGACATAAAAACAGATACATTGGCCAGTGGAATCAAACTGAAGACACAGAAATGAATGATACACCATATACCAAAGGGTATCTGATGTCTTTTAATAAAGAAGTGAGAAATACACACTGAGAAAATAACAGTATCTTAAACAAATGGAGCTGATCAAACTAAGTGGCTGCATGTAGAAGAATGCAAATAGATCCATGTGTTCCCCCCTGCCAAATCTTAACTAAAAATAGAGCAATAATCTCAACATAAAGCCAGATATACTAAATCTGATAGAAGAAAAAGTGGGAGATAATTTTGAACTCACTGGCACAGGAACGGACTTTCTCAACAGAACATTGATAGCAAAGGCACCAAAATCAATGATTAATAAATGGGACCTCATGACACTGAAAATCTTCTGTCTGGAAATGGGCATCATCAATCAGCCAGCTACAGAATATGAAATTATTATTTCCAACTACATATACAATGGAGGGCTAACTTTTAAAATATATAAAAGACTAAAAATTAGAGATTAAGAAAACAAATAACTCAATTTAAAATGGGGTACTTTATAAACAAAATTTTCAAAAGACAAAAACACAAAAAGCTCAGAAACAAATGTTCAGCATCCTCAGTTATCACAAAAATGCAAATCAAAACTACTTTGAGATTTCATCTTATAACAGTGAGGATGGCCAAGATCAATAAAATAAAGGACAGCTCATGCTGGCAAGGATATGGAGTAAGGGGAATTCTCATCCATGCTGCTGTGAGTAAAAAATGTACAGTCACTATGGAAATCAGTGTTTCTGTTCCTCAGGAAGATGAGAATAGATTCACCTCAAGAACCCATTATACTACTCTTGGGCATATACCCTAAGGACTCTATATGTCACTACAGAGACAATTGTTAATGCATGCTCATTGATACTCTATTTATGAGAGCCAGAAATTAGAAACAGCCTAGATATCCATCAGTAGATGAATGCATAAAGAAAATGCAGTACTTTTATATTATGAAATAAGGTAACCCAGAGCAAAAAAGACAAATATGACATGTATTTTCTTGTTTGTGGATGTTAGCTTTTGTACCTTCAACATCCATGCTACTATCTGTATAGTCACAGTGGTTAGGTATACTATAAGGGACTAGAGGGGAGAGAAGGAACTCCTAGGGTATAGAAATAAAATATATAATTATAGAAAGCTAGGGGAAGATGAAAAGTATGGATTAAACAAAGAGGGGGTGGGAAAATGGGGACTATGCAGAGGGACAGTTAACACTGAGAGCCATTTGAGGGGTCACATGAAAACCTACTAGCAAAGAATATATGTTCGCCCAAACTAATATACTAACACACACACACACATATACATATATATACATATACATACACATACACATACACATATACATATGTATTACCAAAGATATTGGTTGCCCTCCACACTCATGGTCAAGCCCTACTGCTGGAGACAGTACCTACATATCCTACTGAACATAAAGAAGTCTGCCTAATGCCTATTTATGGCCTTCACGTGTATTGACTAATGTTTATGGTAATAGAAGTTACTCTACATGCTTCTAGAGGAGAAAGCTAAACCCAACCCTGCCACAAAACCTTTCATCTACAATAGTGGCCTGTCTTCATAATATACAGGTGAAATGTTGGCACAAAAGTTGAGGAAGTGATCGACCATTGTCTGAATGGATTTAACACCCATTTCATGAGTGGAACCAATCTCAGTGCCTTGGGTAGCCAAGAACCAGACACTATATAACCTGTGAACATAAGGGAAAACCAAATACTATTGTTTTACTAAAGGAACATTACAATAAATGATTCCACAAAGATGGTGTCTATCTCAGCCAGCATCAGATAAGCTTCCTCCTGCAGGAGATGGTAATTAATATAGAGACCCACAACTGGACAATGTGTGGAGAATGAGAGACCTTGGAACACTCAATCATAAACGAGATGTTCTCCATCAAATTTCTCCCTTTAGGGCTCAAGGAACAAAGCAGAAGAAGAGAAAGAAAGACTGTTAGAGCCAGTTGGGATAGAAGACTTGAAGGAAATAAAGCCTGATCCCAGTGCTGAGAAGGAAAGTGGACACAAGGCACAATCCCTAAACTAGAAGCCATCTCTAACTGACAACCACTTACAAAGGAAAAGATAGTTGTCTCCAATGGAATCTCACTGAGTACAAAAGCAAACAAGTGAGGCTCCATGCCAAGCAGTAGATGGCCAACACTAAATATACTCAATGATATTTTTGATGATGTTTTTGTCTCATAATGCTTTGTTTAGGCATTTTGTTTATCTATTATGGTTATTGATTTTGGGGGCACCTATTATTTATTTATTGTACTTTGACGTCTTGACCATAGTTTTCCATCTCTCTTCTCCTCCCAGTCCTTCCCCAACCTCCCCTACCAGCCCCTATCCACTCCTCATCCCTTGCTTTTTGGAAAAGGACAGCGCCTCCATGGATATCAATCAGCCTTGGCTTATCAAGTAGCAGTAAGGTTGGACAAATTTTCTAAGCAAGGCAGCCCAATTAGAGGAAGAAGTCCAGAGGCAGGCAACAGAGTCAGAGACAGCCCCTGATCCCAACTCAACTTTGCATTTTTATGAAGTTCATGCATGTGTGTGTGAAGGGGTGTCTTTGTGTGTGTATGTGCTTATTGTGCACGATTTCTTTTTGTTTTGTTTTGTTTTGTTTGTGTTTTGTCTGTTTTATTTTATTCTTGCTTGTTTTATTTTTTATTATTGGCCTATTTTCTGAAGAAAGAAAGGTATAGAGTTGGATGGTTGAGGATATGGGGAGGATATGGGAGGAGATGATTACCAGAATATAATATATTTAAAAGATTCTTTTCAATAATAATTAATTTATTAATTTTAATAACATGGTATCTAGCATTGTAAAATGGAATATCACATGGAAATTAGTCAGGAAAGGCTAGAATTTACTGCAATAATTATCTCCACAATCTCAGTGCCCAGAAATGTAATTACATCTCTCTCACAATGTATATTCATCATGCGTTAGCAAAGGGAATTTTTCATTACCTAGGGATCTAGATAGAGAAGAATTAACCATTTTTCCTATCCAGAGGTCAGCTCAGTGGAGAAAAGAGTAATTTGTAGAACTCCCCAAAATACCATGGCATTCCCTATGGGAGGTATATATGTAGATAGATAGATAGATAGATAGATAGATAGATAGATAGATAGATAGATAGATAGAGATAGAGATTAGATAGAGATAGAGATCACTTTTGTTCAAAGCTTTCTCATCAGAATTGGCCAGACCAGTCCACCCAAAGAAAGTCATGGGAGCTAAATGACACAAATTTATCAAGGACTTGAAATATGGAAGTTAAATGTTTCCTGTCAAAAGCATTAGTGACTAACATAAAATAGGATTGCAATGAAAGAAAGAATACCTATAACCTCAAAATATTAAAAATATATAAAAAGACAAATAGTTACAATGAGCATATATTTGGTATCAATAGAAGTGTAATCTACCCTGAAGCCAGAAATATAAAAATAGTATTTGATTCTGAGAAATAAAGAATCCAAGGAAGAGAGGGATGCAAGTTGTTGTCCCATTGACAATAACTCCCAAAGGAAAAACAGTTCTCTCTATTGTACTCTCACTGAGTATAGGACCACAAGATGCAATTTGCACAAAAGTGGAAGATCTCCTGAATTCTACTGAGGACTGGCAAGTGAATAGGAGGCCATACCATAATTCTATCAGCATACTGCAAAATGTTTATTTACAGGCTGGTCATGCACTGCTCAGGTTTTTGTGGCTGTTGTCTTGATACATTTACTAAGTCTTGAGTAAAACAACAAAAACAACAGAAGTTTCTTTAGGCAATATTTTTATGGAAATTTTATTCTTCTACTTTTTTTATCCTAAAGATACAGCACAGGGCACTGAGTGTGCCAGGTGAACATATACTACTGGACTATATCCCGACCCTCCCCCCACCCTGCCATTTTGGCCAGTATTAAGGAAACAAATCAGAATGTTTTAACTAGCCAAACTCCTTTTGTATCTAAGAGATGGAAGTTGGTCATACCATCTTCCACCAGATTGCATTGGCTGGCACATGGTCATGAAAGGAAGGATATATCTTGCCCAGACACACAGGAAGCATATCATTCCTTCCTACTTAGTACACATTATGAAACAGGATAGTATATGATATTTTTTAAACATCGTTGAAATTTCTGGGGCTGAAACCTCAAACCTTATCCCTGATCTGAAGACCCATTGTCAAGTGAGTCTGGCTTGTTACTTTTTCAGATATCCAGACATTAATTGCTACCTACTGACAGTGCAAGAAGTGTCAATCAATATGTATATCTGAATTTACCTAACTTTTTAATTTTTGCCTAATTTACTCCATTTGGAGAGTATAGAAAAATTCTCTACTAGCCACTATCTTCTAATACCGACACTATGACATCACCAATATATCACTACTTAACTGTGACTATCTGATTCTAATTTTGAAATTACTTAGAGAATTGCCTTGGCCCATTAACTTTATGTTGTCAACTTCATATGATACATAAGTGACTTAAAAATATAATTACGTATCCCACAAAACTTTACAGAAAAGGGCAAAATAAATAAAGCATGATGCAAGCAATGATCAGACATACAATAGGCTCATATAAATTCTGAAGATATGGACCAAAATATACTAGTGTTCTAAGTAGGTAGGCATTGATACAAACAAAAGAAATCTGAAAGTGACCAAGTATGTGAATGTAATATTATAGCCCAAAGGAAATTAGAAGACAGCTAATTTTATAATGAGGTAATATATGGACTAAACCGTATATTTAGCAATGAATATACATATGCATGCATGTATATCATATACATATGCACAGACATAAACACAGACATACATATATATCATATACATGTGTCACGCGCCTATCGTCTTGCCAGCAAGAACGACGTAAGGCAACAGGATTCTTCTGCAGACACTCTTTATTGTACAGCTTTTCTATACCGCTCCTGACGCTGAGAGTTCTGAACCTTCCCCCGGACGGGCCACCAACTGTCGGCGCCTAACTTGACCAACGAGGAAAGATGCGACACGACCAGGTTCTTCTCTGCAGCGCTTTATTCAGGACCTTCCTTTTCTTCTTCTACACGGGGCACCAAGCCTATCTTTTGTCGCCCTTATATAGCCCAGCAGTCCTCGCTTAGGGGCGTGTCGCATTGTGATAGGAGAACTAAGGTGCACCTCATTAGCATGCCAATGCTGAATCATAGCGAAGCCATACTGCACGTGTGTCAAAGTTGTTTACCAATTGCACGTGTGTCAAAGTTGTTTGCACGTGTATCAAAGTTGTTTACCAGGACTAAATATTTCCTGCCAGCACCATCTTGCAACAGCGTTGGATAAAGTGGCTTCACACATACATGCACTTATACACACATATATACACATACATATACATGAAAGAACAATTAGTGAAAAATGATACCATGAATTTGAAGAGAAGCAGAGAGAGGTATATGGGAGTTTGTATGCAGGAAAGGGAATGAAGTAATGTTGCAATTCTATGTTAATCTCAAAAAATAATATGAAAACAATGAGAGTGGTAGGAATTTCAGTTAGGTTTCAGTTCTTATTTTTACACAGTCCCTACTGATATTGCAAAGGGCTTTATAAAGCATGCAAGAGGGAAGACATTAAATTCTGAGGAAAATTCTCATTCCATTAGAACTGAAGAGTACTCATCATCACTCACTTACTGCTTAACATGCTGAATGAGACTAAGGAGATCATTTTGCAAGTCCAACAGAATTTGATTATCTACAGACTAGAGTTCCTGTCTTAAGGAAAGAACTATCCAAATTATTCTTTTGTTCTTAAAGTCCTAGGTAAGGAGAATTGAATTGTATCTGCTCTAAAATGCTACTATGTCCAATTAATGGGAGAAATGGGAAAAGAGTACTTGCCACTTGACTAATCAAAGGTTTTACACACACACACACACACACACACACACAAATACACACACACAAACACACACATATGTATATATAATAAACTTCTTATGTATTAAGAAATTTAATTTTTTCAATTTTACTTTTTAATCTTTTTCCTTACTTTTATTTTTAACAATCCATTCATTGTCCCCTTCCCAGTCTGCCCTCCCACAGATCTTTACTCCATTCCTCCTCCTCCCTGTCTTTAAGAGGATGTCCCATACCAGGCCTCCCCACTCCTGTGTCCTCAATTTTAAGAACTCATTTAATTGTCAAATACAACTGATAATTTAAGTCTACCTAAGCAAAAGAAGAAAGGAGAAGAGGAGGGTAAGGACAGAAGGAAAGAAGGAAGGAAGGCAGAAACAAAAAAACAAAATAAACAAAAGAGAGAGGGAGAGGAGAGAAGGAGAGAAGGAGGAAGGAAAGAAGGAAGGAAGGAAGGAAGGAAGGAAGGAAGGAAGGAAGGAAGGAAGGAAGGAAGAAGATAGAAGAAAAAGAAAGGAAGGAAAGAAGTAATCTGGTTGGATCAAGTCTGAACAAATAAATCTATTGTAATTTTGACAAATATTTTAATTATTTGACCATATTTATTATATTAATGAGTATATTAATTTCACAGGAATGTTAACTTTTTAAAGTGATATTAGCTTAATTTCTGACTGAGCTATTATGGATTTAATATGTAAGAAAAATGCCATTGATTTTTTTATTAGATATATTCTTTATTTACATTTCAAATGATTTTTCCTTTTCTGGCTCCCCACTCCCTGAAAGTCCCCGAAGTCCTCTTCACTCCCCCTGTTCCCCATCTACCCCTTTCCACTTCCCAGTTCTGGTATTCCCCAATACTGATGCACTGAGTGTTTACAGAACCAGGGGCCACTCCAATGTTCTTCTTGGACATCATTTAATATTTGGATTATGACGTGGGTATTCATAGTTTCTAAGCTAATATCCACTTATCAGTGAGTGCATACCATGATTGATCTTTTGAGACTGGGTTACCTCACTAAGTATGATGTTCTCCAGCTCCACCCATTTGTCTAAGAATTTCAAGAATTCATTGTTTCTAATGGCTGAATAGTACTCCATTGTATAAATATACCACAATTTTTGTATCCATTCTTCTGTTGAGGGACACCTGGGTTCTTTCCAGTTTCTGGCTACTACAAATAGGGCTGCTATGAACATAGTTGAGCATGTGTCCTTATTGCATGCCGGAGAATCCTCTAGGTATATGCCAGGAGTGGTATAGCAGGGTCCTCGGGAAGTGTCATACACAGATTTCTGAGGAACCGCCAGACAGATTTCCAAGGTAGTTGCACCATCTTGCAATCCCACCAGCAGTGGAGGAGTGTTTGTCTTTCTCCACTTCTCGCCAACACCTGCTGTCTCCTGATATTTTGACCTTAGCCATTCTGACTGGTGTGAAGTGAAATCTCAGGGTTGTTTTGATTTGCATTTCTCTAATGATTAATGATGTTGAACACTTCTTAAGGTGTTTCTCAGCTCTCCGAAGCTCTTCATGTGAAAAATTATTTGTTAGGTCTGTACCCCACATTTTGATAAGGTTATTTGGTTCTCTGGGTTCTACCTTCTTGAGTTCTTTGTATATATTAGATATTAGCCCTCTGTCGGATTTAGGGTTGGTGAAGATCCTTTCCCAATTTGCTGGTTGAGGTTTTGTTCTTTTGACAGTGTCCTTTGCCTTACAGAAACTTTGTAGTTTTATGAGGTCCCATTTGTCAAGTCTTGATCTTAGAGCATAAGCTATAGGTGTTCTGTTCAGGAACTTTTCCCCTGTGCCCATGTCCTCCAGGGACTTCCCCAGTTTCTTTTCGATTAGTTTCAGTGTGTCAGGTTTTATGTGGAGGTCCTTGATCCACTTGGAGTTGAGCTTAGTACAAGGAGATAAGAATGTATCAATTTGCACTCTTCTTCATGCTGACCTCTAGTTGAACCAGCACCATTTGTTGAAAAGGCTATCTTTTTTCCACTGGATGCTTTCTGCTCCTTTGTCAAAGATCATGTGACCATAGGTGTGTGGGTTCATTTCTGGGTCTTCAATCCTATTCCATTGATCCGCTTGCTTGACATTGTACCAATACCATGCAGTTTCTATCACTATTGCTCTGTAGTAATGTTTGAGGTCTGGGATACTGATTCCCCCAGAAGTTCTTTTACTTTTGAGAATAGTTTTAGCTATCCTGGGTTTTTGTTATTCCATATGAATTTGATAATTGCTCTTTATAGCTCTATGAAGAACTGAGATGGGATTTTGATGGGGATTGCATTGAATCTGTAGATTGCTTTTGGCAAGATGGTCATTTTAACTACATTAATCCTGCCAATCCACGAGCATGGAAGGTTTTTGCATTTTCTGAGGTCTTCTTCAATTTTCTTCTTCAGAGATCTGTAGTTCTTGTTATATAGGTCTTTCACTGGTTTGGTTAGAGTCACCCCAAGATACTTTAAGCTGTTTGTGGCTATTGTGAAGGGTGTCATTTCCCTACTTTCTTTCTCAGTCTGCTTATCCTTTGAGTATAGAAAGGCTACTGATTTGCTTGAGTTGATCTTGTAACCAGCCACTTTGCTGAAGTTGTTTATCAGCTGTAGGAGTTCTCTGGAAGAGTTTATTGGGTCACTTAAGTGTACTATCATATCATCTGCAAATAGTGATGGTTTGACTTCTTCCTTTCCAATTTGTATCCCTTTGACCTCCTTATGTTGTCTAATTGCTCTAGCTAGGACTTCAAGAACTATATTGAAAAGATATGCAGGGGGGGCAGCCTTGTCTAGTCCCTGATTTTAGTGGGATTGCCTCAAGTTCCTCTCCATTTACTTTGATGTTGGCTACTGATTTGCTGTATATTTCTTTTACTATGTTTAGTTATAGGTCTTGAATTCCTGTCCTTTCCAAGACTTTTAGCATGAAAGAATACTGAATTTTGTCAAATGCTTTTTCAGTATCTAATGAAATGATCATGTGTTTTTTTTTCTTTGAGTTTGTTTATATAGTGGATAGCATTGATGGATTTCCATATATTGAACCATCCCTGCATGCCTGGGATGAAGCCTACTTGATCCTGCTGGATGATTGTTTTGATGTGTTCTTGGATTCGGTGGGCAAGAATTTTTTATATATAATAAGTTTTAATTTTATTTTTTGTGTCTTGTTAACATCTATCTTATATTGGAAATTTTGTTTGACATTTTCATCCCTGGCTATAAAGAAATATGATAAAGTGGAGGTCTGGAGAGATAAGAGACAGAAAATACAGTTATTTCCTTATAGTATATTTTTTTCTCTTTTTTTTTTAACTTTTTTTTTATTCGATATATTTTTTTATTTACATTTCAAATGATTTCCCCTTTTCTAGCCCCCCACTCCCCAAAAGTCCCATAAGGCCCCTTCTCTCCCCCTGTCCTCCCACCCAACCCTTCCCACTTCCCCATTCTGGTTTTGCCAAATACTGCTTCACTGAGTCTTTCCAGAACAAGGGGCCACTCCTCCTTTCTTCTTGTACCTCATTTGATGTGTGGATTATGTTTTGGGTATTCCAGTTTTCTAGGTTAGTATCCACTTATTAGTGAGTGCATACCAAGATTCACCTTTTGAGTCTGGGTTACCCCACTTAGTATGATGTTCTCTAGCTCCATCCATTTGCCTAAGAATTTCACGAATTCATTCTTTCTAATGGCTGAATAGTACTCCATTGTGTAGATATACCACATTTTTTGCATCCACTCTTCTGTTGAGGGATACCTGGGTTCTTTCCAGCTTCTGGCAATTATAAATAGGGCTGCTATGAACATAGTAGAGCATGTATCCTTATTACATGGTGGGGAATCCTCTGGGTATATGCCCAGGAGTGGTATAGCAGGATCTTCTGGAAGTAAGGTGCCCACTTTTTGGAGGAACCGCCAGACTGATTTCCAAAGTGGTTGTACCAGTTTGCAACCCCACCAGCAGTGGAGGAGTGCTTCTCTTTCTCCACATCCTCGCCAACACCCACTGTCTCCTGAATTTTTAATCTTAGCCATTCTGACTGGTATAAGGTGAAATCTCAGGGTTGTTTTGATTTGCATTTCCCTAATGACTAATGAAGTTGAGCATTTTTTAAGATGCTTCTCCACCATCCGAAGTTCTTCAGGTGAGAATTCTTTGTTTAACTCTGTACCCCATTTTTTAAAAGGGTTGTTTGGTTTTCTGGAGTCTAACTTCTTGAGTTCTTTATATATATATTGGATATTAGCCCACTATCTGATGTAGGATTGGTGAAGATCTTTTCCCAATTTGTTGGTTGCCGATTTGTCCTTTTGATGGTGTCCTTTGCCTTACAGAAACTTTGTAATTTTATGAGGTCCCATTTGTCAATTCTTGATCTTAGAGCATAAGCTATGGTATTCTGTTCAGAAACTTTCTCCCTGTACCGATGTCCTCAAGGGTCTTCCCCAGTTTCTTTACTATTAGCTTCAGAGTGTCTGGCTTTATGTGGAGGTCCTTGATCCATTTGGATTTGAGCTTAGTACAAGGAGACAAGGATGGACTTGCTGATGTTGGAGAGTTTGGTTCAGATGCTGCCATATTGCCTAGATTTCTGTTAGTAGCGTTCCTGCGTTTGCCCTTTGCCATCTTGTTCTCTGGAGCTAGTTGGTCTTGTCTCTGGCTGGTGTTTCAGCCTCCTGAGAGGCTCTGGGGCTATTTCTGCAACACTGGATGGCAGGGTTTCCCCTGTTGCAGATTGCTGATGTGCTGTCCTCCTCTTGGGTGCCCTTGCAGTCCTAGTGTTCTTTGCCCCAGATTGTGTCTGTGAGCCAGATGGTGCCCGTTTGCTCCTTCAGGGAGTGCTGAGGGTGTATATTGCCAGGACCTTTTCTGTGTGTTGATCACTCTGCTGGGCAGCGGAACTCCCAACCAGGTTGGTGCACACAAGGCTAGCCTAGCTGCTCGGGCCCTGAGTCTAGGCAAAAGCCTGGTTGGTAGGCCAATGTCCAAGCAAAGTTCCCCTCAGCTGTGAGTGTTAATTGTGTCTGTCAGGTGGCCACGATGGCGGCGTGCACGTGCTCCCTAAGAGTGCTGGGAGAGTCTGCTGGGCTAACAACCTCCTGGCCTGGTCGGCACACTGATGACCCACCTAGCAGCCCAGGGCCTGGGGGCAGTCCAGGGCCTGACCGTCTTAGACCCCTGCTATGTTAGGCTCGGGCTATGCCTGTGAGCCGGTTTGGTTTTGCCTGCTAGGACTCTCTGGCTTCCCATAGGCAAATGGTGGGGGCGCGCACCGGCCCAGGCAAACAACCTCCTGGCCAGGTTTGCACACCGGTGGCCCCCCAAACAGCCCAGGGCCTGGTTTCAGGCCAACGCCCATCGGGCTTAGACCCCCGTGATGTTGGTCTTGGGTTATATTTGCATACCTCAGTCTGTTTGATGTCTCTGGCATCTGAGAACCAATATAGAGACCTAGTAACTGACTGGCGGGAGGCAGAGTTCTGATGTGGCTTCTGTGTGGTGAAAGGCACCGTAAATCCTCCGCTGCTTGCAGCCCGGCTGGCCAGCGATGGCCAGTGGTCATGGGCGCAGGGTCTGCCTGGACCCTGTCTGCTCGGTTCTACTGCTGATGGCCCTTCCTCTGGACCAGCCGCTGCTGCTGTTGCTGCTGCCGCCCGGTGGGCAAGAATTTTATTGAGTATTTTTGCATCGATATTCATAAGCGAAATTGACCTGAAATTCTCTTTCTTAGTTGAATCTTTGTGTGGTTTTAGTATCAGTGTAATTGTGGCTTCGTAGATGGAGTTGGGTAGTGTTCCTTCTGTTTCTGATTGGTGGAATAGTTTGAAGAGGTTTTTTTTTTTTTTTTTTTTTTTTTTTTTTTTTTGGTTGGAAGGCTTTCTATGACGCCTTCTATTTCATTAGGGGTTATGGTTCAGTTTAGATGATATATTTGATCCTGATTCAATTTTGGTATTTGGTATCTGTCTAAGAAATTGTCCATTTCCTCCAGAAGTTCTCCAGTTGTGTTGAGTACAGGCTTTTGTAGTAGGATCTGATAATTTTTTGAATTTCCTCAGTTTCTGTTGTTATATCTCCCTTTTCATTTCTAATTTTGTTAATTTAGAAATTAACAAATTTACAGAAATTAACAGAGAATATCTGTCTCTGTGCCCTTTGGTTAGTCTGGCTAAGGGTTTATTTCTCTTGTTGGTTTTTTTCAAAGAACCAGCTCCTGGGATGTTGATTCTTTGTATAGTTCTCTTAGTTTCTACTTGATTGATTTCACCCCTGAGTTTGATGATTTCCTGTCTTCTTCTCCTCCTGGATGAATTAGCTTCTTTTTGTTCCAGGGCTTTCAGTTGTGTCATTAAGCTTCTAGTGTATGCTCTCTCCAGTTTCTTTTTGGAGGCACTCAAAGCTATGAGTTTTCCTCTTAGCACTGCTTTCATTGTGTCCCATAGATTTAGTTATGTTGTGCCTTCACTGTTGTTAAATTCTAAAAAATCTTTGATTTCTATCTTTATTTCTTCCTTAACCAAGGTATCATTTAGTAGAGTATTGTTCAGCTTCCATGTATATGTGGGCTTTCTGTTGATTTTTTTGTTATTAAAGACCACTTTTACTCCATAGTGATCTGATAGAAGGCATGGGATTATTTCGATGTTCTTATATTTATTGAGGTCTGTTTTGGAGAAGGTACCATGAGGTGCTGAGAAAAAGATATATTCTTTTGCTTTGGGATGAAAAGTTATATATATTTAACATATATATATATATATATATATATATATATATGTTAAATCCAATTGGTCCAAAGCTTCAATTAGTTTCACTGTCTCCCTGCTTAGTTTTGTTTTCCTGATAGGTCCATTGAGAAGGGTGAAGTGTTGAAGTCACCTGTGTTAGGTGCAATGTGTGCTTTGAGCTTTAGTAAAGTTTCTTTTATGAATGAGGGTACCCTTGCATGTGAAGCATAGATGTTCAGGATTGAGAGTTCTTCTTGTTGGATTTTTCCTTTGACCAGCAAGAAGTGTCCTTCCATGTCTCTTTTGATGACATTCGGTTGAAAGTCAATTTTATCTGATATTAGAATGGCAACTCCAGCTTGTTTCCTGAGACCATTTGCTTGTAGAATTGTCTTCCAGCCTTTTACTCTAAGGTAGTTTTTGTCTTTGAGACTGAGGTGTATTTCCTGTATGCAGCAAAATGTAGGGTCCTGTTTATGTATCCAGTCTGTTAGTCTATGGTTTTTTATTGGGTAATTGAGTCCATTGATGTAAAGAGATATTTATTCTTGTGTGATTATCTTCTTTTGGGTTTGATGAAAAAAGTTTAATATCCTGCTTTTTCCAAAGTATAGTTTCCCTTGTTGTAATGGTGTTTTCGCCCTATTATCCTTTGTAGGGCTGGGTTTGTAAGAAGATATTGTATAAATTTGGTTTTGTCGTGGAATATCTTGGTTTCTCCATCTATAGTGATTGAGAGTTTCACTGGGTATAGTAGTCTTGGCTGGCATTTGTGTTCTTTTAGAGTCTGCATGAGCTCTGCCCAGGATCTTCTAGCTTTCATGGTCTATGGTGAGAAGTCTGGTGTGATTCTGATAGTCTTCCTTTATATGTTACTTGCCCTTTTTCTCTTACTGCTCTAAGTATTCTTTCTTTGTTTAGTACATTTGGGGTTTTGATTATTATGTGATGGGAGGTATTTCTGCTCTGGTCCAGTCTGTTTGGAGCTCTGTAGGCTTCTTGTATATTCATGGGCATCTCTCTCTTTAGGTTAGGGAAGTTTTCTTCCATAATTTTGTTAAAGATATTTGCTGGCCCTTTAAGTTGTAAATCTTCACTCTCATCGATGCCTATAATCCTTAGGTTTTACTTTTTCATTGTGTCCTGGATTTCCTGGATATTTTGGGTTACAAACTTTTTGCATTTTACATTTTCTTTGACTGTTGAGTCCATGGTTTCTATGGTATCTTCGGCATCTGAGATTCTTCTATCTCTTGTATTCTGTTATTAATATTTGTATCTTTGGTCCCTGCTTTCTTCCCAAGGTTTTCTATCTCCAAAGTTGTCTCCGTTGTGATTTCTTAGTTGTTTCTACTTCTGTTTTTAGATCCTGGATCTTTTTGCTCAGTTCCTTCACTTGTTTGTTTGTGTTTTCCTCTAATTCTTTCAGAGATTTTTGTGTTTCCTCTTTCATGACTTATGCCTGTTGATCAAAGTTCTCCCATATTTATTTAAGTGATTTTCCATTTCCTCCTTTTTGGCTACTAACTTATGACCCATATTCTCCTGAATTTCTTTAAGAGATTTTTGTGTTTCCCTTGTAAGGGTTTCTATCTTTTAATCATTTTTCTCCTGAATTTCTTTAAGAGATTTTTTTTTTATGTCCTTCATGTGTTCCTCTAACAGCATCCTGACCAGTGATTTTAAATCCAACTCTTGTTTTTCTGGTGTGTTGGGGTGTCCAGGATTAGCTGTTGTTGGAGAATTGGGTTCAGATGCTGCCATAATGCCTTGGTTTCTGTTAGTAATGTTCCTACATTTGCCTTTAGCCATCTGGTTCTCACTGGTGTTAGATGGTCTTCTTGTCTCTGGCTGGTGCTTTAATCTCCCATGGACCTTTAAGGTTATTTCCAAGACACTGGATGACTGGGTTTCCTCTGGCACAGATTGCTGATATGCTACCTTCCTCTTTTGTGCCTTTGGAGCCCTGCTGAGTCTTGCCTCAAGCAATGTTATTCTTAGGTTGTTTCAGTGAACTATGTGTTCCCTGACTGCTCTGTCTTGGGTGGAGCAAAGATGGCAGTGGAGAGTCACTCCCTCTGTTTATCCTCACTTAAGACACAGGCCCCATGACAGGCTGCCTGGCAAATGAACCGCCTATGTGCTCAGGTCCTGGGTGCAGGCAGACCCCTGGTGGTTTGCACCCCCAGAGCTCTTAAGCTTGGGATAATACAGTACCTAGTGATGCTTTTCTGCCCAGGCAGAGAGCGAAGATGGCTGCGCGGAGATACTCCCTCTGCTGCTCTCCATGTAGGACCGCCATTGGATTTTAAAACATACATATAACACAAAAAAGAGAAAGCTTCATTAAAAATTTCTGTATAGAGCTCCATTTTGTTGTAGTTTTGGTTTTTGTTTTGAAACATGGTTTCTATGTATAGCCTTAACTGTCCTGGAACTTATGCTATAGACCAGGCTGGCCTTGAACAATCAAAAGATCTGGCTGCTTCTGCCGCCCACATGCTAAGATTAAAGGCATGTGCCACCACAATCCAACCAGTATTGCTCTCTATTTATTTAGTGTTGTTACAATGTGCAAATGGTTTCATGTCCTCATCATATCCCAGCCCTCATGTGTGGTATTAATCAGTGGAGGAATAACTCAACGATGGTGTCTGCCATTGCAACCATAGGGAAAATACAGATTATATGAGGTCACTAGGTTAGAGCCTTCATGATAAAAAGTCCTAGTAACTTTAGAAAAAAATGTGGGGCAAGACACACATGCATAAACATGCCTCCTCATAAACAAACAGAAATTTATTTTTTATAGTGCATACTTATTTAAAACCATAGTCTGTGTACTGTGTTTGGAAATAGAAAGCAGACAGACACATAAGCATCATGATCATTGTTCCTCCTACCAATACTTCAAGCAGGATGTTATTCGTAATGACATTTTGCACATAAAAAAAATATGAGATTAGTAAAGCACAGTAAGTTGCCCAAGAGGTCAAAGGTAGAAAACTCCACATTAGGTTTATATATTAAACTGTAATCCCTGTGGTCTGTCTATTCTGCTCTCCTTCCTTCCCTCATTTTTTATCCATTTTGAACTAGGGAATATGTTTCTAGAGTAATATACTTCCTCTTCCTCTTCTTCACCTCTCCTGCAATCATAAATCCTCTGTTTTCCTTACATTTTTCTCCACCTTCCTTTCATTTGGAAAATTTATTTCCTTTCTTTTCTTTCCAGTTCATGTTAATATTTGACAGAATGGCCAATGGCTAACAAGCCAACCTTTGGCTGAGAACACACTTTATTTAGTTTGGACCTGTTAAACAGCTTCGGTACCAGGAACACCCTGGTCCTACAGAAGAAGTCCAAGAAGAACTACAAGGATAAGTCATGAAAACAGGATAGAAAACACCCTTTGATCTGGGATGATTTCCTGGTGCTCACAGATAAATGTAGCTTGAATAGAAATAAAATTCTAGATACAACAAAGGACTCTACAATGAAAGAAACCCTTTGATCACATTTACAAGCATATAAATACAGCTGCAACTGAGAAGTTTACAGATGTGCTCATATATTCCACCTGTATGCTGTGGGATCATATAACAGGCTAGATATCGTGCCATTCAAACTAATTTACCATGACTTTTCCCATTAAAATAGCACCATTCAAGTCCTGATAATACTGGCCACTGCCATTACAAAATTCTAAATGGATTTTTTTTGTCTACCTGGAGACTGGCTTTAAACTTTTCAAACTGAACCTCTTCCACGTTTTCTCTGTTTTGTTTCATCATTCCACACTCTAAGAAAAGTTGTTCTCTGGAACTCTGGTAAAAGCTGTAGTGGGGGAGGAACCATCTGGTGGCAGATTGTGACTTACTAATTGTGCAAATAATAATCGCTATAAGCTTTTGAACTCCATTCCCATGTGTTTTAAATACACTGATATTAGTTACTTCACTGCAATGAAGAATATTAAACTATTGACTTTTTCTTGAATTTATGGTTAGCTTTTTGTTTTACTTTCATTTTTTGCAATGATAACCCACTAAAAATATGTACTATATTCTCATATACGTGAATACATATTTTTATACATAAAACTTTTGCCCTATAAGTTTTCGATAATTATAATTTTGTGATATTTAAATTTTCTAACCATAATCTTTGATTGCTAGTGAGGCTTAAAGGACCTGACTCTTGAAATCTAATGAGTCTGACAGGAAAGCTGAGAATTAGCATAAAACTACAGAAATGAGTAAATGGCACAATTGATGGTATCTAAAAACTGAAATAATGCATGTGCTCTAACACTTGATTTTTGAGAAAACAACAAAGGGCTTATTACCACTCATGGAAAACAACGGAACTTCTATATATATCTTCAGTAGGTTATAGTTGCAAAAACGGGAATAAAACCAAAGACTAACCCGAATATTCTGTTGAAAATCCTATAAGGACCTGGGTAAGAAACTATTCTTAGAAGAAGTAGTGATTTATAGTATTTCATGATACTATTTTATAGGAAACTCATACATTTTTAGATTTAGCCTTTCTCATTTTGAGTAAGTTTTAAAATGTACATTGTTAATTTCTACACACAAAATGAGAAAGTTTGACTAAGATTTTATTGAAGCAATAATGAGTTTGATAAAACTTCTACATTTCCATATTGAGGATTGTCTTTAGTTGTGTCTTCTTCATTTGATGATGTCTTATTATTCTGAGAACTGAAATGGAATCTTTTATTGTGTCTAAACATTTTTATAGTGAAGACATTGTCTTGTTTTAGTTGTTTTGTTTTATCTTTTCTTTTCTTTCTTCCTTTCTTCCTTTCTTTCTTCTTTCCTTCCTTCCTTTCTTCTTAATCTAGCATTCTGTGTATATAGAGTGACCTTGTGTTTTTTCACAATCTGCCTACCCCAACCTCGAAGCGCTGAGATGACCTGTATGTCTCCCACACCTGACATGGAGCAGACGGAAAAGTTTTATTTCCCCTTTAGGAAACATATTATTAATTATTAACCCTTAAAGGAAAACATATTATTAATTCAGAATTAATCAGTAAGCTTCTTCAATGCTCTTCTGTAAACAACCTGTTTTCAGGTTTGTAAAAAATAGAATATTTGTGCATATTGTAAAGTTAAATATTTATTTTTGTTGTTTCAACTTTAATTATGTCAAGCAAGTTGGTGAGTAAAAAAGATACCAAGAATATTTTCCTGTTTATTTGTTGTTTGTTTTTTTTGTTCTCAGATGGCAGGGCTTCATCATTAATTGAATGTGGATTCTGTGATACTTAACCTTGGCTGCCAACTTAGTGGGATTTGGAATCACAGGAGACTTACCAGTTTCAAAATTGGGTGAAGGTCAAAAGATCTACCCTAAATCCTCTCTCTCTCTCTCTCTCTCTCTCTCTCTCTCTCTCTCTCTCTCTCTCTGTCTCTCCTCTTCTCTCCTCTCTCTTTCTCTCTTTCTCTCTCTCTCTCTTACTCTCTCACTCTCTCTCTCTCTTGCTCACACACACACACACACACACACACACACACACGCATGCATGCACATACACCAACAACTCTTATTCCTTCCCTAAGCAAAACTGTCCTTCTTATTCTTGCTCAGATGAAACTCAGGCCTTCCAACCTCTTTACTATAGTAGCACCACATTCGATGATAGTGTGTCAGTCATAGACTGACAGTAGCATTAATGACAATGCTACTCCTCTGCCTAGAGTGACTGGGATGACTGATCCTCACATGATGAGGAGAGCTAAGGAAATACATAACCAATAATTACCTCCTATCCAAGCCCTGCAGTTAAGGCTACTTCGGATCATCCAGTCCACAGCAGAGATGCTGTCCTAGAGAAATGGTTAGCCTCATCTGCCCTTGTCTATCCACCACTATACCTGTGAGAAACAGTGGACTTGTCCTGATAAACAAGTATCATGCAGCAGGAAGTTACCATCAAAACAAATAAAGACTTCATTGTGTGCCTTATGCTCTGTAAAAAGAGCATTTCCAATTTATTGATCATAGACACACAATATCTGATCTTGAAACTGAGGTGTAACTGACAGAAGACAGTACTGAAAGAAAACATTTTTTTTCTGAGCACACCACTTCAGAGAGAGCAGACAGAATAGCTCCATTCAATATTCCCAGCTTCTGCCCTGAATTTCCTACAACAGCAATGCCTATAGCTGGTGTTATCCCAGTCTTTGCATGAAACTTAAAAGAATTGCTTAGAAGATTTAGGGAAAAAAACAGGAAATATCTTCATGATGAAACTATGGGGAACAATATCTCAATAGGCTCCTAAAAGTGCTAGCAAGCTGCAAAAGAATTGATAAATCAGACAATATTAAAACTGAGGGCTTTTACTCATCAAAAGAACCCTTGGGGAAATAACCAGAAAGCTCTAATTGTGAGAAAACTTTACAATGCATTTTTAATAAATAGCTGGTGTCCGGAATATATAAATAGAAAAAGAATACTTCAAAAACTTGTGAAAATAAGCAAAAATAACAAGCATTTGACAGAACAAAAAAATAGTATTTGGCAATAAAACTATAAAATGGAGCTCAAATTCATTAGTAATCACAAGAATGTAAATTGAGGCCAAAAAGAAATAGCATTATGTTCTGTGGGATTGTCAAATTTTACAAAATTTTAAAATATCAGCATAAATATATAGTCAATTGGGATTCAGATAACGAGACTATAAATTGGCACAGCTATTTTATTAAGATAATTTGGCATTATCTATTAAAGTTTAACATTCATAGACCCTATTTTACATTTTTACACACACACACACACACACACACATACACACACACACATACAAAGGCTTTGAAAAACAAACACAAATCCTTCTAATACCTTAATGATGTTGCATGCTAACAAGCACAAATAGCTCCAGGAAAACATTCCTTCCTTAATGTTCAAATTATGATACCAAAAGTTGGTAGCCAACATGGGAGAACTCTTAGATAGGAAATAATTTTAAACATAACTTTTGAGAAAATTCAGAGCTTATAGAAGGCAAGAAATTTATCCATGTTGTGACAGAGACATTTAATAAAAACATGGCAGTAGTATATAAAATTCTTGATATGAAAAACATAATAGGTGTAATTTAAATTGATAGTATTGAAAATGCGGAGATGGACTGTAATCGGGCGGAGGCTGCGGTGGCGGCAGTGCAGCAGTGGCTGGTCCAGCTGAAGGGCCATCAGCAGTGGAACCAAGGCTACACAGGGTCCAGTTAGGCCCTGCGCCCACGACCACTGACCTTCTCTGGCCAGCTGGGCTGCAAGCAGCTGCGGATTTGCGGTGCCTTTTGCTGCACGGAAGCCACTTCAGAACTCGGCCTCCCGCCAGTCAGGAGAGGCTCACCTCCATCTTGGTTTCAGACTCCAGAGATATCAGACAGACTGAGGTACACAAACATAACCCGAGGCCAACATCGCGGGGGTCTGAGCCCGACAAGCGTTGGCCTGCACCCAGGCCCTGGGCTGTTCGGGGGGCCACTGGGGTCCCAACCCAGCCAGGAGGTTTTTTTGCCCTGGGCGGCACGCGCGCCGCCATTTTGCCTACAGGACCCAGAGTGCTCAGGAGGGCAGAGACGGCTAACAAGCATAGTCTCAGGCTAACAAAGCCGGGTCTGGACCCCAACAGGCCCTGGACTGACCCCAAGAACTGGGCGGCTTGGTGGGCCATCTGTGTGTCAACCCGCCCAGGAGGTTGTTAGCACAACAGACTCTCCCAGCGCTTTAGGGGAACGCGAACGTGCACGCCCACCATCCTGGTCACCTGGAGGACCCTTGACAGTCATAACCCAAGGGGAACTTTGCTCGGACCTTGGCCTCCCAGGCTTCTGCATGGACCCAGGGCCTGGGCGGGCAGGCTAACCCTGTGAGCGCCAGCCCGGTTGGGGGATCAGCTGCCCAGCAGGGTGATCAGCATGTGGGTGAGGTCCTGGAAGCATACACCATCTGTGCTCCCTGGGGGTGCACACGGGCTCCATCTGGTTCACAGACACAATCTGGGGCAAAGCACACTAGAGCTGCAAGGGCACCCAAGAACACATCAGCAGGCCAGCAGGGAGAAGTCAGTGTGCTCCAGTGAATCCAGCGGGCCCCAGCGGGAGCCTTCGGGTGCCTGCTTTGGGATCTGAACGACCAGGGCCACAGCGCTCGGTCTCCAGGAAGTGCGAGAGACAAGGTGTGCACCCAGAGGCAGTCTGGGAGCTCGCTGCACAGCTTGCTCCTGAGGCCCAGAACTTGGGTCCCGGTCCTGAGGCCTCTGGCTGGAGCCCTCAGCTCAACTCTCTCCGCTTCCGGATCCAGATCAGCCTGGGTGGCAACACCCAGGTCCTCTCCAGGTCCTGCAAGAGGCAGGAGGGGCTTCTGGGCGGCCAGCTGGGAGAAGTCGGTGTGCTCCAGTGAATCCAGCAGGCACCAGCGGGAGCCTTCGGGTGTCTGCTTCGGGATCTGAACAGCCTGGGCAACAGCACCCTGTCTCCAGGCAGTGCAGGAGGTAAGCTGTGCACCAGAGGCCACCTGGGAAGGGGCAGCTTGCACTGGTGAGTCCAGCACTGACAAGACCAACTAACACCAGTGAGAACTAGATGGCAAAAGGCAAACGCAGGAATGTCACTAACAGAAATCAAGGCAATATGGCAACATCTGAACCCAATTCTCCTCTACCAGCATGTCCTGGATACCCCATCACACCAGTAAAACAAGATTTGGATTTAAAATCACTGGTCATGATGCTGGTACAGGAACACATGAAGGACATACTTAAAGAAATTCAGGAGAAAATGGATCAAAAGTTAGAAGCCCTTGCAAGGGAAACACAAAAATCATTGAAAGAAATCCAGGAGAATACAAAAGCCAATAATGAGGAAATGCAAAAAACACTTAAAGAAATACAGGAGAACTTTGGTCAACAGGCTGAGGTCATGAAAGAGGAAACACAAAAATCTCTTAAAGAATTACAGGAAAGCACAAACAAGCAAGTGAAGGAGCTAAGCAAAACCATCCAGGATCTAAAATCAGAAGTAGAAACAACTAAGAAAACTCAAAGGGAGACAACTTTGGAGATAGAAAGCCTTGGGAAGAAATCAGGGGACAGAGATGCAAATATCAACAACAGAATACAAGAGATAGAAGAAAGAATCTCAGATGCTGAAGATTCCATAGAAACCATGGACTCAACAGTTAAAGAAAATGCAAAATTCAAAAAGCTTGTAACCCAAAATATCCAGGAAATCCAGGACACAATGAGAAGACCAAACCTAAGGATTATAGGCATAGATGAGAGTGAAGATTTGCAACTTAAAGGGCCACCAAATATCTTCAATAAAATTATGGAAGAAAACTTCCCTAACCCAAAGAGAGAGATGCCCATGAATATAGAAGAAGTCTACAGAAGTCCAAACAGACTGGACCAAAACAGAAATACTTCCCGTCACATAATAATCAAAACACCAAATGTTCTAAACAAAGAAAGAATATTAAAGGCAGTAAGAGAAAAAGGCCAAGTAACATATAAAGGAAGACCTATCAGAATCACAGCAGACTTTTCACCTGAGACTATGAAGGCTAGAAGGTCCTGGGCAGATCTCATGCAGACTCTAAGAGAACACAAATGCCAGCCAAAACTACTATATCCAGCAAAACTCTCAATCACCATAGATGGAGAAACTAAGATATTTCATGACAAAACCAAGTTTACCCAATATCTATCCACAAACCCAGCCCTACAAAGGATAATAGGAGGAAAACACCAATACAAGGAGGGAAACTTCACCCTGGAAAAAGCAAGATAGTAACCTTTCATCAAACCCAAAAGAAGTTAAGCAATCAAATTTAAAAAATAACATCAAAAATGATAGGAAGTAACAATCACTATTCCTTATTATCTCTTAACATCAATGCCCCAATAAAAAGACACAGACTAACTGACTGGATATGTAAACAGGACCCTACATTTTGCTGCTTACAGGAAACACACCTCAGGGTCAAAGACAAACACTACCTTAGATTAAAAGGCTGGAAGACAATTTTACAAGCAAATGGTCTCAGGAAACAAGCTGGAGTAGCCATTTTAATATCAGATAAAATTGACTTTCAAACCAAAGTCATCAAAAGAGACTCTGAGGGTCACTTCTTGCTGGTCAAATACATTTTCAGTATGCATATCTGAAGTTCTGCACTCATTAAAGAAACATTTCTCTTTTTATCTTCCTCTAATTCTGTGCTAGCCACCATTCTGTTTTCTATGAAATTGGTTATTTAAAATAGCTGAACAATAAAATATTGGGATTGTAAAAAAAAAAAAAAATACAATAAGAAGAACTCCCAATCCTGAACATCTATGCTCCAAATGCAAGGGCACCCTCTTTCGTAAAAGAAACTTTATTAAAACTCAAAGCACACATTGCACCTAACACAATAATTGTGGGTGACTTCAACACTGCACTTTCCTCAATGGACCGATCAGGAAAACAGAAACTAAACAGGGACACAATGAAACTAACTGAAGCTTTGGACCAATTAGATTTAACAGATATATATAGAACATTCTATCCTAAAACAAAAGAATATACCTTTTTCTCAGCACCTCATGGTACCTTCTCAAAAATCGACCATATAATTGGTCACAAGACAGACCTCAACAATTATAAGAAGATCGAACTAATCCCATGCCTCCTATCAGATCACTATGGAGTAAAAGTGGTCTTCAATAGCAACAAAAACAACAGAAAACCCACATACACATGGAAACTGAACAATATTCTACTTAATGATACCTTGGTCAAGGAAGAAATAAAGAAAGAAATTAAAGACTTTTTAGAACACAATGAAAATGAAAACACAACATACCCAAATCTATGGGACACAAGGAAAGCAGTGCTAAGAGGAAAAATCATAGCCCTGAGTGCCTCCAAAAAGAAAATGGAGAGAGCACACATTACCAGCTTAATGACACACCTGAAACCCTGGAACAAAAAGAAGCTATTTCACCCAGGAGGAGTAGAAGGCAGGAAATCATCAAACTCAGGGTTGAAATCAATCAAGTAGAAACAAAGAGAACCATACAAAAAATCAACAAAACCAGGAGCTGGTTCTTTGAGAAAATCAACAAGATAGATAAACCCTTAGCCAGACTGAACAAAGGGCACAGAGAAAGTATCCAAATTAACAAACTTAGAAACGAAAAGGGAGATATAACAACGGAAACTGAGGAAATCCAAAAAATCATCAGATCCTACTACAAGAGATTGTACTCAACACAACTGGAGAATCTGGAGGAAATGGACAATTTCCTTGACAGATACCAAATACCAAAATTAAATCAGGACCAACTAGACCATCTAAAGAGTCCCATAATGCCTAAAGAAATAGAAGGAGTCATAGAAAGACTTCCAACCAAAAAAAGCACAGGACCAGATAGTTTCAGTGCAGAATTCTATCAGACCTTCAAAGAAGAGTTAGCACCAATACTCTTCAAACTATTCCACAAAATAGAAACAGAAGGAACACTACCCAATTCCTTCTACGAAGCCACAATTACGCTGATACCAAAGCCACACAAAGATCAAACAAAGAAAGAGAACTTCAGACCAATTTCCCTTATAAACATCGATGCAAAAATACTCAATAAAATTCTTGCCAACCGAATCCAAGAACACATCAAAACGATCATCCACCATGATCAAGTAGGCTTTATCCTGGGAATGCAGGGTTGGTTCAATATACGGAAATCCATCAATGCAATCCACTACATAAACAAACTCAAAGAACAAAAACACATGGTCATTTCATTGGATGCTGAAAAAGCATTTGACAAAATTCAGCATCCTTTCATGCTTAAAGTCTTGGAGAGAACAGGAATTCAAGGCCCATACCTAAACATAGTAAAAGCAATATACAGCAAACCGGTAGCCAGCATCAAACTAAATGGAGAGAAACTTGAAGCAATCCCACTGAAATCAGGGACCAGACAAGGCTGCCCCCTTTCTCCTTATCTTTTCAATATTGTACTTGAGGTACTACCTCGGGCAATTCGACAACATAAGGAGGTCAAAGGGATACAAATCAGAAAGGAAGAAGTCAAACTATCATTATTTGCAGACGACATGATAGTCTACCTAAGTGACCCAAAAAACTCCACTAGAGAGCTCCTACAGCTGATAAACAACTTCAGCAAAGTGGCAGGTTATAAAATCAACTCAAGCAAATCAGTGGCCTTCCTATACTCAAAGGATAAGCAGGCTGAGAAAGAAATTAGGAAAATGACCCCCTTCACAATAGCCACAAACAGTATAAAGTATCTTGGGGTGACTCTTACCAAACATGTGAAAGATCTGTATGACAAGAACTTCAAGACTCTGAAGAAGGAAATGGAAGAAGACCTCAAAAAATGGGAAAACCTCCCATGCTCATGGATCGGTAGAATCAATATAGTTAAAATGGCCATTTTGCCAAAAGCAATATACAGATTCAATGCAATACCCATCAAAATCCCAACTCAATTCTTCACAGAGTTAGAAAGAGCAATTATCAAATTCATCTGGAACAACAAAAAACCCAGGATAGCTAAAACTCTTCTCAGCAACAAAAGAAAGTCTGGGGGAATCAGTATCACTGACCTCAAGCAATACTACAGAGCAATAGTGTTAAAAACTGCATGGTATTGGTACAGTGACAGGCAGGAGGATCAATGGAACAGGATTGAAGATCCAGAAATGAACCCACACACCTATAGCCACTTGATCCTGGACAAAGTGGCTGAAAACATCCAATGGAAAAAAGATAGCCTTTTCAACAAATGGTGCTGGTTCAACTGGAGGTCAGCATGCAGAAGAATGCGAATTGATCCATTCTTGTTTCCTTGTACTAAGCTCAAATCCAAATGGATCAAGGACCTCCACATAAAGCCAGACACTCTGAAGCTAATAGAAAAGAAACTGGGGATGACCCTTGAGGACATCGGTACAGGGAGAAAGTTTCTGAACAGAACACCAATAGCGTATGCTCTAAGAGCAAGAATTGACAAATGGGACCTCATAAAATTACAAAGTTTCTGTAAGGCAAAGGACACCCTATTAAAAAAGGACAACCCTATTAAAAAATGGGGTACAGAGTTAAACAAAGAATTCTCACCTGAAGAACTTCGGATGGCGGAGAAGCACCTTAAAAAATGCTCAACTTCATTAGTTATTAGGGAAATGCCAATCAAAACAACCCTGAGATTTCACCTTACACCAGTCAGAATGGCTAAGATTAAAAATTCAGGAGACAGCAGGTGTTGGAGAGGGTGTGGAGAAAGAGGAACACTCCTCCACTGCTGGTGGGGTTGCAAATTGGTACAACCACTCTGGAAATCAGTCTGGTGGTTCCTCTGAAAACTGGGCACCTCACTTCCAGAAGATCCTGCTATACCACTCCTGGGCATATACCCAGAGGATTCCCCACCATGTAATAAGGATACATGCTCTACTATGTTCATAGCAACCCTATTTATAATTGCCAGATGCTGGAAAGAAACCAGGTATCCCTCAACAGAAGAGTGGATGCAAAAAATGTGGTATATCTACACAATGGAGTACTATTCAGCCATTAGAAACAATGAATTCATGAAATTCTTAGGCAAATGGATGGAGCTAGAGAACATCATACTAAGTGAGGTAACCCAGACTCAAAAGGTGAATCATGGTATGCACTCACTAATAAGTGGATATTAACCTAGAAAACTGGAATACCCAAAACATCATCCACACATCAAATGAGGTACAAGAAGAAAGGAGGAGTGGGGGCGGCAGCGGCGGCAGCAGCGGCAGCAGTGGCTGCTCCAGCTGAAGGGCCATCAGCAGTGGAACCAAGGCGTCACAGGGACCAGTTAGGCCCTGCGCCCACGACCACTGACCTTCGCTGACCAGCCGGACAGCAAGCAGCTGCAGTTGTGCGGCGCCTTTCCTGCACGGAGGCCACTTCAGAACTCGGCCTCCCACCAGTCAGGAGAGGAGGATCCATCTTGGTTCCGTACTCCAGGAATCGGACAGACTGAGGTACACAAACATAATCCGAGGCCAACACCGCGGTGGTCTGAGCCCGACGGGCGTTGGCCTGCACCCAGGCCCTGGGCGGGTCGGGGGGCCATCGGGGTGCCAACCCAACCAGGAGGTTTTTTGCCCAGGCCTGCGAGCGCGCCGCCGCCATTTTGCCTGCAGGACAACAGAGAGCTCAGGCGGGCAGACCTGTAACAGGCATAGCCTAAGGCTAACAAAGCGGGGGTCCAGGCCCCAAAAGGCACAGGACTGACCCCAAGAACTGGGCGGCTTGGTGGGCCATCTGTGAGTCAACCCGCCCAGGTGATTGTTAGCAAAGCAGACTCTCCCGGCGCTTTCTGGGAGCGCGGGCGCACACGCCCACCATCCTAGTCACCTGGCAAACCCAATTAACAGTCAAAGCCGTAGGGGAACTTTGCTCGGGCCTTGGCCTCCCAGGCTTTTGCCTGGACTCAGGGACTGGGCGGCCAGGCTAACCTTGTGTGCGATAGCCCGGTTGGCAGATCGGCTGCCCAGCGGAGTGAGCGGAACTCAGGGGAGGTCACAGTAGCATACACCGTCGGCACTCCCTGGGAGTGCACACAGGCTCCATCTGCTCCACAGACACAATCTGGGGCAAGGCCTCAGGCAGAAGCCCTTAGCTCTACTCTCTCCGCTTCCGGATCCAGATCAGTCTGGGCGGCAGCATTACATCTCCAAGTCCTGCAAGTGGCTAGCTGGGCTTCCGGGCGGCCAGCTGGGAGAAGTCAGTGTGCTCCAGTGAATCCAGTGGGCCCCAGCGGGAGCCTTCGGGTGCCTGCTTTGGGATCTGAACAGCCTGGGCAGCAGCACACTGTCTACAAGCAGTGCAGGAGGTAAGCTGTGCACCAGAGGCCAACTGGGAAGGGGCAGCTTGCACTGGTGAGTCCAGCACTGACAAGATAAACTAACACCAGTGAGATCTAGATGGCAAAAGGCAAACGCAGGAACGCCACTAACAGAAATCAAGGCAATATGGCAACATCTGAACCCAATTCTCCTCTACCAACATGTCCTGGATACCCCATCACACCAGTAAATCAAGATTTGGATTTAAAATCACTGGTCATGATGCTGGTACAGGAACACATGAAGGTCATACATAAAGAAATTCAGGAGACAATGGATCAAAAGGTAGAAGCCCTTGCAAGGGAAACACAAAAATCATTGAAAGAAATCCAGGAGAATACAAAAGCCAACAAGGAGGAAATGCAAAAAACACTTAAAGAAATACAGGAGAACTTTGCTCAACAGGCTGAGGTCATGAAAGACGAAACACAAAAATCTCTTAAAGAAATACAGGAGAACTTTGGTCAACAGGCTGAGCTCATGAAAGAGAAAACACAAAAATCTCTTAAAGAATTACAGGAAAACACAAACATGCAAGTGAAGGAGCTAAGCAAAACCATCCAGGATCTAAAATCAGAAGTAGAAACAACTAAGAAAACTCAAAGGGAGACAACTTTGGAGATAGAAAGCCTTGGGAAGAAATCAGGGGACAGAGATACAAATATCAACAACAGAATACAAGAGATAGAAGAAAGAATCTCAGATGCTGAAGATTCCATAGAAACCATGGACTCAACAGTTAAAGAAAATGCAAAATGCAAAAAGCTTGTAACCCAAAATATCCAGGAAATCCAGGACACAATGAGAAGACCAAACCTAAGGATTATAGGCATAGAGGAGAGTGAAGATTTACAACTTAAAGGGCCAGCAAATATCTTCAATAAAATTATGGAAGAAAACTTCCCTAACCTAAAGAGAGAGATGCCCATGAATATACAAGAAGCCTACAGAACTCCAAACAGACTGGACCAGAACAGAAATACTTCCCGTCACATAATAATCAAAACACCAAATGTTCTAAACAAAGAAAGAATACTAAAGGCAGTAAGAGAAAAAGGCCAAGTAACATATAAAGGAAGACCTATCAGAATCACAGCAGACTTTTCACCTGAGACTATGAAGGCTAGAAGGTCCTGGGCAGATCTCATGCAGACTCTAAGAGAACACAAATGCCAACCAAAACTACTATATCCAGCAAAACTCTCAATCACCATAGATGGAGAAACTAAGATATTTCATGACAAAACCAAGTTTACCCAATATCTATCCACAAACCCGGCCCTAAAAAGGATAATAGGAGGACAACACCAATACAAGGAGGGAAACTTCACCCTGGAAAAAGCAAGATAGTAACCTTTCATCAAACCCAAAAGAAGTTAAGCATTCAAATTTAAAAAATAACGTCAAAAATGATAGGAAGTAACAATCACTATTCCTTAATATCTCTTAACATCAATGGACTTAATGCCCCAATAAAAAGACACAGACTAACTGAATGGATACGTAAACAGGACCCTACATTTTGCTGCTTACAGGAAACACACCTCAGGGTCAAAGACAAACACTACCTTAGAGTAAAAGGCTGGAAGACAATTTTACAAGCAAATGGTCTCAGGAAACAAGCTGGAGTAGCCATTTTAATATCAGATAAAATTGACTTTCAACCCAAAGTCATCAAAAGAGACCCTGAGGGACACTTCTTGCTGGTCAAAGGAAAAATACAAAAAGAAGAACTGACAATCCTGAACATCTATGCCCCAAATGTAAGGGCACCCTCTTTTGTAAAAGAAACTTTATTAAAACTAAAAGCACACATTGCACCTAACACAATAATTGTGGGTGACTTCAACACTGCACTTTCCTCAATGGACCGATCAGGAAAACAGAAACTAAACAGGGACACAATGAAACTAATTGAAGCTTTGGACCAATTAGATTTAACAGATATATATAGAACATTCTATCCTAAAACAAAAGAATATACCTTTTTCTCAGCACCTCATGGTACCTTCTCCAAAATCGACCATATAATTGGTCACAAGACAGACCTCAACAAATATAAGAAGATCGAACTAATCCCATGCCTCCTATCTGATCACTATGGAGTAAAAGTGGTCTTCAATAGCAACAGAAACAACAGAAAGCCCACATACACGTGGAAACTGAACAATACTCTACTCAATGATACCTTGGTCAAGGAAGAAATAAAGAAAGAAATTAAAGACTTTTTAGAACACAATGAAAATGAAAACACAACATACCCAAATCTATGGGACACAATGAAAGCAGTGCTAAGAGGAAAACTCATAGCCCTGAGTGCCTCCAAAAAGAAAATGGAGAGAGCATACATTACCAGCTTAATGACACACCTGAAAGCCCTGGAACAAAAAGAAGCTATTTCGCCCAGGAGGAGTAGAAGGCAGGAAATCATCAAACTCAGGGCCGAAATCAATCAAGTAGAAACAAAGAGAACCATACAAAAAATCAACAATACCAGGAGCTGGTTCTTTGAGAAAATCAACAAGATAGATAAACCCTTAGCCAGAATGACCAAAGGGCACAGAGAAAGTATCCAAATTAACAAACTTAGAAATGAAAAGGGAGATATAACAACGGAAACTGAGGAAATACAAAAAATCATCAGATCCTACTACAAGAGCCTATACTCAACACAACTGGAGAATCTGGAGGAAATGGACAATTTCCTTGACAGATACCAAATACCAAAATTAAATCAGGACCAACTAGACCATCTAAACAGTCCCATAATGCCTAAAGAAATAGAAGGAGTCATAGAAAGTCTTCCAACCAAAAAAAGCACAGGACCAGATGGCTTCAGTGCAGAATTCTACCAGACCTTCAAAGAAGAGTTAACACCAATACTCTTCAAACTATTCCACAAAATAGAAACAGAAGGAACACTACCCAATTCCTTCTACGAAGCCACAATTACGCTGATACCAAAGCCACACAAAGATCCAACAAAGAAAGAGAACTTCAGACCAATTTCCCTTATGAACATCGATGCAAAAATACTCAATAAAATTCTTGCCAACCGAATCCAAGAACACATCAAAACGATCATCCACCATGATCAAGTAGGCTTTATCCCAGGAATGCAGGGTTGGTTCAATATACGGAAATCCATCAATACAATCCACTACATAAACAAACTCAAAGAACAAAACCACATGGTCATTTCATTGGATGCTGAAAAAGCATTTGACAAAATTCAGCATCCCTTCATGCTTAAAGTCTTGGAGAGAACAGGAATTCAAGGCCCATACCTAAACATAGTAAAAGCAATATACAGCAAACCGGTAGCCAGCATCAAACTAAATGGAGAGAAACTTGAAGCAATCCCACTGAAATCAGGGACCAGACAAGGCTGCCCCCTTTCTCCTTATCTTTTCAATATTGTACTTGAGGTACTAGCTCTGGCAATTCGACAACATAAGGAGGTCAAAAGGATACAAATTGGAAAGGAAGAAGTCAAACTATCATTATTTGCAGACGACATGATCGTCTACCTAAGTGACCCAAAGAACTCCACTAGAGAGCTCCTACAGCTGATAAACAACTTCAGCAAAGTGGCAGGTTATAAAGTCAACTCAAGCAAATCAGTGGCCTTCCTATACTCAAAGGATAAGCAGGCTGAGAAAGAAATTAGGGAAATGACCCCCTTCACAATAGCCACAAACAGTATAAAGTATCTTGGGGTGACTCTTACCAAACATGTGAAAGATCTGTATGACAAGAACTTCAAGACTCTGAAGAAGGAAATGGAAGAAGACCTCAAAAAATGGGAAAACCTCCCATGCTCATGGATCGGCAGAATCAATATAGTTAAAATGGCCATTTTGCCTAAAGCACTATACAGATTCAATGCAATACCCATCAAAATCCCAACTCAATTCTTCACAGAGCTAGAAAGAGCAATTATCAAATTCATCTGGAACAACAAAAAACCCAGGATAGCTAAAACTATTCTCAGCAACAAAAGGAAATCTGGGGGAATCAGTATCCCTGACCTCAAGCAATACTACAGAGCAATAGTGTTAAAAACTGCATGGTATTGGTACAGTGACAGACAGGAGGATCAATGGAACAGGATTGAAGATCCAGAAATGAACCCACACACCTATGGCCACTTGATCCTCGACAAAGAGGCTGAAAACATCCTATGGAAAAAAGATAGCCTTTTCAACAAATGGTGCTGGTTCAACTGGAGGTCAGCATGCAGAAGAATGCGAATTGATCCATCCTTGTCTCCTTGTACTAAGCTCAAATCCAAATGGATCAAGGACCTCCACATAAAGCCAGACACTCTGAAGCTAATAGAAAAAAAACTGGGGAAGACCCTTGAGGACATCGGTACAGGGAGAAAGTTTCTGAACAGAACACCAATAGCGTATGCTCTAAGAGCAAGAATTGACAAATGGGACCTCATAAAATTACAAAGTTTCTGTAAGGCAAAGGACACCATCAAGAGGACAAATCGGCAACCAACAAATTGGGAAAAGATCTTCACCAATCCTACATCAGATAGAGGGCTAATATCCAATATATATAAAGAACTCAAGAAGTTAGACTCCAGAAAACCAAACAACCCTATTAAAAAATGGGGTACAGAGTTAAACAAAGAATTCTCACCTGAAGAACTTCGGATGGCGGAGAAGCATCTTAAAAAATGCTCAACTTCATTAGTCATTAGGGAAATGCAAATCAAAACAACCCTAAGATTTCATCTTACACCAGTCAGAATGGCTAAGATTAAAAATTCAGGAGACAGCAGGTGTTGGAGAGGGTGTGGAGAAAGAGGAACACTCCTCCACTGCTGGTGGGGTTGCAAATTGGTACAACCACTCTGGAAATCAGTCTGGCGGTTCCTCCGAAAACTGGGCACCTTACTTCCAGAAGATCCTGCTATACCACTCCTGGGCATATACCCAGAAGACTCCCCACCATGTAATAAGGATACATGTTCTACTATGTTCATAGCAGCCCTATTTGTAATTGCCAGATGCTGGAAAGAACCCAGGTATCCCTCAACAGAAGAGTGGATGCAAAAAATGTGGTATATCTACACAATGGAGTACTATTCAGCCATTAGAAACAATGAATTCATGAAATTCTTAGGCAAATGGATGGAGCTAGAGAATATCATACTAAGTGAGGTAACCCAGACTCAAAAGGTGAATCATGGTATGCACTCACTAATAAGTGGATATTAACCTAGAAAACTGGAATACCCAAAACATAATCCACACATCAAATGAGGTACAAGAAGAAAGGAGGAGTGGCCCCTGGTTCTGGAAAGACTCAGTGAAACAGTATTCAGCAAAACCAGAACGGGGAAGTGGGAAGGGGTGGGTGGGAGGACAGGGGAAGAGAAGGGGGCTTGCGGGACTTTCGGGGAGTGGGGGGGCTAGAAAAGGGGAAATCATTTGAAATGTAAATAAATTATATCGAATAATAAAAAAAAAAAAAAAAAAAAAAAAAAGAAAGGAGGAGTGGCCCCTTGTTCTGGAAAGACTCAGTGAAGCAGTATTCGGCAAAACCAGAACGAGGAAGTGGGAAGGGGTAGGTGGGAGAACAGGGGAAGAGAAGGGGGCTTATGGGACTTTCAGGGAATGGGGGGCTAGAAAAGGGGAAATCGTTTGAAATGTAAATAAAAAATTATATCGAATAAAAAAAAGAGAAAAAAGAAAAAAAGAAAAGAAAATGCGGAGATGGATCAAACAAAAGAAAGGGTTCTAAGAAAGGCTGTTCAAAAGGACAATAGCAGGCAACAGAGTCAGAGACAGCCTCTACTCAATTGTTTGGGGACCCACATGAAGAACAAGCTGAATATCTGCTACAAATGTGTAGGAGGCCTAGCTCCAGTCCCTGCATTCTCTTTAGTTGGTGGTTCAGTCTCTGTGAGGCCCATGGGTCCAGGTAATTTGACTATTATGGTGTCCTTGACCCCTTCGATTCTATTCTCAAAACTTCCACAAGATTCCCTGAGCACCACCTGATATTTAACTGTCAGTCTCTGTATCTGTTTCCACCAGCTGCTCGATGAAGCCTCTTAGCAGACAGTAATGCTAGGCTCTTGTTTACAAGCATAGCAGAGTATCATTAATAGTGTTAGGGACTAGCCATCTTACATGGGATGTGTCTCAAGTTAAGCTAGTCATTGACTATTGGTTCCCTCCACCTCTGCTCCCTGTTTATTGTTGTGCATTTTATAAAAATGGCAATTTTGGGGTAGAAGATTTTATAATTGGGTTGATATCCCCCTGCCTCCACTGGAAGTCCAGTCTGGCTACAGGAGATGATCACTTCAGTCTAATATCCACAACTGTTAGGAATCTCAGCTAGGGTCACTCCCAAACCTTCACTAGAACCTATCCCATTTGAGGTCTCCAGCTATTCCCAAAGACGCCCCACATCAATTGCCATTCTCACTTCTACAATCTGTCCCCACACATGATCCCCATTCGTGTTCCCCTATTTCCCTCCTCTCCCATCCAGTTCCATTCCCCTGTCCACCTCTGATGACAATTTCTTTCCCTGTTTGAGTAAAATTTATGCATGCTCCCTTGGGCCCTCATTACTTACTTTCTTTGAGTCTGTGAATTGTAGCATAGTTATCTTGTACTTTATAGCTAATGTCCACTTATAAGTGAGTATATGTCATGTGTATTTTTCTGGGTGTGTGTTAACTCACTCAGGATGATTATTTTCTAATACCATCCATTTGCTGTAAATTTCATGATGTCTTTCTTTTTAATCGCTAAATTTATAGAAAAATAAACAGAGAATGCTCAACAGAGGGATCTCTAATAGTCAAGAAGCACTTAAAGAAATGTTCAACATTCTTAGTCATGAGGAAAATGTAAATCAAAATGACTCTGAGATTCCATCTTACACACATCAAAATTCCTAAAATCAAAACCTCAAGGGACAGCACGTTCTGACAAAAATGTGGAGCAAGGGAAACACTCCTACATTGCTTATGGGAGTGCAAGATCGTACAATCAATCTGGAAATCAATTTGGTGGTTTCTCAGAAATTTTGGAATAGTTCTACCTAAAGACCCCACTGTACTATTCCTGGGCATATACCCAAAAGATGCTCCATTATATTCTTAGCAGCTTTGTTTGTAATAACTTGAAACTGGAAAATCCTAGATGCCCCTCAACTGAAGAATGGATAAAGAAAATGTGGTACATCTATACAATGGAATACTATTTGGCTATTAAAAATAAGGACAACCTTTCCAATCAAAGCTAGAAAAATCCACACTATAGAACAATGGCTAAGTGGATCTGTCCCAAATATTAACATAAAAGTGGCCCACAGGTTCATGAAAAACTGTTCAACATTAGTAATCAAGGAAATATAAATCAAAACCACAATGAGATACAACTTATCAAAAAGAACAGCTGTGATCAAGATTGACAAGGATAGATACTGACAAGAATGTGTTGACCACACTGTTGGTAGATACATTTGTTCAATCATTACATCAAAACTATGAAAAATTGAACTACCAATCCAACTTTTAAAGAATACTTCCATAGGAATCTAAATTGTTATATCAAAGACTTATCTGAGTCTTAATTCATTGCAACATTATTACAACAGCCAAGAAATCTTTGTTTTTTTAAACAGCCTCATTTCTTATCCATAAACTGATTAATGGGTAGGAAAATATTGTATATATGCAAATAGAATGTTATTCACATGCACACACACACACACACACACTACACACACCACACATACCACACACACGCACACACACACACATACACACACAGGGCAGGGGGTGAGATACAATACCAAAGCCATCTTTAACGATAGCAAAAAAAATCAAAAGACTTTAAAATGATAAACAGAAGAAGTATCAAATGATCCCAGTCATTACTGTAATTTGTGTAACTGATCTTATAGAAATTAAGAGTAGGATAGTGGTTATCAAAAAACTGGAAGAGTAGGGTTTGGGGGAAGGTGTTTATTAATATCTGCTAAGTTATAGCATAGTTGCTGTACTAAAGTTTACAACAATACTCTATAAATTTCAAAAACTAGAAAAAATGGAAAATTTTCATCATTTCCCAGCATAAGGGAATGCCAGGAAAGGGAAGCAGGAGTGGGTGGGTTGGTGAGCAAGGGAACAGGAAGATGGGATAGGGTGTTTTCAGAGGGGAAACTAGGAAAAGGGGTAACATTTGAAATGTAAATAAAGAAAATATCTAATAAAAAAACTAAAAAACAAAAACAAAGATTAAAAGAGAAAAAGAAAAAAAAAGACATGTGCTCATAAATTTCATTAATTCTGCTCAGATTTTGAAACATTTTAATGGGGTTTTTGGTGTATATTTCTAAATTTATGTTTAATAACAGTTGACATGGGCTGGAGAGATGGCTCAGCGGTTAGAAACACTGACTGCTCTTCCAGAGGTCCTGAGTTCAATTCCCAGCAACCACATGGTGGATCACAACCATCAGTAGGGGAATCTAATGATCTCTTCTGGTGTGTCTGAAGACACCCACAGTGTACTCATATAATTAAAACAAAATAAATAAAAAAGAAAAAAAAAACACTGGACACTCACATGCCATTTTGAAAATGGATGCATTAAACTCTTAGTATAGTTAACTGGATCATACTTTAACATCTCTTAAATAAAGACATCTAACAATGAAAAAAAGAAAGAAAATGATAAAGCACTGAAGAGGTATGTTTGGCCTAACTTAAATATGCAATGTATATGTATATAATAACCTATCCTACTACTGTATTGATAAGTAACATTTTTACTTTACAACAGCAATTTTAAAGTTTCAACAAAGAAATACCTCTACTCTATCAAACTTCCCCATTTGCTGTATTTCTACATCAAATGTTGTTATTATTTTTAGTCTCTTAAACCCCTGGACTAGAGTATTACATTTTTCAGGGAATGATTTCATCACCTTTGACACATTCTGAAAAATATAAAGCAATATATGTAGGGATTTATCAAAGCAAAAACTGGAACAGACTCGCAGCTATAACTCTAAGTTATAAAAACAATAACAAATATCACAATATTTAGGAACATGTTCTTAGAAAGGTATGTTCATAAACACTTTATATTTCAGAAACAGGTAACTTATTTTTTTAATTTTATTTATTGACTATCATCTTCATTTACATTTCCAATGGTAAAACCTTTCCCGATTTCTCCCCTCACCAAAGACCCCCAACCCTACCTCCCACCCCCTGCCTCCATGTATATGCCCCTCCACCCGATCCACTCCCACCTCCCCCCGCCTCGATTTCCCTTTGTTGAGTCATCTATTGAGCCTTCACCTGACCAAAGACCACTCCTCCCACTGATGCCCAACAAGGCATTCCTCTGCCACATTTTTTGGCTGGAACCATGTGCACCCCTTGGTTGACGGTTTAGTCCCTGGGAGTCCTGGGGCATCTGGGTGACCGACACCATTGTTCTTCCAATAGAGCTTTAAACCCCTTCAGTTTCTCTGGAAACCATTCGTCCCCATGCCCAGACGAATGGTTGGCAGCTATCATCTGCCTCTGTATTTGTAAGGTTCTGACAGGGCCCCTCTGGAGACTATTATGGCATGCTCCTTTTGGTATCCACTTCTTGTTGTCCATAGTAGTGTCGGGGTTTCTGACGGTTTATAGGATGAATCCCCAGGTAGGGCAGTCTCTGGGTGGCCTTTACTTTAGTCTCTGCTCCACACTTTGTCTCCTTTATTGCTCCTATGAGTATTTTGTTCTCTTTCTAAGAGGAACCAAAGCACCCTCACTTAAGTCCTCCTTCTTCTTGAGCTTCCTGTGCTGGGTGCATTGTAACTTGTTTATTTTGATCTTTTGAGCTAACATCCACTTATCAGTGAATGCATACCATGTGTATTCTTTTGTGATTGGGTCACCTCACTCAGGATGACACTTTCTAGTTCCATCCATTTGCCTAAGAATTTCATGAATTCATTGTTTTTAATAGCTGAATAGTACTCCATTGTGTAGTTATACCACAGTTTCTGTATCCATGCCTCTGTTGAAGGACATCTGGGTTTTTTCCAGCTTCAGGCCATTATAAATAAGGCAGCTATGGACATAGTGGAGCATGTTTCCTTATTACATGTAAAGCACCTTCTGGGTATATGTCCAGGAGTGGTAAAGCTGGGTCCTCAGGTACTATGTCTAATTTTCTGAGGAATCGCCAATCTGATTTCCAGAGTGGTTTTACCAGCTTGCAATCCCACAAACAATAGAGATGTGTTTCTCTTTCCCCACATCCTCACCAGCATCTGCTGTCCCCTGAGTTTTTCATCTTAGCCATTCTGACCAGTGTGAGGTGGAATCTCAGTGTTGTTTTGATTTGCATTTCCCTGATAACTAAGGATGCTGACCATTTCGTTAGGTTCTTTAGAGCCATTCGAGTTTCCTCAGCTGAGAATTCCCTGTTTAGCTCTGTACTCCATTTTAATAGGGTTATTTGACTCTCTGGAGACTAACTTCTTGAGTTCCTTGTATATATTGGATATTAGCCCTCTATCAAATGTAGGATTAGTAAAGATCTTTTCCCAATTTGTTGGTTGCCGTTTTGTCCTATTGACCATGTCATTTGCCTTACAGAAGCTTTGCAGTTTTATGAGGTCCCATTTGCCAATTCTTGTTCTTAGAGCATAAGCCATTGGTGTTCTGTTCAGGAACTTTTCCCCTGTGCCCATCTGTTCAAGATTCTTCCCCACTTTCTCCTCTATAAGCTTCAGTGTGTCTGCTTTTATGTGTAGATCCTTGATCCACTTGGACTTGAGCTTTGTACAAGGAGATCAGTTTGCATTTTTCTGCATGCTGACCTCTGGTTGATCTAGTACCATTTGTAAAAATGCTGTCTTTTTTCCATGGGATGTTTTTTAGCTCCTTTGTCAAATATCAAGTGACTGTATGTGTATGTGTTCTTTTCTGGGTCTTCAATTCTATTCCATTGATCTTCCTGCCTGTCTCCATACCAATACCAAACAGTTTTTAATCACTATTGCTCTAGTAGAGCTTGAGGCCAGAGATGGTGATGCCCCCGGGAGATCTTTTGTTGTGAAGAAGAGTTTTTGCTATTCTTGGTTGTTTGAGAAACAAATAACTTAAAGTAGGGTGTGGTAGCATGTGCCAAAATCCCAGCACTCAGTAGGCAGAGCCAGAAAGATCATGATTTGAAGGCCATCTTGGTCAAGGTTACATAGCAAGATCCTGTCTCAAAACTCACATGTGAACACAAGTAATAACAATTATTCTATGACTGTCTCTTATTCCTTATACCTGAAAAAAAGATGGTCAACAATCAAAACTCACTATTTCAGCATGAAGAGCTTTGTCATTCTCTGCTTAGGAGATAACTCAGCCTTTAAAATAGCATTTATCTGTCCATTCCAAGAACAGTTTAATGTTCTCTGTTAGCTATAACTGTTTAAGAATGAGGCCCCTACCTGCATTTATTTTTAAATATAGTTTTAAAATATTACTTTTAAAAATCTGTTTGGCTACTATTTCTTGACATATTTACCTTCTTACCACTTCCCTAAAAGAACAACCATCATCAGTTTTTAGAATAACACCTCTCAAGTAAAATACATGCAACATAAAGTTTACTAGGTTCACTACTTTCAAGAATACAATTCAATGCTTTTGAGTACATTCCCCAATCTTATGGTATGAATGTGAAATGTTCCTAGCAGGCTCATGTGTTTTGGATATTTGTCCCAGTTGATAGTACCGTCTAGGAGATGTGGAACCTTCATCAGGGTTTTCCCAGGAGAAGGGAGTCACCAGAGGATTGATTTTATGATGATAGCCTGTTTCCCAATTCCTGTTTAGCCCTACTTCCCACCTAACCAATTTCCTGAGATGTAAAATGAATCCCAGCTACACAACCCCATAGTCACAAGCTGTTTTCTATCATGCCTTCCACACAAATGATGGACTTCGTTCTCTCAAGCATGTGCCAGCATCAAACTGCTTCTTTTGGATATTATATCATAACAACCAGAAATGTAACAATTAAAATACTGTCATGCAATAATCACTGTCACAATATTCACAGCTATTCATCTGGCTAAATTGTAATTCTACTTGTTCAAAAACAATGCTCCATCCATTCTCCCCTTCCCCTAGGTAATATATTCTCCTGGATGTCTCCATGAATTTGACTATGACAAAAATGAAATTCCTCACAAAGCTGGAATCATACAGTATGTGTCCTGTCCTTCTATATGTGTTATTTCACTTAACATAATGTCTTTAAGGGTCAGACATTTGTGACAATGTATGTTAGAATTTTTCTTTTAATGGGATATTCATTATAAATTATATAATATGATATATATATAATTTTACCTGTTGTGAATAATGTAGCTATGGCCATGGAGTCATAAGAACCTCTTCAGGACTTAATTTTCAGTGATTTTAAATAATTCTGATTCATACAGAATATTAAATTTAGTAAATTTTCAAAGAATCATTACTACGAGTACATGAAGGTCTCAAATTTGGTTGTTGTTTTTGTTTTGTTTTGTTTTTCTCTTTTCTTTTTGGTTTTGGTTTTGGTTTTGGCTTATTTTTCATTTCCACTCCAGCATCACACTCTATCTATATTATGCCTTTTTACCTTTACCTATCCATTTATCTTTATGTTTATCTTATCTTTAAGGATAAGTCATACTGAGCATCTTTTACTGATCTTACCAAATATTTGTCTCTTTGGAGGAACATATGGGTTAATCTTTTGCCCATTTTCAAAAGAAGCTTTGTTACTGAGTTACATAGGCACTCTCTCTGTATGTCTTTACCAAACATATGGTATCTAAGAACTTTCTGTCATGTTATCTTTTAATTTCATCAAAACTTTCTACATATTAATATTCTCAATATTCATAATGTTTAACAGGTCTGTTTTTTCTCTCATTATGTGAACCAAATCTAGCAACAGTAACATCACTGATACACACTACTGGGCAAGAGGATTTCATGAATAATTCTTGTAAATAGAGTAGCTGGATAACAACATATGCACATTTTCAAGATTAATAATAGATCTAATATTGAAGTAGTCCTCAAATAAATAACTAGCCATGAAAAAATGAAGTTAGAAAAAATTTAAGGAACCATATTAAAGAGGGACTAATTAGACAATACACAAAATCCTATAAATAATCAAAGGGATAAGTCCTACATTTGACTGTATTAAAACTTTTTCCCAAAAAATATTATAAAAATTAAAAAGCAGTCAACAAACCTAGAGACCATAATTATAAGATATTTAAATAAGACACACATATTATCAAAAAATTTTAAAATCCTTAAAATAAAAAGGCCACATTTTCCTTTTTATTTAAAACTTTTTTGTACAATATATTTAATTCTATTTTCTATTCTCCCAGCTCCTCGAAGATTCTACTCACCTCCCTTTTTATCAGTCCTGTTATACCTGGAATACAGTTTCGTTAACTAATCCATCACCTCTGGCTCTTCCCACCTCCATCTCTGCATATATATCCCCAAGACTTTACAAGAGTAGTTTGGTAACAACATCATATTTAGAGCTGAATGTTCAATATAGTCTCTTATTCTCTACACATTCCCCAGTTGTGGGCCTCTGTGAAATTTTTCATTTAATGCAAGAAAAATCTTCTTGAATAAGAATAAAGCAAAAAACTTATCTATGATATAGCAATATGTCATTAGGAATCATTTTATGGCAGTTTCTTTAGTTTTTCTCAATTTTATTAGGTCTTCTAGAATTCTGTACAGTGGATATGAATTAATATATTCACTACCTTCACCACTTCTTTCAGCTCCATCTCTTTGATGCCCACCCAATTTTGTGTCCTCTTTTGTTTTGTAAAATCAAATAAAGTGTTTTAATACAGCAATGATAGAATGTATGACCTATCTAGTTTCGTATTCTTGAAAGACTATGTTTGTTTTTAAAGGCTGGGTTACAAAAGTCAAATAATACCTTGACAAAGTATAGTTCTCTGTGTTAATCACCATCTACTATAACAATAAGATCATCTGATAAGTGTTGAAAGATATATTAATAGACATAATGCTTAATACTCTGTGTGTTATCAGTAAATAAGAGTAGGTTCTCCCCTAAGACCTATGCCTAGGACCCATAGTTTCTTAACTCTAATAATGGTGCTAGGAATGGATTTCAACTCATGGAATTGGCTTTAAATCCAATCAGGAAATGGTTGGCTACGCCCATGATATTTGTACCATTATTGCACCAATGACTATGTTTTACCAACAGAGAATACAAGGTAATGGAATGTGAAGTCCTAAAAGGTTCAACTTTATCATACCATCTGCTTTCAGAGGCCCAGGGATAGTTGTGAAAGAGAGCATAGAAAGATTATAATCACCAGAACTGGTAAATGACTACAAAGAAACAAATGCTTTCTAGACATATATAGGCAGTTTTGCTGTAAATTCGTAGGAGTTTTGACAAATTGCACAAGATATATGCAAGCTCAAGTCTTACAAAAATCCGAACACAAGGAAGGTGTAGTGGCTATTACTGGTTGTCAATTTGACTATATCTGGAATGAACTACAATCCAGAACTGGAATTCTCACCTGTGATCCTAATCTTGAGGCTTGGAGATACAAATTTCTGACCTGGATCTTCACTTGGAGATCTTGAAGCAAGTTGCTATGAACCCCAGAAGATTAAGACAGAGAGATCTCTGAGTTCAAGGTCACCTGGGAAAAGCAAGTCCCAGATCCAGGCATGGTGGCACACACCTTTAAATCTAGAACACCTTCTGCTGGAGACCTACATAAGGACATTGGAAGAAGGAAGTTTCACTCTCACTACTTGCTTGCCTGTGGGACTGAGCAACTGCTAGATCCTTGGATTTCCAGTCACAACTGTTGATGATCATTGTTGGGAGTTGGGCTACAAACTGTAAGTCACCAACAAATTCCCCTACTATATAGAGACTACCCATAGGTTCTGTGACTCTAAAGAACCCTGACTCATACAGAAGGTGTGAGAACACAGTCTTAGCCCAAAGAATGAATTATTGACAATTGATAAGTCTGGGGAAAGGACAGACAGTTTTGTAGGAGGATATCGGCCTTGGTAAGTTGATCATACACAAGTGAGAAGCTACACATCCCAGAATGTGAAATCAGGGCAGATTATATTTGATGTGTTAAAGAAAAAAAAGAGGAGACAAAATTGTGTATATATAAAAGGGAATGGAATTGGAAAGAATAGTTGGGAAAAGCTGAATATATTCATTCACATACATTTGCATAGAATTCTTAAAGACCTTATAAAATGAGAAAAACTAAACATCAAATCAAAGATGAAATCTAAATGTAAAATAAGCAAACAAAGTTTTCAGTCCTACTAGGAGAGTATTCAAATTAATGAATACCAATTTTTTTTGGCCTATCAGATTTGTGATAACAAATACAAAAAAAAAGATAATTTAAACTACTAGGAAGTATAGAGAAAACAGAATTTTTAGGCACAATTATAGAAATATAAATTAATATATGAGCATTGAAAAGTAATTCTTATATTATAAACTTAAAAATATGCATGGATTGTGACCCAAAAACCCTCTGTGTGGAATAAATGTCAATAAAACCCTCATACATAAACACAAGGAATTAGATTCAGTGTTTTCAAGAGGAAAAGTAATAAAACAAATTAAATGTCAAAGTGGAATGAAAATTATTTATTCTACATTCATGAAAGAACTGTACACAGAACGATAAATAAAAATATTGATCCCCTCCTGCCAGTTCTACCTGGGGCACAGCTAGCAGAAGTGAGCTGTACTATGTTGACCTGAGCTTCATCACCTTCCCTCTACAGGAGATCTGCCATCCCCCAGGAACATCCAGGCCAGAGCCCCAGGACCACCCAGGTTATACCCCATTCCACCTCTGCCCTGCCTGCTGAATCCACCTGGTACACAAGTAGAAGTAAGCTGTTCTCTGTCCCCTAAGCTCCATCATCAGACCCATGACTCTGCCTCCCTTCCCGCAGAGCCCTGTGGGACCTCAGAACATCCAGTTCTACCTGCGTTACAGCCAGCAGAGATGAGCAGTATTCTGTTCCTTGGGCTTCAAGTTTCCTCCTGCCTCCTGGAGAGTCCTGTCAGAATCACGAGCATCCCTCCAACACCAAGGACAACAAGATGACCAATGGGCAGCATAAGAACACAAGCAGCAACAGCAAGGGCAATGTGGCACCGCCAGAGCAAAGCTCTCCTAACACAGGAAGGTCTGAATATCCTAACGCAGTGGAAACACACACACACAAAAAAAGATGTCCTTAAATCCTAAAATGTATAAAGATGATAGAGACCTTTAAAGATGGAATGAATAAATCTCTTAAAGAAATACAGGAAAATATAATCAAAGAAATGAATCAAAGAAACAGGAAGAAATGAATAAAACTATTCAAAACCTAAAATTGAAAATAGAAGCAATAAATAAAACACAAACTGAAGGAATTCGGGAGATAAAAAACCTAGAGAACAAAAAATATAGACATGAATATCACCAACAGAAAAAAAAGAAGTGAAAGATAGAATCTCATATATAGAAGATAAAAATTGAAGAAAGTTATATATCAGTCAAATGAAATGTTAAGTCTAAAAAGTTCTGACACAAAAGAATATACCTTTTTCTCAGCACCTCACAGAACCACTTCCAGAATTGACCATATACTTTAAGAATGCCTCAAGTTGGACTTCAACAACAACAAAAAGCAGACAAACTCATGAAAACTTTACAATGCTCTACTCAATGACCACTGGATCAGGGAAAAAATAAAGAAATTGAAGACATTCTAAAATTCAGTGAAAACGAAAACACAGCATGCCCATTGTGTCCATTATGGAACACAATTAAAGCTCAGAGGAAGAGAGCCTTAATAAAGAAATTGGAGAGATCTCCTACTAGCAATTTGAAAGTGTACTTAAAATCTCTAGAACAAAAAGAAGCAAACATACCCATGAGGAGAAGATGGCAGGAAATAATCAAACTCAAGACCGAAATCAGTAAAGAAGAAACAAAGCAAACAATACAAAGAATCAATGAAACCAAGAACTGGTTCTTTGAGAAAATCAACAAGATAGACAAATCCTTAGCAAAGCTAACTAAAAGGCAGAGAGACAATATCCAAATTAACAAAATCAGAAGTGAAAAGGAGAACATAACAACAGACAATGAGGAAATTAAAAAGAATCATTAGGTCTTCAAAAACCCAATCACAAAAGAACCCACATGGTATGCGCTGGCTGATAAGTAGAATTTAGCCCAAAAGCTCAGAATACCCAAGATACAACTCACAGACCACATGAAACTCAAGAAGAAGGAAGACCAAAGTGTGGATACTTTGATCCTTATTAGAAAGTGGATCAAAATACCCATGGCTCACAGTCAACAATAGACTGAGCATAGGGTCCCCAATGGAGCAGTGAGAGAAAGGACCCAAGGAGCTTGAAGAGGTTTGCAGCCCTGCAGGAGGAAAAATAATATGCACCAACCAGTACCCCCAGAGCTCCCAGGGAATAAACCACCAACCAAAGAGTACACATGGAGGGACCCATGGCTCCACCTACATATGTAGCAGACAATGGGCATTTCAGACATAAATGAGAGGAGAGACCATTGGTCCTGTGAAGGCTCAATAGCCCAGAGTAGGGCAATGCCAGTCAGGAAAGGGGAAGGGACTGGTGAGCAGGGGGATGGAGAGGGGATGGGAGTTTTTGGAGAGGTAATGAGAAAGGGGGATACCATTTTAAAAGCAAATAAAGCAAATATCTAATAAAAAAAAAACCTGTACTGCACAAATCTGAAAAATGTAAATGAAATGGAGAATTTTCTTAATTGATTACACTTACCAAAGTTAAACCAAGATGAAGTAAACAATTTAAATAGACCTATAACCACTACAGAAATAGAAGCAGTCATCAATTTTCTCCCAACAAAAAGAAGCCCAGGACTACATGGTTTTAGCACAGAATTCTATCAGACATTCAAAGAAAAGCTAACAGCAATACTCCTCAAACCATTCCACAAAATAGAAATAGAAGAAACATTGACAACAAGACCACAACCATTCTGATACCTATACCATGCAAAGTCCTAACAAATAAATTAAATTTCAGACCAATTTCTCTTATGAACATTGATGCACTCAATAAAATACTTGTAAACCAAATCCAGGAACACACCAAAAACATCATACACCATAATCAAGTAGGCTCCATCTTAGGGATGCAGGAATGGTTCAACATTTGAAAATTCATCAATACCACCTTTGATCGGGCGGCGGCGGCGGCGGCGGCGGTAGCAGTGGCTGCTCCAGCTGAAGGGCCATCAGCGGTGGAACCAAGGCGACACAGGGTCCAGTTAGGCCCTGCGCCCACGACCACTGACCTTCGCTGACCAGCCAGGCGGCAAGCAACTGCGGTTCTGCGGAGCCTTTCGCTGCACGGAAGCCACTTCAGAACTCGGCTTCCCGCCAGTCAGGAGAGGAGCATCCATCTTGATCCCGGGCTCCAGAGATCAGTCAGACTGAGGTACACAAACATAATCCTAGGCCCAACACCGCAGGGGTCTGAGCCAGACGGGCGTTGGCCTGCACCCAGGCCCTGGGCTGTTCGAGTGGCCATCGGGGCGCCAACCCAGCCAGGAGTTTTTTTTTGCCCCGGCCGGCGCACGCGCCGCCATTTTGCCTACAGGAGCCAGAGTGCTCGGGAGGGCAGAGACTGCTAACAAGCGTAGCCTGAGGCTAACAAGACGGGGGTCTAGGCCCCAAAAGGCACAGGACTGACCCCAAGAACTGGGCGGCTTGGTGGGCCATCTGTGTGTCAACCCGCCCAGGAGGTTATTAGCACAACAGACTCTCCCGGTGCTTTCGGGGAGCGCGGACACGCACGCCCGCCATCCGGGTCACCTGGCGGACCCAAATAACAGTCATAGCCCTAGGGGAACTTTGCTCGGACCTTGGCCTCCCAGGCGTTTGCCTGGACTCAGGGCCCGGGCAACAAGGCTAACCTAGTGTGCGCCAGCCCGGTTGGGGAAATCGGCTGCCCAGCGGAGTGAGCGGAGCACAGGGGAGGTCACAGCAACATTCACCTTCGGAGCTCCCTGGGGGTGCACACGGGTTCCACCTGGTCCACAGACACAATCTGGGGCAAGGCCTCAGGCAGAAGCCCCCAGCTCAACTCTCTCCGCTTCAGATCAGCCTGGGTGGCCGCCACATCTCCAGGTCCCTCAAGAGGCTAGTGGGGGCTTCCGGGCGGCCAGCTGGGAGAAGTCGGTGTGCTCCAATAAATCCTGCGGGCCCCAGCGGGAGCCTTCAGGTGCCTGCTGCGGGATCTGAACAGCCTGGACAACAGCACCCTGTCTACAGGCAGTGCAGAGTGTAAGCTGTGCACCAGAGGCCAACGGGGAAGGGGCAGCTTGCACTGGTGAGTCCAGCACTGACAAGACCAAGTAACACCAGTGAGAGCTAGATGGCAAAAGGCAAACGCAGGAACGTCACTAACAGAAATCAAGGCAATATGGCAACATCTGAACCAAATTCTCCTCTACCAGCAAGTCCTGGATACCCCATCACACCAGTAAAACAAAATTTGGATTTAAAATCACTGGTCATGATGCTGGTACAGGAACACATGAAGGACATTCAGGAGAATATGGATCAAAAGTTAGAAGCCCTTGCAAGGGAAACACAAAAATCATTGAAAGAAATCCAGGAGAATACAAAAGCCAACAAGGAGGAAATGCAAAAACCACTTAAAGAAATACAGGAGAACTTTGGCCAACAGGCTGAGGTCATGAAAGACGAAACACAAAAATCTCTTAAAGAAATACAGGAAAACTTTGGTCAACAGGCTGAGGTCATGAAAGAAAAAACACAAAAATCTCTTAAAGAATTACAGGAAAGCACAAACAAGCAAGTGAAGGAGCTAAGCAAAACCATCCAGGATCTAAAAACAGAAGTAGAAACAACTAAGAAAACTCAAAAGGAGACAACGTTGGAGATAGAAAGCCTTGGGAAGAAATCAGGGGACAGAGATGCAAATATCAACAACAGAATACAAGAAATAGAAGAAAGAATCTCAGATGCTGAAGATTCCATAGAAACCATGGACTCAACAGTTAAAGAAAATGCAAAATGCAAAAAGCTTGTAACCCAAAATATCCAGGAAATCCAGGACACAATGAGAAGACCAAACCTAAGGATTATAGGCATAGATGAGAGTGAAGATTTACAACTTAAAGGGCCAGCAAATATCTTCAATAAAATTATGGAAGAAAACTTCCCTAACCTAAAGAGAGAGATGCCCATGAATATACAAGAAGCCTACAGAACTCCAAACAGACTGGACCAGAACAGAAATACTTCCCGTCACATAATAATCAAAACACCAAATGTTCTAAACAAAGAAAGAATATTAAAGGCAGTAAGAGAAAAAGGCCAAGTAACATATAAAGGAAGACCTATCAGAATCACAGCAGACTTTTCACCTGAGACTATGAAGGCTAGAAGGTCCTGGGCAGATCTCATGCAGACTCTAAGAGAACACAAATGCCAACCAAAACTACTATATCCAGCAAAACTCTCAATCACCATAGATGGAGAAACTAAGATATTTCACGACAAAACCAAGTTCACCCAATATCTATCCACAAACCCAGCCCTAAAAAGGATAATAGGAGGACAACACCAATACAAGGAGGGAAACTTCACCCCGAAAAAAGCAAGATAGTAACCTTTCATCAAACCCAAAAGAAGTTAAGCAATCAAATTTAAAAAATAACGTCAAAAATGATAGGAAGTAACAATCACTATTCCTTAATATCTCTTAACATCAATGGACTCAATGCCCCAATAAAAAGACACAGACTAACTGACTGGATATGTAAACAGGACCCTACATTTTGCTGCTTACAGGAAACACACCTCAGGGTCAAAGACAAACACTACCTTAGAGTAAAAGGCTGGAAGACAATTTTACAAGCAAATGGTCTCAGGAAACAAGCTGGAGTAGCCATTTTAATATCAGATAAAATTGACTTTCAACCCAAAGTCATCAAAAGAGACTCTGAGGGACACTTCTTGCTGGTCAAAGGAAAAATACAACAAGAAGAACTCTCAATCCTGAACATCTATGCTCCAAATGCAAGGGCACCCTCTTTCATAAAAGAAACTTTATTAAAACTCAAAGCACACATTGCACCTAACACAATAATTGTGGGTGACTTCAACACTGCACTTTCCTCAATGGACCGATCAGGAAAACAGAAACTAAACAAGGACACAATGAAACTAATTGAAGCTTTGGACCAATTAGATTTAACAGATATATATAGAACATTCTATCCTAAAACAAAAGAATATACCTTTTTTTCAGCACCTCATGGTACCTTCTCCAAAATCGACCATATAATTGGTCACAAGACAGACCTCAACAAATATAAGAAGATAGAACTAATCCCATGCCTCCTATCTGATCACTATGGAATAAAAGTGGTCTTCAATAGCAACAGAAACAACAGAAAACCCACATACACGTGGAAATTGAATAATACTCTACTCAATGACACCTTGGTCAAGGAAGAAATAAAGAAAGAAATTAAAGACTTTTTAGAACACAATGAAAATGAAAACACAACATACCCAAATCTATGGGACAAAATGAAAGCAGTGCTAAGAGGAAAACTCATAGCCCTGAGTGCCTCCAAAAAGAAAATGGAGAGAGCATACATTACCAACTTAATGACACACCTGAAAGCCCTAGAACAAAAAGAAGCTATTTCACCCAGGAGGAGTAGAAGGCAGGAAATCATCAAACTCAGGGCCGAAATCAATCAAGTAGAAACAAAGAGAACCATAGAAAAAATCAACAAAACCAGGAGCTGGTTCTTTGAGAAAATCAACAAGATAGATAAACCCTTAGCCAGACTGACCAAAGGGCACAGAGAAAGTATCCAAATTAACAAACTTAGAAATGAAAACGGAGACATAACAACGGAAACTGAGGAAATCCAAAAAATCATCAGATCCTACTACAAGAGCCTGTACTCAACACAACTGGAGAATCTGGAGGAAATGGACAATTTCCTTGACAGATACCAAATACCAAAATTAAATCAGGACCAACTAGACCATCTAAACAGTCCCATAAAGCCTAAAGAAATAGAAGGAGTCATAGAAAGACTTCCAACCAAAAAAAGCACAGGACCAGATGGTTTCAGTGCAGAATTCTACCAGACCTTCAAAGAAGCGTTAACACCAATACTCTTCAAACTATTCCACAAAATAGAAACAGAAGGAACACTACCCAATTCCTTCTACGAAGCCACAATTACGCTGATACCAAAGCCACACAAAGATCCAACAAAGAAAGAGAACTTCAGACCAATTTCCCTTATGAACATCGATGCAAAAATACTCAATAAAATTCTTGCCAACCGAATCCAAGAACACATCAAAACGATCATCCACCATGATCAAGTAGGCTTTATCCCAGGAATGCAGGGTTGGTTCAATATACGGAAATCCATCAATACAATCCACTACATAAACAAACTCAAAGAACAAAACCACATGGTCATTTCATTGGATGCTGAAAAAGCATTTGACAAAATTCAGCATCCTTTCATGCTTAAAGTCTTGGAGAGAACAGGAATTCAAGGCCCATACCTAAACATAGTAAAAGCAATATACAGCAAACCGGTAGCCAGCATCAAACTAAATGGAGAGAAACTTGAAGCAATCCCACTGAAATCAGGGACCAGACAAGGCTGCCCCCTTTCTCCTTATCTTTTCAATATTGTACTTGAGGTACTAGCTCGGGCAATTCGACAACATAAGAAGGTCAAAGGGATACAAATTGGAAAGGAGGAAGTCAAACTATCATTATTTGCAGACGACATGATCGTCTACCTAAGTGACCCAAAGAACTCCACTAGAGAGCTCCTACAGCTGATAAACAACTTCAGCAAAGTGGCAGGTTACAAAATCAACTCAAGCAAATCAGTGGCCTTCCTATACTCAAAGGATAAGCAGGCTGAGAAAGAAATTAGGGAAATGACCCCCTTCACAATAGCCACAAACAGTATAAAGTATCTTGGGGTGACTCTTACCAAACATGCGAAAGATCTGTATGACAAGAACTTCAAGACTCTGAAGAAGGAAATGGAAGAAGACCTCAAAAAATGGGAAAACCTCCCATGCTCATGGATCGGTAGAATCAATATAGTTAAAATGGCCATTTTGCCTAAAGCACTATACAGATTCAATGCAATACCCATCAAAATCCCAACTCAATTCTTCACAGAGTTAGAAAGAGCAATTATCAAATTCATCTGGAACAACAAAAAACCCAGGATAGCTAAAACTATTCTCAGCAACAAAAGAAAATCTGGGGGAATCAGTATCCCTGACCTCAAGCAATACTACAGAGCAATAGTGTTAAAAACTGCATGGTATTGGTACAGTGACAGGCAGGAGGATCAATGGAACAGGATTGAAGATCCAGAAATGAACCCACACACCTATGGCCACTTGATCCTCGACAAAGAGGCTGAAAACATCCAATGGAAAAAAGATAGCCTTTTCAACAAATGGTGCTGGTTCAACTGGAGGTCAGCATGCAGAAGAATGCGAATTGATCCATCCTTGTCTCCTTGTACTAAGCTCAAATCCAAATGGATCAAGGACCTCCACATAAAGCCAGACACTCTGAAGCTAATAGAAAAGAAATTGGGGAAGACCCTTGAGGACATCGGTACAGGGAGAAAGTTTCTGAACAGAACACCAATAGCGTATGCTCTAAGAGCAAGAATTGACAAATAGGACCTCATAAGGTTACAGAGTTTCTGTAAGGCAAAGGACACCATTAAGAGGACAGATCGGCAACCAACAAATTGGGAAAAGATCTTCACCAATCCTACATCAGATAGAGGGCTAATATCCAATATATATAAAGAACTCAAGAAGTTAGACTCCAGAAAACCGAACAACCCTATTAAAAAATGGGGTACAGAGTTAAACAAAGAATTCTCACCTGAAGAACTTCGGATGGCAGAGAAGCATCTTTAAAAATGCTCAACTTCATTAGTCATTAGGGAAATGCAAATCAAAACAACACTAAGATTTCATCTTACACCAGTCAGAATGGCTAAGATTAAAAATTCAGGAGACAGCAGGTGTTGGAGAGGGTGCGGAGAAAGAGGAACACTCCTCCACTGCTGGTGGGGTTGCAAATTGGTACAACCACTCTGGAAAGCAGTCTGGCTGTTCCTCCGAAAACTGGGCACCTCACTTCCAGAAGATCCTGCTATACCACTCCTGGGCATATACCCAGAGGATTCCCCACCATGTAATAAGGATACATGCTCTACTATGTTCATAGCAGCCCTATTTATAATTGCCAGATGCTGGAAAGAACCCAGGTATCCCTCAACAGAAGAGTGGATACAAAAAATGTGGTATATCTACACAATGGAGTACTATTCAGCCATTAGAAACAATGAATTCATGAAATTCTTAGGCAAATGGATGGAGCTAGAGAACATCATACTAAGTGAGGTAACCCAGACTCAAAAGGTGAATCATGGTATGCACTCACTAATAAGTGGTTATTAACCTAGAAAACTGGAATACCCAAAACATAATCCACACATCAAATGAGATACAAGAAGAAAGCAGGAGTGGTCCCTGGTTCTGGAAAGACTCAGTGAAACAGTATTTGGCAAAACCAGAACGGGGAAATGGGAAGGGGTGGGAGGGAGGACAGGGGAAGAGAAGGGGGCTTACGGGACTTTCGGGGAGTGGGGGGGGGCTAGAAAAGGGGAAATCATTTGAAATGTAAATAAATTATATCGAATAAAAAAAAAAGAAAAAAAAAAGAAAATTCATCAATATAATTTACCATATAAAGAAACTAAAAGGAAAAAAACTACATGATCATCTCTCTAGATGCTGAAAAGCCTTTGACAAAATCCAACACCACTTAAAAATCTTGAAGAGATTAGGGATACAAGGCTCATACCTAAATACAATAAAGATAATATACACCTAGCCCATAACCCACATCAAATTAAGTGGAGAAAAACTTAAAGCAATTCCACTAAAATCAAGGGCAAAACAAGGTTGTATACTCTCTATATACCTTTTCAATAGATTGCTTGAAGTTCTAGCTAAGCCAAAAAGATAACAAAAGGAGATCCAAGGGAAACAAATCAGAAAGAAAGAAGTCAAAGCATCATTATACACAGATGATATGATAGTAAATATAAGTAACTCCCCAAATTCTACCAGAGACCTACTATTCCTGATAAACATCTTCAACAAAGTGACTGGATATGGAATGGCCGCCTCTGGTAGCAAGGCAGGACTCCCAGTGGAGAGTTGAGGACAGCAACCCACCCACAAAATCTTCTACCCAAAATATGACCTGCCTGCAAGAAGTACAGGAACAAATATGGAGCAGAGACTGAGGGAATGGCCAACCAACGACTGCCCCAACTTGAGACCTACTTCATGGGAGAGAGCCAACTCCTGACCACTATTAATGATACTCTGCTATATGTACAGACAACAGCCTGAGAGGTTTCATCCAGCCATTTATGGAAACATGCAGAGAACCACAACCAAACAATTAACAGGGAGATTATTTAACTTTTAACTCAGGGAATCTTGTGGAAGAGTTGGGGGAATGGTCAAGGACATCACAAGAAGACCTACAGAGCCAACTACCCTTGGTCCATGGGGGCTCACAGAAACTGAACCACCAACCAAAGGGTATGAATATACTGGACCTAAGCTCCCTATATGTTCTTCATGTAGGTCTACCAACAATTGGAGTGGGAGCAGTCTCTGACTCAGACTGTTATCTGCCATTGGATCCCCTTCTCCTAGTTGGGTCATCTTGTCTAGCCTAAGAGGAATATGTAGGAAATGGGGATGGTGGGCCTATCTAGAAATAGTTCTTTAGGTGCTGGAGCAGTGGCTCAGCTGGCAAGAACACTGACTACAGATCCTAAGGACCCCAGTTCTAATCCCAGCAATATATATATAAAAAGAATTATATATATATAATAGTTCTTTGGGGCTATTCCAATCTTCAGCAGCAACAGTCCAGTCTAGTAGCAAAACACCTAACATGAATCAGTAGTGGCAGTCCAGTCCACTAGGCAACCACCAAATGCAAATAAGTAGTAGTAGCTTGATCCAGAAGAAACCAGAAGGCTCTGCTGAATAGCAAAAGTCCACAGAAGCAGCCAAAATACCACCAGAAGTCCTTTGGTCCATTTCTTTCTATAAAGTCATGATAAGTGAAGATCAGTGAAGAAAGCGAGGCTAACCAATGCAAGAGTACCATCAGCAAAGACCAGAGTCAGTGAAGGCCAACAATGATCAGCAAAGAGTTTCAAGACAAACCAATACAAGAGCATTGTCCACTAGTTGTTGGGTTATTAGTACTCTTTCCAAACATTACATGCCTTTCAAGCAACCACTCCAGCAAAATGCCACACTCTTTCATCAGAAAACACCACATGTCTGTTCTAAGTAGAACATTCTCTCATAAAACAGTTTCCAGAAAAAATTGCATGACACTATTGAGTCTCCAGTGAAAACAGAATTTTCCACTTCAGTAATACATAACTTCCACTGTTAATAGAACATATTATAAAACAAGTAAAGCAGTTCCTAGTTTTAGAAATTAATCAAAATAGTAAAACAGAAAAACAACTTTTGGAAAAATACTTATTAATACACAAGTATCATTCTGAGTAAGAAAAAAAATCAGTAAAGGTGCCATGGCTACATGAGTTCGTTTGTAGCTACATCACTTCTTGCTGAACCTTCAATACATCTGGGAAAGCTTGTACCTTCAATACATCTGGGAAAAATCAGTTCATCCAAGAATATTCCCAGGAGAGAGAAGCACCAACAACTGCCCTTCATTGACCTGCACAGCATAAATACAGCAAGAGCGCTCTAAGAACCAAGGTGTGGTTTGGGAACCAAAGCATTGTTGTGGCATAAGCAATGTTCCCCGCAGTAGAACAGAGTGAAGCCAGTGTGTACCGTCTCCCTGGGAGGACCCTCCTCCTGCTGGGCACTCGCAAAGGCTCTCTGCAAGGATGTCAGTCACGTGAGACTTTAGACCATGCAGAATACAGGTAAGCTACACAATTTGGGGTTACAGATGCGAGGCCATTAGTGTTAGCTACGACTGTTAATTTTTTTCACATTTAATAAACTAACTGCCTTAAATGTTGTAACCTGTGTCATTTTGAGGCATTGACCTTAGTGTGAATTTATTAGACTTACTGCTGAGAAAAATTTTTTTAGGGAAAAGTCTAAGTCAATAAAAGAATACCAGTTTAAAAAAGAAAAATAAAGAAATAGAAAACGAGGGAACATCCTTGCCTTCAGAATATCAGCATTTCCCACACTCATCTTATTCCTCTTCCCAGTGTCTAAAACAAACAGACTGGAGGATGCATGCTCGGTTCCCCTAACAATATGTCCAATTTCAAATTAGGTGAAGAACTAACTATTCTGCTCAGTAGTTTGAACTCAGTGTTCTTCACCTTCTTTTTCGTGATGAGAAAGATAGCTGGTCTTGCCATGCTCACACTTTTAACTGGCCATGTCATCTGTCTCCTTCTCTGTTCTCCTGGAATCCCTGCAACTACAGTCTTCACCAATTTAACTCCACCTCCTGTTCTTTTGTTGCACCTGCTAGCCAAACCATAAACCCCTCAGGGGGTTTGGGCTCTTTACTTCAGTCTTAGCACGCTAAACATAGTGTTTTCCCATCCGATATCTACTAAAGGCCAATTAACTACTGCAGTCTACAGCACTTGTTATTGTTATTGTTATTATTATTATTTGGTTATTTTATTCATTTACATTTCAAATGTCGTCCCCCTTCTCCGTCTCCCCTCCATAAACACCCTATCCCAACCCTCCATTCCCCCTCCCCTTTGCTTTAAGAGGGTGTTCCCCCATCCTCCCACTCCTGCCTCACCCCTCTAGCATTCCCCTCCACAGGACCAAGGGCCTCCCCTCCCTTTGGTACCAGATAAGGCAGTCCTCTGCTACCCATGTAGCTGAAGCCATGAATCCCTCCATGTGGACTCTTTGGTTGGTGGTTTAGTCCCTGGGAGATCTGGGGTGATCCAATTAGTTGATACTGTTGTTATTCCTATGGGGTTGTAATCCCCTTCAGCTCCTTCAGTCCTTTCCCTAGTCTGCACTTTCACAAGCTTCAAAAATTTGCAAAATGTCTGGGCCATTTAAAGGACTGACCGAGCTGGGAAAGATCTGTGGTACAGGACTTTGAGAGGGCTGTGCTTACTTTCTTTGGTTCCTATTTGTTTGTTACTTTCTAAGGGCTAAGAAGATAAATTCTGTACTGATTCTGCCAAATTCTTAGCCGTCTCTCCATATTTGAGGTCCAGGAAGTTAAATGTGTGCTAATGACCCCACATGAGTATTTCTCTCCTAGGATGCTACTTGTCCTCTATAGCACAGTGGATTTTGCCTCGGTAATTTTTCAGTGTCTGCAGTGGTAATAATAGCAATCTGTCAGCCCCCAAAACTTTCTTACCAAGCATGCAGAATAAAAGACAGGAAATTCATTAAGCTCATTGTAGAAGTTTAATGCTCAATGGTCAGAGTTCAGCTGACCCTCTAGTCCAAACATAACATGGTTTGGACAGAGGTATAAAATATTTCTCTCTCACTTCAATGTAGTCTATGCTCCCTCTGTTTCTCTTCCAATGGACTGCAAACACTTTGTTCGCCAATGTTCTATAAGCTAATAAGAAAAAAATGTTCCATGTATGAAATTGTCAAGCAGGGTATGTATTTAAAATTATGCCTGACAGGCAGTTCTTAAAGCATGTTAATGCTTACAGTGAAATTAGACATTGCTAATTCAAAAACTAATTATACACATGATAGCTTCCACCTTTGCTTGTCATTTAACTACTTCAAAGACTTTCACTTCCTTTACTTAGTGACTGGAAAGATAGAGCACAAAATAAATACATCAATAATAACAGTACATATAGTTTGTGCACAAGAGTTTACACATCATCCTCATCCATAGGCTGTTGAGTATTATAATGTTTTGAACTAAACTATAAAGATTTACTCACCATGCGATCCATAAAACTAAGTTTAAGACACTTGAAAGATTTCTGGAAGTATTAAGCTAGAAAGGGGTAAGCCCAGGGCTTTAACAAATGTGTCTAATTCCTAATCAATTGGTATACATTTTTCTCTGGGAAAGCCCATCTCTTGCTTATGGTAATATTAGTATTATGGGTTGAGTTATACCCTTCCTGAAACTTTCAAGTATTAACCTCCAGTACCTGGGAATGTGACCTTCTTTGGAGTTAGAGTCTTTGCATATGAGTTGACAAACTTAAGTAGTGTTCATGAGGATCACCCTTAAGCAATATCTTTAACAAGTGTTGGTAATCTAGAAACAGAGAGACATTCAGGAGAATGGGATGAAGACACAGGAGGAACCCACCCTGAGGCCAGAAGACATGAGGCTTATCAAAGGTAAGAGAGAATGGAACAATTTCTCATTCACAGTTCTCCTGATGGAAATTAGAGCATTCCAGAGCAGCCTGAGCCCACATTTTAAATATCCTAATACCCAACCTAACTTTCACTAAGTCCCTCTCCCAAACATATTAGACATTACAGCTGGATGGGGTTTTATTTCAAATTATGACATGTGCCAAAACCTCTTGCTGGTGAAGCCTGTTTTCCAGCTGGACATTGTCACTGAAAATCTTAAATCTCTACTGAGCTCACCCTTAGGGGATGTCATTATTTTTAAATAAGATTCATGCAATGGCTACTTTGTGAGGTTTCTTAACAGTACTGCAAAAGATGCATAATTGATTATACTCATATTGATCATAAAAGTATACTACTGTCCCAATTTTACAGAGAGGGCAAAACTCAAAATGGGTGGTAAAGTTCTGTCTCCTGTGCATCTCTGGCTCTACTTTGTTTGACTGTCAGAATGTGCAGGACCTCAGACAAAGGATTGGTTCAAACACTAGCATTACTGCAAGAAAATCAGTAACTCTGGTGACTGGATTTTTTCAAGGCAATTCTTTTAAAAATTAAGAAGCTTTTAAATCTTCCATTTTAAAGTGATTGATTGAATTACTCAGTTGATGATCGTCCATAGAAATTATTTTTATGATCATATTTGTTTGAGTACCATCACTATAACAATCCTTCTTCTATTTCCATCTTTTCAGTTAATACTTTTATGTATGAGCAAAATGCAAATGACCATAAGACTCTTATTGATTCTTATATCACTTAATTATATCATGAGTACATGAATTCATTGGAAACAAAAGAAACCATTCACATTTAGTTAAATAGTTACCCTGGTATAATACTTGATTAAGAGATAAAATGAGGTAACTAGCTCTTGTTTGCTGATGAAATCACTCTGAATAGCTGACATATCACACTAAGAAGTCAACATAAAATTCTTGAACTGAGAGCATTTTCACATTTTTCAGGTAACTTTTAAAATATTCCTCACAGTGAGTAGTGACCTTACTCAACAAGAGAAATATTTGACCAAACATGAACAACTCTTTGATATGTGATAGATCTGATTGTAAAGAAAACCAAATTAGGTCAACAATGTTCATTCTCCCCTGTTAAAGATGAACAGGCACAGGATGTGAAAGAGTTGTTTTCAGGTTGTACTTACCTGCGTTAAAACTGACTGAGATATACTAGTTCAGAGTTATACCATAATTTTCCATCAACCATATCAAAAAAGGAAGCTGGAGACCCCCTAGGTGGTTCAGTGGATAAACGTGCCTGCTGTACACGCCCAAAAGCCTGAATTTGACCTTCAGAACTCACATAAGTTAGGAGAGAACTGACTCCACAAAATTGTCCTCTGATCTCTACCATATAAACTATGAAAGCATGTACTTACACATACAATTTTTAAGTGTGTAATGTAATATACGAATGTAAATGACTAAAATCTTTTGTGCATATGTAAGAATAAACATGATATTTATCCCTTAGAGCCTTACTTATTAGCTTTACTTAATATGGAATTTCAAATACCATTTTCCTGTAAATCTTTCACTTCCTTGGTTAGAGTCATACCAAGGTAGTTTGAATCATTTGTGACTATTGAGAAGGGTGTCATTTCCCTAATTTTTTCCACAGCTTGTTTATCCTTTGTTTAAAGGAAAGCTACTGAATAGGTAGAGTTAATTTTATATCCAGCTACTTTGCTGAAGTTGTTTATCATCTGTAGGAGTTCTCTGGTGGAATTTTTTTGGGGGTCACTTAAGTATCCAATCATCCGCAAATAGTGATATTTTGACTTCTTCCTTTCCAATTTGTATGCCTTTGACCTCCTTTTGTTGTCTAATTGCTCTAGATTGCCCTTCAAGTACTATATTGAATAGATAGGAAGAGAGTGGGCAGCCTTGTCTAGTCCCTGATTTTAGTGGGATTGCTTCAAATTTCTCTCCCTTTAGTTTGATGTTAGCTGCTGGTTTAGTGTAAATTGCTTTTACTATGTTAAGGTATGTGCCTTGAATTCCTGATCTATCCAACACTTTCACCATAAAGGAGTGTTGAATTTTGGCAAATGCTTTCTCAGCATCTGATGCTTTGTTTTGTTTTGTTGACTTTGTTTATATAGTGGATTGCATTGATGGATTTCTGTATATCGAACCATCCTCACATCCCTGGATGAAGCCTACTTGATCATGGTGAATGGTCATTTTGATATGTACTTGGATTCAGTTTGCAAAAATTTTATTGGGTATTTTTGCATTGATATTCATAAAGGAAATTGGTCTGAAGTTCTCTTTCTTTGTTGGGTCTTTGTGTGCTTTAGGTGTAAGCATACCAGTGACTTCATAGAACAGATTGGGTAGTTTTCCTTCTGTTTCTATTTTGTGGAATAGTTTGAAGAGTATTGGTATTAGGTCTTCTTTGAAGGTCTGATAGAATTCTGCACTAAACCCATTTGCACCTTGGATTTTTTTGGTTGGAAGATTTTTAATGACTGCTTATATTTCTTTAGGGGTTAAGGGACTCTTTATATTTATATGATCCTGATTTAACTTTGGTACCTGGAATCTATCTAGAAAATTGTCTATTTCCTCCAGACTTTCCATTTTGCTGAATATAGCCTTTTGCAGGAGGATCTAGTGATTTTTTTTTATATTTCCTCAGTTTCTGTTGTTATGTCTCCCTTTTCATTTCTGATATTGTTAATTTGGATACTGTCTCTGTGCCCTCTGGTTAGTCTGGCTAATGGTTTATCTATCCTGTTGATTTTCTCAAAGGACCAGTTTCTGATTTTTGTATACTTCTTTTTGTTTCTACTTGGTTGATTTCAGCCCTGAGTTTGACAATTTCCTGGATCTACCTCTCTTGGGTGTATTTGCTTGGTTTTTCCCTGAGCTTTCAGATGTGCTGTCAAGCAGCTAGTATATGCTCTCTCCAGTTTCTTTTTGGAGGCACTTAGAGTTTTCCTTTTAACACTGCTTTCGTTGTATCCCATAAGTTTGGGTATGTTGTACCTTCATTATCATTAAATTCTTAAAAGTCTTTAATTTCTTTCTTTATTTCTTCCTTGACCAGGTTATCATTGAGTAGAGCGTTGTTCAGCTTCCATGTGTATGTGGGCTTTCTGTTGTTTTTGTTATTATTGAAGACTAGCCTTAGTCTATAGTGATCTGATAAGATGCATGGGATTATTTCAGTCTTCTTGTATCTGTTGCATTGGTCACCTGTTTTGTGACCAGATATATGGTCAATTTTGGAGAAGGTACCATGAAGTGCTGAGAAGGTATTTTTTTTGTTGTTCAGGATGAAGTGTTCTATAGATATCTATTAAATCCATTTGATTCATAACTTCTGTTAGTTTCACTGTGTCTACATTTAGTTTCTGTTTCCATGATCATTGTGAGAGTGGGGTGCTGAAGCCTCCCACTATTATTGTGGGATGTAATGTATGCTTTGAGCTTTAGTAAAGTTTCTTTTATTAATGTGTGTGTCCTTGCATTTGAAGCATAGATGTTCAGAATTGAAAGATCATCTTGGTTGATTTTTCTTTTGATGAGTATGAAGTGTTCAACCATATCTTTTTTGATAACTTTTGGTTGATATTTTATTTGATATTAGAATGGCTACTCCAGCTTGTTTCTTGGGAACATTTGCTTGGAAAATTGTTTTCCAGCCTTTTACTCTGAGGTAGTTTTGATCTTTGTCACTGAGGTATAATTAATTCCTGTATGCAGCAAAACCCTGGGTCCTGTTTACATATCCAGTCTCTTAGTCTATGTCTTTTTATTGAGGAATTTAGTCCATTGATGTTAAGAAATATTAAAAAATAGTGATTGTTGCTTCCAGTCATTTTTTTTTTTTTTTGGTTAGAGGTGGAATTATGTTTGTGTGGCTATCTTCTTTTCAGGTTATTTAAACAAGATTACTTTCTAGGGTGTAGTTTCTCTCCTTGTTTGGAGTTTTCCATTAATATCTTTTGTTGGGCTGGATTTGTGGAAAGATATTGTGCAAATTTGATTTTGTCATGAAATATCTTGATTTCTTGATCTATGGTAATTGAGAGTTTTTCTGGGTATTGTAACCTGGGCTGACATTTGTGTTCTCTTAACATCTATATGACATCTGCCCAGGATCTTTTGGGTTTTAGAGTCTTTACTGAGAAGTCTGGTACAATTCTGATAGGTCTGCCTTTATATGTTACTTGACTGTTTTCCCTTACTGCTTTAAATATTCTTTCTTTGTTTTATACATTTGATGTTTTGACTATTATGTGACAGGAGTAATTTCTGTTCTGGTTCAGTCTATTTGGACTTCTGTAGCCTACTTGTATGTTCATAGGCATCTTTTTCTTTAGGTTAGTGAAGTTTTCTTCTATAATTTTGGTGAAGATATTTACTTGTTCTTTAAGTTGGGAATCTTTACTATCTTCTATACCTATTTTCTTTAGGTTTGTTCTTCTCATTGTGTCCTGGATTTCCTGGATGTTTTGGGTCCAAGCTTTTGCATTTTGTATTTTCTTTGACTGATGTGTCAATGTTTTCTATGGTGTCTTCTGCACTTGAGATTCTCTCTTCTATCTCTGGTATTCTGTTGTTGATGGTTTGCATCTATGACTCCTGATCTCTTTCCTAGGTTTTCTATCTCCAGGATTGTCTCCCTTTGTGATTTCTTTATTGTTTCTATTTCCATTTTTAGATCCTGTTTGGTTGTGTTTTCCTGTAATTCTTTAAGGGATTTTTGTGTTTCCTCTTTAAGGTCTTCTAGCTGTTTACCTGTGTTCTCCTGTATTTCTTTAAAGGAGTTATTTATGGCCTTCCAGTCCTCTATCATCATGATGAGATGTGTTTTGAATCCGAATCTTGATTTTCTGGTGTGTTAGGGTATTCAGGACTTGCTATGGTGGGACTCCTGGGTTCTGATGATGCCAGGTAGCCTTGGTTTCTGTTGCTTAGGTTCTTACGCTTGTCCCTCACCATTTGGTTCTCTCTGATGTTCTTTGGTCTTGCTGTCTCTAACTGGAGCTTGTTCCTCCTGTAAGCCTATGAGCCTGTGTTCCTAGGTGTGTCAGGACTCCTGGGAGACCAGTTCTCTCTGGGCAGGATTTGGATATAGAGATATTTGCCACAGGATCAGCTCTAAGGCACTGTTTGAAACCTGAAGGATCCTGTCCCCAGGCTTTTCTCTGGTTTCTGTGCCCTGTAGGCTCCTGGGAGGTCCCTCTTTGTCCAGTAAAATTGGAGCAAAAGTGGTAGTCTCACCTGTGAACTTAGGAGTGACAGCACTCCTGTGAGACCAGCTCTCCTGGTGAGGTTTAGGGGATTAAAAGCTGTGCCACAGCCTTAGCTCCAGGGTACAGATGGATACTGAAAATATCCTGTCCCCTGTCAAGCTTTCTTTATACATTTATATATCAATGGCTCTATTTCATTTAGTTTACCATCTCTGGCTATTGCAGTGATTCAGCAATTAAAACTACTTGCCATCAAAACCTAATGACCTATGAAATAACTGACTCCCAAAAGATGCACACAAAGTGTGTATAAATACATATATGTATATATATATATATAAATATGTATATATATATATGTATATATATGTGTGTGTGTGTGTGTGTGTGTGTGTGTGTGTGTGTGTGTGTATGTGTGTGTGTGTGTGTGTGTACTAAGGAGATATAGTTCAGTGGTAGATCACTTGCCCAATATGTACAAGACCTTTGATTCAGTTCATATATATACATGTGTGTGTGTGTTTGTGTGTGTATGTGTGTGTGTGTGTGTGATGACAAGATGATTAAGCGGGTAAAAGTATTCGTCATGCAATCCTAGTATGCTTGACTCCCAGATCACATGGTTGGAATAAAAGAACTGACATTCAAAACTGGTCCTTTGGCCTACACACACACACACACACACACACACACACAGAGAGAGAGAGAGAGAGAGAGAGAGAGAGAGAGAGAGAGAGAGGGAGAGAGAATTTTCAACTTAAAATTTTCAATAATCAGTCAAATTACAAGTAGCTATAAAAATGAAATTTTGTATGACATGGTATTGAACCCACCTTGCATTTAGTTTGTTGAAAAGTCAAAGAAAGATCAAGACTTATTTTTAATGATAATGAAAAAACATATCATATTAATCTTGTAACCAGTGATTGCAGTATCATCATTGGAGCAATCTACACTGCTGGCAAAGGGACATGGAAAAATGAAAGTATGTATATTTCTGTTTTGATAAAGTATTGCAGATGGTCTTAAATAGCCCTAGCAGATGGAGACATGAAGTCATGTTTGTAATCACATTTGTCTCCACAGGCCTATCATAACTACCCACTGTGATAAGCTTAACTGGGATGGGAGCCTACAGGATACCTTAGCCAACACCCATACCAATAAACTAAGTGCAAGAATAGAGAGATTTCTCAGACTATGCTAATAGTAGGGAAGTGGTTAAAGATTCCTTGAAAAAGAAAGGTAACAGTAGGCTCAGACCTGAGGTGCTAACCAACGATCCATTTTGCCATTCACTGAACTTAGCTTGCAAGGGCTACCAGAATATGGAGAAAGAAGGTCAACCAGGGTGGGGACTTCTCAATGAGGAGCTTTTGTGAGTTAAAACCCATGTAACTCACTTTCAGTCACTCATTCTCCTATATAGAATCCAAATAAACTCATTAGTTCTCCAAGCTGCATTTTGTCTATATGCAGTGGATCTGCAGAGAATAAAGTCTCTTTAAGTCCCTCCAGGAAGCATCTTTCATTAATATACATTTATTAAGAACCTACCACATATCAGGAGCTAGATCTATAAAGATAAAATTGTGTTGTTTATCCCTAAGTATATGTGAAAAAATTATCACAATGTCACCTTCAAAATTTATAAGTAAAGGAATATTTAATGAAATAAATTGTTGACAGAAAGATATAAATAATATTACAAAATATGTGACGTTGGCAATGTCATGGAATTCATCAGACACAAATCCAGGGAAAGAGACCAAGGCTGTTAACATCACTTCCAGTGCAAAATAACCACATCATACCAGTGGGTTATTTATTAGACCATTATTCTTTTCTTAATGATTTGGAATATGTAGAAACAAAAAATACATATAGTGAGCTCTTTACTGATTGTTTTTTATTTTTGTTAATGAGAAAGATTCTCACTATGTAACCTAGGCTAGGCTTAAATTTTCAATTTTCTGACCTCAACTTCTAAAATATTGGAATAACAGAAATACACTACCATGACTGCCTGTGCTTAGTTCTTTTTATGCATATTGAGAACCCTCAGAAAACTCTAAAATACGTGGGTTTTTTTGTGTACACCTGCTATAATTGTGTAAGTCATACCACAAATGTGAATACAGAGAAAGCACTCTGAATTCACTTAAACTCCTCTTTCACTGAGAAATTTTTAAAAACTTGCAAGAGTTTAAGCCTTCCATTATTTGGCTTTAATGTTCTTATACTTTCAGATATATTTAACCTGATTTGAATTACTGTAGTTTCTTTTTCTGAAAATATACACCAAGTTTTTAAATATCTACAGTAAAATTGAGAGTGCAATATACAAAGGTCTTGTTATAAAGACAGAAGACAGTGTCTTCACTTAGACATTAGCTGCTGTTTAACAGCAACCCTTGGGAATAGGAACAAAAATAGTCTCTGTCATAGTTTTTGTTTCATTTACCAAGTATTGCTCCTTTGCCGGGAGCCATCCTCAGAATTCAGTGCCAAGAACTCTCCATACCAGGAGCCATCCCCACCTGGCTCTCAATGCCAGGAGACTTCGATACCAGGAGTCATTCTCACTTAGATCTCCATGCCAGGAACTGTTCCTACATAAATCTCAAAACCCCCTCCCTTTGAAATTCATCTGTAGATGCCAAGAACTGTTCCTACATAAATCTCAAAACCCCTCCCTTTGAAGTCCATCTGTAGGTACATTACTATAGCAACCCCTTTCCACTTCACCGCTTCATGACCCCCCTTTTATCATGCCAACATTCCAATAGCAATAACTAGCTTTACCAGAAATTATGAGAAACTGTTTCTTAGAAATGATGCCAACCCCCTGAGATTGTTCCCCCCTTTACCCCTCCCAAACCTTGTATGCTTCCCTTTATATTGACTTGTCTGGAAAATAAAGTTTGACAGCTTGATCAGAACTAGACAGGCTGTCCGGCCTCTCTCTCTTGTGTCTTGTCGCCCCATCGCCTTTCCTCTAGGTGGCTTAAAGGAACCCTGTTGACTGTCCTGCGGGTCGGGACACTTTGGCGCCCAACAGTGTGGTACCTGTGGAGCGATCTAGAGAAAGGAGGTCGTGGATCAAGGAGGAGGGCCCTCCGCGTTCGGCTCCCCGAGAGGAGCAGCTCCCTGAGAGAACTGGATTTGGTCGAAGCACGGTTGACCCGCCGGCGCGCTCGGCCAGGGGAAAATCTCCACGACAACTTCGTCTCAGAAGGTGAGACCCCATGGGGCAAGCTTTTACTTAACAATCCCTGCTCATTTCAGGGATTCAGGAATCTCGCAAGACACGGGGCTGGGTTAAGAAAAGGAGATCGGACAAATTGTCCCTGGTTCCCAGAGAAAGGAACCATAGGTAAGAAAACATGGGCTAGAGTACGAGATTACTATGCAACTTTTGGTCAAGAAAAGGAAAAAAAAAAGTTCCGGTTACTGTCTTTAACTACTGGTCTCTGATTAATGACATTATTCAGAATTCTTCCTGTTTCCAAGATCTAGTTCTCTGAAAAAGCGCTCGTCCGGACACTGTCTCTGTGCTCTCTTATCCCTCCCGCCTTTGATAGACATGGAGGAGGGACATTTAAAACGGTTTCTGTGTATGTCTGTTCTTTTCCCTAATTTCTCAAAAAGACCAAAGTCTATCCTTCTCTACAAACTCTGAAATCTAGTCATAGTCCAGGTGCTGACACTCTATCTCCCGAGGAGGAAGCCAACTTAGAAGAGAAGCTGCCAGCAGGAGAGCCACTGAAAAAATTTCTTCTCTCCACCAAGTGATAGCCACAGGGGCAAGTAGTCCTCTTAAAGGAGCTACAAGACTCAGAGGGACAAACCTAACTTCAAGACTTATTTCAAAGACAAATAGCTAGAAAAAGCCAGAGCCAAAACAAGCCCCTTGACTTTAAAATTTTAGAAAAATTAAGGTCCGCAGTCACAGCCTATGGGTGGACTGCTCCCTTCACTTTGGCACGGAGGACTGGCTCACACCTGAGGAATTTATCCAGCTTGCCTGAGCTGAGTTCTCTGGGGGAAAATTTATTCTTTGGAAGTCAGAAGCAGCTAAGACGGCCAGAGAAATCGAAAGTAAAAACTACTCACGGGACAGAATGTAAGTCCTAGACTGTAAAGAAATTCCTGGGCTCTCCTCCCCTCCTACCTCTTTCTACATGGTCATGGCCAGTCTGTACTTATCTACACACTCTCTCTGCCTTTCTCTGTCTCCACTACCCCATTAATTCTCATCCTCCATCCTGAATAACTTTATTCTATACCGTGTCTGTGTTCGCCTAGGCACCCCCTTCCCTACCCCACCATATATCACATTCTTTAAACCTTTCTCTTTTTATGAACCCAATAGGGGTTAAAAAAAAAAAACAGGGCACTACGGAGTAACTATCAGTGGTTGCCACCGTGTTTCCCCTCCCTTCTCTGGCAGAATTCCCAGAAGAAAAAGAAGATAAGGAGTTAACTCTTAAACAAGAGAAAAAGCAGGTTTCAGAAAAGCAGTTTTTCCATGTGCAGGACATGGTATCAAAAAAAATTGGTTAAAAACTATTTCAAAACTCTCCTGGAAAAAAAAAAAAAAGGGAGACGTCCTATTTCCTCTCTGAATCCTACTGGAGATATCCTTAGTTCTGGTTAAGATATTTGGATCTCTTTGGGACATCAAGTTCCATCTCTGTCTGTTGTCTGTCTTTGGTGCACCAAAACCTGTGCATATGTGTGTCAATTTGTTTGTCTATTGTTTTGATTGGCTGAATGATTGTTGTGTTTATGTTATATGTTGAAAAGAAAAAAAAATGGTAAAAAAAAAAAAGCGTTATCTACTGGTAGTCTTGCTGGTCTGCAATTTACACAGAGGAAGATGATTAAAGGTGCCTCACATTCTTAACTACAAGTTAAACACAGCTGGAGAAAAAGCTACTTCTTAAGGGGCCAGCAGCCTCAACCTCAATGGTTAATTCTCCTAGACAACTTTCTACCATGGTGATGACTGGGTTCAAAGTGCTTTATTCACCTGAAATCACAGCTGGAAAAAAAATATTTGGTTTAAATTAATGAGATTTGTGTAATTGCTTCATCTTTATTTCTAATTGGTCTTAAAGGTATAAATGTTTTACATGCCTTGACTATAGAGTATTGGCTCAAAAGTTATTGGACATGATTTAAAAAATAATGATGGTAACAAAAGGTAAGTTTAAAACTGATAATTTAGGGTTAAAACTATTTTAAGCAACACGTGGCATGACACAATCCAAGAACAACAGGTCTCTAAGATATTTCTAAATTGACATAATGTTTTATGTGATTCTTATCCTAGAACTCAGACTTATAAAAAATAAGATTTAAAATAATGTCTCTTCAATAAGTTACACTGTCATACACTCAAACACACAAGCTGATAGACAAACTTTGCAATATGAAAGTAATGTGTTTGCCATTATTTTTAAGGAGAAAAGATTGCGTAAAACTGGGTTTTGCTTTCAAAAAATTGTAGTTATGCTTTGATATTACAGGTTCTTTTGTTATTTGACCTTCATACAATGGGGTCTGGTTACAGGCTCCTTGCAAGACTGATGGGTGTAGGTCTAGCCTTATCTTACAGGCCTCACCTAGAGAGTTCTGTCCAAAAGAACATTTTTAACAGATTCATATAGATGTGGTTCAAAATAAAGTTCAAACTTACATCTGTGAAAGGTTAAACATAAGCTAACTTAAAAAAAAAACAATAAAAAAATAATTTCATTAGAAAGTTCTTCCTCAAGAAATGGCTTGCTCTTAACAATGGACTTTTAAATTTTTTAAGTAAATAATTTTAAAAAATGTTAAGATAAATTATTTGGCTAAGACACTGCTTTAAGTTTGTCATAAGAGGATTTAAGCCTCTGATGTTCTCAAGGTAAATGCAAAATAAATATTGACAGACATAACTTGGAGAAAGCTACCGTAAGTATTTGTTAACAATTTATGATATATGTTTACTTCCATTCCTTGACAAAGAGAACATTAATGTAAAATCTCTCCAAATAAGGTTTTGACATCCTCCAATGAAGATTTGGTGTAATAATAAAGTGTTACAAAATAAAATCATAGAAATAATTTTAAAAAGAATGTTTTAAGAGCATGATAAAATGTTTGTTCCTTATTTTAAACAGCAATCAAATTAATTATTAGTGATAGTTAATGTATGACATGGCAAGCCTTTTTTGACAAAATTAATAATTGTTATTCAAAAGATAAATTATTAAAAAATTTGCCTCCATACATGTTTTTATATTTTTATAGATTTATACATACATCCTATAGAAATGCATCTACTGTGGGAGTAAAGCTCATATAATTAAATCACATGTTTATTCTTTTGAGTGTCCCCTTGTTTCAGCACAGATAATTGAATTGGGTGCTGTAGCTCCTCCTTTTAAAATGTTAAAAATTAAACTTTTAATTTTTATATTAATAATATATATATGGCTCATGCCTTACAATTGCTTAAAATTGTTTCTTCTTTAATGCTACCAATGCTTAACTTTTACAATTATCTATACAAATACAATTCAAAAGAATTCATTAAAAATATGCATATGATTATTAACAGCTTCTCAAGCTTTCTAGTTATAAATGTTTTAACAGAAGAAACAACAGCAACAACAACAACAAATAAAATTAGTCATTACATGTTATTTTTCTATATTGGATGTTCCAAATCAGATTAAGACAAATATTAAACTGATTATTATAGCCAGTTACTTGAGATGTTTTAACAATTTGATGTTGGTCATATTACTGAGATTCCTCATAATTCTCAAAGACAAGATATTATGAAACAGGCCCATAGAACTTTAAAACAATATTTTTATAAACAAAAGAGGGGAAAAATCACATCTCTATATACCAGGGAACTCTCTGAGTGTAGAGAGAGGGCATGTTTGTGTTTTTTCTGCAGGATGCTGAAGGAACATGCTAGCTGCCAAAGTATGCTGATGCTGAGACAAAGAATGATGCTGATTATAATCATTGAAAATGGCCACAGTCCTCAACACCTTTGGATGCCTCTTACTAGTGCTGACACCACGGACATCTACGGACTCAACATCCCTCTTTGTATGGCAAATTTATTTAGCTAAAAAATTGGACAAATTATAAACAGATTAAAGGGGAGATATTGGCTACTGCTGATTGCCCCCCTTTAGGGTGTCAAAAGGCCATATATTTAAATTTTACAGATTTCAAGTGCAGACCAAATAGAACATGGCCTGCCATTTATTTTAAGACATCTTCAAGATTTACTTTGGTTGTTTGGGGCCTTTGGGAGAGCCTCTGGACTTCTCCTGTGGGGTTACATCTAAGTAAAACACAATGTTACACCCTCAGCTAGTTTTCTAACAGATGATGAGTCCACAAGGCCTCTAATCCTCCTACAAGGGGATGGTGCACACTTTTACAAATTAAGTTTACCACCTATGCAAAATCTCCCAATCCACATTGGCAAATAGGCTATGAATGGGATCTTCGCCTCTATGTACCTGGCTTTGATTTCCCTACCTTCTGTATTTCCCCTCCAGCCACCAGCTAAGCCATCAGCTACTACACTGCCTGTACAGCCAGCTCCCACTAAAAATCTTGTACTTTCTTTAGTTAATCAGACTTTTCTCACCTTAAATGAAACTTCCCCTGAACTTGTTGAAGATTGCTGGCTGTGCTACCATTCCCAACCACCTTTTTATGAAGGAATTGCTGTTCTTGGTGATCCCCCCCATGCGGATGATCCACGGCGCTGCCGTTGGCAAAAGGGCGCTTGGCCAGGTCTTTCATTAACCCAGATATCTGGCCTGGGACTTTGTGTGATCTCTAGTGGAACAAATGTCCCCTCACTTTATGCTCACTTGTGCAATGAAACCTATTTTCCCCCTCCTGGCAATTATTTTATTCTCCCCCCAGAGGGAACTTGGTGGGTGTGCCTTGATGGCCTTACACCTTGCCTCTCTGCCTCAGTTTTTCAAAATCGAAAGAAGGGGGAGAAACCTGAGTTTTGCATTCTTATTAAGATGTTCCCTCGTTTAGTTTATTATCGCTCTGAAGAATTTTTTCACTTGTGGGATCAATCCACATCTACTGGAGGCTCCACTTCTTTGAGCCGCCCTCGCAGAGAACCTATCTCTGCTGTTACTCTCTCTGTCCTACTTGGCCTTGGAGCTGTAGGAGCAGGGACCGGTATTTCTTCCCTTGTTCTTTCCAACTCTAGGTACACGGAGCTAAGTGCTACCATCGATCAAGACGTCCAACGCCTTCAGCAGGGGATAATTGATCTCTCCGACTCCGTTGACTCCCTAGCTGAGATTGTCCTCCAAAATAGGAGAGGACTTGATCTCCTGTTCCTCCAACAGGGTGGACTTTGTGCAGCTTTAAAAGAAGAGTGTTGTTTTTATGTTAGTAAGACAGGAGTTGTAAAAGACAGCATGAAAATAGTCAGACAAGGCCTAGAAAAACGTAAGAGAGAAAGAGAACAGAAAGAAAGCTGGTATGAAAATTGGTTTTCCACCTCTCCATGGCTCACTACACTTTTACCCAGTGTCCTAGGACCCTTTGTAGGTCTGTTATTGTTATTTTCTTTTGGACCATGGGCTTTTAAACGCCTCACAGCCCTAATTAAGAAGCGGATAGATGACCTGGCAGCCAAGCCTATTCAGGTACATTACCGTCGTTTGGCTATGGAAGATTGAGAGATGGCTACCTAAACCCCCAGGGCAAAACAGCCCAAACAGCACACTCTAGTGCCTTAACAGAAAGAGCATCCTTGTCACAGCCATTCCAGCCGGGACTCCAGAAGGAGCCCCACAAGCTAAAGGCATCAATAACAATTAACTTGCTGGGCAGTTAGCCAATGACGGGCAACTTCCCAGGGCCACTCCCACCTAAGACAGGTATCTCTGGAGGCTGGCAGGGATGACCAAACGGGAACGGGATGTTGGATGACCGGGTCGATTCCTAAGACAGGCGCTGTCCCATTATTTTGATGCCTTATCTGCTTGCCATCAATGGCTGTCTGACCTCTGCTCTCTATACAGAGAAGGGGGATTTGCCGGGAGCCATCCTCAGAATTCAGTGCCAAGAACTCTCCATACCAGGAGCCATCCCCACCTGGCTCTCAATGCCAGGAGACTTCGATACCAGGAGTCATTCTCACTTAGATCTCCATGCCAGGAACTGTTCCTACATAAATCTCAAAACCCCCTCCCTTTGAAATTCATCTGTAGATGCCAAGAACTGTTCCTACATAAATCTCAAAACCCCTCCCTTTGAAGTCCATCTGTAGGTACATTACTATAGCAACCCCTTTCCACTTCACCGCTTCATGACCCCCCTTTTATCATGCCAACATTCCAATAGCAATAACTAGCTTTACCAGAAATTATGAGAAACTGTTTCTTAGAAATGATGCCAACCCCCTGAGATTGTTCCCCCCTTTACCCCTCCCAAACCTTGTATGCTTCCCTTTATATTGACTTGTCTGGAAAATAAAGTTTGACAGCTTGATCAGAACTAGACAGGCTGTCCGGCCTCTCTCTCTTGTGTCTTGTCGCCCCATCGCCTTTCCTCTAGGTGGCTTAAAGGAACCCTGTTGACTGTCCTGCGGGTCGGGACACTCCTTTATTTCCCTTTCTATACTAGGAAGAAAAAAAATCACATTATGGAGAAATCTAATTTTTAGTTTTGGAATAACTAATCAATACATTGGGGTTTGTGGTTGTTGTGGTTGTAGTTGTTGTTCTTGCTGTTGCTGCTGTTGTTGTTGTTTGACTGATTTTATTTTTTGGTATGGTATTGATGAAATTGTCCTGCCAGGAGTGAGGGTATTTTGAAGAGAGACACATGTGACCCTCCATTTGACTTTCAGGGTACTGAGGCAATGAACCATACAGGAAATAGAATGTCTTCAGTAGTCTTATAATAGGGAAGGAAATAGCTAGGAGCCTGAGGTACCAGTCAGAGATGAAAGGTGTCTCTCTGAAAGAGCTTTCGCACAGTTTTTACTATCTGCCCAATGTAGGAGAGACCAGAGCCAAGACGATGATGAGTCAGTAATGAGAGAACACATCTTGAGCAAGACTGCTTAACTATGCCTCTTGCCCTGTGTTTAAGTACTCTGTCAGTATCCCAAGGATTTACTTGAGATTTTCTGATCTTCTTTAATCCCAGTATGGTCACATTGAATAAATTTTCTTTCTCTTCTTTTCTGTATGACTTGCCTTTTTAAAATAATTTTATGTTTTTGAGAACTTTGTATATGAATACTCCCACATTTCATTCCCCGCCTGCAACATCTCCCATGCCCCTACATAAAAACATTCTCTTTTAAAACTATTATTGTTACATGTATACACACAAAGATATATACACATACACACACACACACACACACACCTAAATATATATAACCTACTAAGGTCATTTAAAATTGCTCTTATGTACATAAGCAACAGCTCATATAGCCAATGGTAACCACTTGAGATTGGACAACCTGTGCAGGAGCTTATCCCTGATCGAAACTGATTCTTCCTCTCTCAGCAGCCTGTAGCTCTCATATTTTTAATTGACCTATTAAGGATATGTAGTGAGAACTTTGGTTCCTTTAAAATGCAGAAATGTTATAGGAATGTGATCTTGGTTTTGATCCCAGGTGTGGGATATATGGCTGCTTTAGATTGTCCACAGCCACTGACTATGATTTGTCTCGTGCTCTAGCAGGGAAATGATTTTGCGAGCCACATATAGTTTCTGAAAGTGTATGACATTTGGAATTCTAAGGACTCTTGAAAGGGTATATAAATGCTAGAACCCTGAGAGGGCATTGCTGGTTGTGGTGGTGGTGGTGGTGGTTGTGGTGGTGGTGGTGGTGGTGGTGGTGGTGCTGGTGCTGGTGGTGGTGGTGGTGGTGCTGCTGCTGCTGCTACTACTACTGCTGGTTGCTGGTTGCTGGTTGCTGGTTTCTGGTTGCTGGTTTCTGGTTGTTGGTTTCTGGTTGCTGTTTGCTGGTTGCTGGATGCTGGATGTTGGATGCTGTTTTTATGGTTCTTTGCAGTTTGTCAAGTGGTCATGTGTAAAGAAATGAGAAAAAGAAATTGCCAACTGCATAGAGTTTCTGCAAGTGTATGGCATTTGGAATTCTAAGGACTCTTGAAAGGGTATATAAATGCTGAGAGGGCATTGCTGGTTGTGGTGGTGGTGGTGGTGGTGGTGGTGGTGGTGGTGGTGGTGGTGGTGGTAAGGCTGCTGCTGCTGCTGCTGCTACTGCTGGTTGCTGGTTGCTGGTTGCTGGTTGCTGGATGCTGGATGCTGTATGCTGTTTTTATGGTTCTTTGCAGTTTGTCAAGTGGTCATGTGTAAAGAAATGAGAAAAAGAAATTGCCAACTGCATAGAGTTTCTGCAAGTGTATGACATTTGGAATTCTAAGGACCCTTGAAAGAGTATATAAATGCTAGGCCCCTGAGAGGGGATTGCTGGTGGTGGTGATGGTTTGTTAGGGCTTCAAAAGCCCAGGACCTCATCCTAAAAACTACAGTAACACTGAGGATAAAACCCATGGGTTTGTAAGTGCTAGAGGAGTGTCTACCCAGAAAAGAACTCAGAGCTCTTGAGGCTAGCTGGAGTCCAGTCCCATTCTGTGCTTTTTATTCTTAATTTTAATGAATCTGTACTTGCACTATTTTTATTCCATGTCATATCCAATTTGTTGCTCATGAAATAAATAACTCAGTCACCATGTCCCAGAACGCCCAGAGGCTGTGTTTGGTTAGGAAACAGGCTTAAGCTCTGGTGCTGTTCACTTGCTGCAATGGCTGGAAGGAGGGAATGTATTCCCTTCATGCTGGGGCTTCCTCATTGTGGGTGCTAAAGGTACTGATTATCAGGATAAAGATAGACACCATGCTGAGACATGAGATAGCATTGAAATTCCACAATAAATGTGTCATCTGTTCCATTCAGACTTAGATTAAAAAAAAACTTTTAAACAACCTCTTAAGCATCAATGATGTAGGACAGAAAATTGTTCAAAGAAAACTGACTACATTTTTACAAAGCTTTGCCATCACCTGGGAAGTCTCCTAGTGAATTTCATGCAGATTCAATAAACTGACCAGACATAGTTTAAGTAGTTATATTGTCATTCCTTGAGAGACTGAGGCAGGAAGATTCTCAGCTTTGAGATTGTCCTTACCTATACAATAAGACAGTATCTTGAAAGAAAATGTTTTGCAAAAGTACTGCTTAAGTGGAGAGGGGACACTAGTGAGATTCTTCAGTGATTAAAAGTATTCACTGTCTTCTAGATGACATGAATTTGGTTTCCAGCACCCATATCAGGCAGCTTACAACCCTCTGTAACTCCAGTTCCATGATGTCTGACATCCTCTTCTGGCCTCCTTGGGTGCCACACATAGACATACCCACATTCAAGCGGGCAAACACACACACACACAAACACACTAACGAAAGATAAAGTAAATACTATATATTCTTAATTCTGTCAATTTATAAATGCCATCCATTTGACATTGTCTTTGCAAATTATGCAAATCTCATGAGGAAGTCTTCTCTATCACATTTGTACTGGCTGCACAAGAGCCCCATGTCTCAAGTATGCTGACAATGGAGAATGACATCATCCTAATGACTGCTATTCCAACCCTTCTCATACCTTTCATAATAGAAATCACATAAGAGATTTTCATAACCTCAAGGATATTTGGATCTAATTATAACCTCTGGCTGACACCCAAGAGTTGCTTTTCTCAGAACTATATCTTGTTTTACTTTACATCAGTGCCGACTCAGAATAGTCACATCAGAAGAAAGGAAGTATAAAAATTTCAATAACTCTAGCACTAAAGGGGTCCATAGGGATTCCTTTTCTAGGCATTTGTCCTACCTTTACAAAATTAGAATACTGGGAAAGTATCTAAGTGGCATGTCATGTTAAAATGCCACTGTTCATTCCCTGTTGTTGGTATACATTTAATCAAATTTAAAAAGTGGCAAAAAATAAATAAATGGATTTTAGAAGATTACAAGAACTAGCTCTGAATGTCTTAAGGTATCTTTGGATGGAGAAGTCCAAAGGGTGAACCAAGTCCATCTATAGAACCTTGAACATGCATGTACATTTGGAGACCTTGGAAAATTGTAACAAAGCTAATTCCTATCTCTTCATTCTCTTTCAAATTCTACCATGGAATTGATCATGACATCCAAGTGTACTCTAAGTCCTCTTTATAGGAACAACTAAATTCAGGTCATAACTTATATACCACAGAAGATAAGCACCCACCTTTAAGTCCTTGTGCAGTTCTTCCTGTGGGTGTCTTCAAAAGACTGTTTCATTCTGCTTCAAGACCAGGGAATCACTTAGATGACAAGATCTCTAAAATGTGGGTCTCTTTTTTAATTCTATCTATTCACACCTTGAAACAATGTCAGAAAATATCCTAAAAACCTCTCCCATATTAAACTAAGGACAAAATGTCAGCATTGACTTATTTAACTAAATTCTCATTAGGGACTTCAGAGGAATTGGTGGCCTTAAGTGGGCATGAACCTATCTTAAAATTCAGAGTGACCTTTGTCAGACTAGGAAATGCATTCAATATCTTCATTTTTATAAAGATGACAAAATTTTAGCATCTTCCATATCAATAAGAAATCATCACATCAATAAGAAATTACTTTATCTTAGGTGTCCTCCTGGTCTTTAGGCAACAATGGAAAATGACCACCCAAAACAGATGTCCCCATTCGTTCTAAATCTTGACATGGTCCCAGAAGTAGCAATTCTTCATCTCTTTTTTTGGTTATCTTTCTGTTTTTCACTCTAATGATACAATTTAATATTGAAATTTTTCTCAATGAGAAGGTGGACAGTCTAAGGAATACACCTTTTATATTTTCACACATGTAATCATATCATTGGATTGTGTTGTCTTGGTGCCTCAAAAAAAGTTACCAAGGACCTAGTTACCAAGGACCAGGCATTTAGGGCAGGGTAGCCATTCCCAGCTCCAGAAGGAGAGAAGAGAGGTGTCTTTGTAAGAGTAAATGGCCCAGACTCCGGCATGATAAATAAAGTGGGAATAGCAAGTGATCGGGCCCCTCATCAGGAGCATGAGGATCTAGGATAAGGAGTGGGCAGTAGTGCTGGGGTACAGGAGTGTACTTTGGGCCATCCAAATAATATAGAGCACAATTCTGGATACACATGGGTCAGCACAGTTTTTTTTGTTGGTTGGTTGGTTGGTAGGTTGGAGGGGAGAATGCATGCCCAGGAATGTTAGTGTGCCTTTTCTTTTCTTTTCTTTTCTTTTCTTTTCTTTTCTTTTCTTTTCTTTTCTTTTTTCTTTTTCTTTTTCTTTTCTTTTCTATTTTTTAGCGAATACTGCCAATATTCATCACAAAAATGTCCACAAATAAAACAAAATTTACTTTAATTTAGTCTCCACTTACTCAATGCCCAATCTTGACATTAATTTCTTCCTTAAAATAGAAATTGATTTTTAAAACAGTCATAAACCTTTTAAATGAATTAAAAGCAGCCAGTCCAGAAAATATAATTATCAACAGATGTCATTCCTAAGTAGGGCATGTTGACACATTCCAAAGTATTTCTTCATAAAGAGGAAAAAAAGGGGCTTTCTTTTTCCCCATTAGTGACAACATTTATATTTGAATAACTATAGTCCCAAAAAGAGCTATTAATTTTTCCAAAAATATCCCCCAAATCCAGATATTTGTTATGTTTTCTTATGTCATTATATTTCTATTGACCAGATAAATGGAAAACTTTAATTGATAGTTATTACTTTAATATAAATGTATACTTTATATTGAAAAGTATTTATTACTTTAATTAAGAATTTTAGAAAGGAGGATGAGCTAGAGAAATGACTCAGCAGTTAAGATTGCTAGGTGTTCTTTTAGAAGTCTAGGGTTCAATTTTCAGCACCCATATGGCAGTTCACAACCATCTATAACTCTATTTCTAGGACATCTGAAGGCTTTTCTCTGGTTCTGCAGGTACCAGGCACACATGTGGTACACAGACTTGCATGCAGGTAAAATATCTATATGCATGATGATAATAATAATAATAAATGTTAAGAGTTTTAGGTGCTGTGGATTTGTATTGAGTGGTAGAGTACTTACCTGCCTAGCCTTCAGGAAGCTCTGGATTTGATCCCTTGTACTACAGTAAACCAGGAATAATGTTATACAGATGGAAGGTGAGCATTTAGGAGACAGGGGCAGGAAGATCAGGAATTCCAGTTCATCCTCCATTCCATAGCAAGGTCCAGGTCATGCTAGTCTACGTGATGTCCTCTTGTGTACTACAGTGCTTAAATGCATACATAAAATAGTTATGGGCAATTATTAAATGATTCTTAGCTTCACATGCAAGATGGGGGATAAGAGGAAAAGAAAAGGTGTGTGAATGAGATCATTGTACTGATGAGCATTTAAGGACAACTCTCAAATGTGCTTAGCTTGGGCATCAGAAGAGCTGTTAGGGCTAAATGAATATTAATTTAGATAAGAAGATCATGAGACTACACTACGGACAGCCAGTGAGAGCCTCCATGCTCTGAAAGCTATGGTGCATATCATGAGAAAGGGGAAAGGGAGAAATTAATAAAGAAAATGAATACAGAGCATAGCAACAAATCCAAATGGTCAATAGAACCAATATTTGACTATGTAGGAGCAAAATCTAAACCTAAACAAATTTCTGAAGAAAAACAATTAAAATAATATGAATTACAAGGACTTCAGTGTAAGCAAAGGTACAGAAGATTAAATGCCTTGATATGAATAACTTTAAAAATTTAGTCAAAATGAATTCCTATGAATTCCTATTAAAATGCATGTTCTAGCACTTGTTGCCAGGAGCCTAGCATAGCTGTTCCCTAAGAGGTTCTACCCAGCACCTGACCAATACAGATGCAGATACTCACAACCAATCATTGGACTGAGCCTGGGGACTCCAATGGGAGAACTAGAGGAAGTACTGAAGGAACTGAAGGGGATTGCAATCCCATGGATAAAACAATATCAACTTACTGGAAAACACAGAGCCCCCAGGTTCTAAACTACCAACCAAAGAATATACATGGAGGGATCCATGGCTACAGCAGAGGATAGCCTTATCTGGCATCAATGGAAGTGGGGTCCCTAGGTCCTGTGGAGGCTTGATGTCCCAGGGAAGGGAAATGTAGAGCAGTGATCTGAGAGGGAGGGAGTGAGAGGAGGAGCACCCTCAGAGAACAAAGGGGAGGAGGGAGGGGGTATGAGATTGGTAGTTGTAGAGGGGTAACAAGAAAGATGGATATCATTTGAACTGTAAATGAATAAAATGATTAATAAAAATAAATAAATAAAATACATGTTCTAATCTACTAATTTGGAATAAACTTCTGCTACTGCTTTTCAATGAGTAGCTATAAATCTATCTGATGAAACTAAGATCAACAATTTTTTATGGACAATGCCTGCCAAATGGATATTTCTAAATTTCTAAATGGATATCTAGAAATATCCATTAAATATAAAACTTTTTCCTTTTTTCAAACAAGTAAAAGGGGAAAATGGTTCCCAATAATTTTATGCATTTTCTATAAACTAGCAATGTGGCGGAAAATAGCATGGTGATATGAGATGTGTGTAAAATGTCATTATCCAACTTTCATTCTGGGAAGAACAAGCGCTCTGTCCCAGACTGGCACAGAACTCCCTCTGTAGCAAGGATAACCTTTTTAAAAAAATTTAATTCATTTATATATTATTACATTCCATATTTTATTCCCAATACCATCCCTGTCCAATCCACCCTCCAACTTTTCCACATCCCATACCTCCTGCCCACTCCCTTGCCCCTGTCTCTGCATCAATGTCCCCAACCTAACCTCTAAACTCCCTGAGTACTCCAGTTTCTTGAGGGGGCAAGAATGATCTTTATCCTCTGATTCTTGATCTTCCAAATGTTTATAGTTAAGATTTGTGCTGCCACATGTAGTTACTCTACTGTGACAAGGTTATTTTATGTTCTATCACACAAAGTACCTCTTGTTAGGTAGAAGCTAAGTAAATTTGAAAGCATCAGAGTATCCGCCATGCACCCATGATTTAATATATTAAAGTAAATAGTGATTAAAACAATATTATGATTCCTGTATTCAAGATAAGTATAAATATCAAACTCCTTATTCCAAGAATGAATAAGTATTAAAATCTTTAAAATGTGAGGAAATAGCTGGGTTTTGTAATGTGGGTCTACAATCCTTCAGAAACAGTGTCAGAAAGATCAGTAGTTTGAGGACAGCTTGAGCTATACAGTTAGACTATATCTGTGTATGTATGAGGGTGAAGTGATTTTAAGATACATCTCATAAACAGTGATACATGCTTTATACATAAAAATACAGAAGTTAAACAAATAATAAAAATGCAAATAAAGTACATTCTGTCTTAGCAAAGAACCTTATTTGTTGTTATAAATCAATTGTCTTGTTTACACTATAAACATGATCCAAGTCTGGTGAATATCCTAACAAGGACGCTCACATAAATAGTCAAGCACATTATGATGAAATCTACATGGAACAGTAACAGGTCAAGAATTGCTGTCATATTCTCCAATGAAGAGGCTGGTATCAAATTTGCCCCACAGATCTTTTGAGACTGGGTTACCTCAGTTAGTATGATGTTCTCCAGCTCCATCCATTTGCCTAAGAATTTCATGAATTCATTGTTTCTAATGGCTGAATAATACTCCATTGTGTATATATACCACATTTTTTGCATCCATTCTTCTGTTGAGGGATACCTGGGTTCTTTCCAGCTTCTGGCTATTATAAATAGGGCTGCTATGAACATAGTGGAGCATGTATCCTTATTACATGCTGGGGAATCCTCTGGGTATATGCCGGTGGTATAGCAGGATCTTCTGGAAGTGAGGTGCCCAGTTTTCTGAGGAACCGCCAGACTGATTTCCAGAGTGGTTATACCAATTTGCAACCCCACCAGGAGTGGAGGAGTGTTCCTCTTTCTCCACATCCTCGCCAATACCTGCTGTCTCCTGAATTTTTAATCTTAGACACAATTAGCTTAACAAATGATTCCCATGAAAAAGGAAGGAAAGGGCCATGATCCTGGAAAGGCTTGATCCAGCATTGTAGGGGAGTACCAGGACAGAGAAAAGGTAGGGGGGTGATTGAAGAATGGGTGGAGAGAAGAGGACTTATGGGACATATGGGGAGGGGGGAACTGGGAATCGGGAAAGCATTTGGAATGTAAACAAAGAATATAGAAAATAAATAAATAAATAAATAAATAAATAAATAAATAAATAAATAAATAAATAAATTGCTCCACAGAGAAATCAAGAGAAAAAAAAGTGGAGACTTACGCACATTAAGCTATTTGGACACTGAATTGTGATAAGTGAAAATTGACAATCTCTATTGTGTGTGTACCTGCATGTATGCCTGTGTGTCTTCATGTATTTGTGTGACTGCAGATGCATACTTGAAGTCAGATTGCCAGCTCAGATTCCAGTTCTTGCCTTACACTTTGCTAAGAAGGGGTCTTTTGTTTGCTGTGACATATGGCAGAGGCTCTATCCTGTATCTCAGAAGAAAGCAAGGATTACATGCACTCTCAGATGTCTGGGGCTGCTTGGACTGTGGTAATCTGAACTGAGGGCCTCACACTTCTGTGGCAAGTGCTTGACTGCACCATCTCCCAAATCCCAACAGAAACTTTGGAAAATGTAAAAGAATCTACTAGAAAATGTTCATAGCAACAGTTCTTAGCTAAAACTATCTAAATGGAATTTGCATACATCATTGTCTGAACTAGCCACATTTCAATGGGCTTAAGTTCACAAAAATTTAGTGTTACTTCAATACTAGAATATTTCATGATTTTAAAAAAGAATTCATGTAGGTTTGTATTGTAAGAAATATCAAAACCTGAACCAGTCAACTCCAGACCACATTCTCGTGCTCCTGCCACTGCCTCCAACTCTGTGGAACTAACTAGTCCCTGCAGCATCCAGCTCGCTCGTCCCACAAGCCACTAGTTCCCTCTCTGTCACAAACCCCTGTAACCTGTGGTCCCACACTCCAGAATCAAATAGAACTGCCAACCTCTTAGTTGTATAACACAATACCCAGTATAGAATCATGACTCTTAAAGCTTAATTAACCAATCAGATTTATGCATCAATAACATCATACAATTTACAAGATATCAATACAATCATTTCAGAGCCAATTGATAATGATAAAAGCTTTATCCCAATATTTCTAACCTTGTGAAATCATAACTACTTGTGGCTGGAAAGCACCACATGGGTACATGTTGCGGGAAATATTAAACAGGAACGCCTGTGGGCAAGGCAGGGGCAAGCCGCAGACCTTACCCTGGGCTGCCAGGCTCCTTTAGCCCACCAAAGGACCCAAGGACTCTCTGTAAATTAGGCCCAAGCTCCAGAAATCTTCCAGCCAACCAACTTTTTAACCACCACTTGGCTAACGCTCTGGCAAGGGTCTTGTGAGATCCTCTAGCTTCCACACAAATCCCACACACCCCATGGGCAGCCTGCTCTCTGTCAACAGCAGACCCACATTCCAGTAACCAAGTAAATCAAAACTCTTAAGGCTTAATCAATCAATCAGATGTATGTAACAATATAAACACAATTACAAGATGCCAATACAGTTAAAGTCTTATCCCTATATTTCTAACCTTTAGAAATCACGCAAAAAAACTTCTGAGGCCATTTTGGTCCTTCTCTCCTCCTTTAGCACAAGCCCCCACTCCCTTCTCTCCACCATTCCTAGCTCCACCCCCTATCTCCCCATCCAACACAGACCCTCTCTGTACTGATGAAATTGATAGGAAAATTCCTACAGCAGCTACATATCAGCAGCCATCTTCCCTTCTCTCCCAACCCTCAGAGGCTCCTCTCCCCTTGACTTTTAGCTCGCTTCACACTATCCTAATGTGATTGTACAGGGAAAATCATGCAACAGGTATGTGTGGATCTTCTAGGCAAATTAGTCAGTACAAAGACCAAGCTGTGAGACAGTACATACAGGGCAATTGAGTATGTACAATACATGCAAAATATACAGATTTCCTTTAAAATAAACTGTTAAACTTCATATTTCTTGAAAAGGCTTAGAGATTGAGGACTAAATGCTATTTTTCTCCTTATATCGCTGTGAATATTTTTATGTTTAAAAGGATATATAAGGTTAGCAAGAAGCTCACAGGGTAAAAGTGCTTGCCCATTCTTGACAACTTGAGTCTAATTTCTAGAACACGTATAAAGGGAAAGAGAGAAATTATCCAAAAGTCAACTTCCCTATATACATTTTCCATGGCAAGAACAAGTGCCCCCTCTACAACAATAAACTTTTTAAATGTAAGCATACATATCTATTATTCCACCTTAATAACAGAAACAATTAGTACATGCAGCATTAGCAATGTAAAATGATTGTTAAATAACAACTGTTGAACCAGGCCTGCTCATGCAGCCTAGAATCCTGTCTAAACTGCAAGCTCCAGGCTAACTGGGCTACCAGATTAAGTGTAAAGCTATCTTAGACAAGTGATACTCTACCTTGCCTTTATAGTGAGACTGTCTTGAACACATATATTAAGATGAGAGAGAGAGAGAGAGAGAGAGAGAGAGAGAGAGAGAGAGAGAGAGAGAGAGAGAGAGAGAGTACAAAGGGAGAGCTGTGGATAAAGCCCAATATAGTGATAGAGTACTTAGCCTGGAACACATGAGGGAAAACCACTCAGCCTAATCTAAAGAGAACCACATAGACATGGCTGATAAAAATGCCAGAAGGAACATATTTGTGACTATTTTGACAGACAGCTCACATGCTCACTATCATGTATCCTGTACTTCTCTCAAACATGCAACTGCTGGTCTAACAGAAGACAAGAACAAAAAAGGTATTCAGTAAACCACAAATAGAACTTTGGCATCCTATAGTTTTAAAGACTTCTAGTCAAATGCAGGGGTGCACATGAGCTGCCCCAGATCTAATGTCCCCTAGAACTACTCATTTAAGACTTGTAATGGAAGGAAGTGAGCATATACTTGACCTAATTTGTCACTGACCCTGGTGTTTAAAATTGCTTCTTCCTTCTAACTAGGCCCAAAATAGCATTGTATGAAGACTTCACATTAAAATATTTTCTGTGTTTCCCACTGAAATTAGAAGTTCATTTGCAAATAGTTTATTATTTCTTTTCCTTTAGACAGTCAGAACTATATTCCCCTTTTTACTTGTGATTCCTATAGTGTTGTACTCATGTCCTAAAGCTCAATAGTTTTGTTCAGAAATTCCTCCTATTAGGTCTACCATGCTGAGGAAAGTTGAATTTTTTGGAGTGGGCTGTTCTTCCTCACTTCTCAAATCATTTTTGTTGTGTAAATTGTTATTGGCAATGCAAAGGAAACTCCAAGATTTAATCCACTTGCCATGCATTTTACCCCATGTGACAACTAGACCACAGTCCCCAAACATTAAACTTCTAACTCTCATCTTCTTCTTCAACACAAAACTAAGCTCATTCTTGGTTTTATCAATTTAATCCTGTTCTTTAAAATTCTTCAGCCCAAAATGTGCCCTGCCTTCAAATGTGCAGAGAAAAAAAAATGGAGCAGAGACACAGGGAATGACCAACCAAAGACTGGCCTAACTTGAGACCCATCCCATAGGCAAAAACCAATCCCTGACATTACTAATGATACGCTGTTGTGTTTGCAGACATGAGCCTAACATAACACTTCTCTGACAGGTTCCACCCAGCAGCCAATGGAAACAGATGCAGAAACCCACAGATAACCACTAGATGGAACTCTGGGAGTCTTGTAGAAGACTTACATGGAAAATTAAGGAAACTGGAGGGGATAGGGACTCCACTGGAAGATCAACAGAGTCAACTAACCCTTGAGGGCTCCCAGAGGATGAACCATCAACAAAAAAACAAGCACAGGCTGGATCTAGCCCTCTTCCCCCACAGCGGACAATGTAGCAGATGTGCAACTTGGTCTTATGTAGGTCTCCTAACAACTGGAGCAGGGCAATCCTTGAATCTGGTGCCTGTTTGTGGACCCCTTTCCCCTGGCTTTGTCTGGCTTCAGTGGGAGAGGATGTGCCTAGTTCTGCAGTAACTTAATGTTCCAGGGTGGAATGATACCTGGCGGGGAGCGTGGGAGATACTGGGGACTCCCCTTCTCAGAGAAGGGGAGGGAGAATGGTGGAGGGGTTCTGTGAAGGGGACTTGGAGGAGGGAGAGCTGAGGTTAGGATGTAAAGTAAGTTAATTAATTAATTAATTAATTAATTAATGCAATAGATTGCTAAGCACAGGGCCCTTTAAAGCAGCTATACTCTACCAGGAGAAGACAGCAGAGATATTGAGCCAGGGGGTCCTATGGACTGTAGCCTCCTGGTGTTACCCACTACTAGACAGGGCCCACAAGGGCATCATGGAATCTAATAGTTTGGCCACTATTTAATGGATACACTATAAATTTAGTTTCACTATATTAATTCAATAGGCCTTTATTTCATTATGTGGGTGTTTGTTTTGTCTTGCTATTTTTTTTAATCTTTAAAATATATCATGTCATTGTTGCTAACCTATGCTAATAGTTTCTGATTCAGGGTGTTTGGAGTCATACCCAGTAACTGGCATTTGATAAAAAGCCAGAGTTGACTCTGACATTGAAATATGAGAACCATACCTAGTTCTCAATAAATTCTGCACAGCTTATTTTCATCTTGTCTTTTATGTTGTAAAATTGTAAGTCGTTGTTGCTAACATCACTAACCTTCCTTTTACATTTAAAAAGTTTTTCCTAAGACTCTCACAATCTTATTCTATATTATTCCCAAACCTATGTCTTCAGATACAAATAATTTTAGAGACAAGAGTGTAATAGAAGAAATACAGTTAGATTGAGACTTAAATTTCCTCAGGTCTCAATTTTGTCAATAATAGTGTACCCAAGGATCAATGAGATGGTCTGTGGAAATTACTGAGCAGGGTATTTGGAAATTTGATATATGTCAAGAATTTCATTCTTTCTTTTAAAACTTATTGTAACTAGGGGATTGAAATCCAACTCCTTCCATCGTTCTGTTCTGAATAACAAGGACATAGAACTTCTAGGTCATCCATGTCATTAGAAAGAGGACCCCCTTGGCCTATGTGAAGACACAGATCTGAACAGAAAGGATGGGAAAAGAAGAGGTGAGAGGAGCTCTGTTTGTGAATACTGAGCTCTAACAACCTAAAAGGGTTCAAGTTCTTTAAAACAATTAACAGTACTTTGAATACGATTCGAACAGATGATTAAGTCCAGCTAGTTCTAGAGTCTTTGGTAAAGGAAGGAAACTCTAGACACTACCAAAAGATCAATGTAAACACTAAGCAAGCCAGGAACACGCTGATCTTCAATAGTGTCCCATCTGCAAGATATACTAGAGCATGGCGGCACAAAGATCATGGGAGTAACCAAGAAATAACTAATTTGACTTAAGGCCTACTCTACAAGAAGCATATCCTGTACTCCTTGGGTGACCAAGAACCAGAAACTAGGCATTAACAAGGCATAAGGACAAAATAACTCCTAACTGTATTCTGCTATATTCATAAATCAGTACCTTGTTCAGCCATCATAAAAGAAGCTTCCTCCTGTGGAGAATAGGAACAAATACATAAACATACAGACAGACACTGCACAATTACACACAGATGCACAGACACACAGCGGCACACTGACACAGACACACAGACATACACATATATATGAGAAAGAGAGAGGCGAAGAAGGAGAAAGGAAGAGGAGGAGGAAAAGGGAGAAGGAGGAGAGGGAGGGGGAGGGAGAGAAGGAGGAGGGGACAGAGAAGGAGAGGGAGAAGGAGAGAGGGAGACAGACAGAGAGATAGAGACAGCCTAAATGGGATGTCTTCATCAAATCCCTCCCCTCAAAACTCAGAAAAACCCTGTGGAGAAAGAGGTGGGGGAAGAATGTAAGAGCCAGAGGGGATGGAAAACACCAGGAAAACAAAGCCCTGTAAATCAACATTAACAAGCTCATATGAACTCACAGAGACTGAGGCAGCACAGCTCTGTACAGCTTTGTACGTGCACAGGGCTTGCACAGGTCCTCTATGTATATATTATGTCCCCTGGCTTAGTGTTTTTATCAAATTCCTGAGTAGGTAAATGAGTGGATCTATGAATCTTGAGGCTTCTCTTGGGAGCTTTTCCTTTTGTTGGTCTGTCTTGTCCAACTTCAATGTGATAGTTTTTGTTTTAAATTATTATATTTTATTAACTCTAAGAAACCTGTCCTAAGAGAGACTGAAAAGGAGTAGTTCTGGATGGAGGTGACAGGAGGGGAGGGGAGGGGAGGGGAGGAGGAATGGAAGGAGTTGAGGAAGGAGAAACTATAATCTGGACATATTATGTGAGAACAGAATCTGTTTTCAATAAAAGGAGAAAAAAGAAAAAGACACATCTCAAATATGTTATTGTATGTAAACTTTGGCTTCTCAAACATGTTATTGTATGTACATTTGGCTAAATTGAGTAGCATTTTCACAATAAATAAGATACATTCCTAGTATCTATTAGAAATTATTGTGGTTTGGTGTCTCCATAAGAAGTAGAACAAAGTAGGACAAATAACTTATTCTTAATAATATTATTGTTTATCAAAATAGCTCAAAAGAATTAGCATTTATCATGGAGGCAATAAATAACACACACACACAAACGTGTGTGTGTGTGTGTGTGTGTGTGTGTGTGTGTGTGTGTATGTATGTATGTTTAAAACTGCAGGCCAATAAAAAGTAATGAAGAAATAAAGTATATCACAAACTTACTTTGAAACCAATTTTCTGTTAGTCTATGTAATTTAGTGAAACATTCAAAACACAAATTAAGAGGAATTATTAACTTAAGTCAAGGAGGCTAAAATCACTAAAAGTTTCCTCAACATATCAATAATTCCCTTTCCTCTACATTTTGGGACAACCAAAAAGATGAGTGAGTGACCCAGATAATGCCACGAGCCATTTAATTAGTTTCATTTCAAATTTCAATTTATATTTTCCAGGTAACCTTTTGTGAATAAAATGATGATCAAATTCTCCACATTGGTTTAATTCAGCACAATAAGTGGTCACCAGTTCTTTTAGCCTCAATTTTCTTTCCTGTAAAACTATGAAAATTCAAGCTCACTAAACATTAAAAAAAACAAACAAACAAGCAAAAACTCCTCAGACAGTAACCAATGCCAGGGCTCCTTCCTAGCTTACTAACCCAGTAAGTATCATACATGATTGTAATTGTGTGTTCTTATAATCTTGCTTTGTTTATCATTCTGGAATACTAAGTGGCATGTGCAATTCATTGTGTATTCCTTAACACATGGTTAGGAAGACAGTATAAATAAACATAGGTAGTTTTCTTATTAAGTTCCATTTACTTATTGAATTACTTAAAATATTTAATTATTATTAAATTCAATCAGTATGAGATGTCTAGGAATCTACACACACACACACACACACACACACACACACACATACACACCAAGTCCTCGCATTATACTACTGTACTTGTGACAGGTTATATAAGATTTGTAGGTTAAGACACAGGGAGCTCAAAGTCACAGATTTTAATAAAGGCATTCAAGCCTACTATGCATAAATATGGATTTATTGAGTTTCTGGGTATATAATGTTAAGCAAGGAACATTTGCTCATAGTTCTTTGAAATAGTTGTTTTCTGCTATTTTTAGTTGCTTGATATTTTCCCACAGGACAGTCTTTCCCCCCCTCTCCCTTTCCCCACTCCCTCTCCCCTCCTCTCTCTTTGTGTGTGTGTGTGTGTGTGTGTGTGTGTGTGTGTGTGTGTCTGAATAGTTCTTCTTGTACTTTAGGTTCACTGTTCTCAAATTTCCCTAGTATTTATTTATCTACTTAAAATACAAGCCTAGGGAAATTTTCTTTGCAGATGTTATGATGTTTGACTTTAGAAATTCACCTTAGTTCTGGTTATGACTTCTAATTCTCCTTACCAACCCTGCAATTTGGAGGTTTGTTTCTATGAAATGCCTTATACTCCTAGTTACATATCCATCTCTTGCTTCTTTGCATGTCTATGAGTTTGTATAAATGTTAGGAACTATTTTCTTCTAATTTTAATGGAGTATCGGAATCTTTATCCTCTATTAAAAAGGATTATGGGGTTTTGTTTTTGTCCTTTAGCTTTTACTTTTTTATTTCTATTTTATACATATAAGTGCCTTGCTTGGATGTATGCTTGTGCACCGTGTGTGCAGTGCCTGAAGAAGCCAGAGGAGGGCACCATATCCCCTGCAGCTGAACTTAAAGATGGTTGTGAGCCACGATGTGGTGCTGAGAGTTGAAAGCGTTCAAGAAGAGGAGCCAGTACTTGAACATGCTGAGCCATCTCTCCAGCTCCTAAGGTTTAAGTTCATATTTGGGCAAATTTCAGCTTAGCAACTTTTAGACTAAGTATGTCAAAGTGGCTCAGAAAAACACCAGGGAGATGACCTAGCATGCTACAAAGAGGTGTGTCTATTGTAAATTCCAGGTTCAGTAAAGCCTCTCTACTAATATTGGTCACATTCAAAAATCTCCTTGCCCTGGGTAAGCACTAGGGATTATTCAACATTTGCATATGCTGTTATGGTTCCTTCTTGGGTAATCTTCTTTATATTGAACAGAATAAATTTCCTTTATTAGAACTCTAAATGTACATGAATCTGGATAAGGCTTATAAATGATCAAATGGAAGAGAATTGAGTACAATCCCAATTAAGTTGTTAGAATCTAGCAGCAGCAGTATGGTAGACTACTAACTGCATGGTATTTTTAACAGGCCTTAGCATAGCTCCACACTGGGTCTAGTCAAGTTAGAATTTCCCACTGGCAACATTACTGATTAGGCAAGAGAACTCTAACACTCTACAGTGCCCAAGTAGGACTGTTTGTGGTATTTAGAAGAAAGTCAGAATTTGGTTTGAGTTTCAAAGTCTTCCTTGCCCTCATGAATGCTTTAGGAAGTAAACTAGTAAGTTTCCTAAGGGTCTAGGCTCATTTATTTGAAAGATAGATGGTCTGAGGGTACTCTGTAGGCCACCTCTGCTACTTGTGTATGGTTCTTTTCTCTCCCTAACCTTCAAACACTTTCAAGTAGCATTAGAGATCTTACTGTAGACACACACTTAGAAGTACTGCCCTTCATTTTTTACTAGTGTCTGAACACTAGCAATTATATTTCTCCAGCATAGCAGGAGAGGCATGACCTGAAACAGAAAGACAGGAAAGACAGATTTAGTCTAAGTAAAAAATAGTGTTTGAACTATCATGCTATATTGAAGGAGAGTTATCAACTTTTTTCTTCATATGAGAATGTAAGGTATACAGAGAAAAGGCATGACCCTGAGCTCCCACTGAAGGGAAAAGTTTCATTCAACTTTCATTTCCTATGTTGGACTTTTACAGGTTCCTAAGAGTTCTCTCATGAGATCTCCTTCCTTAGATTTTTAGGATTGCCATTAACCAAATCGGGCCCAACAAGAACAACCTGCAGATTAGCCCAGTGACACAGATAAGGGCCTATGGTGGCCTGGAATTGATGGATGTGAGTGTCAGTTCCCATTAGAGAAAGTCTGGGTATCAAGGGATGATAGGCATAAGTCATGGCCATTCTTACTAAGACTCAAAACGTATTCGATAGTTGCGGCAGAAAGAAAAGTTCTACCAGTGTGAATCAGACAGCCCAAAATGTCACTATGAGATTTACATTCCTCTATAGCAATCAATCTTAATATTTTTGAAATACGGAAATGTTTGAGAATATTGTGACTATGTTGTGCCTCTTTCTTAAAAATATTTATTCAGAAGCACAGAATATTGATATATTTAAATTCCTCTTGTTGCCTCTACACACATACACATACACACATGCACCATTTAGTAAATCATGAACTTCAGGTAAGATATGGCCCTAAAATATGGGGAATGAATGACCACGAGTACCAGAAAAATTTTAGGACGGCATGGGTAGCATTATTTTCCCTTAAAAACTCTGGATGAAGACAAAAAAAGTAAACCCTTAATAGATGAGAGAAAATAAGGCCTAACAAAGACAAATATATGAAACTAAAATAGACATAGAGAAGAGTATAAGCACAGAAAGAACATTCCCAGGCATGGATGCGCATGGACAGTGAGTTCAGAGACCTACTCTCTGGTTTCAGAGTCCTCTTTCAGGATCCTCCAATCTTCAGAATTTACTTAAGATTTCCTCGGACAAGGACTTAATTATATCATCAGTTTTCCTGGTTCTTCAGTTCTCAGACAGAATCCCATAGAACTCTCTATTGCCACACTCAGTGTTAAGATCCTAAATGCAAAATGTCTCCCATACACTCATGTGTTTAAACACATTGTCCCCTGTTAGCAGCACTGCTTTTGGAACATTGGAACATGTGGAACCTTCACAGGATGGAGACTCACTGGAGAAACCTAGTCACTGGGAATAAACCTCAGGGTTCTACATCCAGACCCCATTTCCTGTCTCCACTCTTATTTCCTGACAGGAAATGCAATATGGTCACTGGCTTCGAGCCCATGCTTTCTGTATCCCCTTGAACTGTAATGTAAAATAAATTCCTTTTGTACTGATTCATTTCTGTCAACTTCACACAGACTAGAGTTACCTGGAAAGAGGGAATCTCCACTGAAAAATAACATCCAGTAGATTTGACTGTGGGGCATTATCTTAATTAATGATGGACGTGGGATGACCCATCCCACTGTAGGTAGTACTTCCCCATAGAAGGTGGTCCTTGGTTGTGTAAAGGTAAGCTCTGAAAGCTGTGCGAAGCAATCTAGTAAGAAGCATCCCGTCGCAGTCTCTGCTTCAGTTCCTTTTCCCAGGTTCCTGCTTCAAGTTCCTGCCTTGGCTCCACTCGTGATGAACTAGAACTTGTAAGGCAAATAAAATTGATTTGTGTCATTGTTTTATCACAAAAAAATGAACAAATTAATACACCCCTCCTTGTCCTACTTATCATTAATTATCAATGACACAATCTAGACTCACCTGAAAAGGGAGTCTGACTAGAGTAATTCTCTTTACTGAGGTATTCTGTGCACATGTCTGTGAAAGGTTACCTTGACTGTCAATTGATATAGGATGCCCCAGCCTTCTATGGGCATTATCATTTTCTTGACAGGTAGTCCTAGGCTGTATAAGAAAGTCAGCTGATCATAAGCTAGAGTAAGCCAGAAAATGGGGTGTTTCTTGATTCTGCTTTATAGTCCTGCTTGAGTCTCTGTCCTGACTTCTCAGGATGATGGACTATGACCTGGAAATATAAGACAAATAAATGCTTTCTCACTTAAGTTGCTTCAGGTCAGAAAGCTTTATCACAGCAACAGAAAGGAAACCAGACCATTCTTTAGGTTGCTTCTGTCAGTTGTTCTGACAATGAGAACAGTAAATAATATACCATGTGTGCCAATTCCCATAAGTCTCTCTTATGTATCTATATAAATCCTGTTGTGCCTGTTTCTCGAGAGAACCTTGATAAGTACAACCCTCTCATCCTAATGTTCTTTTGACATTTAAGACTACTATAAAAACAGATAAGGAACTATTAGCAGGTAGACTTGAACTGGAATAACCTGAATCGGGCTATTTTTCAGATCAGTTTATATACAGAAAAATAGGAGTATTCAAGCCACTTAAAGTTTATTCATTTAATGAGAACTAGTGCTTCAAAAGGGCTGATTACAAATGCAGGAGGGTGTTCAAAATCATGGAGATGAGAGTGTTCTGCCTGTAGGCACTTTCTGTGAAGGAAAGCTCAGGGCTGACAGCAGCACCAGGGAGTCAGCTCAAACACAAAAAACAGTGCCAAAGTGACAGGGCCCGAATCTCAGGCCTTGAGCCATTTTGGAGAGATAGGCATGCATAAAATCGTGTGCTCTTTTATTTCCTGCCAGAAGTGGCCTTCATCTTTATCAGCTAGAAAGAATACTTAAAGAACCAGAGGAGCATTTAGAGACAATCTAGCCAATACCTGAAGAAGTTGAGTGTATTCACAGGAAGATTGATTCACTCAAGGATTGCACATATGATCTGTTGATGATGGGGTTGGAATTTAAATGCTTGGGTCACCACTTCTAATTTAATCCTTTTCACAAAACACTTTAGTGTCTATCTGTTTTCAGGAATTCTTTTGAAAATCATAAAGGCTAAAACTTAATGATCAGCAGCAATCGACCACAGAAAACCCTCATGAAGGCTCATCCAATCTGAGAATTTCAACATCTTCCAGCCTATCAATAATTCATGGGAATAGACAAACAATATCTGCATTTGAAATAAGCCAGTTTGCTTGTACTTTGCTTGTCCTGAAAAACTGTACAATTTGTAAATCATCCCAGTAAGATTACCAACATGTGTACTAATTAATCTTAGTAGAATGTTAACTTATTATCATAAGGAAATCCCTAGCATTAAATATTTTACCTTCCACCAGGATAATTTACCACTTTGCATTAACTTGTGAAAGGGGAGATAAGGACACATTTAACAAACGTGCATCCCTTGAAGGCAAAGCTTGGGTTCTGATGATTCTCAGAGCACAGACCTCCAAATAGTCCATAAACTTCAGGAATTGAACACAATTACATAGGCTGTTTAAACTTCATTCCCGGCACGTGCTATTAAAATTGCACTACATGCAAGCCCAGTAAAAACTGTTTAGTCTTCTTTTCAGCAATTTTGAAAACTAGAACTTATTTTCCTCAGAGTACAATGTGGCTGAGAAGGACTGTTTAAATAGATGAAACTGGTCCTATAAGAATCAGAAAGATTGGGCGGTGGCAGCGGCAGCGGCAGCAGTGGCTGCTCCAGCTGAAGGGCCATCAGCAGTGGAACCAAGGCGTCACAGTCACAGGGACCAGTTAGGCCCTGCGCCCACGACCACTGACCTTCGCTGACCAGCTGGGCAGCAAGCAGCTGCAGTTGTGCAGTGCCTTTCCTGCACGGAGGCCACTTCAGAACTCGGCCTCCCACCGGTCAGGAGAGGCGCATCCATCTTGGTTCCGTACTCCACGGATCGGACTGAGGTACACAAACATAATCCGAGGCCAACACCGCGGTGGTCTGAGCCCGACGGGCGTTGGCCTGCACCCAGGCCCTGGGCAGGTCGGGGGGCCATCGGGGTGCCAACCCAGGCAGGAGGTTTTTTTGCACAGGCCTGCGAGCGCGCCGCCGCCATTTTGCCTGCAGGACGACAGAGAGCTCAGGCGGGCAGACCTGTAACAGGCATAGCCTAAGGCTAACAAAGCGGGGGTCCAGGCCCCAAAAGGCACAGGACTGACCCCAAGAACTGGGCGGCTTGGTGGGCCTTCTGTGAGTCAACCCGCCCAGGTGATTGTTAGCAAAGCAGACTCTCCGGGCGCTTTCAGGGAGTGCGGGCGCACACGCCCGCCATCCTAGTCACCTGGCAGACCCAATTAACAGTCATAGCCCTAGGGGAACTTTGCTCGGACCTTGGCCTCCCAGGCTTTTGCCTGGACTCAGGGACTGGGCGGCCAGGCTAACCTTGTGTGCGACAGCCCGGTTGGCGGATCGGCTGCCCAGCAGAGTGAGCGGAACACAGGGGAGGTCACAGTAGCATACACCTTCGGCACTCCCTGGGAGTGCACACGGGCTCCATCTGCTCCACAGACACAATCTGGGGCAAGGCCTCAGGCAGAAGCCCTTAGCTCTACTCTCTCCGCTTCCGGATCCAGATCAGTCTGGGCGGCAGCATTACATCTCCAAGTCCTGCAAGTGGCTAGCTGGGCTTCCGGGCGGCCAGCTGGGAGAAGTCAGTGTGCTCCAGTGAATCCAGCGGGCACCAGCGGGAGCCTTCGGGTGCCTGCTTTGGGATCTGAACAGCTTGGGTAGCAGCACACTGTCTACAACCAGAGCAGGAGGTAAGCTGTGCACCAGAGGCCAACTGGGAAGGGGCAGCTTGCACTGGTGAGTCCAGCACTGACAAGATAAACTAACACCAGTGAGAACTAGATGGCAAAAGGCAAACGCAGGAACGTCACTAACAGAAATCAAGGCAATATGGCAACATCTGAATCCAATTCTCCTCTACCAACATGTCCTGGATACCCCAGCACACCAGTAAAACAAGATTTGGATTTAAAATCACTGGTCATGATGCTGGTACAGGAACGCATGAAGGTCATACATAAAGAAATTCAGGAGAAAATGGATCAAAAGTTAGAAGCCCTTGCAAGGGAAACACAAAAATCATTGAAAGAAATCCAGGAGAATACAAAAGTCAACAAGGAGGAAATGCAAAAAACACTTAAAGAAATACAGGAGAACTTTGCTCAACAGGCTGAGGTCATGAAAGACGAAACACAAAAATCTCTTAAAGAAATACAGGAGAACTTTGGTCAACAGGCTGAGCTCATGAAAGAGGAAACACAAAAATCTCTTAAAGAATTATAGGAAAACACAAACATGCAAGTAAGGAGCTAAGCAAAACCATCCAGGATCTAAAAATCAGAAGTAGAAACAACTAAGAAAACTCAAAGGGAGACAACTTTGGAGATAGAAAGCCTTGGGAAGAAATCAGGGGACAGAGATGCAAATATCAACAACAGAATACAAGAGATAGAAGAAAGAATCTCAGATGCTGAAGATTCCATAGAAACCATGGACTCAACAGTTAAAGAAAATGCAAAATGCAAAAAGCTTGTAACCCAAAATATCCAGGAAATCCAGGACACAATGAGAAGACCAAACCTAAGGATTATAGGCATAGATGAGAGTGAAGATTTACAACTTAAAGGGCCAGCAAACATCTTCAATAAAATTATGGAAGAAAACTTCCCTAACCTAAAGAGAGAGATGCCCATGAATATACAAGAAGCCTACAGAACTCCAAACAGACTGGACCAGAACAGAAATACTTCCGGTCACATAATAATCAAAACACCAAATGTTCTAAACAAAGAAAGAATACTAAAGGCAGTAAGAGAAAAAGGCCAAGTAACATATAAAGGAAGACCTATCAGAATCACAGCAGACTTTTCACCTGAGACTATGAAGGCTAGAAGGTCCTGGGCAGATCTCATGCAGACTCTAAGAGAACACAAATGCCAACCAAAACTACTATATCCAGCAAAACTCTCAATCACCATAGATGGAGAAACTAAGATATTTCATGACAAAACCAAGTTTACCCAATATCTATCCACAAACCCGGCCCTAAAAAGGATGATAGGAGGACAACACCAATACAAGGAGGGAAACTTCACCCTGGAAAAAGCAAGATAGTAACCTTTCATCAAACCCAAAAGAAGTTAAGCATTCAAATTTAAAAAATAACGTCAAAAATGATAGGAAGTAACAATCACTATTCCTTAATATCTCTTAACATCAATGGACTTAATGCCCCAATAAAAAGACACAGACTAACTGAATGGATACGTAAACAGGACCCTACATTTTGCTGCTTACAGGAAACACACCTCAGGGTCAAAGACAAATACTACCTTAGAGTAAAAGGCTGGAAGACAATTTTACAAGCAAATGGTCTCAGGAAACAACCTGGAGTAGCCATTTTAATATCAGATAAAATTGACTTTCAACCCAAAGTCATCAAAAGAGACCCTGAGGGACACTTCTTGCTGGTCAAAGGAAAAATACAAAAAGAAGAACTGTCAATCCTGAACATCTATGCACCAAATGCAAGGGCACCCTCTTTCGTAAAAGAAACTTTATTAAAACTAAAAGCACACATTGCACCTAACACAATAATTGTGGGTGACTTCAACACTGCACTTTCCTCAATGGACCGATCAGGAAAACAGAAACTAAACAGGGACACAATGACACTAATTGAAGCTTTGGACCAATTAGATTTAACAGATATATATAGAACATTCTATTTTAAAACAAAAGAATATACCTTTTTCTCAGCACCTCATGGTACCTTCTCCAAAATTGACCATATAATTGGTCACAAGACAGACCTCAACAAATATAAGAAGATCGAACTAATCCCATGCCTCCTATCTGATCACTTTGGAGTAAAAGTGGTCTTCAATAGCAACAGAAACAACAGAAAGCCCACATACACGTGGAAACTGAACAATACTCTACTCAATGATACCTTGGTCAAGGAAGAAATAAAGAAAGAAATTAAAGACTTTTTAGAACACAATGAAAATGAAAACACAACATACCCAAACCTATGGGACACAATGAAAGCAGTGCTAAGAGGAAAACTCATAGCCCTGAGTGCCTCCAAAAAGAAAATGGAGAGAGCATACATTACCAGCTTAATGACACACCTGAAAGCCTTAGAACAAAAAGAAGCTATTTCGCCCAGGAGGAGTAGAAGGCAGGAAATCATCAAACTCAGGGCCGAAATCAATCAAGTAGAAACAAAGAGAACCATACAAAAAATCAACAATACCAGGAGCTGGTTCTTTGAGAAAATCAACAAGATAGATAAACCCTTAGCCAGAATGACCAAAGGGCACAGAGAAAGTATCCAAATTAACAAACTTAGAAATGAAAAGGGAGATATAACAACGGAAACTGAGGAAATCCAAAAAATCATCAGATCCTACTACAAGAGCCTATACTCAACACAACTGGAGAATCTGGAGGAAATGGACAATTTCCTTGACAGATACCAAATACCAAAATTAAATCAGGACCAACTAGACCATCTAAACAGTCCCATAATGCCTAAAGAAATAGAAGGAGTCATAGAAAGTCTTCCAACCAAAAAAAGCACAGGACCAGATGGCTTCAGTGCAGAATTCTACCAGACCTTCAAAGAAGAGTTAACACCAATACTCTTCAAACTATTCCACAAAATAGAAACAGAAGGAACACTACCCAATTCCTTCTACGAAGCCACAATTACGCTGATACCAAAGCCACACAAAGATCCAACAAAGAAAGAGAACTTCAGACCAATTTCCCTTATGAACATCGATGCAAAAATACTCAATAAAATTCTTGCTAACCGAATCCAAGAACACATCAAAACGATCACCCACCATGATCAAGTAGGCTTTATCCCGGGAATGCAGGGTTGGTTTAATATACGGAAATCCATCAATACAATCCACTACATAAACAAACTCAAAGAACAAAACCACATGGTCATTTCATTGGATGCCGAAAAAGCATTTGACAAAATTCAGCATCCCTTCATGCTTAAAGTCTTGGAGAGAACAGGAATTCAAGGCCCATACCTAAACATAGTAAAAGCAATATACAGCAAACCGGTAGCCAGCATCAAACTAAATGGAGAGAAACTTGAAGCAATCCCACTGAAATCAGGGACCAGACAAGGCTGCCCCCTTTCTCCTTATCTTTTCAATATTGTACTTGAGGTACTAGCTCGGGCAATTCGACAACATAAGGAGGTCAAAGGGATACAAATTGGAAAGGAAGAAGTCAAACTATCATTATTTGCAGACGACATGATCGTCTACCTAAGTGACCCAAAGAACTCCACTAGAGAGCTCCTACAGCTGATAAACAACTTCAGCAAAGTGGCAGGTTATAAAATCAACTCAAGCAAATCAGTGGCCTTCCTATACTCAAAGGATAAGCAGGCTGAGAAAGAAATTAGGGAAATGACCCCCTTCACAATAGCCACAAACAGTATAAAGTATCTTGGGGTGACTCTTACCAAACATGTGAAAGATCTGTATGACAAGAACTTCAAGACTCTGAAGAAGGAAACGGAAGAAGACCTCAAAAAATGGGAAAACCTCCCATGCTCATGGATCGGTAGAATCAATATAGTTAAAATGGCCATTTTGCCTAAAGCACTATACAGATTCAATGCAATACCCATCAAAATCCCAACTCAATTCTTCACAGAGTTAGAAAGAGCAATTATCAAATTCATCTGGAACAACAAAAAACCCAGGATAGCTAAAACTATTCTCAGCAACAAAAGAAAATCTGGGGGAATCAGTATCCCTGACCTCAAGCAATACTACAGAGCAATAGTGTTAAAAACTGCATGGTATTGGTACAGTGACAGGCAGGAGGATCAATGGAACAGGATTGAAGATCCAGAAATGAACCCACACACCTATGGCCACTTGATCCTCGACAAAGAGGCTGAAAACATCCAATGGAAAAAAGATAGCCTTTTCAACAAATGGTGCTGGTTCAACTGGAGGTCAGCATGCAGAAGAATGCGAATTGATCCATCCTTGTCTCCTTGTACTAAGCTCAAATCCAAATGGATCAAGGACCTCCACATAAAGCCAGACACTCTGAAGCTAATAGAAAAGAAATTGGGGAAGACCCTTGAGGACATCGGTACAGGGAGAAAGTTTCTGAACAGAACACCAATAGCGTATGCTCTAAGAGCAAGAATTGACAAATGGGACCTCATAAAATTACAAAGTTTCTGTAAGGCAAAGGACACCATCAAGAGGACAAATCGGCAACCAACAAATTGGGAAAAGATCTTCACCAATCCTACATCAGATAGAGGGCTAATATCCAATATATATAAAGAACTCAAGAAGTTAGACTCCAGAAAACCAAACAACCCTATTAAAAAATGGGGTACAGAGTTAAACAAAGAATTCTCACCTGAAGAACTTCGGATGGCGGAGAAACATCTTAAAAAATGCTCAACTTCATTAGTCATTAGGGAAATGCAAATCAAAACAACCCTAAGATTTCATCTTACACCAGTCAGAATGGCTAAGATTAAAAATTCAGGAGACAGCAGGTGTTGGAGAGGGTGTGGAGAAAGAGGAACACTCCTCCACTGCTGGTGGGGTTGCAAATTGGTGCAACCACTCTGGAAATCAGTCTGGCGGTTCCTCCGAAAACTGGGTACCTTACTTCCAGAAGATCCTGCTATACCACTCCTGGGCATATACCCAGAAGACTCCCCACCATGTAATAAGGATACATGTTCTACTATGTTCATAGCAGCCCTATTTGTAATTGCCAGATGCTGGAAAGAACCCAGGTATCCCTCAACAGAAGAGTGGATGCAAAAAATGTGGTATATCTACACAATGGAGTACTATTCAGCCATTAGAAACAATGAATTTATGAAATTCTTAGGCAAATGGATGGAGCTAGAGAATATCATACTAAGTGAGATAACCCAGACTCAAAAGGTGAATCATGGTATGCACTCACTAATAAGTGGATATTAACCTAGAAAACTGGAATACCCAAATCATAATCCACACATCAAATGAGGTACAAGAAGAAAGGAGGAGTGGCCCCTGGTTCTGGAAAGACTCAGTGAAACAGTATTCAGCAAAACCAGAACGGGGAAGTGGGAAGGGGTGGGTGGGAGGACAGGGGAAGAGAAGGGGGTTTGCGGGACTTTCGGGGAGTGGGGGGCTAGAAAAGGGGAAATCATTTGAAATGTAAATAAATTATATCGAATAAAAAAAATTAAAAAAAAATAATCAGAAAGATTATAGAGGCAGGAGGGCATCACCACCTAGAAACACATGTGATATTACCGCCACTACCACTCACAAACTCTGAAGGCAGGTTATCCACATTGCTACTGAAAGACATGAAGAATGAGAAGGAAAGACAGCAAGATCCAAGGAATCTAGGAATGCTGCACAGAATAGGAAGGAGTCTTGCAATATAGAAGCAGCAGCAGGAGAAGAATCAGAATAAACAACTATCAATTACAGATCCCTAAGCCCTTAGCTCTTGAACAAATTCACTAGCCTCGTTATTTCCTTGGAGAAGAAAATGAAGTGAATATATACATGATTGTCAATAAATGTGAAATAAATAGTATTGTACTTAAAGTTCCTTTTTAATGTTGTGGTGGTCTGAATATGTTTGGCCTAGGAGGTGACTCTATTAGGCAGTATGGCCTTGGACTAGATGTGGTCTTGTTGGAGGAAGAGTATCACTGTGTGGGTAGGATTTGAGACCCTCTTCCTAGCAGCCTGAAGACAGTCTTCTCCAGGCTACCTTTGTAGTGGGAAAAGATTAAAAGAGACCACGAGGTCTCTGCTCCAAGTCCCAACGGGTCTCTCTCTCCAGTCCAGCACCCACTCCTTCCAAGTATCCAGCAAAGCATGACTCTTAAACTTGAGTAGTTAACCAAATATATTTATGTATATGAAATTCCCAATTACATAATGCCGAATTACAATGATAAAGTTTTATCCCAATATTTCTTTTTTTTTGAATATTTTTATTGTCTATATTCTTTGTTTACATTCCAAATGATTTCCCCTTTCCCGGATCCCCCCTCCCCATATGTCCCATAAACCTTCTTCTCTCCATCCCTTCTCCAATCACCTCCCTCCTTTTTCTCTGTCCTTATAATCCCTTCCCATGCTAGATCAATCTTTTCCAGGATCAGGACCCTCTCCATACTTCTTCATGGGAGTAATTTGTTATGCAATTTGTGCCTTGGGTATTCAGGGATTCTGGGCTAATTAATATCCACTTATCAGAGATTGCATTCCATGTATATTCTTTTGTGATTGGGTTACCTCACTTAGGATGATATTTTCCAGATCAAACCATTTACCTAAAAATTTTGTGAATTCACTGTTTCTAATTGCTGAGTAGTATTCCATTCTGTAAATATACCACATTTTCTGTATCCATTCCTCCTTTGAGGGGCATCTGGGTTCTTTCCAGCTTCTGGCTATTATAAATAAGGCTGCAGTAAGGAACACTCCTCCACTGCTGGTGGGGCTGTAAGATGGTGCAAACACTGTAGAAATCAGTCTGGAGGTTCCTCAGAAAACTGGACATGAGACTTCCAGAGGACCCTGCTATACCTCTCCTGGGCATATACCCAAAGGATTCCCAGGCATACAATAAAGACACATGCTTCATTATGTTCATAGCAGCCTTATTTATAATATCCCAATATTTCTAACCTCTCTGCACACCAGAAACACATCTGATGCCATCTGGATTTTTGTGTTTCCTCCTCCTCCTCCTCCTCCTCCTCCTCCTCCTCCTCCTCCTCCTCCTCCTCCTCCTATGCTCCCTCATGGAGCTCCCAGGCTCCCTTTCTCTCCCCACCTCCTTCTCTTAGCTCCTCCTCCTCTCTCCCCTCCAATCACTGGCCTCTCACTGCCTCAATGTGAATGGATAGGAAATATCTTACATCAACCTTCTGATGAGGAACTCTTCAGTTTCTCCAGCACCATATGCTCATGGCCTATTTCTTCTCTCTCTCTCTCTCTCTCTCTCTCTCTCTCTCTCTCTCTCTCTCTCTCTCTCTCTCTCTCTCTCTCTCTCTCTCTCTCTCTTTTAACTCCCCTCCCCCATGCCCTGAATGAACTCTATTGTATACTGTTGGTTGGTCAGTCATGTCCTATGGCTGGTACCTCAGGAGGAAGGGATGCCTCAGCATGGACCAGCAGAGGTGCTCCCTTCCCCCATGCCATACCACACCTCCACCAAACATATCCCCTGTCCTCTCTTTATCTTGTTATAAACACTTCAAAATATACATAAACTTTCCTTTAGTACATGCAACATTCTGTTGATTACAAAAAGAGGAAATTAAGATACTCAAGACAATGAAGTGACCTGCTTGCCAGGGCCTAGAAAAGGTAGATAAAGCAAAACTGAAAGGTCTGTGACCAGCACAAGACACTCAAGACCTAGTTCTCAGCACAAAGGAGATTTATTTGCCATATAGGGATATCAAGCAAGGAATAAGAGACAAAGATGGGAGAAAGAGGAAGGAGAAGAAGAAAAGGAACAAGAGAGGGGAAAGGGATACATTTCTTCCTGCAGTTCAAAAGACTGCCTCAGGATAGAGGAGACAGACGTAGCCCACAGGCAAATGGCAGCCTACAAAGGGAAAAAGGGAGGCCTGTGGTCAGGATGCCCTTGGTTTGTTTAGATTGGGCATGTTAAATAGGTGAGCCAAAGTGGCTTTTGATTGCTAGACTTCAACTTTGGTAATTAGGGAGTGGTGGTTATCCTCAGAGGGAAGAGGGGGCCAAATAAAAGAATAGAACTTGATGGCTGACTTTAGGAATGTGATCTAACAGTTTGGCAAGGCAAAAGAAATGGGAGAAGGGCAAGGTCTGTCAGAGACATATTTGCCATGTTCAAACCTGCTAGAGCCCTTCGGAAAGTCTATACACTGGAGCCTAGCACCTAATGTCCAGGGCATTTTACACCACACCATAAATGTCTCCAAGTGATTACAAAATACACAGCCTAATTTCTAACCTTCTTTACTGGGGATTAAGAAGTAATACATCCCACTGATTAGCAAACTGTACATGGATGTTCCCAAGTGCTGTGTAGCCATTTTCTCAAGTTTAAAACCTTCTCTTTTTCAGAGGTAAACTTTCTCATGACCTGGGATGTGAGAGAGAGGTGAATCAACAGCGTATTTCAGGACATTTACTCGGAGGTGGAATAACAGGGTGTCTAAGGAGAAGTGAAACACTCCATCCTTCAGGGAAACTCCTTAAGTCAGGAAGTAAACAACTCAAAATACCTTTAGGAAGTCTCTGAAACTGACCAGATTTACTTTGTTTCTGCTTCTTCAAGAATATCACGTTAGTAAAGACGGAGGGTTGAGAGTGACTCAGATCAGCTGGTCCTCTCTGAAGAACCCAGGCATCCAGGTAGAAGCAGAGATAAGCTAAGAGCAGGAACAAGGCAGAAACTAGCCAAGCTGCCTTGTAGAGGACCAGGACTACGGAACCAACAGGAAAGGACGCCTTCCAGCCTGCTGAGCTGCTCGCAGATTCTGCAGTGTGCTCCCAGTTTCCAGGTTTCATGAACGACTGCTCATACTTTGGTGGGCTTTTGATATCTGTCTTAAGTCATTTCTACTCCGGTAAGTAATCACTCACCTGTATTCCTATATGCAACCTCAATAAAATTCACTGCTTCACCACGATAGACTTTGGTGGTATCTATTCCTTGAACTGTCATCATTCCCTATTTGATGCCATCCGTTCCGTATCTGGGATGCCAGGAATAGTGTCACACAACACCATAGCTATCCTTATTCCTTATATGCTTCTACCTCAACCTCTATTGCTTATATCACAGTCACTATATTCATGATTATATGTACTAGAAATATCAGAGCTGTCTTTGACTACTCAGTTTATTTCTAGAAATGTATTTCTCAGTCTTTCCTGTGGCTCCTACCCAACCCTTCAGTTTACAACAGCAATGCCCTTCTGATTCTTGTATTCTCTTCTCAAGAGTTTTTTATTACCTTATTATTAGTATCAGTAGCATGTCTACTTCAGGTCTGAACCCCAATTTTATGCTTTCAATGGTTCTTTGTTATTCTTGGAATAAAATTCAGACGTTTACATTCCCATCATATATTGTTCTAACGCACACAGAGTTGTGTTCACGAATTTTCCCACTTACTGAATTTGTTCTAAACCAAACCATCAAAGATAGACCAGTTGAGATTTTTGAGGGCTGACTGAATCATGAGAGCTTTGCCTTCATGAATGATTTTACCCATTTGTGGCCTCACTGGTTATCATAAGAGCACCATTTTTACAAAAATAAACTTTCTCTCACCAGCCTGACAGATCTCACATTTTGATTCCTCCTGCCATGTCATGACCCAGCAAGAAACCTTCCGTAGACAATGACCTGTAGCCAATATCATACTTAGACTTACAGAACTATAAGCAACCCTCACATGAATTACTTGTCTGTAATATTCATTTGCAATAATGGAAAATAGACTGAGATAATATGTAAAGATATTTCCTAACATAAATCAAACATGTCAGGAATGAATTAATCTCATCTCTCTGTTTCCCAGTTAAGAGATGAAAACTGCTTCCTTTGAAACCTCCAGTCCTATTGTATTTCTCTGCCTATTCTTAGATATCTATACGTGCAAAGTTACTTTCATTGCCCAAAACAGTAAGTCAAAAATTTGTAGGTATCTATTGTTGTATTCCAGCCAAATCAAAGTAATATATGCCAACCAAATTATTATTAAAATAATATAAAATTGGTCAGATATTCATTTCCATGAAAAAAACATCATAAATATTGAAAATGCATTGTAGCTTTTCTTTCCATCCAGTACATAAAGTAAATAATTTCTTCTTTGCATAATAACTAAAATGCAGCTCAATAAAGCTTTTAAACTCAGATATTTATAAGTAAAGCAAGAAAAATAATTTGTTAAGGATTCTCAGACCATATGCATTCTAGTGCTTATAATGTACAGTGTAATAAAGACTCACATTTTCCCTGAGTGAGATGTTGTTTCATTGTAAGAATATTACCAAGACATGTCTGTTGAGAAGTAAGTAACTGAGGAGGAATTCAAATACAAAACCAAAATAAAGCCACCATTTATTTTGTACTATACCCCAAATTATTGGTCTTGAAAACTAGCCAAATGTTGCTGTGCTATGTCCTGTCTATGGCAGCTTATTTAGCACAGCAGACAGATAGAAAAAAGTGAAGACCACAATTTCATGCCAATACCTTTGTGTTTAACAACACACATGTTATTTCCTTCCAGTGACCCAGTGGGTAGTGGAGAAAGGCATCTTACATGATCACAATACCAGTATCAATGAAAGAAAATAATTCACTTCAATATACAACAACAGAGAGAGGGAGGAGAGAGAGAGAGAGAGAGAGAGAGAGAGAGAGAGAGAGAGAGAGAGAGAGAGAGAGAGAGAGAGTTCAGTATTCCCAGAAATTCTTGAAGTCATCTCTACACATTTCTGATATTGTACAGGAAGGCTAGTCTCTGGGGATTGATGTTTCCTGCCTCTTCTCTGAGCAGGTTCCATTGGTCCAAAATTACTATTCAGAAATTCGAGCTATTCAGGGTCTTCTGCACTGTGGAGCAGGCTAAGGAGTAACTTGGCTCTGACCTACTTCACTCTGCTTGCTCAGATCTCCTCTATCAAGGACTGTTCAGGGAAAAACAATACATATGAGCATGACATTCATCCAGTACTGAGGATAGAGCTCAGTTGATAGAAGCCCTAGGTGCCAACTGGAAAACTGCATAAAACCAGAAATGTCAAACCATACCTGTAATCCCAGCACTTGAGAAACAAAGACACAAGAATCAAGAGTAAAGAATTTATATTCCTGGCTCTGTCCAATTTGCCAGTTCTCCTCTATATCTGTGTGTCTGGCTCATTCCTTATATGTAAAACAAGAAGCACACTTGCTCCACAATGTTAGGTAGGAAGAATCCAACAAGATAAAGCTCAATAAAGCATTTTTGAGAAGACTAGTGTGCTGAACCCTCACCTCTCCCCCAGCATCTTTCAGCCTCAAGCCACCTTTATTGGTAGCTATTGTTCTGAACTTTAACCAGGAGAATAAAAATTGCAACACAAGGATATTCATAACAGCAGATAATAAAAATTGGTCATTAAGTTGCAATTTCCTCCTTCTAGGCATAGTCATTTTCCTAGAGGACCTGGAAGGCAACTTAATTCCTCTGCCACTGAAGTCTCTCACATAGAGAAAAAGCTCAGGGGTTAGAAGGTCAGAGTCCAAGACAAATAGGATAGGAAGTGATTCAAAGGGCAAAGAAATATGCTCTAAAGAGCAATTACCCAAAGAGATAATGGAAAAGTGCTGAAAGTTTTGTAAAGCTACAAAATTAGACTTTGGGGCATGCAAATAAATAAATAAATAAAACCTTAAACCATAAAGAAATTATAAAGGAAAAGATGGCTGCTGAGAGATTACAGATTCCTCAGCTTTAGCACTGACTTTGGGGAAGTAGCAGATGTTAATAAATGTCACACACTGTTCCTTCTCAACCTCAGCTTATGCATCCCTTCTTACACTCCAGAGCCCCAGTCAGCTCACCTTCCTTCTATCCTTACTGCTTTCCAAGAGTCAACCCATCTGCCCAGAACTCCTTTCTATTCTTTTATGGAAAGCAAAACTCTTGGTTAAATGGGAACATCAAATATGGACTGCATATTTGAACCAGTTGTGCCCAATTTTGTATCTTAGGAAATAATTGTTCCCACTTTCTAACAAGATGTTCTAGATAAACCAGAGAGAGTAAAACCAGCCACAAGTCATTAGTGCAGTGTGGCCAACCAGGCACACATGAGTTACTGAGCCATAGAGTTACTGGGGGAAAAGGGCCATTGCCTCAATTACTCCACATGCGCATGTATTTTCCTTTCCTGAGCTGTGACCAGAGCAACCTCTGCAGAACCAGAGCCATCTGGTTTACTTCAAATTCTATACCTTCATAAATCATGCCCACATCTGTAATCCTAGCAGTCAGAAGGTAGAATATCAGGAGTTCAGGACCACTTTTGGGGGTTACATGAGACCCTGTCTTCAGAACAAGAAGGGAAAAAAGGAGTTTGGAGAGAGAAGAAAAGAAGGAAGGAAGAGTGTCTATTTGTAAAACAAACAAACAAACCCAAGGTGGTACACCAGGCACAACTGAACTTGGCAGATCTAATCTAACTTTGTCATCATCTTCATCTTGATTGTCATGCCCACCAGCCTAATTACCATCTTGTAATAATCCCATAGCAAATTTTCCACCTATAAGAACCATAACAGTTATAATTTCTTTCATAATTCCTAAAGCTGGAAAAACACAGTCACATAGGAAAAGAAACACCGAGTTCTTGGGCATGTAAGTATCATCATCTTCCAGGAGAAGTCATAAAAATTCATCCTACTTATGAATACTTTCAATTCTCCTCTATCATCTTATTTCTTTCATGGGGCAGGCATGGGGATGAGGTGTGATCTGGGAACATGACTCCTGAAGTACACCTTTCATACACATGAACACACTCACATGCACACAAACACATTCAGATACACACAAACGTGAATACACACACACACACACACACAGTACCCTTCATTGACCACTGAATAGAGCCTTAGCTCTTGGCTTCCATTCACTCTACTGCTCTACTGTTAAATAGCTCTGCTTGTGGGGGTGTCAATGAACTGAGATTTGGCTCAGCAAAAATTGAGCGACAAAGCCGGGCGGCAGCAGCGGCTGCGCATGCCTGTAATCCCAACACTTGGGAGGCAGAGGCAGGTGGATTTCTGAGTTCGAGGCTAGCCTGGTCTACACTACAGAGTGAGTTCCAGGACAGCCAGGGCTACACAGAGAAACCGTGTCTCAAAAAAAAAAAAAATTGAGCAACACAGGTATGTCAGAGTTATTTGAAGTGATCTAATTTTTCACTGGCGAAGGTAAGTCCAAGACATTTTGCATGCCCAAGAGAAATGGAGGAGCTGCTAGATGTGCTGTTGGCATGCGGTGGGATGGGACATCATGGGTTTCTGCCATTGAATACTTTGTTTTCCTCTCACCACTTAGGTGGAGGTTGGCATTCCCTGTTTACCTATGGAAGGTCAGACCACTGAAGTGAATCACCTTTGCAGTTTTCGTGGTAGGAATGTAAATATTTCCTGTGGTCATGTGTAACATCATGGATGCCATGGAGCCCGAACCCCCGCAAATACAATATCAAGAAGATACTTCCTGATGACAGGAGCCACTGAGATGGGTGAATCTAGGTTTCATGATATTGGACATAGAGACAACATGAGAGGCCTTCTTTCACACTCTTAGAATTCTGTAGGCTGAAGAGATGGCCTAGCCTGCAGAGTCTGAGAACCTGAGTTCCATCCCTCAGACTTACATGATAGAGAGAAACAACTCCCACAAATTGCCTTCTGTCTGTCTGTCTGTCTGTCTCTCTTTACTCTCCCTCTCTCTCTCTCTCTCACACACACACACACATACACACACACACACACACACACACACACACACACATATATATATATATATATATATATATATATATATAATGGTATGCACACATAAACACCCAGAGAAATGCATTTTAAAATTTTTAGGATTCTGTGATATTTTTACCTCACAAAAGAACACTCCCTTGAGAATGAGAAAAGACTGCAAATTCAAAAAATTTTTTAAGTTACCAAATGTCACCCATGGCAGAAGCACAAAACATTACATGGTATTTCAATTACCTGTGTGACACACCTCTAAAACAGTCTTTCCTTTAAAAAACAGTGGCCACTTTTTTGGTTTGGTTTTGTTGGTTAGGTGCTGGGATGAAACACACGTCCTTGGACAAGCATTCCACTGCTGAGCTGTGTCTAGTTCTTGGATTTTGAGATAAGTTCTCTGTATGTGGCTCAGGTTGACCTTGAATTTGCTGTGTAGTATAAGCTGACATCTCACTACAGATCCTCCTGCCTTCTCCTGTCTTCCAAATGCTGGGATTACAGACCTGTGCCACCACCACAACCAGTTAGCAACCTATTTTTGATACTGTTTTATATGACAATTGTGCCAGAAAGAAAAAGAAACCTAAAAGATCATTTAGTCTTTTCTCAGACATAATCAAATAAAATTTAATTTATTTTCTATATAAGCTGTTCACCATGTGTGTGCTTGGTGCCTGCAGAGGCCAGAAGAGACCATGATTTCCCTGGAAGTGGAGATTCAGGTGGTTGTGACCATCCATGTAGGTGCTGGGAACTGAACTCAGGCCCTCTGGAGGAGCAATCATAAATGAGCAAATTATAACATTGTTAACCACTGGGCATTCTCTCCAGCACCTAATTTTATTTTATTTTAACTTTTAGGAAGTTTCTTATCATTCAAAAATATGTAAAATTTTAGGATTTCTATCAAATTTCAACAATGGCACAGTTTCTGTGTGGTACCCTCTGAGTCTCCTGAGTTTCAAGCCTCCTTTCTTCTCCATTGCCCCAAAGACTCCTGAGGTCAGATGCCATGGAGATACTTCCCATCAATAAAATCCACTTCCTCTGTACTTCTTTACCTCAGTGAATAGTGGGAGTCTCTTTGGAAGCTATGTCATCCACATTTGGGTGGCTGACTGGCATTGAAACACATATCTATCTTACCAAGTATTAAATATATCCCCAAATCAATTCCTAGTTTGCCAAAACGTACACTGAGAATCCTGTCATCAGACATTATATGATGTATTGTGGAGGGAAACATCAAGAAGGAAATGGCTTTAAGACTTAGCTGGTTGTATTAAAATAGTCTTACCCTTACACATTTCACAAACGCAAGTGGCTATGAGCACACTGAGGTTTTTCTGGTCCCTTGGTGGGAGCAGTTTCAAAGGAGGGGCCCTGGAGCCAGCCTGTCATTGGCTTCCAGGCGAATCTGCTTTTGTGTGTGTGTGTGTGTGTGTGTGTGGATTATGAAATTGGAATAGAAACTGAGGAAGAGTCCAGAGATGTCAGCTGGAGAATGCAAAACACACACCAAGGAGTTGTCAGCGCCTAAGGTCCATCAGCTTCCAAAGATTCCGCCAAAGTACATTAAAATGCATTTGGATGCCTGCTGCACAGAGGAGAATTAACAGACAAGAAATACAGCACTCTCAAAGTGAAAGTGTATCTGTCCCTTCCTGTTCCTACTGTCTTCCCAGTCTCAAAGCAAACAGCATAGTGAGCCGACAAGGCAAATGCAAACAATGGGGGAAAATTAGAACAGGCTGTCCTGGATCCAAGATGACACAAATGACGGACCTGGCCAGGAGGCTTGGCCCGCCCCGTGCCTCCTCCACAGCCAGGTCAAGTCTTAGCTATGGTGAAGACATTGTTCCTCCACAAAGAAATTGGAATTTTGTCTCACAGAATATTAGACTTTCTAATGAGTTTCTGAATACTTGTAACTGAATGTGACAAAAAACTACGAAGTCTTCCCAATTTACAGAGAGAAACAGGACAGGCTTAGAGAACCGTGGTGGCACCAAGCTACTTCCTGACATTCCTTAATGAGTTCTTCCCGCTCAATGAATCGGCAGTATTTAAAGAGAGGAACAGCTGCTCTTGTTACACAGAGATGAAGCCAAACTCTTCACAGTGGCTCCGGAGCGTGCACAACTTACCTTGTACCGTCAAGTCAACTCTGGTGGAACAGCCATTGTTAGCATGGTCCTGTTCCTTCTCAGGGCTTTACGGTGCTCTGTGCCCAGGCCCTTTGCACTGACCCCACCACACACTTTGGTTTCTCTTACCCCCTTAAATTCCACAGCCCCAGGCAATCAGTACTTGTTCTTCTGAACTCTTACATCCATTCTTCTGCACAGTTCCTGGAGTACCAAAGACACTGCAGTCTATTTAACTTGCTTCCACTTCTGTTCCCCTCGCTCAGCTGTAGTCTTCTCAGTCAGGAGCATGAGTTAGTCAACCTTGTACAGCGCAGTTTTAGAACAAAGCCTAAAACACATAGGTGCTCTAATAGATATCAATTATAAAAATGGATGTCGTCTTTTTCCTTTTTCTCACATAAAGGAATCCCCCAAAATGAGGATGCCAAGGGGACTTCTGTCAGGTCGTGAATGCAGTCACCCATTTATTGCTTCTCAAGGATGCTTAATTATCTGTCCATGAAGTTGACAAACTCCAAGGTGAAACCTGAAATAAACTCTATTTGTGATCATGCTATGAAGTATTTTCAGTTCAGACATATTCTTAGTTAGACAAAGATTTTAGATTTTGAGAAATGGTGAACAGTAAATCTCTAGCTATCTTACAAAATATACCTCTGACTTCTTAGATTCAAATATTTGGGACTCCCAGACAGAAATAACCCTAAAATTATTAGAAATATCAGCTAAGTATGACTTTCTCCAGAGAAAACTTTGTAATGTGTTCATCCTCGCATTCCTCTCGAATGTGCAGCCAATGGCTCAGGAGAGCTGTGCCTCCATTCCAGCCAACTGCAGTCCACTTTATTTTTAACCAGGCTATCATAATCAGCCAAACTGAAGGTGAATTCTGTCTGACTTGCTGAGGTGCAGTTACAAGTGGTTAGAAAAAGTCTTCTCAATGGACTGGCCCATTTACTCATTCCCTCTCTTTCTTTCAACCCAAGTCTCCATCATCATCATCATCATCATCATCATCATCATCATCATCATCATCCCTCTCTTCCTTCTCCTCCCTTTCTCTCACCCATTCTTCCCTCCTCTCCATCTGTCTGTCTCCTGAGAATGTGAACACATTTTTGAGTGTAAGAAACCCTCTGTCTCGGCATCCGGAGGCCGGCTGGGAGGAGTCAGTGTGCTCTGGTGAGTCTAGCAGGTCCTGGTGGGAGCCTTCTGGTGTCTTCTTCGGGATCTAAACAGCATGGGCCACAGCACTCGGTCTCCAGGAAGTGCAGGAGACCTGGTGTGTACCTGGAAGCAGACTGGGAGCGCACAGCTTGCTCTGGCGGCAGGGAGCTAGGTTCCAGTCCTGAGGCCTCTGGCAGGAGCCTTCAGGTGTCTGCTTCTGGATCCGAACAGCCTGGGCCACAGCACTCGGTCTCCAGGAAGTGCAGAAGACCTGGTGTGTGCCTGGAAGCAGACTGGGAGCACACAGCTTGCTCCTGCTGCATGGAGCTTAGGTTCCAGACTTGAGGCCTCTAGTGGGGGCCCTCAGATCACCGCTTCGCAATCCAGAACAGCCTGGGCTACAACGCCACATCTCCAAACCCTGCAAGAAGCCAGAGGGGCACCCGGGAGGCCAGCTGGGAGGAGTGAGTGTGCTCTGGTGAGTCCAACAGGCCCCTGCAGGAGCCTTCAGGTGTCTGCTTCAGGATCTGAACAGCCTGGGGCACAGAACCCTGTCTCCAGGCAGTGAAGGAGGTCAGCTGTGCACTAGAGGCCACCTGGGAAGAGGCAGCTTGCACTGATGAGTCCAGCATTGACAAGACTAACTACCACCAGTGAGAACTAGATGGCAAAAGGCAAATGCGGGAATATCACTAACAGAAATCAAGGCAATATGGCAGCATCTGAGCCCAATTCTCCTTTAACAGCATGTCCTGAATACCCCATCACACCAGTAAAACAAGATTTGGATTTAAAATCACTAGTCATGATGCTGGTACAGGAACACATGAACGACATACTTAAAAAATTCAGGAAAAATGGAAAAAAAGTTAGAAGCCCTGACAAGGGAAACACAAAAATCATTGAAAGAAATTCAGGAAAATACAAAAGCCAATAAGGAGGAAACGCAAAAATCACTTAAAGAAATACAGGAGAACTTTGGTCAACAGGCTGAGGTCATGAAAGAGGAAACACAAAAAGCTCTTAAAGAATTACAGGAAAGCACAAACAAGCAAGTGAAGGAGCTAAGCAAAATCATCCAGGATCTAAAATCAGAAGTAGAAACTACTAAGAAAACTCAAAGGGAGACAACTTTGGAGATATAAAATCTTGGGAAGAAATCAGGAGACATAGATACAAATATCAACAACAGAATACGAGAGATAGAAGAATTTCAGATACTGAAGATACCATAGAAACCATGGACTCAACAGTTAAAGAAAATGCAAAATGCAAAATGCTTGTAACCCAAAATATCCAGGAAATCCAGGACACAATGAGAAGACCAAACCTAAGGATTATAGGCATAGATGAGAGTGAAGACTTACAACTTAAAGGGCCAGCAAATATCTTCAATAAAATTATGGAAGAAAACTTCCCTAACATAAAGAGAGAGATGCCCATGAATAGGCAAGATGCCTACAGAACTCCATACAGACTGGACCAGAACAGAAATACCTCCCGTCACGTAATAATCAAAACACCAAATGTACTAAACAAAGAAAGAATATTAAAGGCAGTAAGAGAAAAAGGCCAAGTAACATATAAAGGAAGACCTATCAGAATCACAGCAGACTTTTTACCCGAGAATATGAAAGCTAGAAGATCCTGGGCAAATCTCATGCAAACTCTAAGAGAAGATAAATGCCAGCCAAAACTACTATACCCAGCAAAACTCTCAATCACCATAGATGGAGAAACTAAGATATTCCATGACAAAACCAAATTTACCCAATATCTATCCACAAACCCAGCCCTACAATGGATAATAGGAGGAAAACACCAATACAAGTAGGGAAACTTTAACCTGGAAAAAGCAAGATAGTAACCTTCTCTCATCAAACCCAAAAGAAGTTAACCAATCAAATTTTAAAAATAACATCAAAAATGACAGGAAGTAACAATCACTATTCCTTAATATCTCTTAACATCAATGGACTCAATGCGCCAATAAAAAGACATAGACTAACCGACTGGATACAAAAACAGGACCCTACATTTTGCTGCATACAGGAAACACATCTCAGGGTCAAAGGCAAACACTACCTTAGAGTAAAAGGCTGGAAGACAATTTTACAAGCAAATGGTCTCAGGGAACAAGCTGGAATAGCCATTCTAATATCAGATAAAATTGACTTTCAACTCAAAGTCATCAAAAGAGACACTGAGGGACACTTCTTGCTGGTCAAAGGAAAAATTCAACAAGAAGAACTCTCAATCCTGAACATCTATGCTACAAATGCAAGGGCACCCTCTTTCGTAAAAGAAACTTTACTAAAGCTCAAAGCACACATTGCACCTAACACAATAATTGTGGGTGACTTCAACACTGCAATTTCCTCAATGGACCGATCAGGAAAACAGAAACTGAACAGGGACACAGTGAAACTAATTGAAGCTTTGGACCAATTAGATTTAACAGATATATATAGAACATTCTATCCGAAAGCAAAAGAATATACCTTTTTCTCAGCACCTCATGGTACCTTCTCCAAAATCGACCATATAATTGGTCACAAGACAGACCTCAACAAATATAAGAAGATCGAACTAATCCCATGCCTCCTATCAGATCACTATGGAGTAAAAGTGGTCTTCAATAGCAACAAAAACAACAGAAAACCCACATACACGTGGAAACTAAACAATATTCTACTCAATGATACCTTGGTCAAGGAAGAAAGAAAGAAAGAAATTAAAGACTTTTTAGAACTTAATGAAAATGAAGACACAACATACCCAAATCTATGGGACACAATGAAAGCAGTGCTAAGAGAAAAATTCATAGCCTTGAGTTCCTCCAAAAAGAAAATGGAGAGAGCATACACTAACAGCTTAATGACACACCTGAAAGCCCTGGAACAAAAAGAAGCCTTTTTACCCAGGAGGAGTAGAATGCAGGAAATCATCAAACTCAGGGCCGAAATCAATCAAGTAGAAACAAAGAGAACCATACAAAGAATCAACAAAACCAGGAGCTGGTTCTTTGAGAAAATCAACAAGATAGATAAACCCTTAGCCAGACTAACCAAAGGACACAAAGATAGTATCCAGATTAACAAACGTATAAATGAAAAGGGAGATACTGAGGAAATTCAAAAAATCATTAGATCCTACTACAAAAGCCTATACTCAACACAACTGGAGAATCTGGAGGAAATGGACAGTTTCCTAGACAGATACCAAATACCAAAATTAAATTAGGACCAAATAGATCATCTAAACAGTCCCATAACACCTGAAGAAATAAAAAGAGTCATAGAAAGTCTCCCAACCAAAACAAACACGGGACCAGATGGCTTCAGTGCAGAGTTCTATCAGACCTTCACAGAAGACCTAACACCAATACTCTTCAAACTATTCCACAAAATAGAAACAGAAGGAACTCTACCCAACTCGTTCTATGAAGCCACAATTACGCTGATACCAAAACCACACAAAGATCCAACAAAGAAAGAGAACTTCAGGCCAATTTCTCTTATGAATATTGATGCAAAAATACTTAATAAAATTCTTGCCAACTGAATCCAAGAACACATCAAAACGACCATCCACCATGATCAAGTAGGCTTCATCCCAGGGATGCAGGGATGGTTCAATATAAGAAAATCCATCAATGCTATCCACTACATAAACAAACTCAAAGAAAAAAACCATATGATCATCTCATTAGATGCAGAAAAAGCATTTGACAAAATTCAGCATCCTTTCATGCTAAAAGTCTTAGAAAGAACAGGAATTCAAGTCCCATATCTAAACATTGTTAAAGCAATATACAGCAAACCGGTAGCCAACATCAAACTAAATGGAGAGAAACTTGAAGCAATCCCACTAAAATCAGGGACTAGACAAGGCTGTCCTCTCTCTCCATATCTTTTCAATATAGTACTTGAAGTTCTAGCTAGAGCAATTAGACAACATAAGGAGATCAAGGGGATACAAATTGGAAAGGAAGAAGTGAAATTATCACTATTTGCAGATGACATGATAGTCTACTTAAGTGACCCGAAAACCTCCACCAGAGAATTCCTACAGCTGATAAATAACTTCAGCAAAGTGGCTGGTTATAAAATCAACTCAAGTAAATCAGTTGCCTTCCTATACTCAAAGGATAAGCAGGCTAAGAAAGAAGTTAGGGAAATGACCCCCTTCACAATAGCCACAAACAATATAAAGTATCTTGGTGTGACTCTAACCAAACAAGTGAAAGATCTATATGACAAGAACTTCAGGTCTCTGAAGAAGGAAATCGAAGAAGACCTCAGAAAATGGAAAAATCTGCCATGCTCGTGGATCAGCAGGATTAATATAGTTAAAATGGCCATCTTGCCAAAAGAAATCTACAGATTCAATGCAATCCCCATCAAAATCCCAACTCAGTTCTTCACAGAGTTAGAAAAAGCAATTCTCAAATTCATCTGGAATAACAAAAAACCCAGGATAGCTAAAACTATTCTCAACAACAAAAGAAATTCTGGGGGAATCAGTATCCCTGACTTCAAGCAACACTACAGAGCAATAGTGTTAAAAACTGCATGGTATTGATACAGTGACAGACAAGTGGACCAATGGAATAGAATTGAAGATCCAGAAATGAACCCACACACCTATGGTCACTTGATCTTCGACAAAGGAGCCAAAAACATCCAGCAGAAAAGATAGCCTTTTCAACAAATGGTGCTGGTTCAATTGGAGGTCAGCATGCAGAAGAATGCGAATTGATCCATTCTTATCTCCATGTACTAAACTTCACTCCAAGTCGATCAAGGACCTCCATGTAAAACCAGACACACTAAAACTAATAGAAAAGAAACTGGGGAAGACCCTAGAGGGCATGGGCATGGGGGGAAAGTTCCTGAACAGATCACCAATAGCTTATGCTCTAAGATCAAGAATTGACAAATGGGACCTCATAAAATTACAAAGTTTCTGTAAGGCAAAGGACACTGTTAAAAGGACAAAACGGCAACCATCAAATTGGGAAAGGATATTCACCAACCCTACATCTGATAGAGGGCTAATATCCAATATATACAAAGAACTCAAGAAGTTAGACCCCAGGGAACCAAATAACCCTATTAAAAAATGGGGTACAGATCTAAACAAAGAATTTTCACCTGAAGAAATTCAGATGGCCGAGAGGCACCTTAAGAAGTGTTCAACATCATTAGTCATTAGGGAAATGCAGATCAAAACAACCCTGAGATTTCACCTTATACCAGTCAGAATGGCTAAGGTCAAAAACTCAGGAGACAGCAGGTGTTGGCGAGGATGTGGAGAAAGAGGAACACTCCTCCACTGCTGGTGGGGCTGTAAGATGGTACAACCACTGTGGAAATCAGTCTGGAGGTTCCTCAGAAAACTGGGCATGAGACTTCCAGAGGACCCTGCTATACCTCTGCTGGGCATATACCCAAATGATTCTCCGGCATTCAATAAAGACACATGCTCCATTATGTTCATAGAAGCCTTATTTATAATAGCCAGAAGCTGGAAAGAACCCAGATGCCCCTCAAAGGAGGAATGGATACAGAAAATGTGGTATATTTACACAATGGAATACTACTCAGCAATTAGAAACAATGAATTCACAAAATTTTTAGGCAAATGGTTTGATCTGGAAAATATCATCCTAAGTGAGGTAACCCAGTCACAAAAGATTACACATGGAATGCAATCTCTGATAAGTGGATATTAATTAGCCCAGAAGCCCTGAATACACAAAGCACAAATCGTATAACAAATGACTCCCATGAAGAAGTATGGAGAAGGTCCTGATCCTGGAAAGGATTGATCTAGCATTGGAGGGGAATATAAAGACAGAGAAAAAAAGGAGGGAGGTCATTGGAGAATGGATGGAGAGAAGGTTTATGGGACATATGGGGAGGGGGGATCCTGGAAAGGGAAATTCATTTGGAATGTAAATCAAGAATATAGAAAATAAAAATATTTATAAAAGAAAGAAACAATGAACTCATGAAATTCTTAGACAAATGGATGGAGCTGGAGAACATCATACTAAGTGAGGTCACCCAGTCTCAAAAGATCAATCATGGTATGCACTCACTAATAAGTGGATATTAGCCTTGAAAACTGGAATATCCAAAACATAATCCACACATCAAATGAGGTACAAGAAAAATGAAGGAGTGGCCCCTAGTTCTGGAGAGACTCAGTGTAGCAGTATAAGACAAAACCAGAACAGGGAAGTGGGAAGGGATGGGTGGGCGAACAGAGGGAGGGAGGGGGGCTTATGTGATTTTCGGGGAGTGGGGGACCAGAAAAGGGGAAATCATTTGAAATGTAAATAATAAAATATATCGAATAAAATTTTTAAAAAAAAAAGAAAAGAAACCCTCTGTCTCAATCACGTTTTGTAACAAACCTAGTTCTAGCCAGACAGATTTGTTATTTCTTTTGAGTTTGTCTTAAGGAGAGGGAAGTTCATGATGCATATATTATAAATGCATGCTAGACCAGAGCGGCATCATGAAACCACTTGTTTGAGTGTTGGGAAGTTCTAAACACACCCCAGAATCTCGGTTTTCATCTGAGCTAGTTTTCTATCAAGTTTAGACTATGTGGTAATGAAGTCTGTAAGGTTTTGGTGAGGCTATTTGATGGTTGCAATAGAGGAAAAAACATTCATCTTCAGAATCATTGCCAGACTTTTTCAAAACCAATCTAGATGTCCTTCCTTGGTTTCTATACTATTCTATTACACAAAGCTTTACTGAGATACCTCATGTGATACTATACTGTAATAACCCTGGGTTTTCTTTTCTCTCTCCCTCTCTTGAGTCTGAGGTACTTAAGATCAATATTTGCATATATCCAATCCTGTGTGTTGAAAAATCCACCAAAATTCCAGATATAGTAGGGGATCCATAGATGTATGTTGAATTCAGGAATAAAGAAAAAAGAAATGTGACAAGCAATTAAAATAAATACATTTCTATTCAATTCTTAAGGTCAGCTTCTCCTAAATCCTTCCTGTTTAGTGAGAGTGACTATATGCTCAATGAGATGTAAGGTTCTTGATATTTTGAAAATGTCTGGCTTAAAGGACTCCACTTAGACCAACTGACTCTCTTCTGCAACTAAAATGGGAAACCACAAGAGCTCTACCAAAGAGCACTGAAATGAGGCTCACCGCATCTGGCAACCCTTAAAGCACAAGTGGATAATGGGATTAATTCATGTTCACATCAATGTGCAGGACAAGTTGTTTTCAAAGGTATTGTGGTAAAGGCTCAGAGATCTGGATAGAGGATGGGATCAAAAAGAAAAAAAACTGGGGTAAGGTACCCATCAAAAAGGATGTATTAGAGGAAACTGACTACCTAGGACCACAAAATGGAGTATGACTATAAGGATTCTGCAAGAGTACTTAAACCTTTGCAACATAAACCTGGGCTAAGAACTCTATCACCAAAAGGAAGGGAGAAACAGAAAAGAGAAGAGTCAGGGAACCTTACCTCTCACCCAGGCACCCCTCACCCAGTCAGCCTGCTGCCAGGGCCTTGAAGCTAGGCCCTAAACTCCTTGCCTTCACAGACTCTGGGGATTAGTGCTTCTCAGCACAAACAACCTTAATGCACATCACATTCTACACCCTCTGAATCACAGCTATTCCTCCCTAAGCACAGCTGCATCATCCACGCATGTGTGTGTATACAGCGCATGCATACATTTAGATTTCTTCCCGTGCAGGAAGACATCTGTAAATCCTTCACTTTAGCTCATAACTTGGGTACATACACATTATTCGAACTGAAGCACTTTTGAAGAGGTTCTCATTTTTAATTTTATTGTATGTGGACATGTATGCATGACATATGTGACTATGGGTTTATATGTGTCACAGAGTACATGTGGAGATCATAGGATAACCTGGGTCTCTTTTTCTACCTTTATGAGGACCCCAAGATTGAACTCAGGCTATCATGTTTCATGCTAAGAATTTTCACTCACTGAATCATCTCACCAGTCCCAAGCAATTTTTTAATTTGAAAGTGGATGCTACTTGAAATTTTACTAAAATGTTAATAAATTATATTCTTTGTAGGCAAAACCAGAAGAATGTTCCCTAATCCACAGCACCAAAACCACATAACTGAATGAAGGTACATGCCATCAAGAGAAAAACATTGTATCAAATATGAGATGAAATGTGGTTTCCTTAAACCTTACTCCCCTAAGACCTATTACATCATAATATAACCCACTCCTCTCTAAGAAACTACCTTCCTTTGGGGCTGCATAGTAACACTGACAATTAGATACATCTACAGCAATAGTATCGAGAGAAAGAAGTATTTCTCCTCTTTCTGACACTCCTGAGTGTTGTCCCCAGCCTTAGGCTGCCTTTCCTATCCCTCTCTAATGAGCTCGCACAGATCCTCAAGGCTCTCTCAGACGCTTGCCCATGTAAGGTTCTTCCCTGGTGAGCATGCTAGTGAGACCAAACTTGCCTCTATAGCCACTTTTTTGAACAGCTGAGCTTAGAGAAAAACCCAAGACTGTATAAACCAAATTGTGGAGCTATCAGTCAAATTTAAATTTAAGCATTTTCTATGGTGTTGACCATAGAAAATAAATGTAAAAATTGAAGTTAAGAAAAGCTGCTTATATATATATATTAAATCTTAATCTGTTAGTTGGAGGGATTTATCATTTTTAAAGGCATATTTTATATTTTCCTACTTTTTAAAAGCATTAGTCAACTTACACTAAAACATGGGCACATATTCATAAACTGAAATCAATTTAACTGTTGGAAATATGAGAAGAGAATTTACTCTCTTGATTCTAGTTTAAGAGACCTACATGAGGTGGTGGGTGGAGTTACTTTATTCTATCAGAAAAATGGATTTCTACTCAGGGGTTATAGGAACCTCTTCTCCTGATTTGTCATTAAGCTAACCTTGCAAAGAAGTATGAAGCATCCTTTTCTCTACCTCATTCTCCAAATACAAAACTGCTCTCCTCCAATCCTTCCCTCCGTTTAGTTTGGGTCACAGTGTTATATCGCCGAGGAAAGATGTGATTTTACAGAACACTCAGGCAAGTCAATAGAAGATCATATTTTGGAAAATGAGAGGCCAGTCACACTGAAATCTCTCTCACAGTCACTGTCTCAAGAGGAAGGTAATTATTAGGAACACTGAAATGGATCCTTGGAGAGGTAATGTCTTGAGAGGCAGGAAATGAGAGGCCATAGGAAACATGAAATGTGTGCCTTTGGGTCAATGCATTAGCAAATCTCTGACCACAGAGGTTCATCCACAGCTGAGCAGGAGAGAGCAATGGGGAGGGAGCAGCAGTCGGATCACTGATTGACAAAAGTTTCCAGGGCAGAGCAGTGGAATTATTTAAAGGCACCTCAAGTGGGATTTGATTGCGCATCCTCATGAAGTACCAGTATGGATGATTCACATTTCCTGGAGATGGCCAGTCATCTGTTACTTCAGAGGTTTTAATACTTCCGAATTCCAATCAGCATAGCCTGGTGAGTCTGAAGTCCTGTATCTGATGAGACCTGTAATTAAAAACCCAAATCATATCTGAGCAGCCACCACCGGTCTGCTTGCATTTTGTGCTCAATTTACTTTTCACTTGAGGTGAAAAAAATCTAATTATATGAACAACAAATAGCATTATTTCCCCCCTTGGCAAAAGCCCTGTGTTAAGTGTCACCAATTATTTAGCTAATCATAACTGCATGCATGGCACAGTTAATCCCTTAACAGCATCATCTATTCTGGGTCAGGAGTTTTCTCTTACTCAGCTTCTAATGAATTTCTTTTCTTAGATTCATTAAGTGTGATCTCAGCAGCACTTCATGGAGTTACCTTACTATTAAAATGGTCACCTGGACAGGCTGAACTCTGAGCCAGGTCCAACAAGAAAACATTCCTGAGGAGCTTCCAATCCAGTGGGCTGATTCAAGGATGGGAAAATCCGGCAAATGTTTCCCAAGAACCCACTAGATAGCCAGCAGCACCTTTTGCTAATTATGTAACACAAGAAAAATGCTGTCATTGTATAAGTCTTATGTTCTCCTCCCCCCCTCAAAACTTAATATTTCCTGCACACAGTTCCTTTATAAATATTAAAGAAGATACTGTGGTATTTCCTACTATCATACAAATGGCGCATTTAATGCCAACAATTGAGTGTACTCAGTGCTGAACACGATATTAGGCATTTTACATACCCGAGTAGAATACTCAGTGTGTAGTAGCTACGCAAAAATGTTGGTTCATTTCCTTCTCTCCTTATGAACACTCTGAGCAAGTAACTCCAGATGGTGACCTGTCTTCCTTCCTTCCTTGTGTTGGAGTAGCTTATGTGCCTCTACACATTTGAGGGAAAAAATCCCTTTAGTAAGGAGGATGAATATGACACCAAGAAGACATAAATGTTACACATTTACCAAGGAGTGAGAGGGCCCCCAAAATAGTATTCCTAACTCCCTCCTCTTCAATCTACTTATGAAATAAACAGGCAATGGGGATTTCTATTGTGAAGCAAGAAATCTATCAAATAAGAAGGGAGGGAAGGGGGCTTAAGTGACTTTCGGGGAGTGGGGGACCAGAAAAGGGAAATCATTTGAAATGTAAATAAAAAATATATCGAATAAAATTAAAAAAAAAAAAGAAAACTCAGAAATACGAAGAAATAGGAAGAAATGAGTATCTAACTCGTCTTCCAATTTGTGTTCCAATTTGTTTCCTGAGCAGTTCTTGGCTTTCACCAAGAATGTGCTAGGGGTTAATGTTTCCCAGCAGGCAATCTCTCTCACATAATCAGGTTGTTCTAGCGATTTTTCTCTTAAGATCTTCTTATTTCCTTGTAGTGTTTTGACACGATGCTATCTTTCAAGACAAAACTCACAAAGAAATATTCAGTGGGAGCGTTTGTTGACAAACCCAAGCCATAGGGCACATTTAGCCTTTTCCATTTTTGTATGTGGTACAAGAGGTAAAGAATCTTTTGAAGCAGTTTTAAAAAGTCAAGAGGACAATGTTTTATATCATAGAATTGTATGAAGATATTTATAAAATATACAAAATACCTATGATTATTGTTTTTATACCCTATGATCACTTCTGCTAACAATTATAGAACTAAGAAGTTGCAACAGAAATTGTGTGTTCTGAAAAATCTAACATATTTACTGTCAGTCCATTCATAAATTATGCCTATCCACCCTTGATTTAAAGTAAGTCAAATAAGAGGGGTAACGTGCATGTCTACTCATATCAACTCATTGTAGTAAGACATAAAAACCTAACGCTGTCTAAGATCTTTCTAGCAGTCCCATGGTAGTGCTATGAGAATGGCCTCAATAGTTTCATATTCTTGAATGCTTAATCCCCGGGTAATTATGCTGTTTGGGAAGGATTAGGAGATATGGTCTTATTGGAGGAGGTATGTTACCAGGGATAGGCAATGAGGTTTCAAAAACCCATGTCAGACTCTCTCTCTCTCTCTCTCTCTCTCTCTCTCTCACTCACTCCCTCACTCCCTCCCTCGCCCTCTTCCTCTTTTTCTCTCTCTCCTCTGCTTTCTGTATAATAGGATGTAAATCTCTCAGCTATTGTTCCAGTGCTACGCCTGCCTGCCTGCCTGCCTGCCTGCCTGCCTGCCTGCCTGCCTGCCTGCCTGCCTGCCTGCTGCCACTTCCCACTATAACAATCATGGATGAACCCTCTAAAACAACAGGCAAGCCCCCAATTAAAAGACTCCAAGGATACATAAAGTTCATCATAGTATCTCTCCATCGCAATAAAACAGTAACTAAAACCAGACTGTTAATTATTTTAATATAGCTACGTCTTCATCTTTGACCTACCAAGAACAAGCTGTGGATCATGGAGTCTAACTTTGAAATATCAGGTGGCATCTATGAAAAGAGGAATTTACTCGGAAACTACAAGATGTATTGGTCACTGTGTGCACTTACTGTGACTTGTCTTAGTCACTATTCTATTTCTATGAAGAGACACCATAATCAAGGCAACATCTATTTTTTTTAAAGTATCTCATTGAGGGCTTCGTTACAGTTTCAGAGGATTAGTCATCATAGTGGAAAGCAGGGCAGCAGGCAGGCAGGGAGGGAGGCAGGATACAAGAGAAGTAGCTGAAAGCATGGGGCAAGAGGCAGAGAGAGGGAGGGAGGAAAGAGGGACAGGGACAAGGAAGAGAAACTGTGCCTAGCATAGGCTTTTGAAACCTCAAAAGCCACCCCCACCAACAAGGTCACACCTACGCTAATAAGTCTGTATCTCCTAATCTTTCAAAATAGTTTACTAACTCAGGACTAAGCATGCAAATATGTGAGCCTGTGGAAGCCATTCTCATTTACACCTCCACAGTGGCTGATAAATAATCACAGGGACTCTGTTATCTAAGATTGATTTCGCTAGCCAGTTGATACACTAAACCTTAAGTGGTTTCATTTGCTCTCAGAGCCCTCACCATAAACAGAGAATAATACGTCTAACTTGTCAACTCGAAAACAAGGAAGCACACAAGAAATGATGTTTGGGAGATAGCCTAGTAGATTATTATTGGTCTCTTAAGTCAAGTACTAGCTGGAGAAGACAAGATAGCCATACCAAAAATATAAGTCATGTTGTCACGTGATAAGTACAGAAAGATCATCTGAACGTGTAGGCATAAACAGGACACATGTGCACACATGTGCACACTCACATACACACAAACACTTCACATACTTAAAAATATACTTATAATGAATACTAATGTGTAGTTTATGATAATTAGTTTTTATTCATCACTCTCTGGCCTTAATGAGTTTGATGATGGTGAAGTCTAGCAAACCATGATTACTACAAACTTCATGAAGAACAATTGGACCATGTATCATTAAAGACCTGGGGTTTTTCCTAGACCTGTTTTCTGAGTTTCCTTCAATCTGTATTAGATATTAATAGTGGTTAATTATTATATGTGATAGTATTTCTACATTCATTATCAAAGATGATATGCCACATCCATCTGGGCTACTGGATCTTTACTAGAGTCTGGGGCTAGCGTCAAATCTAACATTTGGAAGATTGTTGTCCATCTGTGTGATGGTTTGAAAATGAGGCAGTTAGGAATTTGGAAGAAGGGAAGCGACAGAAGTCAGCTGAATGAAAAGTAGAAAAACTTAAATGGACCAAAGTCTTATGTGGACAAGTATGGTTTGTTCTCTGAAACAAAATGAAGATGACAATTTTAATGCTAATATTGTTTGTCACAAAATAAATAAAGCATACTATAACCCTGAGTTGCAGCTTCACCCAAGGGCTTGGATAAGGGTATTTAAAATAGAAGGAGTTAAATTCCACTGAAATGTCTGTGTTTTCTTATCTGGGTTCATGGAAAATACTCAGAAGAGCTTTGTTCTATAACATACTACACAGCTTTGTTTTGTAACATACTACACAGTTTTGTTCTGTGACACAATACACTGCTTTGTTCTGTAACATACTACACAGCTGGACATGGGGTAATAAGGGATCTTAATTATAAAGTGTGTTTGCATTTTGTTCTTTGCATTCAGAGTTTTTCTTCAGATCTTAGTTAAATTCCTTTGATAAATTTGTGTGTGGGGGGGGGGGGAATGAACGGGGTGGGAGAAAATGGTGGCAGGTGCCCCGCATAGGAAAGAACTCTGGCACTCAGAGCCAGATGTGGGATAGGGGAGCACAAGGAGGTCTTTGCCCAGAGGGCGGGGCCGTTTGCATGGTGGCTAGCACCTATTAAGGAGAAGCTGCTTGGCTATAAGGCATCTCTGAACCTTTCCTGGTGGCTGGAAACGCTGAGGCCTGCTCCATGCTTTTACGCTGCGGGTTTAGTTAAGAGACAACTCATAACTTTAATGTTTTATTAGAAAAATAGAAAGAGAAAAGTAGATAGAGAAATAAAGAGAAAGGAGAAGATAGAGGAACGGCCATGACCACGTGGAAAGGGGGAAAAGAATAAAGAGAGAGGGGCAAGAGAGAGGAAAGAAAGAGAGGAGAGGCAAGAAGCCTCCTTTAATAGTGGGCTGGGTTGCCTGGCAACAGTCAGGCTGTGAGTTGTGCACAGGAGCTGCAACTGTTGAAGAGGGAAGCGGCTGGGGTCCAGGGGGCGGTGACTGAACTCCTCCCTTCCCATGCAGGTGGAAGCTCCGCCCACAAAGTAGTAGGTGGAAGCCACCCCGTGCTCTACCTGAAGTCAGGCTGCTTGTGCACAGATCTCCTCCCAACATAAATTTAGCACTGAGAACTGCGCATGCTCTCAGAAATCTTCTGGTTTAGATATCAGGGTCCAGTCAGCCTGTGGTCAAGCTCTGAAGAAGCTAAAGAAAGGTGCTTCTTAGTTGACGTGTACTTTCTCACCACCACGTAATTATTCTCTCACACAAAAGGTCCGTGCAAAACGACGAGCACTCGCTGTTCTCCAGCTATACAAACTATATGGGCTCTTTCAATCTCTCTGTATGTCTGTCTCTTCTACTTAAATAGCAGATCTCTCTATATAACATATGCCTGAGGTGCACATAAATGATAACAGATTATTATGGCATTATAAAAGGTCCAAGATGAGACAAAACAAATGGGAGAGAGATCTACACACACACACACACACATACACACGTGTACAAACAGAAAAAGAAAGGGAGAGATTATGAATACATAGCAACAGTGGTACAGGGAGCCTTTGTTACAAAGAAAAGGTTTTTTTTCATTTATAGACTCAGAAAACTTTCTTCTACGCATTTTTATCAAAAGTAAATATTGATGCCCATAAGTCTGGGTCTTTTGTTTGTTTGTTTGTTTGGGTTTTTTTTGGAAAACTTTATATTTACATTCATAACAGAGCTCTATATGATCCTCTTGTCCATGTAGCCACATTGAGTAAATCTCCATTCTCTGCTTTTTACTATCTCTCTAATTTACATGTCTTTCTAATTGACATATGAGGACCAGCAGCTGATCCTACCTTGTTAAGGCTGCCAAATCCCTAAACACTCCATTAACCAGGTTGGGTTCAGACACTGGATAATTTTAGTCTCCTATTTCTAGGATGATGACACTGAGCTTAGAGACACAGCCACTTGCCCAGGGCACACAGTAGAGATGGATTCACTGTGCAATCTCATGTTCTTCTGATCTATATTTTGCTTTCAACTGGGTTTCTTTAAGGTCTAAAAGGGACTGCTTTTAGTTGTTTTCTTCTGGTACATAAGAAAGCATTTGGTTGCCCTGTTGTTTAGGTATTTTAAATTGCATGCTGAGAAAAATCAAGACAAGGAGTTTTTGTCCACAGCTGGTGGAGAGTGCTGAGAGGGCGTAGCATTAGCCATGCCTTTTATTTACTGTATTCTCATGCTTTCACATCTGGGGTCTTGCTGACTGTGGAAGGGCTGACTCCCCCAGGGTAAGCCAATACTCTCCATAAACAACTCAGCTGGAGCAGGCCTTGGCTTGCAAACGTAATTGCAGCAACCGACTTGTTCCTAACCTCCTCTTTTACCAGGTGTTCACATTCCAGATCTCCATCCACTACACTAACCATCCAAGGGTCAGATAAAGAAACCTGAGGATGAGCCCGAAGCCTCAGCACCTACTGACATCTGAACTTGCTGACTCTAAGCATTGCCTTACCTCTCTCCACAGAGCTATTGCCCGCACCTTCCCGCATTCGGGTCTCAGTGGCTAAGCTTTCCCTCTCTAGCGATTCATGGGGATAACGAGTTCTTTCTCAGTGACAGTCATGTCTTCATATTGGCTCTGCCATACCTGACAAATAACAAAATCTATATTTTAAAACAGATTCCAATAGGCGGATGGGGGGGATGAGTAAACAGTATGAAGACATTAGAGAGCCTCGATTCTCAGTGGGGAACTCAAGAAAGGGAGTCTGAGCTGCAGAGCCATCTGTCCTGCCTCTCCCTCCCTTTCTCCACTTCTCTAAGTGAGTCTTTACAGAAGTAAACAGTGAGCAGAGAAAGAATATCATCAGGGAGGGGACGGACAGCTCAACACACATGCTCGGCACCCTGGAGAGTTTCCCTAATATTTTAGGGACTTCCATTCAAGGATAAACTGGAGTTCCTAACTTTGATGTTGAAAAGGATTTTAGGACTAACAAGTTTAGTGTGTCAGAGCTGGTGATTGTATTAATATTTTAATATAGGCTGAAACTTAAAGGAAGGTGCAGAGAAGAAAGACATGTCCAAGTCCTTCCAATGGGTGAACAGGAAAGAATGACGCGTACCCAAGTGTGGGTACAGGCTTCCCCAAGAAAGAATAAGTAATTGAACTGTGGTCTTTTATAACCTTTTGATGGCTCTCAGGTTACATATCAAAAACACTGCTCAGAACCCCTCCCCCCAAGCCCACCCCCACTCTGTTTTGGGAGCTGGCTCTGAGGAGACCCTAGATAAAATCATAGATTTCAGGAAGTTTACACTATACTAGGTTTCCACAGCACTCGCCAGATGCAAAATCCAGCCATCTTTCTTCCTCCATTCCATCTCCCCCTACCTAATCTCTCCTGCCCCCATCCCTACCCACCTCCAGTCTACCCACTAAATCTATTCTATTTCCCTTTCCCAGGGAGATACATATATCACTCCAACCCCTTTTCTTTACCTAATCTCTCTGGTCTACAGATGGTAGCTTGGCTATTACTTATGGTATTTAAGTGAGTACATACCATGTTTTAAGTATGTCATATATAAGTAAGTATATAACATATTTGTCTTTCTGAGTCTGAGTTACCTCATTCAGGATGATTTTTTTGTGCACATGATCTTAGTCAAAGGCCAAGAATCAATGGGCGTGAATTTTTTTTCTAATACCATCTATTTTTCTGCAAATTTCATGTTATTTTTTTAACAGCTGAGTAATACTCCATTGTATAAATGTATCACATTTCTTTATCCATTCTTAAAGGACATTAGGTTGTTTCCAGTTTCTGGCCATGAATAAAGGTGCTATTAACATAGTTGAGCAAATGTGATTGTGTTAAAATGGAGTATCCTTTGAGTTTATGCCCAAGAGTGGAATACTGAGTATATCTATTTCCAAATATCTGAAAAAATATCACCATATTTATTTCCATATTGTCTGCACAAGTTTGCACTCTCACCAGCAATGGAAGATCTTAGCCAACATGAGCTGTCACTTGTGTTGTTGATGTTAGGCATTCTGACAGGTATAAGATAGAATCTCAAAGTAGTTTTCACTTGCATTTCCCTGATGACTAAGGATGCTAAAAATTCACTTAAATGTTTCTCAATCATTTGAGATTACCCTATTGATAATTTTCTGATTTGATCTATAGCTCATTTTTATATTGTATTATTATGGTTTTGATATTTACTTTCTTGAATTCTTTACATATACTTTGAATTTTAGCTCTCTTAACAGATGTGGATTTGGTTAAAAAAACAAAATCTGTAGGCTGACATTTTTCATATTGAAAGTTTCCTTTGCCTTACAGAAGCTTGTCAGTTTCATGAGGTTCCATTCATTAATTGTTGATCTTAGTGCCTGCACTATCAGTGTTCTGTTTAGAAAGTCATCTCCTATGCCAATGCAGTCATCAAAAAGCCCAGGATAGCTAAAACAATGATAAACAATAAATGAACTGCTAGAGGTATCACCAACCATGATTTCAAGTTGTACAGAACTTTAATAAAAATTTCATGGTATTTGCATAAAAGGCTTTATAGTTTTTCCACATATACTTTGGCATGTGTATCAGTCCTGGCCTTGTTCTAAGAGACACAGTCTCACAGAAACCTTCCTCATTCTCTGATTCTTACAGTCTTCTTACTCCCCTTCTACAATGTTCTATGAGTCCTAGGTGTGGCACTTGACTTGTACATGTATCTATTGGGACTGAGCTCCACAAACATCTTTGGATCGCTTGTGATTCTCTGTAATGGTCTCTGCCTGTTGTAAAGAAATGTTTCCTTTAGAAGTGAGGACTACATTAATCTGTTGATTTAAGGACAAATGTTTAGAATGTAGCTGGGATTTGTGCTGGTTTAGTAAAGTGGTAGCCACTAAGGTCTACATGCCAGGACTGCAGCCTTGGGGTTTTCATAACATGCTAGTCATTTTGTGATTCACACATGGCGTCCTTGGGTAAGACTGCTAGCTTCCTCCCCACTTAAGAAGCTTTCATAATGCTTTCTGGTCCTCAGGGAGGTGGTGTCAGATTAGTTCCTGTGCAGGAATTCTTGCTTCACTGATACTAAGAGGCTCAGCATCTGTATCTATGCAGTGCCACAGATAAAGGGCATGGTCTGGCTTTACACAATTCCACATATGTGTGAAGGTACAGGGCTGTCTATACATTAGCTGTAATCTAATGTCCAGACCATATTTCAATTTCACAAAATATTTTATGGTTTTTGTCTCACGCCCTATTGAGAGGTATTTTGCAGTCTCATGACACTGCTCCAACTTAAAACTATGAAGAGAGCAGAGAAGAACCTAGAGGTATGTCATAGGTATCTCAATAATAGTCTTTAAAAGATGATATTTTGCCACTGCTTCAGTCAATACCAACAAAAGAGGGTTTTCTCCACACCTATGTAGTATGTGCATCCCAAGATTCCTGTATGGTCGGTCTGACTTCCAGTATAGTAAATGATGTGCCCAATATTGATTTTACCTTTCAGATAGAGCAATCTACTTGAATAAGGCAGAAACCAGTCTTTATACTCACAACACACACACACACACACACACACACATCAAGAGAGAGGGTGGAAGTCAAGACCTAAACAAGTAAAATTCACCAATAACAGCATGATATTAGGGACCACTGTTATAACAAACCTCCTAAAGGGGATATCTGAGGGAAGATCAACACAGAAACATACAGGAATACTAAGATAGGATAGGATGAAAACTAGAGAGATCTCTGGTAAACAGTAACACCAGCTGATCATAAGAGAATTCATGGGTCACAATAAACTGGTTAAAAATACATTGTACTATAATTGTTAAGTACATTGTTCTCTTTTGTCTTGAAGATTTAAATAAATATATTATAAGAAAGTAAATCATTGATTCCTATACTGAAAAACCTAATATAAAAGATTATTAAATCAAGAAACATTGGTTTATAAAGGAATGACAATCACATGATGGGTGACAAGACAACCAAATTACAAACGTAATATAAAATAAAGATAGCCTTTTTATATTAAGATTTCAGTAGACCGAACATGCTACTTATTAACACTAATGTATAATAATAGCATCATTATTGAGGTTCTTGCTTTTTGTTTTGAGACAGGGTCTCCTGTATTCCAAGCTACCCTCAAACTCACTAAATAGTTGAGGTGGTTTGAATAGCTTGGCCCATGGGAAGTAGCCCTATTTGGAAAGTGTGCCTTTGAGGAAAGTGTGTCACCGTGACAGTTGTCTTTGAGGTTCTATGCTCAACCTTCATCCAGTGCAGAAGAGATACTCCTCCTGGCTGCCTTCAGACCAAGATGTACAAGTCTCAGCTCCTTCAGCATCAAGCCAACCTGTGAGCTGCCATGCTTCCCCCATGATAATAATGGACTAAACCTCTGAGCGTGTAAGCCAGCCCCAGTTAAATATTTATTATAAGAGCTGCCTTCACCATGCTGTCTCCTCCTCGCAGCAATGGAAACCCTAGCTAAGATAATAGCCAAGAATAACCTTTACCTGCTCTGTTCCAAGCCTCTGTTACCTTTGGCAGGTTGCTGACCTTGTGAGTCTCAATTTCCCTAACTGGGGACTACTGAAGCCGTCCTTACATATATGCATATTGTGTAGATGCTGCATAAGGTTTGAGTTTCTATCATCCCTTCACTGCTTCTAGGCTGCACTGTGAGAACGATGCAGCCCAGTGTAGAGAGAACAGATCAGGTTCCCTGTCGGGAGCACAGACTTGCCTGCAGCCCTGCCGTTTCTCCTCTTTGCTCCACTTATATTTCAACTGTGAGTGGATTTTCTTCTCTTAATATTAGTTTGGCTAGTTTACGGTAGACAAATCCCCCTGGCTATGTCTGTGTGTATAACCTAGTCTCTCTTGAAGGAGAGGCAGTGCCCTTCACAAACTGGAGAAAATCTGCTTTGAGAATCGCTCTAAAACATCAGCGTTATCACCTCCTGTCTTGTTTGTTCTATGGCAAATTCTAAGGTGTCTCATTTTTAGTTTTGTTCAATTCTTCATCTCCTTTTCTGAAAGCGCCCACTAACACCTCCTGCTTCATCAAAATTGCTTTCTGATCCTGAAAATGCATTTGCTCCATGGTATATTTTTTAGCCCTTCACATCTTTCTGAGCCAATAGTTCTCTCTGCTGCTTTTCATCTTGGGAGAGGATCTTCAGTTAATCTCAGCAAGCTGTAAATCCTTTCATTTGCAAATGTTCCTCTTTCAGGTAAATGCATAAAACAGCTATTGAGCACCTACTCTCAGAGTTTAGAGATGAACATAATACTGGGTCCCTCACCCTGCAATGAGTTCACAGAGGCGACCAACTGCAAAGAATTGTTTGGCAGTGAAGAAAAGCCTTGATAGAGTGATGGATTTAACTTCCAGCCAGAGGCATTTTTATTCAATTATTTCTAGCCTGTCTTGTTTCATAAAAGACTGATACTTTTGCAAACTGATGTAACTTAGGCATGTGTTGTTAGAATGTATGTCTTTCTTAGTTTATGGACTGCACTTCAGAATCTTGCTTGGACTATCTTAACACATCTTCCAACTGTGTAGGCACTAAGCCTCAGAAAGAATATTTTAAAAGAACCACTGGGGAAAGTATACAGCACACCCGCGCGCACGCGCGCATACACACACACACACAGATACCACCACACCACACCACAACACAACACACCATACCATACATGCACCCACACCTGTTCCAACTAAATGCACCTGGCAAAATAGTACACAGATTAAAGCTGTTTCCAGAATTCTGAGGGCTCATCACACCTAGTACTCCCATTTTTCTGTAGCTGCATAGCAAATTAACACAAATCTAACAGCACAATAGCCATGTGATTTCATGTAGTCAGAGGTCAATGTGGGGTAAGCTTGGGCTTATTATGTTCCTACAGTGAATGTCAGCTTCATTGTTTTCTGTTGGAGAAAGTGTTTCCAGATGGTGGGAGAATTCACCTCCATGAGCCTGCATGCCTGGTGTCCAGTGTCTGGGAAGTCAGAGGTTGTTCTTAAGTCCTTACAAATGGGTTGTTTCCGTTGTTCTGAGCAAGCAACGCAATGTCCTGTTACTGAGTTTTTCTAGTGCTTCAAGTCTCTAGTTTAGGAAGGATACAGTTTTCTCTAGGAATGGACCTGGTAAGGCTAAACTGAAGAAGATAACCTTCAGGCCCCTTTAGAATGCTGATCTTCTAAGTTATCCCTGTGGAGAGTTAAGAAATCAGAGTTTTTACAGCTCCTATTTTGTCCACGAGAGCCAGGTATTTTCCTCTGTTCCAGAGATTTTTCACAACTCTTCTCTGGGCTTCCCCAGTCTTCTCTTACTGACATCTATCCTTCTGACTCTGTGATGTGTACTCAAGTCATCCCTTTCAATGAAGTGCCTCTCCTTCTGCAAGCCTCTGCCCTGTAGTTTGTGAAGCTTCCTTTCTAACTGTATCCTACCTTGAGCTCTGATCACAGCACTGAGACCATTGTCGTGAGAACTTTTGTTTCTTTAAAAACCTCAGAAATACTAGAGGAATGTTGTTTTATCCCGGGTGTGGGATATGGGGCTCCCTTAAAATCCACAGAAGCTGACTGTGATTCACCTCGTGCTCTAGCAGGGGTGTAATTTTTGCAAGCCACAGATAGTTCCTGCAAGTGTGTGATGTTTGAAATTCTGGGGACTCTTGAAAGGGTATATAAATGCTAGAGGCCCAAGAGGGACTATGGCTGCTGCTGCCTCTCCTCCCACTGCTGGTTTCTGCTGCTGCTTCTCCTCCCACTGCTGGTTTCTGGTAGCTCCTATTGTGGTTTGCTAAGTGGTCATGTGCAAAGAGGCAAAGAGAAATTGGATACTCTGATGATAAAGATCAAACTTGCTCCAAGAAACTAATTGGAAGGGCAGAATAGGGGTCAAGAAAGAACTCATAAAGTAGCCAAAAGACCGGTTATAGACCATTCCTCCTTATGAACATCCCTCTTACAGAAGAACTACATACATGTTAATTCCTTTCCAGAACAGCTATGATGGTCCTTTTTCTACATCTAGCCGCTTACCCACAATTGACAGTGCTGTGTGACATTACCCAGTTATGGGAATGTCATTCCATCATCCCCATGATTCATACCCACACTTAAGGAAGAGGACTCCGCATGATATAAACACCAAGGGACATAAAACAGGAGAGCATTTGAGCCTGCCACACCCTCAACTCATTCCCTCCCTTCATACAGATACTACCTTGAGTCTAAAGGACTAATGGAATGAAAGGGAAAGAAATAACGGCAGATGATCAAACAGGCTGTAGACTCCAAGCAACAAATCAGAGAGTCACGTAGGAAATTACTGCATACCCCTCTGTGTCTCCACAGACTGTGTGTTAAGTGAATTTCACTTTTTTTAAGATTGAAGTTCATAGTGAAGAAAGAATGAAGATCTGGCTTCTATACCTGTGGCAACACAGGAATCTAACAGGAACCTGACCTTAATCACTGTTCTATGCTGTGAAGAGACACCATGGCCAAGCAACTCTTGTGAAAGAGAGCAGTTAATTGGTGGTTTGCTTACAGTTTAGAGGTTTCATCCATTATCATGTTTAAGGGAGCGTGGTGGCAGGCAGGCACGGTGTTGAAGTAACTGAGAGCTACATTCTGATACACGAGCAGAGAGAGAGACAGAGAGACAGAGAGACAGAGAGACAGAGAGGGAGATACTGGGCTTGGCGTGGGCTTTTGAAACCTTAAAGCCCACCCTCACCCACCAGCGGCACACTTCCCCCAAAGCCCTATCTCCTAATTCTTCTAATCCTTTCAAGTAGTGCCACTTCCTGGTGACTAAACATTCAAATATGTGAGCCTCTGTGGGCTATTCTTATTCAAACAACCGTACTGTGTTTAGTTTGAATACAGTCTTTTCACCTAACCAGCATTATAAAATTTTAGACAGATGACATAATTCAGAGGTGGAAGAGGTGTCATGTTCCTTAATCCTCTTAGCTAGCAGAACTAAGCACACAAAACTATTTCCCTGTTTTAAAAAAAGCCACTGAGTTTAAGATAATAAAACCTTATCCTCTAAGCTAGAGCCTGTGTTATGCCAGAATTCCTGTAATGATTTAATAAAGTACCCAGTATGTTTTAGGTGATGACACACACAGAGAGACAAACTGTAAACCCCTTGCCCAGAATTAGAGAGACCTGCCAAAAACTTCTTCCTGGCCTTTGCAGACTTGAAGATTCCAGAATTCTAGAGGGAAGGGGCAAAACCTTAGAGACTTGGAAAGTCTGTTGTAAAGAGGGGGAGGTATTACCAGAGCTGATGGAGTACTGGAGGGTCCCTGAGTAGTTCTAGAATTTTCAGGTTTCCTTGAGGTAAACCTACTAAGGCAAGTATCAGGCTCCAGGGATCACAGAATACAGGTGGAACAGAGAAGCAACCTCAGCCTAGCAATGTAAAAGAAAAAACAATCCCAATGTTACTAGAATCCGATTTTTATTGATACTAGAGAATCTTTAAGCAAGTAAAGTGATTGAATATACGATTGAATAGATTACTCAAAAGCCAAGGATTTCCTGGGACTCCAGGTTGAGAAGGCTAGGCTGATTCCATGATGGGCTTTAAGTTAGCAGTTAAGGAGACGAGGCCTAAATCACTGTTCCCAAGAATTGGGCAATTCTAAGCAAGTCCAGACCTCAGAAGCTACCCTAATACCTGGCCTGAGGCAAGGACAATGGGTTGGCAGCAGTTTCCAGACTTCCTCAGCTACTTCCTCAGGAACAGTTTCCAGACATCCCCAGTAAGTTTCCAGTCCCTATACGCCATAGATATGGACCCAACAGAGTAACATAGAGGTCACCTACCCCGGAATCTCCTATGGTGCTTTTAATCAGGCCTGCAAGCTCACTTGGGTGTCTGTCTATCTTGGTAATGGGGAGACCCCAGCATGCTGGACTTCTTCAGACTAACAATACTCTTTGTGTTTACTTACTATTTGAGTCTAGGTGTCATTCTTCAGTGAATCATGGACCCTCATAGGGTAACTCAAGCAGGCCTTGATGCTATGAGAGCTAATATACAATGAAACAGAAAGCAGGTGCAAAATAGAAGAGTTAAAGACATCAGCACTTTCACGCTCCAGTAAAATCTGCCGCAGTCTCTCACACTCAGGTTAGAGATTCTTTTCCTCACCTTCAGCTCCTGGTGAAGAGGTCTGGAGTCTGCCTGGCCTCTGGAGTTAATTATCTCAACCATTCTCATCTCTACTACTTTCCACATTCCAAACCTGGGAGTCCTTCTCACCTTCTGTTTCAATATTTTAGTCTGGGAGCTTTTAAACACTACTCTGTAAAAAAAGCACATTCTTGGTGATTGTTTGCTACTGTCTTCCAAAGATTAGAAATATTAATAAATAGGAAATTTAAAATAGTGTTTAGCTATGTAGTGTTTAAATCGCAATAAAGTCATATGTTTGAAATTGCTTAATTGTGTTTCCTCTGCCAATTTAAACTGTTTATAAGAAGGAAAAAAGTTAAAGTGTGCAGTTCCTAATTCTTACTTTGAGTCACTCTAGAAGTCTTGCTTTTGCTCCTGAAGACAGATCTGCTCCTATAAACACTGCAAAATCAGCAAATTCAGGAGAAGCCACATTTCTATGGGAGGAAGAGGGTGGAGACACTTCAGTCTCCTGACTCCCTTTAATTTATGCCTAACAGATTAAAAATAAAAATCACCCACCTAAAAATTTTCATTCTTACTCAAAATCCTTACAGTTAGTGCATGTAACAATTGTTCAAAAACGGTTTTGTTAAAATTTCCCCACAAAGGCACTGCACTCAAGGTCATAGAGACCTAGATTTCTAATTTCCATTATTACTGTATTAATCTCACTTATTTGCATCATAAAATAACCATTTGCATTTAGAGAATTTCTTTTTTTTTTTCTTCAGGAACACAGAAGCTCTCAAAAAGTATTTGCCTTACCTGCAAAAAGTTTTGTCACCAGAGCAAATCTGCAAACTAGCATTCTAGTAGCCTGACAGAGTTGTAGAAATGCTGCAAACTCTTCGCCTCAGTGCCCAGCTGGCTCATTGTGCAAATAGGCTAGCTATTTGTTTTGTAACATAGAACATCTTCCTAGATTCAGTGAGCTATCATAAGCACCAAAAGAGTTACACCATGCAGCTATTTGGACTTCTAGGCACAAAAGTATTGAAAGGAATAAACATGAGAGAAGACAGGCCAAACAGAAGACTGTGGTTTAAGAGTGCTGACTGCTTTTCCAGAAGACCCAGGTTCAGTACCCAGCCCCACAATGGCCACCACACAACTCAAGGGAATCCAGTGCCCTCTCTTCTAGCTTCTACAAGTCATAAATGTGGCATATGATCAGGAATAATGCACTCCGCACATATAAGGCATATAATCAAGAACACACATGCACAAAAATAATGTAAAAACCAAGAAATGGTACATGTTTTCAAAGTATTCAAAACTGTGAGAGAGAGACATTTAGATTTTAGCCCTCTAACACCTCCAGGTGAAAACTAGCAGAGGTTTCTTGTGCTTAGGGCAATGATAGTACTTTTTAGATATGTCTGTGTCATAAAATCACCTAGCAAGTCTTACATGCTACCAACGCCCACACTCATAACCCAAGAATCTTAATCAGTTAGTCAGGGCAGAAATAAAAAAAAGTAAAAAAACTGATTAGCATTTTTCAAATGTTCCTGGGTATCTTCAAGGCACAGCCAGATGCTGACTATCACTGGACTCCCAGGAGCAATGTTGATTTGCCTTTGTCTTCAGTCATTAGCTAATTATGTAATCTTGGAAAAAACTATAGTATGTCCAGGCCACAAAATACTAAACTGAAAGTTAGGTACTCGGGCTGAAAAGAATATACTTTCATCTCTAAACTTTCTTGGGTTCTAAACAATAAAGGTAACTAGTTCTAACAGATAATTATAATTCTCAAATACTTACATTCAGTATTTGCAACATGGAATTGCTATGTGGGAAATAGATGGCTAAAATTTTACTCTCAGAAAACATATAAATTATATAAGCTACATGAGAAGCCACAGCACATACATTAAAAGAACTCACAATCAAAGGTGCATATGCTAAATGCATATAAGGATCATTTTAATATTGACGTGTCTTTGGAATTGGATGCTAGTGTTGAAGACAAAATGCACAGAATCAGTTTAACAATCAAGTAAGGTTATATTCCAGTCTGTTGCAAATAGGAAAGAGGGGTAGAATTCAGTCACTGAAACAGAAGATAGAATGGGAATTTTAAAGTTCTTTTATGTATTCTTCTCTCATATATCACACCTCAACCACAGTTTCTCCTTCCTCTTCTCCAAGACCCCCACTCATATTTTCAAAAATTGGACTTAATGTAATTGTACTGAGAATATTAGGAGAGGAGACTAGTTGATGTTTTAGGCCATCTTTGTTTACAAACACTATTCAGCTGTTAAAAAAGAAAATTATGAATTTCTCAGGTAAGGGGATGGAAGGGAAGCAATCACCTGAGTGAAGTAACCCAGAGCCCAAATGAAACACCGCATGTCCTCCCTCCTTCAGGATGTTAGCTTTGACTCTGGGTGTGTATTTCATTTGGAATATCCATAGAGGTTAAGAAACTGGTAAGGCACCGTGAGGGAGGAGGCTGTCATTGAAGTGAGGTGATAAAACACACAGTGATATAAGGAGGAAAGTGCTATCACTGAACAGAAAGGACTAGGTGGGTTAGGGGTGGGAGGGCAAAGTAGAGGAGAAATAAGGAAAGCGGTAACAATAAAGGCCTGCTCAGTCCCATATGGAAACCTACTACTGTAGAACCTTCCATATATACATATGTACATATGTACATATATACATATATACATATATACACATATACACATATACACATATACATATATACATATATACATATATGCATATATACATATATACAAGTATACATGTATACATGTATACATATATACATATATACATGCATACATGTATACATATATACATGTATACATGCATACATATATACATACATACATATATATATACATATTACATATACACATATACACATATACACATATACACATATACACATATACACATATACATATATATATATACATATATATATAATGTACCTGAGTGGGACAATAAGCCAGTACATATCACATACTAGAAAGAGTTATTTCATTTTCTACTGTTGGCCAAAGAGATCTCCAAAATATACTGACTACAAATTAAAGTAACCTCAGAAGGAGTACCAAAATCTGTCGCTGTTACATTAAGGAATGCAAGAGAGGTGAGAGTGAGAGAGAAAGAGAAAGAGAAAGAGAGAGAGAGACAGACAGACAGACAGACAGAGACAGAGAGACAGAGAGATAGAGACAGAGAGACAGAGAGAAATACAGAGATACTATAATTCAGACCAAGAGTGATTCCAAATTTGAATCATCCACTTCTTTCCGTGTGCTGTGGTTTGTCTCTGTTGTATGGTTATCAGCCTGTCTGTTACATGTCGATTGTGAATATCTGATCTTTATTACCTGTTTGTGTCATCTGTCCATTTTGTCTAACTTTAACAAGGGGTTTTGTTCTGTTCTTATTAAACAGCACAGAAAACATTGTATGGAAAAAGAATAAGAAATACTTTTTTAATATAAATCTTTTCAAGAATTTAATAAAGGGAGAAGTTACCTTTTATACTGATTCAACTGACCCAGAATAGCACTTAAAAGCACAAAAAAACCAAATGTCATGAATATCCTGTCAATATCAATATCTTATACCCATATAACACTTGTGAGATATGTGTTATTTAAGATTAATTTCAACATTTGGGCTATGTTTGATAAATGATTAGCACACACACACACACACACACACACAGAATTATTTTGGATCAGGAGCATAGAAGAGTACATGGTTTAAGATTAAAGGTGCACATTCAGTTTACCTTGTAAAACTGATTACCTGGGAAATTTAGGATAATAAGGTTGGTTATTGTAGTGGTGTGAAGAAGAATGGCCCCCCATAGGCTCACAGATTTGGTCATTATGGAGTGGCACTATTTAACAGGAATTAGAAAGCATGGGTTTGGGAATACACAAGACACAATTCACATATCAAATGATGTCGAAGAAAAGTAAGGAGAGGCCACAGGTCCTGGAAAGGCTCAGTGCAGCAGTGTAGGGGAATACCAAGACAGGGAAGCAGGAGGGGGTTGATTGGGGAGCAGGGGAGGGAAGAGGGCTTATGGGACATTCAGGGAGGGGGGGAACCAGGAAAGGGGAAATCATTTGAAATGTAAATAAAGAATACATCTAATAAAAAAGAAAGTATGGCCTTGTTGAAATAGGTGTGGCTTTGTTATAGAAAGTGTGTCACTAGGCAAAGGTTTTAGGATTCAAGTGCTCTAGGCAAGCTCTCTCTCTCTCTCTCTCTCTCTCTCTCTCTCTCTCTCTCTCTCTCTCTCTCTTCCTGCTGCTACCTGATTTGTAGATAGAATTCTCAACTCTCTCCCCAGCACCATCTCTGCCTGCATTCCACCATGAATCTCACCATGGCAGTAATGGACTAAGCCTCTGAAACTGAACACCAGCTTCAGTCAAATGTTTTTCTTTATAAAAGTTGCTGTGCTCGAGGCCAGAGGGGCACCCGGGAGGCCTGCTGGGAGGAGTCAGTGTGCTCTGGTGAGTCCAGCAGGCCCCTATGGGAGCCTTCAGGTGTCTGCTTTGGGATCTGAACAGCCTGGGCCACAGCACTAGGTCTCCAGGAAGTGCAAGAGGCCTGGTGTGCACCCAGAGGCAGACTGGGAGCACACAGCTTGCTCAGGTGGGTCTGCACCACAGAGCTTAGGTTCCAGTCCTGAGGCCTCTGGCAGGAGCCTTCAGATCTCCACTTCAGGATCCAGAACAGCCTGGGCTACAACACCACATCTCCAGGTCCAGCAAGAGACCAGAGGGGCACCCAGGAGGCCGGCTGGGAGGAGTCAGTGTGCTCTGGTGAGTCCAGCAGGCCCCAGGCAGGAGCCTTCAGGTGTCTACTTCAGGATCTGAACAGCCTGGGCCGCAGTACCCTGTCTCCAGGCAGTGCAGGAGGTCAGCTGTGCACCAGAGGTCACCTGGGAAAAGGCAGCTTACACTGGTGAGTCCAGCATTGACAAGACCAACTAACACCAGTGAGATCTAGATGACAAAAGGCAAACGCAGGAACATCACTAACAGAAATCAAGGCAATATGGCAGCATCTGAACCCAATTCTCCTCTAATAGCATGTCCTGGATATCCCATCACACCAGAAAAACAAGATTTGGATTTAAAATCACTGGTCATGATGCTGGTAGAGGAACACATGAAAAACATACTTAAAGAAATTCAGGAGAAAATGGATCAAAAGTTAGAAGCCCTGACAAGGGAAACACAAAAATTATTGAAAGAAATACAGGAGACTACAAAAGCAAATAAGGAGGAAACGCAAAAATCACTTAACAAAATACAGGAGAACTTTGGTCAACAGGCTGAGGTCATGAAAGTGGAAACACAAAAATCTCTTAAAGAATTACAGGAAAGCACAAACAAGCAAGTGAAGGACCTAAGCAAAACCATCCAGGATCTAAAATCAGAAGTAGAAACAACTAAGAAAACTCAAAGGGAGACAACTTTGGAGATAGAAAACCTTGGGAAGAAATCAGGGAACATAGATGCAAATATCAACAACAGAATACAAGAGATAGAAGAAAGAATCTCAGATGCTGAAGATACCATAGAATCCATGGACTCAACAGTTAAAGAAAATGCAAAATGCAAAAAGCTTGTAACCCAAAACATCCAGGAAATCCAGGACCCAATGAGAAGACCAAAACTAAGGATTATACGCATAGATAAGAGTGAAGATTTACAACTTAAAGGGCCAGCAATTATCTTCAACAAAATTATGGAAGAAAACTTCCCTAGCCTAAAGAGAGAGATGCCCATGAATATAAATGAAGCCTACAGAACTCCAAACAAACTGGACCAGAACAGAAATACCTCCCATCACATAATAATCAAAACCCCAAATGTACTAAACAAAGAAAGAATATTAAAGGCAGTAAGAGAAAAAGGCCAAGTAACATATAAAGGAAGACCTATCAGAATTACACCAGACTTCTCACCAGAGACCATGAAAGCTAGAAGATCCTGGGAAGAACTCATGCAGACTCTAAGAGAACACAAATACCAGCCAAAACTACTATACACAGCAAAACTCTCAATCACCATAGATGGAGAAACTAAGATATTCCATGACAAAACCAAGCTTACCCAATATCTATCCACAAACCCAGCCCTACAAAGGATAATAGGAGGAAAACACCAATACAAGGAGGGAAACTTCACCCTGGAAAAAGCAAGATAGTAACCTTCTTTCATCAAACCCAAAATAAGATAACCGCTCAAATATAAAAATAACATCAAAAATGACAGGAAGTAATAGTCACTATTCCTTAATATCTCTTAACATCAATGGACTCAATGCCCCAATAAAAAGACATAGACTAACCGACTGGATATGTAAACAGGACCCTACATTTTGCTGCATACAGGAAACACACCTCAGTGTCAAAGACAAACACTACCTTAAAGTAAAAGGCTGGAAGACAATTTTACAAGCAAATGGTCTCAGGAAACAAGCTGGAGTAGCCATTCTAATATCAGTTAAAATTGACTTTCAACCCAAAGTCATCAGAAGAGACTCTGAGGGACACTTCTTGCTGGTCAAAGGAAAAATAAAACAAGAAGAACTCTCAATCCTGAACATATATGCTACAAATGCAAGGGCACCCTCATTCGTAAAAGAAACTTTACTAAAGCTCAAAGCACACATTGCACCTAACACAATAATTGTGGGTGACTTCAACAATGCAATTTCCTCAATGGACCAATCAGGAAAACAGAAACTGAACAGGGACACAGTGAAACTAATTGAAGCTTTGGACCAATTAGATTTAACAGATATATATAGAACATTCTATCCGAAAGCAAAAGAATATACCTTTTTCTCAGCACCTCATGGGACCTTCTCCAAAATCGACCATATAATTGGTCACAAGACAGACCTCAACAAATATAAGAAGATCGAACTAATCCCATGCCTCCTATCAGATCACTATGGAGTAAAAGTGGTCTTCAATAGCAACGAAAACAACAGAAAACCCACATACACGTGGAAACTGAACAATATTCTACTCAATGATACCTTGGTCAAGGAAGAAATAAAGAAAGGACCAAAGCATTGTTGTGGCATAAGCAATGTTCCCCGCAGTAGAACAGAGTGAAAGCAGTGCATACTGTCTCCCTGGGAGGACCCTCCTAGTGCTGGGCACTAGGCAAAGGCTCTCTGCAAGGATGTCAGTCACGTGAGACTTTAGTCCATGCAGAATACAGGTAAGCTACACAAGTTGGGATTACAGATGCCAGGCCATTAGTGTTAGCTACAACTGTTAATTTTATTTTCACATTTAATAAACTAACTGCCTTAAATGTTGTAACCTGTGTCATTTTGAGGCATTGACCTTAGTGTGAATTTATTAGACTTACTGCTGAGAAAATTTTTTTAGGGAAAAGTCTAAGTCAATAAAAGAATACCAGCTTAAAAAAGAAAAATAAACAGGGAAGTGGGAAGGGGTGGATGGAAGAATAAGGGGAGGGAAGAGGGCTTATGGGACTTGCAGGGAGTGGGGACCCAGAAAAGGGGAAATCATTTGCAATGTAAATAAAAAAATAAAATAAAAAAATAGTTAGAATCACACACACACAAAAAAAGAAAAATAAAGAAATAGAAACTGAGGGAACATCCTTGCCTTCAGAATATCAGCATTTCCCACAGTCATCTTATTCCTCTTCCCAGTGTCTAAAGCAAACAGACTGGAGGATGCATGCTCAGTTCCCCTACGAATATGTCCAATTTAAAATTAGGTTAAGAACTAACTATTCTGCTCAGTAGTTTGAACTCAGTGTTCTTCACCTTCTTTTTCATGATGAGAAAGATAGCAGGTCTTGCCATGCTCACACTTGTAACTGGCCGTGTCATCTGTCTCTTTCTCTGTTCTCCTGGAAGCCCTGCAGCAGAGCATCTTCTTCTTCTTGAAATTATTGGAAATTAACACAAAGGCACTAAACTGGTCAATACACACAGAGCAAAAGATTGTGGAGTGCTCAACCCTAAATAGAATGCACAAACCATACCACTCCCTACAGGGCTTAGATATATTCTCAGATGGTGGGGCAGAAAGATTGGAAGAGCAATATGTGGTAGACAACTTAAAAATAGTATTTTCCAGACACAAAAGAGAAGTTGCATATGTTAACTTATCAATTATGAAAGCAATTCACATAAACTGTATAAGCTCAAGCCAGATCAAATACCAGAAGGTAAAAATGGGTACAGAAATCCCACCACTAGGTAAGGAGCTATTGGCATTTAATAACTGTGTGGGGAAGGAGAGTCAGTTTTCTTTAATGGTACAACCCCTTTTAGATCAACCACACTCCAGGCCAGGCCCTACTCCCAGGCAGCACAAATGGGACTTGATGTGTTTGAAGGAGGAGGAAGAGTAGAAGAGGAAGAAAATATAAAGTTGAGTGGGTAAGGACTTGAGTGTGGAAAGGTAGGATCTTAGAAGGGTTGAAGAAGAAAGATAAAAATGATCAACATGCATTGTATGAAATTCACAAAGAATTAATAAAAGTATTATTATTGTTGTTGTTGTTGTTGTAGTTATTATTACTATGATGATGATGATTGTTAAAAGTCCAAATAGATATCCAAAACTAAATTTCTTCCAAGGAATTGGGAGCTTCAGATAATTTTATTTCAAAAGGGTCTTTAAGATTGAAATCCTATAGACTACAAAGTTACATCACAAATGAGTAGGAAGAATTTATAAGTGCATGTTTTCTTATGTAAGTTCCTTAATTAGATAAAGATACACTAATTAAGAGATCAAAGTTTACAGTTACAAGAGAAAAAAGTTCTGATTTGCTATTGTTAAATAAGGATATGAATAACAATAATCATGTATTTTAAATTATATATTTGGAAAGCTTGAGGAAATTGTTTTTAAGAGGTTTTACCACATAGAAATGATAAGTTTGAAGGCCATGCACAAGTTTAATATGTTTACACATTAAAAAATATATACATGTAAATATTGCATCTCACACCATAAATTTGTACAAATGCTATGTTTTTTTTAATATCTGCTAGAAAAATTAATTTTAGAAAAAAAGAGTACTCAGGTGATAGTCCTTTCAAAGCTTCCCAAAAAGCCAGTGAAATTGAGAGGAACACGAAAACCTTTCTGTCAGTGTTAATGCATTAATTCCATCTTATCATTGTCTTGGCAACTCCAATAAAAGTGCTTTTCTTAGGCTGGAGATAGCTCAGCAGTTAAGAGCACTGACTGCTCTTCCAGAGGTCCTGAGTTTAATTCCCAGCAACCACATGGTGGCTCATAATCATCTGCAATGGGATCCGATACCCTCTTCTGATGTCTGAAGACAGCTACAGTGTACTCACATACATAAAATAAAAATAAATCTTAAAAAAGATAAACAGTGATTTTTTTTTCATCTCTTGGATGTTTATACTGATGATGTGAGCTATGATCACTCAATTAACATCCTAACTTTCTAAATCTATGCTTATCTTCTACTCAGTGGTGGCTTCCAGTCACTGCTGATGAAGGAACAGTAAGAACATAAGATGGTATGTATGACTTGTCAGTATTCAAAAGCACCCATGCTTGAGACAGAAACCGTGTATATAAATCTGGTATTCAGTGAAGCAGTATAGGGCAAAACCAGAACAGGGAAGTGGGAAGGGTTGGGTGGGAAAGCAGGAGGAGGGAAGGGGGCTGATGGGACTTTCGGGGAGTGGGGGTCTAGAAAAGGGGAAATCATTTGAAATGTAAATAAAAATATATCGAATAAAAAAAAGGAGTGAAATAAATGCTGTCTGAGTGATGATTCTGACACCCTATTTTCTTACAAAGCAACAATCACCATAAGGATTAGATGAATCTATATTATACTTATTGATATACATACTGAAGACATGTGTTGTCTATGTTCAGCAAATGAAATAAAGTTTTTCATGTTCCTCTCAATAAATGCTCAGCAAATGAAATATCACCAATCCTACGAAGAAGATGAGATATGCACCAGAACCATCAGAGGATGGTGTGGAAGGTTTATCAGTTTTATCTCTTAGTAACACCCTAAAATGTGCTATATCTTAGAATCAGTGAAGTTTCAAATTTAAGAAACATACTGTAGCTAAGATAAACTATTGCTAAAGAGCCTAAATCATAAGTGTAGGTTTCTTATATTTGCCTCTCCTTGCCTCAAATCAAGATTATAGACCTTTGTATGCTTTTAATAAAAGATGTTTCAAGTTACTGAGGGGAAAGTCCAGCTGAGAACATAGACCATGCCTGTGAATATTAGATGTCTTACTGCCCTCTTACGTTGCTCCTTTTAAATTATATTCTAAGTAGAACCTGCCTCATGTCTCTCCAGGCATCCAGCATGAAACCATCCCTGGCACTCCTCACATGCACTACCGGGATAGTCGCTCTATCAGATTGAGAGGTTTTTCTCTGTATACTTAAAAATTCAAAAGTCGAATATGTCCATGCTATCCTTTCATGAAAAAGAAGTACTTCATGTGGCTTTATAATGAGAAAAATTCATCAATTCAGCAAAGTCAAGAGCCAATAACAGCTTTAGCTTCCTTAGCCTAATCCCAATAGAGAGTGGTAAAAAGTAAGCTAGATTTCCTTCTTTAACAGCTTTGGTTCAAATTCTTGAAGTGCCTAGTAAGGGTTTGAATATACTTGGCTCAGGGAGTGTCACTGGTAGGAGATGTGGCCTTGTTGAAGTGGGTGTGGCCTTCTTGGAGGAAGTGAGTCACTGTGGGGTGGGCTTTGAAGCTCCACCCAGTGTGAAAGAGATAGTCTTCTGTCTGCCTTTATAAGGGTTGCCTTGGTCACTGCATCTGTTCACAGAAGTAAACCCTAAGACATGCCTATAGAAAAGCCTGTGAAGAATCATAGGCAGCCGCTCTCAGTGGTTATGTACCTTAAGTGATTATGGACTGACTTTTTCAAATAGGGTTGAGAACCCCCATACATCTTAAAGAAATTTGCTTCATAGCTTCTGGGGAATTCTCAAGTATGTCAGGAATCATGGAAACCAACAACTTCATCAAACTACATCACAAACTGCAAAGTGGTTCAGTAACCACGAGGCAGCAGCATCCTTGAAGTCTTGGAACTTCCTGGGGACTTATTGTAAAATGGTGGGGTCCTCAAGTTACATACTGGTGAAAGACTATCCTCTGTGACCCCTGCTTCTGGAGCAAGCATTAAAAAACAAGATCAAAGCTTAGTCGGCAATGCTTTCTGTTTAGAGATGAAACATTTGGGTTCAAGTCCCAGCTCTGTGACTAGTCAGAGATCTGAACTTGGGTAACTCATTTAACATTTCTAGATTTCAACAAAAACCTAGAAAGGTGACTCTAAGAATCAAAGAGGATTTTTTAGAAAAATAAAACTTTTGAAGAATCTCCCAACATTAAATACTATGGAACATCAAATATAAAGGAAGACCTATAAGAATCACACAGGCTTCTCACCAGAGAACATGAAAGCTAGAAGATCCTGAGCAGATCTCATGCAGACTCTAAGAGAACACAAATGGCAGCCAAGACTACTATACCCAGCAAAACTCTCAATCACCATAGATGGAGAAACCAAGATATTCCATGACAAAACCAAATTTACACAGTATCTTTCTATAAACACAGCTCTACAAAGAATAATAGGAGCAAAACCCCAATACAAGGAGGAAAACGACACCCTGGAAACAGCAAGATAGTTACCTTCTTTCATCAAACCCAAAAGAAGATAACCACTCAAATATAAAAATAACATCAAAAATGACAGGAAGTAATAATCACTATTCCTTAATATCTCTTAATGTCAATGGACTCAACTCCCCAATAAAAAGACATAGACTAACAGACTGGACAAGGAAACAGGACCCTACATTTTGCTGCATACAGGAAACACACCTAAATGTCAAAGGCAAAAACTACCTTAGAGTAAAAGGCTGGAAGACAATTTTACAAGCCAATGGTCTCAGGAAACGAGCCAGAGTAGCCATTCTAATATCAGATAAAATTGACTTTCAACCTAAAGTCATCAAAAGAGATACAGAAGGGCACTTCTTGCTGGTCAAAGGAAAAATCCACCAAGAAGAACTTTCAATTCTGAACATCTATGCTCCAAATGCAAGGGCACCCTCATTCATAAAAGAAACTTTACTAAAGCTCAAAGCACACATTTCACCTAACACAATAATTGTGGGGGACTTCAACACTCCACTCTCCTCAATGGACCGATCAGGAAAACAGAAACTAAACAGAGACACAATAAAACTAATTGAAGCTTTGGACCAATTGGGCTTGACTGATCTTTATAGAACATTTCACCCTAAAACAAAAGAATAACTCTTTTTCTCAGCACCTCATGGTACCTTCTCCAAAATTGACCATATAATTGGTCACAAGACAGACCTCAACAAATATTAAAAGTTCGAACTAATCCCATGCCTCCTATCAGATCACTATGGAGTAAGAGTGGTCTTCAATGGCAACAAAAACAACAGAAAGCCCACATACACATGGAGGCTGAACAATACTCTACTCAATGACACCTTGACCAAAGAACAAAGAAAGAAAGAAATCAGAGACTTTTTAGAATTTAATGAAAATGAAAGAACTGCAAATATAAATGCTAATGTCTCTACTATCACATGACCTGCAATATCAGATAGAAGAAGCTTCGAAATGTGTGATCAAAGGAGATCAAGTGATATACCTTGTGAGGGAGGAAGTCAAGATATCACTATTTTCAGATTAGATAATAGTATACATAAGTGACCCCAAAATTTCTACCAGAGAGCTCCTATATCTGATAAATAGCTTCAGCAAAGTGGCTGGATATAAAATTAACTCTAACACCTTGAGGACATCGGTACAGGGAGAAAGTTTCTGAACAGAACACCAATAGCGTATACTCTAAGAGCAAGAATTGACAAATGGGACCTCATAAAATTACAAAGTTTCTGTAAGGCAAAGGACACCATCAAGAGGACAAATCGGCAACCAACAAATTGGGAAAAGATCTTCACCAATCCTACATCAGATAGAGGGCTAATATCCAATATATATAAAGAACTCAAGAAGTTAGACTCCAGAAAACCAAACAACCCTATTAAAAAATGGGGTACAGAGTTAAACAAAGAATTCTCACCTGAAGAACTTCAGATGGCGGAGAAGCATCTTAAAAAATGCTCAACTTCATTAGTCATTAGGGAAATGCAAATCAAAACAACCCTGAGATTTCACCTTACAACCAGTCAGAATGGCTAAGATTAAAAATTCAGGAGACAGCAGGTGTTGGAGAGGGTGTGGAGAAAGAGGAACACTCCTCCACTGCTGGTGGGGCTGCAAATTGGTACAACCACTCTGGAAATCAGTCTGGCGGTTCCTCAGAAAACTGGGCATCTCACTGCCAGAAGATCCTGCTATACCACTCCTGGGCATATACCCAGAGGATTCCCCAGCATGTAATAAGGATACATGCTCTACTATGTTCATAGCAGCCCTATTTATAATTGTCAGATGCTGGAAAGAACCCAGGTATCCCTCAACAGAAGAGTGGATGCAAAAAATGTGGTATATCTACACAATGGAGTACTATTCAGCCATTAGAAACAATGAATTCATGAAATTCTTAGGCAAATGGATGGAGCTAGAGAACATCATACTAAGTGAGGTAACCCTGACTCAAAAGGTGAATCATGGTATGCACTCACTAATAAGTGGATATTAACCTAGAAAACTGGAATACCCAAAACATAATCCACACATCAAATGAGGTACAAGAAGAAAGGAAGAGTGGCCCCTTGTTCTGGAAAGACTCAGTGAAGCAGTATTCGGCAAAACCAGAACGGGGAAGTGGGAAGGGGTGGGTGGGAGGACAGGGGGAGAGAAGGGGGCTTATGGGACTTTCGGGGATTGGGGGGCTAGAAAAGGAGAAATCATTTGAAATGTAAATAAAAATATATCGAATTAAAAAAAATTAACTCTAACAAATCAGTATTTGAATGCTTGCCATTTGAAATGTGTCCTTTATTTTATACTCAGTGTAATAGCTCCTGCTATCTTACACTAGGATTCCTTAAATACCTTCCTAAGAATTGTTGGAAGATGTTTTGACGTAGTCAAAGGCACAGCTCCAAGGGAATAAATGACCAGCAATGAGACGCTACATCATAGCACAGAGATATAAGCATGGCTGTTCGAAGTCCTGTGCTCCCTCTGAGATTATTTTACAGTAACAAATTGTTCCCTCATCTCACATCATTATTAAACAATTAGGACACAATACCTGAGGGGCACTTAAACTACAAATACCATGTTTTCAAAACCTTCCATATACTAACCATTCAAATGTATGCTTCTACTGTCCCCAAAACACTGCTAGAATTTTAAACATGGACAAATGTTCTGCTAGAGTTTTAAATGTTGATGAATTTTAAATTTTGACAATTTTCCAAGTTTTGTGATGGTCATTTTCCTCAAATAATTACAGTGCCATTAGCAGAGAGGACATGCCCAGAGAATTGAGTGCTATAGGAAAACATTGGTGGCCAGAAGAAATATGGAATGTTTGGAAATAGTTTACAATCTACAGGGCACTAGAATGATAATGAACAGCATTTGATGTCTTTTTATTTTGTTAGGCACCATGCTAAAGTACTTCACATGCATTATTTCACTGAAGGTTCGCATGTGATTATAATAACAGTATGCTAATGATGTAATAGAATCATCTCTCAATTGTATGCACCCAATTTTAGAGAAAGACTGGAAAGAAACTGTGAACTCTCAGAATCTTGCATGAAACAGATAGCTATGTGTTTAAAAAAAGATTTCAGGTGAGAGTCTTTTCACTATCTTTTCACAAAGATTTCACTCTGACATTCAGTCTCAGGGCCTAAGGTTTTCACTTCTGTATTCCAAACCCTAGAAGAAGTCACTTCAAACTTGGTGCTTGAAAGCTGCCTGTGACCCAATGCAAATTCAGACAGTTCTTGTGGTAGTTTTGTTAATGGAGTTTTGGCCCTTATTTCCATAATTCCTAATCACCTTTCGAATCCTTGAGGAGACGTTCTCCAGTCTATTTGTAGAGGACAAATATTTCTTTTACGTACCCACACTCACGGGACTCTCAATCTTTCATTTGAACTGTTTAGCAAAGCTATATTTTAATAATGCTTTGAGGGCCTCTTTAATTTAGATCTCCTCCACGCCCTGCTCTTAGACTGAAAGCGTTGTGATACTGAATGCTCTGTACAAATTAAGATAAAGAAAAGGGACATTAAAAGGGCTCTTGAGACTTTAAATCACACATACACACACACACACACACACACACACACACACACACCATCACCACCACTGAAGCCCAAACCCCAGAGAAACACCAAAGCACCATTGCAAACCTGCTATGCTCCTGCACATAGAACAGAGGTGCTCTTTCCAGAGGTTTGAGAGGTTTCTTTCTGAGCAAGGCTGACTTTTCTTCTGAAACACAAAAGATCACACAGGCTGTAAGGATGCTGCCAGATTTGCCTGTCTGTGTAAAATCTGTAGATCTGAAAACTCTTTGCCATATGAAGAGGAAATGTGGAAATCTCCTTCAGCCTGGCAAAAACATCTTGAATTTATTAACGAGTAGACAAGCTTAGGGATCTAAAGAGAAATATTGTCGTTTTGGCTCCAAGGCTGAACTTTTAAATATTCTATTTTATGCATAGAAGCTGAGCCACTAACATTACAAGCAGTAGATTCAAAGGCCAATAAAATCAGAAAAGCCTGAAACAAGAATTACTATGGCATAGTACATGCTATAGGTCTTTCCTTACCTAGATTTAAAACTCTTAAATGGTTTCCAAGAAATATTACAACTGAAGTCATAGGAAAAATATAAACATTCAGTAAACCTAAAATCAAATGCTCTAACATTGAGCAATAGCCCATATTCCAGCAATCTGAATCTAGAATGAAAAGACAGTTTAAACTTCAGCACATCTATGTCCACATCCATGCTAGGCTACACTTCTCATTTTAATATAGCTAAGAAAGCCTACCTATGTTTGAATGACTAAAATCATCAAAAGAAAGTATAATTTACAAAAAGTTTAAAATATATAAAAATTTTACAATTTGGATATAAATAAAAGAATTCAATTCTTACTAATAAAAAATGATCTAGGTCCTACGTGGGGATCAACACAGGGAGTGACTCCCTACCGCCACCTTCCCTGCCTGCCAGAGCAGAAAGGCAGCATCGGGTACTGAGATATTCTGAGTTTAAGATCTCTGTGGGTGCAAACTGCCAGGGGTCTGTCTGAGCCCACGACCTGGGCAGTTAGGCAGTTCATCTGTGTGCCAGCCTGTCGTGGGGCCTGTATCCAACATGGGGATCAGCACAGGGAGTGAATCCCCGCCACCATCTTCACTGACTGCCAGAGCAGAAAGGCAGCACCAGGTTCTGAGATATCCTGAGTTTAAGATCTCTGGGGGCACAAACCGCCAGGGTTCTGACTGTGCCCAGGACCTGGGCAGATAGGCGGTTCATCTGTGTGTGTCAACCTGTTGTGGGGCCTGTGTCCTACTTGGGGATCAGCACAAGGAGTGACTCCCTGCCATCACCTTCGCTGCCTGTGAGAGGAGAAAGGCAGCACCAGGTACTGAGATATCCAGAGTTTAAGAATTCTGGGGGCAGAAACCGCCAGGGGTCTGCCTGTGCCCAGGACCTGGGCATATAGGCAGTATGTCTGTGTGCCAGCTGGTCGTGGGTCCTGTGCCCTACAGAGTGTTCAGCATTTGAAGGAACTCCCCACCACCATCTTCACTCCATGACAGAGCAGTTGAGAAGCATCAAGTTGACTGAGACAACCCAAGTATAACGCTGCTTGGGGCAAGACACAGCAGGGCTCCAACAGCACACTAGAGGAAAGCAGCACATCAGCAATCTGTGACAAGGGAAACTCAGTCATCCAGTGTCACAGAAATAGACTTACAGGTTCACAGAAGGTTGAAGGACCAGCCAGTGACAAGACAGAGTAACACCAATGAGAACTAAATGGCTAAAGGTAAATGTAGGAACGTTACTAACAGAAACCAAGGCAATATGGAAGTATCTGTACACAATTCTCCAATAACACCAAGTCCTGAATACCCCCAACATACCAGAAAAACAAGATTTGGATTTAAAATCACTGGTCATGATGCTGTTAGGGGAACACATGAAGGACATAAATAAATCTCTTAAAGAAATTCAGGAGAAAAATGATCAAAAGTTAGAAGCCCTTACAAGGGAAACCCAAAAATCATTGAAAGAAATTCAGGAGAATATGGGTCAAAAAATAGAAGCCAAAAAGGAGGAAATGCAAAAATCACTTAAAGACATACAGGAGAACTTTGATCAACAGGCAAAAGTCATGAAAGAGGAAACATAAAAATCTCTTAAAGATTTACAGGAAAACATAAAAAAGCAAGTGAAGGAGCTGAGCAAAACCATCCAGGATCTAAAAGCAGAAGTAGAAACAACTAAGAAATCACAAAGAGAGACAACTTTAGAGATAGAAAACCTTGAGAAGAAATCAGGGGCCATAGATGCAAATATGAACAACAGAATATAAGAGATGGAAGAAAGAATCTCAGAGGCCGAAGATACCATAGAAAGCATTGACTCAACTGTCAAAGAAAATGCAAAATGCAAAAAGCTTATATCCCAGAACATCCAGGAAATCCAGGACACAATGAGAAGACCAAACCTAAGGATTATAGGCATACATGAGAGTGAAGATTTACAACTGAAAGGGCCAGCAAATATCTTCAACAAAATTATGGAAGAAAACTTGCCTAACCTAAAGAAAAAGATGCCCATGAATATAAAAGAAGCCTACAGAACTCCAAACAGACGGACCAGAACGAAAATACCTCCTGTCACATAATAATCAAAACCCCAAATGTACTAAACAAAGAAAGAATATTAAAGGCAGTAAGAGAAAAAGGCCAAGTAACATATAAAGGAAGACCTATCAGAATCACACCAGACTTCTCTCCAGAGACCATGAAAGCTAGAAGATCCTGGGCAGATCTCATGCAGATTCTAAGAGAACACAAATGTCAGCCAAAACTACTATACTCAGCAAAACTCTCAATCACTATAGATGGAGAAAGCAAGATATTCCATGACAAAACCTAATTTATAGAATATCTTTTCACAAACCCAGCCCTACAAAGGACAATAGGGGGAAAACACCAATACAAGGAGGGAAACTATACCCTGGAAAAAGCAAGATAATAACCTTCTTTAAGTAAATCCAAAAGAAGATAACCACTCAAATATAAAATTAACACCAAAAATGATAGGAAGCAATAATCACTATTCCTTAATATCTCTTAACATCAATGGATTCAATTCACCAATAAAAAGACATAGACTAACAGACTGGATAAGGAAACAGGACCCTACATTTTGCTGCATACAGGAAACACACCTCAGTCTCAAATACAAAAATTATCTTAGAGTAAAAGGCTGGGAGACAATTCTACAAGCAAATAGTCTCAGGAAACAAACCAGAGTTGCCATTCCAATATCAGATAAAATTGACTTTCAACCTAAAGTCATCAAAAGAGACACAGAAGGACACTTCTTGCTGGTCAAAGGGAAAAATCCACCAAAAGAACTCTCAATTCTGAACATCTATGCTCCAAATCCAAGGGCACCCTCATTCATAAAAGAAACTTTACTAAAGCTCAAAGCACACGTTGCACCTACCACAATAATCATGGGTGACTGCAACACCCCACTCTCCTCAATGGACCAATCACAAAAACAGAAACTAAACAGGGACACAGTGAAACTAATTGAAGCTTTGGGCTAATTGGATTTAACAGATACATATAGAACATTTCACCCTAAAACAAAAGAATATACCTTTTTCTCAGCACCTCATGGTACCTTCTCCAAAAATCGATCATATAATTGGTCACAAGACAGACCTCAGCAAATATAAGATAGAAATAATCCAATGCCACCTGTCAGATCACTATGGAGTAAAAGTGGTCTTGAATAGCAACAAAAACAACAGAAAGCCCACTTACACATGGAAACTGAACAATACTCTACTCAATGATACCTTGGTCAAGGAAGAAATAAAGAAAGAAATCAAAGACCTTTTAGAATTTAACGAAAATGAAGGCACAAAATACCCAAATCTTTGGGACACAATGAAAGCAGTGCTAAGAGGAAAACACATAGCCCTGAGTGCCTCCAAAAAGAAAATGGAGAGAGGATACACTAGAAACTTAATGGCACATCTGAAAGCCCTAGAACAAAAAGAAGCTAATTCACCCAGGAGGAGGAGAAGACAGGAAATTATCAAACTCAGGGCTGAAATCAATCAAATTGAAACAAAGAGAACCATACAAAGAATCAACAAAACCAGGAGCTGGTTTATTGAAAAAATCAACAAGATCGATAAACCCTTAGCCAGAGTAACCAAAGGGCACAGAGATAGTATCCAAATTAACAAAATTAGAAATGAAAAAGGGAGATAAAGCAACAGAAACTGAGGAAAGTCAAAAAATTATCAGATCCTACTACAAAAGCCTGTACTCAACACAACTGGAGAATCTGGAGGAAATGGACAATTTCTTAGAAAGATACCAAATACTAAAATTAAATCAGGACCAAATAGATCATGTAAACTGACCCATAACCCCTAAAGAAATAGAAGGGGTCATAGAAAGCCTTCCAACGGAAAAAAAAGCAGATGACCAGATCATTTTTAGTGCAAAATTCTATCAGGCCTTCAAAGAAGACTTTATACCAACACTCTTCAAACTATTCCACAAAATAGAAACAGAAGAAACACTACCCAACTCCTTCTATGAAGCCACAAAGGTATTATGCTGATACCAAAACCTCACAAAGATCCAACAAAGAAAGAGAACTTCAAGCCAATTTCCCTTATGAATATCTATGCAAAAATACTCAATAAAACTCTTGCCCACCGAATCCAAGAACACATCAAAATGATCATCAACCATGATCAAGTAGGCTTCATCCCCGGGATGCAGGGATGGTTCATTATACGGAAATCTATCAATGCTATCCACTACATAAACAAACTCAAAGAAAAAACCACATGATCATTTCATTAGATGCTGAAAAAGCATTTGACAAAATTCAGCATCCTTTCATGCTAAAAGCCTTGGAAAGAACAGGAATTCAAGGTCCATATCTAAACATAGTAAAAGCAATATACAGCAAACCAGTAGCGAACATCAAACTAAATGGAGAGAAACTTGAAGCAATTCCACTAAAATCAGAGACTAGACAAGGCTGCTCCCTCTCTCCATATCTTTTCAATATAGTTCTTGACGTCCTAGCTAGAGCAATTAGACAACATAAGGAGGTCAAAGGGATACAAATTGGAAAGGAAGAAGTCAAACTATCACTATTTGCAGATGATATGATAGTATACTTAAGTGACCCTAAAAACTCTACTAGAGAACTCCTACAGCTGATAAACAACTTCAGCAAAGTGGCTGGCTACAAAATCAACTCAAGCAAATCAGTAGCCTTTATATACTCAAAGGATAAGCAGACTGAGAAAGAAGTTAGGGAAATGACACCCTTCACAATAGCCACAAACAATATAAAGTATCTTGGGGTGACTCTAACCAAACAAGTGAAAGACCTATACAACAAGAACTTCAGATCTCTGAAGAAGGAAATGGAAGAAGACCTCAGAAAATGGAAAAATCTTCCATGCTCATGGATTGGCAGGATTAATATAGTAAAAATGGCCATCTTGCCAAAAGCAATCTACAGATTCAAGGCAATCCCCCATCAAGATCCCAAGTCAGTTCTTCATAGAGTTAGAAAGAGCAATTCTCAAATTTATCTGGAATAACAAAAAAACCCAGGATAGCTAAAACTATTCTCAACAGTAAAAGAACTTCTGGGGGAATCAGTATCCTGGACCTCAAACATTACTACAGAGCAATAGTGTTAAAAACTGCATGATATTGGTACAATGACAGGCAAGTAGATCAAGGAAATAGGATTGAAGACACAGAAATGAACCCACACACCTATGGTCACTTGATCTTCGACAAAGGAGCAGAAAACATCCGTTGGAAAAAAGATAGCCTTTTCAACAAATGGTGCTGGTTCAACTGGAGGTCAGCATGCAGAAGAATGCGAATTGATCCATCCTTGTCTCCTTGTACTAAGCTCAAATCCAAATGGATCAAGGACCTCCACATAACACTCTGAAGCTAATAGAAAAGAACCTGGGGAAGACGATTGAGGACATCGGTACAGGGAGAAAGTTTCTGAACAGAACACCAATAGCGTATGCTCTAAGAGCAAGAATTGACAAATGGGACCTCATAGAATTACAAAGTTTCTGTAAGGCAAAGGACACCATCAAGAGGACAAATCAGCAACCAACAGATTGGGAAAAGATCTTCACCAATCCTACATCAGATAGAGGGCTAATATCCAATATATATAAAGAACTCAAGAAGTTAGACTCCAGAAAACCAAACAACCCCATTAAAAAATGGGGTACAGAGTTAAACAAAGAATTCTCACCTGAAGAACTTCGGATGGTGGAGAAGCATCTTAAAAAATGTTCAACTTCATTAGTCATTAGGGAAATGCAAATCAAAACAACCCTGAGATTTCATCTTACACCAGTCAGAATGGCTAAGATTAAAAATTCAGGAGACAGCAGGTGTTGGAGAGGGTGTGGAGAAAGAGGAACACTCCACTGCTGGTGGGGCTGCAAATTGGTACAACCACTCTGGAAATCAGTCTGGCGGTTCCTCCGAAAACTGGGCACCTCACTTCCAGAAGATCCTGCTATACCACTCCTGGGCATATACCCAGAGGATTCCCCACCATGTAATAAGGATACATGCTCTACTATGTTCATAGCAGCCCTATTTATAATTGTCAGATGCTGGAAAGAACCCAGGTATCCCTCAACAGAAGAGTGGATGCAAAAAATGTGGTATATCTACACAATGGAGTACTATTCAGCCATTAGAAACAATGAATTCATGAAATTCTTAGGCAAATGGATGGAGCTAGAGAACATCATACTAAGTGAGGTAACCCAGACTCAAAAGGTGAATCATGGTATGCACTCACTAATAAGTGGACATTAACCTAGAAAACTGGAATACCCAAAACATAATCCACACATCAAATGAGGTACAAGAAGAAAGGAGGAGTGGCCCCTTGTTCTGGAAAGACTCAGTGAAGCAGTATTCGGCAAAACCAGAACGGGGAAGTGGGAAGGGGTGGGTGGGAGGACGGGGGAGAGAAGGAGGCTTACGGGACTTTCGGGGAGTGGTGGGCTAGAAAAGGGGAAATCATTTGAAATGTAAATAAAAAATTATATCAAATAATAAATAAATAAATAAATAAATAAATAAATAAATAAATAAATAAATAAAACTACAAAGTTTCTGTAAGGCAAAGGGCACCGTCAAAAGGACAAAATGTCAACCAACAAACTGGGAAAGGATCTTCACCAACCCTAAATCCGACAGAGGGCTAATATCTAATATATACAAAGAACTCAAGAAAGTAGAACCCAGAGAACCAAATAATCCCATTAAAAAGTGGGGTACCGAGCTAAACAAGTATTTTTCACATGAAGAACTTCGGAGAGCTGAGAAACACCTTAAGAAATGTTCAACATCATTAATCATTAGGGAAATGCAAATCAAAACAACCCTGAGATTTCACCTCACACCAGTCAGAATGGCTAAGGTCAGGAGACAGCAGGTGTTGGCGAGGATGTGGAGAAAGAGGGACACTCCTCCACTGCTGGTGGGATTGCAAGATGGTGCAACCACTTTGGAAATCAGTCTGGTGGTTCCTCAGAAAACTGGGCATGACACTTCCTCAGGACCCTGTTATACCACTCCTGGGCATATATCCAGAGGATTCTTCAGCATGCAATAAGGATACATGCTCCACTATGTTCATAGCAGCCCTATTTGTAGTAGCCAGAAGCTGGAAAGAACCTAGGTGTTCTTCAACGGAGGAATGGATACAAAAAATGTGGTATATTTACACAATGGAGTACTATTTAGCCATTAGAAACAATGAATTCATGAAATTCTTAGACAAATGGATGGAGCTGGAGAACATCATACTAAGTGAGGTAACCCAGTCTCAAAAGATCAATCATGGTATGCACTCACTGATAAGTGGATATTAGCCTAGAAACTTTGAATACCCAGGAAATAATCCACAAATTAAATGATGTCCAAAAAGAATGGAGGAGTGGCCTCTGGTTCTGGAAAGACTCAGTGCAAGAGTATAGGGGAATTCCAGAACAGGGAAGTGGGAAGCGGTGGATGGAAGAACAGGGGGATGGAAGAGGGCTAATGGGACTTGCGGGAAGTGGGGACCCAGAAAAGGGGAATCATTTGAAATGTAAATAAAAAATATATCAATTAAAAAAAACAAAAACAAAAACAAACAAAAAAAGCTGAAGATAAAGCAAAAGCAAAAACACAAACACAAACATATAAACAAAACACAAAATTTTAAAAGGAAGATCTTTATAAAAAGAAGAAAAGAGGAAGAAGGGAAAGTAATAGATTGACAACATTCTTGTAGTAAGCATTCTATTATAAAATATGAAAACAGTAAAATATTAGAATCTTACTTACAATGTGCTATAAGCCTCTGACCCTTTGGGACTCCTGGTGCAAGGCCAGGTTCTCCCTAGTTCTTCCCCATCACCCTCTCGACTTTTCTTCTAAGCCATCTCCATTCCTTTGTGACTCCTTACTAACCTACTGAACAGCTCTCTACTGAGAGCCCAGAGCCTCAGCTCTTGCCTGGGACTCAGAGAGCCCACAGCCACCTGTAACTGGCTGGGAACCAGATTGGAACAACAGCAACCAGAGAATAGAATGAGCACCCAGCAAGGGCAAGACTATGCATGCCAAGAAACACCTCAAGCATCTTAACTCCACAGGCTTAAATCCCAGAAACAAACAAACTAGACAGCATGCCTCCTCTAGAAGCCTTACTGCAGCTGAAATGTAAGACGTGGACCTTAGTAATTGTGAATATGTTCAAGGACCTTAAAGAGGTTATGGATAAATATTTTAATAGGCCATGAAAACACAAACAGGTAAATGAAAACAATTCAAGACCTAAAAACAGAAATTAACATAGGAGTAGAACCTCTAAAAAGAAATCAAATTGAAATAAAACTCAAAATTTAAAACTCAGAAAAAAAGGCAGGAGAGAATCTTAGGTCTTGAAGATAAGGTGGAAGAAATGGATTGTTCATTCAAAAAAAATGTTCCACCTGAAAGAATACAGACACAAAACATCCAGGAAATCTTGGACACTATGAAAAGACAAAACCTACAAAATGAATAAAGAAAATTCCCACAAACAGACAAATAAAAAAGGCTTAACACTGTACAACACATAAAGAGAATACCAAATATGTAGGACCAGAAAATAAAATCTCCACAGCACATAATAAAATAGTAAATATATGCAAAAAGCATATTAGAAACTGCAAGAAGAAACAATGTCTAACATTAATATTAATAATAATGACAATGACACACTTTAGAAAACAAGAAGAAATGATACACAAGAAGAGCAAACATGAAGAAATAATCTCAGGTCCAATATCAATAAAACAGAAGCAAAGAAACAAAGCACAATAATTAAACAAAATAAAAACCAAGAATCAGAATAAAGGAACTAGTTCCTTTAGAAAATCAACAAGAACCGGGCTGTGACGGCATACACCTTTAATCTCAGAACTGGGAAGGCAAAAACAGGCAGCTCTCCAAGGCCTGGGCCAGCCTGGTCTACTTAGCAAGTCCCAGAACAACCACAACCACAACCACAAAAAGTAGATCCTCCCACTCCATATTAAGAAAACTAACCAAAAAAAATTCTTTAGATAAATTAGCCAAAAGACACAGACAGTGGCTCCAAATTCATACAATTAGAAATGAATATGGAGTTATAACAATAGACATCAAGGAATTCATAGAATCGTAAGGATATACTTTAAAAATAATTAATCCACCAAAGTGGAAAACCTAAAAACAGTGAATGAATCTCTTGATATATACAACCTGTCAAAGTCAATCAAAATGGGATAAAATGTCTTAAAAGACTATATTATATTGAAAGAGAAGCAGTAATTAAAATCTCCCATCCCAAAACAAACAGGCCAGACAGATTCATTATAGAATTATATCAGACCTTCATAAAAGAGCTAACACCAAAATTCCTCAAATTATCCTACAAAAACAGAAGCTGAGTAGACATTTCCAAATTCTTTTTATCAAACCACTATTATGCTGATACAAAAACCACACAAATACCCAAAAAGGAAAGACACAAACTCCCATCCCTAAACTAGACACTCTTTGCAAATTGGTATCTTCTAAGAAAGGGAAAATCAGTCTTTAAGTTTTGGGTTTTTTTTTTTCCCAATGAAAACCACTAGGTAAATCAATCACACTCCAAGGCAGTTCCTATGGAGTAGACCAGGAGTAGTAAGGCAATACACGTGCGCGCGCGCGCACACACACACACACACACATACACACACACACACACATACACACACACATACACACACACACACACACACACACATACACACACTCACATACATACCAACACCATCATCAACAACAACAAAAACAGACAAACAAAAACTTGTGTTTTTTGTGTGCTTCTTATTTTGTTTTGGTGCTTTCTGTCTTATTGATATTTTGTTTCTTTTTGCTGAGGGAGTCTCTCCGAAATAAGCACTCTGACACCAATAAGAGGGAAAAGAGAAGATGTCATCAGTGGACTGAAGCCAGGACAGCTCCCGAAAGTCTGGGAGTTGGGTCTAGTTTGTATTCTCATTTTGTATTCTAAAACCACCAGGTGGGGAGGGCAGGCAAGCACGATCTTACAGAAGGCTATGTGGCAGGCAGCCGGTTGTGAAGGGCAGTGACCCATTGCTTCAGCAATTCTTCCAGGCCGTTCTGTTGCAGGTAACAAGTGAAAGCAGGCTTGGCAGTACAAGCAAGAGCTTTAAATAATTCACTAAATAAGTCAATATTTAATAATTGGTGTTTCCTACCTTATCCTATTTTGCTCTGTTTTAATTTCATTCTTTTGCTCGGTGTTTGTTAAGTTGTTTGCTTGCTTCTCAGTTTGTTTTTGGAGTGAGAGAGAACCATAAAGTTAGAGAGGTAGGGAGGAGTTGTGAGATTGTAAAGAAAATGACCAAAATATATGGGATGGATATATGTGTATATATATTAAGAAAAAACAAAGCGAGTGTAATATATTAGCAATGGTGCTTAACAGCTTTCTCAGAAAAATGCTTAGAATTATTGCCTATTATTGGTTATGAAAACTTTGTATTTAGTCTGACCTAGGTCCTCACAGTCAAGCATAATCAGGCCTTCAAAGTCTTGAAACAAGAATCTGTATTTCAGGAACATAATGATTCCAGGTAGGCAACCTGATTTCCATCTTTCTAATAAGAAATCCTTCAGGATGCCGTGTTTCTCCTTATGGGGCTCATGTGAGTGCTACAGATTAGGAGGGATGCACTGTGGATAGAAGCACCAGTTTGGAAATTAAAGACTCAGCCCAGCATCTTGGTACTCTCTTAACTTAGCCTTCTTTCTACAGCTTCTATTTTGATGATAAAACAATAATAATTGATTTTTGGGGTTTACTGTGAAGATTAAATGAGATAATATACTTAAAGCTCTTAGCACCACGCCTATCATTCCACAGGAGCTCAGTGAGTGCCCTACTTTACCCAGCTGCTCCAGAGATGAACTGTTTGCAAGAGGGAACCCAATGATAAGCAAACATTATTTTTTTCCATTTAACAAAATCAAAACAAGGGCTTATAAAAAGAGAGCTATAAAAAGGAAAATCACAATTTGGACATGGTAAGTTGGGATGAGCGAATGACAGGAATAATCAGTCTGTTCTTATGAACTTGCTTTTTAGTTATTTGATTAATATCAATCCTTTCCCCAATGAGAATGTAACAGGCAGTCTATGCAGACTGTGAGCGGGTCTGTCATCACTGCTTGACCATCACTGGGTACTCACAGGCCACCCAGCAAGGGACTCATAGAATACAAGGTGTCTGAGTTAGGAAGCAAGGGAGGAGGACAAAGAGGGAAGGGAGCAAAGGAGACGGGAAGTCCCAAGACAAGAACCATAGAGGACGGAATGGGTAAGAAAATGCTATCTGGTAGTTCAGATACAAGAGCTATCACACTTTATTTGGGCACAGGAATCTGCAGGAGCTTCTGAGAAGAGCTCCATTTTTGCCTGCACCATGGAACAGAGTGAACTCTGAGAAAGCAGGGAACATGCATGTCTTGGTGCAACATGAGGTCTCCAAGGAGGTGTCTCAAGGGTTGAGGCTATTTGTGATACAGACGTGGATGGCACTTTCCAGTGAGGAGCCCCTGATATGTCTGAGTTAGAAATGAGACAAGCTCTAGAAAGACAGATCTGGTGAAGTACATAAGTGGAACATGAGTGGGAAGAAGCTTGAGTCAGGGAGGCTTCTCAGCATCAGCTCTTACTCTTCTGTTATGTCCAGGACACAGTTGTATTTACACTGGCAGACAGCCTTTAAGTCTCCACATTTACTCCACTTACTTAAAAAAAAAAATCGATGACAATAGTCAATTCTTCAAGGAATTTGTATGTGTTTGTAAACAAAATTGCCAAGATAAGTAACTAGGGTATTCTAAAATCTATTCACACCCTTTTACACATTTATCTAAATCTGCAGGGCATGTAAATGTGACTCAAAAATCACAGAATTTCCCCAGTGTGTTTACCAGCATTTGTTGAACCCTGGAAGAAGCACCCTGGCAAAGACTCCATCAATGCCTTTGTTTAAAAGAAAAAGGCAAGGCATCCAATTCGGATGAAAATCCTTACGGCTCCTACCTCATGAGGTTTCAATAACAGCTAGCATTGGTGGGGTGTTCTCCCTTTCTAGAAAGAGTGCATTATGACATTGTGTTTTATCTAATTGTCATGAGGTAGGTAATGCTATTTCTTACTTAATCCCCAGTGTCTTTGAACATCCTGCAAACTAGTCTAGATAGTTTTCCTTTGCTGACTACACAATGTATAACTCATTTACAATTTTCTTTCTAGGAATTCACCTACAACTTCCGTAAATTTAAGCACACTCACACATACTCTTCTCTATTGGACCAAGAGTTTCCCCATCTTCACTGACTTCCTCAGACTCCTTATCTTTCTGAATTGAGTCTTCTGTCTCTAGGCATCATGGGTAGCATCGTCCTCCCTTGCCTATCCTAGATGCAGTCCAGATCTTAATCCTCTAGCCATCCTCCACCACCAGTATGCACGAGGTGGCTCCTGAGTCACGACTCACTCCTTTGCTGTGCCCTAGGGACATATAGTAGTAGACTTTGCCAACTCAAACTCTCCACAACCAGCAATGCGAAGCATGGGTGACTGTGGTGATTAGAGGGGCTATGGAGACAATGACAAGGAAGACAAGGGACTAAAAGGTAGAAGATGCTACTGAGGTCAAGTCAGAAGAGATCAAAACGGCAGATACTGAAGAAAGGGCAGCAGAGTTGGGGCCTCAACTACGTCCTGAAAATATTCTGATTTTGTGTCCTCATTTTCTAAAAGAAACAGAGAAATATACACAGTCTACTGAATGCTTTGAGGTTATTCTCTCTTCTCCTACAAGTTGGGACTTCCTCCACTAATAAAGAAGGATGTAATGAGCAACAAAGACAATAGTGAGGAAAGAATGCAGGCTTCTTCAGACCAACCCAACAGCAGAAGAAATCATTGCAGGACTAGAGTGTGCATACTTTGTTCTTCCTCCTTCTTGGACATCATTAGATATGTGAATTGTGTCTTGAGGAGTGCAAGCTTCTAGGCTAATATCCACTTATCAGTGAGTGCATACCATGAGTGTTATTTTGTGATTGGGTTACCTCACTCAGGATGATATTCTCCAGTCCTATCCATTTGTGCAAGAATTTCATGAATTCATTGTTTTTAATGGCTGAATAGTACTCCACTGTGTATATACCACATTTTCTGTATCCATTCCAACACTGAGGGACATCTGAGTTTTTTCCAGCTTCTGGCTATTACAAATAGGGCTGCTATGAACATAGTGGAGCATGTGTCCTTGTTAGATGTTGGAGAATTCCCTGAGTATATGCCCAGGAGTGGTATAGCAGGGTCCTCTGGTAGTATTATGCCCAGTTTTCTGAGGAACTGCCAGACTGATTTCCAGAGTGGTTTTACTAGTTTTCAATCCCACCAGCAGTTGAGGAGTGTTCCTCTTTCTCCATAACCTCTCTAGCACCTGTTGTCTCCTCCTTAGGAGGAGGAACAAGATACCCACAGAAGAAGATACAGAGACAAATGTGGAGCAGAGTCTGAAAGAAAACCATCCAGATACTACCCCACCTAGGAATCCATCCCATATACAATTACAAAACCTAGACACTATTGTGGATACCCACAAGTGCTTGCTGATAGGAGCCGGAGATAGCTGTCACCTGGGAGGCTCTGCTAGTACATGACAAATAAAGAAGAGGAATCTCTCAGCCAGCCATTGAACTGAGCACAGGGTCCCCAATGGATGAGATAAAGAAAGGACCAAAGGAGCTGAAGGGGTTTGCAGTGCCATAGGAGGAACAACAATATGAGTCACTAAGTACTTCCAGAGCTCCCAAGGGATGAAACCATCAACCAAAGAGTATACATGGAGTTACCCGTGACTCCAGACAGATCAGCAGCAGAGGATGATTGATCTTGTTGGACACCAAATTGGGGAGAGGCCCTTAGTCCTGGAAAGACTTTATACCGCGTAGTATAGAGAAATACCAGGACAAGGAAGTGGGAGTGCGTCGATTGGGGAAGGAGAGATGGCTTACAGGATTTTTAGGGGAGGGGGAACCAGGAAAGGGGACAACATTTGCAGTGTAAATAAAGCATATACCTAATTATTTTAAAAAAAGAAATCATTGCAGGAAACCTTGCAAGTTTGCAGGTACCAAGGAAATGTCAGATGGATATTAAGATCTACAAATTTTTCATAAGGGTGGAGAGTCCTGAATTTAAATTGTTTTCCTTTTATTAATAGTAAGCTGGTGGTGCTATCCATTATCTGCATCTTGCCCACAGTACACCTTTCTCTGAAGCTGTTCTTTCTCTCTCCATCACCCCTTATTTTCTCCCTGTCCACTTGCCTCTCTCCCTATGTCTCTGTTTCTGTTCTATATCCTATCTTATGCACACATACACATATAGTTGTATGTGTGTGGTAGGGAGAGGGTGGATGGATGGATGGATGGATGGATGGATGGATGGATGGATGGATGGATGGATGGATGGATGGATCGGTGAGTGGGTGGATATATCTGATTTTGCATTTGTTAGTTTCAGGGCTATCAGTGTTGAAGAGACTTTGGCCAGTTTGACCATGGCAAGCAAGGCTCTTTCAGGCTTTGTCCTTCTCTCTAGCTTCCTCTGCCTTGCTAAGAACCATCGGATTACATTCCTAAAGCTAGCCACCCAGGTCTATTCTATTTGGCCACTTTTGCCTCCTAAGAGTGACTAAAAGGTCTAGCTATAAAAGTATTAAAACACAACAACTAAAAGTACCCTTTGAAGCATCTAATTAACATGCCCACATAAAATTAAACGCCTCATTCTAACACAAGTTTCTCCTTGTGTCTTTATAAACTGCCATTTGCCTATGAACCACATCTGTCTTCATTTTATACAAATGTTGTCTTTTGTAGCAGTGTGGGACAAATACCCCTTCCCCTTCTCACTTCCTCCCTTTCTTCCTTCTCAATTCTCTTCCCCAGCTCCCTTTTCCTCTCTTGTCTTTGTCCCTTATCACTGCTCTCTGTTTCTCTGGGACAAATAAATCTCCTTTGTGCTGAAAACGTCATCTAAGAACTTGGTCTTGAAGATCCTGGGCCAATATTTTCTTACAAGTGTAATTCTATGTTATGATTTGAATGTGACATCACCCATCAAACCCACATACAGGTTCCTGTGGCTGGACATCAGATATGCAGATGCTGGTGCTATGTCAAAAGGTTGTGGAACTTTGAAGAGGTAAGGTGAGTTGAAAAACACCTCACTGTGGGGCTGGTCCACTTCTATCTGAGCCCCTGTTTCCTGGGTAATACCATAGACTAAGTCATGTCACCTACTAGCCATCATCAAGAGAGCCAGCTGTCATGCCTTTCCTACCATACTGGATGGTATTCACCTTAAGCTAAGCACCCAAGTATTTAGTTCCTTCCTTCTTCTCATCCTTCTTTTCTTCCTTCCTTCCTTCCTCCCTTCCTTCCCTCTCTCCTTCCCTTCCCCTTTCTTTCTTAAATAACTTCTGTGAGTTATTGTTAGAATTGAGAGAAAAGTAACACACCATGAACAGCACAATAGTTTCATTCTAACAAACAGGCAAAATTTTTAAACTGCTTTAGATGCTGCTATTAAGTGAGAGTTTATACAAACAAAACCCCTTAATTGTCCTGGGTCTGACCTATGTTTCTGTGTGACCTATATGCTTCATTCCATCTATTTCACACAAACAGAAGGTACTATTACTGCCTGCTTCATACTGAGTAAATTATGCCTTTAGCCATTTTCTACTGGGTTCATAGATGATCAGATGCATACTGAAGTGAAACTAAAGCCTGGGTCTGCTTGGACCTAGAGGCTGTTTGAAAACGGCCTCTCCAATGCCTGAATGGTGTTAGCATCTCTCAAGTCTGGAATTTCATTTGTTCAAATATTTCTAAAACATCTTGGTGGGCCAGTGGTTTCACGTGTTTGAAAAAGCCAGGGTAGGATCTTATTTCTTCCCAAAGATAGAACAGCTTCAGATCTATGCCTGAACCATATGTGGGCAATATAAAGAAAATTTGATTAGATGAAACTCCATATAAAGTGATAATGCTTTCCATCAAACCTCACACAAAAACCACTTCGGCTAATATCTGCTGATATACTCATTTTTACTTAATAAAGCCTACTCCTGAAAACTACAAAGATTAGATTGTCAATACTTGTTTCTCATTGATTTATTTGAGCCAGAGATTCTCAGATATTGTTCTGTGTAATTTGATTTTTACATATCACAAGAGAGAAACAAGAGAAAAATGCCAACTCTTTATGAGTGCCCCAATACAAGAGGTCTATTGTCAACTCAGAAAAGTAGAAATGAGATTTATATTTGATGGATTCAAAAGCCTTCTGTGTGGCCAAGGATGGCACCAGGCATAATGTTGAACTTGATTTTGCTTCTGAACAAAGGAATTTCATTAATACCATTTTTTCTCATTTCAAGTGACGCTATTGATCCTAGCATTGGCTGCCACTTTCTCCTTGCTGTCTTATTTCTTCCCAGATCTCATCCTGAAATTCTGACTTCTTCCTTCTTTATCCACATGATTCTGATTATTCTTTTGTCAGCTCTATCCTGTCCTTTGCCCTCTGTGCTTTAATCTTCATCCTGCTAGTCACTTTTTCTACCTGGCCTTCAGCTACTTTTGTCCCCTCTTATGCAATATTTCTGGAAGCAAATACCACTGACTCTTACTTTTCCCTGACTGGAGTGCCTAGACAGCCCTCCTTATCCCATCACCCCTCCCCCTGCTCACCAACCCACCCACTCCTGCTTCCCTGTCCTAGCATTCCCTTACACTGGGGCATCGAGCCTTCACAGGACCAAGTGCCTTTCCTCTGACTGATGTCCAACAAGGCCATCCTCTTCTACACACGCAGCTAGAGCTATGAGTCCCTCCATGTGTACTCTTTGGTTGGTGATTTAGTCGCTGGGAGCTCTGGGGGTACTGCTTGGTTCATATTGTTGTTCCTTCTATGGGGCTGCAAACCCCTTCAGCTCCTTGGGTCCTTTCTCTAGCTCCTTCAATGGGGACCACATACTCAACCCATTGGTTGACTGGAGCTCACACATCTTCAAACATAAGCATGAAGCAGAGAGGAAACTGGAAGTGTCTACAGCTTTTCATCTCCAAGCCCACCTCCAATGACATACCTGCTCCACAAGGTTCCACCACTTAAATGTCCTCAAAAAGCACCACCAATTGGACATTAAGTGTTCAAATACCAGAGTCTATGGGGAGCATTTCTCAACAAAGTGCTACATTAAACTTCTTGGCCCCCACACATTTGTAGTTGTATAGTGACAAATACATTTAGTCCAACTTTAAAAGACCACATAGTCTTTTATAGTTTCAACATGGTTTTAAAGTTAAGAATCTCTCTTGAAACACAAAGCAATCTCTTAATGGTAATCTCTGAAAGCAAAAAGAAAATTACATACTTCCAAGGTATAGTGGCACAGAACATGTATTACCACTCAAAAAGAAGTGATGGGGCATACTAAGAAATATTAGACCAGGTCTTCTTGACCTCATTTGCACCAGGAAGCCTGGAAATTCAACAGCCTTGTGTGCATAGCCCACCAGGAGAAAGTGATCTCCCAGCAGCTTTTTCATTTCTAAGCACAGAGGTGAGATTTCTACCTTCTCTCTGGAGGGGGCCAGCTAGGAGCACACAGGGCCTAAGATCAGTGGAGCAGCTGGGATGGAAGTCTTCCCACTCTCATTTGCACCAGGGGGCCAGGATACCATAGTCTTCTGTGCATAGCCCACTAAGAGAGAGTGATCTCCCAGCAGTGCTTTCACTTCAGAGCTCAGAGAAGTAAGGACACAGGCTTACAGGTCCACAGGAGGAACAAATTCCATCCAGAGACAACAATACCAACTATCACCAGAGATAACCAGATGGTGAAAAGCAAGCACAAGAACTCTACCAACAGAAACCAAGGCCACATGGCAACATCAAAACCCAGTTCTCCCACCACAGAAAGTCTGGATACCCCAAACACCAGAAAAGCAAGAGTCAGATTTAAAATAGTCTCTCATGGTGCTGATAGAGGGCTTCAAAAAAGACTTAAATAACTCCCTTAAAGTGGGAAGGGGTGGATGGAGAAACAGGGGGAGGAAAGAGGGTTTATGGACTTTCAGGGAGTGGGGAGCCAGAAAAGGGGAAATCATTTGAAATGTAAATAAAAATTATATTGAATTAAAAAAAGAAATACAGGAGAACATCAATCAACAAGTAAAAGTCTTTAAAGAGGAAACACAAAATCCCTTAAAGAAATACAGGAGATCATGGGTCAACAGGCAGAAACCCTTAAAGAAGAAACACAAAAATCCCTTAAAGAACTACAGAAAAACACAATCAAGTAAAGGAACTGAACAAAACCATCCAGGATCTAAAAGTGGAAGTAGAAACAATAAAGAAATCACAAAGTGAGTCATCTCTGGAGATAGAAAATGTGAAAAGAATTCAGGAGTCATAGATGCAAGCATCAACAACAGAATACAATAGATAGAAGAAAGAACTTCAGGTGCTGAAGATACTATAGAAAACATTGACTCAACAGTCAAAGAAAATGCAAAATGCATAAAGCTGGTAACCCAAAGCATCCAGGAACTCCAGGACACAATGAGAAGACCAAACGTAAGGATTATAGGTATAGACGAAAGTGAAGACTTCCAACTTAAAGAGCCAGTAAATGTCTTCAACAAAATTATAGAAGAAAATTTCCCTAACCTAGATAAAGAGATGCCCATAAACATACAAGAAGCCTTCAGAACTCCAAACAGACTGGATCAGAACAGAAAGTCCTCCCAGCACATAATAATCAAAACACCAAATTCACTAAACAAAGAAAGAATATTAAAAGCAGTAAGGGGAAAAGGGCAAGTAACTTAGAAAGGCAGACCAATCAGAATTACTCCACACTTCTCACCAGAGATGATGAAAGCTAGAAGATCCTGGGCAGACCTCATACAGACCCTAAGAGAACACAAATGCCATCCCAGGCTACTATACCCAGCAAAACTCTCAATCAACATAGATGGAGAAACCAAGATATTCCATGATAAAACCAAATTTACACAATATCTGTCCACAAATCCAGCCCTACAAAGGGTAACAGATGGAAAATGTCAACCCAAGGAGGGAAACTATCCTAGAAAAAGCAAGAAAGTAATCTTCTTCCAACAAACCCAAAAGAAGAATCCCACACAAACATAAAAATAACATTAAAAATAACAGAAAGAAACATTCATTATTCCTTAATATCTCTTAACAACAATGGACTCAACTCCCCAATAAAAAGACATAGACTAACAGAAATATTTCTCATGTAAATTACCAGATATTCCATTACGTGGAGACTCAGACATCCTGTGGTGGCTATTGGAAATCAAGCTTCACGTTCATAGCTTTGTGCAGTGGCCTCCTCTCACAGCCTTTTGCCCTGTCAGGACATTCCTGCAAGGACTGTCTTACCACACAAGCCTGCCTCGTTTGCTCTCTAAAACCACAGAGGAAGAATCTGTGACCCCATTACTCTGTATCTTTCAAGCCTATAAAGCCAGTATCACACGGATGACACTGCCAGGTTCAGCTACCAGCTTGAAATGGATCCCCACAATCACCACATTAGCAGCAGTGGTTTTTGCCAGTTACCTTCTAGGAGTAGATAGCATCTTGAGCTCATGATTTGGAAGCTTAGCTTAGTAGGGTCTTACTCTGAAAGCATTGTTCATTCCAAAGCAGGAAAGATCTCTCATTAATGGTACTAACCTTCCCTCTTAACCACCATAGTGTCTCTTGCAGCCCAGGTCTTGACTTCAAGCTTCCTAGTTGTATTTCTGTTTGAAAACACAGATTCTGCATTTCTTTCTGGACCTACTTGTTCCTCTTTATTGAAGACCACTTTAAGCATTATCAATGCCCTCATTAGGGTAAATATTGCTCTGAATAAAAAACCATCATGACCAACGTAACTTAGGAAGGAGTTTACTAGGCTTATGCTTCCTCCACTGTTCATTACTGCAGCAAGTCAGGGCAGAAACTCAAACAGCTCAAAAACTTGGAAGCAGGAGCTCACGCAGAAGCCATGGAGCAGTACTGCTTACTGTCTTTCTCTTCATGGTTCATTGTGCCTGGTTTCCTATAGAATGAAAGACTACCAGCCCAGGGGTGGCCCCACTCATAATGGTCTGGCCCATCCACGTCAATCTCTAATTATGAAAATCCCTTACCAGTTTGCCTACAGCCTCTTCTGGAGGTACTTTCTCAAATCAGTTTCTCAACTCTCCAATGGACTTGCTATGTCAAGTTGATATAAAACTAGCCAGCACAATCAATAATAGCCAAGCCACACGTTCAACAATGTCTTAAAATCCCCCCTGCAAATTAGTCAACTATTTCATTTAGTTTCAGGAACATTTTTAGAACAAGTACAGAAGGCAGCAAAAATATTCTTCAACATGGCACAGAAGTAACCTTTAGCCCAGTCACTAATATTGTTGCCCTCTAAAACCATTTGAGCTGGGCCGCTAGATCTGCTCTATTAAGTTCTACTTAGAAGATTCCACCACTTTTCTAATCCAAAGGTCCAAAATCTTCCTCATTCCTCTCCCCAACCCCATAAAAACCAAGGAACCAACTTTGGTTACATTTCTGTTGCTTCAGTTAAATATCATGATGAAGCAATTCATAAAGGAAAGACAATATTTGGATTTAAAACTTCCATGTTCCAATGCCTTCCAAATGGAGACGAGTCCATCATGGCAAGGAAACTTGGCAGCAGGCAGGCATAGTAAGTAGAGGAGGAAGCTAACAGTTCACACCCTTAATCCCAAGCATCAATCAGAAAACTGGAAGTATGGCAAAGCTTTAAGCTCAAAAAAACCTACCCCAGCAATGCAGTTCCTTCAGCAAGGCTAACCACCTAAAAATCCCTGAACAATGTCACCAACTGGGGACTAAGTTACATACAGGAGCCTGTGGGGGAGCCTTTCTCATTTAATCCATGATTGATTGATGCATTAAGACTCCTATAAAGAAGAGGTGGTACAGGTAGGCGCACTAATGCAAGGAGTCAACCCTCAACCCCTGAAATGTGGGAGGAGACATGCATCAAGGACTGCTGTGTGACATAAGATGGTATCATTCAAGTATTGTTAACCTCAGAAGTGCTATTTTCTCAACAGATGTAGCTAGGGTGAAAACAAAATACTTTTTGGTATCTAAAAATAAAAGTAAAATCTTTCAAGACTTATTATTTGAGTAAAAATAAATAAATAAATAAATAAATAAATAAATAAATAAATAAATAAATAAATAAAATGAGAAAGGAGCCCATGACTTCCCTAAGATAGACCTACTGCTGTTAGAAAGACTCTCATTTGAGACAGTCAAGTGGTGGTAAACTTTGAAAGAGTATCTGCACACAGGAAGAGCCACTGAGGCACCTGTAGAGATGAAGGGGTACACCAGTCTGTGTTATCAGCCAGAGACAACTGTCTAGAGCAGTGGTTCTCAACCATCCTAATCAGAAGTCTTTCTGGTGACTTCACAACCATAAAATTATTTCATTCCTACTTCATAACTGTAATTTTGCTACCGCTGTGAATTATAATATAAATATCTGATATGGAGGATATTTAATATGCAACCCAGAAGAGAATCAAAACTCACAGGTTGAAAACACCTGCCCTAGACCTTGGGAAATGTGTGCTATGGTTCACTAATTTCTCTTCCTAGTTTTAAGAATCTCTAAGTAAAAGCTAAGTGTCATGAGCATTCCTCTAGTCTCAGCATTCTGTAGGAAGAACAAGAGGATCATGTGTATTTTGTGGTTGATTGAGTTATATAATGTGACTCTGTCTCATAAAAAAAAAGTGAGTGCATGCGTGGGTGAAGATGTAGTTCAGTACTAGAGTGCTTACATAGCCTGCACAAGAGGAAACTCAGTTTAATTGCTCCGTGGACAATCGCAATTCAGCTAAAGTATCAGGGAGATGGAGCTGCCCTGGCAATCTCCGGTGGCACTGCAGCCTCCAGCACTAAGGCAGAAAGGAATTGCCAAATAATAAAAGCACTGCCTCTTAGGATAACTGATGAGATCTTCAGATCCCAGGACATACTGAGTAAAGAGCTATGGTTGAGGTCTCCAATGTTTGCAATGTTTGTCGATTCCCAATGTTTTCTAAGGAGGTCTAGATGGGCAGAGCAAGAAGCAAGAATACTTAGTGATTCACAGCTCTATATGCACATGTATCTATAGGTGCAGCATGTTCACATAAAAATGAGAAAGGGGTCCTTGACTTCCCTAAGATAGACCTACTGCTATAGATGGTTTGTATAAACTTCTATAACTTATCAAATGCAATGCAAGCACATTTCTTCAAGTGACACTTTTTCTGAGTCGTTAAATATTATGGATGTGGGGAGTCTGTTGGCTGTGCTGTCCTCTACACACATACGCCAAAGTCAAACCTTTCCAGATATCCAGAATGGAAAACCAGTGTTCCTGAGAGGTCTCTCAGGCAGATTCTCAAAGGGGTACCTGCCTTTTTGATAAAGTGTGATTTGATGTTTTTACCTAATTTTCAGAAGCGTAGGCAGTGCATAGGCAGTTGCCTTCTTAGGGCGGTTTGTGCCTCTGAAGGAGGCATAGACAAGTAGTTGTCCTTTAAGCCACTGTGCCACCACTTATAACAAAGCTTTCTAATTTAGTGGATTGTGCTGAACTGAACAAAAAGGTGACAATAATCGTGACATCTATACTTACTGAACACTTAGATGGCAGATACTATACTCCGTTCTTGATCTATAATCCCTCCAAATTAGTTTTCTCATTAGACAGTTCTGGGGTTGAGAGGTGGAGAGAGGACAGCCTCAGCTCCTGAGCAGCCAGGGAGGACTGTCACGGTGAGTCTTTCTCAGTTTGAGCACCTCACCTTTTCAAAGCCCTTTTCCATTCATTACCTAATTTGAACCTCCTAATGGTACAGTGAAGTAGGGAAGACAAGTCTTTATTGTCATTTTGAGAAAAGAGACAGAAATACAGAGGTCAAGGGCTTCTGCAAGGTCCCACAGCTAATGAGGACTAGACGAGATTCTTGACCTGTGAGCTACAGTCTAGCTGTTTCCAACGCAGCTCCAGTTCCCTGATACTTTAGCTGAATTGCAATTGTCCACAGGGCAATTAAACTGAGACCTTTCCAAGAAATGGCATTTTATGACTTTTGATCAGTCATGGTCTGTATTTTATTTGACTGCTACTGAAATTTTTTCTAGCATTACAGTCAAAAAATACATTCCTGCAACCCGTTATTGTGACAGTCAAGTGGAGAGTTCCAAACATAAGGTGATTGAAGAGCCAAGACCATTTACAGTACAATAAGTTAGCTTGCAAGGTTAGAACCCAGAGCAGAAGCAGATAAGGGGAGAGAGAGGTTTCCATTTCTTTGTTTAGTTGATTAGACCATGCTATGCTGTGTGAAACAGGGATACTTAAAATTTGAGTTTGCTTGGAAGGCAACTTGACTTGTTGCTAGTCCAAAGACTAAATCTGAAACCAGAAGTCTGTTGATCGTACAGTGAACTTCAAATAGCTTTTAAGTCTATCCAGAGCCAGAGGTACCTAGTCAATCTAGTTAGTTTCAGGAGCTTCCTGAAGCTATTTTGAGTTGTTTAACTTTCTGCTTGAAGAACTGCTCTGCACAATGGAATGTTTCAATCTTGGAGGAAACTGCTACACAACATGTATGCTTAAAGATCATCTGAGTTACAAACAAGTAGGAGAGCCTAAACACAACGCTCCCCCTACCTGGAGAGCTGGGACTGCTTTATCTCAAAACTGCAAGTTGGAAGTTAAAGATTGTCTACAATGTGACTAAGCCCATGATCAGAGAAAAAGACAATCTCAAGCCCCAAATTATTCATTAAATAAGACTGTTCCCTAAATAAATAGGATGAAGATTTAGGAAGTGGACAAGTTCTGGCCTATGGGAAGAGAGGAATTTCTCATGATCACAGAGCTGTAAAAACCATTGTCTGGAACAAACTCTATATGCCAGACAGTTTTGCCTTTTCTCTCTGCTGGCATCCCTTTCAGCAAAATTGTGATTAGAAATTACTGTTTTTTCCTTATAGGTACAGTAAACCTCTGACTCCTCACCAATAACAAAAAAAAAGAAAAGAAAGAAAGAAAGAAAGAAAGAAAGAAAGAAAGAAAGAAAGAAAGAAAGAAAGAAAGAAAGAAAGAAAGAAAGAAAGAAAGAAAGAAAAGCTTTTGCAGCAGATAAGGACTGTTAGAAAAAGTCATAGCTGGTTGAAATGTAGAAAATCACTAACACATCTCCATTACAACCCTTACTCCTAAGGCTTAGGGAACACCACAGAAGATAGGACAGAAAGAATTCCAAAGCAACAGAATAGGATATGGTGTCTCCCATGAAATGATGTGTGTCTTCCATCTATGACAGGGAAGCTGAACCCAAGAAATCACAGTAACATTTGAAAATAAGACCTTAAAAATAACAACACAAAGTTTCCTGGTGAAATAGATGGGAGAATCCTCCCAAGGCTTCACTCCTAGAAGAGCTACAAGGAATCAGTGGCTCCTGAAAGAGGAAGAGTTCATCTTCTTCAAGGACAAACCCTCTGACAACCTGGCCAATTCCGAGCAGTCAACCCTAAACACATATGAGCAATGCTGAATGACCTCAGAAGGTTGTATTTATACAGTTATAAGATATACAGGTAACAGGACCCATGCATTTAAGAAGAAATGGTAAGAACTGGAGGAGGGGAATAATGGGAGAGTGATGTAAATGCAATGCTCATTATGAAATTCTCAAACATAACCATGTATTTTGAAACTGCTTTGTTTTCACTACTCTGTTGAATTTGTTATCTTATTTACAGCACGCTCTAAAACTGCTAGAGGAAAAAGTAGGGCATACATTTCAGTGCATGGGTATAAACAGGGATTTTGTACGTAGGACTTTAGTAGCACAGGAGTGAAGACCCACAATTGCCCAATGGATCTCTTGAAGTTATAAAGCTTCCGTACAACAAAGAACACTGTCAACTGAGGGAAGACGCAGCCTGCAGAATGGGAGAGCAACCTTTGCCAGATGTTTATCTGACAGATTAGTAAGTAGAATACAGAAAAACCAGGGCTGGGGAGATAGCTCAACAGTTAGGAGCACTAATTGTTCCTGTGGAAGACCCTATTTCAGTTCCCAACATCCATATGGCAGGTCACCATCTCCAACTCCAGTGCCAAGGGACCCAGTGCCTTCTTTTGACCTCCACTGCACTCATTTGTCATACAGACATGCATGCAAGCAAACCATTCATACACATAAAATAAATCAAACTTTTAAATGTTTTTAAGTAATTTTTACACTCCATATTTTCCCCACCCCCATCTACCCTCCGAATGTTCTATATCCCATACCTGCTCCCCACCCCCGTCTCTACATGGAAATCCCCATCTCCCACCCCACCTGACTTCTAAAATCCCTGAAGCCTCTAGTCTCTTGAGGGTTAGGTGCATCATCTCTTAATGAACATAGATCCGGCAGCCCTCTACTGTATTGTGTTGGGGGCCTCATATCAGCTGATGTATGCTGCCTGTTTGGTGGTCTAGGGGTCCAGGGGTCTCTCCTGTTTGGGAGATCTCAGGGGTCCAGATTAATTGAGACTGTTGGTCCTCCTACAGGGTCGCCCTTCTCCCCAGCTCCATTCAGCTTACTCTAATTCAACAAGTGTCAGCCCCTTCTGTCCATTAGTTGGGTGCAAATATCTGCATCTGGCTCTTTGAGCTGCTTGTTGGGTCTTCCAGAGTGTGGTCATGCTTGGTCCCTTTTTGTGAGCTCTCCATAGCCTCAGTAATAGTGTCAAGCTTTGGGACCTCCTCTTGAGCCGGATCCCACTTTGGGCCTGCAGCTGGACCTTCTTTTCCTCAGGCCCCTCACCATTTCCATCCTGTAATTCTTTCAGACAGGAACAATTATTGGTCAGAGTTGTGACAGTGAGATGGCACCCCTCCCTCATTTGATGCCCTGTCTTCCTGCTGGAGGTGGGCTCTATAAGTTCCCTCTCTCTACTGTCAGGCATATCATCTATGATCCCGCCTTTGAGTCCCAAGAGTCTCTCACCTCCCAGATTTCTGTTGCATTCTGGAGGGTCCCCCAACCTCCTATCTCCTGAGGTTACCTATAAAGAATATATATAGAACTCAAAACCATACAAAAACAAACCACCTAAATAAAAACTGGATTATAAAAGTAAACAGAAAGATATCAAGCTTAGAAACACAAATGGCCAGGAAGCACTTAAGGTGTTCCACATCCTTAGCCTTTAGGGATATGCAAATTAAGTTCACTTCAAGATTCAGCTCCCTCCAGTCAGATCAACCTTCATCAACAATACCAATAACAGCAAATGCTGGTAGAGATGTGGGAAAAGGTAAACACGTTAATCAGAACTGATGGAGGTGATGTAAAAGGAAAGGAAAGAAGCAGGCAACTCCAGAAGCAGAATTATTCTTTAATCGGAAGAACAGGAGGTACCTAGTCCTTCTGAAGAAATACAGACAGTGTCCATGTGGTGTGGGGTATTGGCTATTTATAGAAGAAAAAGGGGGAACGGTGCGGATGTAAGATACCAACTGCAGGTTAATTTGCTTGCAGTCTAGATGTGGTAGTCTTATCAGAAACTTCCATAGGTTGTATCAGTTGAGTCAACTTTCCTGGCCAGAGGTTCTCAGTTAACCTGAGGTATTTAGGTGACTAACCCTTAAAATCATTTATGTGCTTTTGGTGTGAATGTGAACTTTGGAAATAAGTCTAAAGTTCCTCAGAAAAACATAAATAAAAATAAAACTATGATATGACTCAGCTATATAACTCCAGGAATATAGCCTAAGGACTTTAAACCCTATGACAGGAATCCCACACATGCTCACTGTTGTCCTGTTCACAATAGCTGGGCAATGGACAGAGCCTAGATGCCCAACAATTGATGGATGCCGAGTGGATGGTGATGCGGTACAGATGCACAGCCAAATATTAATTCCCTGTAAAAAAAATACATGAAATCATGAAATTTGCAGGCAAATGAGTAAAATTAAAACAAAAAAAAAAAAAGGTTAACAAGTGAGGAAACAGAAAATCAATGACAGATGGGGCTGCCTTAAACACATACACACACACACCCCAGGGTTCAGGAAACATTTTTGAAGAGTTGAAAAGCATCATGGAAGAGATGTAACACATGGTGAAGGGCCACAAGACACCAGTCCCTAGACTCCATAACTACTGCAATCATTGGCTCACTTTAGTTCCCCACACTGAGCCTGTACCAGATCAGCCCTATCAACAGTCAATGAAGAGTGAAGGTCTGAAGGGCTCCACCCTTTATCCTTACCTGGTTCCCACCCTTTGGCCTCAACTAGATAGATACTAGGCAATGGAAGTTACTCTCTTCAGTTGTGTACTATATATATGGATCCCAAAAGACACCTATAGATGCAAAACCTAGGGCCACACAAATGTCTCTGGTTAATCTTATGGAATCAAGCAACAGAATGAACAAACATGGGCACACTTGAGAAATGTGTGGGGAGTGTGGAGGAAAGTAGGATGGACTGAGATGGAAACTAGGTAAAAAGTCAGAATGCAAGGCACGCGTGTGTGAAACTGCAAAGATAAAAATGAAAATATAAATCACATAAAGAACGCAGAAGTCATAAAGCCTGCTGCGCAGAGACGTTACGATACAAATCACTCGCTAAGCCAAAGGAGATTGTAAAGGATCAAAGATCATGGACCCCAAGAGAAAAAGTAAGCAGCAAACCACAATCTGCCACTGAAGTGACAGGGAAATAACAAGAACGGTGACCAAGAAATAAACTCGTAGAGCTTGAGCAATCACTAGGAGTGGGTCTTTCCCACTGAGCCAGCTCTGTGCCGCAGTCACTGCTGAGAGAATGACCCCCTGAATCCTAAGGCGAGAGCTAAGAAGCAGACTGGAAAAACATGGGAGTGCTTAAAACCCATGCAAAGACATCTGTCCACACCACTGTGTGACTGAATGGGACACTGCAAAAACTGAAATCCAAAGAGGATTCCCACTAAGTCCCTGAGGGGTCCTAGAAACTACTAAGTCACCAGGGATCAAAAAACCTACAACTATTTCACATTTCCTTTCCAAATCAGTGCCTCTGCTGAGGAATCCATGATGAGGCTTATCTCGTGCAAAAAGAGAACACAGAGTGACTGCTGGATGGCAGGAGCAGAGAAATGTAGACAGGAATGAAATTTGACTGGAGAAGCTTTGGGAATTGGATTAAGAGTGTCTCAGTGGGTGAAATGCTTAGAAATCATCAAACAGCCAGACAGGTAGAGTAGAGGGGTGTCAGAAAGTGTTTCATCACGTAGAGACAGATTGGAGGCAGTACAAGGAGGCAGAGGTAAAATTCCTGTCTTTCTAACCGCATTGTGGGACAGATCAGCAATGGGCAGCGTAAGTGTTTCTATTCCCTGCAGATGTAGATTGGATTGATTGCAGAAAATATAATCCTCAGAGACAAGAAATCTCATCAGAGGGAAGTTCAAAAACAATAATCCAATTCCATTGGTCACTCATGAGAAAAATTCTAGTAACCTTATTGTTCCTTTTGCGCAGGTTTGATTCTCCACAGCTGTCACCCTGTGCAGTGAGGAAATTCATGACTGCTGCCATGGGCCTCCAGGCTGAGTACCACACACTCCAGTCAGAATAAATCAGGCACTGTGCACGAATAAGTTGGAGGGGCGGGGTGATGAGGAGCTACCAAATCAACAGGTCCACTGAAACCGTGCAGAGTCGTTAGGCTGCTATTGCTGATGTGTTAAGCTATGCTATTGCCTAAAGAAAACAGACGTTCATAATAAACTTGTAACTTTGATAAGAGGAAACTGCACATTTCTTTCCTTTGATAGAATCACTCAATGACAGGAAAGGGAATATGTTCCATTTCAAACTCCTCTGGCATTTAAGATTCTCATAACTCCACACATGCTTCCTTATCCACACTTGTCACTACCCTGAACAGCACCTCTTCTAATAAAATATGTATGGATAAAGTCTGCAAACAGATATTGTTTCGTAGTTCCTCTACACTTTATTAAACCAAAACCCACAGTTCACTCCATCAGGCAACACTTCAAAGAAGCAATAAGAGGGGCTCTGGAATAAGAAGAAAGCTGGCCACTGAAGCTGGCGGGGAGCTGAGGCAGTCACTGACCTCAGAAAGCCATCTTTTCAGTCTGCAGATAGAGTGGAATAAAAGGGTGGAATATCAAGCACATGGAGAAACTAAAGACTAAAGACAAAATGGAATATGAAAATTTAGATATGATAAACCATATTTCTCAATAAACTATTATAGTGGTCAGTGATCCTGAAAAATGTATTTCATGAGCTAGAAATAAAGATCCATGATGACAATGTCCACAATGGAGCAATTTTGTAAATTGTTGGGTAAAATTAAATTGAGTGTACCTCTTATGCAACACTGCTGAGAGTCATTCATTTAGGGCCATGGATTATGAATCTTAAAAGGTAGGAGTAGTGGAAGTAGCCATAGAGCAGCAGGGTGCATATCATTGACCCTTCAAACTTTTAAATGCTGAACATCAAAGACATGTGTGTCCATATGTATCAATGCACACATGCAGAAGGAAGGTCAATGCGTACATACTGAAGTCCATTCTTTCGTTCTACATTAGGGTATGGGGATCAAACTCAGATTCTCGGACTTGGCAACAAGCATCTTCATCTTCTGAGCCATCTCACCAGCACAAGGACTACTGTGTCTTACAGTTCCCTTTAGGAAGTACCACATTAAGGAAGGTGATCAAAATTAAAAGGCATTGGGATGATAATAATTCTTACAAAAGGTACCACGTGATTCTTGGGAGACTGGAAAAGACTGAGCATTCAGTTGATTGTCTCTCACCAGAGGGATATAGGTGAGCAAATAACCTAAAGATAAATGAGATTGGAAACAAATCTCTGGGCAAAGAGAGGAAGGCTGGAAGACAATTCTACAAGCAAATGGCCCAAGAAGAACAGAGGAGTGGCCCCTGGTTCTGGAAAGACTCAGTGCAGAAGTATAGAGGAATACCAGAACAGGGAAGTGGGAAGGGGTAGATGGGGGAACAGGGGGAGGGAAGAGGGCTTATAGGACTTATGGGGAGTGGAGAGCCAGAAAAGGGGAAATCATTTGAAATGTAAATAAAGAATATATCGAATAAAAAAATCCTAAAGGACTATGCTAGGTTTGAAATATTATAATAAATTATACTCATTTTGGAATAATAAAAAAAAATCTCCTGGAAGCTGCCTAAAAGTCAAAAAAAAAAAAATACCTGTATGGAAAGAAGAAAGCGAAGCACCTTGAGAAATTCAGACAGAAATTCAGACCTGTATGGCTGTACTTATATTTGTATGACTGTAGATTTAGCATACAATTGACAGTCCCTGACTCTGTAAATAGTCTGGCCAGGCATTCTTAACACAACAGCATTATGTGCAGAGAAAATAAAAGAACACTAAACTTAAAGTCGTAAGAACTAGGTTTTCAGCCAGCCCAGAGGCCTATGGGAGCGAGTTTACATCACTCAGTCCCAGCCAATTCCACACATCTTTTCCTAATTCCACTATGAAGGGAGTCAGTCTATAGCTGAGGAAATTTGTTTACACTAGAGAAACTGTCAAGGCTACCAAACAGGTTCTTCCTCCCTCTCTCCCCAGGCTTGTACCACGCACTCACTCTTCTCACACAGACTTCCCGGATAAACAGCACCCCACTGGCTATGGCTCAGGTCTGCTCCATTATTTGGCATCATCCTTAATGTACAGAGTAAAAATGACCCATTTACCAACTGAAGAAGGGAATAAGACCCATTCGTGATAAAGTTTGCATTCCATTAGTACTTGTTTGCTGACAATAATCTCTGAGGGCAACTAGCTACTGTAAATTAGAATGAATGTGATACCTTTGCAACACATGATTTTTAGTCACTGCCTCATCAATAGGTTTTGATAAATGATATTTGTCAGACATGTTCTATTTGTCTAGAATCACTAAAATAATTGCTTATCTCACCTGACCATAAGCATTCGGACTCCTAACTTGAAATCACTAGCTTGCTAAGCTCCCTAAACAACCATAACCAAAACTCTGGGGAGACAGCAGGCATTCACGTCCAGGTGCCATCCCAGAGCAAGCTAGATGGAATCCCCAAGCAGAAAATGTCTAAGGCCAGCTCCTTACTGCTCTTCTCTTCTCAGTTAACCCCCTTTCTGTCCTGCCTCACAAAGCCGCCTTTTCAATTTTCCATATATCTTTTGGAAAAAATATTCCTTATAAATACAATAACCCTGTAACTTATTCTCCATATTAAACAAGTTGACCCTGAAAGAAGGTAGATCCAAAGAGTTGCTAAATAACACTGCAGTAACAAATAAACCTAGACTGCTTCAGCTGATGCCCAGGGTCCATTAGTTTCTGTCAATGTCCTAGTTAGGCAGACATGGTGCTGAGAGTTCTACATCTCAATCTAAAGACAGAAGATGGGAAATTGTGTGCCACACTGGGCATAGCTTGAGGATGAGACCTCAAACCCCACCCCCACACTGATACACTTCCTCCAATGAGGCCACACCTACTCCAATAAGGACACAGTTCCTAATAGTGCCACCCCCAATGGGCCAAGCATTCAAACACATGAATCTAATGGGAACCAGTCCTACTCAAATTTCCACAGTCAATGTGGTTAAATAAAACAAAATAACTACAAATAAGCAACTTAGTGGGAAATACTTGTACAGATTCTTGGTTTTTGAGAGATTTCAGTCAACTTTTGTTTGACATGTTGTATTGGCACTTGTGCAAAGAAGCGTAAGCATGGTTGGATTGCATAGCAAAAGCTCTGAGAAAGAAACAGATACAGAGACAGGAAGAGGCCAGACTTTTTATCAGGTCAGACCTCTATTTAACTTCGATTCTCCAAGCAGGTCTTCGTGCCTCTTAAAGGTTCCAGCACATTCCAACAGTACATTCTCAGCACATGGACTGAGAAAAACCTTTAGCATGGGAGCACTGGAGGTTGTTTTATGAATAAGCTATGGTCACTATATTTGTAGCAAATTTACTAAATCTACATCCCTAGAACTTTCACCTACATATCTTATTCTTCCTTTTGGAACCATGACTATCAATGAAATTCTATGTGATCACCTTTTAAATGACAAAACATCTGTCCTGAATCTTTAAGCAGATCTTACCCAGAGTCACAATTTATTAAAATACAAACAAACAAAAACAGAATGAAATGTAGTTGAAAGGACTGATAGCCCAGAGTTCTATCTGCTGTTTTCATTTGCCCCTTGGGGGTGATACCTAAGACACTCACAATAGTGTCCTATGAACTCATGTTTTGAAATCTCTTCTAAGTAAGCACATATCCCAAAATGACATTCATAATACAAAGGAAGCTTTAGACACTTAGAAAACTTTGTATTGGATGCAGAAATTATATGGCAAGGAAAATAATATTCACCAACATATTAGAGTGCTTTTCAGTTTAAAATATACTGAGTACACACAAAACATATAATAAAGGTGATCAATATAGTCAACATCCAACAAGCATCACATGTGAAATGGCTTTTTCTTCTTCTTCCTTTCTAACTGCTGACCTACATCCCAAACAGTAGTCACTATCCAGATTCATGGGTACCATTCCATTCAAAACTGACTGGCATAGTTTTAGGCAAAGCTCAGAAACTTTGGGTAAAGGGAATGAAAAATTCATATTCCTATCTTGCATGATCCACAATTGGCTGACAACCCTTTGAGACTATTTTACTAGAAATCTTGGAGGGAATAGTTAAAAAATCTATACTTGGCTATTTCCCAAGCTGATTTGATGTGGATAATAGAGAAATGTCAATTCTACACAGCTGTGGAGAGTATTTATGGTGCTGACTGGAATCTGGAATGGGCAAAACTGGCACAGGAATCTTTTGCAAGCGAATGCCTGTCTGGTGTTTTAAGGCCAGAAGCTGAAAGCAGCATCCTTTTTTTGTAGAACAAGGTTCTTATTTCAGTCAGAATGCTAACTGGAAGCAGGTGCTAACAAGAAACTAAATGAGCTGGGGAATTAACGTATTTGTGGCCTGGTCCCTTAGGCTAATGAGACAGAATATTTACATTTGAGATTCTGTCTTCCACCTTACAGACTCCTTGCCCATATATTTCTTAGAACTCCAGCAAAAAAGGGAGGGGAACAGGAATAGAAATGGCAAAACAAACAAACAAACAAAAACAAAAAACAAAAGAAACCTCATAATACAAATGCTCAAAAACTGTCCAAAACTCTTTTTTCTTCACTTAAAGACATTAAAAATTGAAAGAGGGAGCCAGCTATAGCAGAGCACACTGGCACCCCAGAACTACAAAGGTAGAAGAATTTGAACCATAAGTTAAAGGCCAACTGGGCCATATAATTAGACCCTGCATCAAACGAAATAAAGTGAGGCTGGGACTGGGTTAGGGGACACGATCATTTGTCTTTTGAAGGACAGCAATGTATGTGCTGAGCCTTGAACAAAGAAAATTGAAATTTTTCTTTAAGGTGAGAAAATTGAGAGTTAGTGGGTGTCGACCCTAACAATGAAAACCACAAGCATGCACTGATCACCAGGTACTGTGTCACACATTTAATTGTTCCTTGCCAGCCTTCCATTACCCCTGAATGGATAATGATATCCATTTTACATATGGACAAAAACTGACACAGTGAGACACCAAGAAACTTACACAAGACCACATATAAGAGAAGCAGTAAAGATTGAAAGCCAGGATGTTTAACTGAATGTCTCCCATGATGCTGTATTGCTGGATAGGGAGAATCATTAGAGGAAGCTCAGATACAGGAGTCAGTAAGGGCTAGATATACTGAGGGGCAACATGGTACAGGGGTTCAGTTAAGCTATTTTTCTGTTGCAAAGCCAGACTGTTTACTCTGTCTCCTGTTCTTTGCATACTCAAATGCGTGAGAATACTTGTTAAGCATAACCAACAAGAGAAGGCCCCAACATGAGACACAATGGGATAATTGGGGTGCTTTCACTATAACATTCTAAAGTTCCGTTAATATTCTGAAATTTAACAGGGCATGAACAGATTTTTTGGCAGGTGGCTATATCCTAAAGATCCAACAAAGAAAGAAAACTTCAGACCAATCTCACTTATGAACATCGATGCAAAAATACTCAATAAAATTCTTGCCAACCGAATCCAAGAACACATCAAAACGATCATCCACCATGATCAAGTAGGCTTTATCCCAGGGATGCAGGGTTGGTTCAATATACGGAAATCCATCAATGCAATCCACTACATAAACAAACTCAAAGAAAAAAAACCACATGGTCATTTCATTGGATGCTGAAAAAGCAACTGACAAAATTCAGCATCCTTTCATGCTTAAAGTCTTGGAGAGAACAGGAATTCAAGGCCCATACCTAAACATCATTAAAGCAATATACAGCAAACCGGTAGCCAGCATCAAACTAAATGGAGAGAAACTTGAAGCAATCCCACTAAAATCAGGGACTAGACAGGGCTGCCCACTTTCTCCTTATCTTTTCAATATTGTACTTGAGGTACTAGCTCGGGCAATTCGACAACATAAGGAGGTCAAAGGGATACAAATTGGAAAGGAAGAAGTCAAACTATCATTATTTGCAGATGACATGATAGTCTACCTAAGTGACCCAAAAGACTCCACCAGAGAACTCCTACAGCTGATAAACAACTTCAGCAAAGTGGCAGGTTATAAAATCAACTCAAGCAAATCAGTGGCCTTCCTATACTCAAAGGATAAGCAGGCTGAGAAAGAAATTAGGGAAATGACCCCCTTCACAATAGCCACAAACAGTATAAAGTACCTTGGGGTGACTCTTACCAAACATGTGAAAGATCTGTATGACAAGAACTTCAAGACTCTGAAGAAGGAAATGGAAGAAGACCTCAAAAAATGGGAAAACCTCCCATGTTCATGGATCGGCAGATCAATATAGTTAAAATGGCCATTTTGCCAAAAGCAATATACAGATTCAATGCAATACCCATCAAAATCCCAACTCAATTCTTCACAGAGTTAGAAAGAGCAATTATCAAATTCATCTGGAATAACAAAAAACCCAGTATAGCTAAAGCTATTCTCAGCAACAAAAGAAAGTCTGGGGGAATCAGTATCCCTGACCTCAAGCAATACTACAGAGCAATAGTGTTAAAAACTGCATGGTATTGGTACAGTGACCAGCAGGCAGATCAATGGAACAGGATTGAAGACACAGAAATGAACCCACACACCTATGGCTACCTGATCCTCGACAAAGGGACTGAAAACATCCAATGGAAAAAAGATAGCCTTTTCAACAAATGGTGCTGGTTCAACTGGAGGTCAGCATGCAGAAGAATGCGAATTGATCCATCCTTGTCTCCTTGTACTAAGCTCAAATCCAAATGGATCAAGGACCTCCACATAAAGCCAGACACTCTGAAGCTAATAGAAAAGAAACTGGGGAAGACCCTTGAGGACATCGGTACAGGGAGAAAGTTTCTGAACAGAACACCAATAGCGTATGCTCTAAGAGCAAGAATTGACAAATGGGACCTCATAAAATTACAAAGTTTCTGTAAGGCAAAGAACACCATCAAAAGGACAAATCGGCAACCAACAAATTGGGAAAAGATCTTTACCAATCCTACATCAGATAGAGGGCTAATATCCAATATATATAAAGAACTCAAGAAGTTAGACTCCAGAAAACCAAACAACCCTATTAAAAAATGGGGTACAGAGTTAAACAAAGAATTCTCACCTGAAGAACTTCGGATGGTGGAGAAACATCTTTAAAAATGCTCAACTTCATTAGTCATTAGGGAAATGCAAATCAAAACAACCCTGAGATTTCACCTTACACCAGTCAGAATGCCTATATTGGTCTTCTTATTGTGGAACTAGGTAGGAATCCAAAATGGTAAAATTGAACAGACTCTGGATTCCAGTATGCTTTATAATGGAATAGGATTTACTTGAGTAACTACATCATTCATTAGTGAGCATTTATTAAGCTCCCACTATGTGCTGAGCTAAAAGCTAGTAAGCTCATATCTCTGAACTCAAGGATCATTAACAGTGAATATATCAATGAGCAAAACCAACCACACTATGTAATGAGCAATGCCTGAAGGACAATTGTGTATGACAACAAGGAAACAGAACCCAGCTCTGGAGCAGTCTACTGAATTGAACAACAGAGATTTAATAGGTGTCTGGCATGTTGGACCAAAAAGTCTAACTTAAAGCATTCCAAGGAGTAGGTCAATGGCTTCTCAAAGACCTATAAAGCCCTAGGATTCTGAATCTGTGACTGAGAAATTGGGACTTCTTACTATCTAGGAAAACAGAAACTTCCAGACCACCAAGGACAGTACAGACCAGGTACAGACCAGGGATGTACATGAACATTAATTTCCGATGTGTTGTTGAAAAACAAATCGTTGATTAGTCCCAAGTAGGTTAAATTCCCAACATGGCAATATTAAGGGAAAAAACCACAAGTTTCTGTCTAACTGGTAAATTTCAGTATTTCTGGAGTGATACACTGAATGTCAGATTTTATTAGCCATGAAATGCAAATTCAAGTAATAATGCCCTGGCAATTTGACAGAGGTATAAAATTCAAAAAACTTAATTCAGAATGTTCAATTGCATATATTTAGGGAAAAAATTCAAACCAAAGCTCAATGATCAAACGGGAGAAGGATTATAACAGCAAGAGCAATTTTTTCATTAAAATTACTCAAAGAATATGATCTCGGGACTTAGCTTGTAGTTAGCATGACATTATGCTAATCACATCGTCTGTCTGAGCCTGTTTCTCATCTACGAAATAAGAGAGTTGGACTAAAGGCTCGGTCTTCATCCCTATCAACTCAGCTGTGCTAACGACACAGTGACTTAGAATTCTAAGCTCAGCAATTTAGAATTGTAGCCTCGTGACAAAGAGTTGAGCCTTAAATCATACCTTCAGTAGGTTGGTATTGATGAGCTCCCTGCTGAGTGGCAAGGATTCCTGAGGTACAATCATGGCTCAAGGGAAAAAACCCAAAATCCAGGACAAGATCTGGATGAAGCACAGTGATCAGAGGCACAAAAGAGGCTGATTATTTTTCTAATTGAGTCTCATGGGCTTTATAAAATAAAATTTTAACTAAAATGTAATTACAGGACTTAACTCTTTTCCTCCTTCCATCCCCTCCCAAGTCCCCTCTCTCCAAGTCTCTTCTTCCCCATTATCATTTCTATATATGTATATTTAAATATGTTTATATATTATGTATATATATATGCAAATACATAAATACAGCCTTCTAGGTCTCTTTGTGTTGTCTGTGTGTGTATAGTTTCAGGACTGACCACTTTGTACTGCACAATCAATTATTAGGGAGCTTATTCCTGGGAAAAGCTAATTCTCCTTCCCTCAACTGTCATGGCTTGTCTATAGTTCCTTATGCAGTGGTGGGGTCACATGATAGTTTCCTCCTGCATTAGCATGTGTATTGATATTTCCATTGTTCACAACCTGTTTATGCAGCTGTGTCCATGAGAGCATTTTATGGGTTATAAAGTAGAAAACATGTACCTAGACAATGTTACTGTCATCACAAAACCAATAATTCATTAACACAAATTCCAAATTAATATTTTATTACTTTCTACCTGCATTCTTTGTTAACTGACAATTATTGTATCACATCTCTTATTTCCTAAAGACACTAAAACAGCTTACCAAAATGCATATATTGTAAAGTGAGCACAAAGAATACAAACCTAAGACTGAAAGAAATCTCATACTTCAATATGCTGCCGTCATTGATTTAGATTTTATCTCTGTCTTGGTGATTTGCTGTATTAATTATTTTTATAACCAAAAAACTTCCCTCTTCAATAGAATAACAGTCTGTTTCTGGCTTATGGACTTAGAGGACTTGGTCCAGCATGGTAGGAAAGGCCTGCCTGAGAAGCTCAGTGTATATTGCAGGTGGCCTGAGAACAGACAAGGGGAAATGTCAGATTGATATCCTCTTTCAGGGCATCCTAGTCACCTACCCATAGAATCATGACACCTACATTGGAAGTTCGCCTTTCCCATCAGTTAATGACTTCTGAAAAGGTCCTCACAGACACAGTTGAGGTATGCTGCAATCCTGTGTCTGAGGCTCAAGCTAGCCAGAATCACGATGGAGATAAACCACCACATTCCCCATTGCTTCTCGTTATCTTTTTCCAACTGTCCTCTCAAACAAGTAGTCAGATAGCATGTCCTGTTGATTCTCTTATACAGTGCAGTGGACCTCTTTGGGGAGCATGTGACCACATGCAAGTCATTTGACATTGCCTAAGAACTTTTGTAGTTTAACTTCTGTAAACTCAAAGTGATAGCGTCCTCCAACAAGGCCACATCCACTCCAAGAAGGCCACACCTCTTCAGTATGCCATTGCCTATGGGCCAATCATTCAAAGACATTGAGTCTATGGTGGCCATTTCTGTTTAAATCACCACACCTAGAGAATCATGAATCGAGGATTCAAGGTGTTTCATGGATTTTATAGGAAGACATACAGCTCATAAAGTTGACATTGCAGAAAGCAAGAAGATTCTCCTTATTGCCCTCCAATTAAGAAGATTGGAGTCATTAGTTGATGAGTTCATGGAGAACAAGTGTGAAGCAGAAAAAGGTATAAGGAGAATTCCTTAGATTCCTGATTACTTCCTAACCAGATTCTAATTCCATTCTAACACTGGGCTATATGTCTTCCTATAAAATCCATGAAACACCCTTAATCTTAGATTCATGATTCTCTAGGTGTGGTGCTTTCAATAGGAATGGTCATCCATTCCTATTGGATGGGTCATGGACCAATGTATTTGACTGCTTGACCCATGGCATTTTTAGATGGTGTGGACTTTTTGGAGTTCGAGTAGCCTTGTTGGAAGAAGTGTCATTGTCAGGACAGGCATTGAGGTCTTGTTAGATTCAAGCTACACCCAGTGTGGCACACAGTCTCCTTCTACTGCCTGTGGATCAAGAAGTAAAACTCTCAGTTCCTTCCTCAGTACCATGTCTGTCTATATATTGCCATGTTTCTTGCCATAATAGTAATGGACTAAACCTATGAAATTTTATGCCAGGCCAAATTAAATGTTTATAAGAGTTGCTGTGATCATGAAGTCTCTTCACAGCAATAGAAACCTTAAGTAAGACACTAAGGAACAGAACTGGTAGAATAAATAAACACTGAAAATGAAATTGGGCTGGTGGGATTTCTCTGTGGGTACATGCACTTGCTATGAAAGTCTGGAGACCAGAATTAAATCTACAATAACCATACACGAAGTTGGAAAGTGGGAGCCAACTCCACAGAGTTGTGTTCTGACCTCCTCATGCATAGCTTGGCAAGTGTGCCCAAATACACACACAAAGAATAATAATGATGATAGTAGTAGTAGTAATAGTAGTAGTAGTAGTTACACACACACACATACACACACACACACACACACACACATATATATATATATATATATATATATATATATATATATACACACACACACAATTTAAATTTAGGCCCAACAAGCAGTTGAAAGAGTCAGGTGCGGATTCTTTTTTTTTTTTTTAATTTTTTTTATTCGATATAATTTATTTACATTTCAAATGATTTCCCCTTTTCTAGGCCCCCACTCCCCGAAAGTCCCGTAAGCCCCCTTCTCTTCCCCTGACCTCCCACCCACCCACCCCTTCCAACTTCCCCGTTCTGGTTTTGCCAAATACTGCTTCACTGAGTCTTTCCAGAACCAGGGGCCACTCCTCCTTTCTTCTTGTACCTCATTTGATGTGTGGATTATGTTTTGGGTATTCCAGTTTTGTAGGTTAATATCCACTTATTAGTGAGTGTATACCATGATTCACCTTTTGAGTCTGGGTTACCTCACTTAGTATGATGTTCTCCAGCTCCATCCATTTGCCTAAGAATTTCATGAATTCATTGTTTCTAATGGCTGAATAGTACTCCATTGTGTAGATATACCACATTTTTTGCATCCACTCTTCTGTTGAGGGATACCTGGGTTCTTTCCAGCATCTGGCAATTATAAAGAGGGCTGCTATGAACATAGTAGAGCATGTATCCTTATTACATGGTGGGGAATCCTCTGGGTATATGCCCAGGAGTGGTATAGCAGGATCTTCTGGAAGTGAGGTGCCCAGTTTTCTGAGGAACCTCCAGACTGATTTCCAGAGTGGTTGTACCAATTTGCAACCCCACCAGCAGTGGAGGAATGTTCCTCTTTCTCCACACCCTCTCCAACATCAGGTGCGGATTCTTACACCCAACCAATGGACCCCTGTGCTTGAATTAGAGAAAGTCTGGAAGAAGCTGAGGACGAGGACAATCCTATAGGAAGGTCAACACTCTCAACTAACCTGGACCCCTGAGATCTCCCAAACACTGAGTCACCAACCAGGCAGCATACACAGCTGATATGAGGCCATGGATACAGACAAAGCAGAGGACTCCCAGGTCTGACTTCAGTGAGATAAGATGCACCTAACTCTTGAGAGACTTGAGGCACCAGGGAGTGGGGAGGTCTGGTAGGGAAGGATGGGAAGTGAGGACATCTTCTTAGAGACAGGAAAGGAGGAACAAGATGAGGAACAGTTAGAGGGCGACCAGGGGGTTGTGGGAAGATAATAACTGGACTATTAAAAAAGATTAAAGAATAATAATTTTAAAAAGGAAAAATGGATTATTACATTGGTTTGCACAATATGAGGCTGTTAATCAAACAGTGGTTTTTCAGGCTGGATAGATTGTCCAAGCAAGTGGATGCTTCAACCATCCCAGTCTGACATGGAGAATCACGGATCTTCAGTCCACCTTGGAAGGTGAAAGAACCTGGGTTGCAATGTTAGTGAAGGTTGGCAGTCACTCTAGCAGCAATACAGGTGACACACTCATCAGCAAGATTTTAAGATGGGCAGGCAAACAAAACACTGTTTTCCCCTTAACTCAACCCTCACCATAGCTGCCCCCCTACACATCCTGGAAGGTGCTGGTGACTCAAGGGGAGTGCATTCCCACCTTAGTTAATCTTTCTAGTGAATATCCTCAAAGACCCAGGAGTGTGTTGTAGGTATAATGTTTTGTACACTGTCTAAAGTTTACTTGTGTTTCTTTTTTTTTTTTTCAAAACAGGGTTTCTCTGTGTAGACCCGGCAGTCCTGGAACTCACTCTGTAGACCAGGCTGGCCTCAAACTCAGAAATCCCCCTGCCTCTGCCTCCCAAGTGCTGGGATTAAAGGTGTGCGCTACCACCCCAGCTTTTACTCGTGTTTCAAATGCTGATTTCAGATGCTGATTTCTGTGTCTCACTATCTGGTTTCAATCCTCATGTGACTTGTCTTTATTATGTTTATTTTTAGAAGCTCCTATTTCAAGCTTGTATAAACATTACTCCTGTATTCATTCTCTCTGCCTTGCCAATAAAAGCCAATGGAGAGGTTTAGAGAGAATAAGGTGGGACTTTGGATTTAGGAGGGATGGAGAAAGAGACAGAAGTAAAGGAGTAAAGCCATGGGAAGGAGTATAGGAAGCATCAGGAAAGAGAGTCAAAAGAAGAAAGGACAAAAGTCTGCAAGTGATTTGGGATATGATATTGTCTGGGAAGGAGCCTGACTAGCTTGGAGGTGTAGAATGGACTATTAATTGCTAAGTATTTGGCTCAAGGCCAATTTTAATAAATCTTAGTCTCTGTGTGGTTATTTGGGGAATTAGGTGGTTAAGGACTAACTGGCATCATACTAATTTTATGAATCTCTATTAATATAATAATAATTTTACAGTATGTCTCCTCATTGATTCCAGATCCAATCAAGTTAACAACCAGGATGAATGGTCCCACTACTTTGCCTTCTCTTAAAGGTGTCCTTTTGGGGTTCCAACAAATCTTAATTGATCAAAGCTCTGGTCTGTTCCATCTGCCCCAAGACTGTGTACATGAGGACATTCCCGCCAGAGATCTCTCCTAGTTTCCTCACATGCAGATGTATCTAGCCTTTCCATCCTATGAAGTCCTACACTATTGCACTTAAATATTTAACTCTAAGTCCCATGCCCACAATTATCCATTCTGTTTTGACATGGGTTATCACTGTGAAAAGAAAGATTATTGTATTGCCACATAGCAAGCAGAATAAGTGGGCAGCTGTCATCTTTCACCTGCTAACAGGATGGATAAACCAATAGCATCATTTACTCATTCTCTACCACATATCCCTAAACCTCCATCCTTCAGCTGGAATTACAGATTTGATCAGAAAATTGACCCAGTTAGCATGAACAATGTAGACATTGGGATAATTATGACCTAGAAATCTACTTTTGGTCCAGGATGATACCATTTGGTTAGCAATATGGATCATGTTTAATTATAAAATTGCCAGTTCTCTGCACTTCTTGATGCTGTGTGGGCATCACCTAGAATCAAAATGATGGCAAGCCATTCTGAGTACCTATGTCTCTGTTTAAGAAGCATGCTCCCCTATGAGAAAATGTGGCCTGTTTCGGAGACTCCCAGGATGTCACACCTTCTTTCCAACTAAGCATTCCACAGTGGTTATGATGAAGGAACTGTTGATGGATAGTTCCCAGAGTTATTTAGAATCATGTTAATTTATTTTAATTCCTGCCATGTGAAGAGGAATGCAGGAGTTGATTTAGAGGATGGTTAAAAATGGAGATTATTACTTAAGAAATAATCTCCTTCAGAACAGAATAGTATTATTTGAGGCACATTGGGACTTGGAAGAACAGGTTATTAACCTGTCAGGTACCGATGTAAATTTCAAGCATCCCTTTGGCCTTTCATAACCCTATCAGAGACAGGCTCTGACTTTCCAGATGGAAACATAGCAACGATCACTGTGTTTGTGTCATGCATTCCGTTTCTCAAAGGGCAGGTGACACTCACAGTATGGATTGCTATTTGAACTCTGTATTTGTGTTAATCCACCATCGGTACTGAGGGGAAAAGCTGCCATTCTGAAGTGATAGCAGAAGGCCAGAGTGGCAGAAACGTGGCTATATTTTCAACAGCCATGGTTTGAAGTGGCCACACAGCAGTAACCAGTCTGCTTGCCATGTTGAGGCATAAGCATATTACAGTTACACAGTTACTAGTAAATGAACCTCGAGTGTCAGTCACCTAAGTAAGAATAAGCCACAGGTTGAGACTCTTCATATCTCTGGCACTTATTTACCTGTGCTTGCCCACTAGAGTTCTTCTATTGTGAGCCTGTAGGAAATCATACATGTTTCAGAGAGCATGTTAGGAGAGAGAGCACAGCTCACTGTCTCCTACACAAGTACCTGACTAATATATCATCTACAATTTGAAAGTCACCTTCTACCTGAAAAGGGCAGGCTTTATAGGATTAGTAAGAGGGAAATTTGAAAGAGTTCTGCTCATGAACTTACTACATGTCTTTCATTCATTTAAGATGAAAAACAGAAAAATGCAGACAACAGTAAATCACCACTAATCCTGAAACAGCTAGTCAATTTTTTATATTATTTGAACTATTGTGTTATATCCTGATATATGAGTGCTTAAAATTTATGTTTAAACCTAAAATATTATGCCACTATATTATTTCATAATATGCATTCCTGTTCTTGACTAACAGTATGGAATGTCTATTTAACAGACCCTAACCCAGACTTTTGCTAATTCTTTAGTAGAGAGATAGGCAACAAATCTTATTCACTTTATGAAACATACACATTTGTCAACCTTATCTGTGTTATAGCTAGGAGCAATCTTAAACAGCATATAAATGAAGGGACCTCACTGTGCTACAGTAACATTTTCCACCACAAAAACATATTCCAGACATATATTGTGCATAGATTGGAAGACTCAACATAATAAAATTATCAACTACACTCTTGCTTGTATTATCAAGCTTGAATAAGCATAATTTAAAATCTTTTGGTTTCTATATAAAAGAATTTTTATTTCATTTACTGGGTTTTAATTTCAGATATTTTGTAAAAGTCTTCATGAACTCACTAACAATTCTTTATTGTCTTTCCTATGTTGATCAGAAGGATTTTATATTATATGTCAAGACATAACAAAATGGTTAAGATAATATAAAAATTGACTAGTTGTTTCACAACAACTGTAAATGTTGACTTACTGTTGTCTGCATTTTCAAAGCAACTCTACTAGAATCAGGAACAAAAGTAAGTTGTGCACTCTCCCCATACCTATTTAATATAGGATTTATATTGAAGTCCAAGCAAGAGAAAACTGAAGGAGATCAAGTGGATTAAAAATAAATGTGGGGGGGGGGGTTGCCACAAACCTTTAATCCCAGCACTTGGGAGGCAGAGGGAGGTGGATTTCTGAGTTTGAGGCCAGCCTGGTCTACAGAGTGAGTTTCAGGACAGCCAGGGCTACACAGAGAAATCCTGTCTCAAAAAAAAAAAAAAAAAAAAAAAAAAAGACTAAGTAATTTTACTTGCAGATGATATGATAGTGTATGTAAATGATCCTAAAAATTCCACTGGGCTACCCAGCAGCTGACTAGGACAGATGCAGAGTCTCATAACCAAAGCAGTAGATGAGCTTGGGGACTCTTACAGAAGAATAGGAGGAAGGATTGGAGCCCTTAAGGGGATAGATGCTCCACAGGAAGACCAACAGAGACAACTAACCTCGTCCCTTAGGGCTCTAAAAGACTGAACCACCAACCAAAGAACACACTCAGGCTGGACCTGTGCCTCCCTGCACATATGTAGCAGATGTGTAGCTTACTCTTCATGTGGGTCCTAAGCAACTGGAGCAGATTATGGTATCCCAAAAGCTGTTGCCTGTATGTGGGATATGTTCTTCTAGCTGAGCTGCCTTGTCTGAAAAAAAAAGAAGAAGAAGAAAGCACCTTCAGCAAATGGTACTGATCAAACTGGATATATGTAGGTAGAGGAATGCAAATAGATCCATATTTATCACCCTGCACAAAATTTAACTCCAAATGGATCAAAAACCTCAACATAAAATCAGATACACTGAACCTGATAGAAGTGAAAGTGGGGAACAACCTCGAACTCATTAGCAGAGGAAAAAACTTTCTGAACAGAAAAATGATAGCATAGGTGCTAAGAACAATATCAATAAATGTGACCTCATGAAACTGAAAAGCTTCATATGAAACAAAGGACACTCTCACTCAAAGAGGACAGTTACAGAATGGAAAAAAAAATTTTTATTACTTCCACACTCAATAGAAGACTGCTGTACAAATATCATACTAAGTGAGGTAACCCAGACTCAAAAGGTGAATCATGGTATGCACTCACTAATAAGTGGATATTAACCTAGAAAACTGGAATACCCAAAACATAATCCACACATCAAATGAGGTACAAGAAGAAAGGAGGAGTGGCCCCTGGTTCTGGAAAGACTCAGTGAAACAGTATTCAGCAAAACCAGAACGGGGAAGTGGGAAGGGGTGGGTGGGAGGACAGGGGAAGAGAAGGGGGCTTATGGGACTTTCGGGGAGTGGGGGGGCTAGAAAAGGGGAAATCATTTGAAATGTAAATAAATTATATCGAATAAAAAAAAGAAAAAAAAAGAATTCAAGAAACTAGATATCAACAATCCAAATAACCCAATATAAAAATGGGGCAGAGATCTAAACAGGGAATTCTCAGTAGAGGAAACTCAAATGGCTGAGAAACATTTAAAGAAATGTTCAGAAATGTTCAACATCCTTAGTCATCAGGGAAATGCAAATCAAAACTACTTTGAGATTCCATCTCGCACCTATAAGAATAGTTAAAATCAATAACACAAGTGACAGTTCATGGTAGCAAGGGTGTGGAGGAAGGGGAACACTCCTCCATTGCTGGTGGGATTGCAAACTCATTCATACAGCCACTATGAAAATCAGTGAGGCAGCTTCTCTAGAAGCTAAAAATTGATCTATCTCAAGACCCAACTATACCATTCTTGTGCATATACCCGAAGTGTCTCACATCCTAGTGCAGAGATATTGCTCATCCATGTTCATTGCTGATCTATTCATAATAGCAAGAAGCTGGAAACATCCTAGAAATCCATCAATGCAAGAATGAATAAAGAAAATATGGTGGATTTACACAATGAAGTATTACTCAACAGTTAAAAAAATCATCACAAAATTTGCAGATAAGTAGATGGAGCTAGAAAAAAATCATTCCAAGTGAGATAATGTGAATTTAAAAAAATTATGGTATATATTTGCTTATATATAGCTATTGGTCATTAAATAAATTATTATCAAGCTTTGTTCCTTAGATGAAGAGTTTATGTGTAGAGGACAGGACTAGTGGGGAACACATGGATCTCCCTTGGAGAGAAAAAATAGATTTTATTGATGAAATGGGATAATGAGGATAGTAAAGGGAATTAGGTGGAGAGGGTAGGGGAGATTGGATTGAGGAAGAAAATGGAGGAAAAGACAGCTAGAATTTAGGGGCACTGAAGGATAGTATGGACACCTAGTATAGTGAAACTTCTTAAAATCTATGAAGGTGATCCTAATAAAATCTCCAAATAATGAGGGAGACCCAACTGTCCTTCTCTTGTCACCAAATAAATCTTCCAATATCATGACTGGTTTACATCTAATTGCATTGTTGTCCAAAAAGGTCCCATGAAACTCCCCCAAACTCAGGTTATTGCTAAGATAATAGATTGCTCTCCACTAACAGACTGCAAAGTCCGGTTGCTGAAGGAAGACAACACCCACACAACTCACTGAACATGGAGAAGCAAGCTACTACCTACTTAGAGCCTTCACCCCTGTGTTCTAATATCTTTGCTATGGGGAAAGTACTCTTCAGACTACCAAAAGAGATACATCAAAACCAACCTAGTCAAAAAACTTTTTATCTGTCCTGTCTATAAAATATGATAGGGCAATTGTAGCACAAAACTTATGGGAGTAACCACCAATGTCTGTTTTGACTTAAGGCAGATTTCACAAGATGGAAGCAATATTCAGTACTGCTTGGGTAACCAAAACCAAGAAACTAGATAGCCCAGAGACCTAGGATAAAAGCAAATACTACTGGTCTTTTTAAAAAAGGGGGAGGGGACAATAAAATGACTCCTAATGATATTCTGTTATACTCATAGATCCAATGTCTTATTCAACCAGCATCAGAGAAGTTTCTTCCTGCAGCAGATGGGAAGAAACAGAGAGTCCCACAGACAGACACTATGCCAAAGAGAGATACCTTGGAACACTCTTCTCTTAATGGGACTCCTCCATCAAATACCTCCTATCAAACTCAGGGAAATCTTCCTTAGAACAGGAGGTAGAAAGAAGGTAAGAGCCAGAGGAAATGGAGGACACCAGGAAAACAAGATGATTTAGAATCAACTGAGCAAAACTATTATGAACTCACAGAGACTGAAAGCACAGAGCCAGCACAGGAGTGCACCAGGTCCTCTCTGTATGTGTTATAGTTTTCAGTTCAGTATTTTTATGAGGCTCATGAGTGTGTGAACTAGTGGGTGCCTTATTCTTGAGACTTCTCTTGGAGAAGTCCTTCAGTCAGTCTGTCTTGTCCAACATCAGCATCATGGGTTTTGTTTTGTTTTATAATCTGTTATTTTGTTGTGTTTGAATAAAAGAAAAGATAAGATCAAGTTGACCTTGAACACGCAGTAATCCTCATGCCTCAGTTTCCAAAATGCTACGACTATAAGCCTGTGCTACCTACCAGTCTCAAAAAAGAATTTTGTTCTCTTCTGATCCATGAGCATTATAGTTGGTTGTCAAGTGAGATGACGGAGTGACATTCAGTCTGACCTACATATAGAGGAAATGCTAGAGACGTAGACAAGTCATAGGGGCATACCATACAGTCCTATCACCAATTTGTACAAGGCTCTACAACGGCCACTTGGCTTCACCAAGCCTCAATTTTCTCATCTATAAACTGAAGGAGATTAAGCAGAAGAAAGACAAATCTCCTTCCAGTTTGTATGCTCAGAGATACTATGATAGAATTGGTCCCACCCCTCATTATCTGATCCCCAGTGGTAACATCAACCTTGGAATGCCTGTCAGTTGTCCTTTTTCAGCCCAGGCTTCTCCCACCATCTTAGGAGTCCCTCACTAGACCCTCTCAGTACTCTTGCCTGCTTGTGGTTTTATGCCCCACACTCTCTCATAGCCTAGGCAGCTGACATCTCTGAACTCAGTCTTCATCTAAACCTCCTCCACATGTGCTGAGGTCAGAGGCTGTAATCAGACGCTCATCCTTACATTGCAACGAAAAGGTTGTTTGTTTGTTTGTTTGCTTGTTTTGGATTTGGGTTTCTTTTTTTATTCCAACCTGAACAGGCTTAAAACAAGGAAAAGAAAACCAGTGTTCATTGAATCCCTACTGTGTGACACTCCTGAAGTCATGTTATTACAGTATATACTATTTCTCTTTTTTCAGATTGATAAAACATGTTCAGAAAATTAAATAAATTTACCTAAAATATGTAGTATGAGTGGAGTGGGATTCAAAATCCCATCCCATCTGACTAGACGTTGTTTTCTTTCTACCAGACCGTATGGTCCCTTATGTTCCACAAAGCCCCAGAGCCCTTAGTATTATTTCTGGGCCATCCAAGAAAAGCAGGCAGAAGGTAAGCTCTTTTTTTTTTTTTTAATTTGGGTGTTGTACAAAATGTGTCAATTTCTATTTTGTTGCAAAGGTACTAATACTTAAAGAAAGGGAGAAAAATCCCACTGGTTAAAACATTTATATGCATAGCAATAGCTAAAGAAATGAATGGCTTCCTCATTCAGAATGTCCTTTTATGCTATAATAAAGCTGTTCTTTATTCTTGTATATTCACTGTACATAGTGAAAACTTGCATGAATAAAAGTGTTACCTACCCTCTGCTACATTTCATGCCCCACAACTCTGTCTGCATTCCTGGAGGCCAGCAGTTACCAGGGAAACCCAGGTAAGACCCTGAAACAAGCCTTAGTACAGGAGATGACTTCTTGAACAGAATACCAACAGCTCAGGCACTAAGAACAACAATTAATAAATGGGACCTCATGAAACTGAAAAGCTTCTATAAGGCAAAGGACACCATCACAAGGACAAAATGGCAGCCTGCAGAATGAGAAAGCATCTTCAACATATCCTTACATCTGACAGAGGTAAAGTGAAAAGGAGGGGCTGGAAGAAGAGGGTGGAGAGGAAGCTTCTACGAAGATACAAAGTAAATAAATTAATTTTGAAAGATGATAAATGTTACTACAGATTTTTAATTTTTCACCTTCATTTTTTTAAGAATTGCATACATGTACACAATGAAATGTGATCTCTATCCCCACTTACCCACTCCAAATACCCACAGTACCCTCTTCACAACTTTATGTCATTTTCAGGATAACTCACCGTCTAGTTAATGCTGCCTCGGAATACATGGATGCAGAACGATCAACTGAAACATGGGAAGTCTATGCCAATGGCCATATCTTCAGAGGAAAAAATGGTTCTCCTTACAAGCATGTTTTCTGAGACAGTGTCATATTTGTAGCCATTTTGAACCTATGATCCTCCCAAAGGATTACAGCTGCACTCTATCATGCCTGGATTCTAGAGACACTTATTTTTTTCAGAAATGTTGGTTATGGCCTCAAGTTGAATAAACAAACTTACCATTCACATTTTTTTAGATATATTGACTTGTAGAGGAAGTTGTACTGGTCATAAAGATTGATATGATATATTTAACTATTTATAAATACCTTATCCATAGTATGATCACTGTTATGTTAGATAATTATCTCTCTTTCTTTCTTTTTTTAGTGTGTGTGTGTGTGTGTGTGTGTGTGTGTGTGTGTGTGTGTTTGTATGTGAAAAGTAAATATTGAAATCTTGAAACACTCATGGATTGTAAATATTCTATAGCTGCTATGTAGGTGCACTTTTTTTTCCTTTTTTTAATATTTTTATTTTCTATATTCTTTGTTTACATTCCAAATGATTTCCCCTTTCCCGGATCCCCCCTCCCCATATGTCCCATAAACCTTCTTCTCTCCATCCCTTCTCCAATCAATGTAGGTGCACTTTTAACTTAATGGTAAAGAAGCTTGGTGCTATACTGAGTCATAGAACTGAAAGGATAGAAAATACAGCCTAAGTCTCTAATGACCCCAAGAAGTCAGAAGTTTAAAATGCTATCTCGCTCCAAAGAAGCTCTAACTCCAGCCTTCTAAGGAGCCCCAAACACTTCATATTCCAAAGCCTGCTCTTGGTGCTCTTTGTTAGAAACTAGGTGAAAGGTCACATTCCAGAGCCTGCCCTTTGTTAAGAGCTAGGTGAAAAGGCCTTGAATAAGTGATCCTGGCCCTCATAAGGTAACTGGAAATGAGTTAATTATTTGTTTATCTTGCTTCTGTAAACTGCTAGCACCACTACCCTTAACTCAATATTTTTAGACCCCAGCAATTAGCTTAGCACTGAGTCACTGAGTAACTTGCCTTTCTGCCCTCAGCTTGAGACCTTTGGCCTCAAGAGATAGCTCACCCTGTCCCAGGAGCTAGTGCATCTGATGACTGACCCAGTGTTTAACTCTACAATGCCCCAAGGATATTTGCTCCAGATAATCATTAACCTTCCTTAAGGCATAAACTATTGCCTGACTTGTTCATTCTGTGCTTCCTGTCCCATGCATGATTGTCTTCCACCCCTTGCCTTGAGATTTTTCCCTTTAAATACCCCTGACTTGAGTTGCTCAAGGTCCTCAGTCCTCTACCCCTGCGCGGTGTATGGCTGTGGAACCCAGAATTCTGGAATAAAGAAATCCTCATGTTATTGCATCAAGACCGTTTCTCGTGAGTGATATGGATGTCGCCTTCCGAGGCATGGGGTGCTGGGGCGCCTCGGCTTTTGGGGGGTCTTACAGAACTACCATTCTTGTTCTGTTTTCTCTGAGTCAACGGGTCATAATGTGTGGGAATACATATCTTCTTTGAAGGACAAGTGACATCGTGCTGACTGCATTGTAAAGGATCTCTAGATTACTACCAACCAGTATTTATTAAAGTACTGCATGGGCTACTTTGCAGTCAGAGGAGGGATAATGACATCAGAAGTTTGCCAGAGGGCCTAAAAGTGTCTCGCATCAGAAATGTCAATACAAAATCAACAGGTAAGGAAGAAGCTGGAAGAAACAGCAGCAGGAGGAAAAGCATGAACAAATTGCTTCAGTCTTAGGACACGGCCTCTGGGTGGTGTTGACGCGAGAGTCTGCTGCATTTGAGTATTTCTGGCCCTTTTATAATAGTGGTATTTATAAAAGAAGTCATATCAAAAATGGAGAGCTACAACTTCATTAGTCATTAGGGAAATGCAAATCAAAACAACCCTGAGATTTCATCTTACACCAGTCAGAATGGCTAAGATTAAAAATTCAGGAGACAGCAGGTGTTGGAGAGGGTGTGGAGAAAGAGGAACACTCCTCCACTGCTGGTGGGGTTGCAAATTGGTACAACCACTCTGGAAATCAGTCTGGCGGTTCCTCAGAAAACTGGGCACCTCACTTCCAGAAGATCCTGCTACACCACTCCTGGGCATATACCCAGAGGATTCCCTGGCATGTAATAAGAACACATGCTCTACTATGTTCATAGCAGCCCTATTTATAATTGCCAGATGCTGGAAAGAACCCAGGTATCCCTCAACAGAAGAGTGGATGCAAAAAATGTGGTATATCTACACAATGGAGTACTATTCAGCCATTAGAAACAATGAATTCATGAAATTCTTAGGCAAATGGATGGAGCTAGAGAACATCATACTAAGTGAGGTAACCCTGACTCAAAAGGTGAATCATGGTATGCACTCACTAATAAGTGGTTATTAACCTAGAAAACTGGAATACCCAAAACATAATCCACACATCAAATGAGGTACAAGAAGAAAGGAGGAGTGGCCCCTGGTTCTGGAAAGACTCAGTGAAGCAGTATTCGGCAAAACCAGAACGGGGAAGTGGGAAGGGGTGGGTGGGAGGACAGGGGAAGAGAAGGGGGCTTATGGGACTTTCGGGAGTAGCGGGGCTAGAAAAGGGGAAATCATTTGAAATGTAAATAAATTATATCGAATAAAAAAAATACAATAAAAAAATGGAGAGCTAGATGGACAGGTTTTTCTGCTGCCCAACAGGACATAATAATTTTTCTAGAAATAGTCAAGATACAGAGATGAAAGTCTCCCCACTTCTTCCATAAAACTGCTTCACAAGTCAAGAAAGATAGGTGATACCTTTCTGGTGCAAGAAAGCACCGCCGAAGCAGTGGGTTGAAGAACAGACAGCCGAAGGCTTAACCACAGCAATTTCTTCACCAACATTTTCTGCCAAGATGGTACCTGTGGAGGAGTATATATAACGTGACATTTTAGACATAGAATTGGACAGAACAAGGACAGAAGTGCATCATTCTTATACAGCCAGGGATGGTACTCTCTCTGTGTAAGTATCAAACTGTAGTTTAGTAGAGAAAACACATCATAGAATAAGGACAGACATAGGCCTTATAGGCCAACTGTGTGGTACTTGAATATGACAAAAGAAAGCAATGCTGAAACAGTGAGTGCTGGAGAGAGGCTGAGTATCTATCTGCAAAATAGTTGGAGGCTTCATGTCTGTGCCTTCAGCACTTGTGGGTTGAAACCACTAAACCATATATGAACATATCTCATAATTTTCAAAAGCAAAACCTTCATTTGACTCACACCAAGCACTGCACCGAATCCTAGCAGATGAAGCAATGTGTGCACAATAACTTGTTACAGCGTCCCACTATTTCACGGATCCTTGGCCTCTCTCCCGTGCTCACTGTTTTCAGCACTGATTGCTTTTGTCTTATTCAGGCACCACACAGTCGGCCTGTAATGCCTGTCCGTCCTTATTCTATGATGTGTTTTCTCTACTGCCCTTAACATTGCAGTTTAATATTTACACAGCACTTTCATCGTACATGGTATCTAAGTAACAGAGCAGTGATTTAAGATTTGCAAGAGGATGTGAATTGGCTACAAATAAATATCATTCTATTTTAAACAAGAAACTGGAGCATCCCCACATAATTGGCTGTCTGAAGCCAAATCTTCAGACAATGAGGGAGGACTGCACCCACCAAAGGCTGCTAAGCTTATTCTAAAAATTGGTTGATTTTCAGACACAACGGATTTGATATGTGTGAAGACTGATAAGAGATGTGGGCTGAGATGTGGGCTGTGGTGTTGGTGGAGTACTGCTCAAGAGGTGGGCCAAGCTCACAAAGGAGAAGCAGATGTGTTGGGTGTGGTAGCTTTTACCTGCAATCTCTATACTCAGGAAACTGAAGCAGGAGAAGCATATGTTTATAGTCTGGTCTCCGCTGCTTCATAGCAAGTACCAGGTCTCAAGAATAGCACTCTTTCAAAACACAAAGCAAGAAAATCAGGTTTGTGTGAGTGGAAACTGAGTGTTTTCCTGAGGACTGAGTTATAACCTTAGACGCTCTAAAGTTAACCACATTTTGATTGCTTGTGGGTAAGTGATGAATTCGTCGACCGGATTTATTCTGTACATTTCATGATTAAGCAGAAAGCTTAAAAATTTAAGTCGCTGAGCCAAGTATCAGGAAATTCCCAATGTCTTTCCTCTCTGGTAAGTGCCTGCATGCCTTTCCTCATATCCTAGACCTGAAATCTAAGCTCGAATAATGGCTTCAATAACTTCCATTCTCCATCGAGAGACGGGCTGGTGGCTGGGGTCCTGGCCTCTTCTTTTCACTTTTGCTTGTAAAGAAGAACAAAGCACATATTTCAGATTTCAATTACAGGCACTCCTGCTTGACCTTGTCAGTTCTGAAACCACAAAATGATTCTTCTCTGAGGTTCATAGTTCTCTTCTTAGAAAAAGAAAATGAGAGCCAATTGGTAGAAACACATGATTAAAAAAAACCTGGAGTGAGAACTGACACTATCTCAAAAAAGCAGATGCCAAAAAGAAAAACCTGGTTAATGATCTAACTTCTAAATACACTGTATGATGCTTAGCAAAGCAATATCAGCAGGGAAGAAAAGGCAGCATCAGTGCATCACAGCATCCATCCCTACTGCATTCTAATCATGCTAAGGGGGCTGGAGATGGGAGGTGTTAAGTAAAGGGAAAGCCACGCAATACTTAGACCCCTCCCCTGTTCCAGGTACCACTGGATAGATCTTAAAGATTGATTTTATTTTTTTATTTAACGTCAGAAAAATATTTACAGCTTGGAGAAAATGTAAGCCTATTGCACATTGAGCTTAGGACTTCCTATTGCCGTTTCTTTACTTGTACCCTTTCTTTAAAAAATAGATCAGCCAAGCCAGAGAGAGCAGGACTGTAATCCCAGCTGCAAGAAAGAAAGCAGGAAGAATATAAGTTCAAGGCCTGTCGAGGCTACATAGTGAGTTCTATGTCAACCTCAGCAACTTAGAAAAACCCGTCTCAAGATAAAAAGTTAAAAGAGAGAGAGAAGAGAGAGAGAGAGAGAGAGAGAGAGAGAGAGAGAGAGAGAGAGAGAGAGAGTGAGTCTAGGGGTTTGCCCAGTGTTGGTGTTTATCTCTGTACTCTAGAAAGCACAGGCCCCTAGGATCAATTCCTAGCATAAATAAATGGTACTTTCTGTTTAGGGTGATGTTCTATAATTGTAAAGCTATGCCCACATTTAGGAGGGTTCACACATCTGGATGGCTAAGACGCTCCAGCAAAGAGGTAAGGATGGACAGCTGTGTCAGTAGGGGAAAATACAAGTGGGGTTTGGAAACTTCATGAACAGGCTTTCTGTGTTCTGTGCCTCTGGGAGAGGCTCTCAGAACACACTCTTCTACGAGAAAATCAACAACAAATGAAATCTGTGTCCCATGGTTCTGCTCAAGGAAGTCTATTAGAGGTCGGTGCCCACTCCAAGATGATCTCTTAAGCATCCTGTGCCTAGACATGCCAAAAGTCCCATTCTCAGAAGGAATGCTAGTCTCTAACAAGTAACATCATTTGCACAGGCTGGGCACAAGCTGTTGGTCAGGACTTCACTGACTCAAATCTCACAGAAGCCAGGCTAAACGTCACCTCATAAGGCAAACTTTCTGTAATGTTTCGAGTATGCTATGTTAACTCTTCTCTGCATAAAGCTATAGTAAGTGTCTGCTTTCGTGTCTATTCCACATATATTTCTACCCTCAACTACTATGCCATTCCGAGTTCATTGAAACTACAGGTGAAGTATGCAAAGGTAGATGGGGGAGGGGAGCTGAGCTTGCAAAAGAAGCTCACAAACCAGAAATAACATAGCAACGTGGAGGTATAAATGGCACTGCAACACAATGTGTAACAATATGTAGAATAAGCCTTGAGGAACCTAACAATTTTTGAATACAGCAAAGCATAAAGTCAACAATCTATTTATGGAACATTAGATGAGTAAAATTAAAAAAAAAAAAAAACCTGTCTATTTTGAGGTTGCCTGCAATATATATCTTGCCCTCACTCAAATTGAGAATATTGGTTAGTGTGATTCCTACATCAGGTTATTTTCTCAGATGGAACTTAAATCAAATTAAATTAAACTCTTAAACTTAACCAAATGAAGACTTACCTGGTTTCCAAGTCATTAAAGTGTAACCATCAAGCAGTACCAATCTCAGACCTGTGCCCTAATACACAGCTCTTTCTGAAGCAGAACTCTGTGAGACACTGAAACTGTCCTTGCTGTCACTGGAATATGGTGAGTGCAATAGAGGAGCTGAGTTTTTATTTTATTTCATGTTGTGTCCTTTGCGTTTAAATAGCTTAATATACAACTAGTTCCCTCCGTACTGGAAGTATTTCCTGAGCCACACGCTGCCTTGTCTGCTTCTATCACATGGGCATCTTTAAAAGGTATCAACACACCAACTGCTTGTGAGTAGCTGTGTCTGCAGGAGAGATTGGCCTATGCATCTGTCTGTCTGTCTGAGCAGGGTCAATAGTATTTGCAAATATTCGCACCTAATTATCAGATTAGAAAATCTCCCAAAGTACTTTCCATTATTCCGGTTCCATTTACCTACCAGCTCTTCAGACTTGTGAGGATGCATCAAACACGGTCATTTGACACAGTCAAATTCAAGGGCTGAGCCAAACCAAGGCCAACTGCTCAATAATTCACCACTGAATACATTAATGTTTTCTTAGATAAAAGAACAAGGGGAGGGACAGAGGTCAGGCTGAGCTGCAAGCCCCAGGACCTCTGAACTGTGTGACTATCGGTCAGCCTACTGCTTTTCTCTCTGTTCTTTCCTTTTAAAATACAGACTAGACTATAGAATCTGAATTGTTATAAAACTGAAGATTCATGTTCATGTGTGTGGTAGCTTCACAGTGCCCTCTGAGTGTCTCTGGAGCTAGCTTCACAGTGCGCTCTGAGTGTCTCTGGTTGCAAACCCCTGTTGTACAATAATCAATTCCTGGCACCTGGAATGAACCAACACACTCCATTCCTAAGCTAAAATTTCTAATCGGCGAACTGGTACACACAATTTTGCCTATGACTATGTTTCGTGGGAATATGTACAGAAACTTTTCACTGATGGGGGCGCTATAGAGTTTATCCCTCCTTTCCAAAATAAATACTGACTAAATGTAATGTTTTGGGAAGGATCCTGGGACAAACATAAGATCTTAGTCAAAAGTTGTAAAGTCTGAAGAAAGCCTGGCACTCTTTTAATAGTAGCATAAGCGTTAGTTTGAACAAATGTACCATCATAACATTTCTATAGGGGAGGAAAAAAACTAAGTGAAGAATTCTATTTGTTATCCTAACAACTTTCCTGTAAATTGAAAATTATTTAAGGGACTAGAGAGATGCCTCAGCAGGTAAGAGCACTGACTGCTCTTCCGAAGGTACTGAGTTCAAATCCCAGCAAGTCACATGTTGGCTCACAACCATCTGTAATGGGATCTGATGCCTTCCCTCTTCTGGAGTGTTTGAAGACAGCTACAGTGTACTTACATATAATAAATAAATAAATAAATCTTAAGAAAATTATTTAAAATTTAGAAGTTTGTTGTAAAGGACACAGAATGAAAGCAGGAATCTCCAAAACCTCCTCTGATGACCCTCTAGGATACCTGGCTAACTTTGTCTGAAGACTTGGACTTTCCTGACATATCTCTAATAACTCTTCTTTGGCAGCTGATGCTTAAGTCAAGACTATTTGGTATTCTCTCTTAAACTATTTGTCTCCAGGGGCGACTTTCACACTTGTTCCATCAAAACGTTCAGCACAGAATCCCTGCCCCTCCTAGAGGGCACCTTCAGGGTGTGCTCAGCTTCGCTCAGACGCAGTTTTGAGAAGCTAGGCGATAGAGATGTCTTCTGAACCTTCTTCCTTTGAATTCTGGCCTGTGCTGTGCTTGTACAAGCCCACTCATGGTGCCATTATAGTTTATGTTTAAATTTTCTCTTCAGAACATGCCCATATTTTCTTGTTACCAGAAAAAAAAAAAAACTGAATGGCTTACATTTTCAAAGTTGACAGTCTAAGGACGCAAGAGCGTAAAAGAGAACACCAACATGAATACAAAAGCAGGACCTGATGCTTGTTTTTCCAAAACCAGTCTGCAATCTTTCATTCAAATATTGACATAAATAGAATATATGGAGACACGTGTTCAAGTATAACTGTACATATACGCTTATCCAAAAAGTAGTGTATAAGTAAAAATTTTAATTATATCCACCCAGGTTTTTAAGTGCCCAAGCACAGTTTTTCAACTAACCATCACTGTTTAAAAAACAACAAAAAATGATCAATTAATTTTTGTGTATAAAATTAGAGATGGAAATAAAGGCAAACTTAAAAACTTAAAATCTGGGGAAATGTCCATAGAAAGTTTTATTTCCCACAAATATTAGCCCGAGTACCTAATGAGGAACAGAGCTTTATCTGCACAATCCCCACGGCAGCTGGAGGTTTTTACACATTGCCATAGACAAGCCTATACAAGAGCTCATCACATTGTGAACAGGTTTTTAAATAATGTGTGAAAATTCTGAAGCTGCAAACCCGTGCTCTCTTGTGACAAATAAGAGAAGAAAAATCATTTCCCACCCCAAGAATGACAGAGAGGCAGTACAGGGCCACAATTCCAATTGAATGAACAATTTCAAATTGGGCAACAGACTTTTTGAAAGGACAGATCTATCTCCTTTGTGAAAATGCAGGACTCGGAGCATCTTCAAATAGCTTCACAAGCAGAAAGTCAGTGCATGTCTCTGGTGCTGGGGGACGGGGGGGGGGGGGGGGGGGGGAGAAAGAAGAAAATGGTTTCAAGCCGAGTCTCACGCAACCTGCTGCTAAGGCTTTCTGGAGTCCTGTGGCTACCGTCTTTTCACTGATTGCCTGTAGAAAGAGAATGACTTCTTCATTTTCTTGATCTCATTGCATTAAATGTTTCAGGTTTCAAATGGAAGTAGACTTTCTTCTGGCATTGAAAGAAAGAAACCCTTTTATGGTCCTCCCTACCTTCTGATTACTATTTAAATTACTTGACAAGATAATAGAAGGTAACTTCCTCACTACCATGTAGAGAACATGTAAGATGGTGTGGATGGAAGCCAGCATACAGGAAAGGAAATGACATATTGGATAGGTAGCACTTTGGATGACAAACCTACAAAATTCCTGACATTCCTGGGCAGAGGAATAGGCTATAAAGGATACCAACAGGTTGGAGAGTGGGAAATAAAATTCCAGTGAAGAAACTTATACTCTTTACTTAATATTTATACTCTTTACTGAAGATGGTCCACATAAGGCACAGGTTCTCCTAAGACTTAAAAGTCTTCACAAGAATGAGACAACCAAGTCAGGGTAGCAATGGCTGTTTGGGTGGAACTAAGACTCCAATCACAGTTTATCAGATATTCAAAGGAGACCTAATGCCAATATTCTTCAAACTATTCCATAAAATAGAAACAGAAGGAACATTACCCAACTCGTTCTATGAAGTCACAATTTCGCTGATACCAAAACCACACAAAGATCCAACAAAAAAAGAGAACCTTAGACCAATTTCCCTTATGAATATTGATGAAAAAATCCTCAATAAAATTCTTGCCAACCGAATCCAAGAACACATCAAAACAATCATTCAACACGATCAAGTAGGCTTCATCCCAGGGATACAGGGATGATTCAATATATGGATATCCAGCAATGTAATCCACTACGTAAACAAACTCAAAAAAAAAAAAAGCCACATGGTTATTTCATTAGATGCTGAAAAAGCATTTGATAAAATTCAGCATCCGTTCATGTTAAAGGTTTTGGAAAGAACAGGAATTTAAGAACCATACCTAAACATAATAAAAGCAATATACAGCAAACCAGTAGCCAACATCAAACTGAATGGAGAGAAACGTGAAGCAATCCCACTAAAATCAGAGACTAGACAAGGCTGCCCTCTCTCTCCATATTTATTCAATATGGTACTTGAAGTTCTAGCTAGAGCAATTAGACAACATATGGAGGTCAAAGGGATACAAATTGGAAAGGAAGTAGTCAAACTATCACTATTTGCAGATGATATGATAGTATAATTAAGTGACCCAAAAAACTCCACCAGAGAACTCCTACAGGTGATAAACAACTTCAGCAAGGTGGCTAGTTATAAAATCAACTCAAGCAAATCAGTAGCCTTCCTATGCGCAAAGGATAAACAGGCTGAGAAAGAAATTAGGGAAATGACACTCTTCACAATAGCCACAAACAATATAAAGTATCTTCGTGTGACTCTAACCAAACAAGTGGAAGATCTGTATGACAGGAACTTCAAGTCTGTGAAGAAAGAAATTGAAGAGGACCTCAGAAGATGGAAAAATCTTCCTTGCTCTTGGATTGGCAAGATTAATATAGTAAAAATCACCATCTTGCCAAAAGCAATCTACAGATTCAATGCAATCTCCATCAAAATCCCAACTCAATTCTTCATAGACTTAGAAAGAGCAATTCTCAAATTCATCTGGAATAACAAAAAACCCAGGAAAGCTAAAACTGTTCTCAACAGTAAAAGAACTTCTGGGGGAATCAGTATCCCTGACCTCAAGCAGTACTACAGAGCAATTGTGTTAAAAACTGCATGGTATTGGTACAGTGACAGGCAAGTAGATCAATGGAATAGAATTGAAGATCTGGAAATGAACCCACAGAATTATGGTCACTTGATCTTTGATAAAGGAGCAGAAAACATCAAGTGGAAAAAAGATAGCCTCTTCAACAAATGGTGCTCATTCAACTGGAGGTCAGAATGCAAAAGAATGAAAATTGATCCATTCTTAGCTCCTTGTACTAAGCTCAAGTCCAAGTGGATCAAGAACCTCAACATAAGACCAGACACACTGAAACTAATAGAAAAGAAACTGGGGAAGACCCTTGAGGACATGGGCACAGAGGAAAATTTCCTCAACAGAACACCAATAACTTATGCTCTAAGATCAAGAATTGACAAATGGAAACTCATAAAACTGCAATGTTTCTGTAAGGCAAAGGACATTGTCAAAAGGACAAAACAGCAGCCAACAAATTGGGAAAAGATCTTTACCAACACTACATCCGATAGAGGGCTTATATACAAGATATACAAAGAACTCAAAAAGGTAGACTCGAGAGAGCCAAATTAAAATGGGGTACAGAGCTAAACAAAGAATTTTCACCTGAGGAATATTCAAATGGCTGAGAAGCACCTAAAGAAATGTTCAACATCCTTAATCATCAAGGAAATGCAAATCAAAACAACTCTGAGATTTCACCACACACCAGTCAGAATGGCTAAGATCAAAAAGTCAGGAGAAAACAGGTGCTGGCGAGGATGTGGAGAAAGAGGACCACTCCTCCACTGCTGGTGGGGTTGCAAGCTGGTACTACCACTCTGGAAGTCAGTCTGGTGGTTCCTCAGAAAACTGGGAATGATACTTCCAGAGGACCCCACTATACCACTCCTGAGCATATACCCAGAGGATTCCCCAGCATGTAATAAGGATGCATGCTCCACTATGTTCATAGCAGCCCTATTTATAATAGCCAGAAGCTGGAAAGAACCCAGATGTCCCTCAACAGAGGAATGGATACAGAAAATGTGGTATATATACACAATGGAGTACTATTCAGCCATTAGAAACAATGAATTCATGAAATTCTTAGACAAATGGATGGAGCTGGAGAACATCATACTAAGTGAGGTAACCCAGTCTCAAAAGAGCACTCATGGTATACACTCACTGATAAATGGATATTAGCCTAGAAGCTTGGAATACCCAAGACACAATGCACATATGAAATGGTGCCCAAGAAGAAGAAAGGAGTGGCCCCCGGTCCTGGAAAAGTTCAGTGCAGCAGTATAGCAGAATACCAGAACAGGGAAGTGGGAAGGGTTGGATTGGGGAACAGGGGAAGGAAAGAGGGCTTATGGGACTTTTGGGGAAGGGGTATCCAGGAAAGGGAAAATCACTTGAAATGTAAATAAAGATTATATCAAATAAAAAAAGAAGATAAAGAGAAAATATGAAAGGAAAAAAAAGTCTTCACAAGAATGAGACAACCCAATCAGGGTAGCAATGGCTGTTTGGGTGGAACTAAGACTCCACAGTTTAAATTATAAACCATGTGAGAGACCTGGGAAAGGGACGGCACTGAACTCTGAGCCTCCTCCCAAAGATGGTGAAAGGAAAAATGTGTAGCTTGAAAATAAACAGGCTGCTCCTGCTCTAAACAACAACAAGACTAGCTAACATTGTCTAGAGCAAGGATTGTTACCCAAGATATAGTTTCTCAAGAACATAGACCAATCGTGCTATTTGTGCATTCATCTGTGGAACTTCAAAGCACTTGGAGCAAAACCTGCAATAATAAAGGGAAAACTTACTTATATTTAGATGTTAGTACTCCTTCCTCGGCAGCGATAGAACTAGGGGACAGAACCCAACAGAATATGGGCATCTTCATTCCACAGCTTGACTCGATTTAGAATCTCAGAGAAGAAGAGCCCTGGGTGTGTCTGAAGAGGCTTAACTGAGAAGGGAAAACCCACCCTGGGTGAGGACAGCAAGTCTCAGTGCTGAACTCCCTGGCTGAATGAAAAGGAGAGAGGGCTGAACACTAGAATTCATCTCTCTCCACTTCCTGGATGTAGATGTAATGTGACCAGGCCCCTCACACTCCTGCTACTGTGGTGAGCAGGTACCCTTAACTGTGATCCAAAATACAGTCTTCCTTCTTTAACTTGTTGTTGCATGTACCTCATCACAATAAGAAAAGTAACATAAACATACTTGTTTGTGTGTGTGTGTGTGTGTGTGTGTGTGTGTAAGTGGTCAACAGATTTGAGTAATTAACAATACATAGAACACTCGGAACATTAGAACATACACTCTATTAGATTTGCATTAAACTGTCACCAAAATAGACTATATTCTAACTCATAAAATAAATGTCAACATGGTTCTCAAATTTTAGATCTTACAAACAGACCTATTATGATGGAATTAAACTAAAAACAGTAGCCTATATACATCTAGATAATCTATAAAATCCTCAAGTATTTGAAAATTAAACAAATTTTTCTAAATACTCTATGGTTCAAAAACAAAGTCACAAACGAAAGAGAATATGTTTAGTCAAAGTAAAATTAAAATACAAAATCAGGAGGGTAGAGAGACAGCTTTGTGTTTGAGAGAATCTGATGATCTTCCAGGGACCCAAGTTGAGCTCCCTGCACCCATAGAAAACAACTCACAGCTGCCTAGAATTCCATCTCTGCGGGCTCTGATTCCTTCTGGGCTCTGTAAGCACCTGCCGCCACCCCGCCACACATATACACATGCTTAAAAGTAATTTTAAAAAATAAATGCTACATCAAAATTCATAGACGTAAAACAACATTTCAAGAAAAGTTTATATGAGGTATTTTGATCAGAAATGGAGAAAGATTGCTAACAAATTACCTAAGTTTTCTCTAGGCAGTGCTAGAAAATTATAGTATATTAAACTCATAACAAGTGAAAAGAAATAGTGCTAGCATAGAAATCAATTAAATTGAAAAGAAAAAAACTATTCAACAAAACCAAAAATGAGCTTTTGAAAAAAGTCAAAAAATGTATAAGCCTCTAGGCTGCCTAAATAATAAATGCACAAATACTTATACAAACAATAAAGAGATGGTGTCAATAAAAACTCTTAAAGCTATTAAGAGAATAATGTGAAGATATTCCAGTATCTTCATTTCTATAACTTGAATAATTGCTATCACATGAATAAATTCTTTGAAAGACTCACACTACAAAGGTCAAGTTACCTGAATGGTCCTGTGGCAAACAAAATCAATTCATATTTTAAAAATTGTATGTACAGAAACTGTTAACACTGGCTTCTTTGATAAAGCATATCAGCATTTAAAGAAGAATCTCAGCAATATTACATAAATTTCTTCAGAAGCCAGAAAAGAAAATGTTTCACACTTAGCTAATGAGACCAGCACTATACCGCTACCATAACTACAAAAACAAAAGAACAACAACAAAAAACCAAAAATTACAGATAAATATGCCTCGTGAAGTAATCCTGTCAAACCTAAAATTATGATCTGGGTATCGCTGTACACTCCTGTAATCTCAGCACTCAAGAGGATGAGGCAGGACAAATGTAATTTTGAAAGTAGCCTGGGCCATATAGTGAATTTTAGACTAGCCCATTTTGGGATTCATTCAGTATCTCAAAAGACAAACAAACAAACTAGTAATATATAAAAAGATACATGACCATATTGTGTCATGGCCAAGATAATCTTATGCCAAGAGGATAAGACCAGTTCAATGTTTGGAAATTAATTTGTGTTGCTAGCCATTTTAGTAGCCTAGTGTGCCAGTTAGCTTTCTTTTTCCTCTTTGCAGCCACACAAAAACTTAATTTTGGCATATTGACAACTAAAGGAAGTATGGATTCTGACTTATATATGCCTTGGCATTGCTACAGAATTAAATGGCCATAGTTTAGAATCCAATATTAAGATTTTTGAAATGTGTTTTCCTTTTTTAAACTTACTGGTTCTTTGTGGTTTTACATCATCCATCTCAATCCCGCTTCTCTCCTCCTCCCCTAGGATGCTCCTTCCACTTCTGCAGCCAACCCCCAACAGAGAAAAATGGGGAAGCTATAGTGTGTCACAGTGTGTCCTCTAGTATACCATTTTGCCCACACTTACTTGCTTGCAAATTTTAGTTGCAATGAGTTGTTGGTCTGGTTACTCTCCTGCCTCCAGTTAGCAGGAAGGGCAACAGAGAGGAGGGATCTTTCTCTCAATGACTCCACCACACAGGAGACAAGAGGCAGGGTCAGCGCTCCCACACTCATGCACTAGGAGCCAGCTCACCTGTCCCCCCACATCCAGAGCCAGATCTACCAAGCTGCCCAGGTCTGGTCTCCTGAGTGTTGTGACTTGTGAAGGGCCACATGTGTAACACCTAGGGGCAGAACTAGTTAGCTGTTTAAAGGGGAATTACAGAAACAACTTATTACTGAGATCTCCATTCTCTAGCTTGTAGGAAGAAGAATTCATGAAGTCAAACGGGCATGGAATTATCCACTTAAAATACCTTAGGGCATACCTTAGAGTTTTCATGTAATGAGATTCTCTCCCTACATAGCAGTTTCAGTTTGTGGTACATCCGTGCCTATTGCCTCTTCTCATTCCCTGGGCTGATAGAAAATACTAAGAAGTAAGATATATATACATATATGTGTGTATACATATATACATATATACATATATACACATACATATATATCATATTCATGTACATCGTATATATACATCATATTTATATACATATACACATGCATCATATACATATACATATATGTGTACATCATGTACATATATGTATACATCATATACATACATATATACATACATATATCATGAACAGGATACTTCAGTACCTTTCGAAGTCACATGCTCCAAGCTTGCTTGACATTCCTCTTACCAATGCTAACATGTCTTCAACTTCTAAATGACAGTGCTTCACATGCAAGAATTCCCTCTGGAGAATAAATAAATTATTTGAGATTGTGAATATATGTCAATTTTGTTGTCTCCCCACGATACTAAGTCATAGTCCCACAAGTTCTAGTTGAATTGAGTACTAGGGTGGCTCACTGCCAGACTTGTGCTATATCTAGACCATCTGTCCTCAGAGAGAATATGCATGTAGGTGTTTTATCAGCATCTACACTGTGCCCTAGCATATCAGATATGAGCAAAGCTCTAGGTTTATGTTTTGTGCTTTTATTTCTTCCTTAGGACATGCACTACCTGGTTCATAAAATATGGAGATATTAGGGCATTTATTCATTTATTTATTTATTTATCCTGCTTATGCTTTGATTAGTAGGTTCTTTGGAAAGTATATCAGGATAAAGTTATATCAGGTTTACGTATGAGCTCATTCACCAGTTTATGTAGTCAATAAGTTTCCTATAGTAGAACATCATATGTATATTAATACCCTAAATTTCTAGAGGAAAAAGATTCCTGCAGAAGCTGGACTAAGCCGTTGAAGTTGTAAAGCATTTGATTGCTGAATGTGATCAGTCTAGAGAGGTGTCTTGGTACTCGGCTCTATTTCTAGCCTGGGGGAAGGTGAAGTCACAGGACTACCATAGGCTATCTAGTGAGTAGTAGGTCACCTAGAGCTACATAGCAAGGCCCTATCTCAAGACTCGTGTGTGTGTGTGTGTGTGTGTGTGTGTGTGTACATATGAGTCTCTCTAGTTGTGTGGAAACTTTTATTTATACAGTAAGTTTTCTTCAGGGAATTTTGTAGCATCACTCTGCCTGACATTGCTATCCCTTCCAAGAGCACCTTGAATTTCTCCTTTCATGACAAGCTCTTTGTTGCAGCTACAAGTCAATGCCTGTATTCCCAATTGACACTAAATTCCCTGAGGCAATATATGTCTGGTTTTTCTTCCCCGACTATCTGGTCCAGTACCTAGTATGTAAGACAGGATCAATAAATACAATTGAATGAATGGAAAACTAAATGCACTGTTGCTATCAAGGAAAAACTGCTTCAAAATTACATTTACTGTAACATCTGCTAAAATAGATGTTTTTTTTTTATTTTCACCTCTATTTAGTAAACAGAAATTTTTATAAGGAATTTTTAAAATTCTATAACTTACTTGTCACACCAAATGTATATTATGTGTAATTTTATTTTTTTGTTTGAAGACATATAAATGCATACTGGCATACACAGTGGGACTGTAGCAAGCACTCTTTATTTTCTACTCCATGCTTTCTATATTATGAAATGTTAAACACATAACTCTTAGACTAGTAAATACTATTCTATTGCTCTTTTGTTAAATGATAGGGTAGCAAGACTTTCAACATCATAGATAATGCATACATCAGTAAACTAAAATATCAAATTGTTCTACAGTAAGACTTATACTGTCTCTTTTAATGTGTAATTAAAAGCAACATATCTATAGGAAAGTGTACAAATAGGTATAATAATTTGTGAAAGAGAAGCAGATCCTAATTCGTTTCCGTGGTGTGTTCTTAACTATGGAGGCTGTCCCCGCCCCATCTTTCCTTCTTCTCTATGTCAGCTTTGGAGCAGCATCACTTCACACTCTCCATGCATTGCCTGCTATTTGTCTCCTCGCTTTGCTCGCTTTGCTTCTTGTGACTCTGTCTTCACTAATCCTATCTCCTCTCATAGCCAGCCTTTTACTTAAACCATCCTTTCACTGTCTTCAGTTGAAGTTGTTCTGTGTTTCAATGCTGAATTTCAATTTGTTTTGTTTTTATATATAATTCCCCTATTTTCCTGAAATTCCATGTTCAAGGGGGAAATAAGCTGTCGTAGTTTTAATTTTTTTCTAAAAAAAATTGTCTGTGTCATGTGAGTCTCTATTAACTTAAAAAGTGTTTGTGTACACAAGTACATACACACACATACACACACACACACACACACACACACACACACACACACACACGTGAAGACATCTTCAGATCATCATCCTCCTGAACGCATTCACTTGTTCCTCTGCCAGAGACTGAGCTCAGTTAAGCACAGTGGGCCTTCATCGTGTGAGCCTGCAGTGTTTCTAAGCATGAGGCAGATGCAATCACCAAAGCCTCTTCACCTGGCAGACCCTGGGCTCCGATCCTTCCTCATCACTATGCTGAGGCTTTGCATCGTTGTTCAGACGCTGTTTGGATCATAAATCAGGTCCTGTCCCTTGAAATTTAGTATCTAAGAAAAATCTTGAATACAAAATGAGACTTTATGAGCCTCAGTATCTCTGACTTCCTTCCTCTAGGGATCTTGCCTGAAGTCTCCACTTGTTTCTCTCTTCTCCCATAGTACTCATCAAACCTTTGTTAGCAACTTCATCCTAACAAATAAACATACAGCCTTTTGCTTAAAAATACAACCTCTTTCAACCTCTTGTTCTCTCCTACAATCACCAAGTTCCTGCCACACAAACCAAATCCTGCTTCAGAAGGTCACTTTACCTCCCTACAATTCTCATATCCATGGTATTGGGAAAATGACTTAATAGTTTGCTACATTCTTTAAATAAAATTGTATTAGCTTTTTCATTATCTTCAGAGATGGTGTCACTTGTACCAAACTAGTCTATCAACACAAAAAATCAAATCCCTCCTGATTTTCTTCTATATCTTTAATTTTCTACAAAAGAAAAAAGTTTTTAAAACTTAAAACAATTAGGATGTAATATGTAATTTAATAAAAATAAGATATAAAAGAGGTGCACTGTCCTCCATCCTCTGGCCCATGGCCCTGTCTGCCTTCCTGAGAAGGCCTGCAGGACCCCAGGAACATCCAAGTTACATCCATCACCCCCCACCCCCACCAATCCCCTGCATGCTGGGTCCATCTGGAGCACAGCAAGTAGAGGTGAGCAGCATGCTGTTATTCCCTGAGCTCCAGTACCAGGCCTACAGCTCTGCTTGCCTCCACAAGAAGTCCTGCCAGCACCAAGGAAATCCAGGAAATACCAGGGACAACCAGATAGCTAAGAGCCATCTTAAGAACACAATCAACAAAAGCTAGGGCACCACCAGGGCACAGCTATCCTACCACAGCAAACCCAGAATATCAAACACAGCCAAAGCACAGAAAGATGATGTTAAATACAATCTTATAAAGATGATAAGGGCCTTTACACAAGAAATAAATCTCTTAAGAATTACAGAAAAACACAATCAAACAGATAAAGGAAATGAATAAACATGTTCAAACCTGAAAATGGAAATAGAAGCAATAAAAAAAAAAAAAAACACAAACTAAGGGAATCCTAGAGATGGAAAAGCTATGGAAGAGAACAGGAACTCAGACATAAGCATAACCAACAGAATACAAGAGATGGAAGATAGAACTTCAGGTATACAAGACAAAATTGAAGAAATCAATACATCTGTCAAAGAAAATGTTAAATCTGAAAAGTCTCTGACACGAAACATCCAAGAGCACTATAAAAAGACCAAACATAAGAATAATAGTTAAAAAAAAGAAGAAGAAGAAGAAGAAGAAGAAGAAGAAGAAGAAGAAGAAGAAGAAGAAGAAGAAGAAGAAGAAGAAGAAGAAGAAAAACTCCAGCACAAAGGTCCAGAAAATATTTTCAACAAAATCATAGGAGAAAATTTTCCCAGATTAAAGAAAGAAATGCATATAACCATACAAGGATCTTACAAAACAAAAAAGCAAACAAGAGATTGGACCAGAAAAGAAAATCTACCTGCCAAATAATAATCAAAACACTAAATAAACAAAACAAAGAATATTAAAAGCAGCAAGAAGAAAAGACCAAATAACATATAAAGGCAGACCTATCAAAATTAGATCTGACTTCCCAACAGAAACTAAAAACCAGAAGGTTCTTGACAAATGTCTAATAGACTCTAGGAGACCCCATATGTCAGCCCAGACTACTAGAACCTGGAAAACGTTCAATCACCATATATGGAGAAAGCAAGACATTCCATGATAAAACCAAGTTTAAACAATATCTATTCACAAATCCGGTCCTGCAAAAACTACTAGAACAAAAACTTCAATCCAAGGAAGCTAACTAAACCCAAAAAAAAACACAGGAAATAAATAACCCTTCACCAGCAAACCAAAGAAAGGGAAACACACATATACACACAGAGAACCCCCAGCAACATCAAAATAACAGGAATTAACAACCATTGGTGATTAATTTCTTAACATAGATGGACTCAATTCCCTTCGATAAAAAGACAGAGGTTAACACAATGGATAATAAGCACGATCCATCATTCTGCTACATGAAAGAAATACAACTTAGCAACAAAGATAGATATTATCTCAGAGTAAAGGACTAGAAAATGATTTTCCAAGCAAACAGGCCAAGTAACAAGCTGGAGTAGCCATTCTAATATCTAGTAAAACAGTTTCAACCAAAATTAATCAAAAGAAATGGCAAAGGACACTTCATACTTATGAAAGGAAGAATCCACTAGGATACTGTACCAATTCTGAATATCTATGCCCCAAATGAAAGGGCACACAGATTTGTAAAAGAAACATTATTAATGGTTAAATCACACATCGAGCCCTACACATTAATAGTGGAAAATGTCATTACCCCTCTCTCACCAATGAGCAGATCATCCAGACAGAAACTAAACACAGAAATAATGAAACCAACCCACATTATGAATCAAATGGACCTGAGAGATACTACAGAACATTTTACCCAAACATAAAAGAATATACCTCCATCTCAGTACCACATGAACCTTCTCCAAAACTGACCACATACTCAATCACAAAGCAAGCCTCAATAGATACAAGAAGATTGAACTAAATTCTTCAATCTTATCAGACCACTAGGGACTACAACTGAAACTCAAAAACAAAAGAGAAAACAAAAAGCCACGGAAACTGAACAACTCTTTACTGAATAACCACTGATCAGATGAAAAATAAAGAAGATAAAGACTTTATAGAATCCAATGAAAATGAAGGCACAACATATCCAAACTTAGCAGACACAATGAAAGCAGTACTAAGAGAAAAGATCGTTGTGTTAACCACCTTCATAAAGAAATTGGAGAGATCTCACACTAACAATTTAAGAGCATACCTAAAAGCTCTAGAATAAAAAAAAAATAAAAAATAAAAAAATTTAAAAATTTTTTTTAAAAAGCAAATACACCAAGAAGAGTAGACAGAAGGAAATAATCAGTCAGGACTGAAATCAATCAATTAGAAACAAAGAGAACAATTCAAAGAACCAATGAAACCAAGAGCTGGTTCTTTGAGAAAATCAACAAGATAGACAAACGCTTAGCCAATCTAACAAAAAAGCAGAAAGACAGTACCCAAATTAGACATGAAAATGGAGATGTAACAACAGACACTGAGGAAATCCAAAGAATCACTAAGTATTACTCCTGCTCAGTGGAGGCAGAACACAGTCCATGATAGGTGTCCCAGTCCAGGTTTTTCTGGGTGAGAAACAGCGGGATCTGGGAACAGATGCTGTGGTACATGGCCTCTTGTATATGCAGATACCACTGGGTACCTCAGGGAGTTAAGAACAGAGATGCATGGGTTTGCACTGAAAAGATAGAAAATAATACAGCCTAATTCTAATGACCCCAAGAAATCAGTAGTTTAAAATGCTATCTCGCTTTGTTAAAAAGAAACTAGGTAAAAGGTCACATTCCAAAGCCCGTCCTTTGTTTAGACCTAGCAGAAAGGCCTTGAATAGGTGATCCTGGCCCCATAGGGTAACTGGAAATGGGTTAAGCTTATCTTCTGTAAACTTACGCCATTACCCCTAAGCAGGAGTTCACGCAGCTGTAGACATTATAGGAAACTAATTGGTTCACTGAGCACGGGCTCCGATAATTTAAACTGATTGGCTCGCATTTCGCGGGCTCTCCATGCTAAGAAATGATTGGTTTGTAATTCGCGGGCTTTGTCGTAAACTTATAAAAGCTGTCTCAATTCGGCACTCGGGGTCCACAGTCATCTGACCCTGAGTGGTGCACGGCTATGGAACCCAGAATTCTGAAAATAAAGAAATCCTCATGCTATTGCATCAAGACCGTTTCTCGAGAGTGATTTGGGTGTCGCCTTCCGGGATGTGGGTTGCTGGGGCACTCCTGGTTTTTGGGGTCTTACAGCACCAGGCAGGAAGTGGATGGCTGAGCCCAGAAGGATGCATAATACAGCTCGGTTCTGACTAGAACCAAGAATATGGAGAGGCTGGAAGAAAAAAAGGCTTCTCCAAGAAACTTAGGCACAGCTCTTTATAACGAATTTCTCCCCTCCTTCCCCCACCCCATGATTTTTGATGAAGGAGATGGTCCTTGCTTGCCCAAACATCTTTGTTTGATGGTGGATGTGAATGCATGCATCTTACATAGTCCACTTGCCCCACACAAGTAGACCAAAGACCTTAACAAAACCAAGACATTAAATCTAATAGAAGACAAAGTAGGAAATGACCTTGAATGCACTGACACTGGAGACAATTTACTGAATAGAACGCCAATATCTCAGGCTATTCAGATTACCAATTGATAAATGGGACCTCATGAAACTGAAAAGGTTCTGTAAGGCCAAGGACCTTATCAATAGGACAAAACGACAGCCTACAGTTTCATATGGCAAAGATGTGGAGCAAGAAGAACACTCCTCCATTACTGCTGGGAGTATAAAGTTGTACAACAATTCTGGAAATCAATTTGGCAGTTTCTCGGAAAATCGGAAATTTGCTCGACTATGTTCATAGCTTTATTCGTAACAGCCAGAAACTGTAAATGACCTAGATGGCCCTCAATTGAAGAAAGGATAAAGACAATGCAGGTTCATTTACACAGTGGAATAATACTCAGCTATTAAAAAAAAAAAAGGACAAAATAAATTTTTCAGGCAAATGGATGGAACTAGAAAATATCATCCTAAGAGAGGTAACCCATACCCAAAAGAACATGTATGGTATATAATCTCTTATAGGTGTGTATTAGCCATAAAATACAGGATAACCACATGCTACAATCCACAGACCTAAGAAAACTAACAAGTAGGGCCCAAAGGAGGATGTTTGACTCTAAATCAGAAGGTGAAATAAAATTGTCACCAAAGGTGGATGGGAGGAGGAGAATGGGTTAGAAGAAGGGATGGGGAGGGGGAAAGTGCAAGCAAATCAGGGGTAGGGAGAAGTGGGGAGAAAAGAGTGGGAAAGTAAACAGAAATTGGCTAGAGAGGGAACATCTCTAGGACATGCTAGAGACCTAGTATGGGGAAGGCTCCAGAAATTCTATGAGGGCAACTCTAGCTGAAACTCCTAGCAGTGGGGGACATGGAGTGTCAGCCTCCTGTAGCCAGACAGGACTCCCAGTGGAAGAATAAGGACAGCAACCTATCCACAAACTTTCTACCCAAAATGTAACCTGCCTACAAGAAGCACAAGGACAGAGATGAAGCAGAGACTGAGAGAATAGCCAACCAATGACTGGCCCAACTTGACACATGTTTTATGGGAGATAGATCACCCGTACACTATGCTTGCAGACAGAAGCCTAGTACAACTGTCATCTGAGATTCTTCATCCAGCCATTGATGGAAACAGATGCAGAGACCTACAGCCATACATTATGCAGGACTCAGAATTTTGTGGAAGAGTAGGAGGAATGATTGAGGGAGCTGGAGAGGTCACAGGACACCATAAGAAAACCCACATGAAGATCAAGAAGAAGGAAGACAAAAGAATGGGTGCTTTGGTACCTCTTAGAAAGGGGAACAAAATACTCCCAGGAGCAAATATGGAGACAAAGTGTAGAACAGAGGCTAAAAGAAAGGCCATCCAGAGAGTGTCCCACCTAGGCATTCATCCCATATACAGTCACCAAATCCCAACACTATTGTGGATGTCAAGAAATGCTTGCTGAAAGGAGCCTGATATAGCTGTCTCTTGAGAATCCCTGCCAGAGCCTTACAAATACAGAGTCGGATGTTCACAGCCAAACATTGGACTGAGCACAAGGTCCCCAATGGAGGAATTAGAGAAAGGACTGCAGGAGGTAAAGGGGGTTTACTACCCCATAGGAAGAACAACAAGATCAACCAATTAGAACCCCCTCCCCCAGAGCTCCCAGGGACTAAGCTACCAACCAAAGAGTACACATGGCTCCAACTACATATGTAGCAGAGACTGGCTTTGTCAAGCATTAATGGGAGGAGAGATCCTTGGTCCTATGAAGGATCCTTAGATATCGCAGTGTAGGGGAATCGAAGGTAGGGAAGTCGGAGTGGGTGGGTGGGTGCTGGAACACACTCACAGAAGCAGTGGGAAGAGGGATGGGATAGGGGCTTTCAGGGGAGACTGGGAAAGGGGATAACATTTGAAATGTAAATAAAGAAAATATCCAATAAAAATAAAGAAAAGAAAGAAAAAGAAAGGAAAGGAGAAGGAAAGGAAAAGAAAAGAAAAGAAAAGAGAAAAGAGAAGAGAAGAGAAAAGAAAAGAAAAGAAAAGAAAAAAAAAAGAAAAGAAAAGAAAATTTGCAGACCCAATTAATCTGAGTCCATAGGGCTCACAGAAACTGAACTGCAAACCAAAGAGCATGCATGGACCTAAAAGTCCCAGTACATATGTAGCAGACGTGCAGCTTGGTCTTTATGAGAAGTCACCAACAACTGAAGCAGGAGGCCTTATCCTGGCTCTGTTGCCTGCCTGTGGATTCTGCCCACCCCCTGCCCCACCAAGTGTGCTGTATTGTTTGTCATCAGTCCTAAGAATTACCTAGTCCTGGAGTGACTTATGATGCCAGGGTGGGTTGGTACCCCCCACCCCCGGGAGTCTCCTCTATCTCAGAGATGAAAGGGAGCGGCCTTGTGAAGAGGGGCTGAGATTGAGATATATAGTGAACAATTAAATAAATTAATGGGGAAAAGGAAATTTCAGAAATTCAAACAAAACATTCTGAGAGAAACCTCAACAATAGATTGGATCAATTGGAAAATATTAAATCAATAAAGAAAAATGAAAACAACATGAAGGACCTCTGGAATGCTAAAAAAAAAAAAGACCAAATCATGGGTATGGATGAAAGAGAAAAAACATATGTCAAAGGTCCAGAAAATAGTCTCAAAAAATATCATAGAAAAAAACTTTGCTAATCTAAGGAACGAGATGCCTATCAGCGTCCAAGAAGCAGACAGAACACCAAATAGATTTGACTTAAAAAGGAACTTCCCACTAAATGTTTAAAACAAAGATATTGAAAGTGACAAGAGAGAAAGATCCCGTCACATGCAAAGGCAGCCCCACCAAAAGGTCATTGACTTTTCAGTAGAGACTATAAAAGCCGGAAGGCACTAAACAAAAGCCCTACAAGTTCTGTAAAAACACAGATGCCAGTCCAGACTACTAATATACCCAGTAAAACTGTCAGTCCTACTTAAATGTAAAAGGAAAGCTTTTCACAGTATAAACAGATTGATTTAAGGAATCCATGACCATTGAACCAGCTCTCCAGATGATACCAGAAGGAGTATGATCTATATCAATCAAAATTTAAACACACCTAAGAAGACACAAGGAACAATTAAACAATTCCAGAATGTTAACAAGACATCTAATAAGTCATCACAAAAAAACAACAAAATGACAAAAATTAATATGGCTTGTTAAGTGATAAACCTGAATATGTATAATCTTAACTGATTTTTTAAAAAGAGAGACCAAAAGATTGTATTAGAAAACAGGATCTATCATTTTTCCTCTCTCCAAAAAACATATCTCCTAAGCAAGAATAATACTTCAGGGCAAACGGATGTGAAAAATATTCCAAGCAAATGAAGCTAAGAAGCAAATAGGTGTGGCTATTCTAATATCTGACAAAATATACTTCAAACCCAAACTAACTCTATTAATTAAGGGAAAGCTGCAACAATAGGATATTACAACCCTAAATATATGCATAGCAAGCACAGAAGCATCAAATTTCATAAAACACTATTAGGTTTAAAACTACAGGTTAGTGCCAATACACTAATAGTGGATACATTTGAAGACACAAATCAAATCTCAACAAAGAGAGGCAAATTAAAACCATATCTTGCATTCTATGTGACCTCTATAGGACAAGGCTGGATATAAACAACAGTGGAATCTGCATGGAAAACCATTAATGCATGGTTGTTGTTTTTTTCCTTTACCAACCTTTGATGTAAACCAAGAAAGAAAACTTTAAACTGATAGAACTTAATAAAAATGAAACCACAAACATAAGTAGACAGGAAAAGATAACCAAAATAAGGGCTGGAATTAATGAAACAGAAATGAAAAAAAAAAATACTAAGAATGAATGAAATGAACATTCGATTTGAAAAGAATGACATACTTCTTGTTAAAATAGTTAAAAGTAGACAGAGGAAATCCAAACATAAAATTAAAGATGAAAGGGAGACATTACAAGAGACCCTGAGAAAATTCAGAGAATTACATGGACTTGCTTTAAAAATCTGCATTCCGAGCTCTAAAACACTGGACCACCAAACAGGCAGCATACACCAGCTGATATGAGGCCCCAGCACACATACAATAGAGGACTGCTGGGTCTTTGTTCATTCAGAGATGATACACCTAACCCTCAAGAGACTGGAGGCTCCAGGGAGTTTACAGGTGGGTGGTGGTGAGAGTGGGGACATCCACATGGAGGCTGGGGGTGGGGATGGGGGTGGGGAGGAGGTACAGGATGTGAAACAGTCAGAGGGTGGACAGAGGTGGGGGGACGAATAAAATATGAAGTGTAAAAAATTAATTGATTAATTGATTAATTAACTAATTAAAACACCAATTAATTGGAAGAAAAAATCTCTGCATCACAGACATGCAACATTTAAAAGAAATGGATGATTTTTATACATATATGTGAACTTATAAAACTCAATATAAATTAGTCAAGGAGACTCCTAACATTCAGTGAGGTAGGAACAATAAGTGAAAATCTTCCAACTATCAAAATCCCAGGGCTAGAAAGACTTAGTGCGGAATTCTACTCCACTTTAGGAAAGACTAATACCAACATGCCTCAAATGATTCCACAAAATATAAAAGGAAAGAACACGTCTAAATTCCTTTTATGAATCTAGTATTACCCTAAAAGTAAAACCTAAGACCTAATAAAAAAGAGAATTATAGACCAATATATTTGATGAACATGGACACAAAGGTTCTCATTAAAATAGTTGCAAACTGAATTCAAAAGCAATACAAGTATGTTCACCATTATCAAATCAACTCCACCTCAGAGATGCAGAGATGGTTCGATGCACATAAATCAATAAACAGAATAAAATACACAAGCCACATGGTAATCTTATTAGATGTGCAAAAAAGCCTTTGACATACTCTAATATCCATTCAAGATAAAAGTCCTGGTGATAAAAGGGATACAGGGGTTATATTTCAACACAATAACAGTATACAGGAAGCCCATGATCACTATCATTCTAAACAGAGGAAAAAAAAATCAAAGCTTTTCCACTAAAATCAGGAACAAGATTAAGATATCCATTTTCTAGCACCTTGCTGTTCAAAGCAGCACTTTAAATCTTAGCTAGAGCAATAAGGTAAGAGAAAAAAAAGGAATACAAATAGAAATGGAAAATATGAAAGTATCTTTATTTGCAGAAAACATAATTCTATATATAAAGACCCCAAAGACTCTACCAGAAAACTGATAAAGCAATTGAACAACTTAACAAGATATGAAATTAACCCACAAACAAATCATCAGTCTTCATATACACAAATGATAAGCACACCAAAAAAGAAATCAAGGAAGTAATGCTATTCACAATAACCTAAAAAAATAAATAAATTAAAAGATTTTTTTTAAATCTTAGAATAAATCTAATCAAGAAAGTGGAAGACTTGTACAATGAAAATGCTAAACTTTAAAAAAAAGAAAGAAAGAAAGAAATTGCAGAAGATAACAAAAGATTCAAAGAACTTCCTTGCTTTTCATAAAAGTAGGATTAGTTTTATGAAAATGGCCATCCTATCAAAAGCAATCTACAGATTCAACTAAATCCCTATCAAAAAGTCCAATGATGTTTTTCACAAAAATTGAAAAACAACATTTTTTAAAACTCATATGCTAATGCAACAGACCCAGGATAAACTAAAGAATCCTGAACAACAACAACAAATTCCTGGAGCCATTATCATCAAGTATGCAAATTATACAATGAAAATATAATAATAAAAAAAGCATAGAACTGGCATAAAACTACACACACTAATTAATAGACTAGACTAGAAAACTCACATGGACCTCTAGCTACCTGATTTTTGACAAAGGAGCCACAAGTGGACACTGAAGAAAAGACATCATGGTCAACAAGTAGTCCTGGTCAGACTGAATAGCTACATGCAAAAACTTGAGCCTTTTCTTTTAGCCTGCCCAAAGCTCAACTCAAAATGGACCAAGGACCTCAATATAAGACTTGGTATCTGAAATCTGATAGAGGAGAAGGAAAGAAAGATAAGCAAATCTGGCACAAAAAAAGAACTTTCTCAACAGGGCTGCAATAACAGGAATTGAGACAAACAATAAATGGGACCTCAGGAAACTAAGAAATTTCTATAGAGCAAAGAACCAACCACTCTGTTGGTTCTCAAGGCAACCAACAGAGCGGGAGAAAAATCCTTACTAGATATACATCTAGATAGAGGGTTAGTATCTAGAGTACACAAAGAACTCAAAACATTAAACACCAAGAAAACAACTCCGTTTTTAAAATGAGATATGGAACTCAGCAGAGATTTCTCTAAAGATGGAATAAGAATGAATGAGACACTCTTTTAAAAAAATGTTCAGCATCCCTAGCGATTGGGGAAATGAAAATTAATACTACTTTGAGATTTTATCTCACCCAAGGTTTAAAAAAAAGACAACAAATATTGTTATAATTTTCAAGAAGGAATACCTCTTATATACAGCTGATAAATATGCAAACTGGTACAGCCACTAAAAAAATTCAGTGTGAATGTTCTTCAAACAGCTAAGAATAGATCTAATGAGAGAATATAGCTATACCATTTTGGGGCCTATACCCAAAAGACTCTATCTGCTACCATAGACATTCCTGCTCTTCCATAGTCATTGTTGCTTTATTCACAAGAGTCAGGAGATAAAAACAGCCTAGATCCCCATCAGCTGGGAGTGGAAAATAAAACGATTGCATATTTACACAATAGAATGCTATTAAGAACAATAAAACTATAAAATTCATAGGTAAATAGATAGAGCCAGAGACAATCATTCTGAGTGAAGTAATCCAGACCCAGGCAGAAAACACCACATGTTTTCTCTCATTCGTAAGGGTTAACTTTGAATCTTCAGATAAATGCATTTCATTTGGAATACCTATAAAAGTTCGAAAACAAACACAACAACAAACTACCAAGAGGTCATGGGGAAGAGGTTTCATAGGAAGAGAGATGAAGGGTTAGACAAGGATAATGGAAGAGAAAGAATTAAATTGGAGGGGACAAGGGGCAGGATCAAGGAAGTCACATAGGAGGAAAGGTGAATAAAACTAAAAACCTTTCAAAAATTCACATGGAAATGAGAGGGAGGGGGGGAGGGAGAGAGGGAGAGAGAGAGAGAGAGAGAGAGAGAGAGAGAGAGAGAGAGAGAGAGAGAGAGAGAGAGAGAGAGAGAGAGAATGAATTAGAATAAAGAGAGAGAGAATTAGAATAAAACTAACTTACCCTATAATAAGGCAACAGTGTCCTTAATAGGTCTCAGAGGCTAATATAAGTCCAGTACCAGAAGTGTCTTATTTCTTTTCAGGCTGTTGGCCAGTGAAGCCCCAAAGAATCCCGAACAGAACTGTACAGTAAGAGCCTATTGCTGAAGACATCTTATACTTGGATCATAGTCCATGGAAAATTCAATTTGGTTCTCACTAGAAGCTTAATCCCTACTGGCTAACTTCCATATTCCTGCAAGATGCTATGCACACAACCAGAGAAGGAAAATAAACAGTCTTAATCAACTGTGAACCTTGTGAGCTACAGTAATGCCTAGACTACCAAGACATGCCTACTGGTGTCAGAGTAGCATGGATGTCATGGTAGTAACAACCCACTTTCCAATTGGAATTAAAGCATACTGTACAAGATAAAAACCATAGTTGTTAGCAGCATTATCAGTCAAAGAACCTATGGTTAGAAAAGTTATAAACTCTAGGAGAGAACATACCACCATTATCCTACTAAATGGACGTAGCATTAACCGAATTCCTAATGACTTATTGTTATTATACCCATATAATAATTCATCTCTTGCCATTCATTAGAGAAGTTTCTATTTAGAGCAGACAATGTTTAACGTAGACTTACAAGTGGTTGAGATGCTGAGAATAAGAACCTGCAGGATGCTTAGCCCTAAATTGGTCACATATACCATATTCATCTTCCCAAGACTCAAGAATCATTGTGAAGATGGAGCAGACTACAGGAAACAGTGTTTTCTGGACACATCAGGGCATCTGCACACATGAAATCACAGCAAGTATGACAACATACACATGAGTTTTGTAAGCCCAAGCCAGACCAATCTCAGGATGGGGAGGAAAGTTAGGCAAGTAGAAACTCCCACTCCACACTTAGAAGCTTTGGGAATATTTAGTTTCTGGGAAAGGAAGTGTGAGTTTTTGTTTATAATGTAGTCCCTAGTAAATAGGCCATGCTGTTGCAGGACACATATCTTAAGAATATTTGGGCATCATGAATTGATATTGATGAGTTTTTCAAAAGACAAACAAAAACAAAAACAAAGTTGGGTGGGTAGAGAAGGGGGCTCTGGTAAAACTTAGGATAGAGGTGAATATTATCAAAAAATTCTCAAAGAATTAATAAAAAATTTTCTCTACAATTTTGCTGTATTATTACTAAATCTTTATCAGCTATGGTTGGTGTATTTGAAAATTATATGCAATTATATATGATAGTAAGCTGATTCACAGTGTCTTATGTTTTTCTATATCTTCCTCTTATATTAGTGTTTGCTGTGGAAGAGCAGAAATTTTCTTATGTCTCTGCCTTTTGGAACAGTTCCAATGGAATCTTGTAAACTTGCTTTCTCTTAGCTTACTTAACTCTCTCTAATGTTGTGATACTTTATTCATTGATTTCATTATATCAATAATTTAGTGAATGGTTTCCTCTAAAATTGCATCTATGTTCTTTTTTCATCTTAAGAGTAAAAGAAATTGATTATTAGAGCAATAAAATAATGAAATACATACATACAATTATGAGTTCATAAAAAATAATTAGGTATTTCTTCAGGTACTTATTACATTAGTAGGTACTTATTTTGAAGCACATGGAATTGTTCTATTTATATAGTTTATGCTGTATAATAAACCCAAGTGTAGACTATTTAAATTCTTCAGTGGCAATCCAAGGTAGAATTTAAAGTTGAAGAGAATTTTATAAATAACAATGTTACTTCCTCTTTAATGTTGCCTTTCAGAAAAAAAACTAATTATCAATTTTTTATAATAATCATTTACAAACCAATAATAATTTGAACATTAAGGATTAACGATGGCAAGTATTAAAAAGAACATGGAAAATAGCCTTGAATGTATTGGCTCAGTAGACAACTTCCTGAACAGAACATCAATAGCATAGGCACTAACATTGACAATGAAACTGAAAAGTTTCTGTAAGGCAAAAGACAGTGTTAATAAGTTAAACAGGCAGTTGAAAGAATGGGAGAAGATTTTCTACTAACTCTACATCTGACATAATGCTAACATCTAAAATATGTAAAGAACTCAAGAAACTAGACACCAACAGACCAAATAATCCAATTAAAAACTGGGATACAGATATAGACAGAATTCTCAACAGAGGAATCTCAAATGGATACGAAACAAAGAAATGTTCAGCATCATTAGCCATCGAGGAATGCAAATCAAAATCTATTTTACACCTGTCAAAACGGCTAAGATAAAAATAACACAAGTGACAGCTTATGGTGGCGAAGACATGGAGCAAAAGGAACACTCCTCCATTGCTGGTGGAAGTGGAAATATGAGCAAATCACTTTGGAAATCAGTGTGGTGGCTTCTTGGAAAATTGAGACTCAATTTACCTCAAGATCCAGCTACACTACTCTTGTGCATATACCCAAAAGATGCTCCATCCAACCACAAGAACTTGCTCAACTATGTTCTTAGCAGCTTCATTCATAATAACTAGAGAGTGGAAGCATCCTAAATGTCCCTCAACCAAAGAAAGAGTGGGTAAAGAAAATGTGACAGATTTACACAATGGAGTTACTCAGCTATTACTCAGCTATTTAAGGAAAAAAATAATATGAAATTTTCAAGCAAATAATGGAACTAGAAAAAATGTCATTCAGACTGAGGAAACCCAGACATAGAAAGATAATCATGGTATGTACCCACTTAAGGTGGATATTATCTGTTAATTAAAGAATAATCATGTTGCAATCCATAGACCCAGAGACTAACAAGTATGCTGGGGGCAGGGTTAGAGACATGAATCTCCTTGGGAAGAATAAAGAGCATAGGTTTTGCCAATGGGCTAACAGTTGAGGGTGGAACCAAGAGAAATTAAAAGTGTCAGGGAGTATATAGAGGAAGAAAGTACAGGGAGAGATAGCTAGAATTTGGGGTGGGCATATTTAGGGAGGGGTGATGTGGAAACTTAGTGCAATGGAAACTCCCTGGAAGCTACGAGGGTGACCTTAGTGAATACTACTATTAATGGAGGCTATAGGTGTGCTCCAGTGAATCCAGTGGGCCCCAGCAGGAGCCTTCAGGCGCCTGCTTTAGGATCTGAACAGCCTGGACCACAGCACTCGGTCTCCAGAAAGTGCGGAGGAACTGGTGTGCGCCCAGAGGCAGTCTGGGAGCTCACAGCACAGCTCTTTCCAGCTTGGGCTTCAGTCGTGAGGCCTCTGGCAGTAACCCTCGGACCTCTCCGCTTCCGGATCCAGATCGGCCTGAGCAGCAGCACCACATCTCCAGGTCCTGAAAGAGGCAGGTGGGGCTTCCCGGCGGCCAGCGGGAGAGGTCTGTGTGCTCCAGTGAATCCAGCAGGCCCCAGCAGGAGCCTTCAGGTGTCTGTTTCGGGATGTGAACAGCCTGGACAACACCCTGTCTCCAGGCAGTGCAGGAGGTAAGCTGTGCACCAGAGGCCACCTGGGAAGGGGCAGCTTGTACTGGTGAGTCCAACATTGACAACACCAACAAACACCAGTGAGAACTACATGGCAAAAGGCAGACGCAGGAACGTCACTAACAGAAATCAAGGCAATATGGCAACATCTGAACCCAATTCTCCTTTACCAGCATGTCCTGGATACCCCATCACACCAGTAAAACAAGATTTGGATTTAAAATCACTGGTCATGATGCTGATACAGGAACACATGAAGGACATACTTAAAGATTCAGGAGAAAATGGATCAAAAGTTAGAAGCCCTTGCAAGGGAAACACAAAAATCATTGAAAGAAATCCAGGAGAATACAAAAGCCAATAATGAGGAAACACAAAAAAACACTTAAAGAAATACAGGAGAACTTTGGTCAACAGGCTGCGGTCATGAAAGAGGAAACACAAAAATCTCTTAAAGAATTACAGGAAAGCACAAATAAGCAAGTGAAGGAACTAAGCAAAACAATACAGGATCTAAAATCAGAAGTAGAAACAACTAAGAAATCTCAAAGGGAGACAACTTTGGAGATAGAAAGCCTTGGGAAGAAATCAGTGTACATAGATGCAAATATCAACAACAGAATACAAGAGATAGAAGAAAGAATCTCAGACGCTGAAGATACCATAGAAACCATGGACTCAACAGTTAAAGAAAATGCAAAAAGCAAAAAGCTTGTAACCCAAAATATCCAGGAAATCCAGGACACAATGAGAAGACCAAACCTAAGGATTATAGGTATAGATGAGAGTGAAAATTTAAAGCTTAAAGGGCCATCAAATATCTTCAATAAAATTATGGAAGAAAACTTCCCTAACCTAAAGAGAGAGATGCCCATGAATATACAAGAAGCCTACAGAACTCCAAACAGACTGGACCAGAACAGAAATACTTCCCATCACATAATAATCAAAACACCAAATGTACTAAACAAAGAAAGAATATTAAAGGCAGTAAGAGAAAAAGGCCAAGTAACATATAAAGGAAGACCTATCAGAATCACAGCAGACTTTTCACCTGAGACTATGAAGGCTAGAAGATCCTGGGCTGATCTCATACAGACTCTAAGAGAACACAAATGCCAGCCAAAACTACAATATCCAGCAAAACTTTCAATCACCATAGATGGAGAAACTAAGATATTCCATGACAAAACCAAGTTTACCCAATATCTATCCACAAACCCAGCCCTACAAAGGATAATAGGAGGAAAACACCAATACAGGGAGGGAAACTTCACCCTGGAAAAAGCAAGATAGTAACCTTTCATCAAACCCAAAAGAAGTTAACCAATCAAATTTAAAAAATAACGTCAAAAATGACAGGAAGTAACAATCACTATTCCTTAATATCTCTTAACATCAATGGACTCAATGCCCCAATAAAAAGACATAGACTAACTGACTGGTACGTAAACAGGACCCTACATTTTGCTGCTTACAGGAAACACACCTAAGGGACAAAGACAAACACTACCTTAGAGTAAAAGGCTGGAAGACAATTTTACAAGCAAATGGTCTCAGGAAACAAGCTGGAGTAGCCATTTTAATATCAAATAAAATTGACTTTCAACCCAAAGTCATCAAAAGAGACCCTGAGGGACACTTCTTGCTGGTCAAAGGAAAAATACAACAAGAAGAACTCTCAATCCTGAACATCTATGCTCCAAATGCAAGGGCACCCTCATTCGTAAAAGAAACTTTATTAAAGCTCAAAGCACACATTGCACCTAACACAATAATTGTGGGTGACTTCAACACTGCACTTTCCTCAATGGACTGATCAGGAAAACAGAAACTAAACAGGGACACAATGAAATTAATTGAAGCTTTGGACCAATTAGATTTGAAAGATATATATAGAACATTCTATCCTAAAGCAATACCTTTTCCTCAGCACCTCATGGTACCTTCTCCAAAATCGACCATATAATTGGTCACAAGACAGACCTCAACAAATATAAGAAGATCGAACTAATCCCATGCCTCCTATCAGATCACTATGGAGTAAAAGTGCTCTTCAATAGCAACAAAAACAACAGAAAACCCGCATACACGTGGAAACTGAACAATATTCTACTCAATGATACCTTGGTCAGGGAAGAAATAAAGAAAGAAATTAAAGACTTTTTAGAACACAATGAAAATGAAGACACAACATACCCAAATCTATGGGACACAATGAAAGCAGTGCTAAGAGGAAAACTCATAGCCCTGAGTGCCTCCAAAAAGAAAATGGAGAGAGCATACATTACCAGCTTAATGACACACCTGAAAGCCCTGGAACAAAAAGAAGCTATTTCACCCAGGAGGAGTAGAAGGCAGGAAATCATCAAACTCAGGGCTGAAATCAAGCAAGTAGAAACAAAGAGAACCATACAAAGAATCAACAAAACCAGGAGCTGGTTCTTCGAGAAAATCAACAAGATAGATAAACCCTTAGCCAGACTGACCAAAGGGCACAGAGAAAGTATCCAAATTAACAAACTTAGAAATGAAAAGGGAGATATAACAACAGAAACTGAGGAAATCCAAAAAATCATCAGATCCTACTACAAGAGCCTGTACTCAACACAACTGGAGAATCTGGAGGAAATGGACAATTTCCTTGACAGATACCAAATACCAAAATTAAATCAGGACCAACTAGACCATCTAAACAGTCCCATAATGCCTAAAGAAATAGAAGGAGTCATAGAAAGTCTTCCAACCAAAAAAAGCACAGGACCAGATGGTTTCAGTTCAGAATTCTATCAGACCTTCAAAGAAGAGTTAACACCAATACTCTTCAAACTATTCCACAATATAGAAACAGAAGGAACACTACCCAATTCCTTCTACGAAGCCACAATTACGCTGATACCAAAGCCACACAAAGATCCAACAAAGAAAGAGAACTTCACACCAATTTCCCTTATGAACATCGATGCAAAAATACTCAATAAGATTCTTGCCAACCGAATCCAAGAACACATCAAAACGATCATCCACCATGATCAAGTAGGCTTTATCCCGGGAATGCAGGGTTGGTTCAATATACGGAAATCCATCAATGCAATCCACTACATAAACAAACTCAAAGAACAAAACCACATGGTCATTTCATTGGATGCTGAAAAAGCATTTGACAAAATTCAGCATCCTTTCATGCTTAAAGTCTTGGAAAGAACAGGAATTCAAGGCCCATACCTAAACATAGTAAAAGCAATATACAGCAAACCTGTAGCCAGCATCAAACTAAATGGAGAGAAACTTGAAGCAATCCCACTAAAATCAGGGACTAGACAGGGCTGCCCCCTTTCTCCTTATCTTTTCAATATTGTACTTGAGGTACTAGCTCAGGCAATTCGACAACATAAGGAGGTCAAAGGGATACAAATTGGAAAGGAAGAAGTCAAACTATCATTATTTGCAGATGACATGATAGTCTACCTAAGTGACCCAAAAAACTCCACTAGAGAATTCCTACAGCTGATAAACAACTTCAGCAAAGTGGCAGGTTATAAAATCAACTCAAGCAAATCAGTGGCCTTCCTATACTCAAAGGATAAGCAGGCTGAGAAAGAAATTAGGGAAATGACCCCCTTCACAATAGCCACAAATAGTATAAAATATCTTGGGGTGACTCTTACCAAACATGTGAAATATCTGTATGACAAGAACTTCAAGACTCTGAAGAAGGAAATGGAAGAAGACCTCAAAAAATGGGAAAACCTCCCATGCTCATGGATCGTTAGAATCAATATTGTTAAAATGGCCATTTTGCCAAAAGTAATCTACAGATTCCATGTAATACCCATCAAAATCCCAACTCAATTCTTCACAGAGTTAGAAAGAGCAATTATCAAATTCATCTGGAATAACAAAAAACCCAGGATAGCTAAAACTATTCTCAGCAACAAAAGAAATTCTGGGGGAATCAGTATCCCTGACCTCAAGCAATACTACAGAGCAATAGTGTTAAAAACTGCATGGTATTGGTACAGTGACAGGCAGGAGGATCAATGGAACAGGATTGAAGATCCAGAAATGAACCCACACACCTATGGCCACTTGATCCTCGACAAAGAGGCTGAAAACATCCAATGGAAAAAAGATAGCCTTTTCAACAAATGGTGCTGGTTAAACTGGAGGTCAGCATGTGGAAGAATGCGAATTGATCCATCCTTGTCTCCTTGTACTAAGCTCAAATCCAAATGGATCAAGGACCTCCACATAAAGCCATACACTCTGAAGTGAATAGAAAAGAAACTGGGGAAGACCCTTGAGGACATCGGTACAGGGAGAAAGTTTCTGAACAGAACACCAATAGCGTATGCTCTAAGAGCAAGAATTGACAAATGGGACCTCATAAAATTACAAAGTTTCTGTAAGGCAAAGGACACCATCAAGAGGACAAATCGGCAACCAACAAATTGGGAAAAGATCTTCACAAATCCTACATCAGATAGAGGGCTGATATCCAATATTTATAAAGAACTCAAGAAGTTAGACTCCAGAAAACCAAACAACCCTATTAAAAAATGGGGTACAGAGTTAAACAAAGAATTCTCACCTGAAGAACATCGGATGGCAGAGAAGCATCTTAAAAAATGCTCAACTTCATTGGTCATCAGGGAAATGCAAATCAAAACAACCCTGAGATTTCACCTTACACCAGTCAGAATGGCTAAGATTAAAAATTCCGGAGATAGCAGGTGTTGGAGAGGGTGCGGAAAAAGAGGAACACTCCTCCACTGCTGGTGGGGCTGCAAATTGGTACAACCACTCTGGAAATCAGTCTGGCGGTTCCTCTGAAAACTGGGCACCTCACTTCCAGAAGATCCTGCTATACCACTCCTGGGCATATACCCAGAGGATTCCCCACCATGTAATAAGGATATATGCTCTACTATGTTCATAGCAGCCCTATTTATAATTGCCAGATGCTGGAAAGAACCCAGGTATCCCTCAACAGAAGAGTGGATGCAAAAAATGTGGTATATCTATATAATGGAGTATTATTCAGCCATTAGAAACAATAAATTCATGAAATTCTTAGGCAAATGGATGGAGCTAGAGAACATCATACTAAGTGAGGTAACCCAGACTCAAAAGATTAATCATGGTATGCACTCACTAATAAGTGAATATTAACCTAGAAACCTGGATTCCCCAAAACATAATCTACACATCAAATGAGGTACAAGAAGAAAGGAAGAGTGGCCCCTTGTTCTGGAAAGAATCAATGAAGCAGTATTCAGCAAAACCGGAACGGGCAAGTGGGAAGGGATGGATGGGAGGACAGGGGGAGAGAAGGGGGCTTACGGGACTTTTTGGGAGTGGGGGGGGGGCTAGGAAAGGGGAAATCATTTGAAATGTAAAAAAAAAAAAATATACCGAATAAAAAAATTAAAAAAAAAGAAAAGAAAAAAAATTATATGATAAATTTATTTCAGGTTTTCATTAATAAACTTCAATATGGTTAAAAATAAATAAATAAATAAAATAAATGACAAAAAAAAATGGAGGCTATAAGCCTGAACCAGCCATCTTCTCTAACCAAGAAAAGCTTACAGTGGTGGGACAGGGACATCAATCAACCACAAAATCTTTGACCTGCATTTTGTCCTGCCCATAAGACAGCTCTGGTAATGGTGGGACAGGATTGGTGAGAGTTACCAACCAATGACTATTTAATTTGAGTCCCATGTCATGAGAGGAAGTCCATTCCTGGCACAGCCAGGATGTGAACAGGAACTAGAGGCTAGATAGCCCAGAAACCTAGGGTAGAGCAAGACACAATGGGGGAGGGGGGACAGGTATCAATGAAATTATTCCAAAAGCTATTTTGCTACATTCATAGATCAGATCCTAGCCCAAGTATCATCAGAGAGGCTTCATTTAGCAACTGATAGGAACAAGATCAAAGACCCACAGCCAGACATTAATCAAAGCTCAGGGAACCCCACAGAGGAAGTGAAAGAAGGATTGTAGGAGCCAGAGGCTTCACTGACACCATGAGAACACAACCCACAGAATCCACCAAGTAGGGGCTCACAGAGAATGATGCAACAGTGACAGAGCCTATATGGGTCTGAGCTGGCTCTGCATATGCATTATTATTATGTAGCTTGGTGTTCTTGTGGGACTCCTATCACTGGAAGTGGGGGGTATCTATGACTCTTCCGCCTGCCCCTTTCCTCCTACTGTGTTTGTGCCTTGTCTTATTGTAACTTGTTATGCTGTGTTTCACTGATATCCCTGGGAGGCCTGCTCTTTTCTGAAGGAAATGGAGGAGTGGATCTGGGGGAGAGGAGAAGGGGAAGATTTAACACTGACAGCCCCATGAATTTACAAGGGCTGTGAATATATGCATAAGACCTGCACAAGTTCAGACTGGCCAAACTCCCGGCATAGGTGGAGAAAAGGCTCAAAAAACTCAGCTTAAACTTAGCTTCTAAGTAGTTACATCGGTGATTAATGGTTCCTGGGAGGTAAGAGTATCTTCCCACCCCACCCCACCCTCAGAGAAAAAGATTACTCATGCTCCAGTTAGTGGCTCTGAATCCATGTCATATACTAGAAGCCCTAAATAGACCCAATGGATTTAAAGAAAGAGAACATGAATTTGGGAGCAAAACCTGGTGGTAGGGAGGAGAGTGGAGAAATGGGGAAGGGATAGAGGTAGATCAAAATGCAGTATATGCATTCATGAAGTTCTCGAATGTATAAAAAGAATTGATGGATAATGGTGTTTAATAATTAACTCCAAATTCATGCTGCAGTCTTCAGAATGTAACTGGAATGATGTGATGAAATGACTCTGTGCCCTCTATTTATATAAATGCTATTTTTCTTTATTTCTCACTTAATATGCAAAAGCTTAAAGAGACATGTCTAGAAACTTCTTTTAACATGAAAAACAATAAAGAAACAACTCTTAGTGTCATATGACAGTGTTAATTGAAAAAGAAATGCCACAATTTTTTGCCAGTTTTTCCCCTTAAATGATCTTCCCAACCTGTAAGATCACTCTTCTGACCCCTAGTACCTATGAGTGTGTATGAGTTTGTGTGTATGTGTGTGAGCAAGTATGTGAGTGTGTAGGTGTGTGGATGTGCGTGTGTCTGTGTGAATTTGTATGTATGTATGAGTGTGTCTGTGTGTACATATGTATGTACAAGTGTGTGTGTCTGTGTGTGTGTCTGTGTGTGTGTCTGTGTGTGTGTCTGTGTATACCAACTGACCTATATTCCCAGTGACTGTTACAAAATTTTCCCCAAATGAATACTGTGTCGCCAGAGTAGAAAGAATTGTGTTAGCAACAGAAATCTATTAAATGGTTTTCTCTGTACATTTTCTCAAAAAGAAAACGTTTGAGGAATCGTTTGTGGAGGATCATAGCCTTGATAAATGACTACTAATTGTTTATTCACTCACAAGCTCAGTAATGCAAGAAAGGGAACTCAGAACTGACATGCAACTAATCACTTTCTGGATAAATAAATGAATAAATTGGTGAAACCTTGGCAAGATAAGATGCAGCAGGCACCTTAGAAAAGCTCACGTCCTAGCAAATGTCAGTCAAATTGCTCTTAACACCTTCTACGTTATGATCTTCTGGAATATTCTGGTTTCTCCTATAAGGGTCTGTGAGATCTTACATGTAATCATTCAGCGTACTTATGTTTTGTGACTTGAAAATGTTTCCATAGCATGGCACAGGAGAGGAAAGCCTCTTCCTTCCTTATCCCTCTATATGATTAGTAATATTCATATATTGGCCACTTGACAGTATCTAGATCTATCTGAGACATAAGACTCTGGCATGCCTGTGAGGGTTATCTGAAGTAAATTCAGAAGGGTGGGAAAACCTACCTCAACCCTGGGCTCAACCATTCAATGGCTGATATGCTGGATTGGATTAAAGAGAAGTCTATCTAAACACTAGTATTGATAGGTCTCTACACACTGAGCATGGGGCACTGTGTCCAACTGCCCCAAGCTCCTGCCTCTAAGACTTCCCTGTCACAACTGACTACAGAACGAGGAGCCAAAGTAAACCCTTCCTTAAATTACCTTCTGTCGAAAAGTTGGTCTAAGCAGCAAGGAAGGTCACTACTATGTTCTGGAACTAGCTTAGTGAATTGTGTACATCACTAAATTATCTCATAAAAGACTATAATGCCATCAGTGTCAGTAGTTTTGAAATGTGGAGCTCAGCCCTTCTGAGAAGCTGAGTGCATGCCCGGGTGCAGGTACATGCATACATGTGTGTGCATATGAAGACTAGTAGATAATTTCATATTGTTGCTCATGCCTCTTCCATTTTCCATTTGAGACAGGGTCCATCACTGGCCTGGAACCTTTCCAAGCAGGCTGCACTACATCATCAGGAGCTCCAAGGATCCACCTATCTCTGCCTCCCATCTCCCCATCACTGTGTCAGCAAACAAGCACCTCCCCTCTGCTGTGACTACAAACAAGTATCTCCCCTCTGCTATGACTGTAAGCATCTATCTCTTCTCTTCTGTGACTGCAAGCATGCATCTCCCCATTGCTGTGACTGCAAGCATGTATCTGCTCATTGCTGTGATTGCAAACACGAATCTGCCCATTGCTGTGACTGCAAACATACATCCGCTCATTGTCATGATTGCAAATATGCATCTCCCCATTGCTGTGCTGCAAGCATGCATATCTCCAGCACTGTGACTGCAAGCCTGTATCACCATACCCTGTTTGCTTTTTAATTGTGTGAATCTGTGGCCCACTGCCACAGAACAGATACAGATCAGAGGACGACTAGCAGAAGTCATTTCTCTCCTTTGGTTTTGTGGGCTCCTGGAAGTGAACCCAGGTGGTGGGGCTTCTCAGAAAGCACCTTAATCTGCATAGCTGGATCACCTGCCCAGTTTCTTAAGTGTAGATTCTGGGGACTCAAATCCACATCCTTATTTTTGCAAAGAAAGGACTTTACTCCCCAGCCCCTAAATCATTTTTCAGTTACCAAGAATTTTATACAACATTAAATAATAATTTGGAGGTAAGTTTTTAAATGAATATTTCATTTCCCTTTGGCAATTCCACTACCCAGAAGCATTCACTGTGGAGGTTGGAACCTAGTCTTTGATTACCCTTTATCTTATTTTAAGGTTAACATAAACACACATTGCATGACACAGAAACATTCAAAACCCTAACAAAATATGCCTAACGACTATTTTAAATTAATGATAGAAGAAAGTTAAAGATTCTGAAGTCTTTGTTCACCAATAAATTTATTCTTGCTCCAAGATTCTCTTTTTTGTGTGTTTTAGTAAGACTTGAAATTAGTATGGATTGCTTTGTATTTGGGGAAAATATATAAGTAGTTGGTACTTTATCTTAGGGTTATTTGGAGTTTGAAAGTGAGATTTTTGTCAACTATCATGCAGGGTGAAATAACTCCTTGAGAAGCGGTGTGCCAAGCAGTTAATATAGAGAATTTAATTTGTTTGCTTCTTGTGCGTTTTACCATTGAGTTTTCTGTGGGAAAACCCTCCCTAAAAACACACTTTATTGGCTCTAATTAAGAATGTATCCAGTAGTGTTCTCTCAGGCATTGGATGCCTGCTGGCTTAATTTTTAAGCTTCTCCATTCTCAATAAAAGTGCTGAATTGAATTTAAAAGTCTATTCCTACAGAATTACCCCTTAGCGTGCACACCACTCACTTCTGCAGGAAAGATTAAAATACTATTTACTACACATAGCAGACATTGTTTCTTGAAAATGGATGGAAAATAAGTCTATAGTTTAGCAATAATTCTGAAATAGAAGGTTGTTTCAAACATATGTTTTGTTTTCTGCTTTATTTTTACACAGAACCAGGATAGATATTGATGTTCGAGCTGGAAATTTGAAGAAAATAGTTGTTTAAAGATCAGCAAACAAATTTGTTGTCCTCTATTTTCAGAGTAGAAAAGTTACTGTGAATTACTCACCGCCAAGGTGTCTCTAGCTCCCCTTGGAGTGATTTTCACTGAACAGGCCTGGTTAACTCCCTCAAGCCTTCTTCCTGCATTGCTCTGTCTGATTTCAACAAGGAGAGAGAGCTGCCACCTCTATCGCAAATGGCTCGAGTATCATACTGGCCAGATTATACTTTTTTCTCCAAAATCAACATGAAATATTTGTATTCAAAGTCATTTATTTATTTATTTAATTGCCCATCAAATGCAAAGCGTGCCCTACTACATACCAGGCAAAGTACTACTCTATGGGGATATAAGGAGCTAAACTAAACATAGGGATAAAACAAATTTCTAACATTGCAACATGGTCAAAACCATGTACAGGGAGGTCCAAAGAATCCAGAAACTAACTATGCTTTGGGAGAACCTTGAACTTGAACTTATAAAAGGAGGAGTTCTATCTATTTTAACTTATATTCCATTTTATTAGTATGTAGTACGTGTGTGTTTGATGTGTAAAGGTACATATACCATGAGACACATATGGAGATCAGAGGGTAGCTTTGTGGAGTCAGTCAGTTCTCTCCTCTCACCTCTATGTGGGTCTCAGAGATCAAAACCTGGATGTCAGACTTGTGCAGCAAGTGTCTCTGCCCCTGGGCCATTTTGATGACTCATGGGAGTGTTTTTTGAGAGCAGTATAAAGAGTGAGTAAGGACCAGATGAGGCAAAAGGTAGGTGTGTCAGGACTTTCTAAGGCCTCAACAGCATATGTAAATGTGCATTTGTAAGAGAAAAGAAGAAACACAGGACCACCTGTGTGGACATTTTAAATGGAATACTTTCCTATTTCAACTAGGTCAAGATATTTATTGGGCATGATCATGATGAAGGCATGAGGTAATATAACTTCTGCAGAGCTGCTGTCTGAGTCTAAGGCATGGAGAATAAGCAAGGGGGTGAACTTAAAGGGGAAAGAGTGGAGAAGAAGCTGAATATTGTAATAATGTGGGGAGCAATCACTGTGGTCACTGACAGGATGCTAAAAGAGATTCAAGGAAAGGGCAGATCCAGGATATCATTTGGAGGCAGGATCAATATGACCTGAGTGTTGTTTATGAAGGAAAAGAGAATTAAGCATGGATTCCTCTGAAGTCTGGGCAACTGGTGAGTGATAATGCTATTTCCAAAATTGATGGAAACTCCAAAAAGTGTACAAGCGTGTGTATGTGTGCACAAGAATGCACACAGGTTAGAGTGGAACAAAAATAAAGCTACTATTTTTGTCTGTGGCAACTTTCAGATCTGAAATATAATTTTGTCACTAGGCCAATTGTATGCATAATACCGCTTCGTGGAATGTGTTACAAAGACTAAGAAAAATTAAGTTTTGAGGACATAAAAGTGAGCATGAAGTAAAATGGCAAGGGGGGGGGGGTCAAATCAAAATTTTATTGGCAAAAAAGAAATGTTTAGTTTAGCACGATTGCTCCTACAGTTACTATGACAGCTAATAGAAATACTCAAGCAGCAAGTGGAGGCAACCTCCTCGCCTCACAGTCACTGCTCTGTCTGCTCTGGCCGAGGCTAGCATGCAGAGGAATAAAAACAGGCAGGAGCCCAAAGCAGGAATTTTCTCTGAGTTTCCCTGTTGAGCCAGTCAGAAGCCTCTTAGGACTCCTCTGTAGTACAGGGCTTTAATCCACCCCCCACCCCCACCCCCCACCCCCACTTCCTTTCTCCAGTTCCACTGATCATGCCTATTTCTGGATCTGAGCATCTTCTCACCCAAGCTTACCTCTTTTCCTTTTATTGTTATAGGCATTTCTCACTCTAAACCTCTAATACTCTGTCTTAGTAGCTACTTTGAGGAAGGCAAGCATTAGTACCTCGAGGCTGTGGAGCTTGGAGCTAGGTGTTGTGGGTCTCCCAGGAATTCACAGAATTCATAGAGCTTCTTTGGGTTCTCCTAGATGTGCATGACCAGAGATTAACTGATCTATCAGAATTAATGGATTTCCATAAATCATTCCTGACACTATGAGGACAAGGCACCACTTGTACACCAGATTAGGATTACCATATGAATAACACATAAGAAAGTCAAGAAAATGCACTGAAGGCCTATTCTATGGCAAGCATTACTCTGGGAGCTCCCCCCCACCCCCTCCCACCCACCCCCTCTCTCTCTCTCTTTCTCTTTTGAGTTTCAACAGGATTGTTTACAGGGACATGGGGGAAGGGTAATTTATAGGGGTATGTGCTCCTTACACCACAAAAGAAATGTTTCTTCTTTGCCTAGAAACCATCAGTTGCCTACCAGATTTTTAGGAAGGGGTGGAACCTTGTGAGTTTCTTCTCCCTCCAAGGTAGGATGCTGATGAGTCCAATCTTGTGCAGGTCTTGTACACAGAAGAGCCTCAGCTGCAAGTTCAGGAACAAAATGGCCACATCATATACAGAAGACAGTGCCCAATGATAGATATTCCATTCCTTCTTCAGGTTCTTACATTTGTTTATTGGATAGTTCCTCTATTTACATTTCAAATGTTTTCCCCTTTCCAGGTCTCCCCTTCAAAAACCCCCTATCCCATCCCCTCCTGCCTCTATGAGGGTGCTCCCCCACCCACCCACTCCTGTCCTCCTGCCCTGGCATTCCCCTACACTGGGGCATCGAATATCCTCAGGCCCAAGGGCCTCTCCTGTCTGGGAGCTCTCTTAATTGTTCAGAATACTTTTCCTTATCATCTAGAGTGATGGACACCATCCTGAGGCAAAATCAGACCCAGCACTTTTTTGGAAATTTCTTTCTGCCTTTCTTATATCAATTCCGTGAATGTCTTAAGCTAAGCAGGTTCACAGTCTCTCATCTAATATAAATTCTCTGTGCTATCTTGCTGACTGGATTTCCCTTGCTTCTCCAGGCTGCCTCTAAATTTTCCTTCTTGAATGAAGCTAACCAAGAGTCTCTTTCTTGCCATTGCATGTGGTGAATGTTTCAAAAATGATAACATACCTCCAGGATGCTTGAATCCTTGAAAATTGTCATCTTCATAAAAGGAGTTTCTCTTGTTGCCCACTTCAGGGGTTCCTGCCTGACAGGAATTTCTACTGCTTTCCCAGTAGTCAGCACAGCCTGACTGAATGCAGGTAAACATTACCCTCTGACTCATGAGAAATAGAATCTAGGTTTTAGACTCCTTTGAACTCTCAGAGTACTTATTTGACTTTCTTCTGCCCTCTTTTTGGATGGAGGCTGTTTAAAAATCTCAAACATCTGCCCACCCTTTTATTTACCCCTTAGTGGAAGTCCTAATTAGAAGCAAGATGTCTTTGCATCATAATCACATTTTAGAAGTTAACAGGAGTGCCTAGACCTTACTCAGAGCTAGGAAAATGTGTTATAATCAGCTAATTGCCATCTCCTAGAAGACAGCTGGAGAACTGGGAAAAGCCGGAGAACCTGGCAGGAAATTATACTCTGGGAGATTTGTGGCCAAGAAAACGCCAAAATGGGAAAGGCGAGAGAGAATTTGAATAAGATGGAAGATTGTGTAGAAGACCAACACAGCCAGGTCACAGAAATGACAAAGAACTACCTGTACACACAATCAAAAAAGATGATGTAAGACTTGGCCAAGCAGAAACTGGATGTACTGGATTTAAAAATCCACTCAAAGCTCACAATGACAAATTTTCTTGTATGGACTCTGACATGTTGTTAAGTGTTTAGTAAATTCACTGCTAAACACTTGGAAGTCATTTGTTATGGATGTTAGCCATAAAATTGAATGAGCAGAGCCATTGTTCATGACCTTCCACCTAGACCTGCCACTCCTGAAAACAACATGTGAATGGAGTTAGATATTTATGTCAGCATTAACAATAAGAGCAAAACATTTTCAACCAATGAAAACTACTTCGGAGGTTACAATATCAATTCAAACACTATTGTGAAGACTGTATTTAGAAATTGGTTTCTATGTTGCATCACATTAAGTGTTCTTTGTCTTTGCATGTCTTCTAAAATTCTATTAATTTTGAAATAACACTACAAATAAATGTTAGACTTTCAGGTAAAACAGGAAGTAGATTTAGAGGCTGCCTCTGTGTTACCTGGTAAAGGGCAGTCAATATATAAAAAGGAAAAACTTCATAGATCCTATCATATAAGAAAAAGAGCTGAAGAATCATCCGAAATGCACAAAAGGGTTGGCTAAATGACTTATGTGTGTTTTATAAAAAGATAAGAAGAAGAAGAAGAAATATGTTGGTGGATGTACAGTTAGGTGTGGGGGAAGGGGTGCATCTGAGGGGCCCATGCCAAGGCATCGCTTCCCATTGAGGGACCAGTCACATGATGGTGTAGCATACAATACAGTTTACTTAGGGCATGGGCAGGGGAGTTGAGGGGATAGAGACAGAGAAAGGCAGAGAGAGAGTAGAGGAGTAGAAGTCAGCCATGAGCATGTGGAGGGGGGGAACAGGGAGAGAGGAGGAGCAAGAGCAAAAGGACAGCATGAGAGCCAGAGGAGGAGGCAAGCCCCTTCTTTATAGTGGGTCAGGCATACCTGGCTGTTGCCAGGTAACTATGGGGTGGAGCCTAGACTAAATGCCAACAGCTTAGGTGATGAAAGCATTTGCCTGGTGACCTGAATTTGATCTCCATGATATACTTAGTGAAAGAAAAGCACTACCAAAAGGTGTCCTCTGACTCTAACACATATGTGGCACTTATATGCCCAGACACACACATATGCATACAAGATAGATGATTAATTGATTGATGATAGATAGATTAGATAATAGATGATGATAATGATAATAGATATATGATTGATAGAATGATAGATAGATAGATAGATAGATAGATAGATAGATAGATAATGTGATTTTTAAAAAAGAAAAGAACTACCTAAGGAGAGTAGAAAATGATGGAGAAAGTGAAAATAGACATTACAGAGACTAGAAGCAAGCCCAGTGAGATACACAAAAGCTTCCAGGGAAAAGCAAGCAGTGGAGGACACCAACTTGTACCCATTCATACTGTGCTGCTCATTACACATTAAAATCAGCAGTGGCTGTCATGGATGTGTAGGTCCAGAATGATAGGTACCGAGAAACAGGTCAAGCTGTGGAAATGCCACAGTTGTGAACACAGAGTGGGCAGAGAAACATTCAGAGCAGCACTGTCTGTGAAGCCACAGTGGCAACAATGTGCATGTGTCTACTGTCGAGATTCTCTCAGAATACCCTGGCATGTGTAAACTAAAGCACATGAGGAGGCTCCAGCACTGAATAGCACAGATGTGAGCAATGAGTTGGGTCTTACCAGTGTAAACAAGAATTCTCAGGAAAGGACTATGGAGCATTAGTGAGAAACTAGCTAAGACACAGCCAAAAAAGAAAACAGCAAAGGCAGACCCAGCATAGTATGGTTTCATGAACCTCAGGCCCATTCCAGAAAACCACGATCCCCAGCACAGTAGGGATACAATGGAAGGTGGGTATCTAAGACTGTGGGATTTGTGCTTAAAATGGAATCCCACAAAGACTATCCTCTCAGCAAGGAGGACATACTGATCTAACTTGCTTGAGTTATTGGGGTAATGCCTACACCCAGTACCAACAAGCTAGAGAGGATGACCAAACCAGTGGGAGAGCCCCATTCTTCTCAAACAGGAAGGCTGCACTTTCTTCTCCCGCTCTACAATATTCTCACTGGTGTTTCTCTTGGCTCTAAGCCTTGTTTTCTCACTCAGACTTTACTCTATCTTTTCTCTCTTCCCATTTCTCTTCTCTTTTTATTTCTTAATCATTAATGCCCTTGGCTCTAAAAACCATAAACTGCATGAGATACCTTCAATGCCCTAGTATTGCTGAGCCAAACTTTATTAGGTATACAACAGAAGTATGTGCATATCTTCTACCACAAGGCAGCTCTGAGATTTTCAACAAATCCTTGTGTTTGTTACTGTACTTACCTTCTCCCACAAACAGAAAAACAAACCTGAGCCAAGACAGTTCACCAGGGATATGCACTAAAATAAAAAGGGGAAAAAATGGGAGAAAATGGCAACTGGAAGACACTTCCATCCTGACAGATACTCAAAACACAACAAAGAGACTTGGGAAAAATAGAAGGAAGGAAGCAGTTGCTCCACTTCCATAGCCCCTGACTCAAAGTCCAGAAAATAGAAGAAATGCCAGGAAAGGATTTCATAAATCTACTATCTTACAAAAAGAAAGATGTGTGTGTGTGTGTGTGTGTGTGTGTGTGTGTATGTGTGTGTGTGTGTGTGTGTGTGTGTGTGTCTGAGAGAGAGAGAGAGAATGTGTGTGTGTTTTCCATGTGTATGAGGGTACCTGAAGACGTCAAGAAAGTATCAGATCCCTGAACCTAAAATTACAGGCGTTTGTGAACCACTGAATATTGGTGCTAGAAAGGAAACCTAATTCCTCTGGGAGAACACTAAGTACTCTAATCCATTAAGCTCTCCTTGTGGTCCTTCACAATTCTACCTTTAAAATTGCTAAGTGAGATTATACAAATTAGACACAAATAAGAAGATAAAAAAGCAAGAAACTCAATTCAGACCTAGGTAAGAAAGTTAGCTAAGTAGATGAAGCAGTAAGAGTTTTGTTTTTGTTTTTGTTTTTGTTTTTTAGGACAAATCCAAAATAAAGAGAAGGAAAATTAAGAAAATTGAGATTCTGAAAAATAACCAAACAGAAGTTCTAAAAAGAAAAAAGAATGAATCAATTAAATGAAAAATGCAGATCCTTCTGGTTTCTATCTACACCCGGAGCTGACACTGTGCCACAGTTCTCAATACCCAAATTCCACTGGAAAAGAGCTGGTCTACCAAGAGTACTAACACACCTGAGAGCACAGGTTAGACCACCACTTCTGCTCAAACTCCTGGCCCAAAAGAGACCCACCCAGAGCCATCAGAACACAGGAACCAAGGAACAGCTGGGGACAGGATCCTTCCAGTTTCCATCTGCACCCCAGAGCTGACCCTGTGCCACAGCTCTCCATACCCAAATTCCTCACTGAGAGAACTGGGCTCCCAGGAGTGCTGACACACAGGCTTACAGGAGGAACAAGCCACAAGCAGAGACAGCAGGAAGAGCTAACACCAGAGATATCAAGATGGCGAGAGGCAAGGGCAAGAACATAAGCAACAGAATCAAGGCTAATGGGTATCATCAGAACGCAGTTCTCCCACCATAGTGAGCCCCGGATACCCAAACACATCAGAAAAGCAAGACTCTCATTTAAAATCACTTCACCTAATATAGATAAAGGACTTTAAGAAGGACATAAATAACTCTCTTAAAGAAATACAGGAGAACACAGGTAAATAGGTAGAAGCCTTTAAAGAGTAAACACAAAAATCCCTTAAAGAATTACAGGAAAATACAACCAAACAGGTAAAGGAATTGAACAAAACTATCCATGGGATAAAAATGGAAATAGAAACAATAAAGAAATCACAAAGAGAGGCACCTCTGGAGATATAAAAGCTAGGAAAGAGATCAGGAGACATAGATGCAAGCATCACCAACAGAATACAAGAGATGAAAGAGAAACTCTCAGGTGCTGAAGATACCATAGAAAACATTGACACAACAGTCAAAGAAAATGGAAAATGCAAAAATCTCCTAAGCCAAAACATACAGGAAATCCAGTGCACAATGAGAAGACCAAAGCTAAGGTGTAGAAGAGAGCAAAGATTCCCAACTTAAAAGGCCACAGACCACAGAAACAGCTGGACTCTGAGGAGTTCTGACACAAAAAGGATCGCAGGAAGGGCAGGCTCCAGTGAGATATAGCAAGGGCAGATAGCACTAGAGATGATCAGATGGTGGAGGCCAGCATAAGAACATAAGCAACAGAAAGCAAGGCTACTTGGCATCATCAGAACCCAATTTTCCCACCATAGCAAGTCCTGGATACACTATTACACCAGAAAAGCAAGATTCTTCTTTAAAATCACATATCATGATGAAGATAGAGGATGTTAAGAGAATTCCCTTAAAGAAATACAGGAGAATACACGTAAATAGCTAGAAGCCCCCAAAGGGGAAAAACAAAAGCCTCATAATTATAGGAAAATACAATCAAACAGGCAAAGAAAATGAACAAAACTATCCAAGATCTAAAAATGGAAATAGAAACAATAAAGAAATCACAAAGGAACACCACCCTGGAGATAGAAAACCTAGGAAAGAGACCAGGAGTCATAGATGTAAACATCACCAACAGAATACAACTGATAGGATTATCTCAGGTGCAGAAGATACCATAGAAAACATTGACACAACAGTCAAAGAAAATGCAAAATGCAAAAGGCTTGAACCCAAATCATCCAGGAAATCCAAGACAAGACACAATGAGAAGACCAAACCTAAGGATAATAGGTATAGAAGAGAGCAAAGATTCCCAACTTAAAGGGTCAGTAAATAGATTCAACAAAATTTAAAGAAGAAAACTTCCCTAACCTAAAGAAAGAGATGCCCATGAACATAAAAGTAGCCTGCAGAACTCCAAATAGACTGGACCAGAACAGAAATTACTCCTGTCATTTAATAATCAAAACACCAAATGTACTAAACAAAGAAAGAATATTAAAAGCAGTAAGGGAAAAATGTCAAGTAACATATAAAGGCAGACTTATCAGAATTACACCAGACTTCTCACCAGAGATTATGAAAGCTAGAAGATCCTGAGCAGATGTCATACCCTAAAAGAACATAAATGCCAGCCCAGGTTACTATATCCAGCAAAACTCTCAATTACCATAGATGGAAAAAGCAAGATATTCCATTTACACAATATCTTCCCACAAATTCAGCCCTACAAAGAATAATAGACAGAAAAGACCAACACTAGGAGGAAAACTGCACTCTAGAAAAAGCAAGAAGGTAATCTTTCAACAAACCCAAAAGAAGATACCCATAAAAACATAATTCCACCTCTAACAACAAAAATAGCAGGAAGTAACAATCACTTTTCCTTAATATCTCTTAACATCAATGGACTCAGTTCCCCAATAAAAAGACTAACAGACTTGATTTGCACACATGATCCAGCATTTTGCTGCATACAGGAAACTCACCTCAGTGACAAAGACAGATACTACCTCAGAGTAAAAGCATGGAAAACTATTTTCCAAGTAAATGGTCCCAAGAAACAAGCTGGAGTAGTCATTCTAATAAAATTGACTTTCAACATAAAGTTATCAAAAAAGATAAGGAAGGACACTGGTCAAAGGAAAAATCTACCAAGATGAACTCTCAATTTTGAACATCTATGCTCCAAATGCAAGAGAATCCACATTCATAAAAGAAACTTTACTAAAGCTCAAAGCACACATCACAACCAACACAATAATAGTGGGATATTTTATTCTCTGGAATCTAACTTCTTGAGTTCTTGGATATTAGCCCTCTATTGGATGTAGGATTGGTAAATCAAATCCCAATCTGATGGTTACTGTTTTGTTCTTTGCCTTACAGAAGCTTTGCAATTTTATGAGGTCCCATTTGTCAATTCTTGATCTTAGAGCATATAGGCCATTGTTGTTCTGTTCAGGAAAATTTCCCCTGAGCCCATGTGTTCAAGACACTTCCCAACTTTCTCCTCTATAAGTTTCAGTGTATCTGGTTTTATGTGGGAGTCCTTGATCCACTTGGACTTGAGCTTACTACAGGGAGATAAGAATGGTTTGATTTGCATTTCTCTATATGCTGACCGCCAGTTGAACCAGTACCATTTGTTAAAAGGAACCATCTTTAAAACGATCACACTGTAGACCATTTGTTAGTCCAGCTTTAACAAATAAGAAAATGACAATAATTCTTTTTTTATGTCTACCATTTTATCCGCATTACTTTTCAAGATAATCTTCAATTTTAATATGTCTCTCTATATATTTCCTCTATTTTATCAGAAATGCTTTCAATGTAAATCTTTGATTTTATCACAAATGTTTCTAATTCCACCCTCAACTAATTTAGAAAGAGTTTTTATATCTTTCATTTTATATGTAAAATTTTCCATGAAATAGTCAATTTTAACGTGTTTGTCTATTTAATTTTTGAATTTTACCAGAAATATTTTCTATGTAAATCTTCAATTTTATCTGAAAATTTTTATCAGAAAATGTTTATAATTCCACTTTCAATCAACTTAGGAATACTTTTATGCCTACTATTATTATATCTATATAAAATTTTCCATAATAATCTTCAATTCTAACATGTTTTTCCACATTTTTCTACAATTTTATCAGAAATATTTTCCATGTAAATCTTCAATTCTATCATAAAATATTTCTATCCCATATTTCAATTAATTTAGCAATGTTTTACATGTCTACCACTTTACTCTTTAATTTTCCACGAGAATTGTCAATTTTAACGTGTTTATCTGAAATATTTTCCATGTAAATCTTTAATTTTATCGTAAAGCATTTTTATTTCCCTTTACTTCCCTTTTCAATAAATAAAAAAAAAATGAAGAAGAAAAAAAAGAAAGGGAAAGACAGTAGAGGGGGGATAAATAAGAACAGAGAATGTATAAAAGCATCATAATGAAATTCCTTTTTAGTATGCTTACCCTTATTTTCCAAGAAGAGTCTACAAAATGTACTCATAATTATGAGTCCTCTTCATACAAGGATGCTTAACAAGTGAATTTTTATAAGAATGCCCAATTTAAAGCAAAATAACAGTACAATTACTAGTGGAAAGTTCTGATCCTAAATTAATAAGAAGTGAATGGGCATTTACATGGTGTCATCTTGAAACATGACAGCTGTGGTGTCTTTAGGAATTTAGATTCTCAGGTAAGGGTGTGAAAAGACCTAAAACAAGTAACTCTGAGCATCTTATTTATTAAATCAAGAACATGAAGCATTGTATGTTTCAACTATTTCAAGGAAAGCATGCACTCTAAACTACAGTTTCCTTTCCTTTCCTAAGCTGATGATGCTCTTTTGTGCAGTCAAGAAAGCCCACGATTTGAGGTAAAACCAAGGGGATTCAATTTTAAAATATCAGCAATATAAAACTCCACAGGATAAATGGAAGATGCTAAATGAATTATACTAAAACAGTGCTTCCCAAAATGTTTTTCATGGAACACTGTAAGATGTCCTCTTGCAAGAAGCAAAGGGAATACACCTTCAAGAACCTGTGTAAACTGCATTTTTTGTTTTCATAGAGATTCTCATCTCACGTTTGCATTCCTAAAATTTTGAGAAACACCTCAAGTTCAAAAATTTATACTGTTGATAGCACACTTGATACACCTTCTAACAATATCCAATCTTAATTCCATGATAAGATCCAATAAACATTATGGAGTAAGTCTTTGGTGGTGTCCTTACAAAGCCGTTTCTGGCAAAGGATGGTGGGAAATCCTCCTTTCTCTTTTCTGCTCACCTTTCCACCTGTGTACATTGACCAAAGATCATAGACAAGTGAGACAGTAAATACACTAAGTGGAAAGATTAGAACCAAACATGTAGAATAGAAGGTGAGGAGCTAATCAATACCTAAGGCAGGTTAATGGGTTTCCAGAACACCAAAAGATATGCATGTGAGTCAAACTAAGACCTGGAAGGATAGTTTCTGCCCCAGCTCAACTGGCTACTCGAGTAACTTACCAGGATGACTGACTGAAGACACAGTTGATCCATTGGCTGGAGCCAGGAAGTTACATAGGAGGGAAATGTGCATACAGATATCAGATGTAAGCAGGCATTGTTTAGGTCTGGATAGGGATAGAAAGGTTCTTCAATCTCTCCAGACAAAGACAAAAGAGAGAGAGAGAGAGAGAGAGAGAGAGAGAGAGAGAGAGAGAGAGAGAGAGAGAGAGAGAGAGCATCCTGCATTTTCTCTCAAAGGAAAATCGTCACTGGCCTGGGCTACAGGCAGTAAGTATGTAAAGTAAGAATGTGAAATAGAACAGAGGAAGGAGTGGGGTGGAGTGAAGGGCTGCTTGCAGCTCCACAGAGCGCTGGTCTATCAGATGAGCATCGAAGGCCCAGGGCTGCCAGTTCCACTCCCTTCAGAAGCAGTCGATTTTTAAAAATTCATCTATGCCATATTAAAATGTACAAAACCTCTCAGCCTCTCTGAAATTTACAGAAGGGAAGCTGTGGAGGCTTTCCTCAGTAGAAAACGCAAGCAATGAAGTCGGCCATCTGAGAGCCACCCTTACTTGAATCTGACGTGAATGGAAATGACTTCCATTTGACTACATATAAAGCACGCGTGCAGTTTTCTCCATTGCTTTATTTTGAGAGGAGGACTCACTTTATAGCCCAGACTGGCACAAAGTCACCATGTCCCCCAGGGCAGGCCTTAAACTCTCGACAATTCTGAGCCGGCCTCCCAAGTTCTGGAGTTTTAAGAGTGACTACACCCAGCTATAAAATCACTAAGTTTTGCCCACATCACCAAAATGTCTGGCTTGCAGCATTTGGAGTATGCTAAAAGCCCAGAGGAAGCACGTGGGTCCTTTCAGGTCCTCAGCAAAACTGTGTCCCTTTGTCCTTGTGAGCCAACCTGGCAGCTTGTGAGTCAGAGAAAGCCAACTAGAGTCATTGATCTGCTTACAGGAGGCACAGCTGAAAAGACTCGCCTTCCACTGACCTAACTCCTGCAAAGCCGGTCCTTGGGATATGACATCTTACTACGTCACTCTGAGACAGATCAAGGGAACTGATAAAGCTGTTGGTTGCAGAACACTGGTTTGACATTCTTTCTGCATATGCCTAGTTTCCTCAAGCAGGGGCTGCCCAGAAAAAAAGAAAGCCAACTGCAAAGGGCATTGTGACCACAGCTGTGGAAGAGATAAGTGGGCCCAGTAAAAGGCCTCTCTTGGGTGGTCTTTTCTTGCCTACTTATAATCTTTACCACGGATAAAATGGGCTGTGATGGTAGCATAAGCAATGACATCAGTGGCAACACTCAATGTTAGCATTCTGTCTAAGCTCCACCCCACAGCTACCGGCAACACCCAGGTATGCCCCTCCCCATAGTTACCTGGCCATGGCCAGGTAGGTCTGGCCCCGCTATAAAAGGGGCTGCTTGCCCCGCCTCTCTCTCTTGCCTCTCTCACTCTCTTAGCATCTCTCTTGCCCCCTTCAGCTCTTCCCTTCCCCCTCTCTCCACATGGTCATGGTCAACCTCTACTTCTCTCCTCTCTCCTCTCTGCCTTTCTCTGCCTCTACTACCCCCTTAACTCCCCTCCCCATGCCCTAAATAAACTCCATTCTACACTATACCATCGCGTATCTGGTCCCTCACAGGGAAGGGATGCCTCGGCAGGGACCCGCTGAAGCCCCTTCCCCACACCGCCCATAGAACATATCTACATAGCCTCTTTTCTCTTTTTTTTTTGATCACAACACAAAGCAACAATGTTAGCCACAGAAGCTGCCAAGATCTGACGAGAATACAACTACAAAGTTGGGTAGGAAGCAGAGGCAATTAGAGTTAACAAAGAGTCTTCAGAAATGTCGAGAATGTGAGAGACTGCAGCCCACGGATGTTGGGAGAGATCTGGACATAAGAGCCCAGGGTCCTGATACCTAAGGCCCGGGAATCCTAATGTAAACAGCTAGCTAGCTGATGCTATGGGCCACTGAAAGTCAATCTCTAGAGTAATGAGCCCTAGCCTGGGCATCAGCACCTATAATCCTCTCGCCCCTAGTCTTTGAAGTCATAAACCCCTAGTTTTCCGACCCAGAGCAATAGGCTTCTGGCTCTGTTCATTTAGCCCACGAGCCCACAGAACTCAAGCGCCCACACTGAGGAAGATGGGCTCTCTAAGAGAAATAAAAGAGGATTGTGATCCCCGAACTCTGGCTCCACACATACGTGCATACGCACCCATACATATGTTCCCCTGGAACTAGCGTTACAGATGGTTTGCGAGTTGCCGTGTGGATGCTGGGAACTGAACTCACCTCCCCTAGAAGAGCAACCAGTGCTTAACTATGAGCCATCTCTCCAGCCTCTGCATCCTACATCTTTAAAGCACCTAGGGAGAAGCCATTAACAAACACTATTCTGAAACACCCTCCTCTTTTATTAGCTTAGACTAATTTTTGTCATAAAAATAATACAAACAAACAAAAGGCTGAGCATCCGGGCGTGCACCTATAGCCTCAGAGTTCAAGAAGCAAATGCAAGAAAACTGTGAATTTGAAATCTGACTGCACTTCATCCTGAAAGAATGAAGACCTTGTCAAAGCAAGAAAAGGAGGAAGGGAAGATTAGTAAACCCTGCCTCGTGTGCAGCGTGGCACTCGAGTAAATTAACAGGCTCAAGCAAGACCAGACCAAGGGAGAGGGAGAAAATCCGTAGGACAGGAAAGATTGTGAAAGGTGACTGAAAGCTAAGAGAGGAGCTGTCACATGGCCGGAATTAGAAAGCAGCATCAAAAGAGCCACCAGCTAATGCTGCTCAAAACCTAGTTCAGGGCAAAGCAAGGCAGACGCAAACTGCCAGGTGAACCCACCATGGAGTGGGCAGAGCTCACAGAAGGACAAGAGGCTCTACTCGGTTAGAGACAAGGGAGAGGCCATGTAAACAGTCACCCAGCTATTCAAAGTGCTATTTACTCGCCTTCCCGCCGAGGGAAAAAAGTCACTGAGGCCCCCTGGTGGCTGTGTTAGAACAAGCATGCATTTCGGCACCAATTCCTTTGACGAGCATTTTTCTGATTACACTGCATCCTATCCTTTCATTCCCTAATTGGTGCAGAAGCACAGTTCTTTTCCATTAGAATAGCAGCCACTATTTTAATATATATAAAAATCGGAGCAGCATTTTTAAAAGGTTTTCTTTTCCTTCGCCCAAACAGTGTTTGGATTGAACAGAAATCTTTCTGATAAAAACTCTGAAAGCTGGCGTTCGTTCCACAACCAGCGAGCCTGTGCTTTCCCCGACCCCCGGAGCTGTGCTAGCACGGCACAACCTTCACAATAATATTAAGAGTGGGGCACATTATTTCAGGCACCTACCTGAAGACAGGACCAAAAAATCCCTAAAGCAAATCTCTGCAGGTATTCACGGCAACTTGTCAAATTTATTTTATCAAGGACCCTCTAAGCCCAAGAGCTCATAGACCTGTCCTCTCTTTCGGTTTTCCCACTGTTATTTGTGATGCCGTTTTATGCAGAAGGCAGGGTAGGTGCTGCAGTGGAAACCTTTCGATGATAACAGGTCAGCTAAATTTTTAGAAGAAAGCCATGCTCAAAGGTTGTAACACGGTAACACAAATATCTATGAGTTCTGTCTCTACGTAAACAAGGGCTGACAATTGAGTGGGAATATCTATCACTATCACGTTGTCACCTCTGAATCACGCCAATTCTGGTTTCTTCAGGTGGAGATGCAAATACTGATGCAAGTAACTTTACCTTTAAGAACCCATTCTAAATCATGGTATGCACTCACTAATAAGTGGATATTAACCTAGAAAACTGGAATACCCAAAACATAATCCATACATCAAATGAGGTACAAGAAGAAAGGAGGAGTGGCCCCTTGTTCTGGAAAGATTCAGTGAAGCAGTATTCGGCAAAACCAGAACGGGGAAGTGGGAAGGGGTGGGTGGGAGGACAGGGGGAGAGAAGAGGGCTTATGGGACTTTCGGGGACTGGGGGGCTAGAAAAGGGGAAATCATTTGAAATGTAATTAAAAATATATCGAATAAAAAATGAATAAAAAAATTTAAAAAAAAAAGAAACACAGAATCCAAAAAAAAAAAAAAAAAAAAAACCCATTCTAGCGCCAGCTTGCACTTACATGGTACTATACTGAGCAGGAAAGTGCTAGGCACTTTAGGTGTATCGTTACATTGAATGCTCCTGTCAGGGAAGACTGTCAACCGTTAACAAGATTTTTCTCATTCTTTGAGGACTTTATATTCATTTATTACCATTATTATTAATTTTTGCATCTGAATTTCATTATGCAGCCCAAGCGGTCTTAAAGTGGCACGTGCTGACTGACAGGTGTGCACCGCCATAGCCAGCAAGAGGTAATCTTAAGGGTTGTTCACAAATACTTCAGGTTTCTTATGAGGTTCAGGTATAGAATCTTACTTCTTTTTAAAAGTAGGCATGGCCTTGTGACTTACAATAGCCAAGGAACACATAGGAGAGTTGATCAGTAGCCCTAAGTAGGCATCTCAGCACCCAGACTCTGTCTCCAAGTTCTCTTTGATTTGATGGGTATTCCGTGATATTCATGGAATGAAGCCTCCGTAGGCCTCTTTCTGAATGACTGAGGTTATCATAGGCCTCCTGTTACCTTGCATATGACATTAAACCCACCTCTGTCTACCTTCTCCATAAATCTGAGAGTTATCAATAGAGCAAACTGGCCCGTTTGTTAGCATTCTGATCATGAGTCCGTTCTTAAAGTTACTAGGCTGCATCATTTCCAAAATTGAGACTTCGTTGTCGTGCCCAGTAAGCCTTGAACCTACACAGGAGAGTGGGCACTCACTGAAAGCAGCCGAATAAGAACACTAAGAAGTCCCTGAAGGATTTAAAAAGCACATAGATGAAAGTCAAAGGGGGCGGGGAATCAAGGAGCTGGGGTAAGCTCACATGTGCTGAAGGAAAAGGTAAGAAGTCTGCTCCAATTAACTTGAGTCAAGGCAAAGTTGCTGTTAGGGTCTAAGAACACCCTTTTTTTTTTTTAAAATGATCCTCCTGTGTAGCATGGAAAACCATCAATTCATGTGTTTGCTAAGATGCTCATTTCTGTTTGTCTCGGCATTCTTAATGTCTTTATTTCTCAACTTTATTTCTTTATTTCTCAAATGTTCTGTCTGGACCAACCAACTGGAAAGTCATTGGCTCACCAGGTTCAGGTTATTGAGGGATAGAATCTGTTTGGCTCTAATGGGTTCCCTTCGTCCAGGCATAAACCTCTGGTCCAATTAACTGACAAGGAGAGGCTGCCATGGATCATAGTGATGTCTAGGCCAATCTCTTCAGCAGGAATGGGATGAGCAGATAAATCCAAAGGAAAAGTGTGTGGTAAGTAGAGAAGAATCATTTTAAAACGAAGAGGTGAGACCCTTCCTCTTCAGAGATCTCTCTTTGCTTAACAACTATCCACGAGGTAAACACAGGGTCCCCTGCTGGTTCCCTAAAATTAATAAAATACTTTTTTAATACTGCATTTTTAATACTGTACTAATTACTTTTTAATAAAATGCATATATATAAAGACCACAAAAAGAACACCCTTCTAAATACTTTATTAGTAAAATAGGAATGCCATAGAATATAATTTTACTTCTGTGAAGAGTGATACTTGAATGAATTGCTGAATACAGGAAGCTATATAGATGAAATAAAGGAGATATTTTTATAGCTTCAGATCTGGAATATATTCAAAACTATTTATTCCAAAAATTCAACTTCTAGAAAGGTAGCTGAAAAAATTAATAATGACATATATAAAGCTTTAAACATCAGTTTTACTGCTTATATTAACAAAAGAAATTAAAGTAGAAATATTATGTGGCCTGGGGTTGAGGGTCACTCTGTTCTGATTGTGCTACACAGTAATGTAAAATTACTAAAAATAATTTAAAAGAAATATCAATTGTGTTAGAAGAAGAAGAAGAAGAAGAAGAAGAAGAAGAAGAAGAAGAAGAAGAAGAAGAAGAAGAAGAAGAAGAAGAAATAATGATCTATTTTTAGTGATCAGATAACTTCTACAGCCAGCCCCACCTGGTGGTGATGGGGCCATCAGACAACCCAGGGACAACAAAACACATCATTAGCTGCGCAGAGGAGACCCATTCCCATGGTCACCTCTGTTGCATGACCCCTGCGCATGCACCATGGTCCCTATAAAGATCCGCATTTTTCCTACCCCCGCCCCTTTTTCTCTATCTCTCCGAGAGGCAGCCTCTGTGTCTCCCTCCCCCTCTCCCGATCCCATTAATAAACTTCTCACATGAGACCTGTCCCATGCAGTGATTTTGTCAGAACCGCCCCCTTCTCCTTCATCGATAACACTGGGGAATAACTTCAGAAAAATTAAGTACATGCAGAGTACTAAGTAAAACTGAATTATATTTGAAGCCGGAACACCAAAATGTTTTCAACTTTTTAAAATACTGTATTGTTTCAAACAACTCTATTAAATTTTTAACAGAACACTATGGTCTATTTTAACGTTATTAGCACTTTGGACATATGTAAATATAGTGGCTGGAAGTACTAAGAGACTTATGAGCCGTGGTAGAAATCCCCCAGATTGATTTGATCTTTGGTAACGTACTCTCATTCCTCTCATAAAAAAAGAAAAGATGAAATAAACTAATATTTCTTATCTTAGTATGGAGAGTATATAGACAAGGATATGATTCTTAGCCTTTCGGTATACAGATGTTAAGAAACACTTTCTTCCTGTGCTCCCCTCCTTCCTTCCTTTGATGGAACTGCCTTTGGCTGTGGTAAGAGATGTTACGTAGCTATATACCATATTGCTCTCAGGACAGACGAACCAGCTGCAATTTAGACGGCTGAATAGAATCCCCGGTGCTAAATTGTACAGCCACTCGGGTCCTGATGGCCTTTGATCTGTCCACACTGCTTCGTCTTCTCTGGTCAGTGCCTGTGCCTCCTGATGGTTCCGGAATAACAGAAGGTCAAAGCAAAACCTCACACTATTGCAAGTGACAGAGATCCCCGGCATTGCAATTAGGTTCATTCCCCATGTGACAATGATGCTAACAAGAACTGAAAATGACAACATAAACTTATTCTTGAGGCTGAAATTTTAATAAAGATGAGAAATTTTATGGGAGCTGTTCTCTCCAGAATAGGCTCCTCGGTATAATTGCGTGGGGTTTTATTTTCTTTGTTTCTTGTTTTCTATAATCTTGCATTCAGGTCTTGGTATTGGCATTTGGTGAGATGTGTTTGGACAGTCAGGAAAGCAGTGATATTCATCTAGTAACAAGGTTGAAAATTTGAGGAGACGAAGGCCGCAGTGCCAGCAACATTTTCCTTTGCAGAACTGAGTCTCTCACATTATACTTTTGACATATTAAGTAATAAAACTTTCTGGTCCATTCTGTTAGAGCAGTGCTTCCCAATGGGAGCAATTTTATATCTCTCTACACCCAAAAGACATTTGGCACTATCTAGCGATTCTCGTTCTCCTGTTACAATTTCGGGGAACTGCATCTGGTTGTTAGAGGCCAAGAATGCTAATAAATATTATGTAAGAAACATAGATTCCCTACAAAATAGAATTTTCTGGCCAAAAATCATATGTCAATGTTGACAAATTTAAAAGCGTGTGTTCCGCAGGTACACACAGGCAGGCAGGTACATACACACAGCACAGGCCTGTAAAATACCAACATTGGTGAGTGGCAGGAAAGATTAGATTTTAAGATCATCTCCATTTGCATATCAAGTTTAAACCCGGCAGTCACTGTGTAGAAAACACAAACACACACATACACACACGATCTCTCACACATACACACACACATACACACACTCACACATACATGCACATACTCTCTCACACACACACATATACACACACTCTCTCACACACATACACACATGCACACACATGTATGCACACACACTCCTACACATACACACACACTCCCACACATACACACACACACACACACATACTCACACACATACACACACACACACACAGAAATAAAAACTAGTAAACTAGAAATTAAACAATTTAAATACCTGATTTTCAGGAGCAAGTCTGAGCTGTGCAAGTGAGTATTATATTAGTTAACATTTTCATTAGCATATTCATACGTCCTAACACTTATCTTCCACATCTTACCTGATCACCACATGATCTGTGGGGACAGAGTAAGACACTAAGTGACTGTCCCATGAAACATGGGTAATGGCAACAGTTTGGGACAAGAAAAGCCAATGATTTGGTCTGGCTGAGCTCTCCAGTGCCTTCCTACCATTCTTGCTGTACCTGCTGAGCCTTGACTTCCAAACTATTTCATCAGAGGAATGTTGGCTGGCTCAGGGATGACTGGAAGAATTCTGCACCCAGTGAGTGTCTAAGAAAGTGCCTCAAATCATACAAACAGACACAGAGGTAGCAGTGCACCACACCTGAGCCAAATGTCCCCATGTCTAACCCCCTGCCCTTTTCTCCGTCCCAGAAGGCCCATCATGTGATTACAACCCAGAAGGCATTTGAGGTCACCAATTTCAGTAGCAAACTTGTATGATATACCTAAAGGAAAGAAAAAGAAAGACAGAAACATTCTAAAATTGATTACCAGTCCTTTACTTTCCACCATATTATTCAGAATTGTCAAGAGATTTCCTTCTCATCCAGGATAAGTAGAATACTTCCATTTTCATGATTGATTGGGTGCACTTGAAGAGATGTGGGATGCAGGCAGTGCATCAAAGGGAAAAAGACTTAAGAGAACATAGTTCTGCTTGTTCAGGGAGATCCAAGGGAAGTATGATTTTCATAATTTCCAGCAAATCTTCTTGAGTCTGAAGTAAAAACAAGTGAAATTTTTAAAAAAGAAAAAAGAAAGAAAGAAATATCAAAATATTGAACCAGTAATCCCTCTTCTGGGAATTAATTAATCTAAAAAGAAAGAGAGTGTGTGTGTGTGTGTATGTGTGTGTGTGTGTGTGTGTGTGTGTGTGTGTGTGATGAGTGTGTATGTATGTGAGAATATGCATGATTCTGTATATAATATGTTAGCATACAATAAGTAAATGTTTAGAGACTGTAGCAGAAGTTTTTGGCTGCACCACTTTGAGCTCCTGGCGAGTCGCAGGCACGCATGCGCGGATGAAAAGACATACCATACATTAGCTCATTTTTAACCTGCCTTCCTGGCTCAGTGGCAGGCTCTTCTAAGCCTCCCTCAGATTAGTTGACCGGTTACCTTCTATGAAGTCCATTGGTCTTGCTGCCCAAGATACTTTCCGGCTGCCTTTCCGTGGGTCACTTTCCTTTTCCACCTACTTTTTGGAAGATCTCCCCAGCAGCTCTGAGTCTGTTCCATTTCTCTCCTGCAAGTATATTGATTCTCTCTTCCTGTCTCCTCTCTCCTAGCCTGTGGGAATCGGTAAGTCCCGCCTCTTTCTTTCCTCCCAGCCATTGGAGGATGGCATCTTTATTGATAGATCAACAACCAATTGGGGGCAAGAACCTTAGCATAGAGGCATGCAGATTCCTGCTCAAAGAAAGAGTCAGAACCAACCTGCTACAAGAGACAGGTACAAAAAAATCCAGAACCTTTCATAAAAATAAACATTTTAAAGCAAAGGCTACAGAAGAAACAATGGAATAGTCATTAAAAAACTGTGTTAAAAGAGAACTAGATGATCACAGTTGACCCTTCTATAATAGTACAAATAAAATTACAGATACAAAATGAACTCAATTTTTCTTTTTAAACTTGAGTAACCTGGTGGGAAGTAACCTAAAATGTTGCCGTGGAAGGATGATGAATAATTGTCCATCTTTCTCATTAATCCTATTTACACTGTCAGTTTTTTGAAAAAGAAAGAAAATAATGAGGAAGTTAAAAAGGACTTAATGAAAATTAGAGAAGCTGAGGGATATATAAGGAAATTGCATGTGGAGACCTTGCTGCTGTGAGTAGAATTGTTCAGTAAGTCAGGGGAAAGGAAAACCTGGTTGCTATACTACTGCAAAGCCCTAAAGACCAAAACTCTCTCAGCCCATCAATTTCATATTGATTTCATCTTGACATGTAACATGCCCCTTAGTTCTACAAGAAAAGAAATCATGAAATATCAATGGTGACTTCCAGAGGACATATACACACGTGTTGATTGAAGATTAATTTCTCAACAGGATGGCTCATCGTCAATATCCTTGCCTTTTGAGTGGTGTGGGTCATGTGACCTTAATGATTATTAAAGGAACCTGTTTTGAGTTGGCTCAAGTTTCTAGAGAATGTGAGTTACTGAGAACTAAAGGCAAAGAAAAGTCTGTGACTTGACTATATATTTTATTGTGGAAAATTCCAAAAGAGAGATTACTCATTCATCTGAAAAGCTACTGAAAGCTTCTAATCGTACGGCCCTTGAGAACTGTTTGTAATTTTACGATAAACTTCTGCAGTGATGGTTTTACTGCCATGTTGGCGTGAACTCTGTTCATGGCACATCTGCTTCCATAACCATCCCCTCCTTTTTCTTTCCCTCCTTACATAATTGCTCAGCAAAACATTAAATAGCACATACATAACCTTTTGGGAAATAGATAAGGTTACTTAATCCAATAGTTCTCATAAGTCCATATGAGGCACATAAACAATGAGCAGAAGCTGTAACTCTGATTAAATTCAGAGTCATAGCAATTAGCAACAGCAAAGAGAACAGCATCATGACGAATCTATTTTTTGATCAGCTTAGTGAAAAGGGTTTCTTGGTCCAGAATATGTAGCCCCTACCATGGAAGACTTCTTTTATGGAAGACTAGATTAAATTCAGAGTCATAACAATTAGCAACAGCAAAGAGAACAGCATCATGACGAATCTTTTTTTTTTTTTTTTTTTTTTTTTTTTTTGAATCTATTTTTTGATCAGCTTAGTGAAAAGGGTTTCTTGGTCCAGAATATGTAGCCCCTACCATGGAAGACTTCTTCCATGGAAGACCATGGAAGACTTTTCTTAGCCCCTACCATGGAAGACTTCTTCAGGCAGGTACAGCCATGTACATGTACATGTAGCCATTTCTTTTCTTGTAGAACTAAGGGGCATGTTACATGTCAAGATACTACTATTTCCTCATCCAGTTCATATATACTGCTATACCAAGCATAGGTACCCTTCCCCCGTGCTTCATAGCCTAGACAGACAAAGGTCACATCCAAGCAAAGTGAAAGCAGGCAGATAACATACTGGATGGGTTTGGATTTGTAATTCAGTTGCTGCCAGTGGCTATGGCTGAATGGTGATAATATGGTGATTCTCGCTGTATACATGGAAGCTCAGAAAGGACTGAGTGAGACAGAGTGATTGTTCAGAAGGCACCACATGAAGAGCTCTTTATTCATGGCCAAATTCTAAAGCAATTGAGAGACATCACATATATAGGTTAATACACAACCTTTTAATATATTTTGAGATTATAGCTTGAAGTATGTGAAAAAAAAAAACTGGCTTTCCAGTCCTTAGCCCCAGGCTATGACATCTCAGCCCAATCAGTGCTAGACTACCACAGGTGTTCTCTGGATGTGCCTCCCAGACACTCAGTAGAACAGGATGTATTTATTCTTCAAAAATGTAGGCTTAGAAAAAAAAATAAAAAAAAAAAAAATGTAGGCTTAGAATGAAAGAATATAAGAATGAAAGAACACAAGAATGTAAGAAAGAAAGAATGTAAGAAAGGAAGGAAGGAAGGAAAGAATGAAAGAAAGAAAGAAAGAAAGAAAGAAAGAAAGAAAGAAAGAAAGAAAGAAAGAAAGAAAGAAAGAAAGAAAGAGAAAGAAAAAGAAAGACAGGAAGGAAGGAAGGAAGGAAGGAAGGAAGGAAGGAAGGAAGGAAGGAAGGAAGGAAGGAAGAGAGGATAAGCCAAACAGATGAAGCATATTCTTCCAAATTCACTCACTAGATATGCCCCCCCATTCCAAGGAATAAACAAGTGAGGTATAGAAAATAGCCCAGTATTTTACATTAATTAAGCTCTTTCTATAGAGGTACAAGATGAACAGTAAATAATTGCAGAGGAGGAGGATTCCCTAATACTATGATTCAGTCAGCTTAACCTTGGATTCCATAAAAAAGTCGAGTAGCTGTCCTGTGAATTCCCTCTGCCCGGGTTAACTGAGTTGTTTTCTATTGCTTGTGATCAAATTCATCCAGAGATTGTTGGTGATTATCACACAGCATCAGAATACCAAAGGGCAAGACCAATGCCAGCCTGGCAGACATATAACTTCTTTTTCTACCTTTTCTTCTTATCTTTAAAGATATTCTACAGTATCACAGACATGATAGAACTATGAGTTTACCATTATTTACTTTTGTCTTCCTAGAACCATCATTTGAGAAACAGAGATAACAATGATGTTAAGAAAGATCCTCTCGATGGGCTTTTCAGACATCAATGAGAGGAGAGGCCATTGGTCCTGTGAAGGCTTGATGCTCCAGTGTAGGGGAATGCCAGGTCAGGAAAGGAGAGGGCGGGTGGTAAGCAGGGGGAGAGGGGACGGGGGTTTTCAGAGAGGTAACGAGGAACAGGATACCATTTGAAATGTAAATAAAGCAAATATCTAATTAAATTTTTTTTTAAAAAAAAAAAGAAAGATCCTCTCTTCAAGCCCTTCTAGACAGAAGCATTAGAAGAAAGTGTGATGGGAGTGTGAAGAAACCAGGTCCTTGAGAATGGGCAGCCAGCGAGCACAGCAGAGCTGTTGGAGCCACGCAGGAATGCAGCCTTCAAGGAATGGACGATGTCAATGTCGGCAGCTGACTTCTCATAGCTGAGTCCCTTTCCAGGTTCCCTCCTTTAAACAAACCTATTTCTCCCAAGTGACGTCCCTTCTTTAGTGTGAAGACAGAGGACAGCAACATCCAATGATCATTCATATAGGGCACACCAGCAGTTCCCTGCCTCAATTCTAGGTACCTGAAGGGCTATCCTAATGCAGCACTCTCTGCATAATATACTGAGGTTCCTTTTGTAACTACATAATTGTTCCATCTCTTGCTTTGCCTAATACTACTTCCCCTGCTCCCTTACAGATGTGTAAGAATTTCTACCTTAAATTCTGTTACCTGGGGGACTTGATCTATAGATAGTTGAGATCTGAGAAATAATGTCTAGAACACAGAGCACCACAGAACTACAGAAACGTCTGTAATGATGGTATGATCACTATCCAGTTTTGCTATCTGATAGGCTAGCCCAATGCGTGGCTATTGAGTATAAACCACGTGTCTGTTGCACCCAAGGCAACCCTGAGCATCTGATATCTTCACATAGCCTGATTCTCAGGCCTTCTTATCTCCTTCATGAGTAACTAGGTAAAAGGTGTGTAATAGGAAGTACATTCAAATGAAGATTTCAGCCAACATACAGTGAAAAGCTACTATGTGCAGAGTATTCCAATGTTGCCGATGCTGGATAAAGACTAGATAAAGGTATGCTTGTACATAGAGACATGGTTTGGTATTTTGTCTTTCCTACTAACTGTGGAGTCTGAAGTCATTGCTCAAAAGACCCTGCATTTATGTACAAACACAGCAAAGCTGTGCTTCTAAATCCCCCACCCCACCTATCCTTTTTTCTCACCCCATCTTTCCTTGCGCTGGAGAACTAGTCGCCCAGCGATCTCTGAATGAGGAAACATAAGCATTCAGCGTTAAGTCCAAAACTCACAATTCCCATTCTATTGTATGGCAGTGGTGTCCCCCGACACTGCAGTGTTTGCTGCTGTATGAACCCATCCTTGTGTCTGATCTTCCTAAGAATAAAACTCTTGTTCCTCTTTAACATTGTAAAAGGTAAGATAAGGAGGACTACTGGGCATGTTTCAGGAAATTAGCAGCACAGAAATGGGAGACAATCAGAAAGGTCCTTTTCCTGTTAAACAACCCCAAATGAAAACGTGGATGTCAGAGGTTTCACAGTGTTTCTTTTTCACCAGGAAAGCTTCCACTCCTAGCATGATGGCTCCGGGCTCCTCTTGCAAGTGACTTTGAGACATCTGTACGAATAGCAGTCTGTGCACATTAGAAAGTGCACACGGAAGAGAGGCTTAACAATAAACTATTGCTGAGCAATTATGGCTTCTACAGGAAAGTGATGTGCACAAGTCCTGGGAATGCAGCAGCAAAAATGGCCAGTTTTCCTTCTGTTAGAGTTCTGGATTCAGAACTCTATACTCAAAAATTAGATGTGGGAGCCAGTAAACCATGAGTTACTCTACATGTTTGACCCATGGTGGCCTTGAGATGCTCCCAGCAGTCAACCTCGCTGCAGGGTGTCAGTGCTCACTAAGGCCAGGCTTGATTGATGAGTGTTTTGCTCTGACTCAACCTAAGCCATCTGTCAAACAAGAGGAGAGAAAGCTTGAGATGTAGGCTCCGGGGTACCGTATCCTATGCAAAAGAATACTAGAAGCCTGTAGCCAAATATCTTCTAAGGATGTTACTGAAAAAAATTATAGTCTCTAATCAGTGCTGTAAAGCTCTACAAGGTCATTAGTTATGAATTTGGAGAATTCTGAAACTGTCCTTATTGTATATAAGGTAAAGGCTGGATATCTCGAGTCATTCTCATTGGTGGTTCATGAGGAAAGACTTGAGTAAATTTGTTATTGCAACTTCATCTTCTCAAATGTCTGGTTCCATCAGGTGCTCATTCTATCCTGCCTCCTTCCCCAACTACTGTTCAATCAATTGCCATAAGCGTTCCTGAAATCTTTATGTTTGTAGCATCATCCTAAGGACTTCCAAGGGAGAGGTAGGACATTTTTGTCCATTGCCAAACAAGCAAAGGGTAACTCAATAAATGTTATTTGGACTGAATCACTGGCTGAGTCATCCCAAAGGATCAGGCTCAGAACTATACATCAATTTAAACAGTAGACTCCAATCAACTGACTCCAGAAGAGAAACTTTAGATACTTATGCTCCTCAGTCAAAAGCAGCATGAATTGAAAATGCATTGACCACGCCTAACTTACCAACCAGCCCAGCTTACCCTGTGATCATGAGGCTGAATGGCGACCCAAGTCTTGCTGCTGTTGCTGCCCAACATCACGGGAGAGAATGTTACTGCACAGTACAGACCCACGAAAAGGAAAAAAACCTCAAATTTAACGTATAATTTCTGCTGCATGGATATTACTTTTGACTTCTATAAAGTAAAAAAAAAAAAAAAAAATTCTAAGTCAAACCATACTTAAGGACTCCCTGAATATCTGAAGGATACTAATTATGCATGCCACTTAATTTCATCACCACTCTAGTGTGACAGGCTGTCTTCACACACCTATGCTGCTGTGTCTCTCTCTTCACCCTCTCCCTAGCTCTCTTCCCAACAGCGAACTCTGAAATGAAGACTCCCACTGTATGACACACAGACATGCAGGGCTATATGGGATTTGAACCATGTCCTTCACTGACATCACATTTTGTGCCAAAACAAGAACTACCTCACTGGTAACACAGCCCTGCTGCAGCTTCTCCACTTTAACCTAGAACTATCCTTCTAGGTAGTACTGAAGCAGCACTGAAGCAGTTTCACTTCTGTAGAGTGTCTGCCTTTGTGAGAGTGCCTGTGAATTAACATTATGGAGGTTACAGGGGACTTTTGTCCCCCCTCCTTTGTTACTTTTTGTCTATAAATCATGCTATTTTTATATGTTTGCCCCTAATTGTCAAAGGATACTGTCCTTGTCACTGGAAAATAAGGATGAATGGTCCTACAGCAGCACAACATAGCCAATCACAAATGTTCAGGGAAACAAAAACTAGCAGCAAGATGAATGTCCTGGAAGCCAGCGGAACAAAGAGAGGTGGCAGTGAGCACGGATCAATGATTGCTTCAGCGAGGCAGCCAGTGCCTCTGCGCAGACATGCTCAGCAGGCTTCAGAGGGAGAACTGGAAATAAGTTTATACCTGAGGCGAAACAGACTGTCAGACTCAACTCAAGGCCCAGTAGAAGAATAGGGCGAGGAAGGGGCAAGTGATTGGCAGGGCCTGCCTGGGATTGGCTCCATCACAGCCAGCCTGTCTGTGCTGCTCAAGAGACACGGGCCTCCTGAGCACAAGCCGGTGAGTATACAAGGCCCCTCTTGTTACTCTCTCTCCCTGTCTAAATAATGTGATCATAGATCAAGCAGATGTGCCGAGAGCTGGAGTTCAGTGATACCCATGACCCACAAAGAAGCTGCTGCGTGTTTTTTTGTAATTGGTTCATGAGACAGAGAGGTGAACAGCTCCCCATCCTGCCCTGGCTGTAGTTGCCAACATTTAGCTTGTTTAGAAGCCTGGGCAACTTTGATGTTTCCTGAACACAGACAGGCGCTTCAGTAAAGCACCATGGCGTATACCAGCTTTACTGGGGTGAGCTGGAGATGCTCCAACCTGGGATATCTCACACGTGCGCGCGCACACACACACACACACACACACCACTGCAGCAAACTGGACTTCCCAATGAGGTAGGCAAAGGAATCCACGCAAATTCAGAGATAGTGCAAAGAAAAAATGCAAAAACCCTTGCTCCTACTAAACATACCAGGAAAAACTTAATTTGGGGGAAACTGTCCTATTAGAGTTAGAATTATTTTAATTGGGCTGGACTAAAACAGAGACAGCCACTGGGGAAGGGTAGAAAAAAATGTTCTCAAATTCCTGACAGATTGCAGGCTTTGATCAGGACAGGATCAATACAAAGAATTACATCAATTCCACATTTCCCTTTACTTCTTGTTAATTTCTGGTTCATTTGCTTATCCATTTTTTCCCCAAACATTTCTCTTCATTGTGTTAGGTCCTTCTGATAGTGTCATAAATAACATAGTTCATTTACTTTTATTCCTAACCTGTTAAATGTAACATACTATAGGATTTTTCATGAAAGAAGGAAGAAATGCATACATGTAGATAGGAAGTGTGGTGACTTACTTAGGGTAATGTGGACACCTTCCCAGAACATTATAGACAGACTGCCAGACAGCCCATTGTGGCTCAGTAGAGGCCTCTACAAATAATGGCTACTTGAGGAGCCAGGCTAATGAAACAGGTCCATTGACTCCAATGATATCATATGGTAAGCCAGAAGATCAAAATGGTCTTCTGGTTCTAGCTTTGTCGTTGAGTGCTCCTAACAGAGTGGGTATAACTGACAATGCTTACAACTCATTGGACAAGAATCATCACGTGTTCCCACCCAGCTAGCAAGTACAATCCTCCCAGGAGCTCAGTAATAACCGGAACGGTAATGACTCTACTGAGTTAGTCCCATATAGAGAAGGAAGAAGTTAAGAGCCTAAAGAAAAGAAATTGAGAGCAAAATAACATTTGTGAACTGCATCCTGGGTTGCAGTTCTCTTCTATAAATATGAATTCATACCTACCCTTAGTTCAGACTATGGGTTCTTGCTCAGAGCCTAGTATAAAATAGGTGCTCAGTTCATGATTGTAAATGAAGAAACCAAGATTGCATTCCAGGGAAAGCACAATGGATCAGATAAACAAGCATGCATGCAAAACTTGCTCATAGACCCTTTGCCACTTTCAGGCCAGAGCAGGTTTTACTCAGACTTTTCTAAGATCCCTCAACCCCACAGCCTGTCATATAGAACTGACCCTTCCTTCTTTCCGCCTTCTCCAAATATATGCTGCAAAGCCAATCTCCCAGCATTGCACTGCCTCTTCTCCTGAATGTGTTTGTCACACTCATCTGTCACCAGGTGCTCAGGGCTGAATCGGATCTTATTTATCTCTGTACCAAAACATGAGCCAGAGCCCAAGACATGGTTAGGTGTTGAGTAACTATCCATTGAGTAAACAAATCGATGCGAATTTCAAAACATCAATAGAAGGGTAGGTCAACAGCAACAGAAGCGTGGGAAACCTAGGAGAGTTGCATATTACCTAATGGAGCAAAACAGTGAGGTAAACATGGTGTGTGGGCAGCCCTGTCCATTAAGGAGTGGTGAATGCTGCAGGCTATCATAGTCTGGTCCGAACTTGGCTGAAATTACCTACTAATACCTATGTATTATATATGACGCATGAGATAGAACGTTTTCTTAGCTTATCATTCTGCTCTCCCCAGCACGCTGTCCTCTCTCCTCTCCTGTTTGCTTGGATGCAGCATTTCTGCCACAAGTTAGCCAGTGATACACATATTATCCCAAGGTGGCTAAGGATGGTACCTGCCTTGCATTTATGCAGTACTTACACAGCATGAAACGATTTCACATCCCCTGTTGTCCCACTCAGAAAGACAGCCTTTGTGTTATAGGCCTGCCAATGATTTGTTGTCATTATCAGAGGAAGAGGAGGCAATGTGTGTATTGTTCTTTACATCTCTCTCAGATTTATTACAGAATGACCGAGATACTGTGCAGACTCCTCCCCCTCGCTCTCTCCCTCCCTTCCTCCCTCTCTCTCCCTCCCTCCTCCCTCTCTCTCCCTCCCTTCCTCCCTTTCTCTCCCTCCCCCCTCTCTCTCATTCTCTCTTTCTCCCCCAGTTCTCTGGCCTCAGTAACTGCCTGAAACAGCAGGGCTTCAGGCAAGTATCCAGGCTCACGACTACAGAAATCCACACAGAATGTCAATTTCCACACATTCAAGGTGAACAGGCTGTTCTAATTTTTGAGAATCACGCATGCTCTTAGGAGACCTGCCCCTGTGGTGGCGGAAGTAGTCTGTTACTGTCAGCACAGTTGTTCAAATGGAGGCTTGTGAGTTATAATTTTCCATGCCATCAATGCACTGCTTACAACAAAATGCAGTTAGCAATCCTGGGGCCACATTTGAGGTTTGGGCAAGAAACCTGGAGACTTCACTGTGAAGGGCACAAAGGCTGATCACTGAGACTTTAGTGACTAAAGTCTACGCAGAGGCCAAAATTACTTATGTGTTTACCAGAGCTATGCTTCTTATTGTAAGGAGGCCCCTGGCAGCTCGAAGGATGTTTACATTACTGCACTTCAGTAGGTGAACAGGATCAGCTTTCAGGGTCTTTGCTAATGACCCATGAACAACGGTTTCCTGTGTATGAGCCACAAGAGTGCAGGAGTCACTTTGGAACAGATTCTTGCAATCTTCTACAAATGTTAGCCACTGGAAAGCCCAAAGCATGCTAAATTTCTGTCATGAATCCTGTGCCATGCCCATGGTCAACATCTACTTTCCAATTGGACTGCGTAGATTCAATTCTCTGTCCCTTCTGTTCCTAATTCTAGGACTTCAAACAAGTTGCTCCTTCAAAGCCTTAGTTTGTTCACCTTTAAAATAGGGACAAATAACAGGAAGTGCATATAACAGAGGCTAGAGGAGAAAACCAAAGTATCTGTAAATTATATTTCGTTTCATTATCTCCTACATAGGATTTCACATGACGGAAGGCATAAGTAGAAATTACTGTAAGAGATTTGAGGACTGAGCTCTACCAAGTATGGAGCACTGCCCCAGAAGAGGGCATGACTCCAATAAATACTTACTGAGAAGCTGCTACATATGAGATGCTCTGCTCCAGGTAGAGAAGCTGTCTGATAATGAAGCCAGGCAACTGCTCAGCGAGAGCCCAAGCCAGCTGCTCCCTCCATCCTCCTCCACTGCAGGACGTTCAGGACAGCCGAGGCAGCTCTTCTAGGGAGATTTGTAATCAGATTTCAAGGCTAAATAATCAGCTTGCACCTATGCAAATCAACCCAGCATGGGCCAGTTTTTTATGAGAGGTACCTGTATTAATAAATAAGGATAAAGGTAAGGGGATGGGGAACAGCAGGAAAATTATATAATTGCCTATTATGATTTATTTGAAAGCTTCACCTGAAGAAATATACATCATAATTAAGGCCTCTGGGTTCCATTTAAGAAAATTCCGAAACAGCTCAATTGCCTCGAAACCTCCAGCACTCTCAGGATGCTTCGTTTTAGACTAGCCGTTATTATTTATTTATTTATTTATTTGTGCAGTTTCTGTGGCTTTACTTAAGCACAAATAAAATATGCACACGAGCCATGTACTCGTTTTTTTTTTTCAGCTCACAGCCTGGCATCGGGATTAGTGACTCTGATGTCTAGCTGTGCTGTTCTTGCTATGAAGGCTTTGCCGTTCTTGGAGGGAATGCTGTTAGAGATCGCAGCACAGCAAGATTTCTTGCACATCAGCAGCACTTGACCTTGTGGACTAGAAACTTCCAGAAGCTGCTAAGAGGGATGGGAATTGTTTTCATGTTATTCCCCTCATCGGTGTGGGTCATCGGGGTCAACATCTCCAGAACTTATTGCCCATACTTCAGTGTTTCTATCAGTTTCACTTCATTTTGACTCATCAGTCTAACATATGATGGATAAACTCCTTGGTCTTCTTTTTGATGATCTTTGGCTTCACCAAGGGCACAAGGCAGCCATGATGTGAGAAAGAAATGACAGCCACTTTACGGCCATCTCCAAGGAAGAAGCTCATTGTCAATATTATATTACTAAAAAGTTTAATAATGGTTGCACACTCTTCGACATCCCAGTATGCAAGGAGAAACGAGCCTTGAACTTCCTTTTCTCTTTCCACTTGACTTTTGAAAGAAATGCTGCAGCAGAGAGGGTGGGCGATAGATATGCTGGGCTGCCTTTTAAGTAAGGCACGCCTTGTATTCAGCAGAGACGCAAGTGAGCCAAAGCCTTCTCATCTGACGAGCTCCCAGCAACCTCCCATGAGGACACAGAAACTGGGGAATGAGCAGCTGCTAGGCTGAGGAGGTGGCACGGCAAGCTGACAGCCGAGGCAGAGCATGCGGTTAGTGGGTGAGGATGCAGCAGGGGATGAAAGGCTCAGTTACACGCTGAGGAGACAGCCAACCCCAGTGAGCAGGATACAATCTGCTCCCAGATGTCTCCCTGTGCTGTCCATCTGAGGCCACAGCTTCACAAATGCAAATGCATATGAATCACCTGGAAATCTTTTAAGAACACAGATCCTGAGACAATAGGCTAGGGTAGAGCCAGAGCCTGTACTTTCCAAGGACTCCCACATGATGATAAAATGCTCAGACTCTGCAAGTCACCGTTTAAGTAGCCATGCTCTAAATAAAGGATGACAGTGACAACTTTAGATACAGCTAACAGGCTAAACCCATCCAGCAGTTCATGGGAATGCAGCCACTCCCAGTCATGTCACACACACACACACACACACATACACACGCGTATATGTATGTATGTATTATGTATGTATGAATGCATGTATGTATGTTTGTCCCTATATGTATGTGTGTATGTGCATATGAATATGTATATGCATATGAAAACCTAGGGATGATATTGCACTATGATAGCCGAGTAAGATGTTGGTGACACAGAACTTACGTCCCATAAGCTTAAAAGGAATTCACTATTTGTTTTTCCACAGGAAAATCTTCCAACCCCTGTCCTGAAAAACATGAAGTATTAAAGCTAACAGGAGGAGGAAGAGGAGGAGGAGGAGGAGGAAGAAGAAGAAGAGGAAGAAGAAGAGGAGGAAGAAGAAGAAGAAGAAGAGGAAGAGGAGGAAGAGGAGGAAGAGGAGGAAGAGGAGGAAGAGGAGGAAGAGGAGGAAGAGGAGGAAGAGGAGGAAGAGGAGGAAGAGGAGGAAGAGGAGGAAGAGGAGGAAGAGGAGGAAGAGGAGGAAGAGGAAGAGGAAGAGGAAGAGGAAGAAGAAGAAGAAGAAGAAGAAGAAGAAGAAGAAGAAGAAGAAGAAGAAGAAGAAGAAGAAGAAGAAAGAAGAAGAAGAAAGAAGAAGAAAAGGGGAAATGATGTTATGTTGAGCCAAAGGGATTTTATTGTATAAGAAAGGCTTTGCAATTTTGCTTTGGCAACAACAACAAAGGGGTTTTTAGAGAAACAGAAAGGGAAATCACCATCTTCCTGTATGTGGCTTGAAAGAGAAACATTTCAGAGTTCTGTAGTCCTCAAGAAGTTTCCATAGTCTCCTAGAAATATTCTACACAGTTGAAAAGAACTACAAAAGTCTTAGGTGCTATTCAGTATTGACCATAAGCTGTGCTCAGAACAACAAAAGTCGATGAAGTATTTTATATCAGTTTCAAACAACATTTCTGCTCTTTACCCTCTTTCTTTAGCTGCTAAGAGGGTTTTCTTCATGAGGAAGCTGTAACAACAGTGACTTAGCTTTTCATGGCACAGCACCTTTCCAAAATTATTTTTATATTCAATGTATGATATGAGTTTTCACATTAACCCTTAAACACAGGTAATATCACTCAACCTGAAAGCAGAGTAGCCGTGGTTCATCATGCAAACAAGTCTGTGATAGTTACCCCATAGGAAATGACAGTGAAGAGTAAATATCCTCCATCGAAACTGTCTGACTTGGGGAAATCTTTAAACAAGAATGGAAGAGTCCCTCATGTTGTGGCTTCTAAGGTTATGAGCCAGAGAGGATCAATAGGAGTGCCATGAAAATGACGAAGCAGAGTAATATAACTTCCCATTCCCCCTTGATACGAAGGTGTATAAATTGACATAGCACTAGGAAACTCTCTCTCTGGAGGACTGCCTTATATAAGCCATTAGAGAGGTGTGGTTACTGCTGGCTGAGGTCCCCAAGGATATCAAAGATGAGAGGATAACAGAGGAAAATCAGACATTACATAAAGAACTTGGTATGAGAAGGACAATATTTGATGCCCAGAGCATTAGGCCAAATAGGACTGTGTTCACAGAAGAATTCAGATTACCTCACAGGGACCTCTGGACTGCTAAGAGGGCCTTTCTTGGGCCCTCTAATGGGACATGACTTCTACAATGTAAGTGAGACTATAGTACGTCCAAATGCCTTGGACTAGCATGTAAATCAAGAAGAGATGCAAGGCACAGACATGACTCAGTGGTAGAATATTTGCCCAACTTACAAGGAGACCTGGGTTCAATTCTCAGTGCCAAAATAAAAGAGAGCAGTGGGAAGAGGAGGAGAAGGAGGAGGAGAAGGAGGAGAAGGAGGAGGATGAGGAGGAGGAGGAGGAGGACGAGGAGGAGGAGGAGAGGGAAAGGATGGAACAAGTGTATAGGAAGTTAGATAAAGGAGTCTGTCCAGACCACTCAAGGTAAATGGGGCAAAATTTATAGGGAATCAGAATTCCCAGAGGAAAAAAGTAACGAAATCAAACCACTGTGCTAACAAGCTTCTGAAAGGCTTTAAAGCCTGTGCAACAAAAGTCATGAACCAGTACAGGTAGAAAAGATTAAGCCTGTCCTAGGAGTGCTAGGTGGCCCCCAAGACTGTGCAGTTTTCCTTTCTCTGCTGCAAGAAAGTATTCTGGGGATCTACTGAGACCAAGAGAACTGATAAAATCGCTGTCAAAGAGAAGGGGGTGGACATAGGAGGAGGGGAAAGAGCTTAATTGGGCAACAGGAAGACAGGAAGTAGAAGGAATCATTTACCTGTAAAAGAAGTCCATCCACCCAGTCAGCTGCTGCCTTTGTCTTCTCCCAAGCCTGCCTGAAAATGTCATACTTCAGCCTGGAGACTTACAACAAGAACCCATCTGAGGAAGACTTGGATGAAGAATGTGTGGTTTTAATGCTGGTCCCATTTACTGAGGAGCCAACCACATAATATCCTACAGAATCAAGTGTTTCTTCAACCATAGACGACAAACCACCAGCCCCTTCTGTGGTGAGATATGAGGGAATCAAACACCCAACAAGAACCTTACCAAGTACCTGTCCTCCACCCACCCTGCCTCCTATTAACGATGTGTCCCAGAATACTCTAAGGGAGTGGTGTCATTATCATAACTTGAGTATGAATGGAAAGAAAGTTGAGCTTTATTTGAGACTTCAGAGACACTCATATTCTAAACAAGAATGTTATATTCCCAACTGTGTACAGTGCTGGGCATTCAACCCAGGGCTGTGTGCATACTCACAAGTCACATACTTTACAAAGCTACATTCACAGATGCAATCTGATGGTAGGGATAGAGACTCTTTGTAGAGTCCAGGCTGGTCCCCCAAATTTGCAAACATGCCTCAGTGTCTGTTCAGTCTTGCACACGGGTTTGAAACAGATGCATCTTGTGGCTCAGGCTTGTCGTTAGGATGTGTAATCTAGGTTGATCCCAAGCTCTTGATCTTGCCTCTGCTTCTCACTCATATCATCAGATTTAAAGGTGTGCCACTACATCCAGATTGAAGGCATGCACCAGTTATGTATTGCTAGGATTAAACCATGTCTTAAGAGAGAAAGAAAGAAAGAAAGAAAGAAAGAAAGAAAGAAAGAAAGAAAGAAAGAGAGAGAGAGAGAGAGAGAGAGAGAGAGAGAGAGAGAGAGAGAGAAAGAAAGAAAGAAAGAAAGAAAGAAAGAAAGAAAGAAAGAAAGAAAGAAAGAAAGAAAGAAAGAAAGAAAGAAAGAAAGAAAGAAAGAAAAAAGTATTGCTCATCCAGCCTGGTGCTCTTTCTAAAGACAAATTGTGGAAGGGTCACACAGTGATGGACCAGAGTCTATCAGAACCAAAGAAATGACAGACATAGCAGGCTAGCATACAACCTTGCCTGACCTTGAACCTGAGTCAGGAAAGCCTCCCATAGCTGTGACCATTAGAACTGGAAACATACGCAGAAGTCCTGCAACGACAGCAACACCCAGGATGAGGAGACCAGATGGCTTACAGAAAATGACTGTGGACTGTGGAGGGCTAGCTGGGACAGTGTCCCCAATCTATTCCATTGTACCTGAATGTTAAACTCTTAAGGGGTCAAATGGTACAAGTGGTCCGATCTTTTCATGGTATTTTTGACTTGCTTTTTTTTTTCAGTCCTCGTAGCCACACAAGAACAGTTGGAGCTGGCTTTGAGCTAAGAGTACTAGACCTTCAGAGATATCACCACCTTTTGTAAGACTGAAAGATGGCAAAAGTAGCAATTGAAGAGTTTGAAAAAGGAACTTTACATTGCTGCAACCCTGCCAAGGGACACTCCTGTGGGCCAAAAGTCTTTTGGGTGAAAATTTCAGAGCCAGAACTGGGCTACCTTCCTATGAGTTGTTAACTAGGCAGACTATTGCCCAAACTAGATAATGAGTACCTATTGCTGTGCATATCATATGTTTTAGCTATAGGACATGGAGAAGAAAGAAGGCTGTGACTGAGCAAGCAGCTCCCACTCTGCTGGCTGGCTTTCATAGTGTCAGAAAGTTCCCTGTGATACCGTAAGCCAAGGCAAAAGTGTGTGACTGTAGATCTCATAGGTTCCAGTGAGGAACCAACTGTGGTTGCTCTTTCAAATGGATATGGTGTGTCTGTCAAATTCCCTTCCAAAGATTTATGTTTAAACCCACGAATTAATGGTGCTGTCAGCCTTGTTCGGTCATGGAGACAAACTTTTTTTCTGCAATGGGCAAATAGAGACGCATAACTTTTAAGCCTTTAGAAGAACAGTGGCTGTGGCTCTGGCATCGTGGCCCAGTGTTCAGCCTCAGATGGAGAAAAACAGACATCAGTGATCACCATCTCCAAGACTCAGGGGATATAATGGAAGAAGGGACAGAAAGAACATGAGAATCAGAGGAAAGGTAGAGTCTTGTGTAGCTACTTCGGTCAAATTAAAGCATTCCTTCTGTGAGGCAGAAGAGAAATTCTGAAGACTCAGGAAGTAAAACTTTCAAGGCTCAGCAAGTTCCTGAAAGAGAAGATTTGCAAGTCTCCTCCCCAAAGTGACCAAAGCAGCAAACAATTGCTTAGGGAGGGAGACTCTGACCAACCAAGCTGTCTATCAGTAGAGTAGGGCCTTCCGGAGGTAGGGTTCCTTTCCTTTGTCAGCTCAGGAGAGCTTTCAGTAGTGTGCTGCCTTTAAACCACCTAACGTCTATAAGTAACCCTAAGAAACTCAAAGTTCACCAAGTTAGAGTTGGGTGGGATTTGTCCCTTGGTCTGTCATTGGCCTCTTATCTGGGCTAAATAATAATTTGTTCACATTTTCTCAAGAGAAGTCATACAGCCCCAATAGACAGATATTACTTGTTCAACTTTAACTCAGTATAATTAGAATCTATCAAATCTTTCGAGTTGTCGAACAAAAGAATAATCTGTTTCAAAAATAATGAGCACTCTTTCTTAAGGAAAGTACCTCCATTGAAGCTGAGCCCACAGCCGTACTACAGCAGAGAATACTTTATGATGACTAAAATCAGACTATGCGTCTTCTCCAAACTCTTCCGATGCATTTGCTGAGGTTACACATCGCTCAGAGCTCATCCAAAGCCAAAACCTACAGCTCCTAACATTCTTCAGCAAACCTTCTTCTCCTGTCATGACAATATCATCAGGTGCAAACTATGGGTGCGTGAAGGGCCCAGTATTGTACCCCTGTGGTAGGATGCCATGAGGTATAGAAAATAAAATAGAAATAGCTGGAACTTTCAGTGCAATCCTGTAAGGGGCCTGTGGAGCCTGAACTGAACAATTAGGAGATTTTCTCATTCTCTCAGTCATTAAAATTCCATTCTCAACAGGAATGGTAGTGTATATATCCCAGGACTTAGGAGCCTCATAAGTTCAAGGCCAGCCAGATCCTGCCTCAAATACAAAGCGAAACAAGATAGCATCCTTCAACTGTTTTCCCACTCAGAATTGCTCTTGGTTCTTATTTAAGATACCACCCAAGCAGCATACATTATGCTTAAGCCTTATTTCATTGCTACTTTAAAAAAAAAATCAGATACCATCAAACAAAGGTTCCCATGTCATGGTAATTTAGCTACAGAATATGTATGAGAAAGCTGAGTATATATGAAACAAGACGGAGAGGAACCCCAGGGAACGCTGTAGTCTTTCATTTTACAGCATATTGGAGCACTTTGTAATACCATGGAATCAGCCACATGTTTTCTTTATGGAATGACCTATCAACCCAACGCTCTTCCCAACATAATTCAAAAAGCACTTACTGCACATCTCAGCTCTGCACCTTGTTTCCCACCAGGTACAAGTAAAAGGGAAAGCATTCTATAATGAGCTTGGCACTGCAGTCTCTAGGGGTCCTATTCTCATGGAGGAGATTTGCAAGCATGCAACCAACCACTGAAGGGAAGAGTGTAACACTTTGTAAAACACAGGGCTAGAAGTGAGGCAGGGAAAATAAACGCTACGGTAGGGGGATTCGATACTGAATAGGAATTTAAATAGCATTAATTTTCATGTTCCAGCCACATTATAGGTTGACTAAAATACCCCCTGATAATCAATTAATTCACTCTCTCTAGACAGCAAGCCCGTTTTGCATCGTCTGTCAAGCCATGTAATCAGCACACAAGTGTTCCATTTGACTGAGATTAGCTGTTCTGCTGTGGCCACATTACGGTTTCAACCCCTGCTCCCCGGAATGCCTCTATAATGCAAAGCCTAATGATTTTTTTCTTCAACCTGCGTGGTCTCCAGAGGCTGCTTTAGTCTCTAAAGTAACATAAACTGTGTGGTTTGGGGGTCACACAGCAGGTTCGAAAGCAATAGAAACATCTGTGTAGCTGAAGGGTGCTTAAGATTTTTTTGAAATCGGTGTTCATTTTAAGTGCTGAGGGAAAAGATTAAACCAAAGGTATTGGTACTCCTTACCCTCACACTAAATATAGATTTTCATAAATTAGTCAAACATGGCTCCAAGAACTGCTTTATCTTGAGGTTAATATCAGACGAGAAACTAATGTTTAATTAATTTTCCTGAAGTTAAGAGGGGGCAGATATGCTTCCTTTATTTTTGCTTAATTGGAATCTAATTACAAAGAGGTCATTCGTTTATTTACTAGGCAAATATTTGTTTATCTGAAGCCATTTTTTTAACTGAAGTAAAACCCATTAGACAGCTCTAGGCCATGTTTATTTTCTTTGCTCCAAACATTTGTCCAGCTCCACAGAGACAGCACCCTTTACATAGGTGAATACTGGAGGAAATAAAGAAAAATTTGCCACCTATAGCCACTTTTTGATTATGAAAAATACCGAATCTGTGCATTTGGCATTCTGTGTGATTTTGACATAACAATCTGCCCTGAATATTAGTTGAAGTTATCTGTAGGCTTTCTCCAACATCAGGCTTTATAGGCTAGTAGTTATTTAATAGTCACCTGTGTTTCTGTTTCTCGAGATCAATGACTCAAAATTTTTTCTGTACATTGAAATCACCTAGACAACTTTAACTGATCGATGTATGAGTTATTCTGCCTGGGATGATGTAGCAAATATTTCAAACTAGGGAACAAGAAGAACGGAAATATACTCCTCCAAATCCTGGAGGGTGGGAAGTCCTTCAGGCAAGAAGCCAAGCTGATTGTGTCTTCTGAAGGCTGCTTAGAAGGTACCCTCTAGCTGAGCCTTCACGTGATGAAGGAACATGGGAACTCCCTCAGATTGCTTTTCGTGAGAGTGGGGCTGTGTTTGTTCAATCCCAGCATATGCATTTCCATTTTGCTTTGAGACAGGTTTTGTTATTTAACTCAGTCTGACCTCTAATTCATGATCCTCCTGTGTCAGGCATCAAATGCTAAAATCCTACATATGTACCTCCACAAGAGACCCAAAATATAAATTCTGAGGGAGCACAAGCATTCAAACCATAGCACACTCCTCTTTTTAGGCATCCTGTGTGTTTCAGATATAGATTGACTAAGAACTACCATTTTAAATTACAGAGATACTAAGTATATGATCCCAGTCTTTCTTGGCCAGCAAGACCTCAGTGTTCCCTGGGGATACTGGGTAAAATCCGGAACTCACAGTATGACTGAGCATACTTGGAGAAACCCATATTCGACTCTCCTCTTCTATCCAGCTCTCAGTTTTCAATGTTGCACTCCTTATAACATGCCATTCTTAAGTCTAACTCCAGTTCCTAGACAAACTGAAGAGTGAATAACCCACAACCCTCAAGTGGGATAAGAAACTCTAGGCAAAAAAAAAAAACTTAGCAGGATGTTAGACCTGTGTCGTGACACTCCTGAGATCAACGTACTAAGCCCCCATTAGTATTTGAAACTCTTGAGACTTCAAGGGTACAGGACTTCAGATGGAATCTTCCACCACAATGTTCTCTATCCTGCCCTATAGAAGCCAAGCTCCTGAGACTGGGCCCAATCTCCACACCCCAGAGAGGCTGCTGCTCTTCACTGTCTGAGGGAAAGCTTGCTATAGTCAAGGTCACGCTTCTCTTTCTTTTATTTTTGAATCACCTTGACCAATCCTGAGTTAACACCAGCTGTTCTGGTTGCCGAAAGTCTCCCCTCTTCCTCAAGCTAATGGCTATGGGTTTTTTGTTTTCAATAACATTTTCTCAATTAAAACTATTTTTAATCCTACCGTATGTCTCTCATCCCAACGCACTTCCCAGCGCCTCATCTGTTAAATTACATAGAAATGGAGGGAATGCTGAAGAAAGGAACTTTATCTAGAGTAGCGGCTTTGCTACTGCTTCTCCAGTAATGCAATGATTTGGTTATGAAATGTCACACCAAAAGGCTCACACATTAAAGGCTGGGTTTTAAATGACAGCAGTGTTGGGAGCCTGGTTTGCGGGGCGGGGAGCAGAGGTTTGAGGAAGTAGTTGGTTTGTGAGAGCTCAGCCTTCGTCAAGGAGCTATTCCATTAATGGATTCAATTTCAAATAAACTTTTGGGAGGTGGTGGAATTGTGGGCAATAAGGCCAGATTTGGGCTGTGAAGGTTGTACCCTGCCCTGGGGCTTTGCTGTATGATTCTGTTTCCTGGCTGTCACAAGCCAAACAGCCTCCTCTTCCTCCACCACCACAGGCTCCTCTCACCACAGGGCGTAGCAAAGGAATAAGAGAGCCATGGACTGGAGCATCTGAAACCTTGAGCCCAGATAAGCCTTTGGCTCTTCTCTTCTTTCTTGGACTTTTCATAGCAATGAAAACCGGAATAACACAAGCGTCTAATACTGTGTTGGCACCAAACCAGAGTTCGTGGGCTATTTGTCATTGAATCAATTGGGATCTCGTCATGAAAAATAAACCCCAAATCCAGCAGGAATTTTAATAGGAAATGAAAACATGTTAGCCAGTAAGCAATGGTTAACTACTAAACGAGCTATAAAACTCTCATAGAACATGTTGGAAGCAGTTAGACCCCCAAACTGAAAGGGTAACTAAAACTCCGGAAGCACACCGGCTCTCTACAAAGGCAAATGTTTAGTCCTAACCAGAGAAGAAAGCCCAGGCTGACTGAACAAGGAGAGCATCACAGGACACTGTGGGCCAAAGTTGATCTGAGTGAGATATCCTGGTGCTGACAAACTGCTCTGGGATGCGATAAGGTAAAGTTAGTCAGTAGGAAACCATTCACTGGGTAACAATAGATCACCATTCATCTGCAGGAAGCTTCCTTGGGTAGACCTAAGGGTCTGCCCAGAGACTCTGCGGGGAAGGGGTGTTGAATTAGACTCCCAGGCATCCCACTCACTGCAGAAGGGAGAAGAGCACCCAGTAACCCTCCTGCTTGCAATGCCTTTCTACGCTCTTGTCCTCCCAGTGGCAAAACCTAAGGATAAGCTAGCTCCCAAAAAACAGCTCTAACCCCAGAATCACAAAGCAGAGGTGAAATCGGGGCTGTTAGAGCAGAAGCAAACAACGGATAGCTAACACTGATATAGATGAGCAGATCATAACAGAGATAAATGTTGGGAGGATAGAGAAGAGGAGAGGAGAGGAGAGGAGAGGAGAGGAGAGAGAGAGAGAGAGAAAGAGACAGAGAGAGACAGAGAGAGAGAGAGAAAGAGAGAGAGAGAGAGAGAGAGAGAGAGAGACCCAGTAAAAATGAAGAAAGCACTAATTGTTTCACACAAATAACCAACAGCCAATTCCAAAGAAGGTGAAGGGCAGACTTCACTGTCTCCTACCTCATTTCCCTTGAGGTTTTTTTCTATTCACATTAAGAATCGCAAGCTACCTTGATGATCGCCCTTTCATTTATCCTTATTAGAGCTGCACCTCTGCATCCATGGATCCAAAAAGCTGTTTAACTTGAATGAAGGAATCTCTTGGATTAGGAACTTGATGGTTGTGCTTAACCAAGAGATGGACACTAAATCCTTTCAATTCCATTTTTCAGGAGATTTAGGCAGCAATATTGCAAGCAATGAAAATCATATACCAGAAGAAAATAAATTAATCAGGATGTTATCTGCCATCCTTTCACCTAATTAGGAATATCTAAGTGCCAAATGAAAGCTTTGATGCAAAAAGTGGAGCACAGAATTACAGGACTCTTTTGATTCCCAATCAGTGCTTATAACTCCTCCAGAACACCGGCTGTAGCGAGGAATTATTAGCCTTCCCCTATATTTAAACTTCTGCTTTATTTAATAAGCAAATAGTGAAAATAGAATGTATGCAGCAGGAAGATGATCTTTCGCTGGTGTCAGGGACTGAATCAATAACTATCCATCCTACCTTCCTCCACACACGACCATGTAATTGACTCGCAATCAAGTCAATTTCTGAAAGCTTAAGAATACTCCTTAAGAATACTCATGCATTTCTGGAGGTAGAATATATGGTACACCCTTTTGAAAACCCTGTTCCAAAGCAATTAAGTAATATCCATAAATAAGAAAATAATCTCATGTAGAGAGGAAAAGGCTTTATTATAAACATATCAGCCCTGCAATATTGATAACTCATTCTCATCCTAGCCCATGCAAAAAAATTAAATCACCAACAACAAAATTGTCAACCCATGCTAAACATTAACACTGCGTTTAAACTGACCCGTAAAATCTTAGAACTGTGGGTGTACTGACAGACACCTGTCATCCTAGTGCCTGGGAAGCTAAGACACAGTATGTTTGGAGTCAGACTGGGCTGCTTAGCAAAATACTGTCTGACAAGGGGGGAAAGCTTAGAAATAACACCCCCAAAAGATTCTGTTAAGTAGGGGAAACGTGGATACAAGGCTTGTTTAACCAGAAGGGACATAGCACATTCTTTAAGAGCATAGAAGAGTCTAGTAAACCTTTTAATCTTTGTTGTTTCATAAAGATAATGGGCATCAGATGTGTTTGTGTATAACAACAATTAAAGAGAAAAAAATGAGGCCAGAGACCATGAATGTGAGAGAGAGTAAGGGGGGGCATAAGGGGGCAAATGAAGAGAGGAAATGGGAAGGAGATAATGATGTAATATTTTAATTTCAAAAATTAAAGAAAGCAAATTTAAAATTGACAAGTCGTCTCCCCAAAAGGTGTTATACCACATGCACGTGCCTATTAGCAATGCACTTCACACTTCCTTTTCCTATTATATAATGTGTAACTAATTATATGTAAATATTGTATTAGGTAGATATGATATATGTAGAAGGAATATAGAATCACATATAAACAATGTATACTGAGAAAATAGCATTTATGCTTTGTTTAAAAGCTTTCAATGTTCCATTCTAAAGATAATACCAGTACTCTGATAAATTGAATAAGACAGAATGATTTTTGATGTACTAAACAGCTCTTGAGTTTTTTGAGAGTACTAGATTATATGTAGGGCATCAACCTGTGTGTAATTTACCCAAACATCATATTAAGCTGTAAATGCAAATTAAGAGGGGACAAAAATAAATCAGAACTAGAGTCTTTAAATAACTCATAGTCTCATATACATACATAAATATAAAAACAAATATAGGGAGGCTTCCCCATGGAGGTAATGGACCTACAGATGTTCCCCATGAGTTGAGAAGCATAGAGATAGGTAGAAGGCTGAGAAATCAGAGGGAATCTTAGAAAATCTCTTGCCAGAAAGTCAAAGAAAATCGTGGCAAAACTGGACAGGTGCTACTCTAGCATTCTCATCTTTATTCTTTTGATAATAATAATCTTTAGTGATGCTCGAATTCAGGAATATTTACTATTGTTTATCTTCATTCATGGGATTCAACTTGTAAGTTCAAGAGACAAGATGTAATGCTTATGCTAAAGCAAAACCTTTAAGGAAAAAGTATTCCTTCAGAAGTCAGCAGAGCTTATCTACTGTAGAATGGTTCATTGGGCAGCACTCAAAGCTGTGAGAATTTGGATAACCCAGTCCAACAGCAGGAAGGTGGGCATGGCGCCAGATGAACTCACGGGGAAGAGATTTCTTGACCAGTTAAAGCACTAGCTTTACTTAGATGTAAATCTTTGGCAGGATTCATCCCAGTAGCAGGGCTCTAATTGAGGGCTGGTTGGCTAGCTATATGCAAAATGATGCTTGATTCCAAAAGAATCCAGATATAAGAAATGCCCCTATGTTTGGGTTGCTTTTAAGGGTTTGGGGTATAGATACAACCCTAGACTAATGGCTCCCTGATTGTTTTTGCTTTATATAAAGAAATATACACATAGTTTTAAATGAGAGTATTAAAAGTTCCTCTCAACTCAACTTCCTTAGACCGGCACTCTAGTAAAAGGAACAGCCAAGGAGCTGAGAAGATGGTTCAGTGGGTAGAGTGCTGGTCCTACAAGTGTAAGGACTGAGTTCTGACCCCCAGAAGCTAGGTAAGAAAGCCAGGCACCAGGAGTGCAGTACACATCCTTAACCCCAGCACTGGTGGAGAGGACAGGCGAATCTCAGGGGCTTGCTAGCCAGCAAGTCTAGTGGAAGTAGTGGATGCTGGGATCTATGAGACAGTCTGTCCCAAAAACAAGGTAGAGAGCAATTGGGGAACACACCTAACCTCAACCTCTGACTTCCACAAGTAAACACACCCAGAGAGAGGTGGGAGGGAGAGAGAGAGAGAACCAATAATCATACATAGAAGAGCAAGTAGAAAGCTTTAGAGAAGATGTCCAAAGTCTTCTATTATAGACCCATGTGATCCCTTATTTTGATACTAATTTTGCCTATTTACCAAGGATATTAAAAAAAAAAAACTTTTCATATGAAAACTTTTTACTTCTATATCATTTTCTATGAAATTCCTGTTTAAATCTTTTGCCCATTTCCTTATCAGGTAGTTTGTTTTCCTGATAGTGAAGTTTAAGTGTTCTTTAACCTTCTGGATGCAAGGTTTTGTTTTTGTTTTGTTTTGTTTTGTTTTTTTCAAGTAGATGCCTTGCAATTGTTTGGGTTTCTCTCTCTCTCTCTCTCTCTCTCTCTCTCTCTCTCTCTCTCTCCCTCTCCCTCTCCCTCTCTCTCTCTCTCTCTCTCTCTCTCTCTCTCTCTCTCTCTCTCTCTCTCTCTCTCTCTCTCGTGTGTGTGTGTGTGTGTGTGTGTGTGTGTGTGCTCCAGCTTCTCTCTCTGTCTCCTCTAGTCTCTATCTCTGTGTGTGTGTGTGTGTGTGTGTGTGTGTCTGTGTGCTCCAGCTTCTCTCACTGTTTCCTCTAGTCTCTATCTCTTGCTGCTCCCCGCTCCTTCCTTCAGATAGCCCAGGCTATGTCCAATCTATCAGCCATGTTCCCTTTACTTCTTTCGTTCTCCGCTCTGGATTCTTCCAGATGCTTCTGCATGTTCTCTCTCTCTCTCTCTCTCTCTCTCTCTCTCTCTCTCGCTCGCTCGCTCGCTCTCTCTCTCACTCACATTTACACCCTTCCCCTTAACCACACCATGGAGCAGCCATTTCAGTTTATGCAGTATCCAGTTAGGCTTCAGTAACTCCGCAAGCGTTTTCCTAAGGTGACAATGCGATCACAGCTTGCTATAGGAGCGCTGAGTCAAGGAAGGCACTGGCACCCACACTGAGCCTGGGAAACTAGGCAAGACAGGAAGGATGCGCCCACTAACTGTCTCATTTCCTGAACTCCAGCAGACCTCACAACTGTGCACAGCCTTCTGCCCCTGAGCCCACATGTCAGCTTGTTCTGTTTTCTCAGGTTCTGCATCTGACGACTTGGCCTTCATGCAGCACAGGGCCAGTTGTCTTAATACTGTATTTAGTTCCTGTATCTCTGAGGCCCTGCTGCAGAATCTTAGGAAACCCTAAGAGAAGTTTTCCCACTTCCAGGAATAGACAGTTCCGAAGAGCATGCCTTTCATATGCAAACGAGCTGACCTGGTGTTTACTATCTACCTGCCTCTGCCTCCTGAGTGCCTGCATTAAAGGTGCCTGCCACCACTGCCCAGCCATTATCATCCACCTCTTTATCTCTTAGATCAAGTCAGTATTTCTACCACCCTAAAGATCCAGGTTTCATACAACTGGAAACACACAGAAAAAAATAGAAATATAGTCCTATAACTCAAGCCCACAGGAACCACTAAACTCAGCACACCTAGGTGGTCACTCTGACAGTTTACAAAAACAAAACAAAACAAAACAAACAAAACAGAAAAGACCAGAGCCCACCGCCCTACACACACACACGCACACGCACATGCACACGCACACGCACACACACACACTCACAACATTTCTGTCCCATCTGTGTTCCTTCTGAGCCCTGCCTGCCGAGCCAGACCTCCAGGTCCCTAGAACTGCAATGACATTGAACCTCTCATTAATGGTGCTGCCCTCTCTCCCATGCTGCCATTTATTCTCCTCCACAAATTAAAAAGCAACCTAAGCCATTCTCCCTCGGCAGAGCGCACAGGAGGAGCTGGTAACATTTTCTTGCTATTTATGGAACATCAGTTATTCCGGAAACTAAAAGTCCCTGAGAATTTAGAATGCTGTTTTAAATTCTGGTTTCCCCATACCAAAAAAAAAAAAGGGGGGGGGGGGGAAGGTTGCTTAACCAATTGCAAACTGCAATCCTTCTCAAGGTCTCCACAGACAGTACCCTCCTGGTTGGCTGTCCTAGATGAGCACCAGGTAGGAATTCTCCAGGAACTTGCCTAGGTCAGTGCCCTCAGAACATAGGAGGCAGGGGAGCACAGCAGGCCCCAAAGGGCGGCGAGATACAGCTGCCTCCTTCCTGGACTCTCTGCTTGAAGCTGACCCTTCCGAGGGTGTGGAACAAAAGTGCACAGCGGAGTGTCTGAGCCTTTGCATCCTGAGGACTGGTCATTGGCTGCGCTCCAGGCATGTGAGGGGGCAAGGCCTCCTCATGAACAACAGCTTCCCCAGCATGCCAGAAGAGATGAGGAAGCAGGGCTGCGAGCTGTGAGCAACCAACACTAAGGGCCCTCTGGTGTCTGCACACCTGGCATTGGGAGTTAATGGTGGTAACTCAGTCCTTTTCCTTCCTTAGAGTCTGATCTTAACAGGGTGCTATCAGTGCCTGCAGAAAGTCACACGGATAGATGAGATGTCAGGATAGTAGAAATATATTTCTCTAATGAGGAAAACTGTGTGAAAAGAACAACAAAGTATAGAGGAGTGCATGTGTGTGTGTGTGTGTGTGTGTGTGTGTGTGTGTGTGTGTGTGTGTAAGGGAGGGAGACAGTAGGGAGAGGCTGGCTCACTGAAAGCACATTTAGCTTGGTGGTGTTTTCACACGGGGATGAGATCAGCAGATCTTTGATATGTGTAAGAAGAGTCAACAATCTCCATTTTAATGAGAAAGTTGCACCTTTCTGAAGGCAGTGCCCAATTAAAAAGTAAAAGATATATATATAGGCATTCTCTATAAAATGTTTCTCAAATTATTGGAGCCCAAAATTTGTTAGGAGACTATGCCCAGCCATTTTGTTTTCCCACTGTTACATACAGTGGAGATCAAGTGAAACAAGATGTGTAAAACAGACAAAATATAGAAAGGACTGGAAGCATATCAGAAGGGACCTTCTCACCCCTGGAAGTTCATATGCCATGTAGTCGAACTTCTCCGGAGGCAGATGGCCTCCTTGAAAATCTGAATTAAGTCTTAGGTCTTGTTTTCAGACACATGTGAAAATACACCACTCCTGAGAGTCTGCAAAGGCTTCGAAGCCCTGAATAGACCCCAGACCCTGAAGTGGACAGAACTTAAACAAGGCAGAGGAACATGGAACAAGGGGAAAATAATTACAGGTCCTTCCTCTTTGCAGAGAAAGATGTGAACAGCTGGTTTCCAAAAGCTGCCAGGAGTCTAGGGCCTCCTCTAAGGACATGTCGCAGATGGTGAAGATGCTACGAAAATGGTCTCAGGTGAGCATCGCCTTGGGAAGATGACTCCAAGGAGGCCTAGACCTTCAATCTCATATACAAAGTAACATCCCAGGTTACTATTTTAAGATCATGGGAGATAAAGCTTCTTCATGAAATAACTACTGATATTTGTTTTCTTCCAAAAACTTAACTATGTAAATTCAAGTGGATTTTCCACTAGTGTATTAGAAATAAGGAGAGAGAGACTAGGTTAGTCCCAGCCAGGTTTGTGAGGTGAAATGCCGGTGACGGGTGCTCAACACCAGCAGCACAGTGCGGCGCGATGGTGTTGCTACAGAAGCTCCTAGTCAGTGGGAAACCGAAGAGCCCATGCGTGCCTTACCTAGGGATGAGCCCAGAAGCACGTCCTGCAATAAGCTACCACTCACTGGTCATGGCAGTGTACACCTTGATTTTCCTGTGCCTCGACATTCAACTCTGTAAAATGGAAGGATAGTGATCATGGAACAGAAAGTGATTCCTGACTATGAGACACAGAGCCCTGGGGGAAAGGAAACATAGGCCTTCCCTCCTTGCAAAGGAGTGTGCCAAGGCCTGACTAAGTCTACCACTGTGAACGCCCAATGGCGGTCTGTGGGCTCAGGTTACTCCATAGCAGCCCTGGCTTCTTTCTTTTTAGCAAAACAAAGACTCTTTCTCACTCTTTGGTGGATCCTCATTGAGACCCAAACATATAGATTTCCTTGGGCTTTCTAATTGAGGAAGCAATTTTAAACTCTGTCAACATCGGCCTTATTAACCCAGATGGTGTTAATTTGCACAGCTCTGCTCAACATCGGTGTGTTTCCTGTGCATTAAATAGGAGCTGCCTCCTTCTCCCAAGCCTTGCTTTCACCCTCTCCTAAGACACGCATTGTTCTAGCAACAATCTGCATAGTATGTGGATGAGCTCACAGAGATGAGTTGGGATCCCTTGGGAGGCAGAATGATGTAGTTTGAAGACGCCTGTATTCCACACATCTGTACACATCTGTATGTATCCAGAGGGCAGAGGCATTAAGAAACAATACAACTCACACTGTGTTTCAATATTGCCGTGCTTCCCAGATTGCTTCCCAGTAAATACCACTCCTGACAGTCACCTGTAATTGATTACCCTGCCTTGGCCAGCACTTTCTAGTGTTGTTATTTGTAATGAAACTGGGAGCTCAATTCTCAGCAACATCCTAAGGTCTCTTAGAGGCTATTTTATAAAATTAAAGTTTTTCTTCTATTAAAAAAAAAAATAAAAGCTTTCTCTTTCTAAGTACAAAAGTCTGAAGTAAGCCTGGCTTGCTAATTAACGGGGAGGCATTAGTCTACATACATTCTTAGTGCTTAATGAGGGGGTGAGAATAAACTAAAGTCTCTAAGCATGTATTATCTCCAAGTCTGTGTCCAAAGGGCTTTGTATATGCAGTTTTGTCTAATTTTACCGTCACGACCAACCTTGGTCAGTGGTGCTGCTATTGAGTCTTGCAACACAAGGAAAACAAGCTTGAGGCAGGAATGTTCATTATATCATCAAACACAGAAAGACAGTTGCCCTGGGATTCCTCACTGTGAACCTTGAGAAGTGGGGGGGGGTCATGCACTCGTGGCGGGGGGGTCATGCACTCGTGGCGGGGGGGTGCACGCGCACACATGTTTTAATTCTTTCTCTGTGTTTTTAACCTTAACCTCGTCCCCTAAGTCCTCCCTTTTCCATTCTTCTGCCACTCCTTTTCATTTTCCCAAGCTGACAACTTCCTATGTTCATCTTTGTGACACAAAGCACAGGGGGTCTCTCGGTATCATAACCCTGTAAGAAGCCACTGGGCCTTGAGGAAGGTTGGACCATTGTTGCAAATGTGTTTCTTCTTAAAACTTTTAGACGGATTCTTGTCCCTTGGAGAGATTCCGTATGCATGTACCACAACCTGCCTACTGTGAACCCTGTCTGCCTGGGACGAAGGTTCATGTCTACCGACTCCTAGTCGGTCCATTTCAAGACCAGGAAGTGAAGATCGGCACTGATACCCTAAGAGGGGCTCATAATTAGCGTGTGACTTCCTCTGGTTCCGCTCAATTACTGCAATCACCTTGTTTCTCTAAGTATCGACACACAATTTTCCATGCCTGTTTTCTTTCTTGGTCTTTGTCTGCTTATTGGCTGGAAAAATCAATGTATGCGCTCCACTCTCACACCTCATGAATCTAAGAAAACCGAGGAAAGTAACACTTCTGTGGCACTGTTCCCTCAACCACTGCAGGTGTAGCGGCTCAGTGTCACCGTGACTTTGTTTCCCCATTCTGTAACAAACATCAGAGCAATGACCGTCCCAGCATCCTGGCACTTTCTGTGTGTTAAGCGCCATGCTGAGTAATTTTGGAATCCCGAAAGGCAGGTGCTACCCTCTTGGTATAGATGAGGAGACTGAGAAGCATTGTTGAACACAAATAGGAACCGAGAAGGAATGAATCTCTTCCTGGGGAAGAGATGCACGGATGAAAGTCGAGACTACGGGCTTCGCTCTGAATGAGGCTGAGCTCATGGACCGAGCACTCGTCCACCGAGAACCCAAGAAGCCTTCACCTCGTGAAAACTCAGCTTTGTCATCTCTCAAATAATTCCTATTGCATGCAGATTACTGTAAGACTCACTGTGGGGAAAAGACCATAGAGACTCTGGACTATACAGAACCCTCCACACATGCTCAGGCCCTTTCCTGCCTCCCTTATGACTGCAGAGACACTTGGAGGGTAGGAAACTCTCTGCATGCCAGGCATTTGGGTTGCTAGCCTTTCAGGCTGGTGTTGATTTCTGTCTGCTAACCAATTTTGAAAATATGCATTTATTATGCAGATGCCCTTTAGGGCTATTATATCTCCACGGAGACCTGTGGCTTGCAGGTGTTGGCTCACAAACCAAGTAATCGCTGAAAGCTGGTAAGAGTGAATTTTGTCAGCATGGATGTCCTGCATGAGCACTAAATCTTTGCACTACAAAGCCTGCAGCATTAAAAATAACAATAACAATAATAATAACCACCTCATTACGTGCTCCTGTGGTAGTTTTTTTTTAAAAAAAAATCTGTTTTCTTTTTGGAATAGTAATAAAAGCCAACTCCAATGACCCATCCCTTCTCCAGAGGTGCTTGGTGCAGCTGTGCATGAGCCCACTTAGACCACTCAGTGTGCATGTGTGATCCTCAGGCTGACTCCATATGTCCCAGGCAAGCTCACATCCTTGAAAATAATGGCTTAAAATAGGAATGCTGACACCACCTTAACTCAGACAGCACAAATGCAGGGCTGTAATTTTCTATGCTACTTAATCTCCTGGTACAAAAACCTCTGCTGCTCCGGGGAATTCTTCAGCTAGTCCAAAGGAGGGAAAATATCCTCTCAAGGATGTAATAAGTTAACAAACCAAATTAGTATGTAGTGGGGTCTGTGGCTCTTATCATCCACATTAACCTCGGGGCTCTCCAGGGCTAATATCTTTAGTTGTGCTGTTTCTTGCTTGCTGTCTCCAGACCACTAACCTTATTTCTCTGTTTCTCTATGGGAGAATTGAAAGCTCTGGTCTTCCCAAATCTCCCTCTGATTTTCATTCTCTTTGGTAGAGCTCAGCCTACGGTGTCCAAGGTCAAATGAACTAAGCCCTTTCCAAGAGAAGCTTAGGACTGACTGACACAAAAGGGGGCCACAGTTTTCAGCAGACCCTTGCACCCGCATCATTAAAATACTTCTCCATTAGAAATGCAACTTCTTTATGCACGCAAGGGCTTCAGAAGTAACGCATGGAGCAGCAGCGCCACCTACTGGTTTGCTCTTAGCAGCAACATGATTTTTTGCAGCAGCTTTGTCTGAGGATGGGTCAAAGTTGTATGCAGCCTATACCCCCCTCCCCCGAAAAGGTGTTGCTCACGGTGGAATGCTGATGCCCACTACGGGTCAAAAGTATGTTACATTAATATCCATTGGTTTCATTTTCCTGTTTGATAGTTTTATTTATCCACTGTCCAGTTTTTTATATGGAATAGAAAAGACAAAACTGGAAACAAAATGCTCCCTGTAAAATGTGAAGGATGTCTTTCTTCTCCAGGACCCTTCAGACGGTGCTGTTCACCCTGATGTGTGTCCTGCTGGCTTTTGGGGGGTCTGTTTGCACAGCTGACCCTACGACATATGGCTGGCCTCTGGGTCTGTATCACAGACACAAACAATGGTTCACTAAGTGACTTTCACCTGTGGCAGAAAAAGAAATATGCTTTCCCTGAAGTTACAGGAAAGTTGCCTAATACGATATCACATCATGGGGCTACATGGATGGCCGAGCAGTCCAGAGTACATGCTACTCTTTCAGAGGGTCTGAATTCAGGTCCCAATACCCCCCGTAACTCCATTTGAGGGAACCCTGATTCTCTCTCCTGGACTCTCCAGTGCCTGTACTCACGCTCATACATGCACAATTAAAAATAAAATAAAATGTAAAACTTTTAAAATGAATCATACCTCATCACAGCTCACAAAACAACATCATGATGGGAATACCTCACAAAGAAGATATGCGTGTGGCAGGGTGGATGGCTCAATGATTGACTGAACTGGGTTGATGCTGTTGCCAAGGAAACCAAAGTAATAAATTCACCGCCCCCCCACCCCAAGAGAAAGTTTACAGATGCTCTGTCTCCGGAGGAGGGAAAACTAATATTTACATATGCAAAGCACCTTTAGGGATATATGCTATCTACTGAATTAATAAGCTAGTCAGTGAGAACTGCTGTGATCCCCATTTACAAAGAAACCAAGGCTTCAGTGATCAAGCTTTTGCCTAAGGGGACAAGCCAATAGATGATGACCTAGGAGTTCGGATCTATATCTGTCAAACGCATGTGATGTGACCTCAGCACTGTGCATAGTTGACTATCTTGGGGATGAATCCCCTAGTGACAAGGAAGGTATGCGAGGAGCATTAAAGCATCTCCTTCTTCAGGAATAACTCCATGAGCTCGCTCCAAGGTGATAAATAGCATCACCTTCATCAATGACAGGAAAAGAACACACTAGACATCAGCTACAGCAAAGACAGTTATAATACACCCTTCCCAGAAGAAAAATCGCAGTGCATTTCCAGAAGCTACAGTTAAGTTCATTCAGCCCTTCCTATCTCTCACTCAGCAAGTGTCAGCATGCAAACCATGCTCTCTGTCCTCAAGGGCTTGAAGTCACATAACTTCTTGAAGATTAGAAGTCAAGTATTTTCTTCATTTTTTTTCTTCCCATTCTCTGCACACACACACACACACACACACACACACACATACTCAGCCTCTGGTTCACTGTTTTACCTGCTGAGCTTCAAATCATGGTCTCACATGGTGTTCCTGCTTCGGCCTCCCTTGTAATTTTGACGCATTGTTGGCTTACAAACCTGGCTGGGTGAAGCTGTCCTTGAAGTTAGTGTAGATAAATCTATCTGCCAACAGGAACTGCCACCAATAATTTTAGGATCATCAACAACTTCCACCTGTAAAGATACAAGCATTAATGCTTTGTCCTGAACAGCTCAGGGAGGAGAGAGATGTCCTGAGACCACAAGGCATTAGTCAAGGGTGATGCTGCCCCACAGCCTTCTAGAGAGAGTAACCCTCTTGATAGATGGTGAGCTTAGGCTACATCGCTGCTTTTCATATTTGAATACAAGTCAGGTATAAATGTCAAAATTGCAATCAGGGACGTGGTGGCTCTTGCCTTCAATCTGTGCACTTGAGAGGCAGAAGCAGGTGGCTCTCTAGGTCTGAGGCCAGCCTGGTCTACAGAGAAAGTTCCAGGATAACCAGAAAAACTTGGTCCTGAAATAACACAAAACATTGTAGCAGAAGCTCAGGACAAACTTAAACAGCAGCAGCTTACCCAAATGGATGCTTTTCACAGTTTGGTATATATCCTTTGTATATACATCTATGAACAGATAATGGAAAATTCCTTTAGGCAAGGTCTCACTCTGTACCCAGAACAGCTTCAGACTCGTGCCATTTTCCTACCTCAGCTTCCCGAGAGTGCCAGGACTGTAGGTGTCTGCTACCAAACCTTGCTAGGTTTTAACCATTTGGAACATATATATAACATATATAGCTATGTACTCTGTGCATATGTATTTTTATGCACATTCTTTTATATTTTATGCACATATGTGAATACAAGTATACATATGGCATTTGCATATCTCCAGTTAAGAAAAGTATGTTAATGTTAATAGTAAACTCTTCAGTTCACATCAAAGAAAGGACAGAGCTTAGAAATAGCACTTTGTTAAGTTTAACATAGGAAGTAAAGCCCGCCCTACTTCTACCCTCTCATCCCACCCTACCCAATCTGACGCTAGAGCTTATGGGAGAATGGAAAATTACAAAACAGGGGTGAAAGAAATGTGGATCTTATGAAGGCAACAAAAAAGACATGAGCAGAGAAAAGAGAACCAGGAAAAAAGACAGGGACTCTGTGTGAGGGCAGAAAGCTACTCAGGATTCCAAAAGCATGAAATCCAATCACATCATGCACACACAGAGTCTTTTTTTAATAATATGTTTATGTTTAATAATATGTTTATGTTTACTTTTTTATAATTATGTTTAATAATACATTTATGTTTACTTTTAAAAAAAAAAAAGAACATGCTGAAGTTTTAGCTCTTCTATGTATCATTCTCAGGAGCAGTCAATGAGAATTCAGCATTCCACTATTCACTAACACTTGATATAAGCAGGTTTTTTTTAGCTTTAAATATTTTTTATTCAATATATTCCTTATTTACATTTTAATTGATTTTCCCTTTCCTGGACCCCCCCCCCAAAGTCCCATAAGCCCTCTTCCCTCCCCCTGTTCCCCAATCCACCTCTTCCCACTTCCCTGTCTTGGTATTGCCCTACACTGCTGCACTGAGCCTTTCCAGGACCAGGAGCCACTCCTTCCTTCTTCTTGGGCATCATGTGATATGTGAATTGTGTCTTGGGTATTCCAAGCTTCTAGGCTAATATCTGTTTATCAGTAAGTGCATACCATGAGTGTTCTTTTGAGACTAGGTTACCTCACTTAGGACAATATTCTCCAGTTCCATCCATTTGTCTAAGAATTTCATGAATTCATTGTTTCTAATGGCTGAATAGTGTGTATATACCACATTTTCTGTGCCCATTCCTCCACTGAGAGATATCTGGGTTCTTTCCAGCTTCTGGCTATTATAAATAGGGCTGTTATGATCATAGTGGTGCATGTATCCTTATTACATGCTGGGGAATCCTCTTGGTATATGCCCAGGAATGGTATAACAGGGTCCTCCAGAAGTATCATTCCCAGTTTTCTGAGGCACTGCCAGACTGACTTCCAGAGTGGTTGTACCAGCTTGCAACCCCACCAGCAGTGGAGGAGTGTTCCTCTTTCTCCACATCCTCGCCAGCACTTGTTTTCTCCTGACTTTTTGATCTTAGCCATTCTGACTGGTGTGAGACTGGTGTGAGGTGAAATCTCAGGGTTGTTTTGATTTGCATTTCCCTGATGACTAAGGATGTTGAACATTTCTTTAGGTGTTTCTCAGCCATTCGATATTCCTCAGGTGAAAATTCTTTGTTTAGCTCTGTACTCCATTTTTAAGGGGTATATTTGGCTCTCTGGAGTCTACCTTCTTGACTTCTTTGTATATCTTGGATATAAGCCCTCTGTCGGATGTAGTGTTCGTAAAAATCTTTTCCCAATTTGTTGGCTGCCGTTTTGTCCTTTTGGCATATGATAGTATACTTAAGCGACCCAAAAAACTCCACCAGAGAACTCCTACAGCTGGTAAATAACTTCAGCAAAGTGGCTGGATATAAAATTAACTCAAGCAAATCAGTAGCCTTCCTATACTCAAAGGATAAACAGACTGAGAGAGAAATTAGGGAAATGACACCCTTCACAATAGTCACAAACAATATAAAGTATCTTGATGTGACTCTAACCAAACAAGTGAAAGATCTGTATGACAGGAACTTCAAGCCTTTGAATAAAGAAATCGAAGACCTCAGAAGATGGAAAAATCTTCCATGCTCTTGGATTGGCAGGATTAATATAGTAAAAATGGCCATCTTGCCAAAAGCAATCTACAGATTCAATGCAATCCCCATCAAAATCCCAACTCAATTCTTCATAGACTTAGAAAGAGCAATTCTCAAATTCATCTGGAATAACAAAAAACCCAGGATAGCTAAAACTATTCTCAACTGTAAAAGAACTTCTGAGGGAATCAGTATCCCTAACCTCAAGCAGTACTACAGAGCAATTGTGTTAAAAACTGCATGGTATTGGTACAGTGACCGGCAAGTAGATCAATGGAATAGAATTGAAGATCTGGAAATGAACCCTCAGAATTATGGTCACTTGATCTTTGATAAAGGAGCTACAACCATCCAGTGGAAAAAAAGATAGCCTTTTCAACAAATGGTGCTGGTTCAACTGGAGGTCAACATGCAAAAGAATGCAAATTGATCCATTCTTATCTCCTTGTACTAAGTTCAAGTCCAAGTGGATCAAGAAACTCCACATAAAACCAGACATACTGAAACTAATAGAAAAGAAACTGGGGAAGACCCTTGAGGACATGGGCACAGGGGAAAATTTCCTCAACAGAACACCAATAGTTTATTCTCTAAGATCAAGAATTGACAAATGGGATCTCATAAAACTACAAAGTTTCTGTAAGGCAAAGCACACATCTAGTCTTAAGGAATGAATGGAAGAAGAGATTATACCCTTCAACCAAGAAGAAGCCAGATCTAAGCAGCAGAAAGCCACAGTCTGGAAACTGGGAGGCTTGGGTGATTTATTCAAGCAGAGAGCTAAACTGGCGCCTGAGCTCTGGCTTTTGAGGTTCAGTGCATGCAGGCTTAGAGCTCACTGCAGTGTCCAGTGATGACTTCTTTGCAAGCCTTCCCAGGAGACACCACACACAGTCCCACCTTCTTGCTCTTCTTGCCCATTTGGTGGAAGTCTGAAGACTCTGGTCTAGGATCATTGGAGTTGCAAAGAGTGGTTTGGCTCACAAAGAAGAGTAAACTGTGAAACAGAAGGCCATTGTTGAATGAGGCCCTCTAGGAGCTGAATTCCCTCAGCCAGGGTTGCTGGTAGAGAAACTTTCCCAGTGTGGAAATATTTTCTGTGGTATGAACATAATCTCAGCAGTCCTAATTAAAGGTCTCAACATCCAGAATTACTTTTAATCTATCAAAATCTCACAGAAATTATTTAACCAAAAGCAAGATGGTATCCAGGCCTTTTGCTCCGTGTTGTTATTTGACTGCTCACGTCAGACAAGCCTTTGATCAGCAGAATAGCTAAGAGTCTCATGCAATGTGTTATATGTGAGGTGATGAGGACTTGAAATTGGATGATGCAGTTGGAGGAACAAGAGGCTTAGGCCAGAGATGTCAGGAGAGAGAATTGGATGCTGCATGCAGTCACTTCTGGAATGACAGAAAAATAAGGATGAAGTTCTGATCATACGTTGCCCAGCCTGGGCACAGCAAACAGGTAGCAGGAACTGAGACGGAAGGAGAGTGTGTGGAAGACACAAAGAGAGTTTTCTGTTTATTGTTTTTGTTGTAGACGTTTCCAGCTAAGGGACAGGGGACTGATGGAATTAGCCAGGAGTCAGATGAAAGACAAGACAAAACTGACACGTCAGAGTCAGTTCGTGGGCTACAAGGCCTCCACGTGGGCCAACTGAGGTCAGAGTGACCTAGGCCTTGGACAGAGGTGCTGTCACTCACGCAGAACAGAGAGGGGCACAATGGAGCGCGGCAGGCTTGCCTTTCCTTCAGCTTAGGGAAAGCAGTCTTAGACGTCTGAAGTACTTGATCGAGGGTGCACACAAGATGATTGAAGCCTCAAAAGTTCAAGGGAAATTAATTTTAATATTTTTTTAGATTTTTATTACATTAAATTACTTCCCAAGTCACGCTTTGAATCTCTGAACCAAAATGGGAAAAAGAAAATAATTTAATTAGTTGACTAGCAAAAGCTTAAAACATGAAGTCACACCTTTGCTCCTGACCCTAAAGTAAAGAACGAAAATGTACAGAAGGCTGGGAGGGAGGAAGTCTGTTGTTCTTCAGGTACCTGACCTGTTCCAGAAATCCCAGAATCCCAATCAATAAACTATGAGGATAAGACACAGGCACAAAGATGCAAATGAAGACTGCACAGTGCTGGAGCCAAGCCCTGCATTTACGCGTGTCACAACGCCCTGTGAATCCTCGTGAACGACCTCAGCATTTGTGTCTGGAGTTCATGTGGGAAATGAACACACACCTGAACCACAGCCTAGCAACTGCATCTGATCTCCCCACGGATCTGGTAATTATGTGCAACACTGCTCACAGTGAACAGATGGCATTCAAAGAAACAACGGTCTAGAATATCACATTATACTCTAATACAGTCTCAAAAATATAAAGGAAATCATTTAAAAGAAAGAGAGAAAAGGAGATTTACAAAGGCATAAATCCTTCTTAGACTTTTCTCCTGAGAAACAAAGTGGGATTCCTCCTCTAAATCTATGCTACCTATCTTATCTGATTTAGAGTACAGTCCGTTCTCAGGGCGTGGGTTCACTGAGGCAAGATGACTGGAAGGCTTATATTTAATGTGAATTTTTATGGGCCAGGAATGCCACTTCCTTCTACACTCCGGTTCATTCTTCCTGCCTTAATTTTTCTTTCTCTTCTCCTCTGTGTAGTCAGTGTCTTTGAGAACTCTCTCATGTACCTCAAAGGATGGTTTCAAACTTCCTAAGTAACAAGAATAATCCCCAATTCCTGACCTCTGATCTCTGCCTCATTTCTTTGTATGTTTAAGTTTCAAAATCAAGGGAGAAAACTTGGTTTTCCAAAGACTCTGAGCCAGATATTTCAGGGGAAATGCAGTTTTTCCTGGGTCGTAAGCTTAAACATTAGCTTACTCTGCAAAGTTTATGGAAACAGAGGAAGGTATTAGATCTCTTCCTATGTATGTGTCTATGAAAGGGTGTAACCTTTGGTCTAGAAAAGGAATGTAATTCTTAAGCATCTCAGAGTGATTTTATTGTGGGGTAGATTCTACCAATTAAGTTGTAGAGAATAACTGATAATGTCAACAAGAGGTGGGGAGAGGGAGAGAGAGAGAGACAGAGACAGAGACAGAGACAGAGAGAGACAGAGACAAGAGGAGAGGGGAGGGAAGGGGAGGGGAGGGGAGGAGAGATCAGTTAAATTTCAGAGTTTCCTAAATAATAGCTTTTGTTGTCTATATTCATTTTCACTGCTGTTTTTGATAAAGTGAAATCTTTATCATTCTATTTTTGGACCAGTTACTAGAACAGAGGAAAGAAGGAATTTAGAATGAGGGATGCAGGGATAAAAACAAAGGAAACTGCTAACCTAAAACTCCTTGGGCATCAGAGTTCCTCAGGCCTGTGTAGGCAACTTGTGTGCTGCTGGCCAACTGCCCTGGCCGATGGACTGCTGCCTAGGTCAGCTGAGGGAGATCTCATCTATTCCTTTCCAAATTTACAAGGCTCGGTTTTGGTGAGTTTTTTTTTTTTTCCAAATAAGGTAGCATTTTACAAAATTGTTTCCCCTCCTACGAGAATGTTCCCATGTCAGAAAGCCACAAAGGCTGCTGTTTCCCGAGCTGTCATTGTATTCCGTCACAAAGATCCCTTCCTTTTAGCAGAGCTGAAGGTTGATCGTGCCTTCCCACTAAGGCTTTCAAAGAATACAGGCATTTTCTACTTTTACCTGTGGGATCTCTCTAACTTCAGCTCCTCATGCCCCTCTTCTTGAGTGAAACTCACGTTAGGCTCAAAGAACAGTAGCTATGGCCTAGTCTCCACCAAGAATCCTAGAGCTGATACAAACAGTATAACTGGGCCCCTCGGGTGTTACCACAGCAAGTCTCAGGAATCACTGGAAACAGTGGTTTCAAGGCAAATCAGTAGCCACGTAGCTGTGAGCTAAGTCTAAATTAGAATCCTGGGCACTTCTACAGAAGTAATATGGGAAAAAATCACACATGCAATGCTGAAAGTGATGAGCAGCAGAAACATGTCAGGAAATGTCAGTATCTTAACCCACTGGCAAATATATGGAGCAAGTGCTACCAAGGTTTCAAGGGGGTACCCTTGTTTTCTCTCAGACATGATTAAGGGGCAGATTGCCCTCTTGGCTAGAAAGAAGTAAGCTACCATTCTGAGAAGGTCAATTGGCGAAGATGCACGAGTGGCCTCTCTGTACAGTTAGATGTTCCCAGAGGACAACCATTGAGAAAACAGACCATAGACCTATGAGTGCAAACAACTGAACTCTTCTGACAAGCTCATGACCTTGAGATGAGACCCTGAGAATTACTGACTTATTGAAGATTGCACAGATTGTAAGAATTCTACCCCAGGCCCATGCCAGAATAATGTATGACAGGTTCACCTGTGACAACACTTACGCTTTAACACTCATTGATGTGCCCTTAAATACACAACAGACATTTCACAGCTAACCAATCAGGTATCACGCAGAGGAGGACCAGTCATTCCAGTTTTTCAGTCTGAGATGTTCCTCCAAGATGCTGGGCACTCATTCATAAAATCAGAAAACACACATGGGAAGTGAGAACATTAAGCAATATGTATTCAAGTCTGGGGATGCAGAACTGGAATCTAGGATGCAGAGATAAAATCCTAAATGCACAGTGTTCTCTGAGAATGAAACTACATTTCATGTCTTGGGCACACTCCCATGTATCCTACTTGAAATATATTCAATTTTAAGTAGGATCTGTCCATGCCATTCCATAGAAAAGTCACAACTGAGACCCACCTGTCTGCTGAGCAGTCTTCTGCAGACTTGAGTCACTTGTTCCAATACCGGGACTAGAGGCTGTAGGGTTGGAAGCTTATATACTTTCCAGCTAGCCATCAATGCTCTTTGATCCATCTAATACCAAAATCCCCTAAAAATAGCAAACATCACAGAGGTGTTGATGCTCTGTTGTTAGTATCTCACTCTGACCCTGTAAGTCTTATCAGCTTCCTAGAAGTAGCTCAACAATAATTCACAGCTCTAGGAATAACTCCATATGCTGAAGATAATAGTAATAAGAAAGGCTGCAGCCTCAGGGAGTATCTAATCTAAAGTTTATATTGTGAATTATAAAAAATATATCCTTGTCTCCTTCCAATTCAGAATTGGCCAGAGGGTTCAGATGAACAATACTAAGCATCTTCTGCCATGGTGAACCTCAAGGTCAGCATCTTCTACTGGTCCAGACCTGTGCTGGGAAGATCCAGGAGTAGCCTTGTCAAGCAACTGAGCCTGTCTGATATTTTTGCAGAAGAAAGAGATGAATGTTCACAGTGCCAAAATCATGACACCTCTTTTGGCCCAGATCTCTGGGTATCCACATGGATGATGACCAGAAATTTTGTCTACCAGATGGCCACATATGGGAACTGTGAGTCCACTTGATAGTGGTCTTTCCTGATATTTAATCATTCTAAAATAAAATTAGCTCCCACAGCCAGAAAGGGGGTTTCCAGACACGGTAGATGATAGCTTGCCTCCCACCATAGCTCTCCTATGCCCAAGCCTTCACTTCTAGGCTTTAGCATCACCAACAAATGCTATCCCTTTCCTCATGTGAATACTGGAGAGCCAAAGGAGTAGCAGACTAAAGTCCAAAATACCACTGTTATTATTCCTGAAGGCTAAACCAGGAGGTATAGCTTAATAAGGGACCACAGATGCCTAAAAATGAGGTGCTGACTTGAGCAGATTTCACATTCCTCCTGAGAGAACTAGGGATAACATCACCCTTAAGAAAGCTAGAGAATGGTGGGCAATGGTGGTGCACGCCATTAATCCCAGCACTTGGGAGGCAGAGGCAGGCGGATTTCTGAGTTCGAGGCCAGCCTGGTCTACAGAGTGAGTTCCAGGACAGCTGGAACTATACAGAGAAACCCTGTCTCGAAAAAAAAAAAAAACCAAACAAACAAAAACAAAAACAAAAAGAGAAGAAAAGAGAAGAAAAGAAAAGAAAAGAAAAGAAAAGAAAAGAAAAGAAAAGAAAAGAAAAGAAAAGAAAAGAGGGAGGGAGAAGGAAGGAAGGAAGAAGGAAGGAAGGAAGGAAGGAAGGAAGGAAGGAAGGAAGGAAGGAAGGAAGGAAGGAAGGAAGGAAAGAAGGAAGGCAGGCAGGCAGGCAGGCAGGAAGGAAGGAAGGAAGGAAGGAAGGAAGGAAGGAAGGAAGGAAGGAAAGAAGGAAGGAAGGCAGGAAGGAAGGAAGGAAAGCTAGGGAATTACTATTCTCTGCATACAATTTTCCAGAGTTAGGAAGAAAAACAGAACAAGCATATTCCGAGCCCATGTACTCCTCTCGACTTTACTAGTTAGGCCACCCAGTCCCTGTCCCACATCTGAGTGAAGGGGCCCATGGTAGGTGAGAGAAATAAGAGCACTCGATGTCCCTCCACAAGAAAACATCACATATAAATAATCACAGGCAACTCCATATAAGGTATGAGCATTAATCAGGATTTTCAAAATGTAACAAGGAAACTGAAAGTCAGGTAACCTCAGGTCAGTGGGTATGTTTGCTCGGAACAGAAATGAGCCAAAGGGGAAGGAAGTCAAAAAGTGAGCTTGGGAGATGGAGGGACACCTCAGGCAGACGGAGAGGGGCTTTGAATAGCAAAGACAGAGGAATTGTTGGGGAGGGGGAGATACTGAAATCTAGAACAAGGTGCAGACTACAGGAGAGTGGGGATGGGTGCGTGGATGAATGCATGGATAAACAGAAGAGCCTGTGTGGCCTCTACCAGAGAAGCTGGGGACTTCACTAACTGGACCACTGAGGGCTCCTACTTGCCACTGCAGTTAAGACTTAAACCTGGAAGAAATAGAAAGCCTTAGAAGCACCAAGGAGGGAGTAGTATGAAGTGTTTAAGTACATCAGAAACCAAAAATGCAACTGGTAGAACATTTGCTTAAATACAAAATCATGATTCTAAATCATGAGTAGAGTTTCATATCTATATAATTCAAAATTATGAGTGTGAGTATGTATGCACGCATGTGTGTGTGTGTGTGTGTGTGTACATGCATATTCTAGTTTCAAAACCTCACTTGTCATTCTGTCTGTCTTAATTCCAGGGAAATTTAAATTTCTGCCAGGGCAAAGCTTTCAGACTTGCTTTGGTCATGGTTCCAAGCCATGATTGACACTTAGTTGGTGCTCGGCCCTGCTGAGAAATGCCCCAGAGTAGCTTTCTGGCCCAGCATTCACAGAGGGAAGGGCAGGGAGGACCACAGCAGAAACAACTGAAGGTGTTGGCCAGGTGTCAGCCTCTCAGGAACCCCTGAGGAACTCCTGAGGAGATACCTGAGTTTAGCCAAAAATCTAAGTCTTCTAAACCAGAAATTCAGAGAAATTTCTGAGACCGGAAACATTCCTCATATTCTGCCTTCTGTATCAGGGAAAGGGGGCATTTTGAGTTCAAAGCGTTATCACCACAGCTCATAGATGAGAAAAACTGAGAAAGAAAACTTAGTCCCCAGAGGTCTGGACAGCTCCTGTCCTCCAGCAGCTCTGGCCCTGCCTCTGCCAGCCTCTTTCAGAGTCTTCCCTTACCCCATTTCTCCTCAGAACCACCTCAGAGCTCAGCTGCTCTCGCTTTAGAGGAAGGTCAAGAGTCACCTGTCTTTGACACTCTGAGCTCTCACTAGATGGGGAAAGGCTTTGGACTCCCTGGGAAGCTAGAAAGAGGAATATTTTTCTAATGGGCTTTCCCAAACTACACACATTAGGACAATGAGTTCCTACATGCATGCACATCTCTAGACTTCCCTTCCTCATGCTCCTGGCTTTGTCTACACCTGTTCTTTCTGGTCCCTAATCTGGCAGTGTCACCCGAGGCTGTGCTCCTTCCTTCTGTCCCAGAAAAGAACACCTGTCTCCTATGTGGAAACCACATCCAACGTGGGCTGCAAGGTTTCCCTGATCCTTTGCATTAATCTTCTTCCGTGGGAATGCCAGCAGCTGCCTCTGGCCTGAAGACCAGCATGACTGTGCAAAGCAATGTCACGTCAGCCTTGCCTGTTAGAGTCAGAGCAGCAAGCATGAGGGGAAAGAAGGAGAGAGTGGTCTGAACCCATATAACCTTCTGGTCACTGCAGAAGACTCCAGAGAGAGAAGCCTGTCGTTCATTGATTCAATCAACAAATCTAGCAAAGCACTTTAGATAAAGCATAAAATATAAATCCACCATTAAGAGCTTTAGATACTAAAATTTTAATATTAGGAGGGACTTTAATTTTAATGCCCATCTGCATACATTCTTACAACAGGAGTGATGTTTGTTACATGCTGGGCAGACACTGAGATAGAGGTGGCCATTTCCTCTTTGGACAATTGCAGTTCTTAGAAATCATTTTGCAACAGTGAACTGATCTGCCCATATGTCAGTCTGTACCTAATGTCTGCAAATGAAACTTCTGTTCTCCACAATATTTTATTCCTTAAATATTCGCGTGGCTCCTTCATGCCTCTTCTCACAGGCAACATCAGTGTCTCATGAATCAACATCCACTCATTCCTTACAAAGAATGGGGCTCTTCGCCATTCCAGTCGTAAGTCTAGAGATATGTGCTAAAGGAAACAGGGTGACTTGGTCTGTAGCCAATGCCCCAGAAGTGATACATGAGATTGCCCCAGTGCGTGAAGAGCTTTTGGCTGTCTCTAACCTGTTTTTGTATTTCTTAAGGTCATCAAGATTTCTAATAAAAGACCATGGCTGGATCAGATGAGTTCTGGGGACCTAGACCCACTAGGGACACTGACATCAGCTTTGGCAGGTATGATCTCTGTGACTTTGAATAGCCTACTGATCTTCGCTAGCTGGTCATGCTTCCAATGGCCATACTTTCATTATCAGATTTTCATGAAAAGTACTTGATTTACAACACATAGAAAGTGCTAGTGCTACACCAAGTGGCCAAAGACCAGACTGGGCAGGAAAACACCATTAGTTTTTCTCTTAGCAGCTGGCTATCCACCTGTCCTGGCCCAAAAGCTGTTCTCTGAGCTGCTCTGAGGGTAAGAAGAAAATATACCCATCATTCCCTTGGAGTGTTACATTTATATCTTTGAGGGAGTCCAGTCTCAAGTAGGAATAGTTTCACTTCTCTGCAAATGAGAGGTTTCCTGTCTATGGCGAGATCTCAGCTCTGCTCAGAGAAGATGAGGGTCCAGACATGACTCAGAGTGATGGGACCAATGATGAATGTTTCATGTTCCACAGCACTGCTGTTCCTCTCCTTTGTGTCCCATGTTCTTGTCACAGATGAGGTCATAACACACCTTAGTTAATGAGACAATGAAGTCCCCCTGCTCCCCGGAAGCTGCTTATGTCTAGTTCACACCCTCTATTAAACACTAAAGCATCAAATTTTTCCCTGAGATTGGTACCAGCCACCAAGATGTTGAACACATCTCATGCAAATGTCATGTATCTACTGTGCTGGGGACAGCATACTACCTATAATGGTATGCTGGACTGGAGCACTACTGGAGCCAACTATTAGATTGTAGAAATGTGAGTGACTCCAAGAGGTCCTTTTCATCAATCTACTTGCATACCTAGACATGGATTGGTAATGCTAGCATCAATCACTAGGAACATACAAGCTGTAGAGGGGAAGTGGCCTTCAGAAGTGGTTTCCTCTCTCAAATCTAGACATTATGGAGTCCAGGTGGTCCATGCTTTATCTTCACCCAAACCTTGCTGACCATGGTTATTTTCCTTTCTGTCCTCCTAAACTTCATTTATATTTAGCTCTCTGCTCCAGTCTTAGACCTTGTCTGGTATGCTAAGAGAAAGGATCCACGACTCACCACTGGGCTGCTGCTCTACTGGAAGTGGGTTTTGTAATCATAGACCTGGGCTTTTGTCTAGAAGTGATATTCCTTCCTTCTGCTTTCCATCCTTGTCAGCTCACTAATTTATCTACAACTTCAGTTTCAGCAAAGAGATCACGCATCCATTGGCTTTCCTACCATAAGTGGTTTCCCAAAGGGCCCATGATCACCAAGGTTGCAGGCCTTCTCGTTGGACCAGTGTTTCTCAACCTGTGGGTCTTGACCCCCCCAGAGGGGTCACATATCAGATAGCCTCCATATCAGATATTTACATTAAGACTCATCACAGTAACAAAATTACAGTTATAAAGTAGCAACAAAAAAATTTTTATGGTTGGGGGTTACCCACAACATGAGAAACTGCATTAAAGGGTCACAGCATTAGAAAGGTTGGTGTCTTACTTAGGGTTTTACTTCTGTGAACAGACACCATGACCAAGGCAACTTTTATAAGTACAACATTTAGTTGGACTGTCTTACAGGTTCAGAGGTTCAGTCCATTATTATCAAGGTGGGAGCATGGCAGCATCCAGGCAGGAATGGTGCAGGCAGAGCCAAAAGTTCTACATCTTCATCTGAAGGCTGTTAGCAGAATACTGACTTCCAGGCAGCTAGGATGAGGGTCTTAAAGTCCACACCCATAGTGTCATGCATACTCCAGCAAGGCCGCACCTACTCCAACAGGACTATACCTTCTAATAGTGCCACTGCCTGAGCCAAACGTGTACAAACCATCACAGTTGAGAACCACTGCTTTGGACAAACCCTGAGCCTCCCTTCACCTCCATGTCCATCTCCTCTGCCTCTGCCTCTGCCTCTGCCTCTGCCTCTGCCTCTGCCTCTGCCTCTGCCTCTGCCTCTGCCTCTGCCTCTGCCTCTGCCTCTGCCTTCAGTCAAGGTCTCCACACCTGCTTCTCTACTAATCTGAACAACATATTCTGCCTTTAGTTTCCCTATACTTCTATTCTAGGCATTCCAAACCATTAGCCACCCCAGTTAGCAGGCTTATACCAGGGTTGTCCATACCAACTGCTGAACCCAGGACAAGTGTTTCCTAAAGACACACAAAGCCCTTGGTGTAAAGCACCAAGTGGTTCCCATTCTCTGGAAGTGTGTTGCTTTCTCTCTCGGATGACGAAAATTGGTTTCCCACAGCCTTCCACTCCATGCCAAGAACCAACTCAGTCCTGTCCTAATTGTAAAAACAAATTTGCCTTTGACTTCTTTTCACTCCCTCTGATTTTTCCAGGGCCCCCAGCAAATCATGATGAGATTCAGGGGGCTTTACTCAGAATCTAAAACTGCAACCACACATGACCCCTGTTTCATGGCTCTACCTTTCCCACAGAAAGTCCCTTCCTCTCCCCTGGAGGCACCCTGACCTCCCACCTGCAGCTGTCTATATGAGTGAAGGTAAAAATAAAAACTAAGAAAGAGAGGAGAGAAGAGGAGATAAAGAGAAGAGATGAAGCAACAGGATCAGAGAGAATGGGAAGGGGGGGAAAGAAGGAGAGAAGAGAGAAAGGAGGAGAGAGGGAAGGAAAGAGAGAGATTGATTTTCTTTAAAAGAGATGTTTACACTTCTCAACTGTTTTCTGCATTCAAAGCCACTATAGATCACTGATGATCCCAAGGAGGTCCCAGCTCACCTGACCTTAGATAAAGAGAGAAAATCCATTGGTTCTTTCCCAGGCTACTCCGGCCACCGTGTTGCTGCACCACAAGATAGAAATGCTTGTTTAGTATTTCCAATTGCATGTTCCCCTCAATTCACACCATCAGTATCTGAGCTCTGATGTTCACAGCTGTGGCCCTCACTCTTCAGCCCTCTTGCCTCACTGCTCGTCTCCTGACTCCTCTCCATCCCCTCTCCTGCTAGGTCATTCTCCTGCTGCCCGAGCCTCTATTTTCTGTTATTTATAATAATACAGATTACTGCCATCTATCCAAAACCCTGGCCAGAATCTACCTCATGGCATCAAACCTCTGCTGTCATATTCCTAATTCATATTTTTAATCAAGAGACCCAACTAGGGATGCCAGGCCCCACCAGTGACTGTCAGGTTGGCATCAAAACCTGGCCTGAGATGGGCAGTGCTAAGCCAGGAAGTGAAATTGGCTCATCGAGACCTATCCTGTGTCCACAAAACAAGAGAGAAAAGCTTGCTTGTCTTTCGGTTTAGGTTTTTGTCTCCCTCGTTTCAACCAGTGAGGCCTTGTTGTCTGATTCACAAAAGAATGAAGAAGAAAAAGAGAGAGAGAGAGAGAACAGGCATGTGGAGAAGAGAGGAGTTCTTTACCAAAGTGCTGCTGTTAACCTAAAGCATCTCTAGCTTCTACTCATAGCTGTTCTTTCTTTTTTTTTTTTCTTTTTTTATTAGGTATTTTATTTATTTACATTTCAAATGTCTCCTGGTTTCCCCTCCAAAAACCCCCTATCCCATCACCCTCCTCCTACTCACCAACCCACCCACTCCCTCCACCCTGTCCTGGCATTCCCCTATACTGAGGCATCCAGCCTTCTCAGGACCAAGGGCCTCTCCTCCCTTTGATGGCCAACAAGGCCACCCTCTGCTGTTCTCTTGATGAGCACCGAGAACTCTGTGCAAGCCAGGAGCACACCTAGCTAAAAGAGTTGCCATTTGTATTAACCACAGTGTGGTGGTGGACACTTCCAACACAAGGGACCCTGGGGACACTGGAGACGCACCGCCAAGATATCAGACCCAGGGCTCCCTGTGGGTTCAATGTCGGCTTCTTCAAGTATATTTTGTGCCCTAGGGAAATGCAAGGGAGCCACGACTGAGCCTTTTGACTTTGTAATAATGAGATAGCCAGTTAGTCCCTGCTTGCCTGGAGGTGACCTGGGCTAATTTCTCCCAGGAGACAGTTTCTTTCACCTCCTCTCTCTTTCTGTCTGCTTCTGGTAGCACTGCCTGCCTTGTCCTTCCTAAACAGATTCCTTAAGCCTTATCCTCTGGATCCTGACCTGGTGTATTCTCTTACCTCAGAGAAATATCTGGCCACAGGCCCCTATGTAGAGTGAAAACTAGAACTGGCAAAATTACCAGAAGAATTTCTGCATATTTCAAACCCGTGACATTGACAGATTCAGTGCATTTTGAGGACATCCAAGGACAAACATTCCAATTCAATCCAGGACACTGTTCTGAGATAAAACTGACACCCAGAAGACCTGTTAAAAACATACTTGGCATCTCCAAGGACAACAATAGCTTTTCCTGTTGACCTAGATAGACTTACTATTGTCTTGACGGAAATATTTAAACACAAATATTTCCGTGACTTCCTTAAAAGATTTTCGTCAAATGTCTCCGCTTCCTCCAATAACTTAGCCTTTTTTCAAAAGAGCAAAGAGCTACTGAACTCAGTAAACAAAACCTCATTTATGTGGGCTTGATTGGGGAATAAAGATCACTAAAAGCTTTTATTCACATCTCCAATCACCAGAATCTCTTAAGTGTTAGCCCTAAATTTCTCTGCTTGCTCAGGTATTATATCAAAGAACACTACAAAGGTAGAAGAGGCAGGGTAGACACACGCCTTTACTCTCAGCACTTGAGAGGCAGAGGCAGGCAAATCTCTGAGTTCAAGGCCAGCCTGATCTACAGAGTGAGTTCCCTGTACAGTCAGGCCGACACAGAGAAACTTTGTCTCAACAAAGCAAAAAGAACTCAAGAAGGTAGAACCCAGAGAATCAAATAGCCCTATTAAAAAGTGGAGTACAGAGCTAAACAATGAATTTTCACATGAAGAACTTCGGATGACTGAGAAGCACCTTAAGAAATGTTCAACATCATTAATCACTAGGGAAATGCAAATCAAAAAAACCCTGAGATTTCACCTCACACCAGTCAGAATGGCTAAGGTCAAAAAACTCAGGAGACAGCAGGTGCTGGCGAGGATGTGGAGAAAGAGGAACACTCCTCCACTGCTGGTGGGATTGTAAGATGGTACAACCATTTTGGAAATCAGTCTGGAGGGTCCTCAGAAAACTGGGCATGGCACTTCCAGAGGACTCTGCTATACCACTCCTGGGCATATACCCAGAGGATTCCCCAGCATGTAATAAGGACACATGCTCCACTATGTTCATATCAGCCCTATTTGTAGTAGCCAGAAGCTGGAAAGAACCCAGGTGTCCTTCAACGGAGGAATGGATACAAAAAATGTGGTATATTTACACAATGGAGTACTATTCAGCCATTAGAAACAATGAATCCATGAAATTATTAGACAAATGGAGCTGGAGAACATCATACTAAGTGAGGTAACACAGTCTCAAAAGATCAATCATGGTATGCACTCACTGATAAGTGGTTATTAGCCTAGAAACTTTGAATACCCAAGACATAATCCACATATTAAATGATGTCCATGAAGAGTGGAGGAGTGGCCTCTGGTTCTGAAAAGACTCAGTGCAGCAGTATAGGGGAATTTCAGAACAGGGAAGTGGGAAGGAGTAGATGGGGGAACAGGGGGAGGGAAGGGGGCTTATGGGACTTTCGAGGAGTGGGGACCCAGAAAAGGGAAATCATTTGAAATGTAAATAAATAATATATCGAATAAAAAAAAAGAGAAAACACACAATTTTCTAGCCCCTGGCCACTGTGACAGATAAGCACAGGAACAGCGGACATCTCTGTATAACCTGAATGAGAAACAATTTGTTAGAAGTGTGATCAAGCATTCAAAACAAGTCTCGGACGCACAGCAGCCAGATTCAGTCATCTCTCTGTTTCCTTTCTCCCCTCAGTGATGTGTGCTAACTCACATGGATCCTTTCCAAACAGACTCTACCCAGAATCACCCTTGTCTGCCATCACCAACATGAGGAAGGGACCGCCCAGCCATATCTCATAGGCCAGACAGTTCTGGCACTTCTGGGCAGTCTCTTCTGAGTCTTGTCTTTCTACCTTGGCTTTGAATTCAGCATGTGTGTCCATTCCACTTGGCATAAGTATATTCCTCTCCTTGGTCTAGAAAAGGCTTCCAATTGCCCCAAGGACTTTATATCAGCATCTTCATGTAGAAGCACTGTTTTCTTGCTTCTCTAGCATCTTCATGACCCAGTGCCTCTCTATATGGCCACTACTCCGTGGTCCTCCTACCTAGAAAAAGCTGAGCCTTTCACAAAGAAAGTAGAGTAAAGTAGAAATTTTCTAAACCTTAAAGCAAGAAAGGTTTAGGGAAGAATTATTAGCCAGGTTAGTATCCCCCCAAGCCTCAGCCAAGAAAAATAGAAGTATTGTCTTTGAAGGGCCAATGCACCAATGAAGGGAGCTTAAAAAGAGAGAATTAGGGGTTAAGGGAGTGTGGCACGGCGGTGTGGGGGAAGGGGAGTGCCCAGGCACCTCTTCCCCCTGAGGGACCACATGTACACAGATATGGTATAGAATAGAGTTTATTCAGGGCAGAGGATGGGAGTTAATGGTATAGTGGAAATAGAGAAAGGCAGAGAGAGAGAGAGAGTAGAGGGGCAGGCCATGACCACATGGAGAAAGGGGGGAGGGGAGGAGAGCCCAAGAGGGGCAGAGAGATGAGAGTGCCAAGAGGAGAGAGAGGAGAGAGAGAGGAGGGGCAAGCAGTCCCTTTTATAGTGGGCCAGGTCTCTGGTGCGGGGCATACCTGGCTGTTGCCAGGTAAGTGTGGGGTGGAGCTTAGACAGAATACTAACAGTCTTCCTTTAGGAAAAATTGGTAACTTTAAAAGTTAGGCTTCTGTTTAATTAATGTAAGTTCACACACAGCCAGGGCAACCGTCAGCTTCTTACAAAGATAATTCCTACTGACAGCTCTAAGGATAAGAAGTCTTTGAAACTCGGCAACCTTCTAGAGCTGGCTAAGAACATTATGGACACCTCGACTGAGATTCTCCACAACATTCCACCATCATAGCCTAGCTGACAGACACTTAATGACGGAAAGCATCTGCTGATGTAGGTAGGTCTCAGGACGACCAGTCAGACAGGCAACGGTCAAGATGATTCTATCTGGAGATGATTCCTTAACATGAACAGCAGCAGCAGACTTTCAGACCTCTAGACTGCTGCTGCCAAAGGGTAAGAGACTAGAAGGATAAGAAGGAACATGCACTGCTCAGGGCCATTTCCCCTTTATCATAGCATTACATACAATGTGTTACTTTCTCCACCCGCAGACAAGGAAACTCAGGGACAATAAAAGATAAACACATTAATCCAGAGACACTCAAGAGGAAAGGGCAGAGCCACATTTAAATTTATGCCAAGTATTCCTCTCCTGTCACTTATGGAAGGCCTGGTTTCATATTACAGAATATGTAGACTCTGAAATAATTACAGAAATTGTATAATGTAAATTCTATAGAACACAAACATGATGGGCAGGGGTCAGGTACCTGCTCAGTAAAGGCTAGCTGTTGTGATTAACATAACATAGTCTTTAATAAATGAAATCTTACTTCTAATTAACTTCCTTTTTATCATAATACTAGCTACCATTCCCTATGTTCTTTTGAATATCTGTCTCATTCAATTTCCACATATTTCTGGATAAAACTAGACATTGGTTTTACAAGTGAAAAAAAACTGAGGTTCAGAAAGGGGAAAAACTTGTGCAAGATTCTCAAAGAATTAATGTTATATATTCTTTGAGAATTACAGACTACATACTGTATACCGGATACAGTATATCACATATCACATGTCACACACACAGTATACAGTATACAGTATATAATATATAGTGTATACATAGTTAATATTATATATTAATTCTTTGAGAAAAATATATATTAAACATTAGAGAAAATACATTTTTTTCAAACCTTAGAAAGCAAAAGAGAACTTGGAAAAAAAGTAGATGATTAACATGAAAGAATAATTCAAATTTGTTTGCTCCCAATGTTCGGGCTCTCAATCCCTCTATTGTCCTGACCCCACCAGTAGAACTTTCTGATACAATATTGAAGAATATGATATATTTTAAGAGAGGGAAAGTTAGGATAGAATTAACTTTGATTACCATGGTTCCGCCCCTGAAGCTGAGGCATGAAAGACCTTAGAGATGGGGAGAAACTGAAGACAGACCTTGAAGGGAAGCAGACTGGCTGTTAGAGCTGAGTGCCCAGGCATCTTCTGTCAAGTCTGAGCGTTGCTAGGCTGCTCTGCTGCAGTTCAATGACAGCATGAGCTTGAAAAGTTCTCTATTGAGAGATGAGCACACTTTTACAAATCCGAAGGCAGGGGGAACAATGATTTAAAATGATGCTCCCACAAGAGTCTTCAGATGCATGTAAAAAGGAGAGCACTTACTTTCAGTGATGTGAGTCTCACAGATGAGATTGTTTTAGAAGCGATGACATTAAAGACAAGGAAGATCAAGTTCCCTGCGAGTAAGAAATCAAGACAGAAGGAGGAAAAGGCTGGAGCAGACAGCTACACCTCTCTCCCCCTGGACACATTTTGAATGTAAATATCTGTGTCCCCTAACGAAAGCCTGAACTAAGAATATTTGACAAAGGGCAGGACATAAAAGGCGTATTATGATGTGTACTACGAGCCTTTCTCGAACCACTGAGGAGCAGAGTAGTGGTCAGCCCTCAGACAGGCCCTCTGAGCCAGAGAGACTAGATGAAGAGTGTGACAGTAAAGTGCCAAGGACAGGGTGTAGGGAGAGCTGTGTCCTTGGGGAAAGAACAACAGACCAGAGTACAAACAAAGAAGAACATGGGAAGACTTTGTGCTGCTTGCTCCAGAGGCCCAAAGCCCCGCTATTGAAGCAAAAAAAAGAATTAAGCACATGGAATTTGATATAGTTCTTCAACTTCAAAAGTGAGCTCAAGCAGTTTGACTAAAATATATAGAGATATATTCTAAAAGACGTAGCATGTCATGACATTTAAATGTATTAGCTGACAAACATTGTGTTAGACCATCTGCCACCCTGTCCTAAACTTCCTGTAACTAAAGATGCATGGGCCCTAGAGAATAAGCATTAGGTAAAATAGATTCATTTTATATAATTGAACATAATCGTGCATGTAATGTTTTAACGTAATATTACCCAACAGCTGTGCAAATAATAGAAGGGTTACTCACACAGACCATATGCTGGCAATGAGATACGGCGGCGGTACTGCTAACCGACCAGCGAACGCATGGCTTCACTGGGATGATGTGTGGCTGGCTTTCAAAAGAAGTTCAAGTGAGAAACAGATGCTGGAGCAGAGCTGCACAGAACTAAACAGCAAAGGCCAACAGCAGCATCTCGACTCCTGCAGCAGGCGGGGGCCACAGGCCCGCACACTGTCTGCCTATCCATGTCACCCACGGCACTTCCTGGAGTCAGCGCAGCCACACCAACTGTGTCCTTCTCCATAGCTTCCAAGACACGCTTAAGAGTTGCCTTGGGGTGTCACGTACTGAGTAACACATGTAGACACATTTTCTACATGTGTCTCAAGCCCATTTGAAAAGAACTCTAGTATACAGAACCAGAATTCTAATTCCATACAAACTTTGATTTGCCTTTTCATTAAACTGTTTTGAATACTTTCAAGTAAATCACATGCTCACCCATCCCATGAGTAAGCCTTTTTCATTCCAACATTGGGCATGTAAAAACTGAAGCTCTGTATTTCATCCTGTAAGAGACTTATTGAATTTCTGTATGGAACAAGTTCAGACAAGCATCTGTCCACAGGGCTGCAATATTAGATGCAACACCTAACCTATTTCTTCTCTTAGTTCCTTTGGTGGCACACAGCTAAATGGCCTTGGAGAAGTTGCTTAGTACTTGTTATTGGTCCTGATCAACAAGCATGAAAAGGGACCAAAAACAATTAAAATATATCTATATATGCTCCTTTGGTCATATATAAATATTCCCTTTTTTACATCATTCAAAAGTGGGTCAATAAATATGCGACCAATGTATTGTTTCAGTCCTTGATGCTATTAATTCTATTCCACATCCCTTTACCACCTGAAATCATTATTTCCAAGCCTGTTTATAGCAGCAATTTCAAGTCTATGGAATAAAATATGATATACATTTCTTCAATGTATTATGCTAAGAATTGTCTTGCCTTGGGCAAGCCATGTAAAATCCCTCAACATCCACTATATTATTGGTTTCACATTGTTCTGCTTCTACTATAAAGCTTGGTCTCTTGGGAAATACTAGAAGAGAATTTAACTATACATAAATAAAAATAGATGCAGTAAAATAAAGACATCACAAAAGTATTGCCATACTGAAAGTTAAATGTGCTGTCAGCTAAGAAAACTTGTATTCTTTTTTTTTAAATGACGTTAAATCCGCACAAGATAATGAATGGATAAAGATGAAAACAACAAAAACGAATGCTGTACTATTTTAAAGAGGAGAATCAATGGTCCAGAACACCCCAAACATGACAAAGAAACGTGTAATATCCTAGAACCAGAGCAAGCCACCACAACTGCTCAAATCCTGCTCTCTGTCACAATATAATGACATTTTTAGTGACACGTGGACAAACATAAGAATCTTAGAGTGCTTTAAGGTTGGGAGAAGGTTATGAGAAAGAGTAACTTAAGCCAATAAATATCAAACTTGTGACTGACATTTGGTCTCAAATCCCAGTATTTGCAAGAATTTCAGCACAGGTGTTAAGTACAGGCCCCTTATGTTCAAATCAGAGGCATCCACAGAATCAGATCCAAGAGACTGTCAGCTTAAGTGAATTTTCTAAATACATATTCTTTTGGGTGAAGGAGTTAGTCATTTTAAGATATGATGAAAATAATTTGCTTAGTTTTAATTCACCTAAAAACCTGGAGATTAACTCAATCTGTCAAATAGAGTCCTGATCTCTCCTTTTCTTTTCTAAACCCATTCCAAATGAATCTATACATTTTTATGTGGGATTATAGTTTTAAAATATAATTAAGAAAAAAGGAGAGGCTTAGTAATCCCTCCATCTCGCTGATCTTCAGTTCTCTTACTAATAAACTGAGCACATGGAAATTGGGTTGTGTTTCTGTAACAATTTTACAGTTATCTGAAAACCAGGAAAAGCCTGAGACAATGTAACCCTTCTGTGTTTTACATCCAGCTAGAAATGAATCCATTGCTTTAAAAAACAAAGCCTTATCTAATAAAAAAAAAAATGAAAAACCAAAAAAAAATAACAAAGCCTTGTCATACGCTTTGCCCAATTATCTTCGGAAAAACCTATTCTCCCCTCCTAAAAAAAGCAAAGTTTTATAATGAACTTCAGAAATAAGTAACACCCAACCACTTCTCCCCATCCTTCTGCAAGGGCAGACCCAAAGATATGAGAGTGGCTGCCAGTTCTCCTTCTTCCTCATGTCACTCTCTAGTGTCACTTGCACTTCCACGTGCTCTTAGAGCTGTCTGCTCAGCCATGACCCTCTGTCTTTCTGCACCTCCTCTCCTCATCCTGTCCACTTACAATTTATTGGACACTTAATCCAACTAGGTCAATGAGCTCCTGTATTACTAGAATCTGCAATTCTAATCCAGTCACTCACTAATAAGAGCCATACATCTGCTAACTACTTAAGTGTCTGTCTTCTACCATGTATACAAAAGCAAAAATGATAAAAATTTTTAAAAAAAATCAATCCCCAGAAAGAGAAGATGCAATCCATGCAGATAGAGAGAAAGAAGAGAGGAAGACACAGAAACACAGAGACCAAAAGAAAAATAAAGAGAAGGTAAAAACAACACACATCTTTCTAGCTGAGGGCAGGAACTTGCTGAAACCCAAAATTTTATGGTACACCTCGCTGTCCTTATAAACTGTTCCCTCTGCTAAGCAAAAGCAGCTTCAAGTCTCTACTTGGCATGTTCAGGCAATCAACTTCTCCCAATATTATTATTTCTTACCAGTGGGGAAAATATAAATATTATAATTAATTTTATATTCCAAATCACTTATACTCACTTTGCTTCCCTGATAGAACAAAAATGGACACATAAAGAGTCTGCAGCTAGACCGTCTGTCCAGGCACATGTTAGCAATACAAGCTCAAGAAAGTCACTTCTCAGAGCTTCTGATTTTGTCATGTGTAGAAACAGGGATAGTAATTCCCATTTGCATCTTTGAAGGGGAAATGTATTGGAGAATTCACTGGAAGAAGAGATACGTGTGAACTGTGTAGCTTACAACATTTTAAGTAATTGTATCATCATTATCTTCTTGATTAATAAAATACTTTTGTAAATGTACTGTATGTTATGCATTCAACTTATTAACAAAAACTGCTGGCATGTCCTCCTAGAGGACATATGAATGGAATTTAGGCATTATTGCTTGGTCTTAATTTTAATTCAGAGTTGTTCTTCCCTAGCAAGAAATGATACTCTAGTCTGGTATAGTTTCTTGTTCTGCTTTGGGGGAAATTTTTTTAACATTTGAAAAGCCCTTGTCTCCGAGTAAGTGTTGCTGTGATTCCCATCCTGAGTTTATTCCTTCTGCTTTTCCTTCCTTAAGTTTCCACTTATCAAGACTGCACTGTGGTATCCAAGCAGGAGGCTAAAGCAACAACACAGAAATTGCTGACATGAAAGTCAGTCTAAAGGGCCAGCAGCCGGGGCAGTGCTCAGGGAGTTCAGCCAAAGGGCGACGTCCAGCACAGGGAACACTCCACATCGGTGGCAGATGGACCAGTGACCACAGACTGCATCTCCAAAGGAGTCGCCTGTACATACTGTGTGGCCACAACAAACAAGATGCTTCCTCTGCAGGAGCTTATGGAAGAAAGAATAACTCTGACACGGCTGCAAGGCTCCAGAGGATGTCCTCTATTTTTAAGCTCATGAATTTCACTTTCCTAACCTGACAAAAGGCTCCATGTTGGATGACACACGGATGCAGGATGATTACACTGGAACCATCAGAGAGACAAGGCTGTCTACTCTTATTAGATTTGATGGCTAGGCAAGACATATGCTGCTGATCTATAAAAGCTGTGAGGACAAGAAACTTTAAATTAGGCTAAGGTGGCTAAAGGAGGAATTTTAGACACCAGTAGGTTTAGAAAATAAAATCCAGATCCTTCCAGTTTCTGCCCATGCCCAGAGCTGATCCTGTGCCACAGCGTTCCATACCTAAATACGGCTGGGAGAGAGCTGGCCTCCCAGGAGTGCCGACAAGCCTGTGAGCACAGGTAAGACCACCACGTCTGCTCAAACTCCTGGCCCAAGAGGGACCCACCCAGAGCTATCAGGACACAGAACCAAGGAAGAGTTGGGGACAGGACCCTCCCAGTTTCCATCTGTGCCCAGACCTGACCCTGTGCCACAACTCTCCATACCCAAATTCCTCCTAGAGAGAACTGGTCTCCCAGAAGTATTAACACATGTTTCTAGGAGGGACAAGCCATAGTCAGAGATAGCAAGGCCAGCTAACACCAGAGTTAACCAGATGGTGAGAGGAAAGGTTAAGAACATAAGCAACAGAAACCAAGGCTACATGGCATCATCAGAATCGAGTTTTCCCTACAGGGTGAGCCCAGGATACCCCCAACACATCAGAAAAGCAAGACTCTGATTTAAAAATCACATCACATGATGATGATAGAGGACTTTAAGAAGGACATAAATAACTCCCTAAAAGAAGTACAGGAGAACACAGGTAAACAGCTAGAAGCCGTTAAAGAGGATACACAAAAATCCCTTAAAGAATTGCAGAAAAATACAACCAAACAAGTGAAGGAATTAAACAAAACCATCCAGGATCTAAAAATGGAAATATAAACAATATAGAAATCACAAAGGGAGTTCGGCGCTGAAGATTGAAAACCTAAGAAAGCGATCAGGAGTCATAGATGCAAGAATCACCAACAGAATACAAGAGATAGAAGAGAGAATCTCAGGGGCAGAAGATACCATAGAAAATATTAATACAACAGTCAATGAAAATGCAAAATGCAAAATGCAAAATGCAAAAATCTCATAATCCAAAACATTCAGGAACTCCAGGACACAAAGAGAAGACCAAACCTAAGGATAATTAGTATAAAAGAGAGCTAAGATTCCCAACTTAAAGGGCTAGTAAATGTCTTCAACAAAATTATAGAAGAAAACTTCCCTAACCTAAAAGAGATGCCCATAAACATACAAGAAGCCTACAGAACTCCAACAATATTGGACTAGAAAAGTAATTCCTCCCCATGACATAATAGTCAAAACACCAAATGCACAAAACAAAGAAAGAATATTGAAAGCAGTAAGGGGGAAAGGTCAAGTAACATATAAAGGCAAACCTGTCAGAATTACACCAGACTTCTCAACAGAGACTATGAAAGCTAGAAGATCCTGGGAAGATGTCATACAGACCTTAAAAGAACACAAATGCCAGCCCAGGCTACTATGCCCAGAAAAAACTCTCAATTACCATAGATGGAGAAACCAAGATACAACAAAACCAAATTTGCACAATATCTTTCCACAATCCAGCACTACATTGGATAGAAGATAGAAAATGGCAATACAAGGAAGGAAACTACACCCTAGAAAAAGCAAGAAAGTAATCTTTCAACAAACCCAAAAGAAGATAGCCACATAAACATAAGTCCACCTCTAACAACAAAAATAACAGGAAGTAACAATCACTTTTCCTTATTATCTCTTACCATCAATGGACTCAGTTCCTGAATAAGAAGACATAGACTAACAGACTGGATACATAAACAGGACCCAGCATTTTGCTGCGTACAGGAAACCCACCTCAGTGACAAAGACAGACACTAACTCAGAGTAAAAGGTTGGAAAACAATTTTCCAAGCAAATGGTTCCAAGAAACAAGCTGGAGTAGCCATTCTAATCAAATAAAATCGACTTTCAACCAAAGCCTATCAAAAAAAGATAAGGAAGGACACTTCATACTGGTCAAAGGAAAAATCTACCAAGATGAAGTAGTTATGAAAAGTCTCCCAACCAAAAAAAAGCTCAGGACCAGATGAGTTTAGTGCAGAGTTCTATCAGATCTTCAAAGAAAACCTAATACCAATACTCTTCAAACTATTCAACAAAATAGAAACAGAAGGAACTCTATACAATTCATTCTATGAAGCCACAGTTATGTTGTGGTTTCTGTCTAATCAGGAACTTGTCACAATTTCCTTTAATAGAGGACTTCATAAGAGTTTTTTTCTACTTCTCTTATGTTTAATGTTCCAAATAGATTTCAAATACTGTTTGAGTACATATTACTTTCAGCTTCAGAAGATATCATGTATGTTTAAGAGACTAAGGTAGTTAATAGATGTTTAACTATCATAAATTATTTGATGACTTAAATAGAAAAATTATAATAGAAAATAAAATCCAGACAGTGTCATCTCTAGAGAAAGAAGGACAGGTACTTGAACCCTATCTGAAGGCCATGCACTGGACAGAAATCTAGTATGAAGAGAAAGATCCAGAACAAAGAATAAAAGAGATTAAGCGAACAGTATTGCCTGCATTTCCCTGTGATGAAAGGGCACATTAGAGCATGACATCCGCCTCACCCGTGTCGAAGCCTCAAGACCCTTCAGAAACAATGTTGATGAAGAAACACAAGGTGCTGCTGCTGTTGCTATGGAAACTGGGAGGAAATCATGAGTGACTTCATGTACCAGATATTTATTAGGGTCCTACTATGTGCTGAACTCCACATTCAGTCTCATTTGGAACTACATGAATAGGACTCAATACTGAAACATGTCTCAAAGGGACTGAAACTGAAGGTCCTGGAAGTTTTACTCAAAGGAGCTTTGAATCTGTTCTCTGAAGAATAGCGTGGAAATCTTAGAGGGTTGTGTTGCTGGGCAGTGGTGGTGCACTTGGGAGGCAGAGGCAGGCAGATTTTGAGTTTGAGGCCAGCCTGGTCTACAGGGTGAGTTCCAGGACAATCAGGGCTGTATAGAGAAACCCTGTCTCGGAAAAACAAACAAATAAACAAAAAACACAAGCAAAACAAAAAAATCAGAGGGTTGTGTCATTTCTAATTAAAAGGTCAACTTTGACCTGAAAGAATCAAAAGAAGCTTCATAGATATATCATTTCTATAAGAACTCAGCCTGTCCTCATCTGTCCAAGAGTGATGACTTTACGTAGACTGTGTCGCTGAAACTGTAAAACACTAACCGATGATGGTTTTGAAGGAGTTGGTTCCAGCTACCTCATCTAAAATCCCCTTCAGCAGTTTACAGAAGCAACTGAGCTGTCTCTGTCCCTCAGCAATATGCTGCTTCTGTGAACACTGTCTTCCCCCTTAACCTCCCTCTTCTGAGAGAAAACCTTGGGGCCAAACTGTGAATGTGAACCAGACAAAAGCAGACCCCACACTCATATTTTGCTTCTGGGACTTGAGAGATGGTTCGGTGGTTAAAAGCATTTTTGCTCTTTCAGAGAACCAAGTTTAATAGTGAGTACTCACATTAAATTTCACAACTGTCCATATCTTCTATCTCAGGGCATCTAATGCCTTCTGTGGGCATCAAGGAAGCATGGAGCTTCCTTGCATACATACATGCATGCAGACAAAACATTCAAACACGTAAAATAAGAAATACATTCAAAACAACACCTCCATACTACAAATGAATAGCAGATGGGAACAGATATGTGTAACTGTGTAGGAATAGAGCTTCAGAATCTAAGACAGCATAGATGGTGCAAAATAGATACATCCTCTTTCACCTTCTTGGTATGGTCTTAACAGATATTTGTTAGCAGGAAAGCCAACTTTGCTAAGTTCCAACTTAATTTTTTTTAATAATAAAGTTCATGTTTTCATAGTTAATATATGATCATGGTTGAACATTGTCTTTAAGAACTCAACATTCCTCCACGTGGATTAGCTACCTTTCTGTTGCTGTGACAAAATACCATAAACAAGACAACTTATAAAAGAGAATTTAATTGGGTTTACAGTTGCGTGGGGTTAGAGTTTATAATGGCAAAGTGAAGGCATGTGTCTTAGTTAGGGTTTTACTGCTCTGAACAGACATCATGACCAAGATAACTCTTAAACAACATTTAATTGGTTCTGGCTTACAGGTTCAGAAGTTCAGTTGGTTATCATCAAGGTGGGAGTATGGCTGCATCCAGGCAGGCATGGTACAGGAAGAGCTGAGAGTTTTACCTCTTCTTCCAAAGTTGAACAGGAGAAGACTAGCTTCCAGGCAGCTAGGAAGAGGGTCTCAAAGCCCATGCCCACAGTGACACACCTACTCCAAGGCCACACCTCCAAATAATGCCACTCCCTGGGCCAAACATCTTCAAACCACTACATCAGGGTAGCAGGAGCAGATGAGAACTTATATCTAAAACTGCAAGGGGGAGCAGAGAGAGAGCACACTGAGAAAGGCGTGGTTCTTTTAAAACCTGAAGGCCTACCCCACCCCACAGTGATGCACCTCCTTCAACAGAGCCATACCTCCTAATCCTATACCATCTTGAGAACAAGTATTCAAACATATGAAGAAATAGGTCACTTTCAAGCAACCACATTCCACTCCCTGGCACCCATAGGACCAGGGTCATATTTTAATTCAGAATGCATTTAGTCCAACTTCCAAAGTCTGTATTACAAAAGGTTCAAAATCTCTCCTAACGTCCTAGACACTCTCTTAACTATAGCCCCCTATAAAATAAAAAAAAGCAAATTACACCCAACATACAATGGAACACACACACACACATATACATACATACATACATACATACATACATACATGTATACACTATATAAACATATAATATACACATATGTGTGTGTCTGTCTGTCTCCATTCCAAAAGGAAGAAATCAGGGCATAGTAAGGAAATACGGAAATATAGTACAAAAACAAGACTAAAACTCATCAGGGTAAACGTCAAATCCATTACCTCCAAGTCAGATGTCAAAGGGCGTGGATGGCTCTTGCCTTCCAGCTTCGCTCCCTCTCTCTCTTGAGCTGGTTCCACTCCCCATGTGCAGCCCTCCTTGCACATATCACAGTGCTTTGGTATATTTACTATCTTTGGAGCTACGACACACTGTTACAGGATATTTGATCACACCATGAACCCTGGGTCTGTGGTATTTACTGAGGGGGTGATGGGGGGGGGAGGCTGTTTCTAGTTGTGGTGTGGTTCAGCTCTAGCACACACCTTTAATCCAAGAGCTTTCTGTTTATTGTAAACAGGATTAAATAAAGTCAACCATCATCAAGAGGTGGAGAAAGCAACAACTGACAGGGAGTGAATGTAGGGGGAAAACAAAAGGTAGAAGTCAGGATGACAGAGAAACACACAGGAAGTAGAAGAGAGAGAGATTCAGTTTGATGGGGGGGGGGGTTCATTCATTTATTTATTCCCTTTACATCCTATTTACAGCCCCTCCTCTAGTCCCACACACAAATGGCCTCCCATTCCCCACTCCCCTTCTCCTCTGAAAAGAGGGAGCCCCACCCCCTGAATATCACTCCACACTGGCACATCAAGTCACTGCAGGTCTAGGCACATCCTCTCCCACAGAGGCCAGACAAGACTCAGTCAGGGGAACAGGATTCACAGGCATTGACAGCCCCCACTTCAGTTGTTGTGGAACCTGCATGAAGACCAAGCTGCTCATCTGCTACATATGTCAGGGGTGCTTAGGTCCTGCACATGCCTGCTCTCTGGTTGGCAGTTTAGTCTCTGGGAGCTCCAAGCATCCAGATTAGTTGACTCTGTTGGTCTTCCTACGGAGTCCCTATACCCTTCGGTAGTCTGAGAGGTTTTTGAGATGTTAGGAAGAAGGAGAGCTGCCTTGTGGGATGTCAGCTGAAGAGAAATGTCTGTTGGGTGCTTTCTCTGCCTCTCTGAGCTAGCAGGGTTTCACCCCAGCATCTGACTCCTGATTTATTTACTGGCAAAATCTAACATGTGAGCTTTTGTTAAAAACAGCAACACTCCAGGCTTTGCTTCCACAGCTTCACACAATGGCGTCTCAGGGCTTCCACTCAGGGACTGTACCGCCATACGCCTGAACTTCTCTGTCTCTCCATAAGTACAGAAGAAAATTCCATAGCTGTTTCACTTGTATAAAGCCAGTACTGACCACAAACCCAACATTGCCACATTTAGCTACCAACTTGGGGTAAAGCCCTAGCACCCTTGAATTACATTTGAGGCAGTTTTGATTTGCTGCATTTTAGGAGCAAAATATGCCTTTGACCTTTCCCTTTCATGGAGCTTAGCTGGCTGGAGTCTTGTCCTGAGGGTATCACTCCCTTTACCCAATTCCAATCAGTCCTTACCTAATTTCTTTATCTCTTTTAGCACAATTCTTTGCTCAGATACTGAATTTTCAAGTATTCTTTTTTTCTCTTCAACTTGTATATTTTGTGTTTCTTTTTCATTGTAATGAATGGTTACTAATGATCTTGGGACAGAGTCAATATTAGAATGCCTTGAAATCTTCTTCTCCAAATAAATTAGTACAAAAGTTCTCCAGTTTAGATTCAGGCAAGTTCTTAAGATGAGAAAAGAGAGAAGCTACAGTCTTTGACAACATATCTCAAGAATAAGTCTCTAGCCCAGTTTTATATTGTATCCCTTTGAAAGCTCTTGAACTGGGCCTCCAAGTCTTCATAGCTCTCTGAACTACTGTCTTCCGAGCTCCTTTAGGGTGGTTCATTACTAGGGTGGCTCTGTTTATAGCATTTAACCAATCCCAAACAGGATTATGTTTGTCACAGCAATAATCCACTTCCTAGTACCAACTTCTGTGTTAGTTACTTTCCTATTACTGTGATAAGATACCATAACCAAGGCAACTTATAAAAGAAAACATTTAATTAAGACTCCAGTTCCCCATGTTTAGAATGTGTGATGGTGGAGTAAAAGCATGGACGGCAGCAGGAACAACTGAGTGTTCACATCATCTCAAACAACAAGCAGAAAACAGAGAAAGCACACTTGAATGGTATGACTCTTTTGATACTCTAAAGCCTACTCCCAATGCTGCATCTCCTTCAAGAAGGCCACACCTCTTAATCCTTCTCAAACAGTTCCACCAACTGGGGATAAAGTATCCAAATGTAGGAGCCTATGGGATCTATTCTCATTCAAACCAACACGACATCCTCAAGGCAGTGTTATCAACGACTATATGTGCTTTGTCCATTATGTTGTTCTCAAAGTTACGTGTGCTAACATATTTGCTAATGTTTCTCATTTGCACTTTGAGAGCCCATTAATTCACATGACACCAAATGAGAAGGCACTGGCCCTGTTTATACACAATTTTAACTTTCATTAATCACTACAAATCCTGTACAACTAACATTCCACCACTATTTTCCTTTTAGAGAATTACAAACATCACCATTAGGACCGCAAGGTATGTGGGAGATGGGTCAGTAGGTAATGTGGTTTCTGTGCAATAGCGAGCACCTGGGTTAGGATTCCCAGCACCCATGTAATAGCTTGCCAAAACATTGTTCACCTGTGACTCAAGCACTGAGGAAGCAGAGATATCCCTGGAGCTCACTGGCCAGACCAGCCCAAGTTGGTGAGACACTGTGTCAAAAAGTATGGAGATGGAGAATGACTCAGAAAAGCTTCTGACCATAACTCTGGCCTAAACACAAATACACGTTTGGGTGTGTGCAAATACATACACACAAATGCCACAATGTCCTTTTACATGTATAAAAGCTCTATGGATTGATTTGTTTCCTGTCATGTGTGTTTTCCGCCCTACTGTTTAATGTTACTATTCTTTGAGAATTCTCTCTTGCCTTTCTCTATATATCTCCTTTCTTTTAATAATCCACATTAATATATATATTAAATATATATATATATATATATATATATATATATATATATATATATATATATATATATATTTTAAAAGGCCACCATTTTACGCATCCAGGACAGAGCTACCAAATCATATGCTCAAGATTACGTGGCTTTAGGATTGAAACTATAAAATCTCTTCAAGATGCTTGGGGAATTAAGAATAATAATTACTAGTATTAAAATTTTTTGTGATTCTAAATATCTCAGTGTGGTGAAAGATAATATTTCTAGCCATACACAACACTTTTCAAATGGTAGATATTTGTGGAAACACAAATTTTTTCCATGATGTTTGTCATTTTTTCTTTGGAGAAAATTGATTTTTCTTCTAAGTGTTTTGTGTAATCTTTGGTTGCAGGAATCAAATATCCACTTTATTCTCTTTGGTGCCCCCCTGTTAATAGATAACAGGTCTGACTATTAATTCACCCACAGGAACATGGAATATTGATTATGTATAGAGCATGAAGCCTGGTGTAAAGTAATCAAACAAGAATATTTTAAGTGGCTCGTTAATAAACACATGTTCAGTTTGCCTGCTATGTATCAGGCCCTTGGTCAGGTGCCAAATTAGATCACATTTTTAAAAAAAGACAAAAACAAAAACAAAAAACTAAAGCAAAAGCAAAAACAAAAACAAAACAAAACAAACAAAAAAATAAAAAACACGTAGAGTTGAATCTTATCAACTGCAAAGCATCAGACTTAAAAGTTAAAATCCAGAAGATTGGTTCCTTAATAAAAACAACCACTTAAATCCATTCTCTGATTTTGTATCCTTAGTAATAACTTAAGCCCTGTTTGTAATCTAACATATACTGAGCAAAATTTGGACTGGGGTGGCACTATTAAAGAGCTAGCCATAAAAATACTATAAATGTGTTTGTGCACTACCTTGATAGTAATTTCAGAACAGTGGAGAAGGAGCTGATTACCAAGAACAATGGCTGCCAGGAACTTTTACAGCACTTTCTTACAAATTGGAGTCACCTTAGCAATCACTACTAGCCTCCCACTGGGCAGAAAAGTAACTTCTTTTTAAAGGTTTATAATTTCTGCTTAAAGGTGACATTGGATGAAATGCTCTCCTTTTAACACCTAGCTTCTCTGGACCATAATCACTCTGACATAGTGAATTCTGTCAGTCTGTCTTAATAAATTACGTTGCATACCATATCAAGCAAATGGTCTTTCAGTTCTCAGCATCTGCTCCAGCCCAATCCTGTTACCCCTGCCCTTGACTAATGAAAAGGTTCAGAAGTCTGCGATAGCTTTTAGCTCGCAAGTCCTAAGGTTTGAGCCAAGCTGATGAATGCACCAATGTATCAGTCTGAGTCCCTAAAATCCTAACTGTAATATTTCTCAGAATGGCAGCAGGACTCACCACCCCTCTAACATGCAGGTAACTTCTCTATTTGGAATGCTGGCCAAAATGAGTATCAGTGGCGTCATCACTTCTAGCTGCAGGAAAAGAAAAGTCAATGTCTTTCAATATCATAACATCATTTCCAAGACCTCTCCAAATAAGAAAATCTTCAACTTTTTTTAAAATTTTAATCTTTTTTTTTTATACTCCAGACTCCATCCCCCTCCAGGTCCACCCCCAACACCACTCCCCATCCCACACCCCCTCCCCATGCCCCTGTCTCCACAAGGATGTCCCCTACCCCACACTCCACACCCCACCGCATCAGACTACCCCACTCCCGAGGGCCTCCAGTATCCCAAGAGTTAGGTACAACTTCTCCAACAGAACCCAGAATTGGCAGTGTCTGCTGCATATATGCTGGGGGCCTCATATCAGCTGCTGTATGCTGCCTGGCCAGTGTTCCTGTGTCCAAGAGATCCCAGGGATCCAGGTTAATCAAGACTGCTGGTCCTCCTACAGAGGCGCCCTCCTCCTCAGCTTCCCCCAGCCTTCCCCTAATTCAACCACAGGGATCAGCAGCCTCTGTCCCTTGTCTAGGTGCAAACATCTGCACCTGACTGTCTAGGTGCAAACATCTGCATCTGACGCTTTCAGCTGCATGTTGGATCCTTTGGAGGGCAGCCATGATAAGTCCCTGTTTGTGAACACTCCATAGCCTCAGTAATAGTATCAGATCTTGGGGCCTCCCCCTGAGCTGGATCCCACTTTAGGCCTGTCACTGGACCTCTCCATTCTTCTCCCTACAGTTCTCTCAGACAGGAACAGAGTTTTGACTGTGGGTTGGCAACCCCATCCCTCACCTGATGTCCTGTCCTTCCTCTGGAGGTGAGCTCCACAAGTTCCCCCTCCCCAATGTAGGGCACCTCAACCAAGGTTCCCCCCCCCCTGAGTTCTGAGAGTCTCTCACCTCCCTGGTCTCTGGAACACTCTGGACCCCACCCCACCTCCTATCACCAGAGGCTGCCTGCTTCCATTCCTTCTGCTGGCCTTCAAGACCGCAGTCCTTTTCCCCCACCCAACACCTGATCATGTTCCTCTCTTCTCCAACCCCATGCCCCTTTCCACCCATGTCCTTCCCCCCTTGTGATTGCCTTTTTCTCCCTCCCAAGTGGGATCAAGACGTCCTCACCTGGGCCCTTCATCTTGTTGACCTTTTTGAGTTCTGTGGATTGTGCTTGGGTATTCTGGACTTTTTTTTTTTTTTGCACTAATATTCACTTATTAGTGAGTGTATATTGTGCACATCCTTTTGGGTGGGTCTGAGTTACCTCACTCAGGATGAAATTTTCTAGTTCCATCCAGCTGACTTTTCTGTTTTCTCAGTTTTATACAGTACATACTATTCAATTAGAAAGACCTTTAATAGTCTTCATTTTTGTTGATGATCATAGTAGAAATTTAAAATATATACTTTGACATTTGTCTATGATAAACACAGATTAAAACACAAGGGCTTCACTTACTCAGTGTTTTGTGTGAACATAGACATAAGACAGTCTTCTGAGAAGAATCATTCCTGATTACAGGGACTCTGAGGCCCGTCAGTAATCCCATATGATGAGAACACCCAATGAGGCATATGTTTTATATGCCTAGTCTGCCCCCCCAGCCCCAGAGCATTCATTTTCTTGACTGCTAAAGTATACAGCTCTGTCTTACACAATAGCTTCCATGTCTAAGTACTTGATAGAAATAATGGCAACTGGACTTGCCCAAAGATCTGCTGCTCAGAATCAGATTTACAAAAGGCCTCCTCATAGTTAGGGTTCCTACTGTTGTGACAAAACACTATGACCAAAAAGCAAGCTGGGGAGGATAAGCTTTATTTGGCTTACATGTCCAGATCATAGTCCATCATTAGAGGAAGCTGGGACAAGAACTCAAGCAGGGCTAACACTTGGAGGCAGAAGCTGATACAAAAACCATGGAGGGGTGCTGCTTACAGACTTGCTTCTCATGGCTTGCCCAGCCTGCTTTTTTATGGAACCCAGGACCATCTTCCCTGAGATGGCACCACCCACCATGGGCTGGGCCCTACCCAGTGATCACTAATTGAGAAAATACCTTACAGTCAGATTTCATGAAGGCATTTTCTCAACTGAGGCTCCTTCCTCTTATGACTCTTAACTCCTGTCGAGTTGACACACAAATACATCACTATTAAGCGACAACCCTTCTTTTCTTATGCTTCCCCAGGATCTCACATTGAAAACATAAATTGCAGTAAAAGTCTCACAATCTTTACACATTAAAACTTCCATCTTTTTTTAAATGTCCAATATCTCTAAATATTGAAAATTTCTTTTCAAAATTCATTATTTCAGCTGTGGGTTCCTGTAAAAATTAAAATACCTTTTATGAAATTAAGTACCTTTTTTTCAAAAAGAAGAGTTACAATCTGAACTAGGACAAACTAAACTCTAATAGTGTAAATAACTCAATGTCCAGTGTCTGGGATTCACACATGATCTTCTGGGCTCCTTAGAGTGCTTGGGTCACTTCTCCAGCTCTGCCATCTAAAGCACACACAACTTGTCTTCTAGATTCCAGCTAGCTCTACTCTATCATTGCCGCTGTTCTTGGTGATCATCCTATGGTTCTGGCATCTCCGAAAATGTTGGGGTCCCTTGCTACATGGGATGCACATTAGCCAGTCGCCTATCATAGGCTCTCTTCATAGTGCCAAGCCTCAACTTCTTTGCATGATTCCCTTAGTCCTGGGCCGTCAGGTGGCACTGAGGGTGGGGCTTTACCAATGGCCTCTTCTCACTTCTCTCAGTGCCAAGTCTCAGCTTCTCTCCATGACCCCTTCATGCTTTCAAAACCAGTACTACCTAGTTGGTTCTTACATGTTACCAAGTTCACTGCCAACACAGGGTATGACCTTGGCTGCCTCTTGAACACAGCTTTTCTGTGTTCTCAGGGAACACTTCTCAGAAGACTTTACCTTAATGATTCTGGTCTCTTCTTAATCACTTATAATTTCTGAGCTCCAGATAACCATCATTAATTGTCTAGTAATGCAAAAGATTCATTTTAGTTGTTCTGGTATCTTGTAATTCAGAGCTGATTCTTCAGCCCCAGTAGACCAGAACCTCAGAATCTTAAATCAAAGTAGCAAACACCCCTGATAGAGTCTTTGAACTTGCTTCTTAAATTTCAACAGCCAGACCTTCATCATCTGCATTGTTTTCAACATTCTTATCCTCAAATTCCCCCACAGACTATCCCACTGAGTTCTCAACACTCAATTGCTTTTTTAGCCAAAAGTTCCAAAGTACTTCTATAATCTTCCCCAAAACACAATGGGGTCTGTCGCAGCAATACACTATTTCTGGTACCAACTTCTGTCTTAGTTAGCATTTTATTGCTGTGAAGAGACACCATGACCATGGCAACTCTGGTCACCATGACCAAGGGAAAATATTTAATTGGGACTGGCTTACAGTTTTCAGAGGTTTAGTCCATTATTGCAATCTCAAGACATGCATGCAGGCAGACATGTACTAGAGCAAGAGTTTCTCTTGGCTTCTGACTGAATTGCTCTGCTTGGCCTCAAACTAACTCTGGCAGTCTGTTCTAATCTTCTGATTCCTTCTTATTCTCTGGATTCAACTGTCTGCCTCTACTGCAGAAACTCACACATGATCACATTCAACTCTACTGCACTGTACTCACTGAACTGAACTACACCAAACTCAACTACACTCAACTCAGCTGAAGTGCCCTGAACTGCACTGACTGAACTCATCTGACTTCAATGCATTGCCTGAACTCAACTCACTGAACTGCCCTCCATTCTGGACGCACTCTGCACTAAAGTAGCCTCTCTTACCTATTTATTCTTGTGAGTTTTGGGAATATCCTATTTGACTCATTCTGTCAAACTGTTTTCTGATCTATCACTTTGTCTGCCAGCCAATTAGACGTCACATTCAAATATGGCTACTTCCTTCTACAAACTAAGCTTAGCATCATTGTTTCAGATTAAAGATGTGGACTAAGGGCATATCTGTATTCTAGTCAGATCATACTATAATCTATAGCAGATCTGCATTGCAGCCAGGTCACACAGACCTAGATGTGACCTTTGGATGCTATCCCTTGCCAAAGCAGCCATGTTGCTAGATTAAAATCCATCTAAACACCTACAAAGCCGCAATATTCCAACAAGGCCACACCTCCTAATAGTGACACTGCCTATAGGCCAAGCATTTAAACTCATGAGTCTATGAGGGCCATACCTATTCAAACTACCACAGACCTCAAAGCATACTTACAAATCGAAATATTCTAAAATTTGCTTTAATGTCCATAGTTCTCTACCTTGTTAAAAATGCACCTGAATTGCATTGTTGGAAAATAAGCAAGTCAAGAAAGAAAAATTGAATGGAAACTGTCATTATTAAATTATGGGCATCAGCTACCTTATCCTTAGGGATCACCCCTACACAGTTGGCAATATAAATGACAAGAAGTGTCATAGACAGGCCAAGAGTAACAACATCAGTCATAAGCTCTTTTTTTTTCACTTTGTGTATATGTGCGGTATATGCCTGTGTGCTCATGTGTTCTAGTGCGCATGCTACCATGAACATATGTGGAAGGCAGAGGTCAGTGTTGGGTGTCTTCCTCAACCTTCTCCACCTTACTTTTTGAGAGAAGGTCTCTCTCTCTCTCATTGATTGAATAGACTGACTGACCAGTGAACGCCTGATTTTTTTTTTTTTTTTTTTTTGTCTCTACCTCCCAGCCCTTTAGTACAAGTGAGTGAGGCCATATCCAGCCCTTCCCAAGAATGTTTTGGATGCAAAATCGTAACTTCCACAACCCCAACCAGATAGCATGCCTATGGGACAGTTAAAGGAATGGAAATAAACTACTCCAGAGAACATTTTGTGGGATAGCATCTGTTTTATTGCTCGTGAGTATTCACCTATATAGTGAAAGCCCATTGACTGTGATTGGTTATCATATTACTTCAGATTGGATAGTGAGCGCTCAGACCCCCAGGGTCTCTGGGTGGTAGAAGCACATTAAAGGAGAATGCAGACAACCCTACTTCAGAATTCAGTGTTCTAACCTCAGGAGCATCGTATGCCATGATTCTTATTTAGAAGAACAGTGTGCCTGCCAAGTAGGCTGTCAGACAGGTCATACCTACATTTTTCTCATACAGCACCCCAAGCACAGAGCCATCTTTCCAGCCCTTGTTATAAACTTTAACATGTTCTTCCATATCAGAAGTGGGTTTTATGGTAACATAAAAATTTGCATGATATAAAAAGTATGTTTACCAAACATCTCTGAATCTCATATTGGAGATAATAAAAACTCTTTCACTGGTTTCCCATAAGAATTAGAATACCAGGCATCAAATCTAACACTTCTCATTTCTGTGTTGTGTCCAAGCCCATTCTGACCATTAATAATCACTTTTCATTATTATTTCAAATCAAACAACAATAACACTTTATGATCACAGATTACAATTAGGCAAGTGTTCTATTACTGAGTTACACCCTCTAGCCTTCACAAATTAAATATTAATTTGTTTACATATTTTTATCAACCATTCCTATTCCTTTGAGAACTCTGTATGGGCACATGCCTTGACTGTTTCATTAAAACTACAGAGTTATTGCCTATAATGCCCTCCATGACTCTTAAATGACTAATCAGCATAAAAATGAATGACTTGGATTTTTAATATTTAGCCCAAAATTAGGTAATGACAGTTCCTCTCATTGTTTTATTATTACAGAATCATGGCCACTGTGAATATTTTACTTTTTCACTACTTGCTAATATGCTAATATCAGGCATATTGTTTAAAACATGAGGGTCAAATTTATCAGTACAATAAAGGTCTACTTCAGATTCCACAGACTGTATTTGAATTACCATATTCTTTTGCATTAATAACATTTGTATATGTGTAAGGTAAGTTGTGTTTTAAGAACACATTAAATGATAAAAAATCAAATAAAAATTGTATGATAACTCATGGGTATGACAAGTATATGTGCTAGTTATTTAAAGCACTACACAGCCACAACAAAATATTTACAGTGGTTCCCTCATATGCAGGATATTATACACTACTATTTGGCTTTTTTATTTGTTTGTTTGTTTCTCCTTGTATGTATCTTCACTGTATCTCTTTATATGATAATCAAAATTACGTGCTTAAAATCTTAATAAATAAAATTCTAAATAAAAAGGCACTTGCTACTTTGGCTTTAAGATTGTTCAAATGAATGATTTAGCATGGATGACATTAGGTCCAAAGTGAGCCCTGCACCCAACTCCCAGCTAGTGTCAGTATCCTAAAGAGAAGGACTCCAACCTGTAAACAGAAGGATTGCATTGGGTAAAGAAAAGCCTGAATTCAGCATTCCTCGGGAATCTTGTAATGTGCGTTACTTTTGTCCAGGACTTCTGTTAATGAGCCCGCAAAGGTCAACTGTTCCCAACAAGGACATCTAGTTACCGGTTAATCAAAACAGCCCATATCAGCTCAATGCCCCCTCCCCCTGTCTGACTGTCATATAAAATTTGATTGCTTTTCACTATCATATAAACTCCCCTTATTTTTCCGCTATTTTGGTTCCCTCTGTTCTCTCCACACCTTTGAGACATAGCCTTGAAAGTGTGCTCCCCAATAAACCATTCTTTCTACCCATGGAGTGGTCTGGTTTAGTGGTTTTACTGTTTTCTTTCAACTACTCACGGAACTGTTTTACTTGGCCGCAAACTAACACTGGCAATCTGATCTAATCTTCTGGCTCCTTCTCTTTCTCTCTCTCTGGCTCATTCTGCATCTAGCTCCTTCTGCCACCTGTCTCTGTAAAACTGTCCCTGTAAAAACTGCCTCTCTGAACTCCACAACTGAACTCCCACGAACTCCGCTCCACTGCACTACCTCTCAGTTCGCTGCCTCACCCGAACTCACTTGACTAGAACTCAGAGATCTGCATGCCTTCCTCTCTGGAGTACTGGGATTAAAGGCATGCACCACCATACCTGGACCTAAGCTTTTCTTTATCTGAAACTTGCTCTAAAACAGGCTGGCCTCGAACTCAGAGATCTACTGGCTCCTGTCCTCTGGGATAAAGGGGATTAAATGTGTCTGTATTCTAGCCAGATCACAAAGACCTAGGAAGTCTTTGGGTGTGACCCCTTACCAGAGCAGCCGTGTTGCTGAATTAAAATTTCTCTACATCTTCCCCTTTCTGTTTAGGCTAAAAATTCTACACAGTTTAAATTTTACAATAAAAATAGTTATCAACCCCACACATTTACCAGTCTGAATGCCCTTATGAAGATCTGTTGATGTGATGATCCTTCATAACTGCAGCCCTGATTATCTCTCCTTCAGCAAATATCCATTTCAGCATCAAGGTTCTCTGTCTATCTGCCCTCAGATTGGATCTTTATCAATTTTGATGGAACCCACAGTCTTTCATCACCTGTAGAAATACAGTCAAAACCTCTTCCCTAGCTTAACACATTTACTGAAATTCCATGCTGATGTTAAAACATCTTTAAAATATTGAAGATTGATCTAATTCACCACTATAATCCAATGTCTTTCAGCTAACCTTATCCCCCTTTCTGTTTATCAAGGTACAATTAGAGCTTATGAAACCACACATAAACATGTAGGCATTCACATTCTATGCCTGGTTCCACAACAGTGAGTCGGCTTCTTACCCATTTAAACAAAGAAATAATCAAGCCATATAAGATGTAAATATACAGTGTCAGTTAAAATAAGTATCTATTGTCTGAGATTGATGGAATATTAATCTAAGTTCTCCATTGTTGTAGTAGATCTCTTCCCCATAGGTTTATGGTTTCTGCCACATACACCTTCAGTCTTCCTATTTGACCTTCTGACCCCACACATTTAATTTTTGTTATACTTTGTTTTACTTGGGAAATGTTCCAATCCCCAAAACTGTGTAGATACCTTCAGAAGGGGCCAATGTGGATTCCAAGATTCTCATGAGAAAATAGTCACATCAGCTCCTACTCTAAACTTCCCCAGCTTACGGGCTTCCCTGAGGGTGCTTTGCCTTACTGCTGGCTGCTGGGGCCATCAGGACACTGCTGATATGCCATTTGGTGAGGGGAAATGCAGTGAGTTGATAGGCTGTCACCACTGGGCTCCTGGGTCACCAGCAGGCTGCTCAGAGGAGGTATTTCTCCATGTGAGAAACAGTGGAGACTGGGACTGATGCTGGATTCTCAAACTCCTAGGCATGCTGATGCCATTGAGAACCCAGAAGAATTGAGAATGGGAGTGCCCATCCTCCTGTGTACCCAGATGCTGCTTGGAACCATGAGGAATTGGGAACAGGGCCCATGGGCTGTAATGAGCCTGGGGTTGTGGAGGAGGAGGAATCTGGCTTAGTTCAGTGAGTTCCAGAAGTGCAAAGGGGCTTCTACAGGAGACTTAGGTGCAGCTCTGTATGGCAAAGCCCCACCGGACCCCACCACAGCGATCCTTGATGAAGGAGACAGTCGTTGCTTCTCCAAACTGCTTTATTCATAGTAAATGAGGGCACTAACAATTTACCCAGTGTGACCATAGATTAAATACCATTTGCAGAAAAGAATGCCTAAGAAGGGATGCTCATTGGCCAAACACTCAGGTTCCGTAATAACTCACTAGCATGGAGAACTCTGAGCTCTATGCTATGTGACAGTTGTCACGCTCCTCTTAGTGGGGTGTTGTGGTCACCTGCTCCAGGACAGGAAATTGGTTGGGATCTAATCTGAACTCCCGCCATTCTCAATTATGAGTTTTATGGAGGTTCTGAACTTTGCTACTACCTTACCAGTTCTGGCGGCACCATCCAGGTCCACTGCCCCACACTTCCCTCTCTACCTACTCATTTTCCTTATAACCTACTGTTTCAGCCTCTCTCTCTCCCTCCCCTTCTTCCTCCCCTTCTTCCTCCCCTTCCTCCTCCCCCTCCCCCTCTCCCCTCTCTCTTGCCTCTCTTGCTGCTTCTGCTTCTCTCATGGCCAGGTACAGCCTGTTGCCACATTCAGTTTATTTCTTTCTCTCCCTGTTCTGGACTCTTCCAAGATGCCTCTGGCTGTTCTCTCTCTCCTACCTGCAATAAAAACACTTAACCATACCGTGGAGCCATCGTGTCATCAGTTTATATAGTCAGGACAGGCGTCTTCAGAATTCTCATCTGCTTATATCTTTCATTCACTACTCTCACCCACCTCCCAGCTTCATTAAAATCAGCATTACTGAAAATTAAAATTACCAACAAATGCTACTCTCAGCTGTAATCAAGTGGTTTCCCTTTGAGTGAATGGTGGTGAGAGCAGAGATGCACGGCTGCCCAAAGTACTCAGAGTATGTGATAGCTGAGTGCTCAGCCCCAGACAGGAAGCTCACCATGGGATCTGGGAATCTAGATTGATCAATCTAGGATTCAAACAACATGAGGAGCCGTTGATGGAGCAGAAAGATGAGATGGAAGATGGAGAGGAGACTGAAATACCATCTTCGGCCATGACACAGCCAATGTAACCAAGATCTCATGGCAGCTGTGGTTGCCTGCCCTGGGCCTGTACATTGCTATGGCAGTTCAAATATACTTGGCCCAGGGAGTGGCACTATTAGGAGGTGTGGCCTTGTTGGAGTAGGTGTGGCCTTGTTGAAGGAAGTGTGTCACTGCTTTGAAACCCTCCTCCTAGCTGCCTAGAAACAGTCTTCTCCTAGCAGCGTTCAGTTGAAAATATAGACCTCTCAGCTCCTCCGACACCATGTCTGCCTGGAAGCTGCTATGCTACTGCCTTGATGATAATGGACTGGAGTAAGCCAGATCCAATTAAATGTCCTTTATAAGAGTTGCCTTGGTCATGGTGTCTCTTCACAGCAATGGAAACCCTAAGACAACTGCACTGTATCAAATAGCCAACACAAAAGGAACTTAATGGCATTTTTGGAAGGCTTTTGTCTCACAATACTTGGCTTTTTTTTTTTAATCTTACAGTACTTTTGGTAACATTATGATTTGAGATTTTGTGTTTTGAAGGAACTTCTGTGTGTGCAAGTATGTGTATCTGAGTCTGTACGTATTCCTTGTGCTTTTTCTTGAGCTCTTTTTTTCTTTTTGTTTGTCTTGTCCTCTTCTAGTTTGTTTATTGTCAATTTGTTTTCTATCGAGAGGAGAGAGAAAGTGTGCAGATTTGAGTGGGTAGGGAGATGGAGGCGACCTGGGAAGACACAAAGAATGGAGGACTGTGATCAGAATATATTGTATGAAAAAAATCTATTTTCAAAAAATTAAATTGAGAGAGAGAGAGAGAGAGAGAGAGAGAACATTATTGCTTATGTCCCTGGGCCAGTTTGAGACTTCTCCAATCATTAAAAATAGGATAATCAACAACCAAGAAGGAGGGGCTGGGAAGCTGCATTTTCCTAATTCTCTACCAAACTATCAGCTACTGAGGAATTGTGTGGGGTAGGGGTGGCCATTGTCGTAAATTGTGTACCCATTAATAAACCTACCAGGTTCTAATGGATATCAATAAACCCATGCTCGCAACAGATGGTCCTGCTTAGATACAGGGGGTCACAAAGTAAGAAGATACAAGTATGGAGAAAAGACATCATAGTAAGGCAGGGCTAATAGAATTGGAAGGGAGATATGAGAGGGTGGAGGATGAGACGGATTGCAACCAACTCTACACATATGAAATTGTCAAAGAACAAATGTAATGTGTGATGCAGAAAAAGAACTAAAACAATAAAATAATTAAATCCAAACAATAGGAGAAAAAGCAATTACCATGACAAGTGGACAAATTGTCTATAACACCATTAAAGATTTCCCCTTTGCTTGTATATGAGCATTTTTATATACATGCAACACAGTTATTTTGACTTCATAATATCACAAAAATTTAACATATAAATGTTTTTCCCTGGAATGTTTTTTTCTTTTCTCTTTCAAGTTGCTAACTTGTCTACTTGTTATTTTATAGATGATGACGGATTGAGTTTTTCAAAGACTGAGCTTTCAAAGGAGTTGCCAGATTTAAAAAAAAAAAAAAACAACCTGGCTTGCAGTTAAATCTGAATTTCAAATAACTCACATTTTAGCATATGTCCCATGTGGTGTTTTGAACAAATTTCTGTTTATCAGCAAGTCATATTTAGCTGGGCCTATCTTTAGGAAAACTTACTTTATAGAGAGCAAAAGAGAAGAGAATCCAGCAGACATGACTTAATCATGTGTGTGCTGCTCAAGAGCTAGGAGGAGTGTTTGTGTGATGAGCTTATCCGTAGCCAAAACAAACACAGCAGAGGAATAATCTGGAGATCATCATAAATCCTTTCAGTGGAGATAAACTGCTGTAGCCATATTTCTGTGACCATGTAGTATTTTGAAAAGCTGGAATTTTTCCACAATGAAAGTCACCGGCATTCAGGGGTCCTATGAAAACAGAGCTGCCAGTCCAGATGAGCTATGAAAACACATGATCTTTTTTTTTTTTAATTTTAATGTGTATAGGTATTTTGTGTGTGTGTGTGTGTGTGTGTGTGTGTGTATCCATGCATATATATATATATATATGCATGATTTGTGTATTTGGTGCCCATAGAGACTGGAAGAGGGCATTAGATCCCCTGGAACTAGAGTTAAAAATAGCTATTGGCGCCAGGCGGTGGTGGTGCACACCTGTAATCCCAACACTCTGGGAGGCAGAGGCAGGCGGATTTCTGAGTTCGAAGACAGCCTGGTCTACAGAGTGAGTTCCAGGACAGCCAGGGCTACACAGAGAAATCCTGTCTCGAAAAAAAAAAAAAATAGCTATTGGCCACTATATGGGTGTTTAGAATCCAAACTGGGTCCTCTGGAAAAGGAACCAATATTGTTGATCACTGAGCCATCTCTCCACCCCAACAGATGCTTCTTGACCTGTCACTCATTTTCCTGGTACCATCATATGCCACACAGCAAGTACTAGTGAAAAAAATCAAGATTCAAGCCCAATTTAGGAAGATTTGTTTTCTAAAAGTACTGTGGACAATTATATATAAACTACTACATTTACAAATCTGAACATCCACTAGTTAATTGCTGCTACTACTATTATTATGAGGGTACATTTTTTTATTTTGTTTTTGAAATAGGGTCTTGATAAGTAGCTCAGGCTAGCCTTGAACTCACTACCATCATCCTACATCAGCCACCACAGTGCTTGGATTAAGGGCTACCTACTAGTTTTTAATGAGGGAAATTAATAATAAACTTCAACTTCACAAGGTTGGAATAGGTTAAGAAGCTTTTCAGTCATGAATATCTAGAACTACACACATGCAAAGAAGAGAAATTATGCTGGAGCGATGATGGCTCAGCGGTTAAGAGCACTGACTGCTCTTCCAGAGGTCCTGAGTTCAATTCCCAGCAACCACATGGTGCCTCACAACCATCTGTAATGGGATCTGATGCCCTCTTCTGCTGTGTCTGAAGGCAGGTAGTATAGTCATATACATTAAATAAGTAAATCATTTAAAAAAAAAAAAGAAGAGAAATTATGAAACCAAATTCTAAGCAATAAATTGGAACTGTTTTGGGTGTCTCATAACCAACCCTGTGGAGTCAGAAACACATGACTCTCTTTCAGGCACTTAACTTATGGAGGGTGGGCTTGTTTGTTTGTTTGTTTGTTAGAAACAAGCAATTTCACCTCTAGAGTTTTCTACGCAGAGTAACAGTCACCAGAGAAGGGCACCCATTAGGTGGGTTACTACGAAGAGGGGTCTTCAAAGAAGCCAGCATTTGTCAGGAGAACAGTGTGAAAAAGGGTCCTCTGGGGTAGCTTTGATATTTCTGGAACAGAAAATGCCCCAAAGAGAGAAATAAATAGCCAGAGCATGAGGCCCCTAGGATATAAAACTGCTTCTCAAATTTTGACATATACATAGAACATCAGGGACCCCATTAAAATGTGGGTTCTGATTCAACAGGCTTGAAGTGAAGTCTCTGAGCGTCCTCATTTCTAACAGCTGATGTAAATGCAGAGAAGCATCTGGAAAGCCTTATGCCACACTGTAGATCTCATACCTTTTCCTCCAGCTGTGAGTGGAAGTTCCAGAGTGGGACAGTTGTGGATTTTATAGCCTGAGGGTGACCATATTTCAGAAGGCTAGAAGTAGGCACAAGAGGACTTCTTTGGTCCAGAGGATGGCAAGTACATAGACTAGAGACATTGTCTTGATTACCAATTGATGTGGGAGGGCCCAGCGCACTGTGGGCAGTGTCACTTGTGGGCAGGCCATTGTGCGTGGTATAAGAAAGCAGACTGAGCAGGCCCTGAGGAGTAAGCCAGGAAGCACTGCTCCTCCATGGCTTCTGCTTCAGTTCTGGCTTGAAGTCCTTCCCCAACTTCCCTCAATAATGAATTATGACCCAGAAGTACAAGCTAAATCCCTTTTCTCCCCACACTCTTCTGGTCATGGCATTCATCACAACAGATACAGGACAAATACATTGTGGGTTCAGTCACATCATGCCAAGGCCCCTCTGGATATATTCTCTGTCTTGTAAGATAACAAGGTAAATGCCTCTTGGGCAGGGATTAGCTTCCCACCACTTAGCATGTGCTGATACTCAGGGCTTCCTCCAGCTGCAGTTCTATTGATATGCAGACATCTCTTTCCTGATCAAAGACTGTTTCACAAATATAAAAGCATAAACAAACCTCGGACTACCGGTCCCCACAGAGTCTCATCATTTACTTTTCCTCTTCTCATTTTTCAATCTGGAAGCAATATGATATTTCAATGCCAGTTATACGGCTGAGAGCTCATTCATTTCTCAAGTCCCAGAACAGCATCCTGTGCTGCAGGTCCCCATGGCCCTTCCTGATGACTGATTAGTGTTCTTTCCTTTACCACCTGCTGGTGATAACCTGCTTTGATAAGGTGCTTAGCGCATTGACTTAGCACCTGTGCTAATTGCTTTATCCTGTTACAAACTGATTCTTGGTGTGTTGAAATGTTAGCCCTGACCGGTGGCTCTCAGTCCTGCTTACATGGTAAAATCACCTGGTTTGGAGACAGGAGGAAGGGGGGGGGGTGTTGTTTGTTCATTTTATTTTTGTTTGTTTGTTTTTTAGAACAGTGCCTAGCCTGTGCCTCCACCCTGGTATTTGAGAGGTGGGACTCCATTTTTAAAATGATTTGCAAGCTGCTTTGTTGATTCTGTGGTACGGCCAAAGCCAGCACCCACTGGCTGATGCAAAGTCGTATGAGGATTCTGTATTCCTCACATCACTACCCTTTGGTAATTCAATCTAAATCTATCTAATGAAACTTTACCTACCAGGAACACCAATAAGAATGAGGAAGGAATCCAAAGTACCCAACAAGATGTTATAAAGCCTATAAAGGAAGCTGTTAGAGCAGTAAGAGCTGAGAGTTAATAGTTTTTAAAAAACGAGAACAGTTCTATTATCTTCCTGGTTCTGTAATATTGGAGAAGTCATTATCTGCTGTCTGATTTCTAAACACAGCCAGCAGGCGGATGGAAGAAGATGCCTGTATCACAGTTTTCTTAAATATGCTGAAGTATTTTCCATGAAATTATTAACATGGTCCTTGTGAATGAGCATGCTTAGGAAAACTTGGGGACATTTCAATCCTTCCCAGATATTTTTTTACAGTACTCTAAGTGTAGGGAACCCTGGAGGAACCTCAGAGTCAGCTCAAGACACCCCAAGATTTGCTCCAGAGGAGGGAAGGGTAGGGATAAGTGACAAAGACAGGAGGACAAATCTAAATAGACCAGTAGGAATTCCTGATGACCATATACATCTTAGGGAGTTATACAAATGGTACAGGAAAAAGTAGAAAAAGAAAAATGTAAATTAAATAGAAGAAAAATCTAATGTCATAGGTAAGTTACAACAGCTTGATGAGAAGAAACTATTCTCCCTTTAAGGAGTTTCATAAATATAAGAAAAGCCATGAGAGCAATTATCATTTTTATCATCATGGATGTTACCAAATTAAGAAACCAGTTAAGAAAAGACAGGAGATAGAGGATAAGGGAGAAGAGGAGGGAACAAGGAAGAAGAAAGAGAAGGGGAAAGGGAGGGGGAAGGGTATTTGTCTTGGACAAAGAACTATTTCTGGAGAGAGGGGGATATGCATGGCTGTTTATAAAGGTAAAAGGGAAGGGAAATCCTGTGTTAGGATGAGGTGTTTAATTTTTTATTAAGCCATTTGTTTACATACAGATCACAGCTTTCCCCCCTTCTCTCTTCCCAGTCCCTCCCTCTCTCCTCTGTTTCTCCCTCCCAACCCTCTTTCCCTTCTACTCAGAAAAGGGGAGGTTTCCTGTGTATCTCACCCAGCCTTGGTCTATCAAGTTGCAGCAACACTAGGCATGTCTTTTTCAATTGAGGCTAGACAAGGCAGACCAGTTAGGGGAAAGGATCCCAAAGGCAAGCAACATAGTCAGAGGCAGCCCCTACAGTGGCTTTAGGAACCCCATAAGAAGACCCAGGTACACAATTGTCATATATGTGCAGAGGGCCTAGGGCAGATGTCTATGCATGCTCCCCAGTTGGTAGTTCAGTCTCTATGAGCCCCTATAGGAGCAGGTTAGTTGATTCTGTAGTTTTTCTTGTGGTGACCTTGACCCCTCTGGCTCCTTCAATCCTTCCTCCCCCTCTTTCACAGGATTCCACAAGCTCCACTTAATGTTTGGCTGTGGGTCTCTGCATCAATCTCCATTAGCTGGTAGGTGAAGCCTCTCCGATAACATTTATGCTAGTCATCTGTTTGTAAGTATAGCAGGATATCTTCAGTAGTGTCAGAGTGGGCTCCCTCTCATGGCCTGAGTCTCAAGCTGAGCCAGTCATTTATTGGCCCTTCTGTCAAATTCTGCTCTATCTTTTACATCTGCACATCTGTAGGTGGGACAAATTGTGGGTCTAAAGTTTTGTGACTATGTTGTTGTCTCAATCCCATCATTGGAAGTCTTGCTGATTCAGTCTCCATGTCCCCCATGGCTAGAAGTCTTGGCTAAGTCTCCCTCACAAAGTCTTGGGAGTTTCCATTGTCTTATGTTTCTATCTTGTCTCAGAATGCCCCCCAATGCAAATGAATCTCTAAGTACTCTCTCCCTACATCCTTCCCCAACCTCATCCCTCCTGTTCCCATCCCCACCACCTCCCCAACCCAGTCCCCTTCTGTCCACCCCCAATTTCTAATCTATTTCTCTTTCTCAATGAGATTCAAGCATTTCCCCCTTGGGCCCTCATTGTTATTTAGATTTTTGGGCTTTGTGGTTTGTAGCATATGGAAAAAACCCAGGATAGCTAAAAACAATCCTGTATAATAGAAGAGCTTTTGAAGGTATCACCATTCCTGATTTCAAGCTGTACTACAGGGAAATAGTAGTAAAAACTACATGGTATTGGCATAAAAACAGAGAGATGGATCAATTGAATCAAACCGGAAGTAAGTCTACACACCAACGGAAGCTTGATATTTTACAAAGAAGCCAAAACTAAAGAGTGGAAAAAAGAAAGCATCTTCTACAAATGGTGCTGCTCTAATTGGATGTCTGTATGTCTAAGAATGCAAATAGATCACTCTGCACAAAACTTGAGTCCAAGTGGATCAAAGACCTAAACAGAAAACTAGATACACTAAATCTGAAAGAAGAAAAAAAGTAGAAAATATCCTTGAATGCACTGACCCAGGAGACAACTTCCTAAACAAAACACCAACAGCTCATGCATTAAGATCAACAATTAATAAATGGGACCTCATGAAACTGAAAAGCTTCTGTAAGACAAGGAACACCATCAAAAGGACAAAACTGTAGCCTACAGAACCGGAAAAGATTTTTTTTAAATATTATTTATTTATTTATTTATTCATTCATTCATTTATTTATTTATTTATTTATGTATTATTTATACAAGCATACTGTAGCTATCTTCAGACACACATCAGAAGAGTGCATCGGATCCCATTACAGATGGTTGTGAGCCACCATGTGGTTGTTAGGAATTGAACTCAGGACCTCTGGAAGAACACTCAGTGCTCTTAACTGCTGAGCCATCTCTCCAGCCCATAGAAAAAGATTTTTACCAACTCCACAGCCAACAGAGGACTGATAAACAAAATATGTAAAGAATTCAAGAAACTAGACATCAATAAACCAAATAACCGGATTAAAAGGTACAGAGCTGAACAAAGGACTCTCCACAGAGGAATCTCTAATGGTCAAAAAGAGCTTAAGGAAATGGTCAGCTTTCTTAGTCACTGGGGAAATGCAAATCAAAATTACTCAGATTTCATCTTAGACTAGTCAGAATGGCTAAGATCAAAAACTCAAGGGACAGCACATGCTGACAAGGATGTGGAGCAAGGGGAGCACTCTCCCATTGTTGGTGGGAGTGCAAACTTGTACAACTGCTTTGAAAAATCAATTTGCTGATTCCTCAGAAAACAGACTAGATCTACTCCAAGACCCAGCTATACCACTCCTGGGCATATAAATAAAAGAAGCCCCACTATACCACAAGGACACTTGCTCAAATATGTTCATACCAGCTTTATTCATAATAGCCAGAAACTAGAAACAGCCGAGATGCCCCTCTCCTGAAGAATGGATAAAGAAAATGTTGTACATTTACACAATGAAGTATTACTTAGCTATTAAAAACAACAACATCATGAAATTGGAAGGCAAATGGATGGAACTAGAAACGATTATCCTGATTGAAGTAACCCAGACCCAGAAAGACAAACATGATATGTACTCACTTATAAGAGGATATTAGTCATAAACTACAGGAAGTGTTTAATTTTAATTGGGTCTGTTAATTAGGTGAACCAAAGGGGGCTTTTGATTGCTAGAATTACAATACTTTGATAGCTGGTCCTTGGTAATCAGCCTCAGAAGGAAGAAATAAGGAAATAGAACTTGGGGGCTAGCTTTAGGATTGTAATCTAAACCAGGCGTGGTGGTGCACACTTGTAATCCCAGCACTTGGGAGGCAGAGTCAGGCAGATTTCTGAGTTCTAGGCCAGCCTGGTCTACAGAGTGAGTTCCAGGACAGCCAGGGCTACACAGAGAAACCCTGACTCAAAAAAAAAAAAAAAAAAAAAAAAAAAAGGAATGTAATCTAACAGTTTTTAGCAAGGTCAAGAGAATGAAGAGAAAGGGCAAAGACCGCCAGGGCCCTGCACACCATGCTTGAGGTGCCCAAAGTATCTTCACTAGGTATGCTAGCTTTCTTTCCAACTCTCCACATTTGAAAAAAAAAAAAACAGCTCTGAAAACATTGTAGGGGGAGGGAGTATGTTTTTCAGTACACCTCAGATACGGGTCCTCACCTTCTTTCATGCTTGAAAAGTCTATCTTGTTGTTTGCCACTCTGTATGTATACAAGATGACCAAGCCAAAGAGCATCCTGGGACTCTCCTATCTCTCTCTTGAATCTAGACACATGAGTACTGGGATTTTAGGTGCAAGGCATTCAGATCCAAGTCATGTAAGAGGTTTACACTGTGAGTTATCCCATCCCGCGGGACCTAGTTATTTGGGGAGTCGAGGAGGACCTGCCTGAAAGAGAAATGGGAGAGAAAAGAGAGCAAGGCCAAGCAAAAAAGGGGCATCTTGTCAAGGCCTCTTTAATGAAAGGCAAAACGCCTGGTTTTGAATACACCTTGAGAGGAAGTAGGGAGGGGCTGAGGGGAATGCTAAAGGCACAGAAAGAGGAAAGGTCATGGGGCAGATGCTGACTGTGGCATCCAGCAGCTCTTCTGGAATGCTGGTTCCGCGTAGACAACCCCAGGTGTTCAGGAAGATAAGAACCAGTCAATCAGCCTTGTGTGAAGAAGGGGGTGGTTCAGCTGTAAACCGCAAGGTCAGTGGATTCTCAAGGTGACAGCTGTTGAAAGTCTGGTTTTCCACAGTTTGGTCTCCCACATGTGCCCCTCTTTTCTTTAATAAAGTAGGGAAGTGGGTCGGTGGAGAGCCTGTTTTAGGCTATGTGGCTTGAAACCACGTCCAGCACTGCAGTAACTAGGCCTTTTTAGGTCCTATTAGGGCAGGGCCTCTGTCTTAGGCTATGTGAGTGGCACCCACTCCTGGCATCACGTCCCACTCCAATGACTTAATCAGGCCCTTGGTGGTTGTGATACATGCCCAGGTAGTAGACTCACAATAATCCCATCATGGAGTCACCCTGAAGCCAATAGGTGGTGTGCATCTGGCTTGTGGCACCACAATACTCCAGTAATTGGTGACTCCACAGCTTATGGCCCTCAGCCACTATTAGGAGCCAGAGGTCACCCTCCCGTCACTGACGTCTCCACAGCTTACGGAACCAGGAAGGCTCTGTGCCTGCAGCAACGGTAGAGAACTGAAGGCCAACAGTTGCAAGAGAAGTCTTCGGCTGAGCCTCGGATGTCTAGCCAATGGTAGTGGACTGCAAGTGGTTTGTTTAAGGCAGAATCAATCTGTGCTTTAATGAAACTGGTCAATCTGTTAAAAGCCCAGGGACAAATGACAAAAGCAACAAAAGACCCACGAGGGGCCCCAAAAGGCTGGGGAGCAAGGTGGAGAGCCAGGGAGAAGTCTAAGCATTAGCATACTCTGGCAGCTAGCATGTTCCTTCGGCATGCCCTCTTCTCTACACTCAGAGAGATCTATGGCATTAAAATTTTTAAATTTTTGTAGTATATAGAGATGTGATTCTCCCGTGTTTTATTATAAAAATATTGTTGTAAAGTTCTATGGACCTGTTCCATAATATCTTGTCTCTGCAAATTATGAGGAATCTCAGTAATATGACTAATATCAAATTGTTAACAAAACATCTCAAATAACTGACTATAATAATCAGTTATGATCATCTAAACAGTCCCATAACCCCTAAAGAAATAGAAGGGGTCATAAAAAGCCTTTCAACCAAAAAAAGCACGGGACCAGATGGCTTCAGTGCAGAATTCTATCAGACCTTCAAAGAAGACCTAACACCAATACTCTTCAAACTATTCCACAAAATAGAAACAGAAGAAACACTACCCAATTCCTTCTATGAAGCCACATTCTCAACAACAAAAGAAATACTGGGGTAATCAGTATCCCTGACCTCAAGCAATACTACAGAGCAATAGTGTTAAAAACTGCATGGTATTGGTACAGTGACAGGCAGGCGGATCAATGGAACAGGATTGAAGATGCAGAAATGAACCCACACACCTATGGCCACTTGATCCTCGACAAAGGGGCTGAAAACATCAAATGAAAAAAAGATAGCCTTTTCAACAAATGGTGCTGGTTCAAATGGAGGTCAGCATGCAGAAGAATGCAAATTGATCTATACTTGTCTCCTTGTACTAAGCTCAACTCCAAATGGATCAAGGACCTCCACATAAAGCCAGACACTCTGAAGCTAATAGAAAAGAAACTGGGGAAGACCTTTGAGGACATCGGAACAGGGGAAAATTCCTGAACAGAACACCAATAACTTATGCTCTAAGATCAAGAATTGACAAATGGGACCTCATAAAATTACAAAGTTTCTGTAAAGAAAAGGACACCATAAAAAGGACAAATCGGCAACCAACAAATTGGGAAAAGATCTTCACCAACCCTACATCAGGTAGAGGGCTAATATACAATATATACAAAGAACTCAAGAAGTTAGACCCCAGAAAACCAAATAACCCTATTAAAAAATGGGGTAAAGAGTTAAACAAAGAATTCTCACCTGAAGAACTGAGGAAGGAAAGAAACATCTTAAAAAATGCTCAACTTCACTAGTCATCAGGGAAATGCAAATCAAAACAACCCTGAGATTTCACCTTACACCAGTCAGAATGGCTAAGATTGAAAACTCAGGAGACAGCAGGTGTTGGCAAGGATGTAGAGAAAGAGGAACACTCCTCCACTGCTGGTGGGGTTGCAAATTAGTACAACCACTCTGGAAATCAGTCTGGCGCTTCCTCAGAAAACTGGCCATGTCACTTCCGAAAGATCCTGCTATACCACTCCTGGGCATATACCCAGAGGATTCCCCAGCATGTAATAAGGATATATGCTCCACTATATTCATAGCAGCCCTATTTATAATAGCCAGAAGCTGGAAAGAACACAGGTATTCCTCAACAAAAGAATGGATGCAAAAAATGTGGTATATATACACAATGGAGTACTATTCAGCCATAAGAAACAATGAATTCATGAAATTCTTAGGCAAATGGATGGAGCTGGAGAACATCATACTAAGTGAGGTAACCCAGACTCAAAAGGTGAATCATGGTATGCACTCACTAATAAGTGGATATTAGCCTGGAAAACTGGAATACCCAAAACATAATCCACACATCAAATGAGGTACAAGAACGGAGGAGTGGCCCCTAGTTCTGGAAAGTCTCAGTGTAGAAGTATAAGACAAAACCAGAACAAGGAAGTGGGAAGGGATGGGTGGGAGAATAGAGGGAGGGAAGGGGCTTATGTAACTTTCGGGGAGTGGGGGACCAGAAAAGGGGAAATCATTTGAAATGTAAACAAAAAATATATCGAATAAAATTTAAAAATAAATAAATAAATAAATAAATAAACAGTTATAATATTTGTTTTAATCTGATTTGGAACAATCAGTATAAAAATAACATATGTAAAAACAGTTATAACTAGAGAACTTGAAAAGCTGTCAATAGTCATATGTATATTTTTTGATTAATTTTTTAATTGCATTTGTATAAATAATTGTAAAAGTTAAGAATTAGTAGCATTAAAAAAGAAACAATATCAAGCAATTGTAAGCCATGATATATATATATATATATATATAATTACTAATATTTAAATCAAAAGTTTGATTTTTAACATTTTAAAAAGAACAGCTACAGCACCCAATTCAATTATCTGTGCTGAAGCAAGGGGACACTCAAAAGAATAAACATGTGATCTAATTATATGAGCTTTACTCCCATAGTAGATGCATTTTTATAGGATGCATGTATAAATCTATAACAATAAAAACATGTATAAAGTAAAATTTTTAACAATTTATCTTTTAGATAACAATTATTAATTTTGCCTAAAAAGGCTTGCCATGTATAGATCAACCATCAGTTATTGTAATAACCAATTTGACTGCTGTTTGAAACAAGGAACAAACATTTTCTACCTTGAAAACAGAGGTTTATGGACATGGAGGACCCTGCTATACCTCTCCTAGGCATATACCCAAAGGATTCCCCAGCATGCAATAAAGACACATGCTCCATTATGTTCATAGCAGCCTTACTATAATAGCCAGAAGCTGGAAAGAACCCAGATGCCCCTCAAAGGAGGAATGGATACAGAAAATGTGATATATTTACACAATGGAATACTACTCAGCAATTAGAAACAATGAATTCACAAAATTTTTAGGCAAATGGTTTGATCTGGAAAATATCATCCTAAGTGAGGTAACCCAGTCACAAAAGAATACACATGGAATGTAATCTCTGATAAGTGGATATTAATTAGCCCAGAAGCCCTGAATACCAAGGCACAAATAGCATAACAAATGACTCCCATGAAGAAGTATGGAGAGGGTCCTGATCCTGGAAAGGATTGATTTAGCACTGGAGGGTAATATAAGGACAGAGAAAAAGGAGAGAGGTGATTGGAGAATGGATGGAGAGAAGAAGGTTTATGGGATATATGCGAGGGGGGATCCAGGAAAGGGGAAATCATTTGGAATGTAAACAAAGAATATAGAAAATAAAAATATTAAAAAAAAAAAAAAAAAGAAAGAAAGAAAACAGAGGTTTAGATCCTCCCAGGGCAAGTTTAAGATGAGGTTAATATAAGATAAAACCAATTAACATATCCTAACAACCTTTAAAAATCATTTACGTAAATTCTAAAAGTCCATAGTTAGAAACAACGGCCTGTAACGAACATTCCATGAATATTATACACTGAAAATTTTAAGATCCTAGCTTCTTGTATTGAAACAGAGATAAAACATTTTTTTCTCCCAAAAGGTAAGGCTATAAGCCATTCCTTGAGGAAAAAAAACCTTCTAATGAAATTGCTTTATTGCTTCTTTAAAGTTAGAAGCAAATGCTTTTATAATTATCAGAATGAAAAGCAAAAAAAAACAACCTTTTAAATCTATAATAATTTTGCATGGAGTAGACAGGTCAAATTTCAATGCCTTTATAAGTTCTACATGGCCTTATTGACCTTTTATAGATTTGAACTGCATTTTAAACCACACCTGGATAAGTCTGTCAAGAATGTTCTTTTAGCCAAACTCTCCATAGGTGGGGCCTCTAAGGCAGAAAGAGTTTCTCACAAGCTTCCTCACTAGCTTCCCCTGAGGCAGCTCTAAGCTTTGCATTAATTCAAATGTAAATTTTTGTTCTTTTTTTTTTTTTTTTTAAATCTGGCCTAGGACCCACCTTGAGTTCTTGGCAAGGACAATATATGTGGTTCCTCAAGTAACCATCTTCTAATCTGAGCCTTTTATCTAAGACCAGACCCAAACCCACCTGTCCTGCAAGAACATTTTGAGGATTGAATAACAAAAGGAACCTGTAATTTCAGGATTCCCAGAAAAATTCTACTCGTAGTTTCATAGTAGTCAAAGGAACCTGTTTGATATCAAATAAATTTCCACTGAGATCTCCTTTTTAATCTTGGAGGGCTAAATTTTGCTCCTACCATTGTAGCCAATAAACTTGTGGAAAAGTGTCAATAGGCCTATAATGGCCACAGGTGTATCACTCTTAAAATTATCTTAAAATATGTTAAGAATCATGAGCCTTTAACCACACTGAAAACTGAAAACTGCAGCCAATGACACACTGGCGATTTTTATTGTAACTCAATTTTTTCTTACAATATTAGAGCACAACTACAACTTTGGAAGCAAATCCCAATTTTCAACAATCTATTTTCTTTAAAATCAATGGCAAACGCATTATTTTTCAGCACAAGGTTTGTCTGCCAGTTCTTATGTTCAAGTGTATGACTGTGTAACTTATTAAAGAGACATTATTTTAAATCGTATTTCTTATAAGTCCAATCTCCAGGCCAAGATTCACACAAAACACCATGCCAATTTAGAAGCTTCTTAGAGGCCTGTATTGCCTGTGTTTCCACGTGCTGTTTAAAATGGCTACTACCCTAAACTACCAGTTTTCACCTAACTTTTTGTTAGTAACATTATACTTTTAAAATCATGTCCAATGACTTATAAGCCAGTACTCTATATAGTCAAGGCATGCAAAATATACTCATACCTTTAAGACCAATTATAAACAAGAACAAAGCGTGAGTTGTGTTAGGCCACATGTAGCTAGTTAAGACAGCTCCGACACTGAATCACTAGTTTTAAACTAACCTTTTCTTAATAACACTATACTTTTTAAATCATAACCAATTGACTTATAACTCTACAGTTAAGATATGTAAAACCTTATACCATTAAGACCAATTAAAAACAAGAATTAAGCAATTACACAAATTTCATAAGTTAAACCAAAGATTTCCCAAAGCTTGAGGTTGGTGGCCTTTTAAAAGCGGCTTTTTCTCCAGCTGTGTTTGACTCCTACTTAAGAATGTGAGGCACCTTAAATTAGCCCCCTCCGTGTAAATTGCTGACTGACAGGACTGCCAGCAAATAACGCTTTTTTACCATTTTTTTCTTTTTAACATAAAACATAAAAACAACGATCATTCAGCCAATAAAAACAATAGACAACATAAATTGGCACACATATGGACAGGTTTTGGTGCACCAAAGACAGACAACAGACAGCGAGGAAACTTGGTGTCCCAAAGAGATCCAAATATCTTAACCAGAACTAAGGAGATCTCCAGTAGGTTTCAGAGAGGAAACAGGACATCTCCCATTTTCCTCTCCTCCCAGGAGAGTTTTGAAATAGCTTTTAACCATTTTTTTCTTTTTTTGATACCACGTCCTACACATGGAAAAACTGCTTTTCTGAAACCTGCTTTTTCTCTTGTTTAAGATTTAACAAGGGGGAAGGGGGTACCTAAGCAAACACACAGAGAGACATGGTATAGAATAAAGTTTATTCAGAACAGAGGATGAAAGTTAATGGGGTAGTGTAGACAGAGAAAGGCCGAGAGAGTGTGTAGATAAGTAGAGACTGGCCATGACCATGTGGAGAGAGGTGGAACAGCATTGTGCCCCTGCCTGGTCAATATTTCATTTAAATCTCGACCTACTTTTTGCTATATCTTTCTTTTTAACTCTACCTCCCCTTTCCCTGAGAGAAGCTTTCAGGTCTCTGATGAAGACCGCTTCTTTACACAATTAATGGCCCATTTCTTCTGGGACAGAAATGTCAACTTACCAAGGAATACTTTCTTTCATGACCGGTGAAAGGGCTTCCTCCAAATGGCTTCTTTGCCGCGGCGGCCTTCTCCTGGGGTGGTTTCTGTCTGCCGAAGGTCCATACCTCAAGCACCACGTTGGGGCGTCACTTATCCTGTCCTGCGGGACCTAGTTATTCGGGGAGTCGAGGAGGACCTGCCTGAAAGAGAAATGGGAGAGAAAAGAGAGCAAAGCCAAGCAAAAAAGAGGCGTCTTGTCAAGGCCTCTTTAATGAAAGGCAAAACACCTGGTTTTGAATGCACCTTGAGAGGAAGTAGGGAGGGGCTGAGGGAAATGCTAAGACAACCCCAAGTCTTCGGCCAGAATAAGAACCAGTTAATCAGCCTTGTGTGAAGAAGGGGGTGGTTCAGCTGTAAACCGAAAGGTCAGTGGATTCTCAAGGTGAGAGCTGTTGAAAGTCTGATTTTCCACAGTTTGGTCTCCCACAGTGAGCCATCTTCCCAGTCCTGAAGGATTATTTTAAGCAGCTAATCTAAGAATATTTGCAAAATAATTTTATATTTTTGGTGGGTCTGGTTTTTCAAAACAGGGTTTCTTAGCATAGCCTTAGCTGTCCTGGAACTGGCTCTGTAGGCAAAGGTGGCCTCAGACTCACAGAGATCCTCCTATCTCTGGCTTTCAAGTGCTGGAATTAAAGGGTTGTGGCACTACTACCTGACTTTTTTGTTTTGTTTTGTAATTTATTTTTCTAGCGAACAGTATCTTGTAGCATGTGCGTCGTGATATGAATGACTACATTGTTCTGTACCTTTATGGGTTTCTTAACTCATGTGTGTGTTGTAAGTACTTTTATTTTCAAGGTCTCTAAATCAATAAGGAAGTTGTTAGCCAACAAAACAATATGATACAGCCAACATCAGTGCCAAATGACATGGTCCACTGAACATAAGCATTCATTAGATATGTTGGTCATTTGGCAAAGTGGCTTGATTCCAAGATTTAGTCTTCTTGGTAGCCAACACTTACCTAAATACTCTCCTACCCTACAACTATAGTAAGCAGGGTCTGGGAGGCTGAGCATAGAGGTATCAAATGTGAGCATCTGAGTAGAAATATACAGAAGTCTAATAGTAATGGTAACATCCAGACTCCCTGGTAGGATTATAAGGGTTATAAGGATCTAAGAATATAGTAATAGTAATCCCTCACCGAACAACCATGGGGCTGTACAATAGTATGACTTTATATTTCTACGTGAAACCATCAGACCTACTTTCTAAAAGTTCTGTTCCAATCTCCTATGAAAATTAAGTTTGCATCACTTCCAAATCCACATGCTTATATTTGAAGATGCAGAGCCTTTCCTTTAAAAGTGTATTTAATGTTTAATCTTAAACCTTTCATGCATAAGAAACTGACCTGGCCACATCAAAGTAAGCTTAACCATTTTACACATTCTTACTTATTTCATTGGTGTGTTGAGTCTGCTCACAAACTTTTCCTTTCTACCTGGGATTGAGTCAAACTCTGATGATTAGAGTTGATCTCCACTGATGTATGCAATGAAAACTCCTGGCCCTTACAGCTGTGTGCCCTCCCCCACAACCTTAGAGATGGAATTTCAGACCTTCTTGCTAGCCATGACTTCCCACCTAGGGTAAAGCTCTCAGACCAAGGTGAAGCCCATTGTTCTTCCAGATCTGCAACTTCCTGAATTAAGCAGGAGACCCACTGCCTGAGGAGTGGAGCCAATGCCTGCTGAGCAGCCAAACCAGTTCTCCTGAACAGACCCTGGAACTTTGGGGGAAGGGTTTTGCCCCCAACTATAAAGTCTAGTCAGTCATTAAAATTTGTGGCCTTGATCAGCAATCCCTTGTCTCAATTCTTTCTCACTGTCCTTCCAATCCATCCCCAGCTCCCTTTCCAGGTAACCTGTTTGATGTAACTGGGCAGTTGCACAACTGTGACTCCTCCAGCTTGTCTCACTGAAGCGCGATATCCCTCATCCCATCTACCTAGTCTTGGTTGCATGGCCTGGACCATCACTGATAATTACACCACCTTATTGAGACCCTTTGATCCTTTCACATGTCCAAATTTCTCTGCCCACTGAAATATGTGTCCTTATGTAGGTCATGCAGAAGGCTCCTTTGTTCCCTCGAGCCATTGGGACCACCCAGTTCTACTCCAAGCTGAGAGGCACTGGAATTTTTATAATATCTCTGCCTTCCAGTCATCCTTAGGAAAAGCTTATCCTGGATAGGGCAGGGGCTGTAATCTTAAAGACCAACAGAATTCATTCTGCATCCATAGTAAACCCATTTCAATTCCAGAAAACTTCCCATGATTGCCATCTTCTGCATGAGGGCTTTGCCTTCAAAACTAGCAACCACATACACACATACACACACACACACACACACACACACACACATGACATCACCCCACACATACCACACACACACAACAGAGAAACACATAACACACAATATAACACACATATTCAACACAAATACATACACCACACACACAGAGACAAACACAACAAACAACACATACACACACAACACACAGACATATACCACAAACACATAAACACACACATATACACAGAGAGACACACATACACACAAACACACACACAACACACACACATAAACACACACTTGCACACATCACACACAAACATACACACAGTAAATAAAATAATTTTAAATAAATAGAAGTCAGTAGGGGTAGCTGAGTTTCAACGTGTCATTATCTTTCAGCTGCTACCCATTGTTGGTACGGAGACCTGCAAGACCTGTGACGTCATATAAGCAACAATTAGGACACAGTGCGACTATAGGCCTGTTGCCAAGGCAACAGCACCATATACCCAGAATTCAATGGCCCACCTTTACCTGTAATTTACGTCATCACCCGTATATAATTGGGTAGCATTTCTCCCCCCCCCTCTCTTTCTTTTCCTTCCTTCTTCCCGCCCACTACACCTTTCCCCATCTTAAATAAAGCCCCACGTGGAACTGTTTGGCCTGGTGTGATCTCATTGCGGCCCACATATCCATCGCATCTGGGCAGACAGGTGACCTGTGCTGCAGCATAGGCAGATGACCTGCGTGAGAAAACCAACACCCATGGATTGCCCTCTTGTTTCATAGACCCATATGGCAGAATATATATAAGCTGCACAGAGAAGACAAACAAGCTTATCTTACCAATAAACAGAGGGAACACATAGAGTACTAGAACATCTGGACCTGCTGGAAAGCTTGTACAGAAGCTGTGAGTTACACATTTTGCTGATACTGCTAAAAAAAACAAGGAAGGAAATGGAAGGAAATAGAGTATTCCAGACAGGTGTGGTGGATTAAGGCACATGCCTTTTTCCCAGAACCTGATAGGCAGACAAAAGAATTCTGTAAGTTCAGTGCTATGTGGTCTACAAAGTGAATTCCAAGTCAGCGAGAACAACCCAGTAAAACTTATTTTCAACACACACACACACACACAGGCATTCCAGTTTAGACTAAGAAAACCCCCCAACAAATCACAATGCCTCAACCATTTTCTTTTTTTTCCTTCTTTTTTTTTTATTGAATATTTTCTTTAATTACATTTCAAATGTTATCCCCTTTCCTGCTTTCTCCTCTGGAAACCACCATCTCCCCGTATCCCACCCTCCCTCTCCCTGCTTCTATGAGGGGTCTCACCCACCCACCCACCCACCCACCCACACCTACCTCCCTGCCCTGGCATTCAAGCCTTCACAGGACCAAGAGCCCCCTCTCCCATTGATGCCCAACAAGGAAATACTGCTACATATGCAACTGGAGCCATGAGTCTCTCCATATGTACTCTTTGGTTGGTGGTTTATGTCCCGGCCTGCGGGACCTAGTTATTTGGGGAGCCTAGGGGAACCCAAGCCTGAAAGAGAGAAATGGGCAGGAAAAGGGAGCAAGGCCAAGCAAAAGGGGGGATCTTGTCAAAGCCTCTTTAATGAAAAGCAAAACACCTGGTTTTGAACACTCCGTAAGAGGAAGTAGGGAGGGGCTGAGGGAGATGCTAAAAGCACAGAAGGAGGAAAGGTCATCCGGGATGGATGCTGGCTGTGGCATCCAGCAGCATTTCTGGAATGCTGGTTCTGCCTAGACAACCCCAGGTGTTCAGCCAGGATGAGAACCAGTTGATCAGCTTTGTGTGAAGAAGGGGGTGGTTCAGCTGTAAACCTAAAGGACAGTGGAATCTCAAGGTGAGAGCTGTTGAGGGTCTGTTTTTCTACAGTTTGGTCTCCCAGGGACAGGTTTAGTCCCTGGGAGCTCTGGGGGGTCTGGTTGGTTGATATTGTTGTTCTTCCTATGGGTTGTAAACCCCTTCAGCTCCTTCAGTCATTTCTCTAACTCCTCCACTGGGGACCCAGTTCTCAATCAAGTGGTTGGCTGCAGGCATTTGCCTATGTATTTGTCAGTCTCTAGCAGAGCCTCTCAGGAGACAGCTAAATCAGGCTCCTGTCAGCAAGCGCTTCTTGACATTCATAATAAAGTCTGGGTTCATTGTCTGTATATGGGATGGATCCCCAGATGGGGCAGTCTCTATATGGCCTCCCACTATTATTGAGTGAGGTACAATGTGTGCTTTGAGGTTTAGAAAATTTTCTTTTATGAATGTGGGTGTCCTTGCACTTGGAGCATAGATGTTCAGAATTGAGAGTTCATCTTGGTAGGTTTTTCCTTTGATGAGTATGAAGTGTCCTTCCTTATCTTTTTTGATGACTTTCAGTTCAAAGTTGATTTTATTCCATATCATAATGGCTACTCCATCTTGTTTCTTGGGACCATTTGCTTGGATTTTTTTTTCTAGCATTTTACTCTGAGGTAGTATCTGTGTTTGTCTCTGAGGTGCGTTTCCTATATGCAGCAAAACTCTGGTCCTGTTTACTACATATCTAGTCTGTTAGTCTATGTCTTTTTATTGGAGAATTGAGTCCATTGATTTTAAGAGATATTAAGGAAAAGTGATTGTTGCTTCCTGTTATTTTTGTTGTTAGAGGTGGAATTATGTATGTGTGGCTATCTTCATTTGGGTCTGCAGAGAGAAGATTAATTTCTTGCTTTTCCTAGGGTGTATTTTCCCTCCTTGTGTTAGAGTTTTCCATCTATTATCCTTTGTAGGGCTTGATTTGTGGAAAGATATTATGTAAATTTGTTTCCCACTGATAGTGATTTGAGAGGTGTACACTGTACCAGTTTCAATGAGAAAGCCACCCTTTGGCTCAGACACTTGAGTGCCTGATTCCTAGCTTATAGTGCTGATTGTGGTGGTTTAGAGGTGTAAGATTCCTTCCTGGAGAGGGCATATCCCTGAGGAAGGACTTTGGGATTAATGGCCCCAAGCCACACTGTTCACTGCCTCTGATTTATGCTCACCATTGAGGATGTGTCTCTCAGCTTTCTTCTAAGCCACCATATCTTCCGCCTGCTGCCATACTTCCTCTCAGTGAAAGACTCCTGTCCCTCTGGAACATTAAGTCCAAACAAAATCTTTATAAATTGTCTTGGTCATGGCGTTTCATCACAGCTACAGAAAAGCAACTAAGACACTTTCATGGCAACACACATATACACACACACACTATCACATGCACACACAAAGAGGCTTTTCATGCTGAAGAATCTGTATTGCAAAATATACTTAATTGCATTTTAGTTATCCTTCCCCACCCTGTGTTACATATGAAACTTCAGTATCTTCTAGAGTGGTCCTCCCCAGAGTCACTGTCTAGATGACTACCGCTCATAAATCCAAGGGCTCACTGGTGATGGACTCTGGTATTCCTCATTTTCATTGCTACAATTTCAATATGGATCAGAACTTCAGAGGCATCCCTTATATGTGTATAATCACTTGATTGGGGCCTGCTGGATGTCAACTGATCTTTGCAAGGATTCTTTTCATAACTGGGGTCACCTTACTACTGGGTGATTTGTGTTGCCTTCAAGTAATGTGACCTTCTTATACAGATGTCTGTTTTTCCTTCTGTGGGAACAGTGTTTCCAGTGTGTCAACAAAGCCATAAAGGTAAAAGAGCAAGTTCAGCCACACGTGCAGTTTTCAAGGTTCTGCTTCCATCACATCTGTTTATAGCTCACGGGCCAAACTCAGAGTCAAGGCAAAGAGTAGAGGAACACAAGAATTGCAGACCTGAAGCCAGTCATCTGTGTATCATGTCTAAGATTCTGTTCATAAAAAGGGCCAACACCTGGGAAGAGCACCAACCTCAGGGATGAGACTGAGGAAGGACCTGGGGCACTTCTTTGAGACTTAGAAATTAAAATGCCTCTGGTTGTAGAAATTCAAGGAAATACTCTAGGGATGATGGAAAATGACCAACATTCACTCTTCTTCTTGTTATTCCCACAAGGGGAAATGAACTGTGAGTTCTACATGTTTCACAAAGTTCATCTCCAGCATCCCAGTCGTGTGGTACTAGTAGGCATGGCCACCAAATGTGGGGCTCTTGGGGCTGGCAGAAGTGAATGGAGAGAACTGGTAACAACCGAAACTGAACCCCAGCCTCCTCCTCTTGTTTCATGCACAATGTCAACTTTGTCAAAAATAGACAGAGAAACGGTGGCATGTAAAGCATTTTCCCTATCATTCTCTAGCATAAAGGCCGAGATGCCAAGTGTCATCCAGCACGAAAAGGGATAAGCAAATTGGTGGTTGCCATGGAGCCGCCTCGGCACTCCCTGGCTTGTGAAGAAGGGTTGACACTGGCAGCTATTAAAAGTTAAAGGGAAACATGAGCCAAGCTCACATATTTTTTTAAATAATGACCAAAAAAAAAAATCATGATTCTTATGGAACTGGAAAAATGGCTCAAAATAGGTGGAGCTGCAGGTTTTGATAGAAAGGACCAAGCAGCAGTCAGTAAGTGGGACTTGGGGGGGGGGGGAATGAATTAAAACAACACTATACATTATGAATATATAATCAAATTCAGAGATGACAAAATGTTGGTAGGAGGTATGAAAGATTAACAATAAAACAAGGATACAAATTATTACCATAGAGGAAGAAATACTTGCGGAAAAACAAAAGCTGTTGAGAGTTATTCAACAGCTGGAAATAGGAATCATTTTGCTGGTTGGTTTCTTGTGACAGAGTCCTATGTAGCCTAGACTGGACTCAACCTGCTTTGTAGCTAATGCTGATGGCAGACAGAGACAGAGAGGAAAAGTGCTAATATTAAAAGCATGAGCCAACATGATTTTAAACCTTTCTGAGAGCAAGAATTTCTTTGAGAATATGGTAAAAATTTAGTACCTTAAAAAATATTTCTTCATTCTCTGTACTTAATTTCAGGAAGTTCATGGTGATCCTGTGGGACTTTATGAATAGTTTTGTGATTTAGAACTTGAGGCTTATTCTAAACATGTCTAAAGCCCTCAGAGGATTCCACTGTGACTCTGCTGCTCATTTTCTTACCTAGATTTAGAGGGGGAGATGGAAAAGGAGGAGATTACTAGGGAGGAGAGGGAGGGAGAGCAAGGTAAATACAGAGTAAAATGGGAAGAGAATATAGGGGAATAGCAGGATACACATGTTCTGATAAGAAAAAAGGGAAAGGGTGCTCCTTAGGGAAAGATGAGGAAGATAAATACAGGAAAAGGGGGAAGAGTTAAACAATATGAATGGCTGAAAAGGCCATAAGGAGTTGCAAAATTAAGCACTGAGCTCAAAACACTGTAATGCACATAATATATACATATATACATACACACACACACACACACACACACACACACACACACACGTAACAAACTTTTCTCATTAGGGAGATGGCACTCCTCCAAGAGCCAAAGACCACCTAATAAAAGCTGCAGTACCAATATGAGAAGCCTTCTTGGCACAAGAAGTGCACAAGGCAAGACCACCAAGACAGGATTGTTTCACTACTGATGCGCCAAGAATAAAATATTATTGTTCAGCACCCTAATTTACTGATACCTGCACAATCCAGTCAGGGAGTGAGACAATAATTCTGATCTTCTCTCATCTACTTCCCCCTTTCAAAGTGAGCTCCTAAGTAAGACAGAGCCAGCCATCACCTCTTGGACTCCTCACAAAATCCTTGAACAAAAGTAACTGCATTTTTCCTATTTAAAAAAAAAAAAGAGTGTATAGAGTGAACACCTGTCCAGGCTCACACAGAAATTAAGTGTGTAACACAAATTTTAACCAATGCAGTCTGACTCCAGAGACTGTGTACTTTGTCTTACTCTGGTGACTGCCAGCAGGCTACTCCCTTTGATGCATTCCTGCTGATCTGGGCCTGCCATGATGGTGTGGGCCCACTACCTGGATTCAAGAAGGAAAAAAACGGCCCCACAGAGAAAAGTGGACATGATTAGGTAGCTGACTGGAAAAAGAGTAGGTTGACAAAATTACCTCCTGCAATTTTCATTTCAATCTTTCTCTATAATTTAATTCTCATTATAATTCTAGGTAAACAAACCTTTACACTTCAGTATTCTGTAGATATGGCCTCTGCTGCAGGGCAGAGTACTGCTTGAAGCTATTGTCCTGTAGAGACTAGGAGACAGAATCCCTCCAATAACAAAACTTTTAAGAAATAGATTCTCCTTGTGCCAAGTGGCATTAATTGCACAGTTCAGACAAGCACTATCCATTGCAATCTTTTCTGAGTGAAGAGCATGCCCCAAGTGGCACTACTTAGAAACCATTTGCGTCTTATCTCAGGGCAGAAATAATTGAAAATCAAATTTGAAAGTATCGTGGACAATCAGAAGAGGGTTCCAAGAGAAGGATTGTGTGAGCATTAATATAGTGCACAATTGTTTCTCAATTTCTCTTCTCACCTTTCCCCTTACATTTCCCCAAATTTCCTCAAACTAATTTAACTCTTTCATCTGCAGTTCCTGGATTTCTTAAAGAGACAGGAACAAGAGGAAACAGGGGAGCAGAAGTAGAGAAAGAGTTTGAAATGTAGAAATAATAAAAAGAGAAGAAGAGAAATCTCACAGATGCAAGGTCTATGTGGGGTTAATAAAGAAAGGGAGGGAGATCTCTGCTCTAACAGGGTCCAAGAAAACAAGCAGGCTGCAAGAAGGTTGAAATGTAACTGCTCAGATATGAGAGGTATGAACAGTTGAACTCATCCAAGCTAGAGACAGCTCCATACTCATCGAGAATTTTCTCTAGTCTTCCTGGGGAACAATAGCTGTCCATCCTTTTGTAAGGCTCTGATGAGCCTTAGCTTAAGACCCTGTCAACCCCCAATGAACAATGCGGAGCCAGGGATTGATGCAAAAGCAAGAGAAATTTATTGTTCCAGCACATTGGGGTCAGCCCACACCCAAAGGAGAGGCAGCAACCTTGGGCAGCCCATTCGGCTAATTTTTATACAGCTTTCAGGGGTAGAATAGAACAACAGCCACTAGGCACAATGTGATTGGCAGAACAATGTGACTTTTAAACTGATTGGTCCTTAGGGAATGAAGTAGCAAGGGCTTTCCTTATCTGGGGTGGTGGGGGCAAGGGTCCCCCTGAGGAATGTGTCTATGTGCTCTGGACTTCCTTTTTCTACAGGTAGTCCCCCCCACCCCCGCCCGGTGGTCTGAAGAATGTAATTATCCTCTCCCTTCCATAGGTGAGGGGTGCCTATGTGCTCTATGACCTGTCTCTTCCAGGAGGGGAGGGGTCTGGTGGAATTTTCCAAAGTTCTTGAGCTGAACTCTTCACTTTAAGGTCCACAGTATTCACAGTACTGTCAGTAAGGGGAAGGCTGACCTCCAACAAGCTGAAGGACATACATGCATTGATTTAGACACTAAACTGAGAATCTTTGGAGATGATGGTGTATTTTCTTCATATGTGAACACAATATTTAATAACTGGTTGTAGAAAGAAAATTAGAGGAAAATCAGTATAAAGAAAAGGAAGGAAGTGTGGCAGGAAAAACTTCAGGATCCATCTCACTTAGTATGAGCTGAGTGGCAATGGTCTCATGTCAGCTCTTCTACCCTTTTAAACTCAGCATATATTTGTTCTGATCATTAAGGGAAAGGGTGGGGGGGATGAGGCAACATGATTTTTTTTTTTTTTTTTTTTTTTTTTGTATTTAAGACAGGGTTTCTCGGTGTAGCCCTGGCTGTCCTGGAACTCACTCTGTAGACCAGGCTGGCCTCGAACTCAGAAATCTACCTGCCTCTGCCTCCCAAGTACTGGGATTACAGGTGTGCACCACCACACTGAGCTGAGGCAATGTGATTTATATTATATCTTTCACTTGGAAGTTTAAAAATGAACAGCAGAATTAAAATTCAAGGGCAGATATTATGAACTTAATAAACCATTATCTCTAGAGTAATTGTTCTGAATGAGCCTTTTAAAATGGTTTTATGCCTTTTACAGTCCCATCTGCACCATGTTAAAACAGCCTAAACTCTTTGCCTTTGAAGTCATAACTGTGATGTTCAGATCAATTATGGATGATTTCCCAACTTCCTAAAAACTAGAAAACACAAGGATGGCAGTACTTTATAATTTAGCAAGATTTTTGTTTCTCAGACTAACTTTCTTACCTTTACATCGGCACAGCAAGTGTCTGGTGGGAGAGAGATCAACCCACAGATGTCGAAATTGAAAGGAAATGATGCCATTTTGCTCCAGGGAGCTGGGCGAGTCCACAGCCTTCTGTGATCAGTGGAGCAGCTGGGAAGGAAGTCTTCCTGTCACCATTTGCACCTGGGAACCAGGAGACTCAACAGCCCACCAGGAGGGAGTGATCTCCCAGCAGTGCTTTCACTTTTGAGCTCAGAGGAGTAAGAACACAGGCTTACAGACCCACAGGAGGAACAAACTCCAGGCTGAGACAACAATACCAACTAACACCAGATGTCAAAAGGCAAGCACAAGAACCCTACCAACAGAAACCAAGGCCACATGGCAACATCAGAACCCAGTAGAGGGCTTCAAGAAAGACTTAAATAACTCCCTTAAAGAAATACAGGAGAACATCGGTCAACAGGTAAAAGCCCCTAAAGAGGAAACACAAAAATTCCTTAAAGAAATACAGGAGATCATGGGACAACAGGCAGAAGCCCTTAAAGAAGAAACACAAAAATCCCTTAAAGAATTACAGGAAAACACAAACAATCAAGTGAAGGAACTGAACAAAACCATCCAGGATCTAAAAGTAGAAGTAGAAACAATAAAGAAATCACAAAGTGAGACATCTCTGGAGATAGAAAACCTTGGAAAAAATTCAGGAGTCATAGATGCAAGCATCAACAATAGAATACAAGAGATAGAAGAAAGAACCTCAGGTGCTGAAGATACCATAGAAAACATTGACTCAACAGTCAAAGAAAATGCAAAATGCATAAAACTGATAACTCAAAACATCCAGGAACTCCAGGACACAATGATAAGACCAAACCTAAGAATTATAGGTATAGATGAGAGCAAGAATTTACATCTTAAAGGCCCAGTAACTATCTTCAACAAAATTATAGATGAAAACTTCCCTAACCTAGAGAAAGAGATGCCCATGAACATACAAGAAACCTTCAGAACTCCAAACTGGACCAGAACAGAAAATCCTCCTGGCACATAATAATCAAAACACCAAATTCATTAAACAAAGAAAGAATATTAAAAGCAATAAGGGGAAAAGGGCAAGTAACTTATAAGGGCAGACTTATCAGAATCACAGCAGACTTCTCACCAGAGATGAAAACTAGAAGATCCTGGGCAGACCTCACACAGACCCTAAGAGAACCCAGGCTACTTTACCAGCAATACTCTCAATCATCATAGATGGGGAAACCAAAATATTCCATGATAAAACCAAGTTTATACAATATTTTCCACAAATCCAGCCCTACAAAGGATAATTGATATAAAATGGCAACACAAGGGAAACTACACCCTAGGAAAAACAAGAAAGTAATCTTCCAACAAACCCAAAAGAAGATACCCACACAAACATAAAAATAACATCAAAAATAATAGGAAGCAACAATCACTATACCCTAATATCTCTTAACAATAATGGACTCAAATCCCCAATAAAAAGACATAGACTAATGAAATATTTCTCGGCCAGACCTCTGGGCATGGGGCCTGTGTCCTGCCTGGAGACCAGCAGAGGGAGAGAATCCCTGCGGCCATATTCACTGCCTGCCGGAGCAGAAGAGCTTCACTAGGTACTGTATCACCCCAAGCTTTAGATCTCTGGGCGTGCAAACTGCCAGGGGTCTGCCTGCACTCAGGAACTAAGCACATAGGCGGTTCATCTGCCAGACCTCCGGGTGTGGGGCCTGTGTCCTGCCTGGAGACCAGGAAAGGGAGAGAATCCCCCTGGCCATATTCGCTGCCGGCCTGGGCAGAAGAGCTTCACTAGGTACTGTATCACCCCAAGCTTTAGATCTCTGGGGGTGCAAATCACCAGGGGTCTGCCTGCATCCAAGATCAGAGCACATAGGTGGTTTGTCTGCCAATCCGCCGGGCATGGGGCCTGTGTCCTGCCTGGAGATCAGCAGAGGGAGAGAATCCCTGCGGCCATATTCACTGCCTGCCAGAGCAGAAGAAAGTCACTAGGTGCTATATCACCCCGAGCTTTAGATCTCTGGGGGGTGCAAACTGCCAGAGGTCTGCCTGCACCCAGGACCAGAGCAGACAGGTGGTTCATCTCCCAGCTGTTAGGTCCTGGGGCCTGTATCCTTTATGGAGAACAGCAGAGGGAGCAACTCCCGTGCCCATCTTTGTGGCCTGCCAGGGCAGAAAAACATCACTAGGTACTGTATTATCCTGAGCTTAAGATCTCTGGGGGTGCAAATTTCCAGGGGTCTGCTTGTGCTCAGGACCTGAGAACATAGGTGGTTTATCTGCAAGCCGGTCGGTCATGAGAATCAACAGAGGGAGTGACCCCCCACTTACCATCTTTCCTCCATAACAGAGCAGTCTGAGAACGCCTGGTTCACCTTGACAACCCAAGTATAACATTTCCTGAGGCAAGACTGAGCAGGGCTCCAAAGGCACAAAAGAGGAAGGCAACATATCAGTAATCTGTGCCAGAGGAAACCGAGTCATCCAACATCGCAGAAATAGCCCTAAAGGTCCACAACAGGTTGTGGCACCAGCCAGTGACAATAAGACCATCTAACACCAGTGAGAACAAGATGGCTAAAGGCAAGCGTAGGAATGTTACTAACAGAAACCAAGGCATTATGGCAGCATCTGAACCCAATTCTCCAACAATAGCAAGTCCTGGATACCCCAACACACCAGAAAAACAAGAGTTGGATTTAAAAGCACTGGTAATGATGCTGTTAGAGGAACACATGAAGGACATAAATAAATCTCTTAAAGAAATTCAGGAGAAAAATGATCAAAAGCTAGAAGCCCTTACAAGGGAAACACCAAAATCACTTAAAAGAATTCAAGGCAATATGGGTCAGAAGTTTGTAGCCAATAAGGAGGAAATGCAAAAATCACTTTAAAAACTCAGGAGAACTTTGATCAACAGGCAGAAGTTATGAAAGAGGAAGCACAAAAATCTCTCAAAGAATTAGAGAAAAACACAAACAAGCAAATGACAGAACTGACCAAAAACTTCCAGGATCTGAAAACAGAAGTAGAAACAACTAAGAAAACACAAAGGGAGACAACTTTGGAGATAGAAAACCTTGGGAAGAAATCAGGGACCATAGATGCAAATATCAACAACAGAATACAAGAAATAGAAGAAAGAATCTCAGATGCCGAAGATACCATAGCAATTATGGACTCAACAGTCAAAGAAAATGCAAAATGCAAAAAGCTTGTAACCCAAAACATCCAGGAAATCCAGGACACAATGAGAAAGCCAAATCTAAGGATTACAGGCATTGATGAGAGTGAAGATTTACAACTTAAAGGGTCAGCAAATATCTTCAACAAAATTATGGAAGAAAACTTCCCTAACCTAAGGAGAGAGATGCCCATGAAATATACAAGAAGCCTAGAGAACTCCAAACAGACTGGACCAGAACAGAACTACCTCCCGTCTCATAATAATCAAAATCCCAAATGTACTAAACAAAGAGAGAATACTTAGGGCAGTAAGAGAAAAAGGCCAAGTAGCATATAAAGGAAGACGTAATAGAATTACACCAGACTTCACACCAGAGACCATGAAAGCTAGAAGATCCTGGGTGGAGCTCATGCAGACTCTAAGAGAACACAAATGCCAGCCAAGACTACTATACCCAGCAAAACTCTCAATCAGTATAGATGGAGAAACAAAGATATTCCATGACAAAACCAAATTTACACAAACCCAGCTCTACAAAGGATAATAGGGGGAGAACACCATTACAACGAGGGAAACTATACCCTGGAAAAAGCAGGATATTAAGCTTCTGACATCAAACCCAAGAGAAGATAACCACACAAGTATAAAATTAACATCAAAAATGATGGGAAGCAATAACCACTACTCCTTAATATCTCTTAACATCAATGGACTCAATTCCCCATTAAAAAGACATAGACTAACAGACTGGTTACGGAAACAGGACCCTACATTTTGCTGCATACAGGAAACACACCTCAGTGTCAAAGACAAAAACTACCTTAGAGTAAAAGGCTGGAAGACAATTCTTTTTTTTTTTTTATTCGATATAATTTATTTACATTTCAAATGATTTCCCCTTTTCTAGCCCCCCCCACTCCCCGAAAGTCCCGTAAGCCCCCTTCTCTTCCCCTGTCCTCCCTCCCACCCCTTCCCAGTTCCCCGTTCTGGTTTTGCCAAATACTGTTTCACTGAGTCTTTCCAGAACCAGGGACCACTCCTGCTTTCTTCTTGTATCTCATTTGATGTGTGGATTATGTTTTGGGTATTCCAGTTGTCTAGGTTAATAACCACTTATTAGTGAGTGCATACCATGATTCACCTTTTGAGTCTGGGTTACCTCACTTAGTATAATGTTCTCTAGCTCCATCCATTTGCCTAAGAATTTCATGAATTCATTGTTTCTAATGGCTGAATAGTACTCCATTGTGTAGATATACCACATTTTTTGCATCCACTCTTCTGTTGAGGGATACCTGGGTTCTTTCCAGCATCTGGCAATTATAAATAGGGCTGCTATGAACATAGTAGAGCATGTATCCTTATTACATGGTGGGGAATCCTCTGGGTATATGCCCAGGAGTGGTATAGCAGGATCTTCTGGAAGTGAGGTGCCCAGTTTTCGGAGGAACCGCCAGACTGCTTTCCAGAGTGGTTGTACCAATTTGCAACCCCACCAGCAGTGGAGGAGTGTTCCTCTTTCTCCGCACCCTCTCCAACACCTGCTGTCTCCTGAATTTTTAATCTTAGCCATTCTGACTGGTGTAAGATGAAATCTTAGGGTTGTTTTGATTTGCATTTCCCTAATGACTAATGAAGTTGAGCATTTTTTAAGATGCTTCTCCGCCATCCGAAGTTCTTCAGGTGAGAATTCTTTGTTTAACTCTGTACCCCATTTTTTAATAGGGTTGTTCGGTTTTCTAGAGTCTAACTTCTTGAGTTCTTTATATATATTGGATATTAGCCCTCTATCTGATGTAGGATTGGTGAAGATCTTTTCCCAATTTGTTGGTTGCCGATCTGTCCTCTTGATGGTGTCCTTTGCCTTACAGAAACTCTGTAACCTTATGAGGTCCCATTTGTCAATTCTTGCTCTTAGAGCATACGCTATTGGTGTTCTGTTCAGAAACTTTCTCCCTGTACCGATGTCCTCAAGGGTCTTCCCCAGTTTCTTTTCTATTAGCTTCAGAGTGTCTGGCTTTATGTGGAGGTCCTTGATCCATTTGGATTTGAGCTTAGTACAAGGAGACAAGGATGGATCAATTCTCATTCTTCTGCATGCTGACCTCCAGTTGAACCAGCACCATTTGTTGAAAAGGCTATCTTTTTTCCATTGGATGTTTTCAGCCTCTTTGTCGAGGATCAAGTGGCCATAGGTGTGTGGGTTCATTTCTGGATCTTCAATCCTGTTCCATTGATCCTCCTGCCTGTCGCTGTACCAATACCATGCAGTTTTTAACACTATTGCTCTGTAGTATTGCTTGAGGTCAGGGATACTGATTCCCCCTGATTTTCTTTTGTTGCTGAGAATAGTTTTAGCTATCCTGGGTTTTTTGTTGTTCCAGATGAATTTGATAATTGCTCTTTCTAACTCTGTGAAGAATTGAGTTGGGATTTTGATGGGTATTGCATTGAATCTGTATAGTGCTTTAGGCAAAATGGCCATTTTAACTATATTGATTCTACCGATCCATGAGCATGGGAGGTTTTCCCATTTTTTGAGGTCTTCTTCCATTTCCTTCTTCAGAGTCTTGAAGTTCTTGTCATACAGATCTTTCACATGTTTGGTAAGAGTCACCCCAAGATACTTTATACTGTTTGTGGCTATTGTGAAGGGGGTCATTTCCCTAATTTCTTTCTCAGCCTGCTTATCCTTTGAGTATAGGAAGGCCACTGATTTGCTTGAGTTGATTTTATAACCTGCCACTTTGCTGAAGTTGTTTATCAGCTGTAGGAGCTCTCTAGTGGAGTTTTTTGGGTCACTTAGGTAGACTATCATGTCGTCTGCAAATAATGATAGTTTGACTTCCTCCTTTCCAATTTGTATCCCTTTGACCTCCTTATGTTGTCGAATTGCCCGAGCTAGTACCTCAAGTACAATATTGAAAAGATAAGGAGAAAGGGGGCAGCCTTGTCTGGTCCCTGATTTCAGTGGGATTGCTTCAAGTTTCTCTCCATTTAGTTTGATGCTGGCTACCGGTTTGCTGTATATTGCTTTTACTATGTTTAGGTACGGGCCTTGAATTCCTGTTCTCTCCAAGACTTTAAGCATGAAAGGATGCTGAATTTTGTCAAATGCTTTTTCAGCATCCAATGAAATGACCATGTGGTTTTGTTCTTTGAGTTTGTTTATGTAGTGGATTGTATTGATGGATTTCCGTATATTGAACCAACCCTGCATTCCCGGGATAAAGCCTACTTGATCATGGTGGATGATCGTTTTGATGTGTTCTTGGATTCGGTTGGCAAGAATTTTATTGAGTATTTTTGCATCGATGTTCATAAGGGAAATTGGTCTGAAGTTCTCTTTCTTTGTTGGATCTTTGTGTGGCTTTGGTATCAGCGTAATTGTGGCTTCGTAGAAGGAATTGGGTAGTGTTCCTTCTGTTTCTATTTTGTGGAATAGTTTGAAGAGTATTGGTGTTAACTCTTCTTTGAAGGTCTGGTAGAATTCTGCACTGAAACCATCTGGTCCTGTGCTTTTTTTGGTTGGAAGACTTTCTATGACTCCTTCTATTTCTTTAGGCTTTATGGGACTGTTCAGATGGTCTAGTTGGTCCTGATTTAATTTTGGTATTTGGTATCTGTCAAGGAAATTGTCCATTTCCTCCAGATTCTCCAGTTGTGTTGAGTACAGGCTCTTGTAGTAGGATCTGATGATTTTTTGGATTTCCTCAGTTTCCGTTGTTATGTCTCCCTTTTCATTTCTAAGTTTGTTAATTTGGATACTTTCTCTGTGCCCCTTGGTCAGTCTGGCTAAGGGTTTATCTATCTTGTTGATTTTCTCAAAGAACCAGCTCCTGGTTTTGTTGATTTTTGTATGGTTCTCTTTGTTTCTACTTGATTGATTTCGGCCCTGAGTTTGATGATTTCCTGCCTTCTACTCCTCCTGGGTGAAATAGCTTCTTTTTGTTCTAGGGCTTTCAGGTGTGTCATTAAGTTGGTAATGTATGCTCTCTCCATTTTCTTTTTGGAGGCACTCAGGGCTATGAGTTTTCCTCTTAGCACTGCTTTCATTGTGTCCCATAGATTTGGGTATGTTGTGTTTTCATTTTCATTGTGTTCTAAAAAATCTTTAATTTCTTTCTTTATTTCTTCCTTGACCAAGGTATCATTCAGTAGAGTATTGTTCAATTTCCACGTGTATGTGGGTTTTCTATTGTTTCTGTTGCTATTGAAGACCAATTTTATTCCATAGTGATCAGATAGGAGGCATGGGATTAGTTCGATCTTCTTATATTTGTTGAGGTCTGTCTTGTGACCAATTATATGGTCGATTTTGGAGAAGGTACCATGAGGTGCTGAAAAAAAAGGTATATTCTTTTGTTTTAGGATAGAATGTTCTATATATATCAGTTAAATCTAATTGGTCCAAAGCTTCAATTAGTTTCATTGTGTCCTTGTTTAGTTTCTGTTTTCCTGATCGGTCCATTGAGGAAAGTGCAGTGTTGAAGTCACCCACAATTATTGTGTTAGGTGCAATGTGTGCTTTGAGCTTTAATAAAGTTTCTTTTATGAAAGAGGGTGCCCTTGCATTTGGAGCATAGATGTTCAGGATTGAGAGTTCTTCTTGTTGTATTTTTCCTTTGACCAGCAAGAAGTGTCCCTCAGAGTCTCTTTTGATGACTTTGGGTTGAAAGTCAATTTTATCTGATATTAAAATGGCTACTCCAGCTTGTTTCCTGAGACCATTTGCTTGTAAAATTGTCTTCCAGCCTTTTACTCTAAGGTAGTGTTTGTCTTTGACCCTGAGGTGTGTTTCCTGTAAGCAGCAAAATGTAGGGTCCTGTTTACATAGCTGGAAGACAATTCTACAAGCAAATGGTCTCAGGAAACAAGCCGGAGTTGCCATTCTAATATCAGATAAAATTGACTTTCAACCTAATGTCATCAAAAGAGACATTGAAGGTCACTTCTTGCTGGTCAAAGGAAAAATCCAACAAGAAGAACTCTCAATCCTGAACATCTATGCACCAAATACAAGGGTGCCCTCATTCATAAAAGAAACTTTTACTAAAGCTCAAAGCACACATTGCACCTAACACAATAATTGTGGGTGACTTCAACACTCCATTCTCATCAATGGACCGATCAGGAAAACAGAAACTAAACAGGGAGACAGTGAAACTAACCGAAGCTTTGAACCAATTGGATTTAACAGATATATATAGAACTTTTCATCCCAAAGCAAAAGAATATACCCTTTTCCCAGCACCTCAGATTACCTTCTACAAAATCGATCATATAGTTGGTCACAAGACAGACCTCAGCAAATATAAGGAGATTGAAATAATCCCACGCCTCCTATCAGATCACTATGGAGTAAAAGTGGTATTTAATAACAATAAAAACAACAGAAATCCCACATATACATGGAAACTGAACAATACTCTACTCAATAATACCTTGGTAAAAGAAGAAATAAAGAAATGAAAGATTTTTTAGAATTTAATGAAATTGAAGGCACAACATACAAAATCTATGGGACACAATGAAAGCAGTGATAAGAGGAAAATTCATAGCTTTGAGTGCCTCCAAAAAGAAATTCAAGAGAGCATACACTAGAAGATTAACGGAACAACTGAAAGCCGTGGAACAAAAAGAAGCTAATTCACCCAGGAGAAGGAGAAGACAGGAAATCATCAAACTCAGAGCTGAAATCAATCAAGTAGAAACCAAGAGAACCATACAAAGAATCAACATAACCAGGAGCTGGTTCTTTGAAAAAATCAACAAGATAGACAAACCCTTAGCCAGACTAACCAAAGGGCACAGAGAAAGTATCCAAATTAACAAAATTAGAAATGAAAAGGGAGATATTACAACAGAAACTGAGGAAACTCAAAAAATCATCAGATCCTACTACAAAAGCCTGCACTCAACACAACTGGAGAATCTGGAAGAAATGGACAATCTCTTAGACAGATACCAAATACCAAAATTAAACCAGGATCAAATAGGTCATCTAAACAGACCCATAACCCCTAAAGAAATAGAAGGGGTCATAGATAGCCTTCCGACCAAAAAAAGCACAGGACAAGATGGTTTCAGTGCAGAATTCTATCAGACCTTCAAAGAAGACATAACACCAATACTCTCCAAACTATTCCACCAAATAGAAACAGAAGGAACACTACCCAACTCCTTCTATGACGCCACAATTACGCTGATACCAAAACCACACAAAGATCCAACTAGGAAAGAGAATTTCAGGCCAATTTCCCTTATGAATATCGATGCAAAAATACTCAATAAAATTCTTGCCCATCGAATCCAAGAACACATCAAAACAATCATCCACCAGGATCAAGTAGGCTTCATCCCAGGGATGCAGGGATGGTTCAATAAAAGGAAATCCATCAATGCAATCCACTACATAAACAAACTCAAAGAAAAAAACCACATGATCATTTCATTAGATGCTGAAAAGGCATTTGACAAAATTCAGCATCCTTTAATGCTAAAAATCTTGGAAAGGACAGGAATTCAAGGCCCATATCTAAACATAGTAAAAGCAATACAGCAAACTGGTAGCCAACATCAAACTAAATGGAGAGAAACTTGAAGCAATCCCACTAAAATCAGGAACTAGACAAGGCTGCCCCCTCTGTCCATATCTTTTCAATATAGTTCTTGAAGTCCTAGCTAGAGCAATTACACAACATAAGGAGGTCAAAGGGAAACAAATTGGAAAGGAAGAAGTCAAACTATCACTATTTGCAGATGATATGATAGTATACTTAAGTGACCCAAAAAACTCTACTAGAGAACTCCTACAGCTGATAAACAACTTCCGCAAAGTGGCTGGCTACAAAATCAACTCAAGCAAATCAGTAGCCTTTATATACTCAAAGGATAAGCAGACTGAGAAAGAAATTAGGGAAATGACACCCTTCACAATAGCCACAAACAGCATAAAGAATCTTGGAGTGACTCTAACCAAACAAGTGAAAGACCTATATGACAAGAACTTCAGATCTCTGAAGAAGGAAATCGAAGAAGATCTCAGAAAATGGAAAAATCTTGCATGCTCATGGATTGGCAGGAATAATATAGTTAAAATGGCCATATTGGCAAAGGCAATCTACAGATTCAATGCAATCCCCATCAAAATCCCAACCCAGTTCTTCATAGAGCTAGAAAGAGCAATGCTCAAATTCATCTGGAATAACAAAACACCCAGGATAGCTAAAACTATTCTCAACAGTAAAAGAACTTCAGGGGGATTCAGTATCCCAGACCTCAAACTTTACTACAGAGCAATAGTGATAAAAACTTCATGATACTGGTACAATGACAGGCAAGCGGATCAATGGAATAGGATTGAAGACCCAGAAATGAACCCACACACCTATGGTCACTTGATCTTCTACAAAGGAGCTGAAAGCATCCAGTGGAAAAAAGATAGTCTTTTCAACAAATGGCGCTGGTTCAATTGGAGGTCAGCATGCAGAAGAATGCAAATCGATCCATTCTTATCTCCTTGTACTAAGCTCAACTCCAAATGGATCAAGGACCTCCACATAAAACCTGACACACTGAAACTAATAGAAAAGAAACTTGGGAAGACCCTTGAGGACATGGGCACAGGAGAAAAGTTCCTGAATAGAATACCAATAGCTTATGCTCTAAGATCAAGAATTGACAAATGGGACCTCATAAAACTACAAAGTTTCTGTAAGGCAAAGGACACTGTCAAAAGGACAAAACGTCAATCAACAGATTGGGAAAGGATCTTCACCAACCCTAAATCTGACAGAGGGCTAATATCTAATATATACAGAGAACTCAAGAAGGTAGAACCTAGAGAACCAAATAACCCCATTAAAAAGTGGGGTACTGAGCTAAACAAATATTTTTCACATGAAGCACTTCGGAGGGCTGAGAAACACCTTAAGAAATGTTCAACATCATTAATCATTAGGAAAATGCAAATCAAAACAACCCTGAGATTTCACCTCACACCAGTCAGAATGGCTAAGGTCAAAAACTCAGGAGACAGCAGGTGCTGGCAAGGATGTGGAGAAAGAGGAACACTCCTCCACTGCTGGTGGGATTGTAAGATGGTGCAGCCACTTTGGAAATCAGTCTGGTGGTTCCTCAGAAAACTGGGCATGGCACTTCCTGAGGACCCTGCTATACCACTCCTGGGCATATACCCAGAGGATTCCCCAGCATGTAATAAGGACACATGCTCCACTATGTTCATAGCAGCCCTATTTGTAGTAGCCAGAAGCTGGAAACAATCCAGGTGTCCCTCAACGGAGGAATGGATACAAAAATGTGGTATATTTACACAATGGAATACTATTCAGCCATTAGAAACAATGAATTTATGAAATTTGTAGACAAATGGATGGAGCTGGAGAACATCATACTAAGTGAGGTAACCCAGTCTCAAAAGATCAACCATGGTATACACTCACTGATAAGTGGATATTAACCTAGAAACTTGTAATACCCAAGAAATAATCCACATATTAAATGATGTCCAAAAAGAACAGAGGAGTGGCCCCTGGTTCTGGAAAGATGCAATGCAACAGTATAGGAGAATACCAGAACAGGGAAGTGGGAAGGAGTAGATGGAGGAACAGGGGGAGGGAAGAGGGCTTATGGGACTTGCGGGAGTGGGGGACCCAGAAAAAGGGAAATCATTTGATATGTAAATAAAGAATACATCGAATAAAAAAAGAAATATTTCTCATGTAAATCTTCAATTTTATCAGAAAATATTTATAATTCCCCTTTTAATTAATTTATTAATTTCTTTTATGTCTACCATTTTATCTGCATTATTTTTCATGATAATCTTCAATTTTAATGTCTTTCTATATACTTCCTCTATCTCATCAGAAATTTTTTCAATGTAAATCTTTGATTTTATCACAAATGTTTCTAATTCCACCTTCAATTAATTTAGAAAGAGTTTTTATATCTACCATTTTTATGTAAAATTTTCCATGAACTAGTGAGTTTGTCTATTTATTTCTTGGACTTTACCAGAAATATTTTCCATGTAAATCTTCAAGTTTATCAGAAAATATTTATAATTCTACTTTTAATCAACTTAGGAATACATTTATGCCTACCATTTTATATCTATATAGAAGTTTCCATGATAATCTTCAATTCTAAAATGTTTTTCTACATTTTTCTATAATTTTATCAGAAATATTTTATGTAAATCTTCAATTTTGTCATAAAATGTTTCTATCCCATATTTCAATTAATTTAACAATGTTTTGCATGTCTGCCACTTTACTCCTTAATTTTCCATGAAAATTGTCAATCTTAACATGTTTATCTGAAACATTTTCTATGTAAATCTTTAATTTTATCATAAAGTGTTTTTACTTACCTTTAAAAAAAATAAAAATAAATAGTGAAGAAAAAAAAGAAAGGAAATGATAGCATCGTGTGAGCTAATGGCTGAACAAAATTAAAACTTTAGATGCTGAGTGTGAGTTTAAATGATAACATTCTAGAATTTTCTTTCACTATATCTCTGGGAGCAGAGGAAGAAGAACTCTACCCCCCCAGCCCACCCTTTGCTTTACATATCAGTTGTGTTCTTACATATGCTATTATCCCTATTTTATAAGGTAGATCTTTATTCCCACACTGCTGTGGTTTTCAGATTTCTCTTAGCAGAAGAACCTTCTATTAAAACTCCACACTAAAGTCCTCTCAGCAAAACAGACAACAGTAGAGCCAGACTGACTGGAACACAGAAGAGAGACCTAGAAGCACTTCAGTGGTAAGATACCATTGGCAGAGCACCACCAAACCCAGATTAAGACTGGTCATAGAGACATCTGGTTTTATGTACAATGGAATGTCCAATATACAATTTCATAATCCAACACATACTTATTTCAAGCCTTTAAATTGTCTGCTTCATGCACTGAAGAGGTAACCAAGCCCCAGTTTTCTTCTCTGTGGATGAGTGTTAGTAATGCCTGCCAGGTGAGTCTGTTGTGATCCAGATGCCTATGAGAGCCATGGACCGCGGTGCCCTGCATGTAGCAGAAAACACAATACTGCCTTCTAGAAAGACCCTTCCCAAAGCTACATGCTTCTGTGACAAGCCAAACGTGTTCCCATTTGCGCAGAGGGTATAAATTCCATTTGTTTTCTTAAGTCCAACTCATGCCGTTAACACTTGAGAGCTTGCATGACTCCCCCAGACATTTAGCACTTTCTATTCAGTTAGCACAGCATCAGGACTTTAAAAGCAGCTTGAAAACAAACTCGATTCCAAATATGATTTATAATGTCCCAAGAAACAGCTCATTTATCCAAGAAAGCACCATCAATTATTGACAGACGCACCCTCTGAGGAGAAACAGCATTAAGACTAAGAGATGTAGGGAAATGCGTGGCTCGGCCCTTTAAGCCAATTATCCAAGGTGATTTTGAACATTAAATTCTTAGATATGCTTAATTTACTGTCCTCGCATGTGAGCATAGAAAGAAGTATGGGAAGGGGGGAATTGCAACCAATTTAATAGTGCTTTTTTTAAAACACAAAGAAAGAATGGCCTAGAGAGGGAAAGCACATAGGAGGTAATATGTGGGTGTTGAGAGCATGTGGGCTTATAGATTGAACATCCCAGCCCTGTGAACCCTGGCCCTTTATTGCAGAGCCAGCTACTCCCCAGCCTGTCTTTGTTCAGTAAAGAAATAATTGCACTTACCTGCCTCTGACCTAATAATTACTGCCGTGCCTGATTTTATGCTCAGCATGTTTACCGTGCTTCCCATTTTCTCAGACTTCGGTGCAAAGGCCTGACAAAGGATGCTAGCATGATTTGCTTTAACACCGAGCTAGTGACAAGGCTACGCAAGCTTCTGTAAAAAGCCAAGAGGCCAGTGTGACTCCAGCTCAGGGGCCTTGTAATCGGAGTGCGGCATGCAGATATTAGAAAGCCTCGGCAAAGTAACAAGTACCTGGGCAAGAAAGGGAGTGAACAGGGCCCAGAACGTTTGAGAATGCTAATGTATTCTTCCATAGTTTTCACCAATGAAAAAGTTAGGACAGAGGTCTACCTAAAACCCAAAATTAAAAGGCGTGGCCAGGCAGTGGTGGCGCATGCCTTTAATCCCAGCACTTGGGAGGCAGAGGCAGGCAGATTTCTGAGTTCTGGTCTACAGAGTGAGTTCCAGGACAGCCAGGGCTATACAGAGAAACCCTGTCTTGGAAAAAAAAAATTAAAAAGCATGAAGTGACTCCTGATGTCTGCTTGGCCTAATTTGCCTGTGCTGGGGTTAACTGCACATGTGTGCTCAAATGTACATTATCAAGTGTGTACATTGTATTATGCTGCAAGCGACTCGTGCACATATGCAGGTGTGTACAATGTGCTGTGCTGCAGATGACTATTGATAAGTGAAAAGAAAAAAAAACTGGGGTAGGGAAGATGACAATACTATCCAAAAAGAACTGTAATTAAACATTTCTATAAGGAGGAAATAAATACTGCCACAGGAAACCTACAAACTTACCACGCTGACTAAAGGCAGTCTATGGCTTAAAGTATCGCTGCTGAAGATTCTAAAATCACCTGCCTTTATCTCCTGACCTGACAGAAGAATTAAAGGCTAGATGCTTCCCTACTTTGCACAGTTTTATTGAGAATTGCGGGATTTGCTGTTACGGGGAATTGTAACCAATTTAATATTGCTTTTTTTTAAGAACGAAAAGAAAGAATAGCCTAGAGAGGGGGAACACCGTAGTAGGTAATATGTGGATGTTGAAAGCACCTGAGCTTATAGGCTGACCATCCCAGCCCTGTGAACGAAGACTGATTCCACCATGCATTTTGTTCTCATTCATTACACTGTATATATAAAAAATTCATGCCGGGCGGTGGTGGCGCACAACTTTAATCCCAGCATTTGGGAGGCAGAGGCAGGCAGATTTCTGAGTTCGAGGCCAGCCTGGTCTACAGAGTGAGTTCCAGGACAGCCAGGGGTACACAGAGAAACCCTGTCTCAGAAAAAAAAAAAAAAAAAAAAAAAAAAAAACACAACAACAACAAAAAAAATTCATTAGGACTTGATTTTTATAGCGGTACTTTGAACATTTTAAGATTCAAAGTCAGCATTTGAGGGCCAGGAGAGAGTCAGACCCTGGGCCTCACATGGTCAATACACTGATTCCTGACTAGGTCATCTGACTCCAGGACAGTGTGACTCTCTCGACAACACAACTTTCTATGTTGTCAGGTATTGTGTTGGTGAGGGTGAGGGTGTTGGCACAGCAGGCCCTCTCTCTGATACAGCCCCAGCTTGCTGTTGGAGGCACATGAGGTTAGTCTTCAGGGACTGACTTCCCTCACTGTGGAACTGAAGCAGGAATACGCAGACATTAACCACGTGCCTTCTGTCTGTACGACACTCAGCTAAGCAAGCCATCGAGGTATGTAGGTCCATGAGCAACAAGTTAGATCTTTTCAGCTATGTGGCAAGTGCGCAGCATTGTGTGTTGGGAAGGGTTCCACGTGTGGGGCTGTTACCACCGCCAGTCCTGTCTTCAGCATCCTCAGTTTTCCATCTTTTAGGAAATGGAAACATTTTAAACTTGAACTCACCAAAAGCCATTCAGCATCCATGGTGAGGGATCAGACTGAATATCATTTTGTTGCAGCATAATATGTGACTGTAATGTAAGTTAGATCATAAAGAATATTTAAGCTTGGGTGTGTCTGTGTGTTTGATATGTGTGATCATGTGACTATGTGCACTTATGTGTACAGGTATAAGGTAGGCAAGCCTGGGGAATACTTTAGAAGCATAGGAGGGACTCCACTTGGTTTGGTCTATGCACACACCTAACAGTGGACTCTGCAGCCTGAGGTTACAGATGTTCACCACGACCCTGCCTGGCTTTCATAAGAACCTGCGTTCAGGTTCTCATGCTTGCATAGAAAGCGATTTACTGGCTGAACTCTCTTACCAAACCTGTTATCATGCTTTGAAAACTGTTGCAGAAAGGATTCAGGATTAGTGTTGGTAACTGTACATGCTTCATCAAACATTTTCCTTCTCAAACTATTTCAAACAAAAAGACATTTCAACACTTTTTCCCATTCAGTAGACAGGAAACTGGATCAGAAAACTGAGACACTGGACTGGGCCATGTGTCTACATACATGTGTGTGTGTTTGTGTGTGTGTGTGTGTATGTGTGTGTTTGTGTGTATATGTATGTGTATATGTATGTGTATGTATGTGTAAGGTGTATGTGTGTTCATGTGTGTATGTGTGTGTTTGTGTGTATGAGTGTGTATGTGTATGTATGTGTATGTGCACTTGTGTGTGTATTTGTGTGCATGTTTATGTATGTGTATGTGCACTTGTGTGTGTATTTGTGTGCATGTTTATGTGTGTTTGTGTGTGTACATGTATGTGTGTGTTTGTGTGTATGTGTGTATGTGTGTTTGTATGTATGTGTGTTTGTGTGTGTGTTTATGTGTATGTGTATATGTATGTGTATGTGTGTATATGTGTGTGTACTTGTGTTTGTGTGTGTGTTTGTGTGTATGTGTGTATGTGTATATATTTGTGTGTGTACATACATGTGTGGGGTGTGTGTGTGTGTATGTACATGTGTGGTTGGTGTGTGTGTGTGTGTGTGTGTGTGTGTGTGTGTGTATGTGTGTATGTGTGTGTGTGTGTTAAAATATACAAGTCTGTGTCCACATCATCTACAGTCAGGACCTGTTCTGATTCTTTGTTACTGCATCTTTTTTCTTCTCCATTCCTGCACCTTGAGTGCACCCATCAGGCCTCCTCAGAGCAGACTGATATTTCTACACTTGGTGAAGCATTTTTCTTGTCTTGAAAAAAATCAAAACAAAAGATGATATTACCTGTCCTTTTCTTTAATCAGAACTACCCACAAATACTTATATAACACTGTAATGTATTTGGCCCAAGGGATAAAACTATGTATAACCAATGTGATCTTGGTCCTCTAGAGTTACCATCAGTGGGAGTTATGACAAAAACAAACATACAAATAAATGAAGGTAGACATTCACTCTTTCCCACAGAGAGAAACACGTCTAGGAGGGCACTTCAAGCTGGGGACAGGACAAATCCTGCACAGGCTCTACGTTTCCAAAACATATATACATAGGATAAAATTTCATTCAATAACTAAGTACAATAAGAAATTAATAATCATAAAAAAATGGCAGTGAAGAAATGGTCCTGTGGTTAGAAGCACCCACTGCTCCTGCAGAGGATCTCGGGTGTTTGTCTCCACCCTCACCCCACCTCCGGGAACTTTTATGGAGGCTTGCCGACTGTCTGTAACTCCAGTTCCAGGGGACTTGGTGCCATCTTTTGGCCTCCACAGGAACTGCGTGCACATGATGCACAGATATGCAAGCAGGCACTCAGACACAAAAAACAAAAATAAATCCTTTTTTAAAGGAATTAACAAGAACTAACAGTAAAGTGAGACGATTCTAACAGTATAGTACAATAGACTGTTTAAAGTTTATGAATTGTTTCTCAGGTTACTTTGATCACAACTGGCCAAAGGGAACTGAAACTGCAGGAAGCAAAACCACAGGTAAGCAGAAAGCACCAAAGACAACACCAAGCAAAGAGGCAATCAGAGGCTAGGGATGCTGGGAGAGCTCTTGCCTATCAGGCAAGAAAGCCCTAGGTTCAGTCCCCAATATTGCAAAAACTAAGCCCCGGGTACATACACACCTGGCATTCCCAGCACTCAAGAGCAGGGAGAAATAGAAGCTTTGTGTCATTATTGACTAGAGAGAAACCTGGAACGCATGAGAAAAAAATGTATGTGTGTATGCATGACTTCTAAATGTGTGTATATACGTGTGTGTGTGTGTGTGTGTGTGTGTGTGTGTGTGTGTAGTGTGTGAAGAAAGCAGGTGGCACAGGAGTTACCTTCCTTCAGACGGGAGTCAGCCTGGGCCTCTGAGGAGGTGGCCTTGGGTGGAAAGCAGGCAGGCATGCAGAACCTGGAGACTTGCTCCCTCAGAAGAATCAGTACAAAGGCAGCACGTTCTGGGCCTAGGGATGGGCTGGGGACTGAAAGAAGCCTGACATGTTTTGGAAACTATCAGAAGGAAATATCACTGGAGATCTGAGAAGGTCGGGGAATAGTGATCTGGGAGGTAGCCACAGAAGAGAGGTACCCAGGCTGCCCCTGATTGCTTGTATGCAGACTTTTGTTGACTGCGGTGGGAAAGATTACAAATATTACTACCACTGTACAGCTGAGTAAGCTTAACGCTGAGTTCACACAGTTCGTCAACATTCTCCCAGCTCCTGGGGTTTCCACTCCCTCCCCCTTTCCACAAATAGGTCCTAGGCACACGGTACATGCCAGGCACGCGGCTGCTTGCAAGATAAAAATACAGTCTTAATCCACTGGATCCTGTCTATTGAAAATTAATCATGGGTGCAAACACAGTAAAATATGGCAAAGACTGCAGAAATCACTACAGAATATAAGAAAGCCCCATATTGGGGAGTCCATTCTGAGGGGGACATTTAGCCTTGAGTATAGTCTATAAGGACCATGAGTGTCTGGCTCGCTTCCTAGTGCTCTGATGAACACTATAAGCAACTGGGAAGGAAAGGGTTTATTCCATCTTTAAGCTTCCCACCATGAAGGGAAAACAGCATTGGAACTCAAGACAAGAACATGGAGGCAGGGCTGGAAGCAAAGCCCACGTAAGGGTTCTTCTTTCCAGATGACTCTAGCTTGTGTCAGATTAAAAAAATAACTAACTGGGATAATGGTGTCTTATGGGATAGCAAAAGCAGACTAGGCAAAGGGAGAATAAAGCTGCCTGGTGAACCCTGGTTGTGCAGGATGTTTCTGGTAGATCATGAAGGCTGAGGTGGTGGGAGAGACGTGAAGAGTAGACATGGTTAAATGCTAAAATATGAGTGTTGGTATGTTTCATTCTAAACCACAGGAGTCAGTACAGCTTTCAAGCAGGGCAGTGTAACACAGACATATCTGCTTCAGACCTACCACATCGATAGAATTGAAGAAACTGTGGGACATGTTAACAAACACAGTGATAGAAACAAGAACACTAGTGAGGGCAGGAGGGGGAGTTGGGGGTGGGGTCGGGGCCGGGTGAGGTCTCAGCCAGAGGTGGAGAGGCCTCAGATAAGACCGTGGCCAGGGGCTGCAGAGGTGAAAGGATTGCACAGTGGGTAAGGACACAAGGAATATTTAAAATGTATTTTGTTTGTTGGTTTTGTTTGTTTAATTTAGGTTTGGGTTTTGGCTTGTCTGGTTGGTTGGTTAGTCGGTTGGTCGGTCGGTCGGTTGGTTGGTTGGTTGGTTGGTTTGGTTTGGTTGTATTGGGTTTGTTTGTTGTCTTGTTTATTGTTTTGTTTTGTTTTGTGAGCTCAGAACTCTCAGGTGATCTAGAGGATTGAAGGAAAATTCTGAGTTTTATGATTTTGACTGATTCCTAGTTAGCCACTTTTGCTAGAAATTTGTCCTAGCTTACAGGAAAGCTCCTGATATTGGTTGCAGACCTGTTTAGCATGCCTCCCCCATGAGCTAAGAAAAATTCACCAAGATAATTCCCATTTTAAATTATTTCTAAGGAGACTACATGATTTTTCTGACAAACTATTATTTAGGAAACAGTGAAACTCTTTAAAAAAAAAAAAAAAAAGACCATAAAGGATTAGGATTAGCATACTGTCCTCCACTGAGGTGAAGAACAAATTTCCATACTGCTTTTGCCAGGACTAATCTAAGCATAAAGCAAAGAAGGTATGTTGCAACAAACTAGATTTTCCTATAATGTGCTTCCATGAAAGGAAAACACATATTAGTGCTGTTTAGGAAGGCAGCTCCCATTCAGGAATCCTCCAAAACTGTGAAATAATAATTCTTTTTCTGTTCATACCTGACATGTCACGCCCTATCACCATCACAAACACCACAGGTGCAAAGTCCATGTCTAGTCTCAGAAGCTGAAACTTCAGGTCAAGTGGAGACTGGGTTTGAAAGACTGGATAATAACAGGTCATGGTGCCTTAAAAAAAAAACAGTTTAAATCTTCATTTAAACATCTTTCAGAATAACGTATCTCTGGAACCAAGCCTGTGTGACATTTATCCACTAACTACTCTGAGGGTGTGTATGGGAGAGCTCACTATGTTCCACTTCCCCTTCAGTCCTTCTCCCCTTGTCTCCCCTCTCTCCCCTAATTTGTTTTGTTGTTCTTATGCTTCTGAAAGTATAAAAAAAAAAAAAAAAAAAAAAAAAAAAAAATTTGACCATGTTAATAGTCAGAGGCTTTAAATAGTTTAATCTTTCACATAGAATGTACTATATACACAGAACTATTTTTTTCAAAAGTTTTGCTTATGCGTATGAGAGTTTCCTTGAATGTCTGTGAGTGTGTGTGTGGTCTGTGTGGTCTGTGTGGTGTGCTTGTGTAGTGTGTGGTATGTGTGTGTGGTGTGTGGTGTATGTAGTGTGTGTGTGGTGTGTATGTGTGGTGTGGTGTATGTGTGTGTGTGGTATGTGTGGTGTGTGGGTGGTGTGTGGTGTGTGGTGTGTGGTGTGTGTGTGTGTGTGGTGTGTATGTGTGGTGGTGTATGTGTGTGTGTGGTATGTGTGGTGTGTGTGGTGTGGTGTGTGGTGTGTGGTGTGTGGTGTGTGGTGTGTGGTGTGTGTGTGTGCGTGGTGTGTATGTGTGGTGTGGTATATGTGTGTGTGTGGTATGTGTGGTGTGTGGTGTGTGGTGTGTGGTGTGTGTGTGTGGTATGTGTGGTGTGTGTGTGGTGTGTGGTGTGTGGTGTGGTGTGTGTGTGTGTGTGTGTGTTCTCTGAGGCCAGAAGAGTGCATTGAAGCTCCTGAGTCTGTACTTGCACGTGGTTATGTGCTACAAGCGGCCACGGGAGTGCTAGGATGCAACCCCAAGTGTCCTACATGAACAACAAGCACTCTTAGCCACACCAATCCCACCAAACTACGTTTAAAGGACGTAGAGGCCGGGGCCGTAGCTTATCTGATAGAGTGCTTCCCTGGCTCCCACAGATGCCTGGATTTGATCATCAGTTTGCTGAATAAACTGAGAGTAGGGCACATGTCTCCAGTGCTTGGAAGGTGGAGGAGGCAGGAAGATTCAGAATGCCAGTTATCCTTGGCTACAGAACAAGTACATAGCTAATCTAGGCTACACGAGATCTTGTCTTAATTAAAAAAAATACAAAAATAAAAAAAGGCCAACCTGAGCATGTTTGGCTACTATCTTCTGTTGATGTTATCAGCAAGTGGCAGTGTTGTGGCACCGGAGTTCCACCACAGACAGATGAGACACAGACACAAACACACACAGAGAGATCCACACATACAAAGACAAACACGCACACACACACACACACACACACACACACACATACCTCAACATTTCTGAAACTGCATTACTCCTTATGCCACCATTCAAAATGCTGTCATTTTTCTTCCTCAGTTTATCTCTATCCTAATTCCCCTCTTAGAATTAAGTAAAAATATTATGCGTTAAAGGAATTGGGACCTGCCATGAGTTTAGAAATGCATAATCACCCCCAAGTAGTATTACATGCATGAATCCCAGCACTTAGGCAGGGATAAGTGTATCTCTATAAGTTTGAATCTACACTGAGAGCTGCAGGCCAGATGGAACTATACAGAGAGATCCTGTCTCAAGAAGAAAAGAAGTCAAGAAAGTCAAGGAAAAAAGAAGTCCTAAATCACCGTGATGAAAGCATCCTCTGGATGGTCAGTTGGGTTATCTACACCAGATACTCCACAGATACAAAATAAGCTAAAGTCAGCTCAGTAACTCACTCAACATAGCTACTAAGAGGTGGATTCAGAGTTCAAGCCCAGCTCTGTGCCTCTAAGGCAGATGGAATGTGTGGGTAGCAATTCCTAATAACAGTGAACCTCCCAATGCTAACAGTGTGGGAAGACATCTACAAACATTGTCTGGATCATTTTTTTTTCCTTTTCACAAACCCAAATGTGGAAAATAATTTTGATTTATATGCATGCAACCTTAATTGGATGTCCTGCTTACTCATTTCTGAATGCAAAGGCACAATTATTAAACCTTTGGGTATTTTCACAAATTGGCAAACAAGACAGAAATAATAGACATAGCATGCTTCTTGCAATAGCCTGCAATTAATGAAAAGGGCTCTTGCAGCCATAGTTAACTCAGCTGTAAACTCATACTCTCTCTATCCAACTCAATAAGAAAATTTCTGAGTAAACAAATAGGTCAATTTGCTCCCTGAGCTAAAGTGGACCAAGAGGCAAGTCTCTATTAGTCAGTAGTGCTAGAGTTTGCTAATGATAGCCTTGAAGTAGCTCAATGCTATGATTTACTATGACAAATTCAAGCTTTCCAAATCTAAATGTCAGACTCCCCCCCCCAAAAAAAATCAATTGCTTAGGGGAAAGAAGCTGTCAGTAGAAGGCATAAGAGTAGAAAGGAGATGGTTAGCATATTTTAAAAATAGATTTTTATATTTTTCAATCATTCTCCAAAGACAGGATGCTTGGGTCAGAGAAGTGATTTCCCCAACTATCCTTCCAGCTGTGCTAGACTTAATGTTGGGCATACCATAGAAATCAAAGAGCACTATAAGGTGCAATTGAAGTTCTATAAGTATATCTTAGAGGTTATAGAATAGTAATGGGAATAATTATGAGCTAGATGGTGGAATAGGATGCCATAGAGTGGACTAAAGTTAGGAGGGACTAACTTTAGGGATAAATAAGACCAAAGAGATAAATGGAATCTGACTAGTAAATGGAAACGCCAGGCCCACACAAAAGGACCTCTCAAATGTGGATGCTGTATTAGTTTCCTAACACGTTTTAACAAATGTAGTGCCTTAAAATCACTCAAATGTATCACCTCATAGTTCCTAAGGTCACCAGGTATGCTGATAAAGATACCCTGCCTAGGGTCTCCCATGTCAGATCAAGTTCTAGGCAGGTGCACTGTTTACTGAAGGTCACACAGAAGGGCTAACTTGAAAGTTCATCTGGATTGTTGGGAAAATTCATTTTTGTAGAATTATAGAGAGCTGAAGTCCCTGAGCCTTCGCTACTATATTCTTGGAAAAGGTGTCCTACTGCAAACATTCTTTCTCCTGCTTTTTCTGTTTCTTTCTCTCTTCCCTCTCTAACAGCCAACATAGAGCTTCGTTCACGATAGATGTTTATCTGAATTCTTCATCTCTGCCTGTTCCAAGTCCTTCAGAAATGTCTGTTTCTTGGTGTTCTTGAATTTGGACTCTACCCATGCAGATAATCTGGTCATTCTCCTATATTAAGGCTTTATCTTTGGCTACATCTGCAAAGCCTCTTTGGCCAAATCAAATATTACAGCAACACACTACCATATACATAGCTCATGGGGGACAAAATCCTTCATAGCACCAGCACAGTAGTTTTTAGAGTCCTGATGCACAGATAATCTGTGAAAGAACATGGCTGCCAAAATATCCAAAGAGTTATTAGTGTGAAAATAACAGGCAAAAGAGACTGTTCAGAAGGCAACAGAATTAGTTTGGCTTGTCTCTGAAAGACTGGGTCCTTTAAAATAATACACAAGTTAACAGGAAATATATGCATCTTACAGTCAAAAAAATATAAAAAGCAGTGGGGAGTAGATTAACTGATAAAAATAAATATTTTCTTATTTTGTGGTGACAGGTACTGAATAGTCTTTAACATGACTTTGTGCATGCATGTGCATATGAGTGTGCATGTGTGTGTGTGTGTATGTATGTGTGTGTAAAGAGTTTACTTACACATGTATAATGTGGTAGAAGAATGTGCATGACATGATATACCACTGCCACAGACTTTTTCCAACAGAGCAATTGCCAGCTGTTGTCACAGATCCCGACCCTACTTTGACATCACAGTCTGCAAATTATAACCTATGCACAGACACAGCTCACTGGTTCTGGCTCATTCATTTTCTTATGCAATAAAATCATTTCCCAGCATGAATGCAATTGCACAAGAGTTGCTTCATAGTGAGAACCATCCAGCTTCGTGAGATTCATCCAACTGGAAATAAAGTCAAAATGTTGTAATGTTTTTAGTTGATATTTAAAGGACTAGGCTTCTTAATATCTCCTGGCAGTCAAAGTGGTAACTTGATAAGTATAGAATTTCTTTATTCCTAGAGATACCTAAAATTGATCTTATGAATGTCGACTCGTATTTTAGAGCTGTTCTAATGACAACAATCCAAACCATTAACAAATGGACTGTGTTCCCTCTGAAAATAAATTCACACCATACTGAGTGATAAATTCACTTGTAATTATAAGGGCTCAGGCGGTGTGTCTTAGGCTCCATTTATAATCTACTTCAGTTTTGAGCAACAAGGTTTCCTCTTTTCTTTTAATTAGATTATATCTCATATGTATGAGATATAATATCTCATATATATATAATATATATATTATATATATATATATATATCCTTTAGGAAAATGGAATTTCAGCTCCCACTCCAGCTTTCTATGCTTTCCCTCCTATTCCCAATGACAGGGAACTACAGTGGAAGACTAACACAGAACTTGAGTCTGGAACCTGAAGCCCATGGTTTATACTATATCCTCCAGAGTATTTCTTCTTGCTACAAGTGATTGGAAGACTCAAAAGCTCATACACACATGCATACTCCACACATGACTGTTGAATTAAAATTTTCAAACTAAAATTTTCTTCACACTCTATCACCATAAACTACAGCCATAAATAAAATACAACATAGAGTATTTACTTCTAAAGCTAGATGTAAATAGTACATAAAACACATCTCATTGTATAAACAAACAAGAGTTTTAATCACTTTAAGATACTTTACTACCTGGGTAGAAAATGAATTCAGTAAAGATATGATCAGCTTTGACATAAAACCTGCCAAATGGAGCCTCTCCAGTAGGAAACTGTAACCTTTAACAGAGTTTAACAATCTGCAATGAAATCTTATTTTTTATTCTCTGTTCTACATTTTGCTTCATGAATTATCAGCCCCAGACACTTTTTCAATGACAATAATTTCATCAAAGGTATCTTAATATAAACTATATTCAAATTCATTGAGAGTCATGTATCACTTGTACAACCTCTTTCTTCTTGACATGATTTTCAAATATTGCTTGCATCCAATCTTTCATTTCTGCACATCCTCAGATTCATACTACAGCTGTTATAGACACAGCTAATTTACATATAGATTAAAAATTACCTAGAAGCCCATTCACACATTGATGAGCTAAAGACAAAGTAAGTCAAAGTTGTTGGCTGATTTTCATTAAATCCGAATATTATGACATATTAAGCCAGTCAAAATACAGGCTTCAAATCCACAGCTTAAGTTAAGTTTTAAAACATTGCAGCTCTTCAGATAGCCAAGTTTAGATACATTTCTAAATGTTACAACAGCTCTTGACTCACTATCCTTTAAAATGACTTATTTCTGTTGATTCTTTATATCTAATCCCCAAATTATTAAATGTATTTGCTTTAAATCAAATAAGCTAGCAGGCCATTGGCAGTCTATTTTCAGACAATTTTATTAGACTTGAACAAAGGGCAACATTTCAAACCGACTGAAAATTTGAAGTTCAGCTACTGACTTTCCTAACTCTGTTCTGTCTGTCTGTCTGTCTGCCTGTCCATCTACCAAATGATAGGGAAACGTAAGTGATATCTGCCTAACAGAACAGACTGCTCAACATCTTGTAAGCAGAAGTCCACTCCTAATGATCTGTCACTCAATAGACTGCCATGCCCAGCTTTTCCTTAGTTTACCCATTATGGTCCCTACTTGAAATGGAACGTAAGAGTGGCCATATTAAAACTATCTGGCCCTTCCCATGCAGGCTACAGTATTGGAGAAAAAAATAAATAGCTTTCCCCTGGGTCTGTCAGTCAAATGGCCTGTCTGTTGTTAAGTGAATTCTCTCTTTCTTGAAAATTGGAACTTCTATAGGCAGAGATGGTGTCAGAGAAAGCTAAAAGGCCATGTAGAACTGAGACCAGCACTGGTGTCAAAGCAAACTACATGTCAATATATTGAGCCTCTCAAGAGGACAATAAAGGACAATAGGAGAATGGCAGGGTTGAAAGAAAATACTGTTCCATATAGACAGAATGAAGGGGAATGAAGATTAAGGCAAAAAAGCCAGCAGTGAGACTCTCAGTGGGCTATATTCAGTCAGAGACATCTGAGCCACTAGTGATGTGGTTGTCAACCTGTGGGTGAGCCATGACCCCATTTGGGAGTCAAATGGTCCTTTTACAGGGGTCACAGCATGAGGAAGGTTGAGAACCACGACCATGGGGGCTTTCCATTGCTTGATTCAGTTCTGAACTGTATTTCCCCCAGTTTAATGGCATGACCTTATTATTCTCCATGTACCTCTTTTTACTTGACCTATTGAAAAATACTGTTGCTTCTAAGCAAATGAGTTCTAACTATAATATGTTAGATGATACATTCAAGATAAAGCAGATCTTTATCTTGCAGGAAAGCCTAATAAAAGAAGCAAAACATATGGTTGGCTGGCTGGTTAGTTGATTGGTTGACTGGTTGGTTGATTGGATGGCTGGTTGGCTGGTTGGTTGATTGGTTGATTGGTTGGCTGGTTGGTTGATTGGTTGGCTGGTTGGTTGATTGGTTGGCTGACTGGCTGTCTGGCTGTCTGGCTGGCTGACTGGCTGGTTGGTTGGTTGGTTGATTGATTGGTTGGTTGGTCAGTTGATTGATTGGTTGGTTGGTTGGTTGGTTTTAGAAGAGGAGACAGTTTCTGGATATCCTGACATGAAAGAACTCTAACACAGCCCCCAAGCATAATATGCTATTGGAAACAATGAAAAAATCCCTATTTCTGTTTTCTTCTGGTAAGAATTACTGAAATCCATGGGATTTTTAATCTATTAGAGTTTCTAAGGAAACCATAAGTAATATGATATGTTTATGCTCCAAAACATGAAAAGGCCTAGAGATAAGGTGGAAGTTAGTTCTGTCCTCAACAGTCACAAAATTACTAAAAATATTTTCACCCCCTCTGTGTTTGTCTCCCTATGCTAACCTTGCTTTCTACCCAATTTGTAGACTGCTGATCCTGACACTTCTTGTTTCTAGTTCCCTTCTTTTCTTCTACCTCAGATAAACTAGGGCAAGCTCCCAGTTCCTAGTTCCCAGAAATACAGACAATACTGTAAAAGCACTTGCAGTGGATTTGGACTACTGCCAATGTCTAGCAAGCTAAACACCAACCACAATAAAAAGGAAATTAGACCATGGCTCTTTTCTACAGAAAACTTTAATCAAGTGGTGCTATTAAAAGTAAGAAGATAATTAATTAAAACTAGAATAAATAAAATAGACAAAGAAAACATGTAAGAGAAATCTTAAACAAAAATATTTACCTTCCAATTACCCTCTGCGCTTTACCAAGAAAAATGAAAATAGATGCCCACACAACAAATTGTATAAAAATTCTCACAGGTTTATTCATTTAACAAAAAATATTTGTAGCCTTTGAAATTTTCATACATCTATGACGCATTCATAATTATATCCACTCCTCGCTCCCCACTTCTGTTCTCAATGGTCCTCCGGGATAACCTCCTCCCCACATTATGTCCGCCTTTGTTAACTTACTTGAATTTTAATTCACTGGTTCTAATAAGAAAATGGTTATGGGGTCATCCACTTAGATGAATGTGTCAGTGGCCACACTACTAGAGAAAAATAACACTTCCTCCCCCAGCGGGTAACCACAGGAGCTGGGAGTCCATGTGTGTAACAACCATGTCCAAAGAACATCATTTCACACCACCTCCTCCTGTGGATCTTACATTCTTTCTGCTTCCTCTTTGCAGATATTTCCTGAGTCTTGGAGGGAAGGAATGAATATAGGTGTCCCATGTGCGGATGAGCACTCACCGTCACTTATTTTGGGGTTTATTCAGAATGGCCCTAAACTGGAGACATCTGCAACAGAATACATTTAAAAAGTATACTTTATTCAGACAACAGATGATATTCATCAGTTAGGAGGAATGAAGGAACCAATTTGTATCGTGTAAGCAAACAGCGATACTGATGCTGAAATATAAAAGACAAACATTAGGTGGGAAAGATTATGAGTCTACTTACATGAAACTGCAGAAAAGGTAACGTTATTTCATAGCACAGGAAGAAGAAAAGTAGTTAGGTGGAGCCAGGACAGGGTGGAAAAAGAAGCTTACTTCAAAGTGGCTAGAGGGAGCTCCTTAGAGTAACTGAAAGGTAATAATTAGTAGATAAACCACAGGGCTGTCATTATTGTTCCCTTGTCCACATGACCCTGCTGATTGCCTCTCAACCCCTAACCACTCTGTCTGCATTGTGGCAGGGCTCAGGATGCACCTACACTAATAACAACCTGTTATACCGACCCCAATCATAAATCACATAGAATTGCCTTTACTAGATCTGTGTGAGATCAAGGCAGTGCAAAATTCCAGCACGTATTACTGAGGGGCTCTTGAAGTTCCACCCCTCACTGAGGAGCTTTTAGCAATTGATGCTGCTGGGAAGAAAGGGTTTCTTTTCATTAGGGGTGTGGCCACTGGTAGGTTCCTTCCAATGGTCAACACCTCAATTTTTCTCAGTGGGTGGTTCCTTACCAACCTGCAAATAAGATTGGATAATGTTTGAAGACATGTGTTTCCCCCTCTGGATTCACTCAAAGCTACTAGTTGATAGTATGGCTAAAATTAAAGTTATTCAAAGTATGAAGACCCTAAAATAATAGGACTCAAGAGATCTACGCTGTGGCCATCCACAGCCTTTATATTGATATTTCCTAGTGAAAAATAAGTATATAACTGATGGATGCATGTAATTTTTGCTTTTAGGAAAAAAACAAAAAACATAAGAGAACTGAAAAATATTTGTAATTCTAAATCCTTATGATATGTTCGATTTTTATAGGTGTGTGTGTGTGTGTGTGTGCATATGTGTTTAGAATATATGCACATGAGTGTAGGTACCAAATGAGACCAGAAGAGGGAAGCAGATCCCTTGCAGCTGGAGTTACAGGTAATTGTGGGCCACAGAACACACAGGAGATGGGAACTGAACTCTGGTCCTCTGCAAGAGAAGTATATACTCTTCACCTCCATCCCATCTCGCCAGTCCCAGGAAATCTTAAAATTTACATCACTGTTAATGTATAAGGCAGGGTGTTTGCTCAGAATGACTAAAACTGTATTTTGTTTATTCTTAGATATACCATGCTTGATATACAAAACACAAGGACAGAGTTTGTAGGAAATGCTCTCTGAACCTACCTCTAGGTGTTCTAGGTATTCAAACATCTCATCTCCACCTCCTTCAGCTAATGAATAGCAGCACAGACCAAGGACATTAGCACAGCCTTCGGTGGTAACATGGGTCACAGACACCAGCACGGATTCTAGCTGCAGCAGGATCTCGGATCCAGCCATGACCCACGGCAGCACTACAGACCCAGACAGTGACTCTGGGTGGCAGTGCAGGCCACTTACATCATTATGGCCCTCAGACATCAACATGGCTTCAGGCTGCAGGGCTGACCATGGGCATCTGCATGGCCTTCAGTGGTTACACAGGCCATGGACATTGACCCAGTCCTGGCTGCACTAGGACTGCTGACCCACAGATAGTCCTCAGTGGCACCATGGACCACCGTGGTCCTTCAAAGAGATTCCGTTCAGAACATTTCCTCATCTAAGGCCTCTGTTATTGCCCAAGGTCAAAGTGATCTCGAGGGCAGGCAGTGTGTTTGGGGGCTAAGTTTGCATTTGCACAAGCTCTAGTCTGTTGCACGCCACCCCGCCAACCCCTCAGGGCAATGACGCATTTCATTCAGCCCTCTCTCACATCTGCCCTGCCTTCCAGTCTTCGGTTCTGCCTCTCTTCACAATGCACACTTTGCTCCAGTCTTCCATCTTTGCCGCCTTTCCATCACATTGTTTCTTCATAGTGTTGCCCGGTTGGTCTAGGCAGCCTCCACCATCACCAGGCGCCTGAGCCTGTGCCTTGAGCTTGCGCAAGTCAAGTCTGGGCGATGAGCAAACATTGGTTCTCAGAAGGCCAGCACGGGCCCCACCCCACCCTCCACCCCACCTTTAAACATTCTTTAATCATTAGAAAGAACTCCATCTTCAGAATATCCAGGTGGTGTCAAGAAGCTACAGAAAGCATTTTGCCCAGAACAGTGAATGAAAGGGCAGTTTTATTGAACCAACATTTGCCAAGAGTAGCTTCATCTAACACAGTGCACCTCATCATCAGGATCCTCAAAATGGCTAAACGAAATCTCCCATGTTGCTGATTCTGTGCATCTGAAGTGGGCTCAGAGGCTTTGTACTTCTAAGTTCTCACCTGAGACTGGCTCTCCTAACCTTCAGCAACAGTTGGAGAACTTGCTCTTTAACTGCATTCTTTTCCTCAGCTACAGCAGATACTATACCTTCGCCCTGCCTTAACAGGAGATGGCACCTCAGGGCACTGCCACCTGCATCCTGGACCAGAACAGCAAGTCTTTCTACCTAATTCTGCCTTTGTGCTTTAAAAGAAAGTGAATGAATGGGGAGGGTTGTTTGTGGGGGAGAGTACACACGTGTGTACAGGAGAGGACACCCTCAACCTCATGGGGTGTCCCTCAGGTGCCATCTGGCTTGGGGTGTGTGTGTGTGTGTGTGTGTGTGTGAAACAAAGTCTCTTACTGACCTGGAGTCAGTAAGCTCTTCTGTCTAGTCATTAACCCCACCGCACTGAATTACAAAGATACCACCATGCCCAACGTTTTAAATATGGGTTCCAAGGATTAGTCCCTGGAATTAAAAGCAAAGCATTTTACTTAGCCACTTCCAAACCCCAGGAATTCTTACCTTAAAGATTATTTTGTGCAAATTAGGAAATTGCTAGTAACAAAGCAAGTTTAGGTCTGGAAATGCCTTCCCAGCATTCAGTCTTGAGTCCACACCTGGCTTTGCACTTTGGTCAAGGCCAGAGTTTGTTTTCCCTTAGTTTCTGCCCTTGGAACTTGGCTACAAGAGATTAACAGGTGCACACAGTGGCTGACAGGAAAACTTGTGGCTTCTCGTGGGAATTTTACTTTCTTCTGCACTTCTCAACAGAAGACACATCTTCAATCTCAACTATATCCCCCTCTCCCCAGGCTACTTGGTAAGAGGGATCTTGTTCGGCTGCAGAGTCTCTTGAAGAAATTAGCTTTATAACCCACAGCAAGTTTTGCAGGATTCATCCCTGTTGAGTATCACAGCCCTTGCACTTCTGAGTGCTTGAAGATCCCCAATTGCAAATTCCCTTTCAGACCTTGTTTTCTCGTAAAAAGTATATTGCCATTTCACAAACAGAATTTCAATCCACGCTCATGCCTCAGTATTATCTCGCCTCTCTGCCTTCTGTCGGATGCTGTGACTATTCTTTTGTAATTATTCTTCTTTTATCCACATTATTTTCAACAGGGTTATCGTTATAATATCAAAACTCAAACCCAAGCGTGAACGCACATCTCATCAGTCATCGGATAGTGGTATCTCATTTCTCACCTTGCATTCCTTTTATTCACACCTTTAATCAACACATATAGCATGTTAGCATTCTGTCTAAGCTCCACCCCACAGTTACCTGGCAACAGACAGTTATGCCTGACTCACTATAAAAGAGGCTGCTTACCTCCCTGCCCCCTTGCTCTTGCCCCTCATCCCTACCCCTCTCTCTCTACATGTGCTCACAGTTAGCCTCTACTTCTCTACTCTCCCTCCTCCTCCTCCTCTTCCTCTTCTTCTTCCCCCCTCTCTCTCTCTCTTTCTCTCTTTCTCTCTTTCTCTCTGCCTTTCTCTGTCTCTACTTCCCTCTTAACTCTCCTCCCCATGCCCTGAATAAATTCTATTCTATACCACCATGTGTCTGGTCCCTCAGAGGTAAGGGATGCCTCAGTACGGACCCATGAGGCACCCCATTCCCCCACACCTCACCACACATCTACAAAACATATCCCCTCTCTCTGTCTCTCTCTCTCTTTTTTTTTTTTTTTTTTTTTTTTTTTTTGGGTTTTTTTCAAGACAAGGTTTCTCTGTATAGCCTTGGCTGTTCTGGAACTCACTCTGTAGACCAGGCTGGACTCGAACTCAGAAATCTGCCTGCCTCTGCCTCCCAGAGTGCTGGGATTAAAGGCGTGTGCCACCACCGCCTGGCATCTCTCTATCTTTTTAAAAACACATCATAGCATATCCTTGGTATTCAAAGGATGGTTTGTGGCATTCAGTGGCTGTTTTGCACCAAGAAAGTGTATTGTATTGCTTTATTAAAGTTTAAAAAATACAGAATAAACACTTTATTGTAAAACAGACCCCTAGGGGTGGGGAGATGTCTCTCCTTGGTTAAAAGCATTTGGATGTCAAGTATCCACATGGTGGCTCACAGCTACATTTAACTCTAGTCCCAGGGCATCTGATACTCTCTTCTGGCCTCCATGGGAAACAGGCATGCACATGGTACACAGGTATACATGCAGACAATACACCTAATAACATAACCACCTAGTTTGAGGCGTCTGCATCTGAGCAAAGGGATGGGTTCCTGACTAGACTGTCAGAGCACTGGGAAGGTAGGACAATGCCCACAATAAAGAGAGGATTCAGCAGAGTGGAAGGAATGCACCCATGTAGCCCAGGTTGGAACGCAGGGACCTGTGAAGTATGAGGGGTGCCCTGAGAGACATCTCGCTGACTCACTCCCCCTGCTCTCTTCATCGCTCTGTCTCAGTTAGGGTTTGCTGCTGTGAACAGACACCGTGACCAAGGCAACTCTCCTGCATGGCAGCATCCAGGCGAGCATGGTGCAGGAGGAGCTGAGAGTTCTACATCTTCATCTGAAGGCCACTAGAAGACTGGCTCCCACATGGTTAGAAGGAGGGTCTCACTGCCCACCCCCATTGTGGCACACTTCCTCCAACTAGGCCACATCTACTCCAGCAAGGCCACGCCTCCAAACAGTGCTACTCTCCAGGCCTAGCATATTCAAATCACCACACTTGGCCTCAGTTCTTACCACCCTTCTGTATTTCCTGAGCTTAAGCCTTCGCATACCCTTCTGTCTAGGTCTTCCTTGAGACAGCAACATCACTTTCTTGGTCACATCAATGAAGTCTCTGTCAGAGGCTGGCTTCTTACACCACTCTGCTCTAGCATCATATTTTAAATGTGCTTTTTCCCATCCTAAGGCACACTGATCCCCCAGTCCCCTTTATTTTCCTTCTTGGTACAAGCAAATTATTCCTTTGCTTGTCTATTTGTTTATGATCTGTCTCCTTTGAAAAAACTAGGTTCACCTGTTACCCTCTTCATCTCTAGGACATTAGTGCTACATGCTGAACCAGTAAATATGGGAATACTTATGGTCAGATTCTGAGCTTGGCTTGATAACAATATGTCTTGATAAGCACATGCCTCATATTTCTTGGCCTGAAGTTCCTACCTGAACTTTGTTGAGTACAGTGTCCTTGTAGCTGTCTTTGGCATGACTGCTTTGTGGGTTCTTCTTTCTTCCACCCTTTTCCACCCTTTTCCTTCCACCCTTTCAACTCTCTAACACTAGATAAGAGAAAAAATAATAAAGAGGAAAGGACAGAGATCCCTGAGTAAAGTCAGGGGTTGAAAAGGGGATTATCATTAGACTACTTCTGGATGAATAGGGGAGTCAAGTTCCTTGGGTCAAGATTGATCTTCACCATCAGGATATTTTGTTGGTTTGTTTGATTAATTGATTGTTTTTTCGAGACAGGGTTTCTCTGTACAGCCCTGGCTGTCCTAGAACTCACTCTGTAGACCAGGCTGACCTCAAACTCAGAAATCCACCTGCCTCCACCTTCCAAGTGCTGGGATTAAAGGTATGCACCACCACTGCCTGGCACCACCATCAGGATATTTAATTTCTTCATCTTCTTGTTTATTATTTTGGCACAACTAATTAATAAACCATGACCAACAGCAATCAACAACAACCAAGAACCAATCAACAACCCACCATGACTCTTGGGGCCCTAGCATTTATATACTCTCAGAAAAGTTCCCAGTATTGCAAATGTCACACAATTGCAGAAGCTATCTGTAGTTGACAAAATCACACCCACTCCAGAGCATGAAGCAAATCATAGTCAGCTGCTACAAACAGTCTGAAGCAGCCCACCCTGTGGCCATCCACGGCCTTCATATGGATATTTCCTAGTGAAAAAATATAACTGCTGGATGCATATAATTTTTGCTTTTAGAGAAAAAATGCAAAAATATGAGAAAACTGAAAAATATTTGTAATTCTAAATCCTTAAGACATACTCAATTTTTATAGGTGTGTGTGTGTGTGTGTGTGTGTATGTGTGTGTGTGTTTAGAATATATGCACATGAGTGCAGATACCAAATGAGACCAGAAGAGGGCAGCAGACCCCTTGCAGCTGGAGTTACAGGTGATTGTGAGCCACAGAACACACAGGAGATGGGAATTGAACTCTGGTCTTCTGCAAGAGAAGTATACAGTCTTCACCTCCATCCTGTCTCGCCACTCCCAGGTAATCTTAAAATTTACATCACTGTTAATATATAAGCCAGGGTGTTTGCTCAGAATGATAAAAAAAAACTGCATTTTGTTTATTCTTAGATATGCCATGCTTGATATACTAAACACAAGGACAGAGTTTGTGGGAAATGCTCTCTGAACCTACCTCTAGGTGTTCTAGGGGTACAAACATCTCATCTCCACCTCCTTCAGCTACTAAATAGCAGCACAGGCCAAGGATATTCGCACAGCCTTTGGTGATAACACAGGCCATAGACACCAACACAGACTCTGGCTGCAGCAGGATCTCAGATCCAGCCATGACCTGCCACAGTGGCCCCAGTGAAACCTGTAAAACAAAATTTTACAGGCTAAGGCAAGAAATGTCTCCTGGTATTTTGCGGAACACCTCTATTTAGAAGCCAAAAATCTCACTTGGCAATTTACTATACTTCGGAAACTCTCCTCCTTCCTAGTAGCGGGGACTAAGAAAAACCAAGCAAATTAAGATGTAAAAGAATCCATCTTGTAGCCAAAATATTCTGCAACGCTATGCTCCAATTGTTTATGTAATTACATTTGCCTCCCAACAGGATATGTATGTAGTATGGCTCCAAATATGGTAAAAAAAAAAAACATTAATGGCAAGCAGAATTTTCCAGGAATCCTAAAATCACAGGTTCCTTTTGTTACTTTTTTTATTATTATATATTTTTATTTTCTATATTCTTTGTTTACATTCCAAATGATTTCCCCTTTCCCAGTTCCCCCCTCCCCATATGTCCCATAAACCTTCTTCTCTCCACCCATTCTCTAATCACCTCTCTCCTTTTTCTCTGTCCTGATACTCCCCTCCAATTCTAGATCGAGCCTTTCCAGGATCAGGACCCTCTCCTTAATTCTTCATGGGAGTCATTTTTTATGCTAATTGTGCCTTCGGTATTCAGAGCTTCTGGGCTAATTAATATCTATTTATCAGAGATTGCATTTCATGTGTATTCTTTTGTGATTGGGTTATCTCACTAAGGATGATATTTTCCAGATCAAACCATTTGCCTAAAAATTTCATGAATTCATTGTTTTTAATTGCTGAGTAGTATTCCATTGTGTAAATATACCACATTTTTTGTATCCATTCCTCCATTGAGGGACATCTGGGTTCTTTCCAGCTTCTGACTATTATAAATAAGGCTGCTATGAACATAATGGAGCATGTGTCTTTATTGCATGCTGGGGAATCCTTTAGGTATATGCCGAGGAGAGGTATAGCAGGGTCCTCTGGAAGTTTCATGTCCAGTTTTCTGAGGAACCGCCAGACTCATTTCCAAAGTGGTTGTACCATCTTACAACCCCACCAGCAGTGGAGAAGTGTTCCTCTTTCTCCACATCCTCGCCAACACCTGCTGTTTCCTGAGTTTTTGACCTTAGCCATTCTGACTGGTATGAGGTGAAATCTCAGAGTTGTTTTGATTTGTATTTCCCTAATGACTAATGATGTTGAGCACTTCTTAAGGTGCTTCTCAGCCATCCGAATTTCTTCATGTGAAAATTCTTTTTTTTTTTTAAAGATTTATTTATTTATTATATGTAAGTACACTGTAGCTGTCTTCAGACACACCAGAAAAGGGCGTCAGATCTCATTACAGATGGTTGTGAGCCACCATGTGGTTTCTGGGATTTGAACTCAGGACCTTAGGAAGAACAGTCAGTGTTCTTAACCGCTGAGCCATCTCACCAGCCCCAGGTGAAAATTCTTAATTAGATATGTACCCCATTTTTATGAATATCAATACAAAAATACTTAATAAAATTCTTGCTGAATCCAAGAACACATCAAAATGATCATCCACCAGAATCAAGTAGGCTTCATCCCAGGGATGCAGGGATGGTTCAACATAAGGAAATCCATCAATGCAATCCACTACATAAACAAACTCAAAGGAAAAAGACCACATGGTTGACCCATCCATCAGGTCCAGTTATTCCCAGGTCCCGAAGGGGCACTACCTGAGGGTCAAAAATGGGGTAGAGAGAAAAGGGAAGCCAAGCACGCTAACAAAATCAGAGTCAGTCTGGGTTGTGTCAAGGCTTCGTTTAATGTCGGGGAGGTAAGTGGGTTTTAAGGCTTACAGAGAAGGAATTAACCTTCACACCAGACAAAGGAGGGAAGGAAGAGACACCCCTAGCGATGGAAGCTGGAAGCGAGGAGGTCATCCAGGTGGGGACACCGGGAGTTAACGCCGGCAGGAACATTCCACGGTTAGGGCAGGAACATCTTGTGGTATTCTCAGGAGTCTTCTCACAACGGCAGTTCATGGGGAAGTCTCTAGTTAATTGTTCTCATATTTTAGCAGTCACCACCTTAGGGCCATGAGTAAGCATAAGTCCAAATAGCTCAGGATGGCTTCCCACACATGGTCATTTCATTAGATGCTGAAAAAGTATTTGACAAAATTCAGCATCCTTTCATGCTAAAAGTCTTGGAAAGGACAGGAATTCAAGGCCCATACCTAAACATAGTTAAAGCAATATACAGCAAACCGGTAGCCAACATAAAAGTAAATGGAGAGAAACTTGAATCAATCACACTAAAATCAGGTACTAGACAAGGCTGTACTCTCTCTCCATATCTTTTCAATATAGTACTTGAAGTTCTAGCTAGAGCAATTAGACAACCTCAGGAGGTCAAAGGGATACAAATTGGAAAGGAGGAAGTCAAATTATCACTATTTGCAAATGACATGATAGTCTACTTAAGTGACCTGAAAACCTCCACCAGAGAACTCTTACAGCTGATAAACAACTTCAGCAAAGTGGCTGGTCATAAAATCAACTCAAGCAAATCAGTTGTCTTCCTATACTCAAAGGATAAGCAGGCTGAGAAAGAAGTTAGGGAAATGACACCCTTCACAATAGCCACAAACAATATAAAGTATCTTGGTGTGACCCTAACCAAACAAGCGAAAGATCTATACGACAAGAACTTCAGGTCTCTGAAGAAGGAAATCAAAGAAGACCTCAGAAAATGGAAAAATCTTCCATGCTTGTGGATTGGCAGGATTAATATAGTTAAAATGGCCATCTTGCCAAAAGCAATCTACAGATTCAATGCAATACCCATCAAAATCCCAACTCAATTCTTCACAGAGTTAGAAAGAGCAATTATCAAATTCATCTGGAATAACAAAAAACCCAGGATAGCTAAAACTATTCCCAACAGTAAAAGAACTTCTGGGGGAATCAGTATCCCAGATCTCAAGCAACACTACAGAGCAATAGTGTTAAAAACTGCATGGTATTGGCAAAGTGACAGGCAAGTGGACCAATGGAATAGAATTGAAGAACCAGAAATGAATCCACACACCTATGGTCACTTGATATTCGACAAAGGAGCCGAAAACATCCAGTGGAAAAAAGATAGCCTTTTCCAACAAATGGTACTGCTTCAATTAGAGGTCAGCATGCAGAAGAATGAGAATCGATCCATTCTTATCTCCATGTACTAAACTCCACTCCAAGTGGATCAAGGACCTCCATGTAAAACCAGACACACTGAAACTAATAGAAAAGAAACTGGGGAAAACCCTTGAGGACATAGGCACAGGGGGAAATTTCCTGAACAGAACACCAATAGCTTATGCTCTAAGATCAAGAATTGACAAATGGGACCTCATAAAATTACAAAGTTTCTGTAAGGCAAAGGACTCTGTCAAAAGGACAAAATGGCAACCAACAAATTGGGAAAATATTTTCACCAACCTTACATTTGATAGAGGGCTAATAGCCAATATATACAAAGAACTCAAGAAGTTAGACCCCAGGGAACCAAATAATCTTTTTGTTATTTGACCCTCACACTATGTCCTTTGAGAACAGAAAAGTACTGGGCAAATTAGAAAGCATTTACATTTGAGTTGGTGCAAAGCTCAAAGCTACCTCCCCCATCCCAGAGGCCAGGTTTTCTGTCTTTTGAGTTGCTAATTTGCAACTGAGTTGGATACTTCTGGGACATCTTGCAGCAGACAAGTTAATCCTGTTCCACCTTTAACTCTTGACCTTGTTTGTTAAGCAGACAGGCTGTCTCCACCCAGGCTCACCTGGATAGAAAGATCCTAAGTCTGTTAAAGACACTTGCAGACCCCACCTAGGGAATCTTTAGCCAAACAGCTTTCTTAACTTATCTAGGTGTGATTTGCCTCAAAGGAAGCTTGTGAGGAACTGCTTTTGTTTTGCAGACACCACCTAGGGAGTCGTAGGCCAAAACAACCTTCTTAGCTTATCCAGGTGTGATTCAGGATACAGTTTATACTTAATACTCACAAAGACTCATATTTAGATTCAGGGAATTTGACACATGGACTCTCCTGTTCTCCGGGCTGGAATTATGGGCTGCAGCTGGAACTAATCGCTGGTTACCTAGGGCAGCCCCAGGCAAGGCACAGAGAAGAATGCTGTAGGCAGACTAGGCAGAGGCTCTTGGAGGACAGCTTGGGCCAGGTGACTCTCCAAGCTCTGCAATGCCTCCATTGTCGCTGGGAAGCTAGGCATGGGAGCTGTCCTTCCCTAGCTTCTGGGCTAGTGCGACAGCGGGACCTCGATGAAGAAGCTGTTTAACCTCATGATGCCCCCTGGATGATGGGTAAATACCCTGTACTGCCCGAGAAAACTGAAGCTTTGACAGATGAATGTGGTGCTTAATTTGAGATGTTACCTTGACTGGACTAGGGGATACCCAAGAAAATACATTCAGATTCAAGTCGCCTCTGTGGTTGTGTCTGTCACTCGCTGGAACCTGTTCCTCTCCTGATATCCAGAATTCCCACTTGGATATGATAGTTCCCAGCTGGGACCATCCGTGACAATGACCCTTGACAGCAGTACGGTCCCACGTCAATCAGAGATAGGATAAGTCTGGGAGACTAAGGTATGTCTGTGTCTCAGCAAAATAGTAGAATGCTGTGACCTTCAGGACAGCCCTTATGGTTATAAGAAAGCACTCTAAAACCATTAATTTGAAAATATATAATATATATAATTTCTCAACTATGCAAAATATAAAGCTGCAATATGAATTATATGAAGGGCTTCTCTGACCTAGAAAAACAGAGGCAACAGCATTATGCCTTGTCAGAAAGATACAAAGGCAGATGCAAAAACAGAAGATTCCTGAGTTCAAGGTCAACCTGGGACAGAGAGAGTTTAGAGCCAGACATGGTTGGAATAATAATCTTAGGACAAGGTCCCAACCTGCTAAGTTTATAAAGGCAGATCTCTGAATTCTTTTGCAAGGTTGAAAAAAGAAATGTGTTTACTGTCTCTTCCTAAGAGTCAAGGAGCTAAGGTCATAGAATGTTTATTTGTGGAATGGTCAAGAGGAAACCTGGAATTGATATGTAAATTAAAAACAGGGCTTTTGATCTGCAGGAGATGAGCTATTCAGTTTTCAGAATAGCAAGAGAAAGCTGTCTCAAGCACTGCAGAACACGGAGAGCAATCTGGGAAGCTGTCTCAAGAAGATGTTAGGCCATCAGCTTGTAACCCATGATTTGACTTCAAATCCTTTGTTTCACCACTCCTGAACATCCCTTCTCTCAAAATCCCTATCCAAGCCAAAGCTGGTTTTTGACATTCATTGGAATCAGCTTCTTGATCTCAATCTTATTAATATTTGGGGACATTATTGTGGTCTTAGAGAATATTTAGCATCAACTCTCATTTCTAATCATGGTTGCCTGCACCATTCTCAAAATTATGACAACCAAAAATTTCTCCAGACACTAAAATTGTAAGACTCTGGCAAGTCTTAACTTATTGGAGACCCCTGAGTGAACATGGAGACAGGAACTGATGCAAAACAAGAGGAATTTTATTTAATCCAGCATGTTGGGGTCGCCCTGCACTTGGGGAGAGAATAACCATGCACAGCCCATCCAGCAGGCTTTTATACAGTCCTCAGGGCAGCCACCATTAGGTACAATGTGATTGGCAGAACAGCGTGACTTTAAACTGATTGGTCGCTAGGGAATGAGGTAGGTAGCCAACAGTCTAGGAATAACTCTGGGCCTCCCCCTAGCTGCAGGGATCTCTCTGTGGTCTGAGGAATGTAATTTAGCCCCTCCCTTCCAGAGGGGTCTGGTGGAATTTTCCAAAGTTTCTGAGCTGACTTTTCATAATGGCCCCTAGGAGGGCAAAGGATAGAAGAGAGGCACTTAACCCTGCTGACACATAAGAATCTGGTTTCTTTAAAATAGTGATTCATATTTTAAAAGCCTTAACTGTTTGTATAGAAGTGGCTACATAAGACTTATTCGGTACAGAACAAAGAAAGCCATTAATCAACACATCCAATCATAGGCCATAACCTCCTGCCAACGCTAGTCCAACATCTCTTTAGCCACCAGGTAGCCTGAGACCACTTAAACTCTAAGGATGGGTAAGCATCACCCTCTTTTCATTCTCACCACAGTAGAACTAGGACCAGGCCTTGGCCTTTATAGTGCCTAGGCCAGACCTGACCATCAAAGAAGGCAGAAATCTCAGGCATGAAGGGTGTGGGGGCCACACTCAGATTAGACAGGTCCCTGAGCAGCTTATCAGCTTGGAGAGACGCAATTCAAGTTAGCCACCACAAAGCAATCCAGCACCACTGGAACCACTTTAACAACAAGAATTGGAAGTCTTGTGAGGGAATTCACCTCCTTAAACTCAATGGTTTCTGGGCTCTAACCTTTCTTTAAACCCAGGCAACATTCTCATATCAGCTGTGCCAAGATAAAATCATAGCATTGGTGTGTATGGGCTATGCAAAAACATCTCACTTGGTGAACCAACCATACAACAGAACTCTTGGAAACATCTCTGGATAAACACCATATTGTACATGACAAATGGGAGCAAAATCACTTCTATAACACTTTACAATAATGTCATTCATTACTCCTTCAAGAGAATGAGAACTGAATATCTTCCCAAATAACATTCTTTCACTACCACCGTGGTGACCAGCATATGGATAGTGTGGGATGTACATAGGACAGAAAGCACACAATGGAACATACACATGAAATGATATTTCAAAAACATGAATGATTGCTACCTAGCTTCCTGAATTGATAGGATAAACTTCCTGAAAGGGATGGAAGCACACTGACAGTCACTCCTCAGAGCCATGATGAATGTAGGAGCACAGAGGCCTGCTGGGCTCTGCTTGACAGCTTCCCCGGGGTGGTCCTTTCTTTCAATGTGCCTTGCTTGGAATTCAGGTTTTTCCAATCATCCTCACCACCTGGGATGCAATAACAACCTACCCCAGGCCAGTGGCATCACAGCCACAGAAAGTACTTTCTCGAGTTCTGAAGGGTGGAAGTCCAAAATCAAGACCCTGCCAGTTTCAGTGTCTTCTGAGTGTTGTTTGCCTGGTACATGGGTAGAGATACTCAAGTAAGTGCACTAAGTCATTTGATGAGGGTTCTGCACTCATGACATAATCTATATACAAAGGCTCCACTCCTAAATGCTATCTCTGGGCATGTGGTATGAATCTGGGGTCCAAAGACATTTATATATTTAGAGACCATAGTCTTAGAGGCCAGGATTCCAATTCTTGCTCTCCAGATCTATTTCTCTCTCCAGAAAACCTGGACACAAAAGAGGTAGAGCAGAAATTACATTAAAGATGAACTGGGACTAAGGAAATGAGCCTGGGAAATTCCTTGAAAGTCAAATGACCCTGGCTGGACACTGACCACAAAGACACCATGGAAATCTCCATCTCAGAAACAGTAAAGATGATAGGCTCTTCCTAACTTGAAGAGTATGTGAGAGACACTGAAGCATATCAGGAACACTTTATAATAACCAAATAGTCTGATATGACCCTAGCTTCAAGGGTTATACAGGTAACTAGATCTTTATGTAAACAACATCTTCATCAATACAGCCAGAATCTTACACTATAGCATCAAGGGAGTCCAGGATACCTAACCATCAAACAACATAGTCACAACTTAACATTCAGGGTTTGTTGGCCATATGTGTCACTCTTCTGAGTTCAGGCTATCTGTCTTGGACAACATGTCCTCGACAACATATAGGTCTCCATTGTGTGTTAGGCAAACTCTATACCTAAACAATCTTGACTCACAAGAAGGTTTCTAGTGCTAATGACAGCTGTCTTAGGATTTCCATTGCTGTGAAGAGACACTATGACCAAGGCAACTCTTATAAAAGACAACATTTAATTGGGGCTAGTTTATGGATTCTGAGGTCTAGCCCATTGTCATCATAGTGAGAAGCATGGCAGTGTCCAGGCAAGCATGGTGCTGGAGGAGCTGAGAGTTCAACATCTTCATCTGATAGCTGCTAGAAGACTGTCTCTTCCAGGCAGCTAGGGAAAGGGTCTCAAGCCCACTCCCACAGTGACTTCCTCCAAGGCCATACCTCCTTATAGTGCTATCCTCTGGGCCAAGCATATTCAAACTACCACAACAGCCATCAAGGCAAAGGCCTGATATAATATCCTGGTATCAATACTGACTGCACCATTTTTTGACCATCAACTATCCTAGTCACACATGAGGTTCAAGTGTGTTGATTGGTCCTTTTCCCATATAAACTGACTTCATCATCACATCTACATTATGGCCTTTACTGTCACAAACAAACAATAAAAAATCTGGGAACAACCTTTTATCTAGGGTGCATAGGTTAAATGCGCCTTGGAGTCATCTGTTCCCAGGTTCTATCTTGGCTTCAATAGCTGAAGATCACAAAATACGCTTGACTGTGATCTCCTCTAGATCACCCTCTAAGAGGGTGGGTCCAGTATTATCAAAAATGATTAGTTGTCTGATATCAGGAGGTAAGTCTCATCCTGGCAGTCATGGATAATACATGAGTATTGATCAACTGACAGCCTCAGCCCTAGTTCCTAGTTCTGAATTTTTATATGTGGACATACAAACTGGAATAACTACAGAAATTAGAAAAGACAAACAGGCCTATATGAGCAGTAGGGAGCTCTATGGATGGTAATAATGGAATATATGTACTATAAATAGGGAAATGGGAAATTTTTCCTGACTCTAAATAGGAGTGGGGTGGGCAATACAGAAGCAGAGGGAAATTCAGTGCCTAGACAGCTAGCACCAAGATAATCTTTAAAGTCAGTAATTCTAATATCTCAGACTACAACCACACTGATTCTATACTATTTCAACAACCCTCATATTTCATTTTCATGATATAACCAAGACAGGTTTAAATAAATATAGATGATTATAGGAAGTGACTAGTAGTCTGAACTAGGTCTTCTAAATGTGTGTGTTATGGTTGTGTAGCTTGGTGTTCTTGTGGGACTCTTAACAGTGGGGTTATGGGGTGTCTCTGACTCTTTCACCTGCTCTTGGGAACATTTTCCTTCTACTGGGTTGTCTTGCCCAGCTTTAATGCGAGGGGTTTTGCCTAATTTTAATGTAATTTATTATACCAAGTTTGGTTGATATCCCTGGGAGGCCTGTTCTTTCCTGAAGGTAAACAAAGGAGGAATGGATCTTGGAGATGTTGACAGGCAGTGAGGAAGCTTCCAGTCTGTCTGCTAATCTAACCAAGAATGTTCCAGCTTCCAAGGCTTATGGCTGAATAAACTTCACCCTTTCTAGTTCTTTCTGAACTCTGGGTGGCTGGCTCAACTCAACGGTTCTAGCTCAAACTTCTCTCTAAGCTGACTGACTCAATCTGGCTTCTCTCAGCTTCTTACTGAATTGCTCTGCTTGGCTTCAAACTAACTCTGGCAATCTGTTCTAATCTTCTGGCTCTTTCTCATTCCCTGACTTGTTCTTTCTTCACCTTCAACCTGTCTCTGTAAAACTATCCCAGTAAACTGCCTCCTCTCTTCCTGTGCTGATTTAAGAAGGATCTCTTTCCTGTCTGGTCTCATGAGAGTTGGGTGTATTCTATCTTTGACTCATTCTGTCAAATCTTTCTCTAAATCATCACTTTTTATGCCCCTTAATTAGATGTCACTTTGAAGCAGGCCTACTTCCTTCTATAAATTAACCTTAGCTTCATTGTTTGAGATTAAAAATATGTACTAAGGGTATGTTGTATTCTAGCCAGAGGGATTAAAGGTGTGTGGCATGTCTGCCTTCCAGCCAGATCACACAAACCTAAAAGGTCTTTGGATGTGATCTTTTGACAGAGCAGCCATGTTGCTGGATTAATATTCTTCTAGTTCTTCTTACCTTTCTGGAGCTGTCATAGAAGTAATTAAACACAAACCCTTTGTAACTCAACTCTAATGAACTCAGACATTCATTTGGTAGAAACGAGCACCCAATGCAAATAACAAAAATTCTTCATAACATGGAAGACTGGATAGAATTGTAAATATCTTAAAATTGCCTTGAAAGCCACACAAAAGGTGTTGCTAACCTGGCCCCTGTTCTTCAGAGAGACTAACATATAAAAGACACAACAAATAAATATTTTAAAGGAGACACAGGTGGCATTGTCCCCTGGGATCCAATTCTCAGCACTGGCACCAGTGAAGCAACACCATAAACATTCGCTTTCAGAATCTAGACTGTCCAAAATTGTTCCCTGTGTCTCTTGCCCTGTGACTCTAAAACAAGAGTCAAGTGCATTTGAATTCTGTGAAGGATGTGAGCAGTGAGACTGCTTGAATGCTTTAGGCAGTGTGGAGGGCTGGAGTCACAGAAGCACTTAGGTAACAGCAAAGACACATTAATTAAGTTGTCAGACCCTGCCTCTCAGATAACATGAATGCAATAGATTCTTGCATAATGAAGTATAGTTTCCCAGGAGTACCATGCATATATTCCCTTCATGTCTCCTTTGTAGTTTAGAGGAACTTCTGAATTAAATGCATTTTTGAAAAGGAAACACAGTTGTTTAAATACAGTTTGCAATAGCAAGCATTTCACACCAGCCTTAAATATGCATGTATGTAGATTTACATGTAATATGAATATTGAAGAATTTTGTTAGATGGGCACAGGACATAAAAATATCTAACAAAATTTATTGAATATCAAAAAATTAAAATTTAGGATTCATGTAAATGATTCTGTGTTCAGTGTTCAATTTACTTATTGTTAATTGATGTGTACATTAAGTAAGCTTAGTAATAAATATTTCATAAATGTGGGGCTAGAAAAAATAAAATATGTAAAATAATTTCATAAAAAATTTATGTTTATACTTATTAAATTTTTCTTAAAATATTTTATAAACTTTAAATAAAATAATACTTTAGTTTCTTAGCATACTTTTACTTTCCTCCCATAATGAATAACTACTGTTAGTGGCTTTCAAAAGTACACTTTTATCATCTTTTGAGGTTCTATAGGTTCTATAGGTTCTGTAGGCTGGAAGTTCAAAATGGCTTTCAATGGGCTAGAATCAAAAGCTGCATCTACGCGACAGACTTCAAGGAAGAATCTAATCTTTGTCATGTTCCCACAGTTCCTGATCATTGGTTCTATCCTCTAGCTCCAAAGCCAGAAAAGACAGGTTGAGTCCTCAAGTTGCATCTTAATTGTCTTACAAACCCAGCTGGGCAATGTCCTCACATTTTAGGACTCACGATTATAATTGTGCCCATTAGAGTGATATAAAATAATCTTCCCCATTTCAAGGTGTTTAACATTAATCACACCTATAAAATCCCCTTTGACACATAAAAGTGTCTGAAGAAGAGGGTATGGAGACCTTGTTGGCTTCCTAATCTTCTGATTGTAATCTATGAGAATGAATACAAGCAAGTTTTCTAATAGTACACAAATGTGGAAACTGTAGAGCTATCCTAACAGTTAAAACATGCACTGCTCTAGCTGAAGACCTGAGTTCAGTTCCCAGCACCCAACTGTGTATAACTCAGTTATAAATGCTAGACAGCTCACAACTGTATATAACTGCAGCTTCATGGGGGAAGCCAAAGCATGTGGTGCCCATGGGCACATACACTCACACACAAGTGCACATACAGAAATATAACTAAAATAAGTGTAATTTTAAAATAAAAATATTCTTAAAGCTGTGCAGCAGCCTTTAATTCCAGCCATGGGGAGGAAGAGGCAGGTGGATCTCTGTGAATTTGAAGCCAACCTGGTCTACAGAGTGAGGACACTCAGGGCTTACACAAAGAAACCCTGTCTCAAAATGCCATTAAAAGATTTTTTTAAAATATACAAGCATGAAAATCAAAGCAAAAAAGATACAGAGAAAGAAGAAACATTTTTCTGTCTTTATTTTATTAATTGTTCCAGGTACATATACATGTAAGTATATATTATAACCTTCTGAGTCCATTTAGCCTGGGCTTTTATGCATGTTTTTAGGGTTGGCCACTTGATGTTAGATAACCAATGATTCATCCCCGGAGAAGATTGATTCTCCCTTTCTCTGTGGTCATTAGTTACCTATGAAATGGGGCCTTAACAGCCTTTCCCTCATCTACACTGGCATATCAACTGGTGGTGACATTGTTCACGTGACAAACATATTGATGAGATTTCATGGGTGCAACTTCCCTGTCATTTGTAGAAGACATGATCTCAGCAGACTAGCTGATCCTCTTGCTCTTACAATCTTTCTAACCCTTTCTTCCATAATGTTTCCTGAACCTTATATGGGGGTTTGCTGTAGGTATACCAATTGTATTGGGAGAAACTAATTTTCAATTTATTTTTTATTGGAACATGCAGATTATGCATATTTATGGGTATATTATGAAATATTTTGATGTATTATGTAATGTTCAAATTATGGTAAAGAAATTTATTTCCTCAAATTTTCATTTCTCTATGGCAAATATAATCAAAGTTCTTCTTTCTACCCTTTTACAGAATATATAATACATTGTCACTATCTATTGTCATCTTACAATGTAATGGAACACCAGGAAGTATTTCTCCTACCTGAAAATAACAGAATCTATTCCCCAACATTCCCCTTCCCAGCCTCTGCCAACTATTAATCTACTAAATTTCTAAAATATCAACTTTAAGATTATACACAAGTGATATTATACAGTATTTTTTTGTTTTAAATATTTTTTATTTTTAAAATTTTTATTGAAAATAGATTTTACACCATATATTCTGATTATATACAACATATTCAGAATTGAAATATATTCTGTAGTCCCAAAACTATACCCTTTCTTTCTCTCTCATTAGAATACAAAAGGCATCTAAAAAGTAATTAAAAATAAAGATAAAATAAAAAGATCAAAACCCATGACATTCTTATTCTTAATAGCTGAGTAGTATCCATTGTATAAATGAATTACATTTTCTGTATCTATTCTTGCATTGTAGGACATCTGGGTTGTTTCCAGCTTCTGGCTATCACAAATAAGGCCTCTCTGAATAGAGGAACACTTGCCCCTTTGGCATGGTAGGCTTCTTTTGGGTATATGCCCAAGAGTGGTATAGCTGGGCTTTTAGGTAGGTCTATTTCCAATTTTCTGAGAAACATCCAGATTGATTTCCAGAGTGGTTGTACCAGTTTGCAATCCCACCAGCAATGGAGGAGTGTTCCTCTTTCTCCACATCATCCCCAACATATGCTGTCACCTGAGGTTTTGATCTTAGCTATTCTGACTGGTGTAAAGTGGAATCTCAGGGTCGTTTTGATTTGCATTTCCCTGATCACTAAGGACTTTGAACATTTCTTTAAGTGCTTCTTAGCCACTTGAGATTCCTCTGTTGTGAATTCTCTATTTAGATCTAGACCCCATTTTTTTTATTGGGTTGTTTGGTTTTTTTGGTGATTAGCTTCTTGAGTTCTGTAGCAGGAAATAAAATAAATGAATCCCACACTACTGCCAACAAGGAACCAACTGGCCTTGTCCTCATCTCGTGGAGACTCTCTGACCTGGAGCTCTGAATTCTCTCCGCCCAGCTTGCTAAGTTCCCATGGCCAGTCATTGCCACACCAGCCCCACACTTCCAAATTCCCATGGATGGCTGGGGTACTTCACCATGGTACCTTTTCTCTGGAACTCAGTTGAGTAGCTGAATGAAGGAAAACACCACACAATCTTTAGATTTAAGATTAGTTTAGAATCAAAAGGCAACACAATTGCTGGGTGCAACAATTAGCATCCTAATAGTAAGCCATTCTAAATTAAATCCTCCAGTAGCAGATCCCAACAGATTTGAACCGGGAATCCCCACTACCTACTTTTAGGCTCCATCATCCTTCCATCCTCTCCTTTGCCGCCATCCCTCTGTCTGACCTGGAAGTCTCACCTACTCGCCCAGTGATTGGTTTCCTTGAAATTTTTATTCATTAGAACAGTCACATGAAGTAACCGGAATATGGAATTCACTCCTCATCCAGGCAGCCTCTCTTGGTGAAGCAGAATTAGCATCAAAATACAAACAGCACTAGGGCTATTCACAGCAGAGTTCTTTATGTATTTTAAATATTAGCCCTCTGTCAGATGTGGGGTTAATAAAGATTTTTTTCCCAATCTGTAGGTTGCCGGTTTGTCCTATTGACTATATATCCTTTGCCTTACAGAAGCTTTCCAGTTTCATGAGGTCCCGTTTATCAATTCTTGATCTTAGAGCCTGAGCTGTTGAAGTTCTGTTTAGGAAATTCCCCTCTGTGCCAAGAAGTTTGAGGCTCTGTTCCACTTTCTATTCAGATATTAAGAACAAAGACATCATGAGTTTTGCAGACAAAATGGACAGAACTAGAAAGTAGCCAAAAAAAACTAGTTCCAGGACACAGTCCACAGAACTCAAGACAGTTAACAAGCCAAAGTGCCCAAGTGAAAATACCTCAATCCCACTTGAAAGGAAGAAGAAAGAAATCATGGGGGCAGGGAAAGAAGGGGACTTGGGTAGGAGAGGGTGCAGGGAGAGGAAGAGAGGGAACATAATCAGATATGGGCAAAGGGAACAGGACTGAAGCCCTGAGGGCCAACAGACAACCTTGGGAGGTAGGAGGTGGGGGAATCCTCTAGAATGAGGAGAGGGGAAAGACTCCTAGGTTTCAAAGGAAGGGACCTTGGATGAAGTGCTGTATAGTGGGAGGGGTAACTTTTAGAGTCTACCTTCAGTACAGGGACAGGACGTCAAGTGGAGGGATTGGATTGCCATCCCACAGTCAAAATCTCTGACCAGAATTGTTCCTGTCCGAAGGAACAGCAGGGGCAAAAATGCAGAAGAGCATGAGAGAAAGGAGGTCCAGTAACAGGACCCAAATTGGGATCCAGCTCAAGGGGAGGCCCAGGGCCTGACACTGTTACTGATGCTGTAGTGTGCTTGCAGACAGGAGCCTAGCATGGCTGCCCTCTGAGAGGCCCAACAAGCAGCTGAAAGAGTCAGATGCAGATAGATACTAGCACCCAACCAATGGACAGAAGCCAGGGCCCCTGTGGTTGAATTAGAAAAAAGTTGGAAGAAGCTGAGGAGGAGGGCGGGAGGGTGACCCCTGGGAAGACCAGTGCCCTCCACTGACTTGGACCCCTGAGAACTCTGCGACACTGAGCCACCCATCAGACAGCGTACACCAGCTTATATGAGGTCCCCCAAAACATATACAGCAGGGGACTGCCTGGTCTGGCCTCAGTGAGAGAAGATGCACCTAGGCCTTGAGAGACTTGAGGCCTCTGGGAGTGGGAAGGTCTGGTGAGGTGTGTGTAGCGGGGGATATCCTCTTGGAGATGGGGTGGGGCTGGGAGGGAGGAGGTATGGGAGTTGAGGGGAAAGACAAGGAGAGGGATGAAGACTGCACTGTAAAAAAGGATTAAAGAATAAAAAAAAAATCTTTTTAATTGAAAAAAAAAAGGAAACAGATCAGAAAAAAAAACACACAAGCAAACAAAAGAAGCCAAAGATAAAGCTCAAAATATACTTGCAGAAACACACATATTCCCACGTACATAAATCCCATACAATACAAAACCAGAAGTTGTTATATGTACTCAAAAGACATATTAGGTTAAAAGAGAAAAACTTCAAAAATGCCATTGAATTTGTTTTGGGTTGACCACCTTGAGTGGTTTTATACCCAGAAAGAATCCATCCGAGAAAACTAATTTCTCACATGCAAGCTGTTATCAATTGGAGATAGTTTCCAGGTTAGACTTTTGTTTATGTCCTTTCTCAGCACTGAGATCCCATCTGGCCAGACGTGTCCAGGTCCTGCACATGCTCTCTGAGAACTCATTTGTGTTGTGTGTAGGCGGCCGTGTTTCCTTGGTGTCCGTCAACCCCGCTAGCTCTTATGCTCGTTCTGTCTCCTCTTCTGCGGAGTTCCCTGAGCACTGAGAGGAGAGATCTGATGTACCTTTAGGAATGAGTGTTCCAAAGCCTCTCACTCTCTGCACATTGTCCAGCTGTGTGTCTCTGTATTTGTTACCATCTGCTGCAGGAAGGAACTTCTAATGATGGCTGGGCAGATTGTTGACCTATGAGAACAGCAGGAGGAGTTATGTTACTATAATATTTCCTTTAGGATACAGTAGTATTTGTTTTTCCCCTAGGTCCTTGGCTTATCTACCTAGTCTTATCTAGGTCTTAGGCCACCTGAGAAGTGTCAGGAATAAATTGAATCTCATGGGCTAGGCCTTAAATCAAATCAGATATTTATTGGTTATTCCCACAACAGGCTCTGTGCCTCGATTGCACCAGTGTAAAAGTGCAAGCAGGTCACCATTGTACATTAAAGGATTTGTAGCTTTGCTTGGTGTTTAACCCTTCTCCTTTGGTAGGATGCAGAGAGCCTTCTAGTATCATGCACACTAGTCAGTATGGGTGAAGACTGGGTAAGCACCAGCTCAGTTTCTCCACATACATGAGTTGTATAGGTGTTGTCTTCAGCAATAGGGCCTTACCATCAGTTTGTAGAGAGCAAGCAATAGCACTGGCAGAGGCCTGAGTTGTTTGGGAGCTCCCATGGGACCCTTTTGACTGACAACTTGGTTTCATGTAACCCATTTCCAAATCTGGAAGCTTCATTTGTTGACAAGAGATGGTCAATTTGGTTTCCAACTCTCCTGCTATTTGTCAATTACATTTAGATCACCTTCATATGTATATATATATTTAAAAGATTCTAATGGATCAACTTCCCATATGGTTCCTCAAATGGTCCTTAGTTTCGGCTGTTCCACCCTGTATCCTTCCCATCACTCTCCTCTTCTACTCCTTTCTCCTTTTATCCTCCAATTCTGGTCACCTACTTGCTCCATCCATAACTGTCTATTCTATTTCCCATTCCAGTACAATGTTCCTTCTGTTTGTCTTGTGAGATAATTTTATGAGTATTGACATTCGTTCTTTTTGAAAATCTGATAGAATTTTGCACTAAAACCAACTAGCCTTCAACTCTTTTTGGTTGGGAGACTTTTAATTACTGCTTCTATTTTACTAATAGTAATAGGTCTGCTTAAATTGCTTATGTGGTCTTCATTTAACGTTGATGAATAGCATACACCAAGAAAATTATCCATTCTCTTAGGTTTTCCGGTCTGGTGGAATACAAGTCTTTAAAGCTTGTCTTTAAGATTCTCTGGGTTTTCTTTGGGTTTGTTGCAATGTCTATCCCCAGGTCCCCAATTTTACTAATTTGGATTTTCTACCTCTGCCTTTTAGTTAATTTGAATATAGGATTGTCAATCTTACTGGTTTTCAAAAAGAATCAAATCACTGTTGTATTGATTATGTGTATTGCCTTGTTTATTTGCTTTTATTTATTGATTTTTATTGAGTTTGATCGTGTGTTGTCATCTGCTCCTTAGGGATACTACTTCCTCTTTATGTTCTAGAGCTTTTAAGTTTCTAATGTGAGTTATCACCCACTTTTTAATGTTGGCACTTAATTCTATGAACTTACCTCTCTTAGAACTGCCTTTATTACGTCCTATAAGTTTGGGTGTGTTGCATATTCATGATCATTCAACTGTAGGAGGTCTTTAATTTCTTAATTTCTGTCTTGACTCATATTTCATTCAGTAGTGGGTCTTTCAGTTTCCATGAGTTTGTGAGCTTTCTGTTGTTTCTCTTGCTGTTAATATGTAGCTTAAATTTGTGGTGTCCATAGGATGCAGGGTATTATTTCAGTTTTACTTGCTCTGAGTCTAAGTAAGTATGTGGTCATTTTTGGATAAAGTTCCATGAGGTGCTGAGAAAAATAAAACAAACATTCTTTTTGTTCGGGTGATATTTGTTTGAGTAAGAACGGTCTCCGGTCTCAGTTAGGGTTACTATTGCTGTGAGGAAACATCACAAACAAAACAACCTGAGGAAAGAGGAGTTTATTCACCTTAGGTTTCCACATCACAGTTCATCACCAAAGGAAGTCAGGACAGGAACTCAAGCAGCTGATGCAGAGGCCATGGAGGGAAGCTGCCTCCTGGCTTACTCCCCATGGCTTTTCCAGCCTGTTTTCTTACAGAACCCAAGACCACCCAACAAATGAGCTGGGCTTTCTCCCCATTAAACATTAATTAAGAAAGTGTCCTACAGATTTGCCTGCAGACCAATCTTATGGAGGTATTTTTTAATTGAGGTTTCCTCCTCTCAAATGACTTTAGCTTGTGTCAAGTTGACATAAAACTCATGGGCTCATACATTTGAATGCTTAGTCACCAGGGAGTAGAACTGTTTGAAAGGGTTAAAAGGATTAGGAAACATGGCCCCTTTGGAGAATGAATGTCACCTGGGGTGGAGGTGGGTTTTGAGGTTTCAAAAGCACCTGCCAGGGCCCCCCCCCTTTTGTCTCTGTCTGTCTCTCTGTCTCTGTCTCTGTCTCTGTCTCTCTCTCTCTCTCTCTCTCTCTCTCTCTCTCTCCCTCTCTCTCTGTTTATGGATCAGGAGATAGCTCTCAAGTTTTTCTCCCACACCATGCCTGTATGCTGCCATTCCCCCTGCCAAGATCTAAACCTCTGAAACTATAAGCAAGCTCCCATTAAATGTTTTCTTTTATAAAGTGGTGCCTTGGTTGTGATGCCTCTTGACAACAGAACAGTGACTAAGACAGGTTAAGTGTTTCATAAATATCTCTTAGGTCCATTTGAATTATGATGTCAATTGGATTTGTACTTCTTTGTTTAGTTTTTGTCTATTGGCATTTAGGCATGTCTATTGGCATTGTGAGGTATTGAAGTCACTCACTATTACCATATGAGGGTCAATATATAATTTTAGCTGTAGTAATGTTTCTTTTATGAACGCTAATGCCTTTATGTTTGGTGAATAGATGTTTAAAGTTGCAATATCTTCTGGTGGATTATTCCTTGAATGAGGGTACTAGGTCTTTCCCAGACTCTTTTGATTAGGTTTGGTTTGAGGTCTACTTTTTAGATACTAAACTAGCTATACCAACTTGCTTCTTGGATCCATTTGCTTGGAACATATTTTCCATCCTGTACCCTGAGGTGATATCTATCCTTAGATGTTAGATTTATTACATTATTAGGTAAGGTATATTACTTTGATACAGCAGACGAATGTATTCTGTTTTAATATGCAATAAATAGTCTGTGTCTCCTTATTGCAAAATTGAGACCATTGATGTTGAAAGTAACCAATGACCAATGTTTGTTGGTTCCCATTATTCTATTGGTGTGGTATGAGTTTTCCTCACATCTTTTGATTTCCTAGACTGAGATCATTTAATCCTTGTGTTTTATTAGGGATGGTTAACCTCTTCAAGTCGAAATTTTCCTCCTACTGTCTTCTGTAGGCCTGGATTTTTAGATAGAAACAGCTCAAATTTAGTTTTATTGTGGAGTATTTTTCTTTATCTGTCTATTGTGATCAAAAGTTCTGCTAGTATCTGTGGTCTCTTTGAGTTTCTAGAACAATCATCCAGGCTTTTTTGACTCTTAAAGTCACTATAGAGAAGCTAGGTATTATTCTAATGGGCCTGCCTTTATATGTTACTTGTTATTTTTCCCTTGTAGCTTAATATTCTTTCTTGTACTGTACATTTAGTGTTTTGGTTATTATATGTCATGGTAAAATTCTTTTCTGGTCCAGTATATATTTGTACCTGTCTGATAGGCATCTCCTTCTTTAGGTTAAGGAAATTTTCTTCTATAATTTTGTTGAAAATATTTTGTGCCTTTTACCTGTATTTCTTCTCTTTCTATTCCTATTATTCATAGAGTTGGTATTTTCATTGTTTCCCAGCTTTCCTGGTTTTTTTTTTTTTAATTTAACATTTTCTTTGACTGAGGTATCCATTTCTTCTATCTTGTCTGATAGTGCCTGAGATTTTTGTCTTTCATCTCTTATATTCCGTTAGTAAGGCTTGCCTCTGAGTTCCTGTTTTGAGTTCCTAAATTTTCCATTTGCAGTTATAATCTCAGTTTCAGTTTTTTAGTGATTTTATTTCCATTCCATGTATTGAACAGTTTTTTTTTCCATTTAATTCCACTGTTTGTTTTTGTTTCACAGAGCTCATTGGTGGATTCTCATATCCTCTCTAAGGTCCTTGACCATATTCATAATAGAGATTTTGAAGTTCTTGTCCTGTGCTTCTGCTATAATGCATTTCTCAGGACCTACTATGGTAGGGTCGATGGACTCTAGGGGATGTGTTGTTCTGGCTGTTATTGTGTTTTTATGATGGTATGTAGGCACCTGGGTTTTGGATGATTGTAATTTAAGGTGTTGATATCTTTTTTTTTTGTCTTTGTGAGGTGAGTTTTCTATTCTGTGGTTTCTGATGCCCTCTCTGGATCTTAGGAGCATGAGGGAGGAAGACTGTGGGAGCAGAATTGCTTAGTCCTCTGGGAAGTTCTGCAGAGAGGGCAAGGCTGCAGCAGGTGGTCCTCCACAATGCTGGAGATTACACTGGGTTATTGGAATTGGATGAAGGGAAAGAGAGTGAAGATTGCTTACCTGATTGTCTGAGTTAGGGTTTTACTGTAGTGAACAGACACCATGACCAAGGCAAGTCTTATAAAGACAACATTTAATTAGGGCTGGCTTACAGTTTCAGAGGTTCAGTGGTACCATGGAAGCATCCAGCCAGGCATAGTTCAGGAAGAGCTAAGAGTTCTATATCTTCATCTGAACACAGGTAGGACTAGGGTATTAAAGCCCATGCCCACAGTGATACACCTACTCCAATAAGGCCACCTCTCCTAATAGTTCCACTCCTTGGCCCAAGCATATACACACCATCATGCTGATTATCTGGCCACACAGCCAAATGTATAGGGAGAGTGCCTCAGGTGTTGGCAGCTGAGACAGTGGAATGGGTAAAAAAAGAAGACTGCCACCCCAGCATTGGGCACTAGGTCTCCGATATATCATATCATATCATATCATATCATATCATACTTATTTTTCTGTGTTTGGCTTAGTTTAATTGACAAAATCACCTCCATTTCTATGTATATTGTCTCAAATGACATTATTTAATCCCCTTGTGACTGAATAGTGCTGTGTTGTATGTATATATTATATTTTCATTACTTGTTCCTCATGATAGTTGAAAAACATTAAAGAAGCATTCTATTTCAATTCATAAAAATTAAAAACATTGGGAGTGAATATTTATCTGTCAAGCATGGCTCATTTAAAATTTTTTAACAGGATGCTACAAATTATTTATACAGTGAAGATTTGATTACTATTAAAACAACATAAATATACAAGAAAAAAAACAATTTCATTAAATTCACAAGGAAATGTCATTCAAGATTCCAACATCATCACATTTTTAATTGAGTGTTGATTATAAAAGAAAATAATTAGAAATTATGAGAACTTCCATCTGCAGTCTTTCCAGAAATCTGCAAATGTTAAGGGTATATGAAGCCAGACTATGGGAATAGCCATTTTTCCCTATCTTCTCCTCCCAAACTTTTAGTCCTACATCCTTTCATAACTGAACTCAGCTGTCAAAACCCACAAGAAAGAATAAGTTTGACAGAAGGGAACCTACAGTGAAAAGTGAGTGATCAAACCAGCTCGGTCAACGCATTCTCCCTGGAGGTAACAAGGACTAAAAAGAAAAAGACAATTAGACAACACTGTAGCATGACCCTGCCAGTTCTGAGGCTGAAGTGGTTTTTTTTTTTTTCCCAGTTGCTTTTATACCATTTTTAGTACATGCAAATAACAAGGTCAGTTCTAGATCAAGGAATAAACAAGACAATGAACACAAAAAGTCAAGGAACAGGAACGAACAAAGCAATAAACAAAATAAACGTTGATCCCTGTTCCTAGGACGATCAGGAGGAGCATGATGAAAGGAATGCCACACACTCCTCACTGAGTTTATCTTGAGTTTCATATTAGCCCAAGTGTAAATAATCTTTTATTTTCCTGAGACTTGAAAATGTATTCAGACAAAAGCAAACCCCCACATTCCGGTACCCAGTCTGATAGGTGTTTCCAGGGCCCCCATCCTCCTGATCACCATCCCTTTTCTACTCCAGCTTCCATCACACTATTAGGATGCTGCAACTTGGGTGAGGGGTTCCTACAGGTACTTCACCAAGGCCTGGGCCTTGGCCTTGAGCATTCCGAAAGAAGTCTCCTTGGCATTCATACATAGCAGAAGGTTGGTCACCCTCGTAATGGCTACACGACCCTCCATGTAGCCCATGAGGATAAGTTTGAGACTGTCTTCATTGAATGCTTGGTTCCCATTCCCATCATACTCAGCCCAGATGTTACTGGCAATGGCCGCAGTGACCCAGGCATCTGTGTCCCCATATAGGCCAGCAGTGATCTCTCATTATTCAGCAGCAGGGTGCTTTGGACTCTTCCAGTGTTGGATTGGCTTAGCAGCTGCATCAAAGCCTTAGGATACAGCATGCCTTTCTCTTTACCCTGACCCATACCCACACACCCCTACAGTCACAGCCTCTAGATCTCCCTCTCCAAAGTAAATAATGAGATCTGAGCCTACTTCCCTGTCTTAGCCCAAAGTCAAATTCCTGCCTGAGCCTATTTCTGTGTCTGACCCAATGTCAAATTCTTGCCAAGTTTATAGAAGTGACCCCAAAAGCTCTCCACGAGTGAGGGTTGTGTATGATGGACATACCTTTAATCCCAGAACAAGGGAGGAAGAAGCAGGTGGTTCTCTGTGAGTTTGAGGCCAGCCTGGTATATGGAGTTCCAGGCCAACCAAAGTTACACAGTGAGACCCTGTCTCAACAAAGAGAAAAGAAATAATATAATAGAGAGGGTCTCAGGGGTAATTCTGTTTTTAGCATGGTGACTTCAGGGTCTATATAACCAGTGAAGGAAGCCACATTCAACCATTGCTGCTCTATGGTGGTTCAGAAACACCAGGGCCAGAATTATCATACATGTGAAGCTTTGCTCCTGATTAAATACAGGTGTGCTGTATTCTGGCTTGGATATGAAATGTCCCTCACCCCCAAAACTTACTTGTTGAATGCTTTGTTGCAGTCTGTGACACTGAAAGTTGGTTGACTCACGAGGACACTAAGCTCATCATATCCACTATAGACTCATACTCATCTCAGGCAGTTACAAGTTTCCTGCTGGGGTTGCCTGTGTCATTAAAAAAAGAATTTAAGGATGGACTTTTTATTAAAGTTTAAAACAAAAATCCCAGGGCCAGCAAGCTGCAAACCTCAGCAGCTTCCCAAAATAGAATGCAGAAGAGAAGGGGAGATGGGGGGAACCACAACCATGTTCTTTAAGGTAAGCCATCATGGAGGTCAGTCACAAGACAAGCAGCCACATAGCAGGAAACACGCCCAAGTGTCGGAGTGGCCCTAAGTAGCAGGAAAAGCATGCTTAGGCTCTCCCCAGCATCAGACCGAAAAAGACAGAAGACAAGAAAAAGGAAATTTACTGCTTTCTGAGTTGACTCAGAAGGGACTGAAGGGAAGTCAGCTCAGGAACTTGGAAATGTCATGGAACTTGTCCCTCTGGAAGAGAGAGAGGCTAATTAACATTCCTCAGACCACAGAGGGGACAGGGAACCAACCTGAGGGTGGGGACACATTCTGCAGGAGTGACCATTGACCACCTACCCACTAGCAACCAATCAGTTCAAAGTCACACTGTTCTGCTAATCACATTGTACCTAATGGTGGCTACCCTGAGGACTGTATAAAGGCCCACTGGATGGGCTGCGTGTGGTCATTCTCTCCCCACGTTCTGGATTAAATAACATTCCTCTTGCTTTTGCAATCAATTCCTGTCTCCATGTTCACTCAGGGGCCTCTGGGTAAGTTAAGACTCACCAGAGTCTTAAACAGAACCTCATGGTAAATTATAGGGGCTACCCTATAGGGTAGTAATTCTAGATTGTAAAAGTACAAAGTTTCTCCTATCCCTTTGCCATGACTTCAGGTGAACCTCCCTCTCAGGGAGTGGGGTGGACCTTTACACAGATTGTTGGCCAGCCTGACTGGGTTCTCACTTAAGGGAGGATATACAGGCATGTATCCACCTAGAGGCAGCTTCCAGTATTTTCACTAGGAGGCAAACAAGATTTCCCTTAATGGGTCTTCAATTTTATTGTAGCAATGCTAGATAGATTACTGGAAAATGGTGCTTAGTTGTAGGAAGCAGATCACAAAGGATGTGCCTTAGTGTATCTTCTGTACTTATATCTTTGATCTTACTCTCCGCTTCCTGGCCGCCAAGAGGTGAGCAACTAACTCTTCCACATATGCTTATCACCATGATATTCTGTCTCAACGTAAGCCCAAAAGCAACAAAGTTAACCATAAACTAAAACATTTGAACCTTTGAGGTAAGTCAGTTGTTCTTTCAATGACTGGTTTTACAGAGGTGTTTTTTTCATAATAATGAGGAGCTGACTGGTACAGAAAAATGGCTGACACTGAGAAGTTATGTCAGTGCTATAACTAGATCTGATGATGTAGTCCAGAGACATTTGAACTGATCTGTTGAAGGAGTGTGGAAAAGTTGGGTGATGAAAGCTAGTGAGGTCCTGTACTGTTACAAGAAGAACTTGACAAGATATTCTAGTGAGAGCTCAGAAGAGGACCAATGGGAACATGAATTCTACAGACTGTGTGTGAGATTTCTGATGGAAATGAAGGCTCTTGGGAATTGGACTATACCTCCATCAGGTTACATTCTAGCTTAACATATCTACATTCCCCCCTCCTCATGCTTTGAGATTTTGTGCGAGATTATATTTAGATGTGAGAGACTAATTAATCTCAACAAGAAATCTCAAAGTATCAATTCTGTGTCATGAATATTAATGGCTGGTTTAGCCAGATTTGCAGTATGAATTAGGAGCAGAACTCAGAGAAAGAGGTATAAAAACCTTGCAATTTAGGCAGTTAAACACTATATTCAAAAAGTTGGGGCTAAAAGCAGAATATTTGTTGAAGACGATAGCATCATTTTTTTAAAAGCTGCCTTTTTTTTTTTTTAAAGAAATATACCTGAGGACAACTGAAGAACCAACAAGACCTAAATAGGGTAAAAGTACAAATCCACTTCTCCATGTCCTATCACCCAAATACCCTGGAGCAATAGGATGCTACCATCAAATTCTGGTGGGCAAACAAGAGAATGTCTATAGCCTGTTTTGTTTTGAAGGCCTCTAAAACCCCTTACCAACTCCGAGAGAAATATCCCAATTCTGATACCCAGCCTTGCGATGGATAAGCTATGAATTCTGGGAGCAGCATCAGCTCCCCATGTAGGATAACAACAATTAAATTCTTCTAAAAATCTGATTATATTTATTCTAGAAGTGTATAAAATAGTATGTTTCAGTGTAGCTTTTCTTTTGTCTTTTGGTTTTTCGAAACAGGATTTCTCTGTGTAGCCCTGGCTGTCCTGGAACTCACTCTGTAGACCAGGCTGGCCTTGAACTCAGAAATCTGCCTGCCTCTGCCTCCCAAGAGCTGGGATTAAAGGTGTGTGCCACCACTGCCCAGCTTCAGTGTGGCTTTTCAAACTACCTTAGCCGTAGTTATTCCTTCCTTTTGCTTGCCCTGCCCTTCCCTCCTATACCCTCCCCATTTAGATCCTCTACTCCCCATTATTCTCTTTCTTCCTTCATGGATTTTTATTCTTCTCTCATATATCACATCCTGACTGCAGTTTCCCCTCCCTCTTCTTCTTTCAGTCTCCACTGTGCTTCCCCTGTCCCCAAGACCCGCTCCTCCTCTATTTCCCTTCAGAAAAGAGCTGGCTCCCAGAGATACCAACCAAACACAGCATATACATGTATTCAAGTCAGTTTAAAAGCAAATGATAGAAAATAAAATGACTGCCACCTCTAATACACCTTCTTCTTTTAATATATTCAAGTAACTTCTTATAGTATAAAAATTGCAGAGTACACTGAATTATGAGTGGGCTAATGTATTCCATTATTATATCTTGTTGATATCTATTTGGGGTGTTCTTCCTTACCTCCTAATAATCAAAAAACTAAGGTCTGGTGAGATGGATCAGCAGTTAACTGCACTAGCTCCTCGTGCAGAGGGTGGGGCTGTTCCCAGCACCCACATGGCAGCTCACAACCATCTGTAATCCAGCTCTATTGATATCCAACACTCAGCTTTGACCTCTGCAGAGACCAAGCATGCACATGGTATGCAAACATGCATACAGGCAAAGATTCCTGCAAATAAAATTGAAAGGATAGAAAATAATACAGCCTAACTCTAATGACCCCAAGAAATCAGGAGTTTAAAATGCTATCTTGCTTTGTTAGAAACTAGGTAAAAGGTTACTTTCCAGAGCCCGCCCTTTGTTTAGACCTAGCAGAAAGGCCTTGAATAGGTGTTCCTGGCCCCATAGGGTAACTGGAAATGGGCTAAGCTTATCTCCTGTAAACTTTTGCCATTACCCCTAAGCAGGAGTTCACACAGCTGTAGACATTATAGGAAACTAATTGGTCCACTGAGCACAGGCTCTGATAATTTAAACTGATTGGCCTAAAAACTATGGAGTGGTACAAATCAATTGGCTCGCATTTCGCGGGCTCTCCATGCTAAGAAATGATTGGTTTGTGATTCTTGGGCTCTGTTGTAAACTTATAAAAGCTGTCGCAATTCGGCACTCGGGGTCCATAGTCCTCTAACCCTGCGTGGTGCACGGCTATGGAACCCAGAATTCTGGAAATAAAGAAATCCTCATGCTATTGACTTGAGACCATTTCTCGAGAGTGATTTGGGTGTCGCCTTCCGGGGTGTGGGGTGCTGGGGCACCCTCGGTTTTTGGGGTCTTACAAAATAAGAAAATCCTTTAAAATAATTTAAAACTATTCTATAATTACCACCCATCCTAGTCCATGTTCTTACAAGGTATGTGAGTATTTCTTGAGTGTGGCTTGCTAACATTGAGATGGCAAAAGGATAAGAGGATATAAGTAGTCTTATTTTAAAAGTATATTTATCATAGCTCAAGAGGTCTCAGCTTAAGGTCACTCGGTCCTGTTGCTTTGGGTCTGTAACAGCATGTACCTAATAGTAGGAGAGTGTGACTGATGAGTGCTGTTCACCTCTCTCAGTGATCTAACTTCTTTCTATGAGGCCTCAATTCCTAAGAGCTCCACCATCTCACATGACCACACAAGAAGCACTTTAAACTACATTAACCCATAGTTTCCAAAGACGATTTGGGTAGACAAACTGATGGCGCACCAGGAGATACTCCTGGGACCATCTGAGATGGATAACATCTGGCAAGAGTTAACCCAGCACAATGATGACCAAACTGGAAACAGACAGTGATAATAAGACCAAAGACACGAGTGGATAGGCAATAGTTGGCTACCATCAAGGAAGCATTTACCCTAGGGACAAATTTGAGCTAAGGTAGTCAGTCGCTAGGGTAGAAAGAGCAGGAAGTGTAAGACCCCCCAAAACTGAGGGTGCCCCAGCACCCCACACCCCGAAAGGCGACACCCAAATCACTTGAGAGAAACAGTCTCGATGCAATAACATGAGGGTTTCTTTATTCCAGAATTCTGGGTTCCACAGCGATCCACCGAGCAGGGCTAAAGGACTGTGGACCGAATTGCGACAGCTTTTATAAGTTTATGACAAAGCCCTCGAATCACAAACCAATCATTTCTTAGCATGGAGAGCCCTCGAAATGTGAGCCAATTGTTTTGTACCACTCCATAGTTTTTAGGCCAGTCAGTTTAAATTATCGGAGCCCACCTCAGTGGACCAATTAGTTTCCTATTTTCTTGAATGTCTATAGCTGCGTGAACTCCTGCATAGGGGGTAATGGCGTAAGCAGTTTACAGAAGCAAGATAAGCTTAGCCCATTTCCAGTTACCTTGTAGAACCAGGATCACCTATTCAAGGCCTTTCTGCTAGGTCTAAACACAGGGCAGGCTCTGAAATGTGACCTTTTACCTAGTTTCTAACAAAGCAAGATAGCATTTTAAACTTCTGACTTCTTGGGGTCATTAGAGTTAGGCTGTATTATTTTCTATCCTTTCAAAAGCAGCTTCTTAGATGATGTTTCTCTAATCATTGTATATCTAAATCTGAATAAATGCAGATTCTAATTAGGGAGCATGGGATGAGCATTCATATTGTCCATTCCTATTGTGTAACCCTGATTGATGGTCGGCCAAAAATAAAAACTTAGAGACCTTTGAATATTTCAAAGCTTAGGCCTAGCTGGGCAGACTCTCACGGCTCACTTAAGTTAACCCGACCACTTCCTTTCATTCCACCAAGTATCTAGCTATACCTTCCAGGCCCATAGTCACGTCAGTTTTTCCTCATGTCTCCTGGCAAAAAGCCCTTCCTCTTTCTTTTTTCCAGAGTCCCTTACTCTCTGTCAGGGAGTCTGCCTTTCACTTCCTGCCCAGCCATTGGTCATCAGCCTTTATTGTACAAAAAAAGCTGCATTCCAGTCTGAACCAATCAGCAGCAAGACAATGCCCGATCCATTCCTTTGGGTTGCCCTTTGGCCGATATGAAGGCTACAGCATCTTCTTCAAGGCAGCTTGCTTTTTAACATAATTTCAAAGAATCATCTGAGCGGAAGAGGAAAGACAACTATTCACTATTAAAAACTATGACAGGCTATTGAAAGAACAATACCAAATATTCTGCCAGCATTTGGCTCTCTGTGGTATCAGCTATTAACAGTTGAATATACAGAAACACACCTTAGTAAAAAGTGAATCAAGGCCACCTCTGCACATTCCTAACAAGAGAGAAATGCCTGGTCTCCAAGCTATACTTAGAATGGCAGGGTTCCAGGCAGCCTCACCTCAGCTCTTTAGCAAAGCAGGATGAGAAGCTGAAGGTCTATCCGACTCAGACATCAGAACATGATGCAGCTGGGTGCCCCTGTTGGCTTGGCTCAGGCCAATGCCTGTACACAGGAATCAGGAAGACTTAGTCTGTGGAAGAGAGAGAAAGGCATATGAGGACCCATGATTCATCAAAGAATGATACCCCAGACTCAGATAGTATGTAAACGCAAAGAGTGTTTTATTCTGCACAAGTCCAACATGCTGGGGTCGTCCATTACCAAGATAGGGAGACTCCTGAAGTGAACTTGCAGGCCTGATTTAAAGTACATTAGGGTAATTCCAAGGTAGGTGACCTTGACCTCTATCTTAATCTACCTTCTACCAGAACCATTGAGTGGGGGGCTAGAAACTGTGGCTGAGGAAGTCTGGAAACTGCTGCTGACCCATTGTCCTTGCCTCAGGTCAGGTGGCAGGGCAGCTTCTGAGGGCAGGGCAGTTTCTGACCAGCTGCCTGAAGCCTGGAGTTTTTGTAGTAAACTGGTTTGCCTGAGCTTGCCTGGACTTGCCCAGTTCTCGGGCCTAGTCTCCTGAACTGCCAATTTGAAGCCTGACATGGGATCAGCCTAGCCTCCTCAGGCAGGGGCTGGGAGATAGGCAAAGATGGAGCAGTGAGATCCTGCTGATGTTAAATTTGCACTTTCTAGGAAACAATAACAGCAGTAAATGGCTGCCTCGTGTCTGTGCTCTCAGCACCACGGAGCCTTTCACGTGCTGCTCCTTCTGTGAATGGGGCCCCTTGTTGCATTTCTACCTTTCCCTTCAGCGAAACACAACTTGGCTTTTCACACCTCCAGCAGAGTATGGCCAGAATAAATAAAGTGTGCCAGAGTGAAAACTTCTTCATTTGTCGATTTATTGCCAATTCGGAGCAAGAAGAAAATTGAATATAGTTTGTAGGGGAAGTTTGTCAAACTATCCTCCCCACATCCCAACGTGGCTTATTTAGGTAAGTAAACAAATAAATGAAAAAAAATCTCTGACTAATCTACTTGTATTTGTGCTTCACTTTATAATAGAGGAAGAATTCAATACTGTAAAATAATAACTACAACAGTGACGATGGCTATTGTGTTTTATAAAATGGCGCTCACCCTGAACAATCAAGCCATGGGACATGCCTAATATAGAAGGGAGTTTATTTGGAACTTGGAGAATGGGTCTTCGGGAAGAGGGTAGAGATGGGGGCGGGGCAACAGAGAAGGACAGAGAGAGAGGGGAAAAGGAAGAGAGGAAGATGCCTGCCAGGGACACATAGGAAATGGAGAGAGAAGGAAAGAAGGGGAGAGGGGGAGGGGCAAGTGGGAGAGAGAGGAAAAGAGAAAGGTCCAACAGTTGGAGCCAGGTTCGTACCTGGCTGTTGCTAGGTAACTATCTGGGTGAAGCCTAGAGGAAATGCCAACAATGATGAAGAAGAAAGGCAAAGAACAACATATAACTGGTAAAAAAGCTTTGTAACCCACAACAGCACATGAGCACAGGAGCAAATAGCTCTATGTGTGAGGGGAATATTAAAATCTATAGCAACTTGTATTATTTTCTTACAAAAATGATCATTCCACAAGGGACCCAAGGGAAGGTTTCATGTCACCTGGACTCATTAATTACATGATTTGGTAATCACAGGTCTGATGGTGGCTTCATGACTTATATTCTGAGAAGTACGAAGTTCTTTGGAAGTTCCTGCATCCAACACTTGCTTTAATAAAACTGATTTATTTTGGTTTTCCTATACTGGGTTAATGTGTGACATTTGACACACAGAAAAGATTCCATGGCTAGGAATCTGCGAATCAATAATATCAAGTTAACTTTCTATGGCTCTAAGTACAGCTTAGGGGTTGAATGGCTGTTTAACATACACAAGTCGACCGTGCAGAGTTACATTTCTGTGTATTATTTCTGAACTGATTAATTCACATTAAACCATAGCCCATACATAAAGATGATACAGAACCCAGTTTAAAGAGAAAGCATTCTGAAATTCCTTTGTAACGTGAAACATGTGTTCCATGTGGCTTAGAACTAGAGATGAAAATAAATTCTGAGAGCAGCATAATTGTAATAATAAATATTCACTAATGATGCATCCTAAAACTTCAGGTATTGAGATGTCCTTGCTTTAATGGTTGTTTTTAAAGATAATTTCTAAGTAGTGCATTGATCAGTCAGTATCCAGGAGTATGAAATGATTCTATGGTAATGAAGGGAGTTGGGACTTTTCAGAATCCATAGTTGAGGCAGCAAGCAGACTAGAGCCAGGGCATGCTGGACAAGCTTGAAGCAAGGTTGTGGTTGAGCCATTCCACAAACAGACCGGCCATAAAAAATAAGGGGCATGCCTGGGAAAACTCCTATGGGTCAGACACTATCTGGACTAGAGTCTCCTGTCTCCTGTCCTTGGATGCAGTTTAAAATGACCTTCCTGCTAACAAAAATAAACTGCCCTCCTACATTGCTGATGGCCAGATCTGCACGTATGCCAAAAAAAAACCACCCTGTGCGCCAGAATCCCCCGCCAATGTTTGAATCTGCAAATCATGTGTAACCGCGCCAACCCCCCCCCCGACTTTTCCTATATAAACCCCTAACTTTTGAGCCTCAGGGTCGACTCCTCTGTCTCCTGTGTGAGATAGGCGTCAATCCAGAGCTCTGATAATAAACTACCTCATGCGTTTGCATCAAGTCGGTCTCTCGTGTTTCCTAGGGTGTACGCTATACTGAGAATGGAGTAGGGGTCTCCCCAAAAGGAGGTCCTACAGTAAGAATATGATGTGGTAGATAATGACACTGAACGAAATGCTCAGTTCTTATTGTTCATGGTAAGAGATCAACTGTGAATGGCATATTAGATCACTGAGTGTGCATTAATATTTTCAAGGCTTACTTGTATAATCAATCATAATTGTTCACAATCTGGCAACTCTCCAGCCAGCCTAAAAGGGACCCACAAAAAAGGGGCAATCAGGCAATCAGGCATCTTCCTAGCCAGCTCCCGAGGAACTGATGTGGGGGGGGGGGAGGGGGGAGGAGCGGGGCGGGGCAGGGCGCAAGAACATCATCACTAGTTGCCTAGAGGCAACACATTGTTACCCCTGTCGCATGGTCGTCCTGTGCATGCACCACAACCTGACAAAAGGCTGAGTTTCTCCTCCTGCTCCCAGCCCTTCTCCCCTTCCTTCTCTCAGAGGCAGCCTCTGTGTTCGCCTCGCCCCTCCCTTTAATAAATTTCCGATATGAGACTTGTTGCACAGTGTGATTTTGTTGGAAGCCACTGCTTAGTTCCATCAATGATATCAAATAAAGAGCTTCTAATGATCAAAATACAGTAATGACCGAGATGAACTTTACAGCGCCCCCCCCATCTCCTGCATAGGATAGCATAAATAATAAATACAGTAAAATACTAACAGGTTATTCAGTTTTCTAAAGTATAATTTTCCATTAATAATTCATCTCACAAAAGTGATGAATCCGCTGCAGCGGCAACAGTAAGTGCGGTTTCTCATTCTCAGGATCACATGAGATCCTGAAATCACATGTTTCCTAAGATGCTTTAGGAAACAACCCTGTCGACGTCATCATGGAAATATCGAGAGTATGCTTCTTGTGTTTATGACCCTTTCAAGTCCTGGATCAGTGTATCACTTATTTTTCTGTTTCTGTGATAAAATATCATGGCCAAGGCAACTTGTAGAAGAAAGAACCTATTTTGACTTGTAACTTCAGAGGGATAAGAGTCCATCATGTCTGGGAGGACTTGAAGTAAGCAGCAGGCACAAAGCAGAGAGCGGGAAAACTGGAAATGTGTCGGGGCTTTAAACTCCCAAGCCCAGTGGTGGCCTTCCTCCCTCCACAAGGATGCACCTCCCAGTTGTCTCTCAAAATAGAACCTCCAATTGGAGACTGAGTATTCAAATACCTGAGGCTGGGTGGGTAATTTCTCATTCAAACCACTATATGGCGTCTGGATTGAAGGCAGCAATATAATTGCAAAACTATAACTGCAAAACTCGAAAGGCTGAGGTTGTCTGTGATACCCTGAGCTTTTAGACTACAAGTACTGGGGTTGCATCCCTAAATAAGAACTCACCTCCTGGGACCTCGCAGTGGGGGAACCCTAGACAGGTTCCTTACGCTTCCCGCGGATGAAATGTGCAGTGGATTTCAAAGGGCACTGTTGGGTCTTGGGCGGGGCTGGGGGAATCCACTCCTTCCTTCAGCCGCATTCATTTCAGAAGTCAAGTTTAATAACAGTTCCTCACGGAGGACGCCCTCAATCTGAACTAAGTCCTCATACTATATGCACCTACTGTTCTTTCTTTTTACATCCTGCCTGTTCACCTGCTCATCCAATAGTTCAAATCCTGTATTCCCCTACTTTGCTTTGTTCTCATAAATGAATGAATGAATGAATGAATGAATGAATAAATAAATAAATAAATTCAAGTCCTATTCCTGGTTCTTGTGAATGTGATAGGATTTGAAAAGGGGGGAATCGAACTACAATGAGGTCAGATTAGTATTAAATCCAATATGTCCAACCCCCTTATAAAAGAGGGAAATTGAGACACAGAGACAAACTCATAAACAGGGTGTCATGTGACAAGGCAGCTGTGTCAGTAATCACAGGAAGCTACCCAGAAGGCCAGACCTCTGAGCCTCTACCTAGGAAACAGCCTGCCAATACCGTAATTGCTGACTTCCAGCATTCTGAATACAAACATTACAAATCTCTGTTTAAGTCACTCAGTTTATGGCATTTTTTTTATGGAATCCTAAGGAAACAAGTATGTGTTTTTACCTCTGCACTTATAATCATATTTTGGCTTCACTTGGTGAGTCTATGCTTATCTCTTCATCATACACTAAAGCTCAAAAAAATAATAAATAATAATAACCCACCTTATCTCTTCATCATACACTAAGCTCAAAAAAATGATAAATAATAGTAATAACCCACCTTAGCACACACTGTTTACTCTTTCCCTGTGCAGTGCCTCGCCCATGGTCACTGGTGTGTGCTTGTTGACAGAGCGAATGTGCTTATCGAAAGAACTTTGAACCTATAAAATAAGTCCAAGCTCCCTAACAGCTTCACTTCTTTCAGTCTGGCATTACTTGTGCCCTAGATATGTGTTCTTTGTGTCTCCTTCCTACTCCTAATTTTATTTTTAGGCAGGACCGAGTCTGTACAGGCTTTATAATACCTACAATGGTCCTTCTCTCACACACAAACACACACATACAAATGAAATGATAGAAAATAATACAGCCTAACTCTAATGACCCCAAGAAGTCAGAAGTTTAAAATGCTATCTCGCTTTGTTAGAAACTAGGTAAAAGGTCACATTCCAGAGCCCGCCCTTTGTTTAGAGCTAGCAGAAAGGCCTTGAATAGGTGATCCTGGCCCCTTAAGGTAACTGGAAGTAGGCTAAGCTTATCTTGCTTCTGTAAACTTATGCCATTACCCCTATGCAGGAGTTCACGCAGCTATAGACATTCAAGAAAATAGGAAACTAATTGGTCCACTGAGCGCTGGGCTCTGATAATTTAAACTGATTGGCCTAAAAACTATGGAGTGGTACAAATCAATTGGCTCGCATTTCGCAGGCTCTCCATGCTAAGAAATGATTGGTTTGTGATTCGAGGGCTTTGTTGTAAACTTATAAAAGCTGTGGCAGTTCAGCACTCATGGTCCACAGTCCTCTAGCCCTGCGAGGTGTACGGCTGTGGAACCCAGAATTCTGGAATAAAGAAACTCTCATGTTATTGCATCGAGACCATTTCTCGCGAGTGATTTGGGTGTTGCCTTCTGAGGCGTGGGGTGCTGGGGCACCCTCGGTTTTTGGGGTCTTACACAAACACACACACACACACACACACACACTAAGAGGCTCCATATTCAGGCATGGTGGCCTTGCCTATAATCTCAGCAATCAGGAGTCTGAACCAGGAGGATTCCACAAGTTCCCTCACAGCCTGACTATATAATGAGCTCCAGGCCAGCCTGAGCTACAGAGAAAGACCCTGTCTAGAGGGAAAACAAATATCCCAATGAGAAATGCATCTCTAGGAGGGTTTGTCATTGTGTGATGTCACAGGAAATATGTACATAAAGTTCAATGAATTTATCTGGTAGTACACTGGTCTCTACACCGGACAGGCGCTGTCTGTTTCTCCTTGACTCATGATAAGCAGAAAAACACGATATTAAATTAAACCCCAAGCAGGGCAGTGGTGGTGCACTCCTTTAATCACAGCACTTGGGAGGCAGAGACAGGCATATTCCTAAGTTCGAGGCTGGTCTGGTCTACAGAGTGAGTTCCAGGACTTGAGAAACCCTGTCTCAAAAAACAAAAAACAACCAAAAAAAAAAAAAAATTAAACCCCAAATAAATAGGAAGTTCAATAAATATTTTTGATAAACAATGAATGAAATTACTACATATCCTAAATGGTTGCAGCTTTATTAAAGTTATTTTTCTCTGTCCTCTGATAATAAGTCCTCTGGAGAAATGCGTGCAGCTGAGTTTCTTTTTAAATATAAGCATGCGTGTGTGGGTACAATTTATTGTAAGAATCTGCCTTTGCTTCCTTGCACATAGACCATGGAAAGGCAGAGAAACAAAGTACCACCCCAGAGCTAGTTCCTAACACAGACATTTTTAATCCTTGAAGTTTTTCTATGACTGAGCAATGTTTTTTCCCAGTGCAATGAAACTGATATGCAGACTTATTTATTGTCCACTCGCAGAGTCATTCCTCAATATGATTACCACAGGCCTCCCCGAATGCCATTAAAAGCAAGGTCTCATTTCTCTGGGATGGGTTAACTGAAGTTCTGCTTGAGAGAGAATAATGGAAAATAGGATCTCTCAAGCTCCCTTTGGCCCTTCGAGTCTGTTCCAACCTTGCCAATCTACTTTCAAAGTCAAGCCAAGCTTCGTGCAAACTCTGACGTCTTTTGAGCAACTTGTTTTGTTCTACGCATATTCCCAAGAGCTTAATAAATATTACTCTTGCAACTTTCTTGGAGGGTGGGAAAATAATGAGTCCTTAGTGTCAGCTCAGCCTCTGCTTTGCTTTGGGATTTGAGAAGACATACTCAAGTCGTTTTAAACAAAAATTCAAGGACAGGGAGCAGTCTTAAAAACTGTTAAAATATACATGTTTAGTAACTGTCCGTGCCATACTGTGAGTTCTAGAAAGGGATATTATTTTTAAAGATGAATCACACCTAGTTGAAGAATTTAAAAAATACAATCTGAATATGTTAATGACTGAAATGCTCTATAGTTTACAAAAATATGTCTCAGTGAAATTGCAACCTTGTCTAGCCAAGGGCTTATGGAAGCAGGTTTTAAACCTCATATGATCCACAGTAATGTCAGTGTGTTATCCCTGCTGAGAGAACTTTCCCCACCTCTCTTGCTTTTCATCCACATGTCCATATGGCTAGCCCCACTGACATGCCAGCATGCCCTTTATCTCACACCCTCTGCCTGCCTCCTCACTTCCTCCTTTACCCAGTGAATCTTTGTTTCAGAGGCAGGAAAACCCAATCTTTGTATCCTGTATTTTAATTTCACATTGTATAATAGACGTCAAGTTCTTATACAGTCATCAGCTGTCATTTGCATACAACAGGATAATTATCTATCATTTGGGGACATCATCAATATTCAACCCTTCCTCTCTAGCGGACAATGGGTCGTTTTAAAGTGTTGTTATTTTGACTAATGGTTCAATGAACAATTTTATACATCTAACTTTTTTTCTGTTATTTCCTAGAGATGCATCCCAGGGCTGTAATTATTTACAATTTGCTCAGCACAAAATCCTGATAAGAGAAAGCAGCTTGAAGTAGCTAATCTTTTCCCCTAATTAAATATTTATCCTCATGTATTGCTTAACAACAAGGACACATTCTGAGAACTGCATTGTTAAATTTCCCGTTGTGTGTAAGGAGTCACTCAGGTAAAGAAAAGATCTCTGTTAGTCAGTTCTCCATCTCTGCACCAAATCTTTAAGCTAAAAATGTAAACTGTGGAAAGACTTTGTGTATGTATATCACAAGACATAAAGCTCAGTGGTGAAATCTCATGGGCTCTATGCCATGTATGCATTTCACAACCTGTTTCTCCTAGGATCCTGATGAGCAGAATAAGAGCAGAGTAATTCACACCCCAAAACAAATGGTGAAATGAACAAAGATTCATGGGGCTGCTGCCATTACAAAAAGGCAACCGCTTTACAATAAATGTTGGTGTTTACAATAAATGTTGGTGTTTGATTGCTTGTTTGTTTGTTCATTTTATAGTTGTGGAATCCACTTAGGAATGAAAGCAGTATAATACAGAAAATATGTAATCCAGATCACACTTATCAATTGTCAATAGCAAATCCTATACACTGAATCATTGGCTATTGGGATGTGCCGGAAAAGAGAACCTCATCTCTTCCTGTCCCTCCTTTTCTTTTCCACCTGCCATAAGTTGGGCAGGCTTCTTTTACCATATGCTTCTACAGTGCACTGATGCACTGTAACACCACAGGCCCAAAGCAAGAGGCCTAAACAGCTATGAACAGAAACTACAGCCAAAATAAGTCTTTCCACAGTTTACATTGTTTAGCTTAAAGACTTGCGGCAGAGATGGAGAACTGACTGACAGAGATCCTTTCTTTACCTGAGTGACTGCTCACACCACTTGAATACACCATGCTCTAAGTTCCTTTGCACTAGACAAGATGGTGTGTTCTACCTCCTCAGTCTTAAATACAAAAACCCGTATTAGAAAGTAAATTCACATAAGGTCTTAGTAGTAGTTAGTAGTGAGTACAAAAAGTCCGTATCCTTGCAGAGGTCCTCAGTGATGAGGGCTGAACTTGGGTCTTAGTTAGAGTTCTATTGCTGTGAACAGACACTATAACCACAGCAACTCTTGTAAAGGAAAACATTTAGCTGGGGCTGGCTTACAGTTCAGAGGTTTAGTCCATTATTGTCATATCAGGTAGCAGGGCAACGTGCAGGCAGACATGGAACTGAGGAAGGATCTGAGAGTTCTATAACTTATTCCAATAGGTTGTAGGAAATGAACTGGCTGAGACCTCAAAGCCTGCCCCCACACTCACACACTTCCTCCAACAAGGCCACACCTACTTCAACAAGGCCACACCTACTTCAACAAGGCCACACATACTTCAACAAGGCCACACCTCCTAATAGGGCCATCCCCTATGATCCAAGCACTGAAACACATACCTATTCAAACCACCACCATTTGTTAGTGGATTAAACAAGAACAACATCAGCTAGAAGTGCCCAAGATCAGGATCATCTGAGGCTTGAAAGAATATTAATGCAGAAAAGATTTTTGGCAAAAGAGCACATTGAAGAATCCAATGCATGGAACCTACCCAAACAAGGAATCAGCTTTGTAAAACGGATAATCACCTTAGGAGAATACTCTATAGAACTTAGTGGCTTTAACTAATTGGATGGAAAGAAGAACCCTATTGTAGAATATAGTTAAGCTTTAAATGTGAGGTTAAACTTGCTAAAGTAAATAGCAAGTTATAATGGTACCTAAGAATAAAACTAAAAGGGTGGAGAGACAACTCAGAAGTAAATATATTACTGCCAAGCCCTTTCACCAGAGTTTGATCCCTAGAGTCCTAGATGGTGACAAAGAGAAGTAATCCCATGAGTTGGCTTTTGACCTTGGTACTTGTATACACATACACACACACACACACACACACATTAATTAATTAATTAATTGAAATTAATTAATTAATTAATTAATTAATTGAAATAAATAAAAAGTAAATGTATTTTTATTTTAAGAAGGTAAAAATGAAGGTTAATTGTAATAATTAATATTATATAAGCTTGAAATTTTCAATATTGAAGAAATTTTACAGAAGACTAATATTTTATATTGAATGCAAGGAAGTTATATTATAAAAATTATTGCAGTCCTATACTTTCTAGGTTTTTTGTTTGTTTGGAGTTTTTGCAAATTTGGAGGCTTTGGAGAATTCTTGGAAACCAAAAAATAGCATGCTAGTCTTTAATATGGGATTCACAAATTAAAATATATGATGGTATCAAATCCTGATAAATATATTGGCAATACTGAATTTCATAAAATAGAATATAAGGACAAGATCTTTATCCACCTCCAGCTGCACTTTGGTGAAGACTTTGTTACATTAGAGGGAGTGTAGTCATAATGGGTAAGACAGTGTATTGTTAATATTCCATCTGTGAAAGCTGTGCATGTGTTAACTTTATTTACCATTAAGATTATCATCTAAGGGATAATAAGGAAAGGGGATACCATTTGAAATGTAAATAAAGCAAATATCTAATTAAAAAAAGAAAAAGGAAGATTATCATCTAGTTTGCTCCAGTGTTCTTAACAAACATATGAAAATCAGTAAAACCTTCAAAGTTTCTATAAATCAGCATTTCTCTGCCTTCTCTACTCTGAGCTGTGATCCTAAACTCTTAACATTCCCTATGGATAATCTCTACATGTTGCAGCAATGATTCATTGTATTCAATGTTCCCCTTACTGTTTCAATGTAGATGACTTATCTCCTGAAAATACTACACAATTCATAAGTCTAGATTTGAGTATCTTATTTATAATGCAAAGACACAGTGCCTCCATTACCATGAATTCTTTGGAGGGGAGCATTTAGAGCAGAACAGTCTTTGCAGAAACTTGCATCTGCTGACCACGTCTCCTCAGTGGTCTGATTTCGACTAGCTAGGCAAAAGATAAGACTGCTTAATCAATGGAGACTCTACTTCTCATACTAGTGGCAGAGGCACTGTGTTTTCCAGGCCATTTTCTATCCTTCCTAAATACTCAGGATCTCATTTCCTTCTTTCATCTCACTGAGGTGCTGTGACAACTTCTAGGCAAGCAGTATGACCATAGGGAATGCGTACTACTTGTTCTTTACAAATTCTTTAAATATGACCCCCTCTTTCTTTACCCATATAGCCAATGGTGAGGCTATGCAGTAAGAAGCATCAAGTGTGAAGTTCAGAGTCTCAATTTCTGGTTTTGAGGAGACCACTCCATGAGAACAGTCTGAGCAGAATATCTGCCATGGACCAGTATGAGTTCTATTATATTCAGTGCCCAAGACATGAATGTTGTGATTATGGTAACCGACATGAATTACCTTGACTAGTATAACTTCTGTGTGTTGTCATCTGGAAAAGTGGGGTACTTTCTGTATGTTTCTCTATATGTGTTTTTTTTATATACTATATTTGCTGATTTCTCTTTACCTCATTTCAAAGGGTGTCCAAGAGCTAAGATAGTGCTTCCCCAACTAAGTGATTGGCTCCTGTCTTAGGGTTTTATCACCATGAAGAAACACCATGACCAAGGCAACTCTATAAAGGAAAACATTCAACTGGGGCTGGCTTACAGGTTCAGAGGTTCAGTCCATTATCATAATGGTGGGAAGCATGGCAGTGTCCAGGCAGACATGCTGCTAAAAGAGCACTGTCTTGATCTTGATCCAAAGGTGGCAGTAGCAGGAGACTATCTTCTGCAGACAGCTAAGAGGAGACACTCTTCCATACTGTTTGGAACCTGAGCATAGGAGGCCTTAAAGGCCACCTACACAGTGACACACTTCCTCCAACAAGGCCACACCTCCTCCAGTAAGGCCGCATCTCCTAATAGTGCCATTCCCTATGACCAAGCATTCAAGCCACCACAGTTCAAAACATTTTGAAAATGCATATTCAGAGGTGGTGCCAGCACAGATGGTGATGCTGTAGGTTTTTAGGCAGAACCTCAGAATGTATACTTTTTATAAAGCTTTCTGTTAGGTCTCGGGCTGTTCACATATCAGGAAATGAACTCAAGCTGAACTATAAGATTTCTGGCTGTTATATAAAAGTCATCATTCCTCGGGAACTTTTGAAACCAGTTCCCATCTGCAAAAAGGTGTCATTCCCCTGACCTCTGGCAGAAGGGACACGTATATCCATAGGCCATTGACAGTGGCTTCATATCAGAGCCTATGGCTTCAGGCTCCCTCAGCTCCTATTCACAAATACTTGTTGTACATTTCAAAGACACCAAGGGTCTCCTGGCCCCTTCCCTCTCCCTAGCTACTCACCCTCCTTCTAACTCAATATTGTCTACTATTCCCACACTTGTTCTTTATTATTCTTATCTCTTTCTATGCTGTATTCTCGCTCTTGATACCTCACTATCTCCACTGTTTCTCTCACTCCCACACTCCCATAGCCCTTCCATGTCCAGTTTTCTTCTCTCTCGCTGCTCCAGAATCTTCCGCTGGCTTTTCTCTCATATCTACAATGGAAACATTAACCACATCATAAATGAGTCATGTCCACAGTCTTTACTGTGCCTCCTTGCCTGCACTTTCCATGTGATTTTTATGTGTGTACAGTAGCTAATTTTTAAAATTAAAATCTTAAAGCTTTTACGGGGGGAAAAAGCAGAGATGGTCTGCGTGACTTTATCACCGAGGACACTGCCTTGAACACAGTGTCCGTTTAATGAATGCTCACAGAGTGGCAGATCTGCTAACACATCTGTGACGAGCCCCAGGAGAAACAATGAAGGTAGCTCCTTTTCACTGCAACTATTATTCCCTCTTCTTTGTTCTCCTTGGTGGCCAGGGATCTGTGTTCCCTGGCTCTTGTCAAAATCTAGTCGAAAGCATAACAAAGAAAAAAGGGAAAGGAAAAAGAGAAGAGAAAGCCTCAACTACTCAATATAGCAGGAAATAAAACTAGGACAGACAACCCATCTGAAGGCCAATGCTTTAGTTCACAAAAAAACAACAACAACAAAAAAAAACACTCAAAATGAAAGCCTCAATTCCCTTATTAATATAATATAAATTTAACGTTGTATTTACGTTAAAAAAAAAATAAAGACAATAGTGATGTCGGGAAGAATATGCATCCTAGACTGACCCAGTCTGAAAAATACACTCACATTGCCAAATACTAAAAAAGCTACAAAAAAAAAAAAAGCCTTCCATTTCATTTCCCGATGACAAACTGTGAAAGCAGAAGGAGAGATTCTTTTGTTTTAGAATGGCAGTCACTGTGCACCAACTGAGAACTGAGAAAGAGCTCCACAGAGCTCTCAGAGGTCAGCAGCAGGCACATGTCGAAGCCTGCTCAAGACTAGAGAAAATCTGCAGAGTGTGCACAACAGGCATAGGTAGGTCCTGGGAGAACAAAGTAACAGCTGCAGAACTACCTCGCGCATGCACAAGTCCCCTCCCCCTCGTCTGAAGGATGTGTGCTCACTCGTGCCTTTACTGTGGGACAAATGGCCTTGACAGGAGGACCCAGCTCTCAGAATCCCACTAGCTTATAAGTGAACAATTGTTTTAAATGGGCAAGTTCCAAAATGTAATATTAAGCCAGATAAGAAGTTCTGTTCAGGAGCAGATACATTAACTAGAGGAGGAGGAAAATAATGGGGAACAAAGATTGATACTATCAACAGGAAACAGAAGTAGGACTTCAAAATTAAATAAGAACATTGTTTACTTAATAAGAACTACTCGGTAAATTTTTAAAGATCCCTTGGACATTGGACTCAGTGAAGACAACATTTGTAACTTAAGATGGCGATGTATGTGATGAGGGGGGAAAAACATAGACTTATTTTAGTGTTCATCAGATTAGCTCTAGAGTCCTAGAATTCTGTGCAGGGGACTTCTGCCCAGAAACAAATAGATGAGAGGGCAGGAAAGAGTGCACGCCTCAGCGATTTTTCATAAAACTGAAATGAGCAAGCTTTATGTGTTCTCCCTGCTCTTCCGATGTCAGCAACCCTGACACAGTTTAGAAGTTGCCTCATCTTTTCCTGTTTTGGGTTCCTTTCTGTGTCCTGCACACCCTGGCATTCCCCCCTCGCCTGCTGCTTTATAAGCTACTCTTGTGCAGTGATGTGGTGTCCGCTTATAAAACTCTGCCTCTGTACTGTGATCGAATTTGAAAACCTCTGCTTCCTGTTTGCACCTGCAAGCAGGACATTTTTGCATGTCTTTGACCACAGGTCATTAGAAGGGGGGGAGGAAGCAATGAATGCAATTATACTATTGATTTCAGCTGCATATTCATGGTGCCTGACTTCTCTGGATAGTGTCTGTGAAAGTGCTGCTCTCTGGTACACCCACCCGATCTGCAAAGAAGGCAGATCCATTTCTCACATCCAACAGCACAGAGGCTCCAACTTCAGGTGGGGCAGGACACTGTGACTATTGCGTCATCTCACGAATATGGAAGAGGAGGCAAACTCCAGCATGATGACACTGTGATTGTGCTCTGAGACAGAAGTGACCGACGAGGTTGATATCTCCAATGCTTCAGCAGGAAATCGAGACTGTGAGGCTTAGTGGTTAAGAGCAAGCACTACTCCAGACGACCTAGGTTTGATTAGCACCCATATAGTGAATCACAACTGTCTGGAACTCTACTTGAAAGGGATCTGTATGTCTTCTGGCTTTTATAGGCACCAAACACACATGTGATGCACAGACCTATGTACAGGGAAAACACTAACAGATGATGATGATGATGATGATGATGATGATGATGATGATGATGATGATAAGGTGGTGGTGGTGGTGGACTGCTTACTGTACACTCAAGAATGAAATATAAAATCAGATAAGGAAAAAATGTAGCCTCCAAGTTTTATATAATTTGGGCCAAGTAAGTAGATTTAAATGTTTAAAGTACACATTTAAGAGCCAGATAATATGATACATTCTTAAAACATTTACAGTTCACTAGCCCTGCACTGTAGCCTATCCAAATGAAAAATGTGCCATGGATTCAAGTTATGAACCAAACTTCCAAAAGTTGGGAAAAAGATGAAAATATTTCCTTAATGATTTTCAACTGATCCCATACTGAAAAAAAATATTATTTTTGACATGTTAAATTGAGGACACTACATATCAAAATCCATTTTACTTGTTTCAAGAAAACAAAAAATTGTGTTTGAGGTTTCCATTTTATTTCCATGGGGCATCATGGGAACTTAGCAGCTGACAGCATGCATTGAGCCCTGGACGAAGGAAACCTGGATCGTTCTGCTTTGGAGACAGGCACAGGGGGAAAAGTCAGATGTGGGGAAAGGATGATAAATGAAGGTCAGGAGATAGAAAATGAGGACAGAGGGAGGGAAGATGGAGTGTGGGGGAGACTGCAGCCTGACAAGGGGAGAAAGACAGGGAGAGCGAGGTTAGGTAAATAAGCCAGGCGGTGGTGGTGGTGGTGGTGCACGCCTTTAATCCTAGCACTTGGGAGGCAGAGGCAGGCAGACTTCTGAGTTCAAGGCCAGCCAGGTCTACAGAGTGAGTTCCAGGCCAGCCAAGGCTACACAGAGAAACCCTGTCTCAGGGTGGGGGGTGTGGGGAGTGTGTGGGGGGGTGGTAGGTGGTTTCTTCCCTAATCAGAAAGACAGCACTTGGACAGGCTTATACAAGCAAGGGAACCTTTTATTTCTTTATTTTTTTTTTTTACTGAAACTAGTTTTTTTTTTCATCAATTAGCCATACAATATATTCTGTCCTCTAACTCCCTTCATACCCTCCCCTCTCCTCCCATCCAAATCTACATTCCTTCTTTCTCTCTTTTTAGAAAACAGATAGGCATCCAAAATATAAAAATAAAATAAAACAAGATAAAACAAAAACAAAGCAGAATAGAAGAAAACAAACACATAGAAGAAAATGAACCAAGGAAAAAGCACAAGAAATACATTTAGATAGACTCAGAGACACACAGGTTCACACACACACACACACACACACACACACACACACGCACACAACAATGAAAGCACAAAATTGGAAACAATAATATATACAGAAAAGATCTGTGTTTTTAAAAATGCCCCAACAAAGCTTTGAGACAAAGGACCTCCAAAAAGGCACTGGGTTTGTTTTGTGTTGGCCATCTATTTCTGGGAATGGGGCCTGGCCTTAAGAATGGCTTGAATTCCCAGTGAAACTCTATTGGAGAAAACTAATTTTCAAGCTGTTATCAACTAAGGATAGTTTCTGGATTATCCATGGTAAACAGAGCTTCCACACTAAGTGTGGCTTGTGTTCAATTCTTCTCTCAGTGCTGGGTCCCCATCTGGCCAAACCTGTTCAGATCCTGTACATGATGCCACAGTCTCTGAGTGTTCATATGTACACTGGTCCTGTTGTGTTTAGAAGTGTTATAAAATATAACATGGCGGGGCACTTGGTGGGCCCATGCCAAGGGACCCCCTGAGAAATCATGCCATGCAACAGGCCTGGTGTTAGAGAGGTTTATTTGGGAGAAAGGAGGGAGACAGTGGGTAGAGGCAGACAGTCTGGAGCAGAGGGATGAAGGCAGAGAAAAGGGAGGACAGAGATGAACATAAAGAAAGAGAGAGTCACATGGGGGAGAGAGAGAGTAAAGGAAAGAGAGCTGGGGAGGCAAAGGGTCCTTTTCATACCACCTGGTGCACTGCCAGCACCTGGCAGCAGGTGATGGTGGCAGGTGATGACTTAAGCCATTGCTAGGTGCCTGGTGTCTGGCAGAATAGCCTGTAAGCCAACAAGGAGGCCTTGTTTCTTAACGTCCTCCATGCCCACTGACTTCTACACTCTTTCTGCAGAAAAGTTTGACAGATGAGTTCTGCAGAGACGTTTGATATAAATCCCATTTAGGACTGAGTGCTTCACTGTCTGTCCATGGTCCAGCTGTGGGTCCCTGCATTTTTTTCCGTCTACTGCAGGAGAAAGTTTCTCTGATGGTGGCTGAGCAAGGCACTGAACAACAAACACAACAGGATGTCATTCGGAATCTATGGAAATCAGTCTGGCGGTTCCTCAGAAAACTGGACATGACACTTCCGGAGGACCCTGCTATATCTCTCCTGGGCATATAACCAAAAGATTCTCTGGCATGCACTAAGGACACATGCTCCATTATGTTCATAGTAGCCTTATTTATAATAGCCAGAAACTGGAAAGAACACAGATGTCCCTCAATGGAGGAATGGATACAAAAAATGTGGTATATTTACACAATGGAATACTACTCAGCAATTAAAAACAATGAATTCATGAAATTTTTAGGCAAATGGTTGGGACTGGAAAATATCATCCTAAGTGAGGTAACCCAATCACAAAAGAATATACATGGAATGCAATCTCTGATAAGTGGATATTAAGTAATCCAGAAGCTCTGAATACCCAAGGCACAATTAGCATAACCAATGACTCCCATGAAGAAGTAAGGAGAAGGTCCTGATCATGGAAAGGCTTGATTTAGCATTGTAGGGGAGTACCAGGACAGAAAAAAAGGAGGGAGGTGATTGGAGAATGGGTGGAGAGAAGAAGGCTTATGGGACATATGGGGAGGGGGAAGCTGGGAAAGGGGAAATCATTTGGAATGTAAACAAAGAATGTAGAAAATAAAAAAATAAATAAATAAATAAATAAAGGAATCATGTTCTTTTTACATTCCTTTAGGAGACAGTAGCTTTTACTTTCCCCCTAGGTCTACGTCCTATCTAGTCTCATCAGTCCTTGGCTGCCTGAGCAGTGTAAGGGATAGCTCCCATCTAATCGAGTGGGCCTTAAATCCAATCAGATAGTGTTTGGCTGCTCCCACAATTGTACTAGTTCATCTTGCAGGCAGGTCACTATGGTAGATCGAAGTATTTGTAGCTTAGTTGGTGTTTACCTTTCTCCTTTGGTAGCACACAAAGTACCTTCCAGTACTATGAATGCTAGTCAGTATGGGTGAAGGCTCTAGGTAGGCACCTGAAGTGGAAATTTCTGGTATCTTTGGAGACTCAGTTGTGTCGTATGATGTTTTTCTGGAAACTGTCTAATGAGGGGATATTTTGCTGAAGCAGACATATGGGAGGATGTTTAGCAGAGAGCAGACATGGGGTGTTTTTCTGGAAGCTTCCTGGGAAAGGGGCATGTGATGGTTTGCTAGAACAGATGCTTGAGAGGATACGTGATATTTACCAAGGGTATAAGTATAACCCAACAGACAGGAGATGACACTGTGGCATTGGTTCATTGGTCTTTGCTAACTATGCTGCGTGGTATTGTTTTGCCTTGCCTTCTTTGCTGATCATTGTTCACTGTGACTTCATAGAAACACACCAAAGAACTTCTTGTGATATTGCAGTGTCTCCTTGCTGCTTCCTCAGCCTTAGGCCAATTGGCAGAACCCCATGGCTGTTTCTGGATTCAACTGCCATTGCTGATTTGTGAATGGTGTTTTCAAGTGGATTAAGCTACTGCTGTTAATTTGTATGAGCTGAACTGCTGCTATCCTGACAATGAAGATTGGCATTTCCCCCAAAGAGCTATTTCTAAACAGGTCCATGTTCCCCCTTTGCCCTGTGAACCTCTTCTGTCCACTCTCTCTTGCGGGTGGTGGACTAGAGGGGAGGTTAAAGCATTTAAGATCCCTTATTAAAGTAAGTTTTGAAAAGCCTACAGGCACCAACTAATGCTAAATGAGTTGTGTGGTTGTTATCTTCAGGAATAATCCCTTTTTGTGGAGAGTAACCAATATCCTGGACAATAGCCTGGGGCCTCTTTAGCCAACGACTAGATTAGAAATAAACCATTTCTGGAACTGGAAGGCTTCATTTGGTGACAGGAAATGGCCAATTAACTTTTCATCTCCACTGTTATTAGCCAGTGTCACTTAGATCACGTTCATATTTCTATATACTGTAGTAAGCTTCTACTGTAGTAGCTTCTCCCTCCAAAGGCCCTGAGTTTCTCCTGTCCCATAGTCACTTCCCCAACCCCCTTCCTTTTCCCCACCTCCAGCAGTCCTTTATTCTACACCTAACCTCTATAGTTAGGCAGATTATAGTCTGCCTCATACTTACATTTTTGTGTATGAGTTGCCTCACTGTGTGATTTTTTTTCTAATTTCATTGATTTACCTGGAAATTTCATGATTTTGTTTCTTTAACAGCTGAGTAATGTTCCTTGTGTAAATATACCACATTTTCTTTGTTCATTCATCTGTTGATGGACATCTAGGCTGTTTCTATTTTCTAACTATTATGAATAGAGTGAGTGCCAGTGAACATAGCGAAGCGAGTGTTTCTGTAGTACGACATGGGGCCCTCTGGGAATAAGCTCAAGAGCACTATTGCTCAATTTTGAGGTAAATCTATTCTCAGCTTCCTGAGAAACTTCCTCAGTTTCTGTACAAAGTGGCTGTACAAGTTTGCACTCCCACCAACAATGGATGAGCGTTCCCCTTACTGCATACCCTCACCAGTATGAGCCATCTTTTTTTTTTATTGATCTTGGCCATTCTGACTTATGTAAGTTGAAATCTCAAAGTGATTTTGATTTGCATTTCCCTAATGACCAAGAGAGCTTTTCAATAAAAGCTGATGTTAAGGAAAATGTGCCCAGTGTGGTGGTATACATCTTTAGTCCCAACACTTAGTGGCAGAGGCAGGTGAATCTCTGTAAGTTCCTGTTCTGCAAAGAGTTCCCAGCTAGCTGATGATGCTGTGGCATTGGTTGGCCTTGGCAGTAGAGGGGAAGGAAGCAGTAAGAGTCAGAGAGTATGGAGGACACCAGGACTACATGGCCCACAGAATCAACTAAGCAGAGTTCACATGGGCTCCTAGAGACTGAAGTAACAAGCATGGGGCCTGCATGGGTCAGCACCAAGTCCTTGACTTACATGTTGTGGCTGTTAGCTCGGTGTTTTTCTGAGACTCCTAACAGTGGAAGCAGGTATATCTCTGACTTTTTGCCTACTCTTTGGACTCTTTTCCTCCTATTGGCTGCCTTGTCCACCCTCAATATGAGAGCCTTTGCCTTGCCCTGGTGTATCTTGGTTTGGCCTATTTGGCTGTCATCTCTTGCAATACTCCTCCTTCCTGAAGAAGAAATGGAGGGAGAGTGAATCTGGGGGTGGGCTGGGAAGAATGGAGAGAGGGAAAACTATGGTTGAGATGTATTATATTGGGAGAAGAATCTATTTTCAATAAAAAATATTTAAATGCAAAATTTTCCATTTCTAGTTCAGGAAGTCTAGTAACTCTTCATCATATTGGAACAATTTTATGTAACACTAAATTCATATTCCCAAATGTCAGCACAAGAATAATACAGCTCAGACACTCATTCAATAAGAAATTAACAGCACTGCTTCACACGTATTCTGACCTAAGCCTGTAGGCAATGTTTAGGGGAGAGGAGGCTTCTGGTCATTTCCCAATATACTGTCCAGAGCATCTATGACATATAATTGGCAGAGAATTAGGGTGGAATGCAGTGAGGAGACTATGGATAAGTTTCATAGAAGCTGCATGAACCCAACCCCTTTCCTTAAGCTGTCCATAAAAGACGCTTCTTCCTGAAAACCCTTTGAAATGCTTAGGTGTCCCTCAATAAACATCAATTTGTCTTAAATCATGTTCCCAACTTGTCTTCCTCCATCATCCTTTATGTGGGTCCAGGATATGTTTGGCACCAATACCTGGATGAGTAAGTTCATGAAATTTAGTCATAAAGTAAGTGACTATTTCTAAACTCATTTTTGTCGCATTGAAATGCTTCACAAAGCACCTTTCCCTCAGCTACAATTCATTTCAATTGATGCCATCGGCACAGTATCTATTTCCTGAGTGACTCCACCATACCCTCTATTTCAAGAGAAGCCAGCAAGGTTATGGATTTGTTAGTAATAAGAATTGCCAAGGAGCAGTTTGCAGATGATAGGACCAATGCAAATTTTCAAGAGAAGTAATGAGAGTGGTAATGAGCATTCTTTTCCCTTCCAAGAAGTGAATGATTCTAAACACCCCTAAGCAACATTTAACCTATTGTATTAAACAGTAATGCACAGATATTAGAAGTGTTGATGTCAGCTTTTAGACTCTGTTGGCATCAAAATGTCATTTCAAAGTTAAATTCTCCAAAGTATTCTTTGTCAAGTTTTCCTTCCACGATATTCTTTCCCTACAAGGGCTTACAGAGCAGTAAGCCTCAGAAGAACATTTTTTTTCTGTGTGTTAATGGTTTGATTATTGGTTCATTCCAGAATGTGAGCTAGAGAAGAGGAGAGTATCATAAATACATTTTTGCATCACAAAAAAATAGCATTTTCCACTGTAATGATCATGAAGATCCTAGTAAATTAGCACTCAGTTAGCTGTTGAGGAAACTCCAACAATAAATGCATCACAGCCTCACAAGGTGTTCTTTCACTGCAGCCTCCCAGGGAGGGGGGGGAGCCTTGGCACAGTGACCCCAATCTTACAAGCAGCTCTTCTTCCCAGCCTCTCTCTATGGAGGTCCTAGGGAAGAGTGGCGTGTTCTTTAAGAAAGTGAGAAAGTAGAGACCGAATGAGACCAACCTGATAGGGCTTCATTTCGGGATGAGAAGATGTTTGAATCGACTCTGGGCAGCTTTTTGAAAGGAAGTCACCCACTAAACGGAAGGTGATTTCCAGCATGGATTCTGGAGAACTAACACAACTTGGTGAAGAGCATACCAGTGTAAAATGATGTCAATATGCTGCACCAGCCAGCTTTCTGCTCATGCTTGGAGAAAACATTATTAACCACCGCACTGACAGCCCAGACCTTCTCAAGGAAGCAACCCACAAACTGCTACTAATTAGGAGTCCTGTGCCCTCCAGATGGGCACCATGTGCCATGCCAGCCTTCACTTTGAACTTATAATTAATAGGGAATATCCATTTTCCTTTATAAGTTACTCACTCTAATATCCTAGAAAGAAAAAAACAAGGGCTGGTAGTTATGGCCTTTTAATCCCAGCACTCCTGGAGGCAGAAGAAGGCAGATTTCTGTGAGTTTGAGGTCAGTCTTATCTACAAAGTGAGTTCTAGGACAGCCAGGGATAAACAGAGAAAGCCTGTCTGGGTGTGTGGCAGGGAGAACGCCAGGACAGATGTCAACCCTAACACTCCTTCTGCCAGTCATTCTCATTGCCCTCCTTAAATATTCCCTTATTCCTATGGTTCCCTTTGCAGTGGGCACTGACGCCATGCCCTTAAATCTTCTTCCCCTTTCTCTTTCTGATGAAGACACTGGGACTTAGAGAAGTAAAGTGATTAAAAAAAAACAAAAACAAAAACAAAAACACAGCAAACATAGAAGCAACAGAGATGATGGCAAGTCTGGTCTTCTGATGTCAAACCCAAGTTCATTCTAAGCCATTTCCAAACATGGGAGAGGGCTTTAAAGACTTTTACTTATTTCACATTTATCTTTTATTTGTGGGAAATAATAATAGTTTTGTACTATGGACATGATCTAATCTTACTTTAAGATAAATGTCTTACATTAATGAGAGGAGAGGCCATTGGGCCTGTGAAGACTTGATGCCCCACTATAGGGGAATGCCAAGTCAGGAAGGAGGGGGTAGGTTTCAGAGGTATAATGAGGAAAGGGGATAACATTTGAAATGTAAATAAAGCAAATATCTAATTAAAGAAGGATAAATGTCTTAAAAAACTAATATTGATTTAAAAGGAAGTAATAGCTTAAATAAATGTATAAATGGCCTTTCATCAAGTACATCCTCTCATTGGTAGGTCAAAGAGAAATAATTTCAAATAAGTGGTGTTTACTGCATTCCTTAAAGCTCATGTTAAAGAGTTTAGCCAAAGATAGACACATTGGTAGAGAGAAAGCTCAGTCAGCCTATGGGCTTCGACTGCCACACCCTTGGGAAACCCTCTCTGTGTTAATCAAGCACTCCCAGGCCTTGAAGGGGATTTTCTATTCTCAGCAAACTGAGATCACAGTTGGTAATTAACAAGTATCTGTCCTATGCTTCATTCCCTCCAGGTCAGGATCTGTGCTTTTAATAGTGACAATTAACTAACATACAATTAAGTTGTGCAAATTAGCAGAGAGAAAGCTGAGGGGAAACCAGGGAGCCAGCTTCCTCTCCCAGACATCTGAAAATGGTAGAAAGGAGTGGTGGGCCATGAGGCAAACAGTGAAAGGCAAGCAGGGTTTCCCACAATTCTTGTAAATAACTTGATGTCCCCATTACATGGAAAGGTAGCATATTCCTATGCCCAGTGACAGCTGATGGGCATCACCCAAATTCCCAGAGGGAATCTGTTGGAATACCAATGTCAGAGTACTCTTCTAAAGTTTTTTGTTGCTTTGGGTTGCAATTTTGTGTCTTTGTTTCTGGATTTTAGAGAAACTGTACCAATATCAAGCCATGTTTGGTCAATATCATCTGCCACTACTATCAGTAAATAACACCACTCTGCCACTTGAGTTCTATGACACACTCTCCCAACCCCCAAACGCACACACACACACACACACACACACACACACACATGCATGCATCAATATTTCTGCAACTTGCTTACTCCTTATGCCACCATTCTATGTGCTCCTTCATTATCTTTCCTCATTGCACCTCATTCCTGATTTCCCCCTTTAAATAGAGTAAACACAATGTTCACAAGTGTTTACCAGAATTGGGGGTCTGTCAAAAATTTAGAAATACATAATCAGCCATGTGCTGTGTTACTCACCTTTAATCCTAGCCCTGGTAGGAAAGAGGCAGGCCAAAATCAGCCTGATCTACTACAAAGCAACATAGTAGGTTCCAGACTAGCAAGTGCTATATAGAGAGGCCCTTTCTTAAAAATGGGGGAGGAGTGAGTGGGATATAAAGTGAATTAGTAAATTTAATTTAATTTAATTTAAAAGGGAGTATAAAACAACAACAACAACAAAGGCAGTCAGAAGAATATATATGACCCCAACTGCCCTTGAAACCCTCCAATACCCTTAGTTCAGATCCCAAAGACTCAACCTGCTGCTACTCTTTCCTCCCCCCCTGCTGATGTATCCTTATTCCTACCTCAGACAGAAAGCCACCGCTCAGGATATTAGTCAGAAAAACTACTGCAGACCATGCCTGTCAGAAGAACAGGTATAGGTCATACCAGTCTAAAGTACAGGTATAGGCTATGCCATCTAGAAACTCAGATAAGCAAACTTGAACAGAAACTCACTGTTAGGACAGACATCATACCAGCCACCAGAATCCCAGATAGACTGCTCAACTTTGATCTTCAATCTATCAATGCCCCCTCCCACACTATCCCAAATCCCCAATCCCTTCCTCATCACTGTATTCCACTCCCCCAACTCGGTTGTGGTAGTTTGAATATGCTTGGCCCAGGGAGTAGCATTATTTGAAAGTGTGGCCTTGTTGGAGTGGGTGTGGCCTTGTTGGAGGAAGTGTGTCACTTTGGATGTAGGCTTTAAGACCCTCATCCTAGCTGCCTGAAGCCATTTTCTCCTAGTGGCCTTCAGATACATGTCTGCCTGGATACTGCCATGCTATCACCTTGATGATAATGGACTGAACTTGTAAGCCAGTTCCAATGAAATGTCCTTATAAGAGTTGTATTAGTCATGGAGTCTGGTCATAGCAGTAAAAGTCTAACTAAGACACTGCCACAAGAAATCTTGGCCACAAACACCAAAGAAACAGAAACCAAGCTAACAAAGGAACCACCTATCTAACAAAGACAAACTCAGAAATCTGCACCTAGACCTAAAATCACCCCAAACCCAGATGCCTAGACACCAGTGTAAAAATATAATCAACAACATCCAGGGCAATATGTCACCACCAGAACCTACTATAGCAAGCCCTGAATGTGTGAACACAGCTAAAGCACAAAAAAAGACCTAAAAACCAACTTTATGAAGATGTAGCAGTCCTTAAAGAGGAAACAAATAAACTCCTTTAAAAAATACAGAAAAACATATGCAAACAAGTGAAAGAAAGAAATAAAACTGTTCAAGACCTGAACATGGAAATAAAACAATAAAGAAACAAACTGAGGGATTTCTGGGAATAGAAAATCTAGGTAAGTAAACAGGAAATGCAAACACAAGCATCACCAACAACCAATAGAATGCCAGAGATGGAAGACAGAATCTCAGGCACTGAGTATAACAATAAAAGAAATAGACACATAAGACAAAGAAAATGTTAAATCTAAAAAGTTCCTGACACAAAACATCCAGGAAATCTGAGGCACTGTAAAAAGACCAAATCTATGAACAGAATAGGAGGAGGAAGAATTGTAGGAGCCAGAGTAGTCAAGGACACCACAAGAGCATGGCCCACTGAATCAACCTACTGGAGGTCATATGGGGTCACAAGACTGAACTAGCAATGCAGGAGCCTTTATAAGTCAGACCTAGGTGCTCTGCATATATTTTATGGTTGTGTAACTTGATGTTCTTCTGATGGGAAAAGGAGGGAGAGTGGATCTAGGGGAGGGGGAAATAATGGGGAGGGACTGGGAGAAAAGAAGGAGGGGATAACTGTAGTCAGGATATAATATATGAGAAAAGAATAAATAAAAAGGGAAGAAGGAAGGAAGGAAGGAAGGAAGGAAGGAAGGAAGGAAGGAAGGAAGGAAGGAAGGAAGGAAGGAAAAACTAATAACACCTTTCTACATATTATGAGTTTTCAAGTCCTCTCCCCACCCACCTCCCTATCCCATCTGACATGGAAAGTTTTATGACAACTTGACTTGCTAGAGTTATCTGAAAGAAGGGCATCTCAGTTGAGAAAATGCAGCCATAAAATCTGGTTGTAGGATATTTTCTTAAAAAGTGATAGGTTAGCCGGGTGGTGGTGCACACCTTTAATCCCAGCACATGGGAGGCAGAGGCAGGTGGATTTCCGAGTTCCAGGACAGCCTGGTCTACAAAGTGAGTTCCAGGGCAGCCAGGGCTACACAGAGAAACCCTGTCTCAGAAAAAAAAAAAAGTGATTGTTTGGGGAGGGCAGTCCTGGATTCTATAAGAAAGTAGGCCGGAGCCTTCCAGTTTCCATTTGCACCAAAGTTGATCCATATCCCAATACTTTTGGGAGAGAGCTGGTCTCCCAGTGTAAGACCCCCAAAAACTGAGGGTTCCCCAGCACCCCACACCTTGGAAGGCAACACCCAAATCACTCGTGAGAAACGGTATTGATGCAATAGCATGAGGATTTCTTTATTCCAGAATTCTGGGTTTCACAGGTGTACACTGTGCAGGGGTAGAGGACTGAGGACCCCGTGCAACTGAGGTCAGGGGTATTTAAAGGGGAAAAATCACAAGACAAGGGCTGGAGGACACAATTCACAAGGCAAGGGGTGGAAGACAAAACATGCATGGAATGGGGAAGTACAGAATGAGGAAGTAAGGAAGGTTAGAGATTATCTGGAGCAAATGTCCTTGGGACATTGTATAGTTAAACATTGGAACTAGAACAGGGTGGGCTATCTTTCTCAAGCTGAAAGCAGAAAAACAAGTTACTCTGTGCTGGGCTAGTTGTTTAGAGGTCTAAAAACATTGAGTTGGGGGTCTCTCATTTCCCACTCCTTCTCTTGTTAATAGTTCTAATCTTAGAATATAGAACTAAATCTCTGACTCTATATATTCTGGATTGTCCTGCCCTAATCTCTAATATTGTTGGCGTAGCATAAGAATCTGCACAGCACTTATACGTTTCCCTAATAAAAGCTATTAACTGGTTAGTCACACAAGTTCCAATTGTAAGCAAAAGGTGTAAAATTACAAAGGGTCTCATCAAAGCAGAAAGCAGTGTGGTCAAGAGTACAAGATAAGGGCCTTTCCATCAAGTCTCAAGGTATTCTGCGCAGTGGCGTCTAACTTGGAAACGACTTGCAAGTCTCTTTCTCCTGAGTAGGCCTTCCACGCTCACTGCATCACCCACTCCAGGGTCTTGAGCCTAGAGAAAAAGGTCTGAAGAGCACAAAGGGTAGGAGAGCTATCTAATCATTAACATCAGTCTCTGTGGTTAATTTGGTGAGGGTTTCTTTCATTAGGGTTCCGGCGACAGTTCCTGAAGCCTTCTTATACAGATCCAGTGCCTATCTAGAAGCAGTGAGGAGTTTCTGGCATGCCTGGTACATTTAAGGTAAATCTCATATTGTGGGACACCTCCTGGGAGGGCCCAGTGGACACCAAAGGAGTTGGGGTATCAAAAAGGATCTCTAGAGGGGGTCAGGTTAAAATGGTAGGGGCTCTTCAGAAACAAGGGGAGAGGTACCACCCAGCCTGAGCCAGTCTCCAAGGTCAATTTAGTTAAGGTCTCTCATAGGGTTTTCTTTATTCTCTCTACCTGCCTTGAGCCCTGGGGACAGTACCTCCAATAATGTTTCCAATTAGTCCCCAATGTCTCTGTCAATTTCTGGCTTACCTTAGAAACAAAAACAGAACCATTATCTGATCCAATTACCTTGGGCACTCTGAAACTAGGGAAATTTTTCTTCTAACCTTGGCAGCTGTTTCCTGCTGCAACCCATCTAGAGAAAAGTATCTATACATGCTGGAAGATATTTTATAACCATATTCTCCTGCCTTAGCTTTTATAAAATCTCTTAATATAGTCTAGGCTGTTCTTTTGCCCTGTTTACTCTTTAGTGCATAAGCATTTACTTGCTGGCGTATATTACACTGTTCTATTATCTCTCTAGCCTAAAATCTGAGTCATAAATATATATGTTTGGTCCCTTAACTGCCAGGACAAAGTTTTTTTTTTTTTTTAATCCTCTAAATTAGTCCATCTGTACATTTGGCCTAGTGAGTCTTTGGCTTACTTTCTGGGGAGTATAGTTCTCCCTTCTTGTGTGCACCCTCTCTTGGTAATAGTTGGTAGGGTGGCTAGCAATCTCAGTCCTTTTTTAAGTGAGGCTGTTTCTTAATTTTGTCCCATTTCCCATAATCAGTATAGGCTCCTGCATATCCATCCATTCCTGGAGCCACTTGCTCTGCCTGGTTATTGCCCATTGAGTCTTTTCCCTTTGCACATCCTGGGCAGTGAATACTCACAGTGGCAGACTTCATTAGGACATCTAAGAGGTCCAAGATTTCCTGTTGGTTTCCTCTGATGTGAGCAGTCCTCTTGGCATATATCCCTGTGGATGTGGGCTGAGGCAAAGGCATACCTGCTATCCATGTGGCTGTTGATTTTCTTGCTGGTTCTAAGTTCCAAGGTCTTGGTGGGGGTAACGAGCTCCACTTTCTGCATTGACATGCCACGGGGTAAAGAGTTTTCTACCCAGATGACATTTGTGCTGTCCACCATAGCAGCACCTGCTGCCATCATGGAGAAAAGTGCTCTGGTCTGTAGCAACTTTCAGCAGAAGTCAGTCTTTCTTTTTGGGCCAGTTAGCTGCAGCCCGTTGGGCAGGAAGCATATCTGCCCCCTCCCCATTTTGGAGAGTATGTCTTACTCCAACAGAGAGTAGGAACAATCTGCAGTGACCCTAAATGAATGGGCTACCCATCCAATCCAATGAATGGGCTACCCATCCAATCCCTAGGTCCGCTGTTCTTCGGGTAGTCCATGAATACATTTTGGTGCAAGGGGCTTCTTGGATCCAAGTTCTTTTCTTGGAAATAGCGCTATTGGCTTGGAAGACCGAGTGTTGAGCCCCTGTGTCCACCAAGAACTGAGTGGGTTTCTCTTTCACTCCCACAGTTATCCTGGGTTGGGGGAGGTGGTCAGAAAACCCATCTCCCCTAGTCACTGTCTTCACCCAGGGCTAACACCTGGGTTTGCCATTTGGGGGCACTTTTCCCAAGACCTGGGAATTCCTGTTCCTGGCTTCTATTTCTTAGGGCACACTCTGGTTCAGTGGCCTCTTTCCTTATAGTATGCACACTGGTCCTTTTCTGTCTCCCTTTCCTGCTTTTTCTAACTATTATAGCCAGGATTCTCTGTAGCTTCCTTCCTTCTCTGTCATTTTCTTTCTTTTTCTCTGTTTCTTCTCCTCCTCTGTCTCCCTGTCTCAGCAAACTGTACTAAATCTCTCTACAGACTTTCTCAATAACCTACGCTACTAAATCCTTCTACAGACCTTCTCAGCAACCTGAACCAAGTCCCTCTAGCCTCTGAAGCTCTTTCCTGATATCTCTACTAGTCCTGTCTATAAGAGCCATTGTCATAGTAACTTTATATTCCAAGCCCCTGGATTCATAGTATGTATATTGGCAGAATGCCTCTATGAGCTGCTCTAGAAAAGCTGCAGGTGACTCATCTGGTCCCTGCTTAACCTTACATACGTTGGTCAAATTCGTGGGCTACTATGCCCTCGAAACCTGCCAATGGAGTCTGGTGTTGGTCTGTCAGGTGCCTCTTACCTTTTGTCTGAAAAGGTAATCTTTTTGGCTTCCTGTATTACAAATAAAACAGTTTCGAAGAGATTAATTAGTCTCTTAGGAAATATACCCTTAGTGAGAGAGCTACCATGGTATCAGGATAGGTGGTCTCAGGTCCTCTCCTGCTCCACTCTGTGGTCCTCTCTAAATAGCAATTGAGCATGATTATTACCATTTTGTAAATTATAAACTATAAGATAGACATAACACCTAGTTTATCATCCCTGTCAATTTAACAGAACCCTTTTCATCTGTATTATCTTAAAAGACTGTCAGAATTAACACTTAATGTTGTATTCCATAGCTGCCTGCCACTACTATGAACTGGGTTGCTGGAACTTCAATGTCAGTCAGACCTTTTAACAGTTTGGGCAAGCCCTTCCCCCTAGACCCCAGGCTGAGTTCTGGCGAAGTCATCTGGCGGTTCTTGACTCTACTGCTCGGGCAGCTGGGTGGGTCACCTGCTTAATTCAGGAACAAGGAGCTTAACCTTCACTCTGAGCTTCTCCACCATAGGTGGAGCAGGATCCTGACTAGCACAGGAATCCATGCTCAACAAAGGCTGGGAGAAGTCCACCTTGACCAATGTCAAGTACACTCTTAGCACTCCACCCCAGGATAAAAATTCCTACTGTAACCTACTTCCCTATTATGCCCTAACCTCAGATTCCTGCCCAAAGCCAGGGATTATCCTTGGCCAATGTCAAGTTCCTACCATGTGGCATGACACCCCCAATATGGCTTAAGAATATGGCAGTACAACTTAAGAATTAACATTGTAAGAATTGACTCATGTCCTGGCTTTAAATTTTATGTCCCCTGAAAATCATTTATTTAAATCTATATCAGCTTTCTCAGGATTAAACAGCTTGGGTACAGAGCACATCTGCTCACCACGGTCCTCTGGTTCTCACGAACCAGACAGCTGCCCACCGAAAACGTGCATTTCCTCAGATACAGAAAACAGAGCAGTACAGACACTCAGGACACAGACACCAGCTGGCACACACACATTCCAGAGGAGAACCCCTTTACCTCAGAGTTGGTTCTCGCATGTGAAGGAAAGTCGCACTTCCCAGCCAATGCACCAAGAAAATGTAAAACCCCCAAAAACCGAGGGTGCCTCAGCACCCCATGCCTCGGAAGGCGACACCCAAATCACTCGCGAGAAACAGTCTTAATGCAATAGCATGAGGATTTCTTTATTCCAGAATTCTGGGTTCCACCGCTGTACACAGTGCAGGGGTAGAGGACTGAGGACCCTGTGTAACTGAAGTCAGGGGTATTTAAAGGGGAAAATCACAAGACAAGGGTTCAAGGACACAATTCACAAGGCAAGGGGTGGAGGACAAAGCATGCATGGAATGGGGAAGTACAGAATGAGGAAGTAAGGAAGGTTAGAGATTATCTGGAGCAAACGTCCTTGGGGTATTGTATAGTTAAACTTTGAAACTAGAACAGGGTGGGCTATCTTTCTCAAGCTGAAAGCAGAAAAACAAGCTACTCTGTGCTGGGCTAGTTGTTTAGAGGTCTAAAAACATTGAGTTGGGGGTCTCTAACCAGGAGTGCCAACATACCTGTGAGCACAGGTAAGACCACCACTTCTCAAATTCTTGGCCCAAGAGGAACCCACCCAGAGCCACCAGGAAACAGTAACTAAGGAAGAGCTGGGGACAGGATCCTTCCAGTTTCCATCTTTACCCAAACCTGGCCCTATGCCACAGCTCTCCATACCCAAATTCCTCCTGGAGAGAACTGGTCTCCCAGTAGTACTGACACATGGGGTTGCAAGAGGGACAAGCCACAGTCAGAGGCAGCAAGAACAGCTAACACCAGAGATAACCAGATGGTGAGAGGCAAGGGCAAGAACATAAGCAAAAGAAACCAAGGCTACTTGGCATCATCAGAATCCAGTTGCCTACCACAACAAACCCTGGATACACAACACACTGGAAAAGCAAGACTCTGACTTAAAAATAAAATCTCATGAAGATAATAGAGAACTTTAAGAAGGACGTAAAGAACTCCTTTAAAGAAATACAGGAGAACACAGGTAAACATCTAGAAGTCCTTAAAGAGGAAACACAAAAATCCCTTAAAGAATTATAGGAAAACACAACCAAACAGGTAAAAGAATTGAACAAAACCATCCAGGATCTAAAAATGGAAATAGAAACAATAAAGAAATCACAAAGTGAAACAACCCTGGAGCTAAAAAACCTAGGAAAGAGATCAGGAGTCATAGATACAAGCATCACCAACAGAATACAAGAGACAGAAGAGAGAATCTCAGGGGCAGAAGATACAATAGAAAATATTGACAACAGTCAAAGAAAATTCAAAATGCAAAAATCTCCTAACTCAAAAGATCCAGGAAATCCAGGACACAATGAGAAGACCAAACTTAAGGATAATAGGTATAGAAGAGAATAAAGATTCACAATTTAAAAGGCCTGTAAATATCTTCAACAAAATTATAGAAAAAAAAAAAAAAAAACAAAAAAACAAAAAAACAAAAAAAAAACCTTCCCTAACCTAAAGTAAAAGATGCCCATGAACACACAGGAAGCCTACAGAACTCCAACTATATTGGACCAGAAAAGAAATTCCTCCCATCACATAATAGTCAAAACACCAAATGCACAAAACAAAGAAGGAATATTGAAAGCAGTAAGGGAAAAAGGTCAAGTAACACATAAATGCAGACCTGTCAGAACTGCACCAGACTTCTCACCAGAGACTATAAAATCCAGAAGATCCTGGGCAGATGTCATACAGACCCTAAGAAAACACAAATGCCAACTCAGGCTACTATACCCAGAAAAACTCTCAATTACCATAGAGGGAGAAACGAAGATTTTCCATGACAAAAACAAATTTACACAATATCTTTCTACAAATCCAGCCCTACAAAGGAAAATAGATGGAAAACACCAACACAAGGAGGAAAACTGCACCCTCCTTGCTTTTTTTGGAGAAAAAGCAAGAAAGTAATCTTTCAACAAACCCAAAATAAAATAGCCACACAAACATAGAAATAACATTAAAAATAACTGGAAGTAACAATTACTATTACTTAATATCTCTTAACATCAATGGACTCAATTCCCCAATAAAAAGACATAAACTAATAGACTGGATACGTAAACAGGACCCAGCATTTTGCTGCATACAGGAAATGCATCTCAGTGTTAAAGATAGAAACTACCTCAGAGTAAAGGGCTGGAAAACAATTTTACAAGCAAATGGTCCCACGAAACAAGCTGGAGTAGCCATTCTAATATCTAATAAAATCAACTTTCAACCAAAAGTTATCTAAAAGAATAAGGAAGTGTAACTGCCCTCAGTTACATCAAACGGGTTACCTAGAACAGAAGCTAGGGAAGGCAGCAAAAAGAGACAGAGACCAAAATAGCACCTGCTATTCAAGGTCTCAAAGTTTAATGAAGAACTCCAAATATATAGGCAGGGGAAAATCCTTCCCCCAAAGGCTGGAAGCTTCTCAGAAGAACTGGTTCAGTTGCTCCACAGGTGGCTAGTGTTTCTCAGGAAACTGCAGGTCCTTGAAGAACAATGGGCTTCACCTTGGTCTAAGCACTCCACCTAGGTGGAGGGGATTATAGCTAACACAGCCTCGAGTTCCCACTCAAAGGCTGGGAGAGGAACTTCACATTGGTCGATATCAAGCTCCTGCCAGGTGGCATGGCACCTCAATAAGGCTCTCTACAAGGAAGGACACTTCATACTCATTAATGGAAAAAAAATCTACCAAGAAGAATTCTCATTTCAGAATATGTAAGCTCCAAATGAAAGGCACCCACATTTGAAAAAGACACTTTACTAAAACTCAAAGCACACATTGCACCTCATACAATAATAGTGAGAGACTTCAAGAACTGTCCAGATCATGGAAACACAAACAAAACAGAGACGCATTGAAACTAGCAGAAGTTATGGACCAAATGGATTTAACAGATATCTATAGAACACTTTATCCTAAAACAAAAGAATACACCTTCTTCTGCACACCTCATAGTACCTTCCCCCAAATTGAGCAGATAATCACAAAACAGGCCTCAACAGATACAAGAAGATTGAAATAATCCCATGCATCCTATCAGATCTCCACAGACTAATGCAACAGTCTTCAATAGCAACAAAAACAACAGAAACCCCATAGACACATGGAAGCTGAACAACGCCCTATTCAATAATAACTTGGTCAAGGAAGAAATAAAGAAAGAAATTAAAGACTTTTTAGAATATAATGAAAATGAAAGCACAATATATCCAAATTTATGGAACACAATGAAAGCAGTGCTAAGAGGAAAACTTTCAGTAGCTCGGAGTGCCTCCAAAAAGAAACTGGAGAGAGCATACACTAGCAATTTGACAGCACATCTGAAATCTCTAGAACAAAAAGAAGTAAATACACCCAAGAGGAGTAGAGTGCAGGAAAGAAAATCAAACTCAGGGCTGAAATCAACAAAGTACAAACAAAAAGAACAAAGAATCAACAAAACCAAAATCAGTCTGGCAGTTCCTCAGAAAACTGGGCATGACACTTCCGGAGGACCCTGTTATACCACTTCTTGGCATATATCCAGAGGATTTCCCCAGCATGCAATAAGGACACATGCTCCACTATATTCATAGCAGCCTTACTTATAATAGCCAGAAGCTGGAAAAAACCCAGATGTCCCTCAATGGAGGAATGGATACAGAAAATGTGGTATATTTACACAATGGAATACTACTCAGCAATTACTGCAGTCACTGATAAGTGGATATTAATTAGCCCAGAAGCTCTGAATACTCAAGATACAATTAACATATCAAATGATTCCCTAGAAGAAGGAAGAAGAGGTCCTGGAAAGGCTTGATGCAGCATTGTAGGGGAGTACCAGGACAGAGAAATGGGAGGGGGTGATTGGGGAATAGGCAGAGGGGAGAGGGGTTATGCGGCTTATGGGGAGGGGGGAACCGGGAAAGGGAAAATCATTTGGAATGTAATCAAAGAATATAGAAAAAAAAAGTAAGCCGGGTAAGCCATAGAAGCAAGCCAGTACGTTGCACCCATCCATGACATCTGCATCAGCTCCTTCTCCAGGTTCCTGCCCTTCTTGAGTTCCTGTTCCAGCTTCCTTTAAAGAAGGACTACAGTGCAGAAGTGTAAGCCAAACAAACTTTTTCCTACCCAACTTGCTTTTGGTCATAGTCATTTGGTCATTTTCATCGCAACAATAGAAATCATAACTAAGTCACCATCTTATGTATGGAGTCCAGGTATCCATGGATGTGGGATAAACACTTGACTCCTGAGCTATACCTCAAGCACTCAGAATCATCTGTTTTCAAACTATTAGATACTTACATACTTTGTCAAGAAAAACACACTCCAACAACAGAACAAGCAAGAAGAAATAAAACTATTTCAATAATCAAACAACAACTACTATGTCTCAAAGATTAATGCTATACTATCAAAAAAAAAAGGCTAGAACACAAAGAACCAGACACTCACAAACTGATGCTTTCAACACTTATTTATCTTTAATATTAATAATTCAAATGTTTTTTGGTGTGTTAGATCACAAGGTCATAATGTTCCTCTTGATGCTGTCTTCTTATATAGATAAGGTTTTATGGTAATGGTTTATAGGGTTAGCCATTTATCCGTGTTACAGAGCTGCCTATCAAGAAATAATTACACTACCTCTGAGATGGGATGTCACAGAAGGAATGGATTCTAGAAGCTCTGATTAAAATGGCTTAAAGTTTATGCAGCATAAAATTCCAAAGCAGACAAAGCTCACTGTGGTGATTTGAATATGCTTGCCCCATGGGAAGTGGCACTACCAAGAGGCATGGCCTTAGCCGGGCAGAGGTGGCACACACCTGTAATCCCAGCACTCTGGGAGGTAGAGGCAGGCAGATTTCTGAGTTAGAGGCCAGCCTGGTCTACAGAGTGAGTTCCAGGATAGCCAGGGTTATACAGAGAAACCCTGTCTCGAAAAAAACAAATCCAAAAAAAACCCAATAAATAAATAAATAATTTTTTTTTTTAAAAAAAGAGGCATGGCCTTGATAGAATGAGTGTGGCCTCGTTAGAGGAAATCTGTCACTGTGGATGTGGCTTTGAGATCTCCAGGCTCAAGTTTTGCCCAGTGTGGAGAGGGAGCCTCTTCTTGGCTGCCTGCAGAAGGGAGTCCCCTTCTGTCTGCCTTTTGGATGAAGATGTAGATCTCTCAGTTCCTTCAGCCCCACATCTGTATGCACACTGCCAAGTTTCCCACCATGATGATAATGGTCTAAGATGGCTCCAATAAACTGTTTACCTTAAGAAGAGCTGCCTTGGTCATGTCTCCTCTTCATAGCAATGAAACCCAATCTAAGACACTCATCTTGTTAGTTTGTGAAAACTGTGTCAGTTTTAGTGAAAAGGGTCAGGAGATTGATGGAGAAAAGACCTTGTGTGTCTTCCTGAAAAAGATAAGGCTTTTAAACAAATGTTTATACATCTACTCATTTGGGGTGGGTGAGAAGTTGGTGGTTGCACACACCACTGTGTGTTGACATGTGCACATATCAAGACTAGAGGACCAGCTGTAGGAATCAATTTTCGTTCCACCATGTGGACAGTGAGAATTGAACTCAGGCCAGGGAAGCAAGAATCTTTACCAACTGAGCCATCTCAGCAGAGTTATTTTTCCTGACTTGGGGAGTGACCACCCACATGTGCTGATGTCATGACAGCCATAAGCTGTGCACCTACAAATAGTGTACATTCTTTTAGAGTGAACTATATTCTCCAACTTGTTGTGATCACCTGCACCCAGGTTGTACATGTCTATATGCAGATACAATGTATGCACATAATTAAAAACAAAATAAAAGCATGCTATCTCCAAGTGGTGCAGGAAGCCAGATATCCACCCAGCACCCAGCGTGGAGGAGGCAGACAGCACAGGTGAGACCTGCCCTGCAACTCAGAGGACCCTAACCGGAGGCCCCTGGCATGAGCCTTCCAGTTTCTGCCTCCAATTTGATAACATCCCCTGCCATAGTGAGCCATCTCCAAATGGCTCAGGAAGCCAGCTATACACCCAGCAGTGCAGAGGAGACAGCCAGCACATCCTGCATCCAGAGTTGATCGGGGCCACAGAGCTACATATCCAAATACAACTACAAGAGTGGGTCTCAGCCACCATCTTTGCTCCTGTGACTGTGTAACAGATTGGTAGGCAGGGATCACCAGAGTAGAGGATCACTTGGTGATGTTGCCAGGACTCCGCTTACACCCAGGAGCTTAGCAGCAACACAGTCAGCTGGGCACCTACCCTGCCAGGAGACATCTGCCCTGCAGAGAGGCAGGTAAAGGGAGTCCCGCACTTGGAGGTGAGGCCCTGCCATTTGTGCTCCGGTAGAGGGACAGAAGAGTAAGCAGAGATCACCAGAGTAGAGGATTGCTTGGGACACACCCCTCCAGGACTCCACCTGCACCCAGGAACTCAGCAGCACCACAGCAATCTGTGCCAGAGGAAAGCAGGTCACCCAGGGTTGCTGAGATAGGCTTGCAGGCACACAAGAAGGGACAAGCACCAGCCAGTGACAGCAGGCCCAACTAACACCAGAGATAACCAGATGGCAAAAGACAAACGTAGGAACGTTGCTTACAGAAATCAAGGCAATACAGCACCATCCGAACCTAATTCTCCCACAACAGAAAGTCCTGGATACCCCAACACACCAGGAAAGCAAGATTTGGATTTAAAATCACAGATCATGATGCTGATGGAGGGCTTCATGGAGGGCTTCAAGAAGGACATAAATAACTCCCTTAAAGAAATACAGGAGAACACAAGTAAACAGGGAGAAGCCCTTGAAGAACTAAGGTAAAACACAACAAAACAGGTGAAGGAATTGAACAAAGCCATCTAGGATCTAAAGATGGAGGTAGAAACAATAAAGAAATCACAAAGGGAAACAACTCAGGACATAGAAAACCTAGGAAAGAAGTCAGGAGTCATGGATCCAAGCATCAACAACAGAATACAAGAGATAGAAGAGAGAATCTCAGATGCAGAAGATACCATAGAAAGCATTGATACAATAGTCAAAGAAAATGAAAAATGCAAAAAGCTCCTGACCCAGGACATCCAGGAAATCCAGGACAAAATGACCAAACCTAAGGATTATAGGTATAGAAGAGAGTGAAGATTTCCATCTTAAAGGGCCAGTAAATGTCTTCAACAAAATTATAAAAGAAAACGTCCATAACCTAAAGAAAGAGATGCCCATGAACATACAAGAAGCCTACAGAGCTCCAAATAGATTTGACCAGAAAAGAAATTCCTCCCATCACATAATAATTAAAACACCAAATGTACTAAACAAAGGAAGAATATTAAAAGCAGTAAGGGAAAAAGGTCAAGTAACATATAAAGGTAGACCTATCAGAATTACACCGGACTTCTCACCAGAGATTATGACAGCCAGTAGAGCCTGGGCAGATGTAACACAAATGCCAACCCAGACTGCTATATCCAATAAATCTCTCAATTACCATAGATGGAGAAACCAAGGTATTTCATGACAAAAACGAATTTACACAGTATCTTTCCACAACTCCAGCCCTTCAAAGCATAATGAATGGAAAACACCAACAAAAGGAGGGAAACTACACACTAGAAAAAGCAAGAAATTAATCTTCTTTCAACAAACCCAAAAGAAGATAACCACACAAACATAAAAATTACATCAAAAATAGCAGGAAGCAACAATCACTATTCCTTAATATCTCTTAGCATCAATACACTCAAGTCCCCAATAAAAAGACATAGACTAACAGACTAGATTCATAAACAAGACCCAACATCTTGCTGCATACAGGAAACGCATCTCAGTGCCAAAGACAAACACTACCTCAGAGTAAAAGGCTGGAAAACAGTTTTCGAAGCAAATGGTCCCATGAAACAAGGTGGAGTAGCCATTCTAATATCCAATAAAATAGACTTTCAACCAAAAGTCATCAAAAAAGAGACAGAAGGACACTTTATACTCATCAAAGGAAAAATCTACCAGGAAGAACTCTCAATTCTGAACATCTCTGCCCCAAATACAAGGGCACCATCATTCATAGAGGAAACTTTACTAAAGCTTAAAGCACCCCACACAATAATTGCAGCTGACTTCAACACCCCACTCTCCTCAATGGACAGATCAGGGAAACACAAACTAAACAGAGACACAGTGAAACTGACAGAAGTTTTGAACCAAATGGTTTTAATAGCTATCTATATAACACTTCATCCTAAATCAAAAGAATATACCGTCTTCTCAGCACCTCATGGTACCTTCTACAAAACTGACCATATAATTGGTCACAAAACAGACCTCAACAGGTATAAGAAGATCGAACTAATTCCATGCCTCCTATCAGATCACTATGGAGTAAGGGTGGTCTTCAATGGCAACAAAAACAACAGAAGGCCCACAATGCTGAACAATACTCTACTCAATGATACCTTGGTCAAGGAAGAAGAATGCAAATCGAACCATTCTTATCTCCTTGTACTAAGCTCAAGTCCAAGGGGATCAAGGACCTGCACATAAAACCAGATACACTTGAACTAATAGAAAAGAAACTGGGGAAGACCCTTGAAGACATGGGCACAGGGGAAAAGTTACTGAACAGAATACCAATAGCTTATGCTCTAAGATCAAGAATTAACAAATGGGACCTCATAAAATTACTAAGTTTCTGTAAGGCAAAGGATATTGTCAAAAGGGCAAAACGACAACCAACAAATTGAGAAAAGATCTTTACCAACCCTACATCCGACAGAGGGCTTATATCCAAGATATACAAAGAACTCAAGGTAGACTCCAGAGAGCCAAATAACCCTATTAAAAAATGGGGTACAGATCTAACAAAGAATTTTCACCTGAGGAATATTGAATGGCGGAGAAGCACCTAAAGAAATGTTCAATGTCCTTAGTCATCAGGGAAATGGAAATCAAAACAACCCTAGGATTTCACCTCACACCAGTTAGAATGGCTAAGATCAAAAACTCAGGAGATAGCAGGTGTTGGCGAGGATGTAGAGAAAGGTACAACCACTCTGGAAATCAGTCTGGCGGTTCCTCAGAAAACTCGGCAAGATACTACCAGAGGATCCAGCTATACCACTCCTGGGCATATACCCAGAGGATTCCCCAGCATGTAATAAGGATACATGCTCCACTATGTTCATAGCAGCCCCATTTATAATAGCCAGAAGCTGGAAAGAACCCAGATGTCCCTCAGTGGAGGAATGGATACAGAAAAATGTATACAGAAATTTACACAATGAAATACTACTCAGCAATAAAAAACAATGAATTCATGAAATTTTTAGGCAAGTTGGTGGAACTGGAGAATGTCATCCTCAGTGAGGTGACCAACCACAAAAGAACATACATGGAATGCACTCACTGATAAGTGGATATTAACCCAGAAGCTTGGAATACCCAAGACACAATTCACATATCAAATCATTCCCAAAGAGAAGGAAGGAGAGGGCCCTGGTCCTGGAAAAGCTCAGTGCAACAGTGTAGGGGATTACCAGGACAGGAAAGTGGGAAGGGGTGGATTGGGAAACAGGGGGAGGGAAGAGGGCTTATGGGACTTTCGGGGAGGGGGGTATCCAGGAAAGGGAAAATCATTTGAAATGTAAATGAAGAATATATCGAATAAAAATACATAAATAAATAAATAAACCCTAAAAACAGATGTAAAAAGTAAAGACCATAGGCAATGACTTCCTATCATATTTTGTTGACCAAATTTGTTGAGCTTCATGTAAATTGTACTAGTGACTTCCATATTACACTGACAAGAGTAAACTTTGATCCTAGAAGCATTAATCTGGATATTCTCAACGTCATTATCTATTCTCCAGCACTACCAAAATAGAACACGTCTCTGTATAAATGACAATTTTTGTCTTATCAAAAAATAACCATTAGCATGAATATAAGGAATATTGATTTTATGCCATAATGGTGTCTCTGTTGATGGGACAGATGAGCTGCTGCCCACCATACATAATTGGCTCTAGAATTGAGCTATTTAGAAGATGTATTGGCTTTCTTTTACCATAAAAATATCTGATATAAATCATTTATAAAGACAGGAGGTTTATTTGGGCTCAGTGTTCAAAGTGCTAGTCCATTTTCAGTTGCCCAGTGTACAGAGCCATATTGGGAGTCATACCACATGGTAGGAACTTGACATTAGCCAAGGACAATCCCTGGCTTCGGGCAGGAATCTGACATTAGGGCATAATAGGGAAGTAGGTTACAGCAGGCATTTTTATCCTAGGGTAGAGTGCTAAGAGTGTACTTGACATTGGTCAAGGTGAACTTCTCTCAGCCTATGCTGAGCAAGAATTGATCCTGCTCCACCTAGGGTAGAGAAGCTTAGAGTGAAGGTTAAGCTCATTGTTCCTCCAGGTCTACGAATTCCTGAATTAAGCAGGTGACCCACCCAGCTGCCTGAGCAGTCAAGACAAGGATCACCAGGCAAAACTAGACAACTTGCACCGGAACTCAGCCCGGAGTCTGGGGGGAAGACTGTTAAAAGGTCTGACTGACATTAAAGTTTCGGCCTCAATCAGAAAATATTGTCCTGGCCCTTCTTTCTTTTCACCTCTTCCCCATCTATCCCTCAGCTTCTGTTCCAGCAACCCAGTTCGTAATAGCTGCAGGCAGATATGGAATACAACTGCCCAATAGCTCTGGGCTTCCAGAAGGGAAGCACATCTAGAAGCACATTGCAAGCAAAACCAGTCAGGACCTAAAATCCTCTTATGACGCCCTACCTCTCAAAAGTTATACCACCTTCCAAAAGCAGTTCAGCCTGCTTCTAAAGCTTAAAAAGGGCAAAATGGTAGCTAAATTAAGTAATGATGTTCTCACAGAAGCGGTCCAGAAAGGCTTCAGCTGAAGCTCAACTACAAACCCACCTTGGATGTCACATAAATGAAACCTTTTCCTAAAAAGCTCCGCTGCAAAGAGCACTCTCTTCTTGGGCTGATTTCTCCAGCGGCACAAGGTACAGAGAGTGGTCTGCAGGCCATGCTCTCGGGTTACCATGCAGTCATAGAAAAGTGAGTACATTTATAAAATTACACCCCCACCACAGACCTCTCTCTTTCTCAAAAGCAGGCCACTGAAGTTAGAGTTGGATTGAAATTTACATTTTAAGAAAAAATCTTGATTTATTTTACTCCTGTCTGGTTTCAAAGCTTCTACTGTTTTCAGAAGTTTCTTCGTTTTGACAGCGGCCAGGATGTTTCTCATGGTGGTACAGAAGGATCAGGAGGGGATCCTCTGGTTTCTCTTCCTGTCTCAAGCTTACAGAATTTTCTCTGTGAGTGCTCTCTGGTCCACAGGAACCAAGCAGTGAGGAAAAGAAGAAACACAAGGAGCCATGACGTGTCCATACTCAGCATGGGCATGCGAAACACCTGAGTGGCCTCTTCAGCATGGCCAGCACATTCCTGAGCCACCCCTGACATAATTCATCACCCCAGTTGTCTTGATGAAATTCTGACAGCCACAGTCTTCTTGTTGAGATGGGAAGTCTCTAATCTTTGACACTTTGGACAGAAACCTTGGAGACGTGCAGACAAGTGCTGTACCACAAAGTCAAAACCTGTCACTCCAAGGAATGGCCCTGAAGTATAGACAGTTCTAATGTCAGAATTTGGGGGATAAATACAGGGGAGGGGACCATTTTTGCCCATTGTGGTTTAGTTTTAAAGTTGAATAAATTTTGTATTTAGAATTATTAACCTGGTAACAGTGCTTAGTTATCCCAAACAGAGCATTACAGTATTTTATATTAAATAAACTATTTAAAACTGGAGCAAAGGCTCAGTTGAGAAAGTGCCTTAGTTTGATCACCGCAAAGATAAAGAAAAGCTAGGCCTGGCGACGTGCTCTTAGAACCCCAGAGCTATGGAAAAGTAGCTTGGGGAGCTCACTGGTCCCTCAGTCTAGCCTGTTTGGTGAGCTTCAGACCAGTGAGAGACCCCGTCTCAGAAGAAAAAAGGGTTCTTGCCTAAGCAACTGCAGCTGAAGCTGTCCTCTTATATTCATATATCTGTGTATGCATATCTATCCACACACACACACACACATGCACAGTCATAACAAGTAACCATCTCACTGACTAAATAGACTAAGAAAACTAACACTTTCAGAAGCACATCTAGAGTGCTTAGCAGGGTAATAATTGCCTTCAAAGTCCACACCCTCAAGTGTCTCAGCAGTACAGGATCATTACGCAAAGAGACAAAATTTAATAGTGATAAATATTTTTAAAGATTAAATAAATAAGTTGCCGGGCGGTAGTGGCACATGCCTTTAATCCCAGCACTTGGAAGTCAGAGTCAGGCAGATTTCTGAGTTCGAAGCCAGCCTGGTCTACAGAGTGAGTTCCAGGACAGCCAGGGCTACACAGAGAAACCCTGTCTCAGGAAAAAAAAAAAAAAAAGATTAAACAAGGTGTCTGAGTGCTGGTGGTAGAGAACAAGAATTATTCTGGATAAAGGGCTGTCGCTTACATTAGTACCACCCTAAGCAAGTTGTACGGCTCTGGAAGGAAAGAATTAGCCTACTCATTTGGGAATTTAGTAGTGTCTGGAATGCAGAAAGTGACAATGTAGCTGAAAATGGATTGGCTTTGGGGCTTGTTCTGCTTTATAAATAATAATGAACCTTTTCCAACGTGAAGAAATGTGAAATGAAAAAAAATCTGTCCCTAGAGTACAAAATTACCTCAGAACCCAATTTGCATTTTCCCCTCCAAGCATATTTTCTGGGAATTGGATGTAGGGAGGAAAGTCGCTGTAAGATAATTAATTTTAACAAGCATTCAGGAAACTGAGCTGGTCAGTGTTCAAACTGTCTTCTACCAAGTATAAATTCAAGCTATATTTAAAAAAAAACACTTTTTATTGATTGTGAATTTCACATCATGCACCCCCGTCCCACTCATCTCCCTGTCCCTCCACACCTGCCTTCTGCCCTTGCAACCTCCCCCACCAAAAGAATACAAAAAAATAAAATACACGTACATACATACATACATATATACATACATACATACATCTTGCAGTGAAAGCGACAGTGCCTCACAGTTTGTCACACAACATACCTTTTTATCCACACGTCTTTACTTGCAAATGTTCCCTACAATGACTCACTCATCTGGTTTGAGTTCTCTGACTTCTACTTCACAATCAATACTGGGTCCATATCGGGACTCCTCTCAGATCTCCTGTGGCTGCTGTGTCCTGGAGATCCTGCAGCTCTAGTTCTACAGGACCAGCCCTTCACAGGCCCGAGCAGTTCACAGATGGGGTAGATGGGCCAGCTCAGAGCCCTGGATCTGGGCCTGGATGGAAGCTGAGTTGGCCAGAACACCTACTCTCCCGTGCCTACACACACAGGATGGGTGAGCTCTCCGTCACTGCCCAGGTGAGGGGTAGGGCCAGCTCCCCCGTCTGCCACAGTTGGTAAAGTACTGCAGGGGCAGGGGGTAGGGGGAAACAGTGAGGTTTTTGTTGATGAAAAAATCATTATTGTTTCAAATTAGCTGTATTTGTACTGCAATTTTTTGTGTTTTTCTTTTGTTTCTTCCTCATTTGGATCCTTTACCAAAAACAAACAAACAAACAAATAAAACAAAGTGTGGTGTGTGTGTGTGTGTGTGTGTGTGGTAAGTGTGCCCATGAAAAAAAGACATGGGGTCCTGCTCTACCACACTCTGCCTTATTTCCTTGAAACAGGATCTGTCCCTGAGTGAGGCTAGCAGCAAGCAAGACCCAGTGATCCTCCTGTCTCCTACCCAATAGTGTTGGTGTCAGAGTCACTAACATGGCTATGGTCGGTTGAATAAGTATGGCCCCCCAAAACTCGTGTGTTTGAACATTTGGTCCACAGGGAGTGGCCTTGTACGAGGAAGTGTCATTGTCTGGGAGGCTCAGATGGCACACAGTTGCCTTCTGCTGCTCGTGGGTCAAGGTGTAGGACTCTCAGCTCCTTCTCCAGCATGACATCTGCCTGCACACCTCCATGGTTCCCTCTGAAACCATAATCCAGGCACAATTAAAAGTTTTTCTTCATAGGAGTTGCAGTGGTCATGGTGTCTCTTCTCAGCAATAGAAATGCAAATGAAGACAATGACCATACAAGCCTTTTATGTGTATGCTGGGATCTGAACTCAGGTCCTCAAACTTGCCCTAACCTCACTCCCAATTTCTTTTCTTTTAATTATGAGTGCAAGGGCACTCTTATGAGTGCAAGGGCAGATGGTAAAAACTAAAGATGTGGAAAAGTCATGTGCAGCAGATTTGCAATCCCAACGCAGTGGAACAGCCTGACGTACATAGCAAAAGAACTTCTGTCAAGGAAAAAAAATGAAGGACAGGAAGAATACTGCACATATGATTTTCATCAGTGATTTAGCTGGATGGTAAAGTGTTTTGCCTAGTAAGCTTTCGATTCAAGGGGAGTGGGGAAAACATCAGGCTAAACACTTCATGGATTATCTCATTTAGTTTTGTTTTGTTTTGTTTTGTTTTTTAAGTTTGGTTTGGTTTGGTTTTTTGAGGCAGGGTTTCTCTGTGTGGCCCTGGCTGTCCTGGAACTCACTCTGTAGACCAGGCTGGCCTCAAACTCAGAAATTCGCCTACCTCTGCCTCCCAAGTGCTGGGATTACAGGCGTGCGCCACCATAGCCCAGCTCTCATTTAGTTTTCAAAACAAGTTCATCTTCAAAAGAAATAATTTGAGTCTAAAAGATAATTGGTGACTCAACCAAGGTGTAATATGTTTGTGTCAAAATTTGTCTCAGTTGACATGGCTGCAAAGCTCACAACATTACATTCTGTGTCACAAAGTCCCAACCATTTTCTAATAGTTTCTATTATATCTATCAATATCAGATAATTACTATTTACCCTAAAAACGTTAAGTGTAAAAACAGAGTTTGACTTTTGTATTACAGGTAGATGTTAAGTCTACATAGGGAAATGATCATTCTATTGCAAATGGAAAAATTCAAGAAAGCTTCATGAAAGAGATAGCACAGAACAAGAGTTCAGATTTACCTACACCAGCAGGGCATGGTGGGGCATGTCTTGAATCCCAGCACTCGGGATGAAGAAGCAGGTGGGTCTCTGTGATTTCAAGCTCAGCCTGGTCTACAAAGCAAGTTTTAGGACAGCCAAAGCTGTTATACAGAGAAACCCTGTCTTTAAAAACAAAAACAGTGAACCCTTAACACTTAGCTAGAACCAAATTATGGTGAGGCTTTGAAGATATAGCAAGGACTCTAGGCTCAAGAAAATGTAACGTTATTAAAGTCTAAAGGACACCAAAGTGAAATGACAATTAGCTTTGGTTTAAAGCATATTTATTTGGTTTCATATTCATTTTTTCTGTTTTTTAAAAACATATAATCAGAAAAAATTACATAGCTAGACTGACAATTGCAAGATGAACATATGAAATAGTATTTCTAGGTGTCAGATACAATAGAAAATGTCATTTTTAGACAAATGATATTTATAACACATTAAATTATAATGGGAAAATCTCACAAAATATGTGAATTGATTTCACAGATAAAATGATGTTAGAAGTAGTATAGAGTGCTCTGCCGTACTCCTGTACAACTATGGAATCAGGTCAAGCCCAGTAAGAATTTTTGGAAAGTTAAAGGTAGGCCAGAAGAAGAGAAAGAACCAAATCTGTCAAAATAACTTTTACAATTGGAAAAGCAAAAGTAAGAACCCACTGTGTGTGTGTGTGTGTGTGTGTGTGTGTGTGTGTGTGTGTGTTTAACTAAATTGGCCCAGTGACATCTTGCTGATGGCAAAGAAGTCCTGAGCCTGGGGGAAAAAATTCAAACCCTTAATGCTTACATAATGTCTATTTTTAATATTGAGGTGTGTTTCTTATATGCAAGAAAAGTATAGATGCTACTTTTTTTTTAAAGTTCCCCCCACCCCTTGATACAGGGTTTCTCTGTGTAGCCCTGGTTGTCCGGGAACTCACTGTGTAGACCAGGCTGGCCTCGAACTCAGAAATCAGCCTGCCTCTGCCTCCCAAGTGCTGGGATTACAGGTGTGCGCCACCACCGCCCAGCTTTAAATTTAAAGTTTCTTTCTTTCTTTCTTTTTTTTTTAGATCCTGTTTTTTAATCCATTCTGTTAGCTTGTGTCTTTTTATTGGGGAATTGAGTCCATTGATTTTGTGAGATATTATTTCTCACAAAAATAGGCCATTGATTTGTGACCAGTTTTTGTTAATTCCTGTTTCTTTATTGTCATTAGTGGTAATGGTGGCAGTAGTATGTATGTGTGCGCACATACACGTGTGCACACGCTTCCCTTTTTTTTGTTTTAGTGGTGTGAGACAATTTATTGCCTGTGTTTTTGTGGGTGTAGTTGAGGCAGTTTGAATATGCTTGAATATGGGAAATAGCACTATTAGGAGGTGTAGTCTTAATGGAGGAGGTATAGCCTTGTTAGAGGAAATGTGTGGGGCTTTGGAGGTAGGGCTTTGAGATCTCATGTAATATGCTCAGATCTGACCAGTGTGATCTAGAGTTCCCCTCTTATCTCCCTGTGGAACAGTCTCCTTCTTTTGCCTTTGAATCAAGATGTAGAACTGTTGGGTTCTTGTCTGCCTGCACACTGCCACGCTTCCCACCGTGATGATAATAGACTGAAACTCTGGATTTATAAGTCAGCCCCAAATAAATGTTTGCCTTTAGAAGAGTTGCCTTGATCATGGTGTCTCTTCGAGCAATGAAACCCTCACTGAGACAGTAGTTAGCCTCCTTGGGTTAGAATTTTTCTTCTAGTACCTTCTGTAGGTTTGGATTTATAGATATTGTTTAAGTTTGGCTTAGAATTAGTTACAGTTTCTAATGTTGTGAAAGGACATCAAGACCTTGGCAAATCCTTATAAAGGAAAATATTTATTTAGGGATAGCTTACAGTTTCAGAGATTAGGTCCATTATCATCACGAAGGAAAGCACAGCAGCATTCAGGCCAATACGGTACTGGAGAAGGAATTAAAAGTTCAACATCCTGATCCGCAGTCAGCAGAAGACTATGTGTCACATTGGGCACAGCTTGAGCATATACAACCTCAAAGCCTGCCCCTACAGTGACATACTCCTCTAAAAGGCCACACCTCCTAATAGTGCCACTCCCTATGGCCAAGCATTCAAACACATAAATCTGTGGAGACCATTCCTATTTAAACTACAACAGTCATGGAATATCTTTGTAGGGCATGGACGGTGCCATCAGACAGGCATAAGAACTGGTGAGGTAGAATGTGCTCTAACCCCTGGATCTTCAGTAATGCTGTATCTGTAGTTCCTGTTCATGAATCTAGATTTTTCATTTTTAGGATTCCCTCAGTTTGTGTTTTCTTTATTGTTTCTTCTTCAATTTTCAGGTCTTGAACAGTTTTGTTTCCTTCAACTGTTTGTTTGTTTTTGTTTGTTTTTCTTGGCTTTCTTTAAGGAAATTATTCATTTCCTCCAATTGCTTGCTTGTGTTTGCCTGAATTTCTTAAAAGATTTATAGTTTTCTCCTTAAGGACCTCAATCTTCTTCATAAAGTTAGGTTTTAAAGTCTTTTTTCTTGCTCTTCTGTTGTGTTAGGATATTCAGGGCTTGGTGTAGCATAGCTGGGTCTGGTGGTGACATTATGTATTGCCTGTTGTTACTTGAATTCTTATGCTGGCCTCTGGACATCTGGGTTTGAGGTAATTAAGATCCAGGTATCAATTTCTGAGTTTGTCTTTGTTACATGGGTGTTTTATTCCTTGTTTTCGGTTTCTTTTCTGGTCTTCTGGTCTGTGTGGCCCTGGGTTTCTCCCAGTCCATGTGGTCTCTTATAGAACAGGGGGTGTTCTATAAGCCCCCCAGTTAAGGGCTGAGGAAAATCAAGGAGAAGGACACAGGGCTGGTGATGGGAAGGGGGTACCAAGATAGTGAGAAAGTGGGGGAGTCTGGCAAGCAAGCAGCCTACCTGGACTTCTCCTAATCTGCTTGTTCTCTAGTAGAGTAGGGAGTTTCCACCCTAGTTGGAAGCTGGGACAAGGTAGCTAGGAGGGTGCAGGACTGGGGGACATAGTGGGGAGGAAGCTGAAACTTCGAGATAGTGGAGGAGTTTGGCAAGCAGTCTACCTGAACTTCCCCCAATCTCAGAGGTCTCTAGTAGTTCAGGGAGTCTATGCCCCTATTGGAGGCTGAGGCACAGCAAGTCAGAGGATGCAGGACTGTGGATAGGTTAGAGGGACCTAGTGAGAGTAGACAAGTTTGGGGAAGAGCATCCTACCTGGTCTTTTCCCAGTCTGTGGGATCTCTAGTAGACATGGGAGTCTCCACCTCAGGCTTGTCTCTTTTCTTGGCAGGGATTCTCTGCCAAGTTGGTGGCTGGAATATGACATGTATGTAGATATTAACTTTAAAGTAATATCAGAGAGTCTAAGTAACAAGGAGGGCTTAAAGAGAGGAATGCATGAATCTCCTTGGGAAGGGGAAATATAGTAGATATTTTGGGTGGACATAGGGATCAAGGAGGATGAGAACAGGAAGGATCAGGTGAGAAAAGGATGGAGAGACCATTGGAATTGGGGGAAACAATTCAGGGGCAAAGTGCAATGGAAACTCCAGGAATCTTTTAGGGTGACCATAACTCAGACTCCTAGCAATGGGAGATACAGTATACTAATTGACAGTATTAAAAGCAATTAAACATCAAAAACTAATACTTTTTTAATTACATAAAACTGTTCATACATTGTTTGTAGAGAAATTTTCTTTGTCACAAAGTTGAATATGCAAAGATAAGGTTTGATATGGTGTTGATGTATCACAATAATACATTTCATGTTATGTGTTAAATTTTCAACACTGTCCAACTCTTCTGTTACCACACAAGTCTTCCAGTGGAAGGATTGGGACACTAACCTAGCCACAAAACCTTTGACGTACATTTGTCCTGCCAGAATGATGTGCTGGGGCAAAGGTGGCACATAAATTGTAGGAGTAGCTAACCAATGACTGGTTGAGCTTGAGACCCATGTCATAAGAAGAAGAAGCCTACCCTTAACACTGCCTAGACCAGAAACCAGTGGCTGGGTGGCCCAGAGATCTAGAATAGAACCAAACACCACTGGGGGAAAAATCTTTTTTCAATGAAATGTGTAATGGTTATTTGTGGTTGTCAGCTTGAAATATATCTGGAATGAACTACAATCCAGAATGGGAGGGCTCATGGGTGATCCAGATCTTGAGACTGGAAGACACAAGTTTCCGACCTGAATCTTGGCATGGAAATCTTGAGGCATAGTGGCCATGAAAAGTTTAGGCCCAGGCAAGGTAGTAGTACATACCTTTAATCCCAGGAGACTAAGGCAAGGAGATTTCAGAGTTCAAGGTCAGCCTGGGACAAAACAAGTCCCAGATCCAAGCGTGGTGGCACACACCTTTAATTTGGGTCACACCTTCTGCTGGAGACTTACATAAGGACATTAGCAGAAGAAAGATTCACTCTTCTTCGCCTGCTTGCAGTTACTGCCAGCACACCTTTTGGCATCTACTTCTATGGCAGACCAGCAGAAACAACTTGTGGGACTGAACAACAACTAGATTCTTGAACTTCTCATTCATATCCATTGTTGGGGATACAGGCTGTAAGTCATCACAATAAATCTCCTTGATATAGAGAGACATTTTATAAATTCTGTGACTCTAGAGAACTCTAATACAAAATGATATTTACTGATATTCTGCTACACTCATAGAGATTGGTGCCTAATCCAACTGTCATCAGAAAGGCTTCATCCAGCAACTGTTGGAAACAGATGCAGAGACCCCACAGGCAAAGATTAGATGGAGTTCAGGAAATGCTTCAGAAGGGGGCAGGGGTGGAGTACAGAGGACTACAGGAGCCAGAAGTATTAAGGACACCACAAGAAAACCCACAGAGTCAACAAACCTGGACTTAGGGGGCTCATAGAAACTGGCCTTACAATAAGGGAGCTTACATGGGTCTAACCTAGGTCCTCTGCATATATGTTACAGTTGTATAGCTTGGTGTTTTTCTGGGATGCCTTACATAGGGACCAGGAGCTGTTTCTGGCATTTTTGACTATTTGGGGACCCTGGGTGACCGAATTCAACCTTAATGTGAGGGAAGGTACCTGATCGTATTGCAACTTGCTATGTTGTATTTGGTTAATATTCCCGGGAGGCCTGCCATTTTCTGAGTGGAAAATGAGGGGAGTGGATGGGGAAGTGGGGGATGGGGTAGAAGAGGGGAAAAGGGAAACTGCAGTGGAGATGTAATATATGAAAAATAATTGATTTTTTAAAAAAGACAGCCGCTTCCCCACAGTTTCTCACTTGGTTTATCACACTATGACTCTGACTCTTAAATGAACTATTTTCAAAAGAAACAACCAAGTATGGGGCAGGAAGATTGCTCCAAGTTTTAGGCCAACCTGGGCTACAGAGTGATATCCTGTTAGGTGTAGGGGAACAAAGAGGAAGAGGGAAAAAAATGTCTCAAGGATAATACTTTTCAGTACCTGGAATGACGGTTCAATTAGACATCTGACATATTCCAATCACAATCTGCTAAAAGGGAAATGAATTCACAGGTAACCATATGGTCTTGGGTTTTCAATTAGTATGTGACAACACTGACAGCCAATTATTCCACACTGCTACTGAAAACCCTGCTTACCAAGCCCCATTAAATGCAATACAATATCGACGTAACTGCAGAATTGCTGGTGGTGGCAGGGAGATGGTAACACTTGACAGAGGCTCAGGAGCACGTTCGGAGCTAGCCTGAGGTGCGGGGTTGGAAAGTGTGCATTATTACTGTGACTCCTCTACACGGGACCAGCACCATTTGCTTACACTGCTGGTGGCATCTCTGGTCTATCAGAGTATTAGACATATACAACCACAAATTCCCTCTTCTCCTAAAGAAACAGAATTTCATATTCTCTTTGTGATTGTACATTAACATCTAAGAATTAAGATGATGTTTTGATTTCCTATGCTTTATGAGGTGCAATTCCTCCCCCTGAATTCGGGGTTTGCATGCTTTTTTTTTTATTTTTGGTTGTGAGCCTAGCCTTGTACAGCTAAGCCAACTCTCCAAACTCTCCAGCCCAGAATTTCTGTCCTTAGAAATAGTTACATATAGAGGTAAGGTGCACAGCAGCAATGTAAAGGAATAGGATCTAACACCTGGTCAAGGATGACATTCCTCTCACTAAGGATATTGTTCATAAAATCTTGGGTCCAAGGAGGAGCAGAAAAGAAATGCATATTGTGTCCTTCTGACTTTTTTTTTTTTTTGCAGTGCTGAAGCAGCATCATGCATTGTTAGAACTGTACAGTGTTAGCTCCAGACAGAAACTCAAGGATTTTTCTATATCATTTCATCCTACTGGCTCAACACACTAAGATTCATTCATATTTCAAATGAAAGCAATGTATCATAAAATGCATATTTATTAAATCTTCAGTGATTAAGGAAGACAACCACATAAAATTACATTTCCTAAGAGAAATAAAATGAACTGTGGTTTATACGGCAATATTCTTCATCTGTGTCTGTCATGAAGTTGTTCATATGCCAGTCGCAGTCACAACTAATTTCCTGCTATCTTGGTGAGAAGGAGCTAATCTACAAGCCCTTGGTCCCAGCCCTGAAGCAATGCATATCACACTTCTGAAATACGTTAGCAGAGAAAATGGAGAAAAGCCTTCCTGACAACTGGTAGTTTTGATGTGGCAAGAAGGTTCTCTGTGCTCTGACATATTTATTGGAGTTATAAATATGTGTAGGGTGTAAAAGAGTCATAAGTCACTTATTACTGTATTTATTATTTCTGAGTAGTTCCAAAAATGAATGGAAAACCATCACTTCTAGAATGTACTGATCTAATTTTCTAGCTCGCTTGATTGCACACAAACCTTATAGCAACCAGGTGACAGGCATGCTATTTGGCTGCAGAACAATAGTGTCCTGCTAAAAGATTGCACTTATGAGCTTCCTATGTGGTCAGGCAAGGAAGCTCCAGAAGGAGAGACTATCGGAGGACTGCAATGTACCAATGGGAGTCATTTCCACTCCTATTAATAGGGCCACAGCCATTTCCTTCTGTGGGCATCTTGCCAGAATCACACATGGGGAACAAAATGCCCCTTAGTCATGAATACATAGTCTTACCAAAGGGTCACACTGACCTCTCTCTCTCCCTGTTCCCTCCTTTAAGCCACCACAGTAAGTTAGCACTGTGGACACTGAGTCACTAAGAAGTGAAGAACTGTCCAGTTTCATGGTTAATCTAAAGCAGAGAGAATACTTAATATCTCTTGTGGTTACAGAGCACAACCTCTTATTTTGCTTTAAAGATTCCCCTTGCTGGGGAGTGTTTGTGTGACTGAACGTTAATGTAACATGATCACATGATCATTCACATTTTTCTATATCAAGGCTTTAAGGGTGTTATTCTGGTTGGAAATAGGTTCTTGATTCTTGTTTGAAGAGATGCTTCCTTTTTCTTTTTTTAAGATGGGGTCCCCGGATAGCCTGCAGCCTGTGGGGTAGCCTAGGATAATCTAGAACTTCTAATCCTCCTGCCTCAGATTATAGGTGTTTGCCATCTTGCCTGTTTGTTTAGTATTGGGGAGTGAACCAGTACGTGATAGGCAAGCCATCTGCCAAATGCCCTGCATTTTCAGGCCTGGAGATCCAGTTTTACAGCACAGTTTCACTTAGAGCCTAGAGTTATTCGAGGTAGATTATTTGGAAAGTCTGAGAGGATCAGAGTTAAAAATCGACCACGCCAATAACATGGATCATATTTCTATAGACCATTAGTATCATTTTTTTTTTTTGGTTCTCTGGAGGCAATACAATAATTAAGGACCAGCATACATTTTATTTTATTCCTGATTAATAAAACTTAGCTACAATCCAATTAAAAATATATAAGCTACTTTACCTATGCCTAAGTAACTGTTCCATCTGATGTGAAAGAAAAGGTTTCCCTTCATTGTTCACAAAATACATGGCAAAATATAAGTTTTATCATGGTTTATTTCATTTCTTGGGGTCATACAATATTTTAGGTCTTGGCGTTTCATTATTTGTCCCCAGAGAGAAAAAGAGGAGTGTGCTAGGGATGCTAGCCAGGGAATCACACGTGTTAGGCACGCCCTCTACCCACTAAGCTGCACCCCTAGTCCTTGGTTTGATTATGTTTTTAAATAAAACATTTATTCTAGGACTGATATTACACAAAATCAGATGTTTGATGGATATCGTTTCTGTCTCTAGGCAAAATTTTGAAGTTAAAAAAACAAAAAACACCACACATCAAATGAGATACAAGAAGAAAGGAGGAGTGGCCCCTGGTTCTGGAAAGACTCAGTGAAACAGTATTCGGCAAAACCAGAACGGGGAAGTGGGAAGGGGTGGGAGGGAGGACAGGGGAAGAGAAGGGACTATCGGGGAGTGGGGGGGCTAGAAAAGGGGAAATCATTTGAAATGTAAATAAATTATATCGAATAAAAAAAAGAGGGACTTAAATTAAAAAAAACAAAAAAAACAAAAAAAATCTGACAAGGTATAGTCCTTCCCCAGGCACTTAATCGAAGTTCCAGTTTTATTCTGAGCTACAGTCTTATGTTAGCTTGAATCACCACAGGTTTTAAAGAAGAAGGGCTTACTTCAAGGGGACACCAAACAAATATCTTCTATACCTAGTAAGCTCTGGAATCATACAAAACAGACCCAATCAATTACATTGATAGCTCTAGGTTACTACAGACTACTAAGCAAATCATCTTAACGTGTGTGTGTGTGTGTGTGTGTGTGTGTGTGTGTGTTAGTACAAACGTCTATTCCTTGTGCTGTGAATTAGCTGACTAGCCTCATCTACAAACCCACTTTGACCTACAGTATCTCACTCTTAACCCTAGCCTTCCAAACACAGTTCTATCCTATTTCTGTGTGTCTGGATATATTTTTAACTCTACACATGAATGACGTATACTCTTTTGTGTAGTCTGAAAAGCACCGTACAAAAGACTGTAAGAACTTGATAGGACGACAACTGCTGGGTTTAAAAAAACAAACAAATATACAAAACCTGGTGAGGGCTCTATTTTTACCGAAGGTGATGTTACTAGGTATTCTGTTATTAACACCTTTCCTTTTCCAATAAATGAAAAGCTGCTGGAAAATATTAAACATTATTCATTTGTAGTGAAAAGCCACAATACAGTTACAAACCAAAAAATAAATAAGTTAACATATCAAACGTCATGGTGTTATAACGACAAAGTGCACTGCGCTATTTGGCAAAAATGACGTTTAGAAGAAAACGCGGTGGCTACGCACAGAGGGTGGGGGGATTAACAAATTGTGCTTGTTGTGGAGTGAATGTGTACAGTCTGCACGCAGACATATGGCATTAACTGTGTCATAGGGACCAAAAGAAATCCACACTCATTCATTAAATATTTGTTGAGCACCCACTACCTGCCGACCAAAAAACAAAACACTACTTACAACCACTAACTATGCTTCGTGGGCCCAGCGGGCTTCCCTAACGCAGATGGCACTATTTAGGTTGAGCTCAGCTCTGCCTATGTATTTCCTGAGCAGCTTTTGGGAAAAGCTACAAAGCGCAAGACAGCCTCCGCCCGGCCAGCTGCCACTGGCGTCTCAAGGCTGGCAAAGCAAATTGAAACTGCGACGCCGGAACTTACGGAGTCCCACGAGGAAACAGCGACGCGCCAAGCAAAGACAAGTTCCGCCCACGTGAAAGATGGCGTTTGTAGTGACAGCCGTCCCGATTGCCCTTTCTTTCTCTGTGGGCGTGGTGTCTAGACAGTCTAGGGAGGGTGTGCTAGGGAGGTGCGTTTTTGTTGCCTCAGTTCGCAACTTAACTCCACCACGGTGACCAAAGACAGAAGAAGGAAAGGAGATCGCAGAGATCCCCACGGAGAACCCCGCAGAATCCCGGGCGGCCGCGGACTGGAGGCGGGGCTACGACGGGGCGGGTCTGGGGGCGTGGGTGGGGCGGGGCCAGGGCGGGGCCCGGAGCGGGCTGCGGTTGCGGTCCCTGCGCCGGCGGTGAAGGCGCAGCGGCGGCGAGTGGGTGAGTGAGACGCGCGGGCGGAGCGGGGCTGTTGCCTCGGTCTGCTTGCCGGCCGGCTGCGGGTACCAGCGGGGTTGTTTCTCCCTCGGGCTGAACTCCTCCCTGTCCCCCCGAGCGAAAGAGCCCTTGGCCTTGCAGCTGTTGCGGGGGCCGCGGCGGTGCGGAGGGGATGGGAATGGGCCTCGTCTATGCTGTCCGCCCGCGCTCCCCGACCCCGAGCTTCTCCCGGGCCCTCGAGGGAACCCTCCGGGAGTACGGCGGGCGCGGCCTCCACCGCCAGGAGCCTGGGCCCCAGGGGCCTGGCCCTGCGACAGCCAGGGCGCTGGCGGGTACTGCGACCCGGTCAGGTCCACCGAGGGTCCCCGCCCAGGAGGAGAAAGCGCGGGTGGGATGGAGTAAGGACCGACAGCACGGAGGCGGAATTTCGCCCAAGTTTGCAAGGAGTGCGGATGCCCGCTTACATGGGCTGCTGCTGCTCTTACCAGGGTGTTCCCCAGTTCTGTGGGACATGACCTGGTTGCCTCACAGTTCCGCGGTTGCACAGACTTATTAAAGGAAGTGACCATTGTGACTTGGGCATCACTTGACTGATGGTAATCAGATGCTGAGAGAAGCGCACTGATTAAGTCTGTCCACACAGGGTCTGTCTGGCCAGGAGTGCGTTTGCCTGGGAGGGATCGCGCTTTCTGGTGTGGGGGCCTTTAGGCTCTTGTAGAGTTTTATCCCAGCAGGTGGATAAATTTCTCGTCAAATTGTTCCTGTTTGTCACCAGTTGTGTAGAAAGGGTATACAGTCTGTCTCAGTAGTACTTTTACTTTATATAAAGAGCCCAAAAATGACTGGAAAATACTTTAAGATAGAATCGTAAGTCCACTTGGGAAACACACACACACACACACACAATATATATATATATATATATATATATATATATATATATATATATATATATATATATATAACTATATATATATATATAGTTAAAGAGGACATACCAGGAGGCCCCCAATACAGCCTGAAATCACGGGAAACGCCTACACGCACATCGTGGGAATATAGGTGTTTTCCCCTCATCACATTTCATACACTGATGATAAAGTTTAGAAAGTAGGCACAATAAGAGATTACAAATAGCTGATAATACAGTCGAGCCATTGCGGCCACGCTGTAAGAGTCCTGTGAATGTGATCGCTTTGTGTTTCAAAGGAACTTGCTTCTGTACTTTCACCCCAGTTAAGGAAAGCCAGGATCACTGAATGCAGCCACCTTGGTTCTTGGCCACCAGACCTGATAATCAAGAGGATGGAGAAGTAGTGGCAGGCAGCATGGAGAGTGTGAATATGGCAGACTAAAGAGTGACTCATAGCCCAGGAGCAGAAAGCAGGTGGTTTCATCGCCCTGCACAGCACCACATGTCACGTTAAAAACCTACAAGTAATTTTTCTGCATATTTTCATTTACTATTTTGAATGGAAGTTTGCTGCAAGCACTGAAGGTTAAATTAATCCGAGGAGCAGGAGGATCTGGGGTTTTCTGTGTGAGACGCTGCTAACTCGCACCTCAGTGACTACTGAGGGAAAGCCCTGAATCAGTCGGAAACTGCAGTGTTCTTACTTCATAGAACACAAAAAATGAGAGGGCTTACAGCCTGCACTGCAGATTGGACATTCAGCAAGCATTTAAATTTCCAGGAGACAAATGTAAATGTAACTTTAAAAGTTGGTAAAATAGTCTGTTTGGCTATGTGGGCCATCCAATGTTTGCTTTTAGAAAATGACGGAATGAACAAAACTTTTTTTATCTTTTGAGCCTGCCCTAGACCCCCCTGTTGATTGAATAGTTGGCAAAGTGTTAGGTTAGCCAGCCTGAGAAACTTGGATCTAGCGAGACAGCACAGTCCTGGTGTCAGGAATACGCGCGTTGAGTTTTGACTGAAATTGAACGTTTGTGGAGAGTGACACACAAGCTGCTTTGGCAAGTAGTCCACTGTCTGGTCGGTTCCTGTTTGGCTGAGAGGGCTGGTTGGTGCCCCACCCACCCACCTCCCCACAAGAAGTGGAAGCCTTATGGTATAATTCTTGATCGCAGTAGCAGTAGGCAAATGAACTTCCTCAAGGCAGCCTGGAAGGCTGGAGCTGTTTTTTTTTTTTGTTTTTTTTTTTTTGGTGGGGGGGTCGTGCACAGGTTTAAAGAAAAAACAAAGGGTTCAAATGTGCCAGGCTGCTGACAGTGTTAACATGCTTATTAACATAAATACAACTTTATTAGTTTTGGAGGTATTGATTAAGTCCTTATGACCCCGATCTCTGTTTATAGAGTGATGAGCCTTAGCCTCACTCTGTTTTGGATTCTGGCTTCCCTCAGAAGACTCCGTGGCTAATGCTAACCTTCTGAAGTAGCCAGAAACCACATAAACAAAAGCCTGTGAATTTGAAATGAATTTTTTCGGCCACAATTGTATATGGGTTTCCACCGATGCTAACTTCAGGTGTTAGAAATATCAGACTTCAGCTTCCCTGATTATACTTCTCTGTAAGACTTTTTTTTTTTTTTTTTTAGGTCATAGGAATTTCCCCGTTTTCATGATTTCGTTTACATCCAGCCACAGTACAAAAATACTATATTCCTAAGATAAACAGTTTCTAAATCTTAGGCTGCATGCTATTCTGCACAGTCTGATGCTTTCTGGTACTTTCTTCTGTGTCCTGCCCAGGGGGACGTGGCTGAGTCCATGGTCCAAGCATCTGTCTGTTGTATCCACACTGGATATACACCACCTGCTGCTTGTAGTCAGTCACTCGGACCGTTTAGTTCTAAGGTCGCTTATATTTACTCCTTATTTTATTTAATAATGGCCTTGTGGCAAAAGGGGTAATGATACTGCTAATTTGGATTTGCTTAAGAGAAGCCATGAAGTACTTTTAGGTGAAAAGGTGAAAGTTCTCACTATAATTTGGAAGGGGAGGCTCTACTGGTACTACTAACATCCATGGTCAGACTTAATCTTCTGTGAAATTATGAAGGGGAAAAAGTTACACCAGTCTGGTCTTGCTGTTGCATTAATTTTACAAAGTTATAACCACAGTACACAATAAATAATCCTAAAACAATGAATTTGTAGGTGGATGGCATAATCTGAAAACTGTGTTCTGAGCAGTTGATGCCAGCACAGATTTTTTTATAGATCTCAGCCAAAGTTCTGAAGCGGCTGGAGAGATGGCTCAGTGGTTGCACGTGTGGGCTTGCTGTTGCAGAGGACCCAGTTACCTTTACAGGCACCAGGCAAACTTGGACTACACTGAGACAAATACAGACAAAACATAAAGTTAAATAGAGATGCATAATAATACTAATAATATACGAATAAAATAAAAACAAATGCACATCATAATTAACTAAATAAATTGTAAAGTTCTCTAGAAGTGAGGGTCACCAAGCCATTCACAAGATGGCTGTGTTGATGCAGGGATATATGTGAACTAGAAAAAGGTAAATCGTAACAGAGAAGTTCCGAGTCAAGTCACTGGAGGCTCTGCTAGCATGCTTAACATGCAGAAACGCTGAAGGCCACTGGGAGGTTTTCACAAATGAGGAATTAGAAGAACATTTTTACTAATCTACAGGGGAAAAAAAGGGGAAGAAGAAACTGAAGCAGCCTGCGGTGCGATGTGTACCCAGAAACGCAGTGGCGCGTGTGACATTGCAAAGGCGGGAAAGGACAGAGCTGTGTATGGACTACAGAGCTCAGGTGGAGCTCAGCATAGAGTCATCCAGGGAATTATTCTACCTGCTGCAGCAGGGAAGGATGAACTCAGAAGAGACACCAATCCGAATACAGTGGCTTCTGTTTTGTTTTGTTTTGTTTTGTTTTCAAAAGAATTGGGCAGAAAACCTTTCAGCTGTGGAAGCTTCTGAACCGTTTCCTCGTCCTGACATCTAACCACCGGGGTTACCCTAGCTCTGTGATCTTGGATCCAAACAGATGATCTGTCATTAAATATTTTGAATCCCAATCCTGGCTTTCTACCCCATCTTTGATTTAGTTCCCAGATAAAGACACATACAACCTTTATAATTATACTAAGCCTTAATCAGCACGAGAGCTGGGCAGATGTCTATCCTCTGTGCTATTATGTCTATTTCCCAGCCAGTAATCCCATTATATACTTTTCTGTGTTTCATCTGGGCTGCTCTTAACTCCAACCAGTGAGTCCACGTGGCCATTATTTAAGATTTTTGCCCCATGGTATCTTCTCATTTCACCTTTTTCTCTCTCTCTCTCTCTCCTCACGGTTCTCCTCTGACCTCAAGCCTGGGAACCCTAAACCGCACCCATGTCTCTTCTGCCCAAAACTTGGCTGTTGGCATCTTTACTCACCAATCAGGATAATTTGGGGGCAAGGTTATGTAGTCACCTGTGTCTAAGTGCAGTTGCTGGGAGCAACCTCCACAAAGATCACTCTGACCTTTAGGTCAGCAGGAAGCTGCCAGCCTGTGCCACTCACCTACTTTGTCTAAGCACACTTATCCTGTAGCATGTATCATCATCACATGGTATCATGGGAAAGAGTGCGTTCCAGTGAATAAGATTTTAGAAAGACCAAGTTCATATAATTCTTTATCATTCTGGTGTGCTTTTAATGACTATATTTTGTTATTAATCTCTTTGTTCCTATTTTAAAAATTATATCTTACAGTAAATAAAATATATATGGGTACTCTTTGCAATTTAGACATCCAGTGGGTACTTTGAGTTCATCGTCTGGGAGTAAGAGGCCTCTTTGAGGACAGGCTGCATTTGAAGCTAAGCAGCCCAACATGACCCTAGTTAGGCTAAGAATGAGACTAAATAAAAGACATGAAATATACTGCTTTAAGTTTTCCCAATCAGTTTTCCCATAAATTTTTTAAGATTATGCTCTGGGGCGCAATACTGCTTCAAGAAGTGTTTTTCTTTTGTATTTAGAATTATTCACCTTTTCAAACAAAAGGGGGAAGATGGAGTAGAAATATGTTTACAATATAAGTTATGGTTGTGTGCTTAGTTCTCTTGTTATGTGTCCTGCAATTCGCTGCTGTTTTAAAAGGAAAACAGTGGCACCAGTACAGTTTCCACTCAGATTACACTTCCCTGTTCCCTCACTGAAAGCTGACCTCTCCACTGTGTCCAAAAGAGTCAATATCTTAAACAAGTTAAATATCTTAAACTTATATAATCATGGTCTCTTCAGACTATTAAAGTGACATATATTTAAAAGTAAATAGTGCCAAAGTGAATTTCTAAAATTAAAAATGCACATTTAAAAACTCTAGGTAAACTGTTCCTTAGAGTTAAGTGTTTTGCCAAGTTCTGTAGGCCTAATCATAATATGATAGAAACACTCACTCAGCATTCTAAATATAGAAGTTACTCCTTTGCGTGAGACTCTAACCTCTTGATAAGATGGAGAGAGAGAGACAGAGCATGTGATGGTTCAGGGACCACGTGTGGCAATCAGTTGTTTCCTTGCTCCCTCTCCATGGATCCTAGGGACTGAAGGTGGTCATTGAGCTCATCAGCAGGCTGGACTGCTGTAAGATCTGCCCAGCTCAGTAAACAGACTTTTTTGTTTACGCGGACATCCGTCTGTGACTGATCTAATGTTCACTCCCAAAGTAATCACACAAGCAGAGAAGTAGCTTCCTTCAGTACTATTACTTTACATAAATGCTACCATCTTGTTGTGTTTCTTCCACTTCAAATATTTGATTACATGTTTTTAATTAGAAAATGATTTTATACATACAGTATATAGAATTTAATGTGTTTAAATGAAGATCACGTGTGTAACCCTGGCTCTGAACTGGCTCTGAGCTCCTTTGCTCTTGTCTGCCTGTCTGTCCTTTGTGTTCCGAGTAACTGAACTCTTTGATTTTAGCAACTTGTGCGCCTTCACGCTGCTGTACCGCCGTCTGCACTAACGCCTTTGCCTATGTTTCTCTTCCTATTCCAGTGTCATTTTAAGCAGTATGGCACCTCGGCCCCTTCGTAGCCAGAGGTCGCTGAGATGACGGGGCTGTTGCTCTGCTGTTTTTTTTTTTTTTAACCTTACATTTTTTTAACTGTTTTATGGTATTTCTGCTGTCAGAGTTTTTTTTAGTTACTTTCCTAGGAGCCCCCAGGACACACGAGTGAGGGGACTTAAAGGAGCAGCAGCTCGCTCCCTCTCAGTTCTAGAAACTGCAAGCCTAATGCTAACAGGAGCATGGACCTCTGACGGCTTCTTACTTAGCCGTGGTACTCCCTCTGTCCACGGTCAGCAGTCCAGCTCCTGCCCGGTCTTCATGCAGCCAACAGGCATTAGGTTAGAGCCCATTCTTCCCTGAATGGCCCATTTGACCTAATTTTACCTATTTGTAACTAAGGTCCCATTTAACATAGGATCCTCCCCTTCCTGTTTTGTTCTTTGGTTGAAATGGTTTAGGGACCAAATATCTAATCATTAAAATGGTGCGCAGACTATGCATTTGGAGGTAATAAAGGCTCGGTTTTTTTTTTTTTTTTGCTTCTATTGGTATGTGACATTTTTCTAAGTCATTTGGGGTTTGGATGGGTATCTTTAAATGGCTGAACCTGATCACTGTTTTTGTATGTCCCTGTTTAGCTATTGCAAGCGTTTGGATAATGTGAGACCTGGGATGCAGGGATGTCGACTATCTGCCCCCCACCATCTCCTGCTGTTGCCAAGACAGAGATTGCTTTAAGCGGTGAATCACCCTTGCTGGCGGCTACCTTTGCTTACTGGGATAATATTCTTGGTCCTAGAGTAAGGCACATTTGGGCTCCCAAGACAGACCAAGCCCTTCTCAGTGATGGAGAAATAGCTTTCCTTGCCAACCACACTCTAAATGGAGAGATTCTTCGAAATGCAGAGAGCGGGGCTATAGATGTGAAGTTTTTTGTCTTATCCGAAAAAGGGGTAATTATTGTTTCATTAATCTTCGACGGGAACTGGAACGGAGATCGGAGCACTTACGGACTATCAATTATACTCCCGCAGACCGAGCTGAGCTTCTACCTCCCACTTCACAGGGTGTGTGTTGACAGGTTAACACACATTATTCGCAAAGGAAGGATATGGATGCATAAGGTAGGTAAGGGGCTTCTAGCTTGTTCCTGATAGCCTGGCCAATGAAAGCTTTTTCTGGTACATTTACACTTAAGTTTTGGCAATTGTATGCCGACCAGACCGCTGTTATGGTGTGTCTCCTGGGCACAGAAAGCTCTGCCTTCATATCCGTGGTCTTCCCAGTGGAAATGGACGGTGAGATCGTGTCACAGCTGAGAGAAAGGACACATTTGGTCTGAGCGTGGTCTGGAAGCTGTGACTCTAAGTCCTTCTTGTTCTCCCTTTCCTGTGTGACTTTCTTTTGCTTACAACAGTGTAAAAGTGTCAATGTTCACAGGTTTTGATAAGCTGTCAGCGCACAACATGTAGTAACTAAGCAGCTTCCCCACGTTCCCAGTTTCGTATAATGAGGAGACTAGACCAAATGGATTCCAGGGAGTTAGTCCTTTAAGTTTGCAAGTTTAGCTAAAGGAAATACTGTTTTCTCCTGATATTTACATTGCTGTGCATTTTCAGCATATTTAAAGAACAAACCTAATTCTCCTTCCTACTTTCTAGTTTAATATTATCCTGAAAACCCATTAAAACATGACTAATTTTATAGGGCCTCTAACCTACTACAAAGGGAAATAGCATTTTTTAAAAGAATAGTTTTCACTATTATACCTAATAATGCAGACTTCCTTCCTTATTTCTGTAATACTTAACAAAAATCATTTAGATTCAAACAGTTTAGCTGCAGGTGATATTACAGGCAAGTAATCCCAGTGCTCAAGTCTGAGGCAAAAGGATTGGAGTTCAGTGCCAGCCTGTTCTGTCTACCTGGTGAGTTCCGGTCCCATAAATAAACTAAAACAACCATTCCTCTGTTCCTCAGATGCAAGTCGATCTTGTTTGATTTAAATAGTGTGTAATTATTTTTTTTTGAAGCTGCAGGTGTTACGTGGGCTGTTTGTGACTAAATTATCTCTTTACTGAAGAATAAAGGATGCTTTGATTGTGTTTTATGTTCTGTGTGAGAGCATGAACTTGTTGGGCTAATCTCTCGTTTCCATCCTTTCTCCCCACCTGCATAGAAAGCATTTTCCTGTGAACTGTACATGATAGAACATATCTACATTGAAAAATGAACAAGCATCAAAATGGATTTGTTAAAGTAAATTTTCTTTTTCTTAGGAAAGACAAGAAAATGTCCAGAAAATTGTCTTGGAAGGCACAGAGAGGATGGAAGATCAGGTACAGTGTGTGTCACACGCTGCCTGTGACAACTACCCTTTGCTTGTGTGGGTATAAAGTTGGTGGGCACCTCTGGTGAGGACCTGAAGATGCCTCCATTTGACAGAAGAAGCCAGAAAAGGAATATACTTGTTAAGCTGTATAGAATGAACTGAATAAAAATGTCTGTAGCCTAAATCTGAAGACTTGAATTAAAAAAAATCTACAGATTAGTATTTGGCCACCAAATCAATCTGCCAGAATATGTTTGAGGTCATTTATTTGTAGTAAAGTTAAGATATTACATATTTATTTATTTTATTGAAAATAGATTTTTTTTTAAAAAACTATTTATTCTGACTCTGGTTTCCCCTCCTCTGACTCTTCCAGAACCTCTACCCACCCAAATCCATACCTAGTCTTTCTCTTTCAGATATAATCAGGCATTAATAATAATAATAATAAATAAGTTAAAATAAAAGCAAACCAGAATAGGACAAAATAAATAAATAGAAGTAGAACAAAATAAATAGAGGTAGAAAAGAGCCAAAGAAAAAATTCAAGAAATACATATAAACACAGACACAATATTCGCATACACAGAAACTGCATTAAAACCCAAAACTGGAAACCGTAATATGTATGTAAGGGGGGGAAGCCCTGACACAGCATTATGAGTAAAGCACTTTCAAAAATACCACTGACTTTGTGTTGTGTTGCCTGTCTTTATGAGGCCTGGCCTTAAAAAGTGATGTTTATACGCAGGAAGACTTCTACAGTTAGCCTTTCATCTGTGACCCGCTATCAATTGGAGATAGTGTCTGGGCTAGGCATGCAGGCATATCGAGACCTCCCCTCCCCTCAGCACCGACCGAGACCCCATCTGAATCAGACCTGTGCAAGCCTGTGCGTATGCAGGTTTTGAAAATGATTCCTTCTACAACTGTGTTCACAGGAGCTACTGTCTGAAGGGAGTGCGCACACCCTGAGGCATCATCGCTCTGGGTGTGCAGAGCCAGCTGTAGGCACAGTTTTCTTAAAGGTTTATGTTGTCATTTTAAAACTCAACTTTATGTGTATTTGTGACAGATTGTTTGAATGTTGAAGCTTGCCAGTAGCATCCTTTATTTCTTCCCAGTACACTGGCATGCCACCCACCTTCACTGTTTGTCCTTGTAAAGCAACATGGCTATGTGGCCTTTTCTGTCATTTTCCTTAGCATGGCCAAGGAGAATGGTACTTAAAAATAATAATAATCATTTAAAGTATGTCTGAGGGTTTGAGGGTAGAGTGATAGAATATTTGCGTACATTCAGTAGCCTGATCCTACATTTGATCTCTAGCAAAACATGCACACATGCACACACACAACATAAAATGACTTTTACAAAATTATTATGTTGTGCTGTGATGAATGGTGCCATAGGAAATATTCTAGGACAAGTCTTGTCACTAAGTGCTTTAAAAAGTCTAATCTTACTTGCTTGCTGATCATTAAGCAAGGCCTCCAAGTATAAAGTCACTTTCACCAACCTCTAGTGTATTTCTGGAGAAATTAGGGAGAGTCATTTCAACATAAGAAAATTTAGAACCAAATAAAATTTTCATTCAGTGAAACTTTGTTTTTGAAAGTGAGAGCCTGCTGTGGTGGTTTATGCTTGGCCCAGGGAGTCCTGTAAGATTTCTGTTGTTGAGCTCCAGTGAGACTTCACTCACTCATGCAGATGATAAACGCCTGAGGTCCAGATCCAGTGTGCTGTGTTTGCCTGACCGCAACAGAGATGAGACTGACCATTTCTGACAAGGATGAGATGCTTTGTCTTTACATAGCTGTAAATGTAGAGATTACATAGCTGTAATGTGCCTGCAACTGCTCTATTATGAATCCTAATGCTGCTTTAGTATATCACGGCACTCTGAAACGACTTCAGCCGCAGATGGCTTGGGACTCTTACCTGACAAAAAATCACTTAATAAGGAAATGTAACACGCAGTGTTGAATTCCATGTCTTAATTGTATTTGTAAACAGACATTTCAGCAGTTACTCTAAGAAGTAGAAACAATGAGTGGCTTATTCTGGACGTTACTGTAGGATGAAATGTTGAAATGATAAAATTTTCTACATCTGCATAGACATTTACAGATTAGGATAAATTTCCCAAATGAAATAAGCACCTTCCATGATAAGGGCATTGGAAATGGATTTTCCCCCAGTCTGTGTGTGCGTGGAGGATTAGACCTTGGGCCTCCGACATGCCGGGCAGCTTCTCTGCCACCAGCGCCATGACCCTCAACCTTTAATATGAGGTTCTAACTTTAAAATAGGTGGGAGGGGTTTAAATAATTTCATGAAACTTGAGTGAACAAGTTTATTACTGAGGAGAATGTAAGTAATTGATGATTTTAAATATATTTAGCCGAGATTGATAGACACTTGGCAATGTCAGCATCTTATTTATGATCATAAACAGATGGGAGACATGGTGTAAACGTTAGGTGGTGTCACTCACATGACACTCCATAATCATGCTGCAAACCAGATCCTGGAAAATAGAACTTCAAGGCCATGTTTTCGGGTGCAGAGTCTTACTGACTCTTACTCTATGTGGTAACTTAAGTGTGTATTTGGATAGATTATATCTCATTTTGAATGTGGAGGCTGGCTTTTTCTACGCATTCAACATCTTTTCACGTTTAATTTTTATCACTTTGTAAACTTGGCCTTTAACAAGAGCCTTTCTACCTTAGTTAAATGTCTAAGATCCTTTCTAGTGGCAGCACCAGCTTCAGTGTTGCATGTGAGAGAATAAGATAAGCCATTTACTCACCGAGGACAGGAAGCGTAAAGCACATGAGAACCCTGGCCGTGGTCCTGAGTGGGAGGCTCTGGGGACTGCGTAGAGCAGTTCCAGTCGAGGATGTTTTACTCTCTGCCTCCATTGAAATGTTTTTCCCTGCCCTACTCACCCACACTGATTTCGTTCACTTTATTATATTTGATCCAGGGTCAGAGTATCATTCCTATGCTTACTGGGGAAGTCATTCCTGTAATGGAGCTGCTTGCATCTATGAAATCACACAGTGTTCCTGAAGACATTGATGTAAGTGTCATGTTATTTGTGTGGAGGGTGGGTTGGTGGGTGGGTGTGTGTGTATGTGTGCCCGCACACTGCAAATTGAACCTAAGTCCTCAGGAAGAGCAGCCAGTGCTCTTAAGCACTGAGCCAACTCTCCAGTTCCTAGTCTATCAGTTTCTTTGACCATTTGTTGAGGATATTTAAATCACACATTCTTCATGAGTAAATATCTCTAGACACTGTTCCTAATGCTGATTTGTCATTAAACTTGGTCTCCTAATTCTGATAGCTACGAAGGGGAAGGCCAGGCCTTCTCAGTTCGTTCTGAGAACTGCATAGGCAGCATCACTTTATAGGCAGCCTCGATGCTCAGAGTTAGAGTGCTGGCTCGTCAGCACGCGCTCTAGACTCCGTCGTACTTGTTATTAAGAGTTCTCTCAATACTGTAAGCAGACTAATTTTTGTACATGTGCATTTTAGATAGCTGATACAGTGCTCAATGATGATGACATTGGTGACAGCTGTCACGAAGGCTTTCTTCTCAAGTAAGAATTTTACTTCTTTTTCTGAATGCTAAGTAAAGCATAAAAATCTTTATGCTCACCCGTGACAAGATATAGAGGAAAAAATGGTAGAAAACCTACTTCCTCCAGTTATTTAGGGGCAGTGTTGCACATTTGAGCTTACACATGTTCTCACTCAAACAGTAGCGGCATATCTGACGTTACTCTTCCCACTGTCTAAAAGGTATGCCGGGAAGTTCTGGTCTCTGGTTGGGTCTGGATTCTTCTTGCAATTCTCATTAAGTATAACCCTTAGGAACCTATCAAGTTGAGTTGCATTGTAAATTCTTGTGAGTTCTTTAGGTCTAGAAGTGGAAATCATTCATATTTTAGACTGATATTTTTCATCTTCCTGTGTAATTTAACATTTAAGAACATGGGCTCTAACGCCAGACTGTCTAGGTTACAACTGGGGAAACTTGGTGAAACTTCCCAAAGCGGTGCCTCCATTTTCTTACCTGTGAAATGTGAACAGTGATAACAGCCAGTTTATTGAGTCCTTGCAGGCACCAAGTGACATGGATAATATAAAGCACCTAGGACAGTGTCGGGCACATGAACTCACCAGGAGCCCGGCGCCCATGTGCCCTATTATGTTTGCTGTAAGAAAGACAGTAAGTGGGACAGCCAGTACTGCCTGAGCAGCTGTGCGTCCCTCTGCAGGGCTGGGTGTTCTACATCTCCTGTCGGAGTCTTCTTTACAGTTGCAGACTGTCACCAGCAACCAGAGAAAGGGAATAAGGATTTTGTTAAAGTGTTTACTTGTATGTTACATCCCTTCCTTTATGGTCACAGTGGAATACCAGGTGAACGTGCTTAACATCAAGGCCTGAATGGCCTGACTCAGAAGCACTTAGAGTTTGCTGGTGCCAGCCGCTCATACATTGTTTGCAGTGTCCTTTATCTTTAAAGAAGTCACTATAAAATAATGACATCTATTACCTAACTAGGGTATCTATTTCCTTAAAATGTATTTAATTTTATGTGTGTTTGAATACCTGCGTATGTGTATGTGCACCATAGTTATGTGTGCCTGGTACCTGCAAAAGGCAGAAGAGAGCTTTGGCTGACTTGGAACTAGATGGTTATGAGTCACCATGTGGGTTCTGGGTCTTCTCTGTGCGAGCAGCAGGCGTGAGCAGTGAACCATCGCTCCAGCCTCGAGTTGTCTTAAGATGATGTGATATCCGTGAAAGGTCCCTAGAAAATGCAGGCTTTTACAGGAATAAAAGATGACATCATGGGGATGGCTTGGATGTTCTTTGAGTCTTGTGTGTTATCCAAAGCTTGCTGGGCTTTCTCTCGCTGAAACTGTAACCTTCCAATGTTCTCACTACCTACAGTGCCATCAGCTCCCATCTGCAGACCTGTGGCTGTTCTGTCGTAGTGGGCAGCAGTGCAGAGAAAGTAAATAAGGTAATTCACTCCACGGTGCAAGGTGACCTGACTTTTATCATCACTGGCATACCATGAATTATCATTCAAATAGTAGGCTGCAATTGAAATAGCCCAATAGTATAAGAAGCAATGTAATTTTACCAAATTCCTCTGATACCCTCTAGCAGAACTGACTCTAACAGAATGAGTAAGAATTCAATTGCCACATTAGTTTTGATAATCCAGAACTCCTAGTTGTATCATAAATTATTTTGGGAAAAAAATGTTAAAATGAGATTTTTCTTTTTTGAGACAGGGTCTCACTATATTGTCTGGGCTGGCCTGCAACTCACTGTGTAGATCATACTGGTCTCAAAGCCACCATAAGTTGCCTCTTATGCCTAACTTCAAAGATTAAGAGTAGACACCATCTTGCCTGACCTATAAATGAGTTATTTTTCTCCAAATTTTCAATTGTTGGTTTTTATTCCTGTATGACTTTACCTACTAAACAATTTGCTCTGTGAGGACATAACAATTTGGATATGTGAGGTATAGGAAGCTGTGCTGATGAGGATTACCATGAGGTAGTAGTGACTACACACCGCAGCTCTATATAAAGACAAATACTTGAGAGTCCCTAAAGCAGATAGTATAAGATAGCCAACTAGATGATTCACTCAGCTTCTGGAGCTGATTTCTGCGAAATCTGTGAGATTATACCATGTATATAATGGGGTGAGGGAACCAAGACATGTGATCAAACACTTCAGAGGGTCAGTGCCAAAAGTCAGTGGCCATCTTTGTAGTCACTAAGGACATATAAATACATATTCATATCAACTGGAACAAACCTAATTGCTTTTTAAATATTTTACATGGAAATAAGTTAGGGGTGGCTATTCGTGCTACAAAGTTACTCATCTTTTTCGTTTCTTTTTTGAGAGCCAGCCTGTGTACTTATATGGACTTAATTTATAGTTCTCATTCAATCATTTATGACAGAATACTAAACCTCTCATTATATTTTAGCTAGGCATTTAGAGCTGTTATGCATGACCCTAAAAAGTAGCTTTCCACTTGAGCTGCTGGAGCCTTGGGTTCCATGGGGTCCTCATGGGTGGCTTTATGAAAAGAGAAAGGCTCCATTGTTTGGGCTTCAGTTTTTAAACATTTTTTTTCATCTCTCATCTTCCTTTAGGTTGAGTAGCTTGTCCGTTATCTTTTCATTTCTGAGAGGCAAGTTGCCAATGCTCTAGTTGAGAAGCGCTGTCGTGAAGCTGTCTCTGGCTGCAGTCATAGTTCCAGCACAGCTGCACGCTGGGCCAGCTCTGGGCCAGCTCTCCTCACTGGCAGCGGGTTCTAATCCCACCATGCACACATTCTCTGTGCAACTGAGTAGGGTTTTTTTCTGTGGAAGATTTTGGGCAGTCCCTGTTGCCACTTTGCCTCAGACGATAGTTCCCTTGCTGAAACACTCTCCAGAGTGATCTGCTACTCGAAAGGCAGTTGGTGCTGGGTAGAGATATGCCAGGTACCACACTAGGCTATAACTGCCAACTCAGATGAAGGTTTCATGGCCAAATACAGTTGGGAAAGAACAAGTATCCACTTAGAGCAGCAATAGCTATTCAAATGTAGCAAGTTCTGAAATACCATGCAGTTGATCTACCCACTACTTGGTAAAACTTAACTGGCCACAGCATCCCTTTGTAAGCAGTATGTGTTTTGACCCCTGTCCTGTCAAAGGATACTCCTTACTTGGGAACTGTTTCCATGATGGCAACAAAAATTTGTATTTAAATTTATCTCACAAGCAAGCAGCGGTCTTTTTACCTCATATTTCAATGCTGAATCCTTTCTTCTCTAGATAGTAAGAACACTGTGCCTTTTTCTGACACCAGCAGAGAGGAAATGCTCCAGGCTATGTGAAGCGGAATCATCCTTTAAATACGAATCGGGGCTCTTCGTACAAGGCTTGCTAAAGGTACGCTTTCGTCCATCTGTTCAGCATGTGCGAAGTGACAAGTTAAAATGAGCTTTTCAGATCATTACTGGGCATCTTTGGAAAGTATATTGTTAGCATTTAATGTATCATAGTTTAATTGTCTGGGGACTTGTTTGTTTCATCGTTCTGAGCATGAAGTGTATGTGTTAGGGATTTACAGTTAGTATCATCCATGAAACACCGTGGGATAATATTTATATTTCACTTGGTTCCCTCTAGCCATGTGTCTCGCCTTGGTGTTGTCTTTTTAAATACATGCTTGAATCAGACAGAGCCTCTGAAATGATAATGTTTCTTTTGCTTACTGAGTAGATGTGAAAATGTACCATACTTACTCATTTTAGAAATTAAAACATCTTTAAAACATATGCAAAATGTCTGTTTCTAGTACTTACAGTTTTAGTTTTTATATTAAATTTGGTACTTTTTTTTAAAGCAAACCAGATAAATATAAATTAGCATTTTTTTTTCAATAATTAAGTGGAAACAAATTTTTTTCCAGCAAGCTCCGGGTTTGATTGACAGACCCTGCTTCAACAAGAATAAGATGGAAATTATTTCCATCAAGGAAGATACCAACCATTAGCCACCTCAGGCTTTACATGCATTCATACATACATATATATATATATATATATGTATATATGTATATATATATATACACACACATACACACACACATACATATACATACATACAAATTATATATATATATACACATACATACATACACATACACACATGCATATATAAACTTGTATGTTCAAGGAACTTCTATGATGCAAAAGCTCTCTACATTGGACAGATCCACAACCAGCAATGTACCAAATAGGGAACCACTGAAATCACTTTATCAAAGATGAGAAACAAGATAATGTCTACTTTCATGGCTTTTATTCAGACCTAGTGTCATAAGTCTTTGCGAAAGCAAAAATGAAACATAGATTCTGGGCTGAGGCTTTAGCTTAGTGGAAGAATGCTTACTTAGCATGCCTGATGCCCTAGACTCCACCCAAAGGACAAATTCAGTCAGGTGCAAGGATGCACAGGCCCCCACACACACAAAAATCAGTGTGTTTTTGTATACCAGAAATGAAATTGCTGAGAAAAAGAAACGAAGGAAGCGATTACACTCCCAGTAGCTACAGACTAAGCAGCCCCGTAGGGGAAGTGAGTGATGTCTGCTGTGAGAATTATAAAATGAACAAAATTGGACAAATAAAGGAAAGTCATCCAGTACAGTACTTGTGACTAAAGGCTGCTGTTAAAATTCCTGTCCAACCCAGAGCTTTCTACAGACTCAGTACAGCTCCTCTCTAGATGTTCTTAACAGAACTAGAAAGAAGCACCCTGGGTTTGCCGCACTTTGGACCTGCAGTGTCCCCAAAGGCTCACATACTATTTTGAACATTTCATCTTAGCTGATGCCACTGTGGGAAGGGATGGAAATGCTGGGAACTATAGCCTCACTGAGATGTCTCTCATTAAGTCACTGGGGGCGTGCCTGTGGAGGGTGCAGTAGGGACCCGGCCTGCACCCTCACCCCTGTCCAGCCATGCACCTGGCCACCGTGTTCTGCCTCTACATGAGCCCAAAGTAAGGACTGTGCCCATAGACTGAAACAGTGAGTCAGCCCTTTCCTCTTTAAAGCTGAGTTGTCCGGGTGCTTTGTCATGTTAATAGATCTGATTAGTACAGACCCTGAGTAGGCAAGGCAGCCATGCAGAAACATCAAAACTGCTAGCCTAGAGACCTAACTTCACACAGACACAGATGGAACCTCAGAGACCCAGATTGCAATCCTCAAGAACTACAGTGACTGAGTTCTGATGGCTACAGTGAGAATGTGCATCAGAGATATGGAGTTCTTACTGTGGTGCTCTGGGAGATCTCGGCATCCTGTGAAGGAAAGCCACAGCGGCTCATCCCTATCAGACACGAATCGATCTAGATAAGACACTCAAACCTGAGATCCTCTTCACAAACTACTAGAAGAAAACTTAGGAGAAACAATTCAACACGTCAATCTGGGGAAAAGGTTTTTTGTTTTTGTTTTTATTTTTTTAGTATAGTCCCCCACATCATAAACAACAAAATCCAAACTTGACAGATGACAGAGTTTTTGCACAACCAAGAAAGCAACCTGCAGAGTGAAGTAATAACCCATAGGAGGAGAGAATGAATATACTTGTGGGCAGTTCATCACACACTGGTCAATATAAGTATCTCCACCCAAAATACGAAAGTACTTATGGAGTGGACCTCTCCAGAGAAGATATGAAAATAAATGACAGATATGAAGTAGTGTCAGCATTGCTGTGCATATGATAAATTCAAAACCATTATGAGATATTATCCCAGTTAGATGGATATTATCAAAACAACAAAAAGTGACAAATGCCTTCAAGGATATAGGGAAAGTGTACTTGTCTTGGGGGAATTTAAATTACTAATTCACCATTCAAGAAGACAGGGTGGCTGTTTAAATTAAAAACCCAGAAGTGGTAAAGCAGTCACCTAGAACATAGAAGGTCAGCGCTATAATAAATGAGCAAACAATTAGACATTTGGACCAACTGTGTTACCACTAGGCAAGTCCTAAAAGAACTGGCATCGGCATGTGGGTGAAGGCCCGCACCTTCATCTGTGCGCAGCACGAGTCACCACAGCTGGCTGCAGGGTCAGTCTAAATGCCCACGCGCAAATGAATGGTGCATGTGCACAGTGGAGTGTTTTATCACACCGAGGAAGGTCAGCTGTGTACGTGAAACAAGCCAGGCACGAAAGATAAATGCTGCACGTTATCATCATGTGCAAAAGCTAAACCGTTTATCTCTTACAAGTAGACAGTAAATACAGAGATTACCAGAACTTAGAAAGGGTGCTGGGGAAAAGCTGTAGAGAGGCTTAGGGCTGATTAGCTGAAATAATACCTAAAATAAAAGAACAGCTTACAATGTTGTGGAGCACGGTAGAATAATTGTGAGTTTGTTGTATTTTCTGGTTTGTGTATGGGGGACAGAGAAGTGTGTGGACAGAGGTTGATATAGGGTGTCTGACTATCTCTCTCCACCGTGTTTTTTTAGGCAGGGTCTCTCTCTAACCTTTGATAGACTGGCTGAGCAGTGGTGCCCTGAGATCTACCTGTCCTTACATCTCCCAACACTGGGTAATAGGCACAGGCTGCTGCAACTGACTGACTACATTGGGCGCTGGGCATCCTAACATAGGTTGAGTCCTGATGTTTACACAGAAATTTGTACTTTGCCTACTGATTAGGGGTGTTGGGTCCTTGAGGCAAGTCCAATTTTCGTTGTCAGGATATCTCCAACTTCTCATGTCTTTGCTTACAAAGTTTATCACAAGTTGATAAACTACAATAACAGAAACCAGCAGTAACAAGGACAGTAGAGTTGTATAGCTTTCCAGAAAATACCTCGATATAAAGTAATTATCCTAGCCTTTAAGAGTGAAAGATTTGGCAGCCTCTGTATTCTACACTCAACACAATACCTCATACACAGCAGGTGTTTGCTGCGTGGTAAGTGGCTGCCCAGCTACCTAGAAAAAGGCCAGTATTTTCCCTATTAACATACATGCTCATTTAGATACAGAAAGAAGACAACCCAGTGGAGAAAGGCAATCGTAACTCTACAGACCAGCAAGTGATCACATTAAGCCCTGGCATAGGTCTTTGTAGTCTGCTCTGCTATGCATATTTTCTTCAGTGCCCCACCCTACAGTTGGATTGTACAGTTTTTAATGGTATACTGTATACTTTCAGTGTCAACACAAACGGTAGTGGATGGACTTTTATATAGTAATCGCTTGAGTGTTATTTCTGAACAAGCCCTGTACCAGATCACAGGGGTATGCATCTTTTACCGTTATTACATTCTTTTAAAAATTGCTTCTCTCATTTGGCATGTTGTCAGTAAGCTTTCTCTTCCGTCTGACAGGATGCAACTGGCAGCTTTGTGCTGCCTTTCCGGCAGGTTATGTATGCCCCGTACCCCACCACGCACATCGACGTGGACGTCAACACTGTCAAGCAGATGCCACCGTGTCATGAACATATCTATAACCAACGCAGATACATGAGGTCAGAGCTGACAGCCTTCTGGAGGGCAACTTCAGAAGAGGACATGGCTCAGGACACCATCATCTACACAGATGAGAGCTTCACCCCTGACCTGTATGTGACGCTTAGCCTTAGGTGTCATTGTTAGACAACATAAAACTTGTTATTTACGAGTAAAAACAGTGCAAGTTGTATTTAAAAGAAAAGAAATATGACAAGCACAAACTCTGGCACTTTTTCTTTATTTTTTTAACTTTACATTTTTATTGTTATTTTTAGACAGTCTCACTGGGTAGTCCTAGGTGACCAGGAACTCACTATATAGATCAGGCTAGCCCCAAACTCCCAGATATCCACCTGCTTCTATCTCTCAAGTGCAAGGATTAAAACACGTGCCTCCATACCTAGCCTAAATCTTCATTTCTTAGAATACTATTGCCTCTAAGATAGGTTAAGATTTCCTCTTAAAATAAATACATAGCAAATATATACTAATCTCCTGGTTACTTAGTGAAATGTCACATTAATAATTATCAGTTAGAAAATACCAGCCCTTGCTGCCAGAAATTTAATATATAATGGTCATTGTACACTAAACCAAAGTAATTCGAAGTCTTTTTTCCTGGGTGTGAATATCAAACACAGAAAAGTAGTTAATATTTATGAATATTATGAAGAGAAGAGTATTTTCTTTGCATTGTATATTTTGCTATTTATTTTTTACCAGAAAAAAAAAAATGTGATCAGCAAAGTAAAAGGCATAATTGTTGATTAATTAGGAGGAAATTAATGATTTTTTAATTATAAAATTTCAAGAAAGCATTTAAATGGTGTTCTAAAGTCTGAAAAAATAATGAGATAGTATTACTGTTCTCTTGAATCAGTTAAGAGCTTGAAATGGTGCTAGTCCTTAGTATATACTGAAAAGATGTTAAGTATGATCATCCGGGTTGGAGGGCCGTAGGCAGCGGTAAACCTGGAGCAAATGGGTGAGACCCGAGTGTCTGAAGAAGAACGTGGAGCTGAAGAGAGACACGTGGTCCACCAGCAGCCACTGGGAACCGCTGGCCAGAGGCACAGGTGGGAGCACGACGCCCAGAGGGCCCAGTGTGTAGCTGCAGAATGAAAAGAGCCCACTCTTCACAGCTCTGCTGTGCTCTTGTTATTGCTTGGAAAGCTTGAGAGGAATTGCTTCAGAAGAGGATTGGTCAGATTGAACTCTGTGTCACCAGTTCACATAATCTCGGAAAACATAGAAGTTTACTCACTGAGTCTGCGTGCCTGCACCTTCCTCATTACTCATATACTTGAAGTCCTGTTTATCTGTTTAGTTGAATGTTTAGAATCTTCTCAGGAAATGAGGTAAACTTGAATGAATTTGCACCATGTTAATGTTTTTGTTTTGAATACACTTGTTTGGCTGATTTGAAAAAAAGAAATTGTTGAGCTATTCTGGCATGACAAAATCATGTCAAGAATTTTAGAATTTTATTTGCAGTTCTAAGTAAATGTTTTGAATATAAAATTGTCAAAAATATTTTGAGCCACAAGATTATATCTTCTATTATTGTGGGCTCATGATAATATCAGTGTGTTTCAAACAATATTCACTTTTGAGTCTAGGAGGTTTGAGGTTTCAAATTCAGGGACTCGCACACCCTGGGCAATTACTGTACCATAGAGCAATTACTTATTATTACCACTAAGTAATTACTTACCACTCAGTTAAGTTATTTTTAATTTTAACCTTTTTAAGATAAAAGCAGTCTTGTAATATATTAAAGTATGGCATTTCCTTGGAGATAGTCTTTCTTTCAAGTTTTTTTGTGGTCCAGATCTCATTCAGCAAAACAGAAATTTGGAAATAGTGGACTTAAGTCCGAATGGATCCACAAAGCCTGTGACTGTGCTGTCGATTTCCAACCAGTAACCATGAGGTGCTGGTGTCCCCTCCTGGGTCTCTTTCTCCAGTTGGTACACTCATCCCCTTAAGCCTGGGAGGCGTGCTGCTCTCCTGCTGGCTTCTGGGGATTTCCTCTTCCCCATGGTTCCGGGGCAGTGATGTGATCTCTACTGTCTGAGTCTTGCTTTTCATTTATCTTATTGTGATAAATGTTATATTTTCCCTCTGACATGAATACAATAGCCTAGGGAAAGACAGAAGTAAAACTTTGAAAGGGAATGGGGTCTGAGAAGAAAACAGTCCTGTTCATTAGCTTCTGGCCTGACCAGCGTGCTGAAATAGGTCACCTCAGTTGGCCACTTTGTCTGGACTTTGCATGCCTGCCATAGCTTATGTTGCTGGCTCATACTTATAGATGGTGAGTCTCTTGACCTGAGCCCAATTTGTATGGTCAGAGTTCTAAAACACATTGATGCCCTGCCTGGATAGCCTTAACATATACTTGCTAGAAAAGGACACCAGTAATGTACAAATGTACCCTTGAGTTAAAATGGGCCTGTGTGGGGGTTTGTGTTTATATTGTGTACTTTGAGTGTTTGTATGTGTGTATTTGCATTTGTTTTGTGTGCACTGAATATTGAACCCTGAACCTCATGTTTGCATTTCAAATAAACACATCTGTCTTTTTAAACATCTGTTTATAAAACTTCAACTTTTTGACTAGAGCAAGAGGTAGTGGAACCTGACTCTGTAAAACTATTTAATATCTGAACCTTTTTCTTCATAGGAATATTTTCCAAGATGTCTTACACAGAGACACTCTAGTGAAAGCCTTCCTGGATCAGGTAAATATGATAACACCCATTGCCAGACAAAAGGCATTGCATATTTTCTTTTAAAGTATGCCCCACAGTGCCTATAGAATATATAAAAGGCACCAAAGAATTAAAGTGCTAGAGGCCTTTCTGAAGTCTGTAAATGAATTTCTCTTTGAATTAGTAATGGGAAATTGCCTGTATATTAACAGTTAAACCAGCATTCTCCATCCTAGTAGATGCTTCAGGTCCAACCCTACACCTTTAGGATTTTTTGTGGTTGATAAAAAAGAGGGGTGTGTTTTCATTTGTGTTGATTGAATTGAAAATATTCTTAAAACTAAGCTTCTGCTTAAATGGTAGCATCTTTATTGTCTCTGTTTTTAAAAATACCCAATGAGTTACACATTTGGAGATGGTGATAGATTGTATAAGATCTGTTTCTATATGTAACCAGAGCTTTGTCATAGTACCACTCTGGGAATCGGGCCAAGATCCTGTGTTGTGGACATAGAGTTGAGATAAGGAGAGCCTCATGTCCCCTGGGACTTGTGGATCTGGGTCTGTGTAAGGTGTGACTGTACAGTTAGAGCATGTAATCTCATGTTTCTGAAGCTGAAAACTACCCCATCCTCTACTCCACACAACCTGAAATCATTAACTTAGTTATTTTTCATTATAAAATAAGGAAATATTTTGATGTAGAATACAAAATCTAAGTGCATTAAAATAGAGAATCTCAAAAACTGACAGTGAATTTCCAGACATTTGCCACTACCACGGCCCTGCCCTTTGGCAGTGGGAAGAAATGGCTGCAATAGGTGATGTGTGTCAGATCCTGTCAGTAATGTCATGGAAACTATTGTGTCTCATGTCCCTGCAGGTCTTCCATTTGAAGCCTGGCCTGTCTCTCAGAAGTACTTTCCTTGCACAGTTCCTCCTCATTCTTCACAGGAAAGCCTTGACACTAATCAAATACATAGAGGATGATACGTGAGTCCAGCTCCCTAGAGGAAAGCCTTAATGCATTGACAGTTGCTGATTGCTCCCTTTGAACGTTCATTGCCTGTATTATAATGTTTGGGTTTTTTGTCTGTTTTGTTTTATTTATAGGCAGAAGGGGAAAAAGCCCTTTAAGTCTCTTCGGAACCTGAAGATAGATCTTGATTTAACAGCAGAGGGCGATCTTAACATAATAATGGCTCTAGCTGAGAAAATTAAGCCAGGCCTACACTCTTTCATCTTTGGGAGACCTTTCTACACTAGTGTACAAGAACGTGATGTTCTCATGACTTTTTAAACGTGTGGTTTGCTGTGTGTGTCTCTTCACAGTCACACCTGCTGTTCCAGTGTCTCAGCAGTGTGGACACGGCCTTCCTCCCGGGTCCTGCTGCAGGGCAGGGTACACTATACTTGTCAGAAGAGGTCTGTACCGGATGTCAGGGGCATTGTTACAGTGAATGTCTCTTTTCCTAGAATAGATGTACACTCTTAGGGCCTTATGTTTACAATTATCTTAAGTACTATTGCTGTCTTTTGAAGATATGAATGATCGGGTATACACTTGACCATAACTGCTGGTTGGTTTGTTTTTTGTTTTTGTGAAACTTATGATTCATGGTTTACATGTATCACACTGAAACTCTAGTTAGCTTTTACAGGTAAAGTGTGAGTTGATTCCCTGTCCCTCTGTGTCCTGTGGTGTGTACGATCTGTAGTATATAGGATCACTTCTACCATAACTGACAATTAGAGCGTTATAAGTTTGCAGTTCCACAGAAAGGAACTAGGTCTGATCACAGATTAGTTCTTGAAAGAAGACACTGGTAGAGCAGAGTTTGAGGTGAAGTCAGTTGTAGATCTTCCTTTAGAGACTCAGTCCTTCAGGTCCGGTCTGTGTAGAGATGCTGAAGAGGCGTGCATGGCCCTGGACTCCGTGAGCCGTCGTGTGCTTTTTGTTGGTTTATTGTAGTTCTGTCAAAGTGGCATTTGTTTTTATAATTGTTGCCAACTTTTAAGGTTAATTTTCATTATTTTTGAGCCAAATTAAAATGTGCACCTCCTGTGCCTTTCCTAATCTTGGAAAATATAATTTCTTGGCAGAGGGTCAGATTTCAGGGCCCAGCGACTTTCATCTGACCTCCCTTTGCACGGCTGCCATGTGCCTGGCTTAGATTAGAAGTCCTTATAAAATATGTCAGAGGGCATTCTCTGAGACGATCTTTGAAGAGCAGGGAAGCTTCTTGCCTCTTTCCTTTCGCTTCTGCCTACACTCTGGTATTTTCCACGTTACCTGCATCACTAGAACAGCAGGAGAAATCTGACCCCAGTGCTATTTCCCTAGGTGCTATTATGGCAAACTCAAGTGGTCTGTTTCTGTACCTGTAACAAGATAGTCAAACTATCTTGCTGGCTGTCAAGTACTGATTAGTAGAGTTCTGTGCTACAACAGTGTTGGCATATGCACAAACACAAATAAGTGTTTTTATTTAAAACTGTGGACTTAGCATAAAAAGGGAGAATATATTTATTTTTTACAAAAGGGATACAAATAGAACCCTTTCCTCACCCACCAAATTTAGCAAGAAAAACCCATTCTATTCTGAAAGGTCACAGTGGCTTTGACATTACAAATCAGAACAACGCACACTGACCATGATAGCTTATTAACTGACTCCAAGTCACTCCGTCGTGGTAAACCGGTAGACTCCACCTTCTAGTGTGCTGCGCTCATTGCTTTACACAGTAGGATCTTATTTAAGTGCTAATTGTTGTCTTTTGCTGGTTTACTGTGTTGTCATAGAGAATGTAAGTTGTACAGTGAATAAGTTATTGAAGCATGTGTAAACAGTTATATATCTTTTCTCCTAGATGGGGAATTTTGAATAAAATACCTTTGAAATTCTGTGTGTTTTAGTTCATTATTTAGGAAAAATACTGCTGTGAAAGAGGACATGATTAGCTTCCTATTCTGCTGACAATCGTGTTGAATCTAACCCATTCTTTTTATTCTTTTTTATTAAATATAATCTATTTACATTTCAAATGATTTCCCTTTTATTCTTTTTTCAAAGAAGATATTTCAAGATATTCATCAAGTTTATGAATAATGCTAGAATCTTACATCTAAAAAAAGTAACCAAACTGCCAAGTGTGTTAGTGCATGCCTGTAATTCCAGTGCTAGGGAGATAGGGGCAGGAGGAAGAGAAGCTCCAGGCTAGCCTCAAATTCAGAGTTCAAGAGCATCTGAGCTACGTGATGCTACGTTCCTGTCTTTACAAAACAAAACTAAAGCTTTCTTTTTAACTTCCAGTATTCCATCTTGACTTTCCCCCTTCATATTTCACATACAAAATAATTCTTAAATTCTCTTTTGAAAAATGTCCTACTGAGGCCAGAGAGCCAGTTCAGTTGGTAAAGGTGCCTGTTGCCAAACATGGCTACCTGAACTAAATCACAGCCCCCTACCGGGAAAGGAAGAAACTCTCAGCTGTCCTCTGACCCCTACACATGTACCACGCCATGTGTGCACTAAAACATAAATGCGCACACACATTTTTAAAATTCCTATTACAATGATATTAATATAATCTAAACTGATTTATTCCTTCCAAGTCATTGATACAGGTATCCAACGTAAAATCCAAAGGCTGAACAAAACACTTTTAGGTGCTTTGATTTGGAAAGCTAGAAACAAGATTGACACTTTCGCCCCAAGAGTATCTGGGAGACATAGTATCTGGGAGACCGACTGCAGTACGAAGATGCTCAGAGACAGCGACTGGGAACGCAGCTCAGGAGTGGACAGCATGCCCTGACTCAACTCCTAACACTGGGAAAGCATTGGGCTCTCAAATCAGGAAACCAAGCCATACAACACTACCACAAGCTAAACAGAAAAACAGTGGCTTTACACTAATTGTTGTGGAATTGCACAAATTGATTTTCCTCCCAATTTGGCCTCAGGTGATTGCTCCCCACAGGGCTGTCTTAGGCTGCCACCGCCTTAGCTGGCATTTTAGATGTGAGAGAGCTAAGGCTGGTCTCGCACCCAAAACTGCGCATGTTCGATCTCATCCCCGCTGTTCAGTGGTCTCTAAGCATACAGCATTTAGCACGGTTCCTCTGTGTGGTAGGTACGCAGCACTGCTGAGTAGAAGGACATTGAGAAACTCAAGACTATGTCCTTGAACTTTGCTGAAGCTCATTTTAAAACCACCTTTTATTGTAATGAAAGCTTTTAATTTTTTATTAACATGCACTAACTTCATATACACAGTGGATTTGAACATGGAGCATACTCTGGTCAGAACCAGTCTCCTTTGGCCCAGCCTCCCCGCTGTTTTGGGCTTCTAGTCCACCTTCAGTCAGTGTAGACCCACATGGGACGGAACACTCAGCCTTGTCTCTCTGTATCTGGGCTGTCTCACTTAATATGATATTCTCCAGTTCTGTTTCCATCCATTTCATTGCAAACAGCAGGATTTCACTCAATGGCCAAGTAACACATTTGTCTGTGTGTATCATATTTTCCTTATTCATCTCTGAATAGCACAAGACTGATATCTGAGATAATATCTATGCAAACTTCTCAGCCTCTGAGAACAGAGGCACAGTAAATATGGCAGGCAGTGATCTTTTTGGCATAATTTCATTTCCTTTGGTTATATGTCCAGAAATGGGATGGATTGATTGATCATCTGGCAGAATTTGTGTGTGTGTGTGTGTGTGTGTGTGTGTGTGTGTGTGTGTGTGTGTTAATGTATGGGTGAGTATGTGCATACACAAATAGCTTGCAGGTTCAGCTAATCTAGACAGTTTATTCCAAGGGTTCTCTGTCTTCTTTCAGACCCTGAGATTATGGGGTGCCTGGCCAGCTTTTTTTATGTGGGTGCTAAGAGTCTGAACTGCAGTCCTTTTGCTTGCATAGCAAGCATGTTATCTAGATCCATTTCCCCACCCCACCCCCGCCCCCGTATTTAGCTTTTTAAGGAACCTCTGTACAATATTCTCCATAATAGCCCTACTAATTTAAAACCCTGAGAAAAGTCACCTTACAGGTGAAGGAAATACACATTTGGATCCATGGGGGCCCCAGTCGCTTGGTCTGTGGTTTCTGAACCTGTGGTAAGACAGAACATGCTTGGGAGTGTACAGAGGAGCTAAGCTGTTCACTGCGGGAGTCCCTGCGAGCTCTACTGCTGGCAAAGACATGAACTCTGTGAGGCGAGAAGGGAACTCAGGTAGGTCAGCATGAGTCTGACAGCAGGCCAGTTTATTTTAGAGAAATTTAAGTACAGCACAATTTTGTAAAAAAAAGTTTTATGGAAAAAACTATCCCAATCCTATGTACACAATAAAGCTTAAGACATGACTACATCAAAAGTCTTTTGCAAAGTATGTGAGACCTCTACCATGAAGATGAGTCTATAATTCAGGTTCCTGTGGTCTCTAATGGAGCTCAGCAAGTTATAAAATACATGTGCTATCCTCCTAAGGATGGGGTTCCACTGACTGAAAAACAAAGCTAAAGATAAAGGTCTAGTTGGGGAAGAGTCTGGGAGAAACATCCTGGGGAATTTCAGTGAAGCCCAGCCCTCCAGAGAGCGAGCGAAGGTTTTAACAGCATCCACTCCCAGCCCTCTGGGTGGGAAGCTGGTACTGGAGAAGACAACTGGGCGTGCTTAGCATTCCTGGCTCTCCAGTGCTTATCTACGAGCACTTGTGCCCTCTACAGGTATTGTGGTAGCCAGGATACAGAGAGAAAGAGAAAGGAGCTAAGAACAAAATAGACCTTCAGCATGTTCCTCCAGCTGGAACCCACTTCCTAAAACTTCCAAACTTGCCCTGGATGGATTCTTGTCAGCTTGATACAAGCTGGAATTAGCTGGGAAACAGGACCTGACTTGAGAAAATGGCTCTATCAGATGGCCTGTAGGCCAGTCTCAGCATTCATGATTAAAATATGGGAGGGCCCACTGTGGGTTGTACCAACCACCCTTGAACAGATGATGCTGCACTGTATAAGAAAACAAGCCAGTGAGCAGTGTTTTTATTGTTGCTTTGTTTTGTTTGTGGTTTCTGCTTCAGTTCCCACCGCAAGTTCCTGCCTTAGCGTCCCTTGAGCGACTGTTACTCCGGAAATGTAAGCCAAATAAACCTTTTCCTCCCCAAGCTGCTTTTGATCATGGTGTTTTATCATAGCAGTTGAAACCTAACTAAAACAAAATGGGGACTGGGTTCTTGGGATGCCGCTGTGACAAACCTGGCCATGTTGTTTGGGGGAATGTTCTGGAGCTTTGGGCTGGAAAAGCTATCGAGTGTCAAGCATGGCGAGCTCTTGTGGAAAACTGGAAGATAATCCTGAGAGCAGTGCATACAGCGGAAGCCTGGGGAGCACAAACTCTACAAGGTTCATCTAAGTGATGCTTGGAATTAAAAAAATCTAGCTATGCTTGAAAAATTAGTCTTGGGTGTGATATTTTATCACAACAATAGAAATATTACTACTATATAACTAATACTCACATTCTTGCATATACATGTACCCAATTACCATTTCTAAGCCATAGAACAAGTCTCAATATATGTAAATGGATTCAATCTATGACAAATACCATGACCAAAGCAACTCTTATAAAGGACAACATTTAATTGGGGCTGGCTTACAGTTTTAGAGGTTCAGTCCATTGTCATCATGGCAGGAGCCGTGGCAGCATGCAGGTAGACATGGTGCTGGAGAAGGAGGTGAGAGTTCTGCATCTTGATCCACAGGCAGCCGAAGGAGACCATGTCAACACTGGGCATGGCTTGAGCATATATGAGACCCCCAAGCCCACCTCCACAATGACACACTTCTCCAACAAGGCACGCCTCCTAATAGTGCCACTCCCTATGGTCAAGCATTCAAACACATCAGTCTATGAGGACCATTCCTACTCAAACCACTACATCTGACTACAGAGAAATTCAACTATAAAGCAATTGTAGATATTTGGGGAAACCTCAAAAGCCTAGAAATGAGATAGCACTTTGAAAGGGTGACATGGGACTGCAGAGGTGACACACAGTACAATCTCTTGCTGCTCCTGCAAAAGACTGGAGTCTGGCTCTCAGCACCCACACAGAACACTTCATAACAGCCAGTGCCAGGGGATTTAGTGTCCTCTTTTGGCTTCTGTGGGCTCATGTGCATGTACACATACATATACACACATACACACTAAAAATAAATATTAAAAAATTTAGGGCTGGAGAGATGGCTCAGCTGGTAAGAGCACCGACTGCTCTTCCAAAGGTCATGAGTTCAAATCCCAGCATCCACATGGTGGCTCAAAACCATCCGTAAAGAGATCTGACACCCTCTTCTGGCATCTGAAGACAGCTACAGTGTACTTACATATAATAAATAAATAAATAAATATTAAAAAAAATTTATAAGTTGCTTGTGTTTTAGGGCAAGGGGAAATGGGTTGAAGAACAGAAATGGAGACCTCAGAACATTATGGAATGACTTTTATGAGGCGTGGAGTACACCCTGCCTGTGGTGCTTCCCTGCCGTCTAGCCCATTCTTCATCAATATTGCACAATCCTCCTAATATTGTGTGATTGCCTTTTCTGATTAATGGCTCTCCATCACTTCAAGACTAAGTCCAAAGTCTTAGCAACGCACTATGGGTTCACCCCTCTAGCCTTGCACCCCAGGTCCCTAGAACATATTTCTTTTATCACACTATTTCTTTGCTTGTTCATCTCCCCACATATGCTAAGCAATAGGATCTATACTTTGCAGTTTCTGTATTCTGGTGCCTTGCATGGGGCTAGGCACAGAGTACAGTTCCAGTGCACAGTACTTGAGTGAATATAATCATCGTAATCAGCATTTTCTTTTTCATCTCCAAAAAAAAAAAAAAGAACCCTCCTTCAAATCGAGGAAATTGCTTTCCTTATGTAATCAGAGATTTTCCCCACCCCAGAAAAATCCTATATTGAATTTGAGACTATACAAAACCTAACTCTAAAATTTCAAAGATGTTGAGCAGTGATTTTAATCTTTTTGAAGTAGTAATCCCCCTATCATTTTCTGGGTTGCATTTGTACCTTACTATCTCGTCTCTTGCTGAAATGTGCTTTTAAGATTAATTAATTAGTTGATAAATTGCTAAGCACATTTCATCGGGCCAATTAAAGACAATGGAAGTATTCATCTATGGTGTGTGGACTTTAAAGAAATCTGATCCAGTATTTAGAAAATTGTTCCTGAACTGGGAGTTGGCTCAAACTGGCACCTTCTGGCATTTGCTTGTGGGTGGGGAATGTGGAATGCTTTGGAAGCTGAATGGGTTTGTCAAGTTTTAAAATTCCCTTATGGCTAAAAGAAAACAACATTCATTGTTTAAAAACACCATTGCTTGTTTTATCCCCTCTAATCTTTAGAGCCTGAATCTGCAAATATACAGCATTTTTTCCCCTTCTTGACTTCTCCTAAGACTTCTCTAGAGACAAAGTGGAGTAGAAACCTTTGTATTGCACTTCTTGAGAATGCCAAAACAAATGGGGGAAGGTCATCTTTGATGTTAATACTGAATTATATGGAGGGGTATATTTCTGTGTGCCATACCAGGCAAAAAGAATTGTTGAGTGTAGGGGTTCTTGAAACAAGACTTTCAAGCTTCTCTACGTCCTCAGGGAGTGGCCGTATCCAAGGCATTTAAACAGTCTGTGTTATATCCTATTCTATTCTGTACTGTATGACTCGGGCCTGCATCCTAAGGTTGCTGAAGATTAAGTGCTCTAATCACGTAGCATGCCTGAAGGCAACTAGTGCAGAGAGTCAGTACTCTGTAAAATTGTGCTTGCAAGCAGCTGTCATCGTCATCATTATAATCATTAAGCATTTTAATGCACAGTTCCTGTGTCTGATAATTAAACCATAGCAAGTGTTTTTCCCTTGGTTCTACATGATACATGCATGATACATTCACCCTCAGGAGCAAGATTATCTTGCTAACCTGACCCATCACTGCCTCACTGCACAGCGCAAAGCATTTCCTTAGGCAAAAATCACTAAAAAAGAGAGTGTGTGTGTTGGGCAGTCTGAAGAGATCTCCTTCTTCTCAGATATGTCTATGCTACTCCTTGGTGGGGTCTCTGCAAACACTCATGCCAGAAAGATAGACATCCATGTAAGGTCAGGAGAAAATCTGGTTTGGCACAACTCAGTTGCTGGTGTTGATTCACACTTCTAGAGGCTGACATTGGGCAGTTTAGTTTAGGAATATTTAAAACACAGTACAGTTTGGAAAATAAAAGTTTCCTGGTGACAATTCACTCAAGCCCACGTGCACAACACTTAAGACACAATGACATCTAAACTCTTTTCAAAGTACATGTGACCTCTTCCATAAAAATGGGTTCTACAGATTGAATTCATCTGTTATCTTAACGGCCTAGGGGAAGATCTGGTGTGGTCTCAGTCACACAGATGAGCACAGAGGGCATTCAGGCCAGGCTAGCAGCTGTAGTGCTGCTTGGGGCAGCCCAACGTCATACAGAGAGCACAGGGATCACCTAGGTTATTAAATATCTCTGTTTCTGCTTGCAGGAGCCTAAGAGAGCTCCTGGTCATACAGACAGCACAAGAATTGTCTAGGCTATTAGCCAGCTCCGTTCCCAGCCTTCTGGGCCAAAAAAAAAAAAAAAAAAAAAAAAAAAAAAACCCACAAAAGGTTATGCATCTCTTCCACCAAAGAGACAATTCTGGGTGTTGAGCATTACTGTTTTCCCCAGTGCTTATCTCTGAGCACAGGACTTTTGTGCTCCCAACATGCTATCTCTCCTGCCAGTGCTGGGCTCCCTCACAGTTTTCATTCTGAATAATTTGGCAGTCTTCTTCCTTTTGGTCATTCTTAATTTCACCTACATCTCCCTTGTCCAACCCATAATCCATTTATTTTTCCACAGAAGGCAGGGTGACCTTTTTAATAACAACAATAAGAACTTATTTCTTTTTCTTTCTTTCTTTCTTTCTCTCTTTCTTTCTTTCTTTCTTTTTCTTTCTTTCTTTCTTTCTTCTTCTTCTTCTTCTCCTCTTCCTTCTCCTCCTCCTCCCCTCTTCCTTCTCCTCCTCCTCCTTCACAGTGTGTGTGGGGGTGTGGATGAGAGAGAGAGAGATAGATGAATGTAGATGTCTATGCGCTGCAGTGCACTGTGGAGATCAGAGGAGTTCTTTTATAAGTTCCTTCTCTCTTTCCATCATGTTGAGACAGGTTCTGCTAGGCTGTGGGCTGCATGTTCCAGGTTAGCTCTCTCGAGATTCCAGATAATATCATGTCTCTGCCTCTTGTGTTGTGGTAGAAAAACAGACATTACAGATCCAAGCAATTGTATCTGACTTTTTTTTTTTTCTCCCAGGTTCTGAGGCTCAAATCAGGGCATCGGTCTTGCAAGGCAAGGACTTTATCCACTGTGTTTTGTTTTTAAAATGAGTCAGAGTATGTTTTATAGAGGGAGGTATGGTGTGGTGGGAGGGGGTACCTCAGCAGGCCCATGCAGAGGCATCCCTCCTCCAAGGTACTAGCAATACAATGGGGTCTAGTAGAGAATAGGGTTTATTTAGGGGCATCAGAAGGGGAATTGAAAAGGGAGTGGGGGAAGGGAAGGGGCCAGCCAAGAACACTTGTGGGGGGGGGGGGGGGGGAAGAAGCAAAGAGGCCAGTTAAGAACATTTAGAGAGAGGAGGGAGGGAAAGGGAGATAGGGAGGGGAAGGAGGGAGGGAGGGAGGGAGAGAGAGAGAGAGAGAGAGAGAGAGAGAGAGAGAGAGAGAGAGAGAGAGAGAGAGAGAGAGAAAAGGGTCAGAGAGAGTAAGGAGGGGCTGAACAGTCCCTTTATAGCAAGCCAGGCCTATCTGGCTATTGCCAGGTAACCATTGGGCGGAGCCTAGAAGGAATGCCCGAAGAGTGAGTCATGCCTCAGGCCAGGCCGAGGGGTAACCTTTCTAATAGGAGACACTGATCTCTTTATCCACTTGGTTTAAAAAAAAAAAAAAATCCCTCAGCGGCAGACTTTGGCCTTGATAAAGTGCACAGTCCATAAAGCGTGTGCCGTTGGGATCTGGGCCAGGGGAACCCTGAGCACTGTGTGTAGCTTTCCCGCAACTCAGTTTGCTCTATCACTAAACCTGGTCCCCGGCTGCGGCTCCTAACCTGGGGCATCGCTCCCTTCACCTACGCGCATATCCCTTGCGCATCAGAATCAACCTAAGTGAATCTTCCGGAGCTTCCCTCACGTTGGATGTGGAACATTCTAGACTTGAAAACTCCCCGTGCTCTAATACCTAATTGCCTGTAGCGTAATAACAACCTGATCGAAAACTTACTGATCAGTGGAACTGCACCAGGGTTTCTTTTTCACTTTCTTGTTTGTATTTCTAGCTTAGCGCTTGACCAATCACAGCGTCCTGTGGCTTTGAGTTTGTCACCCACCAGACTGTGAGCTGCACAAGACTGAACCCTTGTCTTGCGTATCACTGAATCTCTAGTAAGTGCTGAACAGGTGAATGAGCGCTAGGTTCTCAGGTGAGGGGATTTATGGATCTCCACGGCAGATCTTAAATATCATCATAATGATATCACTAAACTTGTTAGCAAAAGCTTATATTTATATGTATTTTTCCAGGGAGTGGGTTCCATAGTCATCTTTTTTTCCCTCAAGATAGATAGGACCTCATTATGTAGTCCTAGCTGACACAGCACCTACTAGTCTGACTTGGACTCACAGAGATCTCTTTGCCTCCTGAGAGATAAGAATATCTCCACCTTATCTCTCAGTGGTGGTGTATGCTCCACCACTCCTGGCTACCATCAGGTTTTTAAAGGAATCTCCAACCATACAAAAGACACAGCACTATGCTCTAAATGTTATTTGGGCTAGGTATGTAACTTGGTAGAGTGCTTGCCTAGCACATAAAGGCCCTAGATTGAATCCCCAATACAAGAACCAGACAAAGTGATACACATCTATATGCTGGAACTTGGGAGGTGGAGGCAGGAGATCCGGAAGTCCTAGGTCATCCTCGGCTACTTTGTGAGTTCAAGACCAACCTGAGATACCTGAGCTTTTGTCTCATAGTAAATAAAAAAGGAGAGGACACGAAAGTGGGAAAGAAACGTGTTGAGGGATATAAGAAGTGGGGGTGAGAGAGGATCAATGTGTATGCACAATGTTGTCAAAGAGGCAGGGGAGAAAGTTATCTTTTGCTAATATAGAACAAGTCACAGAGCTGCAAATCATCCTTGTACAAGAGCCATGCTAATCTTGCCAAGGTGTTATTTGTAGAGCCAACAAGATGGTTCGGTGGGTAAAAACTCTTGCCAGCAAGCCTTACAGCCTGAGTTATGTCCCCAGACTCACAGGGTGGGAGGAAAAACTGGCTCCAGCTAGTTGTACTATACACCCACCCCATCCCTACACACAAATGCATGCATACAAAAATGACAAGTTATTAGGACTCAAGTAAGAATGTATACTGCTCTTACAGAGATCTGGAGGTCAGCCAGCACCCACAGCTGGGGCACATACTCGCGCGCGCGCGCGCGCGCGCGCGCGCACACACACACACACACAATTTAAAAAGTAAAAACAAATTAAGTTTCTATTTAAAATTCTGTTGTTAAAGGTATTTGCAAGGTAGTTTGATGCATTATTTCAAGGCCTTTTAATCCCAAGTGAGGGTGCAGAAGTTTGGCTTCCTGTTGGCTTTCAGATTCCCTGCTGCTGACTGTGGTGGTGCTAGTTGGTTGCCTTAGGTATTCCTTCTGGACGAATATCCAGTTGGGCTTCCCTCCGTGCACATGTTGGAGCAGCTTGAGATGCATCTGTAGACTTCTAGCTGTATCTGTTACACCACTGTACTCACAGCCATGGAGTGTTTTCTCCCAGCACTCAGTGCACATGGGCTTGTAGTTGTTGTTGCTGTTGCTGTTGTTGTTCAAGGCTAAGAACCTTTGATCTACTTCAGTAGGACTTTTTCTCTAACAACAAGTCTGTTTTTCATCAAACAGACTCAGCTTTTTTTTTCCCTAGACACACAAAGAGGAGTCTAGACCTTCTCTAGGGAGCTAAGGGGACAAAAAAGAAACTTAAAAAATAACTTGACCAAGTTAATTCACCTGGCAAAAATAACCTCACTACATAAAATAAACTTTGGGGTTTTGCAATAGCAGCTCCTGAGAATGTAAACAACCCCAGGGCCCACATGAGCTGAATCACTTGCCGAACACTGTGAGTCTCTGGCCCAAGTTCTCCAAAAATAATGAACACCTTCTAAAAACTAAGTGTCAGTGCCTGGGGAGGAGGAGGGGACAGAGGCATCAACACCGGGACAGACGAGCTCCTGACTGGTACTGAAAATGCTTTAGCAGCCTAGTGCAAGGATGCAGAGGGCTGAAGCAGGCCTGATTGCATGCACTTCAGGCCGCAGCATTCCCTAGGGAAAGCCCGAGTGTGGGCACTCTCATGAAGTCACAGGAAGCCCCTGCAGGTTTCACCATGTGTTCTGTTAACAAGATAATGGTTCCATTGAAACTGTAATAACATGCTTGGCCAACAGAGCCCACACTATTATAATAACCACATACCCAGCCCTAGCTTTTCAAGCATTATGACAATATTATGTTCTTTCTAATGAAGCCCATACTGTTCTAATGTATTTACACTGAGTTTAGGTACTAGAACAATATTTGCTATATATAAAAAGTACAATCATAATTTGTATTTGTACAGCTCTCCTTCAAAGTACTTTCTCGTTCTTCAGTGTAGTCAGCTCCCTTTAATGTGGGAAGCATTTTGCCATTTCCATGTTTTAGGATGAACAAAATTTGGGAGAGATTCAGAGAAAAGAAACCATTGTTTTCTTAACTGTTAGACTCCTCTGAAGTACTTGCGATATCCCACAAACTGTAGGAAAGATTGGGGTAAATCTTGGCAGTGTATTTCAGCTATGAAAAAAAACATAGTCAAAATTAACAACCTGCAGGTACTGAATCATGGCCATGTGCCAAGTCCTTTATGGATTTTTTTCCTTTTTAATTTAGCCTTTATAACAGCCTCTTTAAGTGCATAGACCCAGGGTAGACAGAACACTGGAGTATCGATTAAATGGCTGCACCAACATGCTAGCCGCTTACACATTCATTATGGTAGTTTGAGTAAGAATGACCCTCATATGCTCATATATTTGAATGCTTTGTCATTGGGAAGTGGCACCACTTGAGAAGGTGTGGCCAGCCTGGTTGGAGTAGGTGTGGCCTTGTTGAAGGAAGTGAGTCACAGCGGGTGGACTTTGAGGTTTCAAAAGTCTAAGCCAGGCCCGATGTCTCTCTCTTCCTGCTGCCTGTGGATCAGGATGTAGAACTCTCCAGAACAATGTTCCCCTCCATGACAATAAGGCGCTAAACCCCTGAAACTATAAGCAAGCCTCAATTAAATGCTCTCTTTTATAAGAATTGTCATGGCCATGATGTCTCTTTACTACCAGTAGAACAGTAAGACACTCACTCAGCTTTCTTCTCTCAACCTGGAAGTTGGATTGTACTTCCCCTTACAGTGGACCTCATCATGACATGACTCTGGCTGAGGATGGCCAACTGCACATATCATTTTTAGATAGGAGAGTCAAGAGCCAGGTGGAGAGTATGAGCACTTCCTCTTTCTTGCCGCTCCATGGTGACCCTTACAAGCTAAATTCCACATAGGATCTGCTGGAGCAGAGCCCTGTTCCCATTTCCATCAAGATATTAAAATGTGTGTGTCATATAGTGAGAGACCCCCATCTCAATGTTTTTAGACTTCTAAGCAACTAGCTCAGCACAGGGTAACTTGTTTTTCTGCTTTCAGCTTGAGAAAGATAGCCCACCCTGTTCTAGTTCCAAAGTTTAACTATACAATACCCCAAGGATGTTTGGTCCAGATAATCTCTAACCTTCCTTACTTCCTCACTCTGTACTTCCCCATTCCGTGCATGTTTTGTCCTCCACCCCTTCCTTGCCTTGTGAATTGTGTCTTCCAACCCTTGTCTTGTGATTTTTCCCTTTAAATACCCCTGACTTCAGTTGTACAGGGTCAGTCCTCTACCCTGCACGGTGTATGGCTGTGGAACCCAGAATTCTGGAATAAAGAAATCCTCATGCTATTACATCAAGACCATTCCTCGCGAGTGATTTGGGTGTTGCCTTCCAAGGTGTGGGGTGCTGGGGCACCCTCGGTTTTTGGGGGTCTTACAATAGTTTGCACTTTAAGCCACCGAGTTGGGGAGGCAATGGCTCTGCACAGATAAAGAACCAGTAAGAGATAATCTCTAGATAGCTTTAGAGAAGGTTGATCGTGGAAATTATAGAAATTGAGGAACATGTTTCCGGAGGCTGAATAAATCAATCTGCCATTTTCATGCTAGAGATATAGGAAAGACTGTGCTATGTTTCAGGCTAATGGCTACTGAAGGATGTGCTTGGTAGGGATGGAGATGCAGTTGGTATAAATCCCACAGTATATACACCTAAGAACCCAATGTTCTGATGTACACGGATATGGGAAGTAGAGCATTCCAACACCAGAGGAAAGAACAAATCTCTCTACTGACTCTTTTTATCTCTCTGTTTATCCCTTACACATTTGGATCAGAGACTAATTCAAGTGCTCCCCCTTCCTGAACTACCCTCATAGACACATCCAGAGTTGATATTTAACCAGCTATCTGAGCAACACATCCAAAGTTGATATTTAACCAGCTATCTGAGCAACGCCTAACTCGGTCAAGCTGATACATGAAATCACCCATCATAAGGGTTTGTTTCTACTACAAAAAGTAACTAGCAAACCAAGTTACCTAGCTGATTAGAAAACATTCCTCCATTGTATAAAATTGGGTTCTCCAGAGGAACAGAATTGACAAAATATGTGTTATAAAATAGGGTTATTGAATTGGCTTACCTAATAAGGACTGGGTAATCCAATAATTCCTAACAACATTCTGGAAAAACAGCGAACGCTAGACACCTCAACCATCTGAGTCCAGTGCTGACTGCCAGGAAGCTCTCTGGAGAATTGCTGGTATTGGGCCTTGATAGGGGAAAGAAGCTGGCATGTGATGGCAGCGGATGATAGCGGCAGGCGCACACACTCCCACTCAGGAAAGAATCACGCTTGCAATTCCCCAGCAGGTCGCCTTCTTCCAACTCCTGTCTAAACCTCCAGGCCCTTGGACAGTGCCATCTACATGCAGGACATGTCTTTCCTTTCTTCCTCCAGGTCACTTGCAAATGTATCAGTCACCCCTGGACTGGAAACATCCCCCTCAGAGATGCATTTCCCCAGAACCAAACTCTTACAGTAGTCAAGTTGACATCCAAGACCAACCATCACAATTTTGTTGGTATTGGGTTGGCCATACCTAAACTACCATGCTATTCTTCCTTCTAGGTGGATAGTGACAGCTAATTGTCTTCTGTCTAACTTCAAGAGGAACATGGTCCTGATATGTACTGACAGGAATTGAGAGCCTTTGAGAGACTGGCTGGCCAAGACTGTTGGGTAGTATAAACAGGGAAGAAGAAAACAGTCAACATTGTTCTGTTTCCTTCCAGGTGTGTTTAATCCACACTCCGTATTTTCTTCAAGGAAGTTCTGTGTGGGGAGTATTTCTTAGACGGGTCCCCAGTTTGCAGCTGGCCTCTGTCCCAGGGTCTCTCTTCACTGGAGCCTGGGCTTGTTTCCTGATAGGTCAGTCTCACAGCAACAGCCTTCTCCTCAAGGCAGAGCACACTACTCTCAAGACTGTTGATTTGGATGCCACACCAACTCAACCTGAACGCTGACGATTAGAGGGCAAGTAGTTTATCTGGAAAGTGGTTCTAGGAATTGGAAAAGAGAGAGGAGGCTGCCTGGAACACAGAGGGAAACTTGAGGGGTTTTGCCTGAATAACTTCATCATGAGAACTTGGCAAACGGCCACCTCATGCAAGCGAAGCTCATTTCACTTTGGTCTTTAAGAAACATAAAGATCCTTGTTTACTTAGAGACTCTGATTTCCACTTGATTGTCCCTGGGGGTGTGAGCCCTCCTCACTGAGGCAGACACTGTGCCTGCCCCTGCATTGAACATGCTCCTGCAGCTGTGGAAACAGTCTGGTAACAGACAGTGAAGTGATACCCGATGTGCACTTGCGATCTTGGAAGCCAGCCATTTCATAGATGCATGGGAATCAGAGACGTATTCAGAGCTGTCAACAGAGCACCAAAGATGTTTGCTCTACCAAGCCCTACTCCCCAAACACTCATAACAGTCATATAGGGCTGGTGGATGTGAGAAGACACAAAGTCATGAGTTCAGCACCAAAAAACTGCACAGTAAACCTTGAGCAGATTTCCAAAACTCTGAAAATTAGGTAATATACTTACCATCCAAGATCACTGGAAAGATTAGATCGTATATGACAATTGCTCAGCACAGACCCTGGCACATAGTGGATGCTCAATAAGCATTGGTTCTACACCCTCTATCAATAAAGCCTTTAGAACTAGATGTGAAGGCGGAAGGCCTTTAGGACAGGCATCTTTCCAACTCTTAATGGTTTTAAGGTGTTGCCTACAGAATAATTGAATTAAAATGCTCAATATAGCGAACTAAAGGCATCTTACTCAAAGTAGCTTAAAACAACAGGATACTTGGCTTTGGGTTCTGTTTCCAGGTGCTATCAGATATAGAAGCCCCAACAATGTCATCAATGGTTTCTCTTGGTATCCCCTCAGTGTCATCTTTTTTTCTGTTCCCATAGTAGTGGACTTCTATGAGAATGATGCAAGAGCCCCAGTGTGCATCTCTCTTGGTTGGTGATCTCGACGGTGAACTCAAGTATAAATCCCCAGAAGGGAGGGCTCCTTCAGTTGATCCCATCTGAATAATGACGGATTGAAAGTGGGGAGGAGGCGTGTTGCTTGCTGCATTGTCTGTGGGAGCATGTTCCTGCCAGGAGAGGTTATAGGGAGGGGTTACTGGCAAACACCAGTCACTAAGACAAAGAGAGAGGCCTCTGCCTTGGGTGGGTGGGGGCAAAAAGAGTGCTTGACAAGTCTCTGGTTTAAAAAGAGTGTTACCTGGAAAGGCCCCTGTGTTGTGTAGTTTTCTGTCAACTTGATACAAGCTAGAGTCATTTTAGAAACAACCTCAACTGAAAAAAATACCCCCACAAGATTGACTTCTGCCCCAGCCTGTGGTACATTTTTTTCGATGGACCGTGTGGAAGGGGCCAGCTCTCTATTAGCAGTACCACTTCTGGGTTGGTGGTCCTGAGAGCTATAAGCAAGCAGGCTGAGTTAGTCACGAGAGGCAAGCCTGTAAGCAGCATCCCTCCATGGTATCTGCTTGCATTTCTGCCTCAGAATTCTGCCTGGCACAAGTTCTTACCCTGACTTCCCCAGTGATAGGTTTCCTGGGAATGTAAAAAAAAAAAAAAATAACAAATGTCCCTCCCCAAGCTACTTGTGGTCCTGGTGTTCTATCAGAGCAGCAGAAACCTGACTCAGCCCCCACAGTCACACCACGGTGGAGAGGCAGCATTTATTCACCACCCGCGCAGTGCCAGCAGAATCACTGAGCATCGCCTGCCTGCCCTGGCCTTCAAAACAGAGTTCTTTGGAACAAAGGAAGGACTCACATTCATCTGGTATCAAACAAAGCCTGTCTGTGTCACCCTGGTCCCATATGCCCTTTCCAGGGTCTCCATGCTCCTGGGCTTTAGGAAAAGAAGCAAGAAATGTCACACCAGCGTGGCTCAAACTAGGTGTTTTGGACCAATGAAAAGTTCTGAGCTGTATATGTGTGCTCTGATCTGATCCCGGGGCCTCTGGAAGAGGTGGTTGTGGTGGTGGTGGTGGTGGTGGTGGTGGTGGTGGTGTGTGTGTGTGTGTGTAATGTGTGTTGTGCCCACAGATCCCTCTGGAACTATAGCTATAAGTGGTTCTGACCTCTATATGTGTGTTCTGAAGTGATCCTGGGTCCTCTGGAAGAACAGCACATATTCTGCTGCATCATCTCTCCAGCCCTGTGTGTGTTTGCGTTAGTTAGTTATTAACCAATTGCTTTAACACAGGGTCTGCCTTAGTTACTTTAATCACTGTTAGTGGACAGCCTAGGTGCAGAGTGGCCAAGGTGGACTGGGGAGGCATGGGACAGTGGCTCTGTGCTGAGAGGAGCGTGCTGCGAAGGCTCATCAGAGCCCAGAGGACAGCAAGCAGAGAAAGCAGGCCAGAGCCTAGAACAAGTACAACCCAGCCCTGGGGACCAACTTCTGCCAACGAGGCCCCATGGAGCACCACATTCTAGGAACTAGGTGATCAAATGCCTGAGTCCAAGAGGGACACTATGGACCCAAAGCATACCAGAGTCTCACAGTGGCGCATAGGCTGCTCTCAGATTCCCGGGCTCAAGCAGTGCTTCCTCCACAGGTATAAGCTTCACATATACCTTCAGGTGACTCTTCAGGGTTTTTAAAGCTTCCATTGTCAAGCTATTTGATCAAGTCTCTGGTGGGAGATATTAATTTATCTGCTGGTTAAGTTTAGTCAGGCAAACACTTTGGGTGCTTCTTATGAGCATCAAACAAACAACAAAATTTAGCAGTTCAACCAGAACCAGAGTTTTACTGTGGAAATGAACTGATCCGTTTAGATTTTATTGCCCAAGAGTCCTTGGCCCAGCTGAAAGCTTCTGTTGATAGGGCTAGACACAATTCAGCTAAGCTACTTGTGACAGAAGAAGGCGAAAGTAAACGAAGTAATTACCGGGGTGTTCTTTCAAAAATCAGCTACGGAATGGGGAAATTGGAGATTGTATAAAAGAGGCGTGGCAGGCAAACAAGCCTCTCTGGGGAAGGAGTTTTTAAAGGAAGATTACACCACACTCCTATGTCATTAACTAAGAAGACTGGATGAACTGTAGCCTTGGGTTGGGGAGGCACTGGGGTAGGAGTTGGGATAGTATGGGAGGAGATATTCAGGTGACAGCCATGATTACTGGCTAACAGGGACATAGAAAACCCAGTCACAGAGCAAGAAGAGTGCCTGGATTAGGGACCCTGAGATTGGGGCTCAGTGTCACTACCAAGCGGTGAGAACCCTGCTGGTGGCTGATGTGTCATGGCATCCATTTCCTTGGCTGTGTGAGACTGAAGACCCCTTCCAAGCCTGGGACCCTCACCGCGAGCATGATTTCTCCTGGGCTTCCACAGTCAGAGCAGCAGTGCTGAGAAACGTTAATTGAGAAGATGGGTAGCATTTGCTGGAAAACAGAAAAGAAGTGGGAGAAAAAGGGGACGGGGGAAGATGTGATTCTATCCACTTAAAAAAACAGAGAATTGATGCATTATGTAGTCGTCAAAAATTCTCATAGGAATAAGACAGCAAAAATGGGAAGAGAAAGAGGAGAGGAAGGAAGGAAGGAGGGAAGGAAAGAAGGAAGGAAGGAGGGAAGGAGGGAGGGAAGGAAGGAGGGAGGGAAGGAGGGAAGGAGGGAAGGAGGGAGAGACAGACAGAGAGAGAGAGAGAGAGAGAGAGTTGGAAGTTGTCTCTTCAGAGATTACTGAGTATTGGGTAGTAAGAAGTAGTACAAAATCAACCGAAACTTTCCCAAGAATATTTTCTAAAAGATTTTTCCCCCTTAGAGACGTTTTTCAGAACCATGAATACCCAAAGCATTGCTGGACACAGAACACTGGCCACATGAAAATCCCACACTTATTCAACCCCGAGCGGCTTCCGTGGTGGGGCATCTTCCCATGAGGAAACTGATATTGAACAGTGGCTCAAATCTAGTTGAATCTTGAGAAAATATGGGGGCTTGAGTAGATGGAACAGATGGACGAAGAGAGGACAATCCTAGCTTGTTCCCTCTACTGCCTTAATCATGATGTGAAAGAAACGATCCTGTTTATTTTTTATTCCAGGACAGAAGAGGGTGGTTTGGAGAAGTTCCCAGTTCATCAAAAGCCACCTTCCGCCTTACAGCAGACAAGGATACTTCCTTCATTCCTTCCCATAGGCTGTGGCATACAGGAGAGCTAAGGAACAGTGGGACTAATTGGCTAAGCTGTTGGTAGTGTGCATTGACCACAAAAGCAATAAGGCTGTGTTTATCAAGTTGAGAACGTTGTGATTCTCACTATTTTCCTACTTAGAGGATTAAGGAGCATTCTGTATTTGTTTTTTGTTTTGTTTTGTTTTGTTTTGTTTTGTTTTCCCGAGACAGGGTTTCTTTGTGTAGCCCTGGCTGTCCTGGAACTCCCTCTGTAGACCATGCTGGCCTCGAACTCAGAAATCTGCCTGCCTCTGCCTCCCAAGTGCTGCTGGGATTAAAGGCGTGCGCCACCACCTAGGAGCATTCTGTTAAGTTAGAAGTATACCCAATATAATCGCTGCTTCTCTTTATCCCTATTTTTCCATATTAATTGCTTGCAGAGCATGGCTTCCCAAACCCATTGAGCATATGGTAGTCTGATTGTCTCTTTTGTGAAAGGTGATAAGGCCACATTCTAGAAATAAGTTTGGAGGACCAGGCTAAGCTGTCTTTAGTTATAATATTTCTCTCAGAAAGCCCCTCTCCTTGCATTTTTAACTCAGTAAATGGACTTGACAAGAGAATCCCTCTCCATTATTCTAGGCACTGAGGCAAACCAACAATGTACCACTGAGCAAAACATCAGGCTTGTATCTTAGGAAAAATCACTCACTAAAGATTCAAAATCTTTTATAAAAGAAAAACAAGGAGTCTGGTAGGAAGATTCAAAGTAACATGGAATCACTAGGAACAGGCAAAGTCTTATTTCAATTATTTGAAACCTAGTTTTGGAAAAGCGTTTACACAATCCTGTAGAATGGAAGGGTGTTTAACTGCCTATCATTAGTGCACCCACTACCTTAGCAGCTGTCTTTGCTGTGGGTCCCACAGGTTTGCCTAGCTCCCAACTCTAACCTGTCTCCACTTGATTATACTTCTGGGAATGTGATTGGTGTAATCTGGAGTTTAGAGAAAATTACTGCAGATCTGGTATCATCTTTAAGTTTTAACAAAGCTGCTGGCAGAAAGCATGCTTTTGGTAATATACAACAGGTCCTTTTAAGTCATTTCAAACCATGACGATAACCATGGTTTCCGTCATGTTTGAATAGCCGTTACTTCCACGCTTAGGAGGAGCCATGCACACTTACTTCTGTGACCCAGCATTCATCACCATAAATTCTGTCCTCAGAGGCTCCCATAAAATAGAGATTAATCTCTGTGAGCCCTACGAGTAGTCAAGGGTCTTGAAAACAGAGTGAATGACAATAAGGAGTGGGTGTGGCCTTGCGGTTGAATACATGCTAGGTAATCACCTAGATTTGTGAACTCTCTTTGCTTGAGCTAAAAATTCTTGAGAAGGCTTGCTGTTTGTTATTTACTCCTTGGAACAATTATAGCTAGTATACTTGGAACACAAATTCTAAGCCAATATATACATGATAAACATGGCTGTTCAAGCAGTTTGACCACGGGTCCATTCTAGTGAGTGATGAAGCACGTTTGCTCTTTACTGGTCTGTGCGATCATTTGACTGTTGGGAGGTTGCCATGGTGACACCTTCCCAATATCTTTTGCTCTTTGAGAGGAAGCTAAAAGGAAGCAGTTTGGTCTCATACACCATTGAAGTGGTACAAGCCCGTCATTTAAATTAAAAATGTCTAAGTTGGAAACAGTATAGACTATAGTATAGAGTATAGTATAGAGTATAGTATAGAGTATAGTATAGTATAGTATAGAGTATAGTATGTGCTGAATGGGACAAGACAATTGAAGTTTTTTTTAACCTGCACCAAACTATTTGAAAACGCTCTCTTTTTTGTTGTGAGTTGCAGAAGATGGCATCCCAAGGGACATCGAAGCTTCTGGATTCAGTGTGCATCAAACGTGAATTAGAACATCTCACCGTCATGAGGGAGGGACTACGGGTGTGAGAACTGTGCTGAGAAGACTGGCTGGTGGCAAGTCTTGAGCACTTCTCAGGTGGTAGGTGCTTGCTGTGCATGGTCTGGGCATCTCCAGTACATCCACACAGCTGCCTATGAGACTATGCCAATTTACAATCTCAGGTCACCAACATTCAGCCAGGTCCGACTCACAGCTCTGGGGTTCTGGCTCTGGAAGGTGAACTCTTCCTTACCACACCACCTTGTCTCTCTGGAATCTTTCAGATGGGTGAACCTGCTCCCTCTCCTTTCCCTGGAAGACTTTACAGTTAAGATTCATGAGTCCTCTTCCTGTATCACATTCTTTGGTTATATTCCACATAAACCTGGAGAGGACTCTTTGAAGCAACCCCAAAACTGGCCATATTGTAAATTCAGACAAATATGCATTTGTGGCGTTGTCACATATTAAGACACGTGGAACAACTACAGGCATTCCAGTCTTACTAGTGGTATAGTCTCAGGCAAGTTACTTCCTCCGTGAAAGGGAAATGGTAGAACTCAGGCTTGTCATTCTAGCTTGCCTTCAGTGCTGCTGTGATAAATGCCATGACCAAAACCAACTCTTTTGTTTGTTTGTTTTTTTCGAGACAGGGTTTCTCTGTGTAGCCCTGGCTGTCCTGGAACTCACTCTGTAGACCAGGCTGGCCTGAACTCAGAAATCTGCCTGCCTCTGCCTCCCAAGTGCTGGGATTAAAGGCATGTGCCACCACCTCCTGGCGACCAAAATCAACTTGGAGAGGGAAGGATTTACACTTCCAGATCACAGCCCATCATGGAAGGAAGTTAAGGCAGGCTGAAGCAGGAACTAAAGAGGAAACACTGGAGGAATATGCTTGCTAGCTCACTTACTGGCTCCAGCTCAGCTAGCTTTCTTATATGGCTCAGACCCACTTACCTAGGAATGGCGCTGCCCACAGTGGACAGTGTCTTCCCACATCAAGTCAAGGCGGTTTCTTACAGACATGGTCACAGGACAATCTGATCTAGACAATAATGAGATTTCTTCCCAGTGACTCCAGGTTGTATCAAGTTGACAATAAAAAAACAAAAACAGAAACAGAACAAAATAGAAACGTGTGTCCAAAGCTTACTGCCAATAGTTGCTCTTTTCAAGCCTTATACGTCTAAGGTATACCAAGTTGTACTCTAAACCCGAATTATGGGCTGAAAATCATCCCTTGAAAGTGTCAAAAGTAGAGGCTGGAGCAATCCTTTTGTGGTAAAGTGCGTTGGCTGCTGTTCTAGGGGATTCAGGTTCAACCCTCACCACTGTCCCAGGAGATCTGAAACATTTCTGTCCTCTAAGAGCACCATAAATACACAGTGCACATATATACATGTGGACAAAACACGCCTATGCATAAAATTTTCAAAACTTGAAAATGACAACTAATGTCCTTTAACATTATTTACCTAGCAAGTTGGCTTTTTTTCTCTTGTGCTTCTCACCTTTTGAGTTACAGCTTCAGGTGACTTTTTAGTAGTTGTTCATGTAACTTTCCCCCATTAACAGCTGTTTCCAAAACTTGTGAATTCTCCTTTGGTCTTCAGTCTAACATTTGTTATCTCAATCCTTATTATCTAGCTACACAACTAGGACTCTGTTGGAAATTGGTTCTAATGCTTTGATTCAATCAGGAATCTTCTCGTCCTAAAAGTCCTTGTCTCCAACTGGTTTTTGATTCATCAATAAAGATGCCAGTGGCCAGTAGCTGGGAAAAGGGAAACAGGGCTGAACTCTTAGAGTTGTGTGGGCTAGGGTACAGGGAGGAGGCGGAGGATTGCCGTGATGCCGAGAGATGGATCAGATTCAGAGCTGCAGGGGATAAAGCCACCCAGCCCTGTGAGATTTCAGGGATGTTGTCAATTGGTCCTAGGAAAGCAAGTGGAGGATTAGAAGTGCCCAACCATTGAGCTAGATGGCACATAAAAAATAAGTGTGTGTAGGGGGGGGGGGAGTTGGGGAGGTGTGAGTGTGTGTGTGTGGGTGTGTGGGTGGGTGTGTGGGTGTGAGTGTGTGTCTTTCACTTGCAGATCCAAAGATTCCTTGTGCTGCTGGCTGGAAGTGCAACCGGCAGGGAGCACAAAGTGGTGTAGCCAAAATTACCGCTATTGAACTCCATAACTAGGCTCAGTTCATAGTTCAGGTTTTTCTGTCTTTCTCCATCTCTACCTAATTCTAGTCATGCCTACTATTTCCAAGCTCGACTCAACTGTCCCACCCCTGAGATCTGCACAACTGTGTCCATTCTATTCAGTTCCTGTGTTCCAAGCTCCAGAGAGTGCTGTGGTCATCCCCTCCCCCACCTTAACACTTCTCATGCTCTTCTTTGTGTTCTCTTGTCACTCTTATTCAGTTATAACATCATAAGGAGATAATCTAGGGCTGCCCATCACCCCATGATAGCGGCCCTGGGTAGCAGGGAGATGTGAGGGTTACAACATTAGCTTAAGTCACACTGCCACGACTGTCTACACTGTCTCCTAAATCTTGACCTTAAGCAAGTTACCTTCATTTTAAAGCCTATCCTAACTAACCTGTACTTAGCATATAGAGATCTTGTGGAAACGGAATGAGATATTTCCTGTAAAGTGCTTTGCAAATATTTGCCACCTTGTCCCGTTCATGATAGAGATTAGATATTACAGCGTTTGCAGTCAAGTAGTCTTTGCACTGATTAACGTAACAAGTATTTATTGGGTGTTATGTTAGTCTGCTTGGGCTGCCATATCAAAATACCATGGACCGGGTGGCTGAAATCACATACCAGGATATCAGTTTTGGAGGCTGGGATATAGAAGGCAGCGAGCTTGTCTCCTAGTGAGGGGCTTCTTCGGGGCTTGCAGATGGCTGCCTTTCTTGTTGTTGTTGTTTTGCTTTTTTGTGTTTTGTTTGTTTGTTTGAGACAGGGTTTGTGTAGCCCTGGCTATCCTGGGACTCACTCTGTAGACCAGGCTGGCCTCGAACTCAGAAATCCACCTTCCTCTGCCTCCCAAGGGCTGGGATTAAAGGCGTGCACCTCCGCAGCCGCGGCAGCCGCCCGCCACCACCGCAGCCCGGCTAGATGGCTGCCTTCTTGCTGGGCCCTTGATTAGTGGAGAAAGCATTCTCTTGCTCTCTCCACCACTTCCTCTTCTACACTGCAATCTTCCCCTTGGTCTTCCTTTCTCTGCCACTAATCTGATATTAGAGGCTTGCAGGTCCTCATGACTCCTTCAGTCCTCAAAGCCTTATCTCTAAATACATCCTCTTGAGAGTCAGGACTTCAACAAATGCATTTTGAGAGGGCAGAACTCAGTCCCGAACATTAAGTGTCTAGTCTAGGTACACAGCAATGAACAAGATAGACAAAAGTCCCTGTTTACATTTCTTCTACTAAGATAAAGTGAATTAGCATTTATAGACACAAGAGTGCCTGCCAACTACATAGCATATGTTTATAACCTGTGGCTAGATCAAATTGCAGGCTAAAGGGGAATTCACTTGCAAATGGTCCTGAGTTAGCTAAACAGCTGACCTTTAGATGGAGAGAGGGCTGGACCATGTGCCATCACATAAGATTATACTGTTTTTTTAATTCATTATAAGTGTTCACGTATATGTGCCTGCGAGAGTTTATGTGCACCGTGTGCGTTCAGGCGCCTGTGGAGGTCACAGGGGATGTTTGAGCTGCTGAAACTGGAGTTCCAGGTGACTGCGAGCTGCTGGCAGTGGGTAATGGAACCAACTCCGGGTCCTCTGGAAAAGCAGCAGGTGCTCTTAACTGTTGTACCATGTCTCACCCCTGCTCACTTTGTCTCTAGCTTTTTTAGCTTTAAGTTTCTGGCTTTTCCCACCAGAGAAAACTAATGTGGGGAGTGAGCAAAAAGCAGTATTTGGTGTGTCCTACGGTGACGCATTTCATAGAGAAAACTGGAGCGGGGCACCTGAGTAGGGATGTGTTGAGGGGATGAATGGGGTCGGAGGGGAAGGCCTCTGAGGAAAGAGCTAGAGGGAAAAGGGTGGTCTCTGAGCAGGGAGTGGCTGAGCAATTCAGAAGGCTGTCCCGGGCAGAGGGCAGCGCAAGCGCTAAGGCCCCTAAGCACCTCGGCAGGAGTTTTCCGCGCATGCGCGTGAGTCAAGAAGAGCATCACATACAGAGAAACGTGTGATGGAAAGGCTAATAGGAGTGGGGTATGGAAATGTCTCTCCTAAATTCCACCTAATCCATTTTCATTCTTTCAAAAGTGTAGCAGAAATTATGGCATGTAATAGCTAATCAAGTCATCTGATGCTACCCAATCGGCATGCATTAAGATGTTTACAGGAGAATAAAAGCAGGTAGACAAATCCACTTCAATTTTCCTTTCAGTTCATGTTTGAAGACTCCTACCAAGAACTAAAAATACATCTCATAACTGGTTTACTCGTTTACTGGTAATCACCCGGTGAGGTAGTTATGACTTCCAAGTTTTTATTTCTTTTTTCCCCTTTTTTTTCTTTCTTTTCTTTTCTTTTTTTCCATGATTCAATGCTGTGTTCTAAGGTGTTTCAGGCAGTCCACGGCATTTTACAACTGGCAGAGAATTTTGGAGAGGCTTAAGTCCGTTGGCCCTTTCTGGGTGCCTTGGTAAAAGCACTCTATGGACTTTAGATTCGGGTGTCTACTGCGGTGATAAAACAGCATGATCAAAAGCAACTTGAGGTGGCAAGGGTTTATGTGTCTTATGCACAGTCCACCATCAAGGGAAGTCAGAACAGGAACTCAAGGCAGTTACCTGGAATCCGGAACTGAAGCAGAAGCCATGGAGGAACGCTGCTCGCTGGCTTACTCTCATTGGGTTTTAACCTTCTGCCTAGGGCCCTGAGGGCTTCCTTCACACAGGCAGCAGCTTCTGGAACAGGAGACCTAGAGTGAGCTCCTCCAGCCGGAGCAGGGATGCTTGCAAATCCACGCGAGGCACTTTCTTATACACACCGGGGCTACCTGCCCAACACTGGCAACACCCACAGTGGCCTGGGTCCCCCCACCAATCATTAATCAAGAAAATGTTGGACAAACTTATTAATAGGCTATCTTGTGAGGATGTTTTTTCAATCAAAATTCCCTCTTCCTAGATATATCAAGTTTGTGTCAAGTTAACAAAGACCAACCCGGACAGCATCTTTTCTACTCTGATATCCTTCTAGCTACACTGGATCGCGGATCAAAGTTGAGAGACTTAGACTGCTCCTTGTCTCAGGCTCTTGTGGAGATTAGAGGATCCTCAAAGGCAACACGACTCCTCTGGCCCCCGCGTAGCTGCCTTTCCAGAGAAGGCCACCAGGGGACTCCGCTCTGAGCCGGTGAGTTGCAGTGGCGCCCGGGCGAGCTGCGCGGCGCGCTGGGTGCATGTGGGGCCGCATCAGAGCCGTGGCCGCTGCATCTGGAGTCACGCGTGCTGGCCTGAAACCCCTCGCGTGAATTTGCAAGCATCGCTGCTCCGGCTGGAGGAACTCGCTCTTTTTCTCTTGCTCCAGAAGCTGCCCCCGGCGTGAAGGAAGCCAGCAGAGCCCTAGGCAGAAGGTTAAAACCCCAAGGTAAGAGATCCTTCCAAGAGTGGTGAGGAGGCGCAGTCGCAGTTCCTGATTGTGCCCAGGAGGGCCGAGGTGCGGGACACACCTAGGGACCCCAGTCCTCACCCCTCTTCCGCGAGCTTCCGGGGTTGGAGTCTGGTTTAGCCAGTGCGGGCTGCTTGGCTTCTCTCTGCCTCCGGGTACGCACTTCCCGGGCTGGAATGTGAGTCCAGTTCCCACTCAGGGGTCTGTGGCTTTGATCTAAAATACACCCCCTCCCGCCCCCTTCAGGGTGCAGATCTCATCCGGACCCGATTCTGAATCTCAGATGCGGGTGGGGTGCGCGTCGGCCTGAAGCGGCGGGAAGAGAAACTTTTACAAAAGTGCGTCTGAGCAGGGGGACGCTTCTGGGCTCCTGCATCCCAGAGTAGGCTCGGCGTTGGGGCTGTGTAGGGAGGGCTACAGCGCAGTCTTGATTTGTCCTCCCCGGCTACCGGTGCCTCATGAAGGGGGAGGGGTATTAAGAATAAATAAATTTTGCTCAACTTTTGTACCAGCAATTGTCAAACATCTGGAATCGTTGCCCCTCCCTTTCCTGCACTAGAGAAGGTGAAAACTAAACTTTCCCTTGATCTCTCCTCCCCACCACTGGACCCCCAGGATGGAGTGGTTAGTGGTAAAGAGCGGTTCCCGCCTCCAGGAGCGTGGCGGAGGCTCTAGACCACTCAGATCTCTTCCACCCCCCTTTTAGACCCTCTGGAAGTCTTCCCTGCAGAGACGGGGCGACAGAGCCATTCTCAAGTAACCCGGTGAATGGCCTTTTGTTTCTCTGCGGTTCCACTATTGTTGCGCCTCTAACATCTGGTGGGGCTCCAGCGGGGAAGGAAGCCCCTTTCGCCGCTCGTGGGGCCTTCCATGCTGGCCTTTCCGCAGGCTCGGGTCCGGGATCCCCGCTGGGGAAGGACGGCGATCGGACCCGGCTAGGCCGCCCCACCCGGGGCTTGCGGTTAGAAGGCGGAGGGAAAGTTGTTCCTGAGCCCGCCTCCTAGGCTGCTTGTGGCCCAGGGCGCATTTCTCAGATCTTATCCCCAGCGAATCTGAGCCGAGACAGTGGAGGCAAAGTTCTCGAAAGCCAGGAGATCTGCGAGAGGGTCCAAAGGTCCAGTGGCGGCGAGCTAAACGCGTATGGAGGGCCCACAACCCGGGCGGTAGCCGGGGGCAGGGCACCTCGTCTCTATGGAAAGTTCAGGGGTGGCAAATCCTTGAGGGCTAAGGGGCTGGCCGTTGACTACAAAAGAGTGGAGCCTGCAGCTAACCTGGGAAAGCTAAAGACTGTCTGGAAATGGTGTCGTGACTAGCTGGGAAATGTTCCTGGGCTTCTGACTTCACCCAAGGCTCCAAGTTTAAGACCCAAATTTCTCCCAGCTGTACTGAAAAAGCAGGCCATGACGACGCAGTCCAAAGGGCAGATGCGGCCAGAGCACAGTTCTGGTTTTCATCTGCCCGAGAACAGGTGGTTTGGGGTAGCCCCTATTTCTCCAGATGGGGGCGCCTGTTAGACTAAAGGAGGTCAGGTTTCCCGGAATAAGTTAGGTGTTTCCATCAAGTGCACTTAGCGTGTGTGAGTTACTTATTAAACAATCTTGGCAAGAGCAAAGTCGCCTCCCAAAGCCAGCAGGGACCGGAACTGTTTCCCGAGGGTCGACTAGAGGGGATTTGATCATATTCACCTGTTGCGCCTTGTAGATGTCTTTGCCATTTTTTCCTGTGGAATTCCCAGCCTTAGACAGTCTCGGAGATGCTGAAACATTCTTTCCCCGCTCACCCACCCTCGGTTCTAAGTCTTGACACCCTTCCTCTCCCACTCAGGGGAGAAAGAGAGTCTTATACCGAGCCACCTGTGACCTATGTCCCTCCGCAACACTCCACCCTCGCTCGGGATGGGGCCGCAGCGTGTTAAGCCAGTGTTCTTATATCCCAACCGTCCTTCAGATAGTTTAAGTTCTGAGCTCCTCACAGGCTTGGTTCGCCCCTAAACTTAAAAGTACTTTGAGAGACTGTTAAACTCAAGAGAGGATATATAGAGAAACTTTACCCCACGATTTCTAGATGTTGCTGGTGGAAAGAAAAACAGCAAATTCTCTGAAGTGCTCAAGATACACTAATGATAAGGGCCCATAAGTTCGGATTTCTTTGAAATTTAACAGTAGCAGCAAAGTAAGAAACGACCTGTTTAAGAAGTACTGCTTAGGTTCTGTTTGCTCAGGGAGTACCAGAAGGCATCATTAAAGTTAAAGTCGGGGCTTGGCCCAGCCAAAAAGGAAAACACAATCATTATAGAGGAAAATAAGGGTGTTCAATTTCGTTAATTCTGGAACTCAAAAAAGACTTATCCGGAAAAATTATTGTAGGAAAAATAGAAAAGTCGTAGATAAAACGTTTAAAACTCTTTCCTTTCTCCATGTATGTGTGCGTGTGTATGTATATATGCATTTACCTAGCTATATATGGACATATATATTTCTTATCCAGTCATTTCCTTAGAATACATTATTTCTGGAGATAATGTAGGGTTGGTTCATTTTTTACCATATTGAAGACTGCAATATGTTCATAGTAAACACATGCTGGTGTATCGGCTCCGCAGCCACGCGTAAGAGAACCTACACTGTACTCACTTTGTTAGCATTGGATTTCCATTTCCGTGGAGTTATTAGGAGAGGAATGTTTTATTGTTGCCTTACTTAGCACTTTTTAGAAATCAAGAGTTAGAATAAACATTTTCATATTGTCCATTAACATTTCTATATCGTTTATGTTTGTTTTGGTGAGCTTGGTCTCTGTTTTTTTTTGGGGGGGGGTTGGTTTTTTTTAAGATGTACTCTATAAATGCGGTCGTGACTTCCATCAAACTATCTGTCCTGATTAGAAACTGTTTGGCTTTTTTGGCCAGTTCTTCTTCTCTTCACCATGTCCTTCTCTCCTTGAAGTTTTGGGGATCAACTTCAGGGCCTCAGACAGCCATGCATGCACTTGACCACTGAACTACGTTCCCACCGCACTTTGCCAGGTCTCTCCCCACGCACAGAGCAAACACAGGGCAGGGCAGCAGCTATAATCTAGGTAACTGGTGCCATCTCAGCAGGATGCGTAGAGGTCTGGCAAAGGCAGCAGAGAAATGAATGGAAAAAGCTGTGTCTGCTGCTCCGCAGTCCCAGATCCGGCCTCCCTCCCCACCGCCAGTCCCAATCTAAAACAACCTTACTAATGAGCTTTTTTTTTTTCATCAAATAGATTATATATTCACTCATTTTAGTGACTGATTGTTTTTGTTAGTAACATAAATGCCATACTCCACAACACCTTTTGTTTTATTAAAGTTAACCTTTCTGCTAACTTTTCCACTGAAATTTGTCTTTTGCTTAATATAAAACTTTCTTTGACTGCCCTGTCTTGAGCCCTGAACTTGAAAAGTCTTGCATCTGAAGGTAGCATCAGCAGCATCCTGGTAACGGCTTTAGAATAAAACGTCTTTGGGGACATTTGAGCAGTCACAGCTTCTATTTAAGTTCTTGCTTGAAGGTGGGTGATTCTGAAATATGACAGAGCGGGGGAACAGAAGAAGAAAATTTAGTTAGTTAGGTGCCGAATAAAAACAGAAGAAGTTATGTAAATAATGTAGGTAATCTGGATTACAAAGTGACTTTAAAAAGATAAACGTAATTAAGGTACCAGGTATTATTAGAGTGCCTTATTTGCTTAAATGACAGCACATAGCTTTCTAGCTGGGGAAATTGTGCACGAATGTAGAATTCCACCACAGTATGACTTTAGACATTTTACTTTAGGCGCATGCACATAGAAAACCACCCGCTCTGAGAGACTGTCACTAATTCCTATGCCTTCCCCTAACCCCACTGCAGATCTGGGAATCCAGTTCAAATACCCTATGCATGGTAGGCAAGTACAGTTATCGCTGAGCTATGTCCATAGCCTTTTCTATACCTTTAGATATAGAATCTAAGCAAAATACTCCAGGCAGGATACATGTGCTGCATTAGAATCACGGGCTCTCAGGTGTTAAGGAGGAGCTTAGTAGCCAACTGATTCTACTGTCTGTCTGTCTGTCTCTGTCTATCCACATTTCACTATGAACCTTGACTTTTAAAGCAACAACTTACCGTTCTTTAAATGTCAAGAAACCAAATTGACAAATAATCTCATTTGTTTTTTTCCTCTAGAAAAAAAGATGATTAAAAAAAAAAAGAAACATTTATAGATTGGGTATAAACTGTTAATGTGGTGAACTTTCATAAAATAAACAATCTTGGCAGCCAGAGAGATGATTTGTTGAAATGTTACCTTTTCAAACCTCCTCCCTGCCTTGTAACTGCTGTCTTGGTAACTTTCTTAGATGGTAGAGGAAAGCCAATAGAAAATGGTCAGAGCAAAGTGGCCGGGGGAGAAGATGGAAAGGAAACCTTACTCCTTCCGACCTGTCTCCAGGACTGCCTCAGTAATTTCCTGGGTTCATCCAGGCGCTGAGTAACACAGCCAGCACTGACTCTTCTTAAAGAGATGGATGTAGTTGACTTACCAAGGTCAAGCCTCAGAGACAGCAAACATTACACGAAGGACCAGGCTAACTGAGGACACTGTCCCATCAAACACTGCACAGCCGTGCTTAAGAGGAAGGGGGAAACTATGGGGGTGGGGAATGTAATTCTGGAAATATACCTGATTTCATTTTGAGTAGTCTTTTGAACTTGTAAAATACAATGAAACATCTTCTTATTTCTGCTGCGACAATCTTCCAGGCACAGAAACTGTATTTCTTATTTTTCAGGAACATTTTGATTCTGAAGAAATAGTTGCTCAATTCCAGGTAGACTGTCAGGAAGTCCCCTGAGTGAGGATGTTGTGATGGACTGGCCTCCTCCCTGTTCTCTCTCTCCTCCTCCACGAAGCACTCCCGAGCTTGCCGCAGTTGGTCAAAAAGTCCTGATCGGATACGTTCCAAGTGTTCCTCTTTCACCTGGGAGGTGGCGCCTTTAGGATTGAAAATCGTGAGTGCCAGAGCAGATATACGATAGGAGATCGCGTTTATGTCCTTTTTCATATGCTGCAGGTACGGCAGAATCTCTTTAGAAAACTGAAAATCTGTGATATCTTTTAGACATCTTAAGGGAAAGCCGGTCAGGGTGCTGCCCAGAAGTTTCACATTTTCTAAGATGGTATGATCCAGATAAACACAGTTCAGAGATTGGATGGCTGGAGTGCACAGAGCCACCAGGGCCACCAGCCATAAATACTTTGGAGTCATCTCAGCCTTGGTGCTTAGTATTTTTTTCCAAAGGGAAAAAATCTGCAACACCCAGGACTGATAGCGCTGTTTTAGCTCCTCTTTCATGGCCTTATATACCCGTATATCTTCTGCGGGAGGCGCTTTCTTACTTAGATTCCTTTGCCTCCAGGCATTTTTTTTTTTTTAGGTGAGTAAAGCAGTGCTTTAGGTTCCCAGGTGACCCATCCCAGGACTGAAGACTCATAAGTAATAAATCTGACACACGGGGGCTGGGGGTGTGGCTGAGTTTGTCAAGCACACACAAGGCCCCAAGTTCAGTTCCCAACATTGGAAAAAAAAAACATTCTACTCATATCAAAGACATAATGATTCTTCTGGAATATATATATATACATATTTGTACCTGATCCTATAGTCAAATTTCTATGTTAATTGAAATTAGTCATTAACCAAATAACTATGATTACTGATAACTAGGTCACTAGCAATGACATAGTTTAATTTACTCCAATCTTGACATATTAAGCTTCTGTATGAAGCTTATGTAGTTCTGTTAGAACTAACTTTCTCTCTCTCTCTCTCTCTCTCCCTCTCTCTCTCTCTCTCTCTCTGTGTGTGTGTGTGTGTGTGTTGGTGGTGTATTTGTTGTTTTCTTAATTTTTCTGGATCTCAAAAAAAGACGATAGGCCTAGTTTGTCAACTTAGAAAGTGCAGGTGAATGGTGTGGTTTTCTTCTGACACTGGAGTTCAGTATTTCACAGCTATTCTTTCCTGTCATTAGACTCATCTCTGGGTCGCAGTTCATACACCTAGATCTTAGCAGTCTTCTGCTGGGTTGTATATTTAAGTAATTTCTCTGCTTGATTAGTCGCTGTCTGTTATAGTGTTATGCAACCTCTTTGTTATACAGTTTAGATACAGATTTAAATTAGATACAGTACTTACAAACTTTTTCTTCGTTGTTTTTTCTTCTTACTTGGTCGTTCCAGAATCTTTTGTATTTTGTTTGTTCTGCTTGTTTTTCACCCATAAGGCATTTGGATAAAAGGTCATCCATTTCAGCCAGCTGACTCTACCTAGGCTGCTATGACTCTGCTGGCATGGGTGTCTGCCAGAGGTGATGCCTTCCTTGTTTGACCAATAGGTTTTGGATTCTGGTCTTATCAAATGGATTCCTTTTTTTTAAAAGAACGTAGCATAGTAGGACTTTCAAAGACCTTAGTTTATGTTCTTATTTTTTGTTAATAAACGTCTTCGAAATTAGTGGATTTAAAATGGTACTCCACTGTCATGAGAAACAGCGAGAGTTGTACAACAATAGCAGACTATGGTTGAAAATTGGCCTTAAAAATTCTTCCTAGTCATTTGGTTGCATCAGAAGCTAATTGTGAGTGGCTTTCTTAAACTCTGGGTTATTGTGGACTGGCTTCTTGAAAACAGGAAATATTGCAGATATTCTCTCTCTCTATTTTTCAAGACAGGGTTTCTCTGTATAGCCCTGGCTGTCCTGGAACTTACTCTGTAGACCAGGCTGTCCTCGAACTCAGAAATCCACCTGCCTCTGCCTCCCAAGTGCTGGTGTTAAAGGTGTGTGCCATCACTGCCCGGCTTATTCTTTTCATTTTATTCACCTGTTTTATTAAGTTTTCAGGTGGTCAGCCACTGTTTTCCTATTTAAAAAGCCAAAGTCTTTAAGAGAAAGTAAAGTTATAAAAGAAAAGTGTTGTATATGTAAAACAGAATCAATAAACTTAAACACCTCTAGTTAAACAGAAAATGGGAATTTCCCTAAGTCTCGGTTCCGGGTCAGTTGCTATGAACAGTGTAGAATTATTCCGGAGCTCGGTGTACTGATACCATAGCTTTTTATACAACAACATGTTAATGCATACCTACTAACATTTGTGATCACACACACGCACTCCTGATACTTTCTACCTAAGCCTTCTAGGTTAAGTGGTTCCAGGTAGTGCTGCCTGCCATTTCGCTATGCCGTGCCTTCCTTGATTATAGGTTTTTGCAGTAAATGATTATATAAGTGTTGATCTCTAATTTAAAACATCCCTTTCCAAGCACTTTAGTTCACTCTGTTTAGGATACTTCGACTTGTTGAAGACAGTTCGGGTGCCATGCCTTGCTCCACTAAGATGTTTCTCCCCATGGGTGAAGAAGATTTCAGCAGATGCAGAAGTTACTGGGTTTTCTTTCTGCAATGAGTGGCTTTCTTATTTAACCCGCCCCTTGGCTCATATCTTTATTTATTTAAAACTTCATTTTAAGACTTTGGCATTATGACTCATGACCCAGGTCCTGTAGGAGGAATACAGTGTACTACTTGATGTCAAGGAACTTACAATTACAGACATGTAATTGTGGGTGGCCCTCGGTCTTCAGGTGCTTTAGATGTTAATTTGTACTAATATCGACAGTATTTTCAACAGGAGGAGAGGTAATTGGCATGCATGCCCACCTCTCTCTGGCCATTAGCACTGCCTGATTTAGCAAATAAATCTACAGGATATGCCTGCGATATTTCACACATACTTGTACTAAAAGAAAACCCTTTCTCCATTGACCCAAGATCCAAATGTAACTTGCTATCTTTATTTTATCTGGCCTGGCAATCTCACTAGCCATGAGAGCTCCCATTGATCTCTGATGAAATCGAAGAGGACACTCCCTCTTCTAGAAGCTTTTCCTTTGCCTTCCCTTCATCTCCTGAGAGTGGCGTCTAACTTCATTTGTCAATGCTGGCATCGTTTACGGACAGATACAAAGAGGGCACAGGTGAACCCACATGCATACACTCACATACACTTACACAGCTCATACACTTTCTACCCAAGTAATTGCTAATTACTCTAATTAGAAACATTATCGGATCATTAGTTACTCGTTTGGGACATCTGAATATACTTCAGAAATTGAAAAGGCTATTGAGAAAACATTTTCTTTTTTATGCACACATCTGTCTCAGCTGTCAACTCTGTCATTAGCAGGATGTGCATTGAGATGCCAGCTCTGTGCCCATTATATTTGCCTTTATTTCCTGCCATGCTCTGAGGTAGTTTACATTAAGGTAGTATTGTTTTCATTAGAATAAACACAATTAACAGGGGCTACCCTGTAATCAGATAAAGTGTGCGTCCCTGCAGATTATAATGTTAACACTAATGAGCAAGATGGGATTTGTTTGACAAACTAGTTTGTATTTACCTCACTGGCACATAGGATCTACTGTGAGGATGCATTGCTTCCTATGAAAGGACAGGTTTCCAGTCCTGATAACTTGTTGGCCATCTTTGTTATTCCGTTAGCCCAGAGTGAGTTATTTCAGTTGTGCTATTTTGGAGGTAACTGAGCCCAAAGGCAGTACGATTCCTTAACACTGAGACCTGGCTGTGTAGTGTGGTCATGCGAGAGCAAACTTATGAGCTCTGACAGATCATCCTCATTGCTTCCCTTCCTGGATAGCTCCTCACAGAATCCTCTGCCCCTCCCCCCCTTGGGTCCTGCCTAACCTGCACCCAGTGTAAGGGATCAGCGGCTAGACCAGGCACAATGTTGGAACATTATGAAAATTCAGTCCCATCAAGGAAAGCGAGGCCAGAGAGCGAAGGGGGCTTGGCATCTCATCATACCCATCCCCCCACCCCCTACCTCCCCACTCCCCACCCCCCATCCCCCACCTCCCACCCCCGACCCCCCACCCCATCCCCAGCAGTAGTTATCAGTCTGCTAGGTGGCCTTGTTGAGGTCTTCTTCCTGTAGAAGCACAGGTCCATGATGGCAGGTATGGCGGTGGGTTTGCTGGTTGCTGCCCTTTTGGGTGGCCTGGTAGAAACCACAGAAACTGTGAGAGCTGGACCTCTACAGATAGGCATAGGAGACACTGTGTTTCTTAAATCTTTAAAACAGTCTTATCAAAATGGCTTTGACATTTTACCCTGGAAGTCTGCCTCTAGAACTGAATGATTTCATCTGTGGGTAATGGTTTTAAAATATAGATTGAAAGTTCTTCACAAAGATGAGGCCCAGAAGAGAGAGTTCACTAGGTCTAGGCTATGGTACCTAGGCTAGGAACCTAGTATAGCACCTGACACATAGCTAAGTGCACAGTTATTATTTGTTGGGTGACTAAATAAAGATAGCAAAGCCATGCTTGATGATCAGGTCTTAGACCTTGGTTTCCTCTTTGGTTTGGGGTGAGGAGGACAAGTCGTTGATGTAATTGAGGAATTCACAGAAGGATAGGAGGCAACCGAAGTGTCCATTGCTATTTTTGATGTGTCTTCTTTGACCTGCCAAAGGCCAGTTAAGTCATAAACACTTTTGTTAACTCCAGTGATGTCTTCGGTTCATATTTTTGGGTTGATTCACATCTTACCCTCCAGACTAGAAATGTGACTTCCACGGTTTTGTAATCATGACACCAACTGTTTGTTGAATAAGAGCAGCCATGGGGTTTCCTATGTTTCTCAAGTCTGGTTGGATATCAACTTGTATGAGCAAAGCGCAAAAGACCTTTCCTCCAGTTCACCCAGTCTTTGTACCATTAGTGTTTGCAGTAGCTGTCATCCATCTATCTTATCTCCTGGGAGGCTCTTTAGACTTATCAACACCAGTGGTCTTTTGCAGCTTTGCTGAAGACCGTGCATTGTTACAACTCCCTGCACAAGAACGATCTGAAGGTTAGAAAATGTGCCTAGACAATCACAGTTGAATTCATGGATAAGTAAATGCACAGTTGATAAAGACTGTGTTGACTTGGGGATTGTCACAATAGCTTCTATCTACTTATTCACTCTCCTGTTGTCTTCTCTGGGGCATTTTGCCCTGGGGTGGCAGTAAGACTTTCAGAGGATAGTGGTGAAATATGTCACCTACCAGGACAATCTTTTCCTTTCCACTGTGAATCCCAGTGGATGAAGGCGTGTATCTGAGTGTGCTGGTAGCTGAGGAGTGAGTAACGGATCAGACAGGATGATTCTTGGTCCATAGACGAGGCACTATCCTCTCTTAATCACTGCTGCCTTGCTTGTGGTCACGTTTCTTGCCGTTAATGAAGAGCAAATTTCCTTACATCAGCAGAGGCCTGACTCATCTGATGCAAATCACAGAACTCCTCATTTTCATAACAGCGAAGCTGAAAGCAGTGTCTGGGGATAATTTGGTCCAAGCAAGAGTGAGGAACGGAGTCTTCTCTTCCTGCCGACACTGACATAAAGTAGCCTTAAAGCACAGACTCTCTTAGCCACCTCAAAGGTTTATGTCTAAATGCCCCCTCCATGTCAACGGAGGGGGCATTTAGACAAACCATTGAGGTGGGAGGGGGAGGTGACTGGCGTAAGGTCACAGGGCTCTTGAGGGGTCAAGTGGGGCCGAGTCAGGCTGTCTTCACCTCAACTTTTTCACCTAAGTTTCCCATAGTTGTGTAAACATCTCCTTCCTTTCTGCCCCTGCACATGAGGGCACCCCTCCCATCGGTAAAGGAACAGGCATTGTAGGGACCCCAGGTTACCCTTGCTCCAACCCAAGCTCCCTTAGCTGTCACAAGGGTTTCTCCATTCTGGCAAGAAACTTTTTGGTAATAGAAGCTGAATTAGGCCTAAGATGCCTACTATTCTACAAACTTATTTTGTTTTTTTGTTTTGTCGTTTTGCTTTGTTTTTTGTTTTTTCCAGACAGGGTTTCTCTGTGTAGCCCTGGCTGTCCTGAAACTCACTCTGTAAACCAGGCTGGCCTCGAAATCAGAAATCCGTCTATCTCTGCCTCCCAAGTGCTGGGATTATAGGCGTGCGCCACCACCGCCCGGCTTACAAACTTTTTTTTTTTTTTGAATTGTACAAATTAAGACTCTGTTTCCCAGATTACAGGACCTGATGATATCAGGTTTATGACAAACGACACAAACATTAGTTTAGGCCCAAAGACTGAAAGAATTGGCTTAGAATGAGTGGCCCGAGAGAGGCCAGACTTCATTCCATACATGAAATTCATATATTTGTGGGTTTTTTTTCCCTTTTCCTTATTGTATATCATCAGACACATCAAGTTACACTTGCAGTTGTTTGGCTACGTTTGCCTTATGCACTGAGCACATAGCATACATAAGTGTTTAGGGAATGGATGAGTATATTGTCGTATACTCCGGTATACTCCGGTCCATCCGAACTGTGTAACTCTTGAGTCAATCACCAGAACCTTTTGTGCTTTGTAACTCGGGAGTGGTCAGTGTTTGTTAGAGGAGAGTATGCCCACATTAATGATAGTGCTCACAATCTGATAACAGGAGCGGATACATTGTCTTTCCATGTAATCTGTGCAGCTAGGAATCGTAATAGAAGATTCTAATAATCTAGCAATTACTAAGCCCTAACATTTTACTGTTTCGTTTGTTTGCTTGTTTTCTATTTGAGTTGGTGGTGGTCCTGGGACCCTCAGCTGGGGCCTTGTGCATGCTACGTAAGCACAAACCACTGAGCTATAACTCCAGCTCTTTACCGGAGTTTTTAAGAAAAATTCTTAAAGCTGTTATATAGCTTAGGTATTATTGCCCTCAACTTAAAAGGAAGAAAATGGAAGGTTTGAAGTGCTGAGTAACGTACCCAAGGTCACAGGAGCAGAAACCCGCCCACCAAACCAGAGAAAAGTAATTAAAGGGGGGTGGAGAGATGGCTCAGTGGACAAGAGCATTAGCTGCCCTTCCAGAGGACCCAGGTTCAATTCCCAGCACCGACATGACAGCTTACAACTGTTTGTAGCTCCAGTTCTGGAGAATCTGACACCTCACACAGACATTCATGCAGACAAAACATCAATGAACATAAAAATAAAAACATAAATTGTTTTTTAAAAATAATTATGGAAATCAAGCTTGAGGGAAAATAAGAGAAAGTCAAAGATATAACCAGAGTGTGCGAGTGCACACCGTAATGTCTAATGGCAATTATTGCAGAGTTTGAAATTTGTCCATGGGCTTTCCAAAACAAAGAGAAAATATAACATAATCTGTAAAAATGTTCACAGCATCTCAAACGAAAAGCAGCAGCAAGTCTGTGCTCAAGAGAAGCCAAAACTTTTACCTGGTGCGACTTCCTGGCAACGGTGTTCTCTGAGGCCTTCCAGAGAGCACACTAGAGGATGTCTAGGCAAGGAGCCCCTCCCTTGACCTCTTTACAGGAGAGTCCACCCCAAAACTTTGCTGAGCTGGTCCTTAAACCTTTGCTCTGGGTAGACTGATGTCTCTGCCAGCTCCTTGACAGACACTGTGCAGGGCCTCAGTGCTTTCTCTCATGTTCCCCTGTAGAAGAAAGTTCAGCAGCTCGCTGGGCTGGGGAAGAATCTTTTTTCTTTTTTCTTTTTTGTCATCTGAAGTAGGGAAAAGTACACTCACACCCTGGCATGCTCAGGGGCACTTAGTGTGCAGAGACTACCCTTACATTTCCAGAGCCCGATCCAAGCCTGCGTTTCCCATTAGAGGCATAGGCACCAGGAACTGTAGAGGAAATAATCTGTAGGCACAGTCTCTACCGTTTAGCCAGACCTGGAAAACAGGCTGACAGGAGTGACCTGGATGGCCATAGACAGAACTGAAAGGCATGCTGGACTCCATCCTGGATTTGATATAAATACTGTCTTCCAAGGAAGTTCCAATGTGCAACAGGCAACAGTCTCTCTCTCTCTCTCTCTCTCTCTCTCTCTCTCTCTCTCTCTTTCTCTCCCCTCCCCCATTCCTCCTTCCCTCCCTCCGTTTTCCTCTCTCAGAGTTTCTTTACAAGTTGGATGACTTAAACTTCAAAGCCAGGACAACATCATGTCTCCAAACGCTATAGCTAATTAAATTTTGACACACATCTCGGGATTACCAAGTTTGTATTTTTGTTGTTGTTAAGAGTAAAACTCAGGAAAAAAAAAAGAGTAAAACTCAGTGTGCAAAGGACCATATGAATGGCTTCAGACAGCCTTCTGTTCTCCCGTGACATGCCATTGAGATTGTACAATTGGGCTTTTCCTGTTCAGCAGGACAGGGCAGCGACCGTCATTGCCAAATACGGTGATATAGGTTTTCGTGGATTGTCTCTTGTGCTAGGTCATCAAGGTTGAAGATGTGTGTCGCAGACACATTTCATCTATCCGTCTGTCTGGCAAGGGTATGATGTTTCTGATCAAGGCATTAAAGGGGAGAGGGCGCTGGCTGAAGGCTCCCCTCATTAAGCATACTCAGGATTTCAGACCAAGGATACAATTATATGGTTTTGTGAATTTTATGAATGAAACAAGCAGGGTAAGAGGATAACTTGAGTGAAGGGAGGGGATAATCTGAGACCCGAAGAGAAACATGTTAACTATGGAAAGAGCTGGAAAGAAAGTATTTGGGGCAAGGACAGTAAGCCTAAATACATTAGGGAAAGAAGTTGGGATATTTAAACAAAGGAGAGAAGGAGGATGGGTGGGCGATTGGGTGGGTGGGTGAAATGGAGCAGGTACCAGGATGGTTGCTGTCGGGTGGGGCGTGGCAGGCCCAACACAGTTCACGTTTTACCTTAAGACTGTTGAAAATACACGGAAGGAATTTTGAGCTAAAAAAGAGCTACAGGTACGGCGTGGAAAGCCTCGTAGAGAGATAATTTGAGGGGCTGTGTGAGGATACTCGTGAGCACTGTGGAAGAGAGGAGGCTAAACTGAGCAGATGTGGAGGGGTTCGGATAAAGGGAGGAGCACTGGTGGAAAGAGAAAGCCCTGAGGCATGTTTTCAGTAAGTTACCGCTGATGCCTTTGGTCCAAGCAGCTTCAGCGATCACCAAGAGGGGTTTCCAGAAGGGCTATACATTATTATTATTCCTATGATGATCAATCAGCATGATTGCTTTTTAATAGTCAGAAAAGTAATTTCATGTAGCATTAGGTCTTTAAGTGGATGATCTTAAGTTGCTTAAGTTTGATGCCTAATACCTTAGGCATTATTATAAAATATTTAAATGATCTTTGGTTAGTGTTGGGACTTAAAATTTCTTCATGTTTAAGCTTAAGCTCCTGATAATATACCCTTGGTGTAGTTCTTAAGTATAGACAAAGCGAATGTATGTTCTTGTATATTTCAACATTTAAATAAGATATTTCAGCTGTAATTGAGTCATTGACTGCATTCTATGGTTAAATCATAATGGAATGTAATCAAAAAATTAAGAAGTCATATAGCGGGGCGGTGGTGGCGCACACCTTTAATCCCAGCACTTGCAAGGCAGAGGCAGGCAAATTTCTGAGTTCAAGGCCACCCTGGCCTACAGAATGAGCTCCAGGGCATCCAGGGCTACACAGAGAAACCCTGTCTCGAGAAAAAAAAAAAAAAAGAAATCATATAATTGGTTAAAAACAGGATGTTGGATTTCCGTATATTGAACCAACCCTGCATTCCCGGGATAAAGCCTACTTGATCATGGTGGATGATTGTTTTGATGTGTTGGTTCAATATACGGAAATCCATCAATGCAATCCGCTACATAAACAAACTCAAAGAAAAAAACCACATGGTCATTTCATTGGATGCTGAAAAAGCATTTGACAAAATTCAGCATCCTTTCATGCTTAAAGCCTTGGAAAGAACAGGAATTCAAAGCCCATACCTAAACATAGTAAAAGCAATATACAGCAAACCGGTAGCCAGCATCAAACTAAATGGAGAGAAACTTGAAGTAATCCCACTAAAATCAGGGATTAGACAGGGCTGCCCCCTTTCTCCTTATCTTTTCAATATTGTACTTGAGGTACTAGCTCGGGCAATTCGACAACATAAGGAGGTCAAAGGGATACAAATTGGAAAGGAAGAAGTCAAACTATCATTATTTGCAGATGACATGATAGTCTACCTAAGTGACCCAAAAAACTCCACTAGAGAACTCCTACAGCTGATAAACAATTTCAACAAAGTGGCAGGTTATAAAATCAACTCAAGCAAATCAGTGGCCTTCCTATACTCAAAGGATAAGCATGCTGAGAAAGAAATTAGGGAAATGACCCCCTTCACAATAGCCACAAACAGTATAAAGTATCTTGGGGTGACTCTTACCAAACATGTGAAAGATCTGTATGACAAGAACTTCAAGACTCTGAAGAAGGAAATAGAAGAAGACCTCAAAAAATGGGAAAACCTCCCATGCTCATGGATCGGTAGAATCAATATAGTTAAAATGGCCATTTTGCCAAAAGCAACATACAGATTCAATGCAATACCCATCAAAATCTCAATTCAATTCTTCACAGAGTTAGAAAGAGCAATTATCAAATTCATCTGGAATAACAAAAATCCCAGGATAGCTAAAACTATTCTCAGCAACAAAAGAAAGTCTGGGGGAATCAGTATCCTGACCTCAAGCAATACTACAGAGCAATAGTGTTAAAAACTGCATGGTATTGGTACAGGGACAGGCAAGAGGATCAATGGAACAGGATTGAAGATCCAGAAATGAACCCACACACCTATGGCCACTTGATCCTCGACAAAGAGGCTGAAAACATCCAATGGAAAAAAGATAGCCTTTTCAACAAATGGTGCTGGTTCAACTGGAGGTCAGCATGCAGAAGAATGCGAATTGATCCATCCTTGTCTCCTTGTACTAAGCTCAAATCCAAATGGATCAAGGACCTCCACATAAAGCCAGACACTCTGAAGCTAATAGAAAAGAAACTGGGGAAGACCCTTGAGGACATCGGTACAGGGAGAAAGTTTCTGAACAGAACATCAATAGCGTATGCTCTAAGATCAAGAATTGACAAATGGGACCTCATAAAATTACAAAGTTTCTGTAAGGCAAAGGACACCATCAAGAGGACAAATCGGCAACCAACAAATTGGGAAAAGATCTTCACCAATCCTACATCAGATAGAGGGCTAATATCCAATATATATAAAGAACTCAAGAAGTTAGACTCCAGAAAACCAAACAACCCTATTAACAAATGGGGTACAGAGTTAAATAAAGAATTCTCACCTGAAGAACTTCGGATGGCGGAGAAGCATCTTAAAAAATGCTCAACTTCATTAGTCATTAGGGAAATGCAAATCAAAACAACCCTGAGATTTCACCTTACACCAGTCAGAATGGCTAAGATTAAAAATTCAGGAGACAGCAGGTGTTGGAGAGGGTGTGGAGAAAGAGGAACACTCCTCCACTGCTGGTGGGGTTGCAAATTGGTACAACCACTCTGGAAATCAGTCTGGCGGTTCCTCAGAAAACTGGGCACCTCACTTCCAGAAGATCCTGCTATACCACTCCTGGGCATATACCCAGAGGATTCCCCACCATGTAATAAGGATACATGCTCTACTATGTTCATAGCAGCCCTATTTATAATTGCCAGAAGCTGGAAAGAACCCAGGTATCCCTCAACAGAAGAGTGGATGCAAAAAATGTGGTATATCTACACAATGGAGTACTATTCAGCCATTAGAAACAATGAATTCATGAAATTCTTAGGCAAATGGATGAAGCTAGAGAACATCATACTAAGTGAGGTAACCCAGACTCAAAAGGTGAATCATGGTATGCACTCACTAATAAGTGGATATTAACCTAGAAAACTGGAATACCCAAAACATAATCCACACATCAAATGAGGTACAAGAAGAAAGGAGGAGTGGCCCCTTGTTCTGGAAAGACTCAGTGAAGCAGTATTCCGCAAAACCAGAACGGGGAAGTGGGAAGGGGTGGGTGTGAGGACAGGGGGAGAGAAGGGGGCTTACGGGACTTTCGGGGAGTGGGGGGCTAGAAAAGGGGAAATCATTTGAAATGTAAATAAAAAAATATATCGAATAAAAAAAACCAAACAAACAAAAACAAAACAAAACAAAAAAACCATGATGTTGGGCTGTAGAGATAGCCCAGCAGATAAGAGCCCTGGTTGCTCTTCCAGAGGAAATGGGTTCTCCGCATCCGCATCGGTAACCCTAGTTCCAGGAGATCCGTTGCCTCTTCTGGCCTCCTCAGGCACCAGGTATGTGTGGTGCACAGACATATGTGGAGGCAAACATCATTCCGTACCAAGGAAGCAAAAGTCTTATAGGAAAACGATCCTTACTTGTTATTAAATACAAATGAGTATATCTAAAGACATCAATTTTCTTCAATTTGATTGTAAAAGAAGACCTCAGAAATGCCTCTACCAACCCTCTAACTCACACTATACCCTCACAAAACATGCTGCTCACTGGGGTTTGGCAGGACCACCATTTACCTGAAGTTAAGCTGTGGCAGCTTTCCTCGAGTCATAGAGGCATCAACCGAATATTTCCATATTTTTATGCGAGTTTTTTGTTTGTTTGTTTTCCTGGCCTTTTGGTATATTGTATGGGTTCAGTGAAGTAAAACGTAGTCTACAGGGGCTAAAAGACGTCTCGGTGGTAAAAGTACCTATTCTTGCAGAGGACCCCAGTTCCATTGCCAGCATCCACACCACAGCCATCCCTAACTCCACTTCCAAGGCTTCCAATGCCCTCGTGTGAGGTTCAAGCGCACCAGGCATTTACCCGGTGCTCATACCAAGGTACAAACAGTGCATTCATAAACATAAAGTGAATGTAAACACACCTATAAATAAGTAAAACCTAGTCTACAGTGAGACCTAAGTCTTAGAGCCTAGTTTACAGGCAGGGATCTGGTTTGGCACAGTGGTTACTTTTATATATAATCTTATGACATTCTTCAAAACCCTAGGACTCCATTTCTAGCTACTATAAACACAAAAACCAAACCAACCAACCAACAAACCACCACTAACAACAACAACAGCAAAAAGAAACCTGACGAGAAGAATGGTTCAGACCCCTTAGTACTGGCTTTAGTGTGTGTGAGTGTTTAAGCAAGGAACTGAGTGGCTGCTGGCTTTCTTCCAAGCAGTGAACACACGCAGAGCCACTCTGCCCTGTGGCTCTGTCATCTTACACGATGCACAACTTTTGCTTGTCAGGCTGAGGGAAAAGGCAGCCTGGGTTGAGTGTGCGTGGCAGGGCTAGACGAGGTTAGACTCAGACAGTGCATCACTGCCAGTCATATCTCCTCAGCTGGAACTTAGAGCCAAGCGCAAGGATGTCAGGAAATGTAGTCACCTGCATGGGAGAGGCAGATAGCAGCTTGGTGAGCTGTTAGCCCACCTCTACCAATGCCTGCAGTCAACACGTGTGGGCAGGGTTGTGGATCCGTTCAGGTTTCGGGTGGCGTGAGGGGCATTCTGTAGACGCCCAGTACAGTTTTAGGAAAGTGCATTTGGTGAGAATTGGAGTTGTTAGACATGGGTAACAATCTAGTGGGGCACTTTACCTTTTCACAAAAGGAGAAAAATAGTACTAAAATAAAAGACTCAAGTCTAAACAAATCAATGTAAAGGATTGCCTTGCTATCAAAACATGAACAAATAAAAAATAAAGGAAGAAAGAAATAGAAAATGGGGAAGGGGTATACTTTCATTATAAGGAATCGTTTTTTAATTGAAAAACAAAATAGAAGTACTATCATTTGCTTTCTTCATAATACAGCCCACATATAGGTTAAGTAACTACAGTGTGTGTGTGTGTGTGTGTGTACATGTATATATTCAAAATATAAATGAGGCCAGGCAGTGGTGGCACACTCCTGTAATCCCAGCACTCTGGGAGGCAGAGGCAGGCGGATTTCTGAGTTCGAGGCCAGCCTGGTCTACAGAGTGAGTTCCAGGAACAGCCAAGGCTATACAGAGAAACCCTGTCTCGAAAAAAACAAATCCAAAAAACCAAAAAAAGAAAAGAAATATAAATATAATGATAAAATATAAATGAAAAAAACATAGAACTTTATTTTGTCATCATAACAAAGTTACTAACAAGAAGGGAAAGGAGGGAGAGGGAGAGAGAGAGAGAGAGAGAGAGAGAGAGAGAGAGAGAGAGAGAGAGAGAGAGAGAGAGAGAGACTCCATGGCCATGTAGCTCACGCACAAGGCCTGGGGTTTGATGCCTGCGGCCATAGTCAGTCAGAGAGGTAGGAGTGGCATACTGGACGGACGGTTTTGTCACTTTGACATACGCTATAATCATCTGAGAGGAGGGAACCTCAGTTGAGAAAATGACTCCATAAGATCGGGATATCCAAAAGTGGAGCATTTTCTTAATTAATTATTGATGGTGGAGAGCCCAGTCAACCGTGAGTGGGGCCATCCCTGGGTAGGGAGGTGGTCCTGGGTTCTATAAGAAACCAGTGTGAGCAAGGCACGGGGAGAAAGCCAATAAGCGGCACCCCGCCATGGCCTCAGCATGGCATCAACCCCCTGCCTCAGAGTTCCTGCCTTGCTTGAGCTCCCATTCTGATCTCTTCAATAATAAACAATGATGTGGACGTGTAAGCAGAAACCCTTTCCTCCCCAGGTCGCCATTCCACGGTGTTTCATCCCAGCAATAGTGACCCTGACTGAGCCAGGTGGGCGGAGACTGACACCCCCTTCAGGGTCACTCTTCTTAGCAGGCGACACAGACACAGTGCTGCTAGCGCGCATGCGTTATTATATATGTGGGAGAACCACAGCTGTAAAAGGTTGCATAACTTGGCAAAAGTCACCCCAAACTAGTCTGTGTGGTTTTCTGTCAAGCCATTATTATTTAAGTAAAAATGTTGTGACTGTGTCATGCTTTGTTTTTTTCATAATAATAAAAACAAAAGTCACCTAATAGCATGACAACCCTCTCCTGTCAAAAATAAATGCATGGATCTCTCTCTCTCTCTCTCTCTCTCTCTCTCTCTCTCTCTCTCTCTCTCTGCAGTTGCAGGGCCTTTTTGTCATGAGTTCAGTAAGACGCTGGAACCTGTGTCAGAGACCCAACCTGGTGCCTGTGAGATCTTTCATGCACAGTTCCAGGGAGTGGCTGGGGTCACTTCTGCCTTCTGTGGCAGGTTGAACGGGGACTGTCAAGGTCTCTGCACAAGGGACAGTGAGTGGCAAGGAAGTCTGGCATCCAGCTGCAGAGATCAGCTGTGGGGAGGCCCGGAAGCATCCTGTAATTAAAATGGGGGAGGCAGACTGCTGTTTTTCTTTCTACCTCTCTCCCTTCCCCCTCTCCCCCCCAACTTCCTTCCTTCCTGCCTTCCGTCCTTTCTCTCTTTCTGTGCCCACTGGGTTTTGTTATGCGTTTTCATGCACATCTTGTTTTTATTGACCCTTGTCCCACCCCCACCCCTTCTCAAGCCCCTGCCCCTCCCTGCTTGTCCCTTCCTCCTCAAAGTAGCCCCAACTCCACTCTAACCCTCTCCCTCTCCTCACTCCCTTAATGATCTCTTTCACCTTCCCTGGTCCACTTTGTAGTTTCATGACCTGTACCCACCCAAACACACACAGAGGAAAACGAAAACCTGGAATCTGCATATGATAGAAAACACATACACTTTGACTTTCTGAGTCTGGAATATTTTGCTCAATATCATAATTTTTTTTTAGTTCCTTCCATTTTCCAGCAAACTCGTAATTTCATTTTTCTTTAAAACTGAATGTCATTCATCCAGTGCCTTCTCATTGTCCACCAGCCTGTCGATGTGACAGTTGGCCGCTCTGGTTTCCTGCATACAGTGGCTAGTGCAGCACTAAGCATAGATGTGAGCCGTTGTGTCTATGGTAGAACTTTGACACGTGCCCGTAAGCTAAGTCGTACGGTAGTTGCACCTTTTCTTCTTTGAGATCCCCTAGCACTGGTTTCCATAATGGCTGACCAGCTTCTGACCTTCCCACTCGCTGTTCTTTCTCCTCACATTTCCTCAAGACTCTTCGTCATTTGCTTTCCTTTTTCCAATTTTACTTCATTTGTGTGACAAGTGGAGGGGTCAGCCGTTGGCGTTTAAGCTCATCAGCATCACAGGCAGTTGTGATTGCCCGTGTTAGTGCTGGGAACTGAGCTTAGATCTTTGGAAGAGCCTTACACTCTCTAACCACTGAGCCATCTTTCCAGTCTTTTTTGTTTTCTCCAAGGCGATGCCCCCCCATCCCCCCATCCCCCCAACTCAGCCGTGCTGAAAGGGTGGAATGACAAGAGCAGAGCGTTTTCACTTGGGTTTCTCTCAGCTAAGATTCTGAAAGCTTTCCCAGAGCCATTTGTGTTTCGTCTTTTGAGAACTATCTGTTCATTTCCCAAACCCATTATTGACTTGAAGACGTAGGTGCTTTGCTGTGTTTAATTCTGGCAGTTCTTCTAGGTATTAGTGCTCCTTAGAAATAAAACAGGTCAAGATTTTTTCCTATCCTGTAGGCCATCTTCTTGCCATGCTGACAGATAGCGTCCTCTCCTATGAAGAAATTTTTGATTTCATAAAATCCCATTTGTCAGTTCATGGGATTATTTGCTGTGCTACTGAAATTTTGTTGACAAAGTTCTTGTTGTTTTGTTTTGTTTTTGAAGCTATTGTGAATGGGGATCCCTTTGCCAGAATGTTCATTTTTTTGGTATACATGACTCTTGTATGCTGATTTTCTGCACCCCACGTCTTCGCTGAAGGTATTTATTATCAGATCTAAAACAGAAGCTGTTACCAAGGAGCTGCTGCTCTGACAGGCCTGAGCCTGCTGGCTCTTTGGAGGAATGTGAAAGCCTTTGGGATTTTGGACTAGAACAAACGGTTGGACACTGTAAGTGGGGCACAGCGGGCCTTCGAATAGGCGCTTGGGGCAATGTGGGTTGTCGGGAACCAACCGGCTCAAGGAGTTCCAGAGGGAAACTGTTAGGAGCCAGGCTGGAGACCATTCTAGTGATATTTTGGCAAAGAATGTGGCTGCCTTTTGCCCTTGTCCTCAGAATCTGGCTGAGGCTAAATTATAAAGCAATGAACTGATTTCAGTTGGTGGCCATTTCCAGACAGCCTAGTGTTGTCTCTGACATGTGGTTATTAGTAATCATCCTTGTGCAGTTCTACAATGAAAAGGTACAAGCGAGGCGGAAAGAAATACAGAATGTTACAGTTTGAATAGCAGAAGCCGGAAGTATGATGTTGGAGTCCGGGCTTGAGCTGAAAGACAGGCCTGATTCAAAATGGAAGAAAGGGAGTGGTGCCCTCAGGGCAAGACCCCACCTAGCTAAGCTTCCAGCTTGCTAAAAATGAAAGGCCTGAGGTCTTTTCTTCTCCCCCAAAGCACAAAATAGTAAAGGATCAGTAGAATCTTCCTCCAAGGTTGAGGAGAGCTGCTGAGGCCAGGCTGGGGTCCACACATGGAGTCCCAGGAAGGTCAATACGTGAAGCTATGAAAACAAATGCCCGGATGTTACAGGTGCCAGAGAGCCATGGGATACTTGCCAAGGAGAGCTGCTTCCAGGCATAGAACCATCCCAACAGAAATAAGTGTGTGTTAGTTGCAAAGTTGGGGGGATGGAGCCATCTTAACCCTCTGGACCACAGACATGCAGTGATTGGACTTGGAGTTTGCCATGCTGGCTTTCAATCTTATGAAATGCTGTGTGAGTGAGTGTATGTGTGTGTGTCTGATTGATTGATTGATTGATTAAGTCTCCCTATGTACCATTGATTGATTGATTGATTGATTGATTGATTGATTGAGACAAGATCTCCCCGTGTAGCCTTGATTGTCCTGGAACTTACTTTGTAGATCAGCCTGGCCTTGAACTTACAGAGATCTACGTGTCTCTTCCTCCCTACTACAGCTGACTAGGAAACAGTAGTTCTTAATATATGAATCTATTTCTATTTTTGCTGGGTGAATAAATGTATCTTAGGTGAGAACGGAACATTGGAAAAACCAGAATAGAAGTTGTTTTGTCATTTGACCTTTGCCATGGCTGTCCCCTTGCATGACACAGTCTACACATGTAGACCTTCCATACATGTGCCATCATGACACATGTGGTGCTCATCCTTGCTAATCCAAGGTCAGGGTTTGGTCGTGTAACGGGCAGGCACCCTGGATCACATGGATCACATGGAACTGTTGCTGGAGTGGTTGAAGGATTAGAATTTTAGGAGACCCGGACTCTGTTTCAGTGAGATGTCTTGACTTCAGTAGTATTGGTCCCACCCCACCCCCATTTATTTAGGCCAGGCGATTTTCTGCTTTAAGTATTCACACTTAATTGCTCTTCTGCCTACAGGAATGGTATTAGGAGAAAAAAAAATGTAAGCCCTATATCATTCTCAGGCTGTCCATCTAGAATTCCAACTTGATTTTCTGTTTGCACTTATTGCAGGCATCTGACCCCTGTCCTCTTCATGTTTTCTGCATGAGTTAACAATTTAACATCCTTTTAACAGGGTCATTTATTTTTAGAGAAATGGCCTTCGAAATGTTAGAATAAACATCTTGATTTCTTACATCCGCTGGCACAGGCATCTTCAGTCTGGAGCAAAACTTCGTAAACTTTTTCTTCTTGTGGCCTTGTTTGTCCAAGAAATCTTTACACAACTCCAGGTATACAGAGATACACAGTAGGCATGAAACTGAAATCTTTATACGTAGTATTATAGATATTGAAGCTGCATGCAAATTTACACTGGTGAGATGGATGTGTTCATTTCATGTAAAGAATTAAATCGTGGGTGAATATCTGATTCTGATATTCTGATATGAAGAACATCTGAAGTTGGTGCTGCTTCACATAAACACACAGCACAAAATGGCTGAAGTATGCCTACGGCCATTTCAGAAGCTGTTGGCCATTCAATCCTAAACTCTAATTTTTCTTTCTTTCTTTTCTTTTTTTTCTTTTTTTTTTTTTTTTTTTTTTTGGTTTTTTGGATTTGGTTTTTTCGAGACAGGGTTTCCCTGTATAGCCCCGGCTGTCCTGGAACTCACTCTGGAGTCCAGGCTGGCCTTGAACTCAGAAATCCGCCTGCCTCTGCCTCCCAGAGTGCTGGGATTACAGGCGTGCGCCACCACCGCCCGACTTTGACATGACTTATTTTTAAATTTTTTTTTTAACTTTTTATTGATTCTTTGTGAATTTTACCTCATGCACCCCAGTCTCCCTCATCTCCCTGTCCCTTAGCATATGACCTCTGCCCTTGCAACCTACCTCCAAAATAAAGTAAAATAGAATAAAAAACATCTTGTCTCCAGGCGGGTCGCCTTTAATCCCTGCATTTGGGAGGCAGAGGCAGATGGATTTCTGAGTTCGAGGCCAGCCTGGTCTACACAGTGCGTTCCAGGACAGCCAGGGCTACACAGAAAAACCCTGTCTCGGGGTGGGGGGTGGGGTGGGGGAATCTTGTCGTGGGAGCCAGACTTTTTTCCCCACACATCTTTACTCGCAAATGTTCATTGCAATGAGTCACTGGTTTGGTAAGAGGCCTCTGGCTTCTGCTACTCTATCAAAACTGCATCCTCACCAGGACTCCTCCTCTCAGACATCCTGCCGTTGCTCTGCATAATGGAGATCCTGCAGCTTCAGTTCTGCGGGACTAGCTCTTTAATGCTCCAGCAGATCACAGATGGCGTATATGTTGGGGTGAGCCAACTCAAAGCCCTGGATCTGGGCCTGGGAGAGAGCTGAGGTTGTAAGCTCGCCGGCTCTCCTGAGTTCTCACCACCAGGAAGGGCTAGCTCCGTCCCACTGCTCCAGCTGGCTCGCCCGACGCTGCAGCCTACCAGTAAGAGGCAGCACCAGCTCTCCTGCCGTCAACCCTCGGGGTCGGCTTACTCTTCGCCACCAGGGCCAGCTCCACGATGCTGCCCAGGCAAGGTTTAGGGCCCACTCTCCCGAGTGCTGCAGCCAGTGAGGAGTGGGGCCAGCTTTCCTGTTCTAATGACATCAGAATCAATTTTCCCATCTGCCCAAGGGGCAGGTGACGGGGAGGTGACCCACTCCATGGCAGATGAGGAGCAGGACCAGCTCTCTGAAGTATGGTGGCCTGCAAGGGACAGCTTAGCACAGTATCTAGACCAGGGACATCTGCATGGCCTTTGGTGGTAACACACACCTGGGGCATCAACACAGATTCCAGCAGTCATATGACCACAGACCCCAAACCCTGGCAGTAGCACAGACCTGGATGTCCCCATGGCCTCGGGTGGCAGTGCAGCCCACTCAGATCAGCGACACTCCCCACTCTCCACCCCGAGGCAGCGGGGACCTTATATATCCACATGGTCTCCAGTGTCAGCCCAGACCACAGACATCCGCTTGGCCTTTGGTGGTAACTCCAGCCACAGACACGGACACAGACCGCAGCTGCAGCAGGACCACAGATCCAGACATGACCCTTGGTGGCACCTCAGGCCAGGACCTCACCATGGCTTCTTCATATCTGTCTGCTCCTCACTGCCATCGAGTCTCTGGTTCTGCTTTCTCCACAGTGTCCCAACCCTCAGCTTCTCTTTCTCTTCCATCTCTCCACATGCATTCCATCTTTCCTTTTACCCCATCGTACCTTTGTCCACCCTAGTGGCATAGTGACAAGGGCTTGGGTGACCTTTCTTCCGGCCACCCCAGGTTGGTGTTGCTGGGCCAAGCACCTTGGGTGTCTTTCTTCTGGCCTCTCTGGGCTGGTGTGGTCTCAATTTTCTTTTTTTAATTTTATGTGTATGAGTGTTTGTCTATGTACCTTCAGAAGGACATGACTTAATTAAAACATATTTTTATTGTGCGATGGTTTCATTTCACACATGCATTACAAGGAGTGTTGATTAAATCTCTCCTCCATTACCTCCTTGTCAGTTCCTCCCGTCTCCTACAACTTCTCTGCCTCCTCCTTTAGGAGCTCTTTGTATTTGGTTTTGTTTCTAACTTAGTCTACCTAGCACTGCCTGTCTGTGTGTCAGAATGAGCACATGTCACCAGCCTGTCAAGGGGCTGGATCCCTGTTTTAGTTACTTTCCTATTGCTCTGAAAACACCATGATCAGGGTAATTTATAAAAGAAAGCATTTGATTTAGGGCTATCGATTCCAGAGGGTTAGAGACTGTGGCCGTCGAAGGGAACATGGCAGCAGGAAGGCAGGCATGGGGCTAGAGCAGCCGCTGAGAGCTCACATCCTGATCTAAGCAGGAGGCAGAGAAGGAAAGGGACTGACATGGATCGGTATGGTATGGGCTTTTGAAACCTCAAAGATGGCCGCTAGTGACACACCCCCTCCAACAAGGCGGAGACTCCTAATGATTTCCAAAAGCAGATCACCCACGGGAGACCAAATATTCAAGTTTGTGAGCCTATGAGGGCCTTTCTTATTCAAATCACCACAATCCCATAAGAAAACTGACTCTCTGCTCTCACTCCCCAGCAACCATAACCGTCCCTAGCTTCTCGGGTGGAGAGGGTAAGAGTTTTTAAATCACCATCATTCAAAAGAAAAATTTTAGCTTCTGCTGTGTTCTGGAAACTTTTCGGGGTTTTGGAGCTAAATCTGAAAATGAGAGAGGTTCTTTCAAGCTTGACCTCATTCTAGATCTAAGGGAACTGAAACTAGCAGTAGCTGTCTCCTACAGGAGCTGCTAGGCAAAGATTTGTGAAACAATCTATCAGCTTAACCCCCTGAATTGAAAGCCATTGTATAGTTGCTTCTACAAATAAGCAAGGAGACCTGGGAACCCTCCATCAAAAACAGATTTTTCTGCTGAGTTTGATGGCACTCACCTTTAATCCCAGCCTTGGAGAGGGATTAAAGCAGGTGGATTTCGGTGAGTTCAAGGCCAGCCTGATTTGCATAAGGAGTTCTGGCCTGCCTTGGCTACATAGAGACCCTGCTTCAAAGCAAAGTAGACTTTTCATACACTTTCTAGTTGACATAAAATTTGTTCTAAGTGAGTTTGCATTTACCAAGCAAATGGCAAGGTAACCTCTGTCCAGAATATGACACGTGACCAGAGAAGGAGATGAAAAAGAATGCTCTGTGACTTCAGAGACGCTCAGAGACACTGGGAAGAAGTGGAAGATGGGCGGGGTTCGAGTCCCAGGCCTGCCACCTACTAGCTGTGTGACCATGGCAAGATGTCTTAGCGAGTGGAAGCCTGAGTCTTCATCTCAAACGGGGGACAGAGTCTAAGTGGAGATGTGAGGGTTAAAGTGCACCTCACAGAGTGTGTTGTCAGAAGCGTGGCACAGTAAATAAAGTACAGCAAAATCCAGTAAATGGCTGTCTGCCTAAAAAGTAGCAATACTGCAAGTCTGTAGCAAATGCAAGACGACACAATTATATGGTTTGGCACAGTGCCTGCCACATAGAATATGGATGCATGCAATGAATATTGATATTATAATAAAAAACATCTGGACAGATGAGAGGAGAAAGGCAAGAGACACCTCACCTGTGCTAGGCTCTGCGAGTCACGTGGTCCTTAGGCAGATGATGTTTATACTGTATGCAAAACCTGAAGTAAGAGCTTTTAAATTAGGTGTAGTGAAAGAAGACTAAGTTTCTTTCTGACTCAGATCTTGTTATTCCAACACTTCTAATGATGCTCTTAGAAGGCCAGATGATCCCAGCACCCCGCTGCAGTTGAGGCCCCAGCCACAGCCTGGACTTCTTCAGCGCAAGGCAATGCCTTTTTCTCTGTTTTGACAATAGCAATCCATTCTCTGAATGAAGAAACATTTTTTTTTTTTTTTTGGTCAGTTTCACTTGGCAATCTGCCCAAGTATTCGATTTGACAGATAAATGGTGGTGAAAGCGTTTGGGGTATTTTGGGTGACATATTATTTCCTGTTTGACGTTTTAAATTAGCTTTGAGAGCCAGATTCAAGGAAAGGGACTTGGGTGGGGGCGGAAGGTGCAGTCTTTCCAGGAAATGAGTCCCCAGGCAGTGCTGAAGTACCTGAAGAGTGTGACTTTACCCCCTCAGCTCAAGTGAGTCAACATGCTGGCTCCTGGTCTGCCAAGGTGAGAGGAGTTAGTCTACCGGGGCGATGAGGACTGACAGGAAACCTTGTGCCAGGCGACTTTTCAGGAGACTGGGATCTGCAGCCTTTGTACGGAGCTGTTTTCACAACACTGTCCAGAGTTGAACTGTAACCTACTACATCATTCCCAAAGTGTCTATGGATATAAGAAAACACATTTAGGAAACCCAGGGTTCAAGAAGACAGAAAGTCTTCCTTTATCGAACATCATCTCCATCCTTTGGTATGTTAGTATGACTTGTGCATGTCCGAGAGAAGGACAATGAATTCAGTGTCCCTAGTACTCTGGGAATAGCATTTTCCAGTGCAGAGTGAAAGCAGAGATTGGGTGTTTTGAGACACCCTTCCTGGAGATGTTGACTGGAGAACACCAGGCTAAGTCATCCCTTTGCTCTCGCCCTTTCCCAGGGAGTACAGAAAGAGATCGGCAGACAGTCTGTGTTCCCTGCAGTTACTTTCAGAGCACTGTCCAGAGAGCATCCTTCAGCCATTTGAGAAAAGCTGATAGGATGTGGAAGACAGAACAATGTTCCACCAAAGGGGCCCATGCTAATCCACGTGTAGGCAACTTGCTTCTCAAAAGGAATTTTGCATATGTGATCATGTAAAGATGCTGAAGAGGGTGGTTATCTGGAATTATCAAGGTGACCCCAGCTACAATTGCTGGGTTTTTATGAACAGGAGGTCATTAGATGGGAATTAGGATAGTGACAGAACCAGAGGCACCAAAGATACCTCCATAGGCGTTGGCAGCAAAGAAGGAAAGCAAATAGATTCTTCTCTCAGTTTTCAAGAGGAGCCCAGGGACTGAACTGCAATGTATAAAGTTTAAAGAAAAATGCTGTCTAAGCTTATGGAAATTTGTTATGGAATCAATAAGAAACACGTATACGTGGGTGGGTTGCTGCTGGTCCCGCTATTCCTGTGGTGGATGAAAGAGTTCACCCTTCTTAGCCCTTTCTGTTCAGGTGCTTATGGAGACCCGTGGGGACGCTAAGGGCTACTGCTCTCCTTTCTCTAACACCCCAAATATTCAGAGATAATACCAATCCCGGAACCAACATGCCTTGAAAGAAGTGACAAGACTTCTTGTGACTGGCCGTGGTCACTAGGCAGGTCACTAATGCACATCAAAGAAGTGTATCAGTGTTTGGTGTTTACCGTTATCCTTTGGTGATGTGCAGGGTACCTTCTGGTATCATTAACAGTAGTCCACAGGGGTAATATATGTGTGCATAGATAATCAGTAGTGTATATCTGCTGTTCCTATAGTGACTCAGCTAGCTGCTGAGTTTGTACATCATTCAGTTTCTGGCATGATACCCTTGTGGCCACTGTGTATAGTCGCATCAGAACTATGGACGATGGGAACATAGATGAAGATCCAGCAGAACCATCTGTGTCCCCTGAAAGGAGAGTCTAAAGAGATCTCAGTAAACAACGCACAAGATTATCGTTGTACCTTGTTTCTGAAGGATCAAACTTCCATTATCTAGAGATATCCAGAGATCTGCGTGTAGGTTTACCAGGGATATCACTCAGCAAAAACACCCACCAGGTAAATGAGAGCCGCAGAATTGGGCAGAGGAGGCATTGAACAAAGCACAGGATGTTTCGCAGCTTCCGGAGCCTAGAGGAGTTCCCACATTAAGGCAAGAGGGCTTCGTCTTCATGCCACCTCATTCGCACATGTGGGAAGCTCATCTCTCTCATGGGCTTGCTAGCTCCTGTCATTCAGCTCCTTCTAACCAAGTGTGGTTCCGTGAGACCCTCTCAGCTGACAGCTTTCAACTTCCAGCCCTCCTGGTTAGTGGGAGGGTAAACCCACTAGTCCCTGAAGGGAGCTAGGCAACAGGTTTTTGGGGGGGGGGGTCTCTTTGCTGAAAGTTTCTGACTCTGATGCCGTGGCCTTACAGAGGTGGTATTTCTTGCAAGACTCAAGTCAAGGTCTGGAGTAAAGCAGAAAGAAAAGACAGGAATGGGAGCCCAGGAGATAGATGACTTAGTAGCCAAGAGCACTTTGTTCTCACAGATGACCCAGGTTCTGTTCCCAGCACCCATATCTTAATGCTCACGGTCTGCATGCACACGGTCCACGTACAAATACTCAGAACGTTCTTTTCTGTTGCTTTGCTAACACACCACGGGCAAGGCAACCTTCAAAAGGAAGACGGGTTTATTTGTTCTTACAGTTCCAAAGGAATCTTATCACAGCAGGGAGGCGCGGCAGCAGGCAGGATGGCTGAGGTCCAAACAGGAAGGAGTGAGCTCACATCTGCCTTCAGTGAGGTCAAACCTGCTAAAGCCCCCAAGACGAGGTGGCCGGCCAATGGGGAGCTAAGTGTTCACATGTTGGAACCTGTAGGAGCCATTCACAGCCAAGCCTCACTGGCCAAATTCGAGAGAAACCGGACGTCGTACATGTGGTCTGGCTTCATCGCTTGGGCTTCAGTCTGCAGCTGAGGAAATGGCTAGAACCTGAAGTAACCGCTGCAGGATCCTAGCTGGGGCATTCACGGTCTTCCTTCTGTCTCATGAGGAAACAGGATGAGAGGTTTTCATCTCTCTACCCCTCCCGTGCCCCCCTTTCCCCCTTTTCCCCTACTTCTTTTTCTGTCCATCTTGTTCTCTCTCAGCTCTTTGTGCACGGACAGTGCCTGGAGCTGGCTGCCGGTTCACTGCCCTGGGGTCAGCCCTTCTGATGGCTGGTGTGACTGATCAACTCCCACGCGGGGCTTGAAGAAGCGCTTGCATTCAGAAACTCGGGGCCTCGCTGAGGGTGGTGGTGCCGGGAGTTCAACAGGAGGGCCGATGCCAGCAGTAATGGAAGACTTTGCCACAGACTCCTGACAGCTTGTTTTACAGGTGCTGATCTTAACACTTAGGCTAAACTCTAAATAAAAAGAGATTTGCCGACCTTCTTGTGATGCAGTCTTTAGAGGGCTGTAGACATGCCTGTCTGATTTTATTTACTTTTAGCACACCGGTAGGTAGTTAAAGACCCTGGTGGCTTTGTGGCAAACCAAGTCTGGCCCATCAGTAATGGCTTCTTGGAGAGGTTGTATTAAGAATTTTGAAGTCTGGGGCTGGAGAGATGACTCAGCGGTTAAGAGCACTGACTGCTCTTCCGAAGGTTCTGAGTTCAAATCCCAGCAACCACATGGTGGCTCATAACCATCCGCAATGAGACATTACGTAAGACACTCCCTGTTCTGGAGTGTCTGAAGACAGCTACAGTGTACTCACATAAAAGAAAAATCTTTAAAAAAAATTTTTTTTTGAAGTCCAAAAAAAGCTACCATCTGATTGGTAGGCTGCCCTGGATATACACCTGGAGAGATATGGGACATCCAGACAGAATTTACCATGTACCTGTCACTGGACTAGAATCTCCGCACAATGACAATTGACTGCCTGAAAGCTCCTGTATTTTTTTTTCTTTTTGATTTGTTTTTTTCGAGACAGGGTTTCTCTGTGTAGCCCTGGCTGTCCTGGAACTCAGTCTGTAGACCAGGCTGGCCTCGAACTCAGAAATCCGCTTGCCTCTGCCTCCCAGAGTGCTGGGATTACAGGCGTGCGCCACCACCGCCCGACTAGCTCCTGTATTTTTTAAAACTACATCAAATGTGTACTTTTAATTCAGTGTGGAGAATACTGTAATTTTTTTTTTGAGATATTCAGGAGTAAAAGGCTGAATGGAGGGTGATGGTTAAAGAGTTAATTGTCTGAATCCTGGACTCTGGGACAGGCAAGGGGAATATATTGAATCTGAAAATAAATATTTGAATAGGGAAGAAAGGGAACAAGCGTGAGTTTTCACAGTGTTTGGGGACACTGCACTAAGTCCCTGAACACTGGTAGCTGCTCTAAGATCATTCTAGGTCCTAGGGGACTGAGCCCGCTGCTCGAGAGGTTGTCATAGGTAAGGAAAGAATATTCTCCCACAGTCTCACTGGTCTGGTCCCAGGGATGTAACATGAAAGCAGAGCTTGCTGGGACTGCCCTGAAAGCTTCCTGGTTATACACCGACTCTGCGTCCGGGGCCTGAAGGGTTAATAGGCTTGCTTTCGGTCGAATCATGAGACTGAGCTTTGGTGTTCTGACCTCTGGCTTAGTTGCGAAGTCTCTCTTTGTTTCTCAGTCTTTTCACCGGTAATGACTGAGGTGAGGAAGTGAGTGCGTTTGCCTTTTAGGGCCTCCGTCAAGATATTTAAAGTAGAAACCCTGGTACATTGTTGTTATTTCAATAAAAGGAGGAAGGCGCCTAGAATGAATCCTAGGAACTTGATTAAGGTAAACTGACCAGGCAGTTTTGAACTCAAATTCATGATCCATTTCTGGTTTCCAGTCTACATATTGAACGCATATTGACTTTTGCATATGAGATCAGCGTCATGCCCTTTAAAAGTCCTATGGTGTGTGGGGGGCGGGGATGCTGGAGTAATTAATGGCTCACTTTGGAAGAGTGCTTGCTTCTTACACTTGCAGACCTGCACTCAAATCCCCAGCACCCACTTAAGATGCAAGCCATGGCCACACATATACCGCTCCACTGTATTAGTTAGAGGAAGAAATAGGAAGATCATTTGGGCTCGCTGGCCCCCAGCCTAGCTTTAGAGATACAGAGAGACTGTGTCTCAAGGGCATGAATGACTGGGGAGTGAGTAAGCCAGCCAACATCTCCTGGGGCTGCTACACTTGTGCACATACACCACACACACACACACACACACACAATAAAATAGCCCCATGTTACGGCCTTGCTCCTTTCTAATGCAAGATTGCAAATCCAGTGTCCACCAAGCTATTCTGACCCCAGAGATTTTTGTTTTCTTATCAGAAGAATAGGGTTTTATCTCCCTTTGTCATCCTGTAACCCAAAGTCATATATATCAAGGTATGGAGTTATTCTTGAAAAGTTAGACAATCCATTTACAGTGCTGGAACTTTCTCCCCACCCAGCCTCCACTTTAGTGTCACGCCATATGATGCCACTTTATCCACCTGGCAGCTAAAGTGCATTTAAGAATCAGGTGCCCCTTCTATAGGATGGGGCAGTCTCTCCTTTTCACCTAGAGAAGAAATTCCAAATTGAAAATAATTTAAGTGTTATCAAGTCTAATTCAAATGCAAAGAGGCTAGGATTGTGAGCAAATACTTGGGATTCTGTTACCTTGAATTTTTCATTTAGTATAAAAGAATGAATCCTCTTAAATTTGTTCAAAGGTGAATTTACAAATTATCAGGACTGAGACAGAACCAGCCAGCCCCTCCCTAGCACAAGCTTCGCACAATCCAGCGACTCGTCTAATTAAAGGTCTAGCAGGCTCATAAGATTCCCAGAGCCAATTAAACCGAGCTCACCCCTTGAACCTCCCAGCAGATTGGGGCATTTGCCGTGATTGATATGAAAAGTAGCAGCGTATTCTAAAGCGCATTTAACACGGTTGGTGCTCTGTGGGACACAAGCTTTCTACATTGCAGCCTTTTCTCCTCCGCGCTTTTCCAGTGTGAGAACCCCGGGGAGGCAGCTTGCCCTGTAGCGTGCCTGCCTTTGGGCTGGGAATCAAGGCTCTGCGGAGGGGGTGGGCGGCTGGAGAATGGCAGAGTGGGGGAGGGGCAGGCAGCTGCCATCTGAATAGCGTTTGCCTCTGCGGTTACCGTTCTGCCCGTGGCTCCCTCCTCGAGCATTCATATTCATGGCTTCCAGGCTGCAGAGCATCGAAGCCGGCTCCCCTTGCACCCTTTCATTCCTTGTCTTTCCGGAGTTTCTTGTTGATTTACAAGGAATCATTGGGCCGATTCAGAACGGAATAAGCTAGAGGAATTGGAGCTAGTTAGGAACACTCTACGGGGAAGAATTTATTTAAATGCAAGACATTAAAGCCAAATCTGAATGGTAAGTTAATTTTAGATTCACTTGTTATTTAACTCCATTAATTTTCGACTAATTAATGATTAATTGGCTCTACCTGTATGAAAACTACTTTAATACTGATAAGAGAATCCCCTCCTCCCCCGAAAACATTTATATTCTAATTAGAAAGGTGTACACATTAAGTACAGAAAATGTAAAACTACCACATTTAAATAAGGTACGAGGAAGAAATTTAAAAACCACTCTCATTAACAGTAAGCACTAATTGCTATTGAGTCCCCGATAAATATGTATGTATATTTTTAAAGGAACCAGAAGAATTTTAGGTATACTGTCTTAAACATGGTATTCCAGAAACACAGGCAAACATGTTTGTTGTTTTGTATAACATCAAGATGAAACAGTAACATAGAGTATGGCATAGCCCTTTCTACATCATCTGCTTGTTTGTGTGTAATGCTAAATCATAAATATTTCCATATCAAAACATGCCATTGAAATGTTTATTTGTCTACATAGAAGTTTATTATTTGGGTATTCTGTGATTTCTTGGTGGGGTATGTTTGTTTGAGTTTTCAAAATCTGGACAACAAATTCTGGAAATTTGCATAAAGTTCTACAAATAAGCTTTGTGGAAAGGAAATCCATGGTCTTTCAATAGAAAAGAGTTTCTCCAGAATGACTAATGAGTCAAAGAGGTATTTAAACTTCAAAGTGACTCCACAGAGGCTCTAGGAAGCCTCCCATGACACTGTGTGAGGCTCCAAACAGTGAGGCTGGGTAGGACAGCCCTCCCAGAACCTGCTTTCATCCAGACATCTTCACTACAGGAAGAAACCCAACCACGTGCTCGAGTTTCTTGGACAATCCTAAAAAGAAAGTAAAGTGCTAGCAGCTCTTGAAATGCTTGCAAGATTCACCTCCACCATCGCTTGAATCAGCATTTGGTTTCCGTCACGTGTGGATAAACATAGGAGACAGGAGAGATAATTCTGCAAGAATACAGAGATAACTGCTGGGGAACATCTATTTGCTATGAGAACCCTTGGGATGATGGAAATAAGTACTTCATAACAACAGCATAATGAGGCCGCCAGGTGCCGAAAGCATTAATTAATGCATGACTTCAAACTTCTTCAGACGCTTGGGAGAGTTCGGAGTGGAGAGATTCCTTTACTAACAAAGACAGGTGTCATCTGCCTGCGTGGCGTGGCTTGTTTAAAACAGAATTGCACTTTAAAAGCACACATAATTCCCTGTCTCCTGTTGCAGCCGAGATGCATCATGTTTACCGAAGTCGTGATACTCTGTTGAGAGAGGAGCTATTATTTTTCAACATTGATTTTATAAATCTAAACTTCTGAACATACCTGGAGAGGCTGAGAAGTCATTACCATATGCCCAGGTGGTCCCAACGCACAGAAGACGAGTGGGGGGGGGGCGGCAGCGGATAAGCTGTGCATCTGCCAACAGCTCTCATCAGAAGAACCAAGCTCTTGCGGCCACATCAGATATGAGAAGCTCTTCCTAGTGTTTGTCTAATGAAACTTGGATTTCTCATTGATGATGCTTCTGAGATTTTGGGGTGGGGTCTGGGGCTTGAGATGGGTCAGTGTGTAGTCTCGGCTGGTTTGGAACTCACTGTGTAGAACAGGCTGGCCTTGGATGCACAGAAGGCCACCTGGCTCTGCCTCCTGAGTACTTGGTGTTAGGATTCTGTAATGTTGTGATCATAAAAAGAGAAAGAGGTGTGAAAATATGTTCTAAGGTGGTGTGGGGGAAGGGATGCCTCAGCGGGCCTGTGCCAAGGCATCCCTTCCCCCTGAGGGCCAGTCACACAATGGTATAGTATAGAATAGAGTTTATTCAGGGAATGGGGACGGGAGTTAAGGGGGTAGTAGAAGCAGAGAAAGGCAGAGACAGGGAGAGAGTGGAGAAGCAGAGGCTGGCCAGAAGGGGGAAGGGAGGGGAGCCCAAGAGAGGGTAAGAGTGAAGCTGAGAGAAAAAGAGATGCAAAAGAGAGAGGGACCTAGCATCTCCCCTTTATAGTAGGCCAGGCCTACATGGCTGTTGCCAGGTAACTGTGGGGAGGGGCATACCTGACTGTTGCCAGGTAACTGTGGGGTGGAGCTTAGACAGAATCCTAACATTTGGGACCATAGTATGTTCCACCATGCCTGGCTCTTGGTCATTAACTCCAGCAGTCGTCCAACGCTTGGCGAGGTTTTGATGTTGTCCACAGGTCAGCCGGCGTTCCTGGTTCCTATAAATCTACAAGATTACTGATTAGGAGGTCGTATAACTCTTGTTGAGTTTCCCCCTGATTCATCTCGGGTGGGGCTGATTCTATGCTTTTATTATTTAGGGAATGAGACCCAGGGGAGTGAGTCAAAGGCAGAAATGTGCAAAACCAGATCGGCTCGTGTGAGGGGCCAGTTAACCTGTCTGTCTGCCGAAATGGTGCCCGGAGCTAGTCCAGCAACTGAAAAATATGAAGCAGGAATTCTTTCATATTTTTCATTTATTTATTTAGTTATTTGCTTTACATCTCAATATCCTCCCCCTCTCCAGTCCCCACCTCCTTCGGCTCCTCCCCCTCATTCCCCTCTCCCTTTCTCCTCTGAGAAGCAGGAGGTCCCCTGGGTACCCCACCCCCCACCCCCGACCCTGGCACATCAAGTCTCTGCAGACTAGGCGCATCCTCTCCCGCTGAGGCCAGACAAGGCGGCCCAGTTAGGGGAAGGGGATACACAGATTAGCAACACCTGCAGGGACAGCCCCTGCTCCGGGTGCCAGGTGAACCCCCATGAAGACGGGGCTGCACTTCCGCTAGGTTTAATGCAAAAGCCTACAGCTCTCTTCTGGGACTTCCCTCTTCACAGTCATGGGCCCCACTCCTTCATTCACTTATCGACTCGCATCCTGAACGGACTGTCTGTCTGACCTTAGGACAGCAGCCTCTTGGGGAGGGAAGAAGGGGCTCCCAGTCCTGAAGAGCTCTAGAATCGGGTGGGTGAATGCCTTTGTGAGGAGGGGTACCAGCGGATGGAAACGGTGAGTCCTGCTTCACACAGCTTCACTCACTTAAAACCTTTGCCTCTGCCTCCCCGTGGAGCCAACGCTCAAGGCTGACCAGCAGCGGCTCAGTAACCCAGGCAGCACTAGGAAGGGTAATCACCTCTTTGGCCTTAGACTGGCTCAGCCTTCTTGATCACGTGTTGGTCTTCCAGAGAACTCGGGTTCAATTCCCAGCACTGATACGCTGGCCCACAACTATCTGTTAACTCCAGTTCCGGGGTATCTGATGTCCTCTTCTGGTCTTCAATGACCACCAGGCATATTGTGTATTGTGTGTGTGTGTATGTATATATAGTACACAGACATAACAGCCATATACATATATACATAAAATTAAAATTAATATAAAGAAATGTAGCCTTGGTTACCTTCGAAGCCACTGGATAACCATTTACTTTTTGTTTTTGTTTTTTGTTTTGTTTTTGTTTTTTTGATTTGAGACAAGGTCTGACTTCATAAACCAGACTAAGCTTCCTCTCTCAGAGATTCACCTACATCTCTCTTCTAATGCATTGAGATCACAAGCATGTGCCACTCCTAGGATCTAAATTTTGCCATCCTGTCAAAATTTCTCATATATGGAACAGGGCGGGAAACATTATAAATGTATGTGCTTAGAAAATAGAGCAGAGCCGGGCGCTGGTGGCGCACGCCTTTAATCCCAGCACTCAGGAGGCAGAGGCAGGCAGATTTCTAAGTTCGAGGCCAGCCTGGTCTACAGAGTGAGTTCCAGGACAGTCAGGGCTACGCAGAGAAACCCTGTCTCAGAAAAAAAAAAGAAAGAAAGAAAGAAAGAAAGAAAGAAAGAAAGAAAGAAAGAAAGAAAGAAAGAAAGAAAGAAAGAAAGAAAGAAAGAAAGAAAGAAAGAAAGAAAGAAAGGTGTAGCAATGACAGAATTGCCTCCTTTAGGACATGTCTAGTGCTTGCCTGCTGCAGCATCCAAGCATCTTAAATAGATGATTTTTATTCATTTCTCTACACAACTTGCAAGCCAGGAACACACATCCCCATTTTTTAGATTAGAACACAGAGGTTACCGGAGGTAGAGAGATGTCTCGGGCTTCACAGCTAGACTTTAAGCCTGGGTTCGGGTGGTCCCAGAGTGTTGTTCTTTCTCCTGCGCTGTCCACGCAGACTCCGCGTGTTGCAGCCTGCGCCCTGCGGGCTTGCTTTGCAGTGTGTTTCCTTTCATTCCCTCAGCTGCACGTGGAAATTTAGAGCATTAACCCCAGACAGCTCTGAAACTGGAGTTAATTATCTTCTACTCTGATACAAATTACTAACTGTTCTCTTCTGGCTGGTGTGAGGTCAGGCGGCTCCTGGTGCCCACTTGTAGCCTGAGTAAATGCTTGAGTCCATTTGGCATGCTAATTTGTAACGCTAGATATTAATGGTTTTTCTGAAAATCTTCAGGTATACTTCCTGTGGGGTCATTGGACCAGACTTCCCATTAAGTCTTGGGCCTGCATCTATTGCTTTGCTCTGGAATATGCTTAATTCAGAAAAGGCTTTTTGATCAGTTAAAAAACTTTTCTCCTTCTGCAAATGTGCACAGAAATGTGTATGTGCAAGCTTACAGTCTCCAGAATCTACTTTTAAGATGCCAGGGGCTGCCCTCCCTCTACTCACAAATCTTATTTACAAAGTTCTCATTTCTTCACTATAAGGATTTTCAGTTTGTTTGGAGAAGTGAGAAATCCTTCTCAGTTTAGGTGTCTCAGAGTAGAGTTTCAAGTGTACTTTACAAGTGTCATATAAAAGGCGCTCCTAACATAGAAGATGCCCGTGCTCTTTAAGGAGTTATCTTTCTAATCTAGAATATGGAGGAAGAAGATGGGCCTGGGCACATAGCCTTTCTCCCACTCTGCACCTTAAAACTGTTGTAGCGTTTGGGGAGGTACGGGGATGGTCAGCCCAAATCCCACCCCTTCCTGAGCTGTGCTTGCACAGCTACAAAGTTTCCCATGATCTGAAAGAAAGACATTTTGTTTCCTCCTTTAATAAACGGCACAATTTACCCCAATCTCTGTTTCTCTGATCTCTGGAACTGGTAGCACACCCTCATCATGAAGGTGTTTAATTTGTATTTTGACAGCCTTTATAGCCTCGAATGAAGTTATAGTGTATCTTGTTGTCTGTGGATTGCATATTAATTTTTCCACACGTATAATTACATAAATTCTTATGAAGAAATACTATACTTTATAAGCAATGATTTTTTAAAAGATTTATTTATTTTATGTATATGAGTACACTGCAGCTATACAAATGGTTGGGAGCTATCATGTGGTTGCTGGGATTTGAACTCATGACCTCTGCTCACTCCGACCAAAGATTAATTTATTATTATATGTAAGTACACTATAGCTGTCTTTAGACACACCAGAAGAGGGCATCAGATCTCATTATAGATGGTTGTGAGCCACCATGTGATTGCTGGGATTTGAACTCAGGACCTTCCAAAGAGAAGTCAGTGCTCTTAACCTCTGAGCCATCTCTCCAACCCATGAGCAACGATTTTAAAAATGAATCCTGTACTAAGGGCATATGCATAATTATTATTATTATCGGCTTCCTTTCTCTTGTATGTGTCAGTTTCTAAATTTAGAAAAATAATCATATGGTATGTTATTTGGGGCTTTGCTACACATTTTTTGTTCTGGTTGTCTATTTTAATCTCCCTGAAAAATTATTTATTTTTATTTTATGTGTATTAGTGATTTGTCTGCATACATAAACACATATGTTTACATATATATGTATATATACACACATATATGTATGTATGTATGTATGTATGTATGTATGTATGTATTATGTATTTCCACTGCCTGCATACAGTGCCCAAGGAGGACAGAAGAAGGTATCAGATCCCCCAGAACTGCAGTTACAGATGGTCGCGAGGCCCTGCGATGCTGGGAACCAAACCCGGGTCCTCTGCCAAGGCAGCCAGTGTGATGGCCCCAAGCCATCTGTTTAGCCTTCCTTCTAATTTGCTTTTGTAGGCTTACTTCTGGCCTCCCTTTGATCTTCCCACCATTCCCACAACATTTGATGGCATTTATTAAAAAATGCTTTGTATTTCACACCTCTGCATGCTACGGGTAATAAAAGCATGGAATCAGTCCTGAAGTGGAAGAAACCTGGTTGGAGACATTGACCTGGAGAATCTTCAGGCAACTCGACGAACCTGCCTGGACCTCCCGTGCCACGTCTTCCTTCCAACCCCTGACACACTAAAGCTTTTGCACGTACTGTTTCTTCTGAATCACGTCTTCCTTGTCTCCTACCAAATTCCTGCTTATCTTTAATGACCAATTTCAAATCTCATCTCCCATAGAAAGTATCCAGTCCCTCTCCTACATGCTATTATTTTCTTACTCCTCTTTGAGCAATCTCATGACCCTGCAAGCAGGAATGATACTTTCAATATTTTACTATGAGTTTGTGAGGGCGGGGTGGAAACTTACACACGTGGTCCCCTGTGTCTTTATCACAAAGAACTGTATCATATCCGTTGTTCCTCCAGAGTCCTAGTACATTCTAAGTTTCTTTATGAGTTTGTTCACTAAAGGCATTGATGCCAGTCCCCTCACAGGTAGGAATCTGAATTACATACAATAAGGGGATTGAGGCAGATGGTGTTAAAATACTGTATGAAATTCTGTTTGGACCAAGGGCTTGGTTAGGAAGACTCCAGTATTTGGTGAGCCACTCTTGTCTGTGAAGCACAGAAGGAAAGCTGTCTGGTGAAGTGAGACACTTGTCTGCCACGCCAATTTACCCTGGTGGGCAGATGAAACACGTTAGTTTGTTCTAACGTGTTGATAATGTGTTGATAAAATGCTACATTATTCTTTCACCTAGTGTGCTGGCTGATTTTTATGTCAGCTTGACACTGGTTAGAGTCATTTGGGTAGGGAGAACTTTAATTTAGAAAGTGACCCCCAACAGATTGGCCTGTAGGGAAGTCTATAGGAAAGTTTTAAACTAGTGGTTGATGGGGGTGATCCCCATTGTGGAGGGTGCCACCTCCTAACCCCCTGCCCTCTAGGCAGGTGGTTCTGGTATGAATAAGGAAGTAGGCTAACCAAGCCATGGGGAGCAAGCAAGCCAGGAAGCAGCATTCCTCCATGGCCTGTGCTTCAGTTCCTGCCTCCAGGTTCCTGCCTTGAGTTTTTATCTGACTCCTCTAGAGGATGGACTCCAATCTATAAAATGAAATAAACCCTTTCCTGCCCACACTGCTTTTCATTGTAACAACACTTCGTCAACCCTAACAAACACACCTAGTCTTGAGTCATCTTTCCTCCTCTGTGGCTATTTTAAGTTGGCCTGTTGAGTTTATTTAATTAAATAGAAGTAGCCATATTAAAGAATCATAAACTTGTTGAAAGGTTTTCAGTAAAGCTTTTATATTCATCAGAAGATAAATAGACTACTGGGCCTCTCGACACTGTACTAGAAGTGACTGAGAAAGCTGGTTAGTTCCATTTCTTCATCCACCCATTTACTCATAGGCTCCTCCCACTCATGAATAGATGTTTCACCTAAGCTCCCTGAGTACTAGGCATTATTCTATGCACCAGTCACACAGAGGACAATAAAAGATCACCCGTTGACAAGGATCTCACTCTCTTGTAGGGAAAGAAAAGACCAGAAAGCTGGTCTCCATCTTGACAAAAGTTATGAACAGAAAAGGCACAGGTAGGATGCCTCAGCTGTGTCCAGAGAGGCAAGCACAGTTTTCCAGAGATGTGTCTAATCTCATATCTGAAGAATAAGCAATAGGGAGCCAGAGGCAGGGTCAGGAGGAGCCTGAGGAGGCCAGGACACAGGCCAGGAATAGCATGCACAGGCCCAGGAATCAGAGACTATGGCCCTAGGGTTACCCAGGGAGTATATCTGCCTGGAGAATTGAACTCAAAGAGAAATAAATGGATCAGATCAAGACTGGTCCCTAAGGCTATGGCCAGGTGCTTTAACTGCATCGCGAAGGCCGCAGAGCGCCTGGAGGAAGCTGAGGCTTTGATAGTATCTGTGCTTTAGAGGGACCGCTCCAGCTGCTCAGTGTGGAAGGTGGGTGGCATCACTGGCAAGTGGTTTTCAAAAGTAGATGTGTGCTTGGGCCTTTTCTCCCCCTCTAATAGATTTCAGTGAATGTAATTTCATGATGTTCTCTGTCAGTCTCCATCTGCCAGAGCTTAAAGGAAGGAGTGTGACCTGGGGACCCCATCTACTGTCCCACTCTCAACCATGACTGTTCACAACATGAAATGTCCAAAGCAAACAGAAAGAGGAACTAGTATGGGATGAGTAGACACCACTCAGATCTGGCAGGGGTAAATCGTCTGCCATATGCGATTGCCTAGCTCGCTCTCTCGCTCTCGCTCTCTCTCTTTCTCTCTCTCAAGATTTATTTATTATTAATCTATCATTGTAGCTGTCTTTAGACACACCAGAAGAGGGCATCAGATCTCATCACAGATGGTTGTGAGCCACCATGTGGTTGCTGGGAATTGAACTCAAGACCTTCGGAAGACCTTAACCAGTGAGCCATCTCTCCAGCACCACCCCCCACTCATAACCACATTCTTTTCCACTGTTTCCCTCTCCAATATTAACATCTACCTTGTAGTTGGTAGGCATTGATATGATAGATAGATAGATAGATAGATAGATAGATAGATACATACATACATACATACATACATACATACATACATACATAGATGATAGAATTTAAGTAGTCCGGGCTAACCCTGAACTCTTAATCCTCCTGCCAATGCTTCTCAAATAGATGGAATTACAGACATGTGCTGCTGCTCTTACTTGTTTTACTTGTATGTGTATACGCATACAACGTGTATTCCTGGTGCTAGTGGGTGAGAAGGATGTGTCAGGTCCTCTGGAACTGAAATTACAGATAGTTGTGAAGTGCTGGGAACTGAACCTGGGTCCCAAGTACTCTGGGATCAGTATTTTGAACAGCAACAAGTACTTTGAACCAGATGAACAGTCTTTCCGGCCCTTCCTTTTACTATTTTAATATATGAGTGGATCCATAAAGAACATCATATCAAGTTTTACGGTTGTTTTCTTGACTTTCTGGAGATTCATCTGTATTGAGGCTGGCAAGAATGTTTGGTCCCTCAGGACACGCTACTCCCATGATGAAACTGACCCTTATTGTTTGGCAAGCAAGAGGACGCCATTTCTTTCCTTTTGTGTTGTGATGTTTTCCTTTCCAGAGATCTGCAGGCTTCCACATTTATGGCGCTACTCCAGCGAGCCACCCCCAGCCCGACTCTACCCACATACACACAGTTTGCCTTTCATCTCCTAATTAGGCAAGTCCACGCCCTGCCACCTCCAGTTTTGTACTGCATTCTATACCAGCCATATCAGCTCTCTTCCCTTGGAGAAAGAAGTGGGATTAGCAAGCACGGGGAGACATTCAAGACAAGTGTGACTTCAGTTCAAGGTGAAGGCATTAACTCCCACCAGCCATAAGCCCATTTACTGCTTTTGACAGTGAGAGCCAGGGAGGATTAGCCACTGCTGGGTATGGATCTGAGTCTAACAGAAGCCTCAGCTTAGGGAACCTGCTGCCTTCACAACTGCCTGAGAATGCAGGAGTGCACACGAAAGGCTTCTGTCGGATTTCTGCACACAGCTGAAAAGCTTATTGGATGGGAAGAAAACCACACATAAAGAGGAGAATGGACTAGGAAAAGCAGAAAGAAATGCACTCAACATACCCGCTTTTGCCTCCCATGGAGAGCACATACTTGGAAGCCACCAGGATGGAGGCCTGGAAGATACCTGGTTTGCAGACTTCCAGCCTCAGGGCTTGAGACGGCAGATGAGTGGCCACCAGGGATGCTCACCTGCCTCTCGGGCGCCAGTGTCCATCTTGGTAGGCTTCTGGGTTGATCTAGCTTGCAAATCTCTGTCCACTCACGCTGGTTGGTCCACTAGACTGTTTCTCTTGAACTCTGATCTTGAGATAAAGATTATTTATCACATGGAAGTGGAAAGGGAAAGTGGGCTTCCTAAGAAGTCATAGCTAACCTAAATGGGGGGAAGGCAGAAGCCCTGATTCTGTAGAAGAATCAATAGGGAGAGAATAGTCAAATAGCCTCAGGGTCAGAAAGTATACAAGTGTCCAGTCACCTTGTGGGGTCTTTGGAGTGTAGACACAAAAGGCAAGTTCCACACACTTGATTTCTGAGGGCCAGGGCTCCAACAGCCCTAGCATAGCAACTTTCAGTGGGAAGCTTCTGGACTGCAAGTCACACAGGGAAACCAGACACGTTCGTTCAGTTTGTGACTCAGAGCACAGCAGAAAACACACTGCCATGCTTGCATCAGTCCAACCGTATGCTCCCCCCTCCCCATTTCAGGGAGTGAATTTGGGCCCAAGGGAATTCTGTGCTCACAGGGCTCTGTGTCACAGCTGAACACCACAGGACAGGAAAACCCCTGTCTCCTAAGGGGTCTTACACATCTTCATTTCCATTGTCTTTTTGCTCTGAAATGCAAAAAAGGTCTCTGGGTAGATGTGACCTCTGCCTTGACTGTGTTGATCGGGAAATCCTGCGCTCTCCGCTCTGCAGTCTCTTTGCTGCGCTGATATCCCGGAAAAGAGTTCTGTCTGCCTTGCTCATCACAGCAAACCAGTCCTGATCCACAAATGTTGTTTACAAAAATTCAATGTAGATTTTCAACTCTTCATGTTAAAAAAAAACCAACAAAAAAACTTATCTATCAACTCAGTACCCTTAAGTGGTCTGCAAGAGTCACTGTATTTTTAATGCACTGAGTAGTTATAGGATCAGATAATGTCTTAATATATTTTTTTCTATCACAAAATCAATATACTCTCAATGTCTCCCACTTGGTAAGCTCCAAGAGAGAACAGGGGGAGGGGGCAGAAATTCCCAAAACTCGGTGTCTCGAAATTCTTCCCATTCTAGAGAGCTGAGGAGGTCTGGGGTAGAGTGAAGAGGGGCAATGCAGAGGCTCAGTCACAGAGGCATGACCACCCACGGGGATTCCTGGAGGCAGTGCTGAGGCTTAGGGGTGTGTGACCTGGTGGCAAATCCAGCGCTTGGCTGGGAGAGTGGCATTGGGGGTGCCCTGGCATCTGGGAAAGAAATAGGTAATAGAGGCTACAGGGGAGGCGGGGAGTCGCCCAACTCAAGTCCCCGTCCTGCTTCAGTAGGATGAACTTCCCAACCTCTCCCTTTACTGGATCGTTGTGAGGTGCAGAGAGGGTAAATGTCAGGCAGTGTAAGCAATGGCAGGTGTTCAAGACCAGAGGTTGTTGCTATTGGAGGAGGAAAGAGCAGCTGGCTTTGGGATACTTGGTTTCACTCAGCAGGGACCTACTGCGGAACCAGACTGACTGTGTTAGAGCCCCATCTCTGCTGCTCTCTGTTTAGCCATCTTGGCTAGGTTACATAACTTTCTCAGTTCCCTTCTATAACCCAGGATTATTAACAATACCTCGTAGGTGTCCTGAGGATTAAAGAAGTTAATATTATACAGTAAGAGATATGCACAAATGATTTGCTCCGACCCCTCCCCCCCCCCCCCCCCACTGTCACCTAAGATTTACCACTGTGTGAGATATCCCGCTAAAACTGTCTACCTGGCAATAGAAATCTCTGGCCCAGGACACAGAGGAAGGGTCTGTTGGGCGCACGCCTGTAATCCCTGCACTCTGGGAGGCAGAGGCAGGTGGATTTCTGAGTTCAAGGCCAACCTGGTCTACAGAGTGAGTTCCAGGACAGCCAGGGCTACACAGAGAAACCCTGTCTCGAAAAAAACAAATCAAAAAAAAAAAAAACCTTTGGCAAGGCAGATTTCCTAGACTGGCTTCTGTGTTGATGAGGTTAAAGGCTAACAACAGTCATATTCCATTCCCTCGGGTTTAAAGGCCATGCTTATTGTTAAGTCCAGGGTAAGTACCGCAAACAGACTATATGCACGGAACTCATTCAATGGGACCCGCAGGAGCCCCTACCTAGAAATGAGGTACTTACAGAAAAAGTCTGAGGAAGCCTTGGATCCTGAGGTTTGAGAGTACACGTGAGGAGAGAGGGAGGAGGAGGAGGAAGAGGGAGGGAAGAGGAAGCTAGCATGGCCAGCTGGCTAGCTGGCCAGGGGGGCAGAGCAGTTGCGTTCAGGCGTGAGGCCCCAGGGTAAGTGCAGAGCCGGGAGCGCTGAGCTGGCCGGAAGAGCATCAGGAATGCCTGGAGCAACCTCACTAGAATGTTCTTAGGACCACGGCCCACAGCGCCTTCTCCAGGGCCTGGAACTGCCCGCAGTTACATGGAACAGGTTACCTGGAAGGGAAGCTGGGGATGTATGGGAAGGCGTTGAAAAGAGACGGAGACCAAGACAACACCCGCTGCTCAAAGTCTCAGGGTTTAATGGAAGACTCTGAATTTTAAGGTTTCAGGCAAGACCCTTCCCCCAAATTCCAGGGTGTGTTTCTGGGAACTGGTCTGGCTGTTCCCTGGGCGCTGGCTCCACTGCTCTGGCTGCTGGGCGGGTCACCTGCTTAATTCAGGAATTTGTAGATCTGGAGAAACAATGAACTTCACCTTGGTCTGAGGCCTCCACCCTAGGTGGAGGTGATTATGGCTACCATAGGAGTTCCCTCTCAAAGGCTGGGAGAGGAACTTCACCTTGGTCCTTGTCAAGTTCCTGCCAGGTGGCCTGGCACCCCAATAAGGCTCTGCAATGGCCGTTTACTGTGCAAAGGTGAGGGTGAGTCTAAGACTGGGTAACAGCAATTGCTTTCTGGGTTCTTTAGAATGAACCTTTTTTGTTGTTGTTGTTAATTTATTTATTTATTTATTTATTATGTCTAAGTACAGTGTAGCTGTCTTCAGACATCAGAAGAGGGCATCAGATCTCTTTATGGATAGTTGTGAGCCACCATGTGGGTGCTGGGACTTGAACTCAAGACCTTTGGAAGAGCAGTCGGTGCTCTTACCCGCTGAGTCATCTCTCCTTTCTTCCTTCCTTCCTTCCTTCCTTCCTTCCTTCCTTCCTTCCTTCTTTCTTTCTTTCTTTCTTTCTTTTTCTTTCTTTCCTTCTTTCCTTCCTTCCTTTTCTTCCTTCCCTTCTTTCTTCTTTCCCTTCTTCCTTCCTTCCTTCCTTTTTTCCTTCTTTTCTTTTCTTTTCTTTTCTTTCTTTCTTTCTTTCTTTCTTTCTTTCTTTCTTTCTTTCTTTCTTTCGTGTGTGTGTGTGTGTGTGTGTGTGTGTGTGTGTGTACGGAAGTAGAGCAGAGGGATTCCCCAGTCCTTTCCACTTGCTCCATCTTACTTAAGCAAACCTAGAAATGCCCGTTCCCTGTGTCTCTCTGCCCCTATAGTTTTGTTTGGATTTTAGAGTAAGGCTTAAGGAAGCTAACATGGCTTGGAGGTGTCTGTGGAAGCTCCAGAAGGCTTTGTTGGATCAGGGCTTACAACTGAACTTTCCTAGCCATAACCCCTTCTTCTCCACATTGCATACAAGTACACATAAAAGCTCCTCATCTGATCTCACCCTAGACAGTCGGGACAGGCCATGCCTTTGCAAGAGAACATCCCTTAGAATCCGCAGGTGGCGCATCTCACTTGGTACAACTTGGCCTGAGCCTTATGAGCTCAGCACGCCTGTGTCCTGCCTTGATTTCCTTTATTCTTTGCCCTTGGCCATAAGTCACGCAGGCCCCTCCTTGCACCAGAACTTGGACTGAAAGTCTTACCCTCCCCCCCCCCCATTGGAAACCCAGTGGGCGTGGCACTTCTAGGCTTCATGGAGGGTGGGGCGCTGTAGGGGACCCTCCCCATGATGGCAGCCAGTCAGCCTGGCTCTGCTGTACTCTCCCCAGCACCTCTGCACCTTCACAGAAAGTCTTTGAGACTTTCTGAGGCCCTCGGTCCCTTTCCACCCACGCACATTCCAAACATGTCAGCATCTGCCCACACCCCACATTAAGTGTAATTTTTGCTCCGGGCCATGAAAAGTGTGTTTATTATTTGCTTTTTGAAATCATTCGACTGTAAGTAGTAGCTCATGCAATTTATGATTGGCTCAGATTTCTCTGGAGTTATACAATCGAGAGTTCTTTAAAAAAAATTAAGAAAAATGTCCTATGAATTATTTTCATATAAAATAAAATATTTTTAAAAAAATAGATTTAGCAAAGAAGTAATTATCATATTTATAGACATTTGCTTCAATCCTGAGAAACTTTCTGGTATTTTTATTTATTTATTTATTTTTGTACTGAGGAGACCATGGTCTATTTAAAACCATCAGATCTTTATGTACACTGAGAAAAGATTCAACTGGAGATGCCAGGAAGCCTGACAACTTGAGTTCAGTACCTCAGACCCACACGGTGGAGGGAGAGAAATGTCTCCAGTAAGTTGTGTTCTCCGAGCTTCACACGGTGTGCTAGTATACACACCAGCCTGCATGCGCATATGCATGTACACAGATAAGATTTTTAATGTAATACACTTAAACAAAAGGACTCATAAAAAATAGCTTCAAGACATTGTTGGTTATTCCCTTAACATTTGCTGTTGCTCCAGTATATCTTGCAGACAGGAGGTCACTGATGTATGTCTCAAAGTTTGTAGCTAGGTGATATGGATTTTCTCTTGTAGCATGCAAAATCGCTTCCAGCACCATGAACATCAGTCAGTAGGGGTAAAGCTTCTAGTTAGAAGTAGGGCACCAGCTTGATTTCTCCATGGTTTTGTTGTTGTTGTTTTGTTATGGTTGTTTGTTTGTTTGGGGGTTTGGGTTTTGGAGACAGGGTTTCTCTGTACAGACCAGGCTGTCCTTGAATTTACAGAGATCCGCCTGCCTCTGCCTCCTGAGTCCTGCAAACAAAAGGTATGTGCCACCATGAATTCTCCATAGTTAATGACTTAAATAAGTAGTATTTTCATCAATCTGACCTTAGCATAAGGTTGTGGATGGACTTAGATGGAACCCATATGTGACACTGCTAAAGGTGTCCAAGAACCTGAGACTGGATAGATCATGGATGCTAAGGCAAACCTAATATTATTATTCTGTTAAAGGAACATAGCAATAAAATGACTCCTAATGACATACTGCTATACCTGTAGATCAGTGATTCAGCCAGCCCTCGTCTGAGAAGCTTCTTGCAATAGATGACAGCTAACACAGAGATCTACAACTAGACAAAGTGCAGAGTGACAGACTTTGGAGCACTCGGGCCCAAAAGGGATGTCTCTATCAAACCTTTCCCCTCAAGGCTCAGGGATCTACGGAAGAAGAAAGATGCGAAGAGACAGAGGTGACTTCAAGGAGAAGTATCACCTGGTACAGCACCACCTATGCGTGTGTGAATTCATATGTGTATGTGACATACAGGTGACATTTTACACAAGACTTGAAAAGGCTGAAATTGGTCAGAGTCCCAGCTCTGGGAAGGAAAATGGACACAAAGTCCCACCCTTAATTAAGAAGGTATTTGAAAATGATACTTGATGAGAAAAAGGAAAATGAGTTTTGGAGTGACACTGGATTTATCAGCCACGCTCCAGGACAAGCCCCATGCTGAGGAGTAGTGGATCAACACAAGACAGAGAACATGCTTTCTTTGTTTTTGTTTTTGGGGTGTGTGTGTGTTCACACTCATGCACTTTTTGTCTTGTTTTGACCTTACAGTTTTTGTTTTGTGTTGTTTTTTTGAATGAGAGATGGAGGGACAGAAAGAGCATGAACTTGGGTAGTTGGTTTGGTGGGATGCTGGGGATGATCTTGAACTACTTGGAGGAGGGGAAGTACATGATCAAAAAGCATGAAAAAATTTACATTTAAAGCAAAAAGAATACAGACAGATAAGATACTGCAATAAAAGAAAAGTTAAGACAGAATGAAGTCAAAGATCGTTAAATGAACATGTGCATTAACTTTATTAAAGAAGGGCTTGCTGGATTCTAAAGACCGTAGACCAAAAAGTCGTGAGAAGTTAGGATTAGAAACAGCACTGGCCGGGCGGTGGTGGTGCACGCCTGTAATCCCAACACTCTGGGAGGCAGAGGCAGGCGGATTTCTGAGTTCGAGGCCAGCCTGGTCTACAGAATGAGTTCCAGGACAGCCAGGGTTATACAGAGAAACCCTGTCTCGAAAAAAAACAAATCCAAAAAACCAAATAAATAGAAAGAAAGAAAAAGAAAGAAAGAAAGAAAGAAAGAAAGAAACAAAGAAACAAAGAAACAAAGAAACAAAGAAAGAAACAAAGAAAAAGAAAGAAAAGAAATGGCGGCACACATCTGAGCGCTTTGATCCCAAGGAATGTAAAGGTTTCCATTGCTTTAAAATTCAGTGAGTGAAAGACGCTCGGTTTAACTAAGATACTTTCAGAGTGGTTGTGAAGGAAAACCCAGAGGACAAATGTTAGCATTCTGTCTAAGCTCCTCCCACCGCAGTCACCTGGTAACAGCCAGGTGGGCCTGCCCCACTGCAAAAGGGGCTGCCTGCCCTCCTCGCTCTCTTGCCCTCTTGTTCCTCCCTTGCTCTTTCTCTGCTTCCCTCCCCTTCTCTGTCCACCATGTGCGCATGGCCAGCCTCTACGCCTCTACTTCTCTACTCTCTTTCTGCCTTTCTCTGCCTCTGCTACCCTCTTAACTCCCCTCCCCATGTCCCCATACTACACGGTGGTGTGGCTGGTCCCTCGGGGGGGAGGGGTGCCCCAGCATTTGCCCGCCCGCAGAGGCGCCCCTTCCCCCATACCTCGCCACACCTCCGTGGAACGTGCCCCTCTCTTTTATCTTTTTATAAACACATCAACAAACCAAAGAGAGGAGAGTCGAAAAGCTCAGGAAGTGTAGTGCAAATGTGAAGAATGAAAGACCATGAAGACGTGAACCGAGAGAGCGGTGATTACGACAAATACAGATCAGCTAGTGCTCCAGCCCCAAACCGAAGTGCCTTCCGGGAAGAGAGAACCCTTCACTCCACCACCACCACCACCACCCCCAGCCTCCAGTCAATGCTTAAGGCAGGACCCCAGTCAAGGAAGCTGCAGCACCTGAAAGGGTCCAGCCTCCACCCTGGCTGCTTCACGTGCCAGCTCCAACCCCCCCTCAAGCCGGAAGAAGAGAAAAATCACGTATCTTCTTGATTGTGGAGTCTGATGTTTGAGCCAGCTCCTGCGATGGCAGTTTTTCGGAACCACGAAGTAAGAAACTGAAGTGTCTTCCTTTTCTTCCCCATCCTCCCCCGCCCCGCAGCATGTAGGGTACCTTTAAAATCGTGCCTTTTCAAAACAGCCTGGATACCCAGGTATCCAGGAGGGGCCCAGAGGAGACCTGGTATGAGCAGAAGAACAAACCTCCAGACATTATTTTAGGTTTGGAGTGACCACTGGGGCTGCATGTGTTCTACGTTTGAATTATCCAGCATTTTTCCTATCCGCTAATGTCAGGTCTCTCAGCCAAATGATAAGGTTGAGCAGGGTGGAAATTACAGGGCGAGGCTGCCAGTGGTGCGCGAGCGTAAGGCATCACCGCGGCTGATGGAGCAGAGCTTACAAGGGCCACTCTTCTGATTCGGCTCTTCAGGCGTCCATCTTGAAATGTCACTTACTCTGCACTTCCCCATGTGTTTCTTCTGCTTTAGCCTCTTGTGTCTAGGGAGTGAATTATTATTAGATAATTTATTTACGTTTCAAATGTTGTCCCCTTTCCTGGTTCCCCCGACCCCTGAAAATTCCATAAGCCGTCTCCTCTCCCCCTGTTCCCCAATCAACCCTCTCCCGCTTCCCTGTCCTGGTATTACCCTGCACTGTGGCACTGAGCCTTTCCAGGACCAAGAGTAGGGAGTAAATTATTAACAATCTTTCTATTTTCGTTTTTTCCTCTTGGCCCCACCCCCTTGTGTGTGTGTCAGGCTTGGTGGCAAGTACTTGACCTGTGGAGCGATCACTGGGATCTGTCAGCAGTATATTCATCGTGATTTTAAGTGTGTTTGAGTGTTCCCCTCTGCTCCACGATACATTCTACCATCTCCTCTTTCATTACCCCTAAAATTGTTATACATAGGTTTACGTTACAAGGTATAAACGTATTCAGACTTGTTCTTCCTCAGTCAGGCAGTGTAAAAAGCTTAGACCAATGTAACTTAATGGTCCTTCCACACTGCTGCTACCTGTCATATAAACACGAGTTGTTTATAACTAACTCCTTGATAACTTGGGCAAGAATGCACCTTTAAAAGATGAGGATGCTTATAAAGGTCCTACGGTATTTCGTATCTTCTTTGCTCTCATTATTTACATCACGTTTTCCTGGTTCACTTTAGCCTGAAATCGATTGTTAGTAACTTTCTCGCAGAGGTCTTGATTTGTTTTTGTTTGTTTTGTTTTGTTTTTTCTTTCTTAATATGGGTATACTTTATTTCTTCCCACTTTTGACCAGTTATTTGGTTGGGTATAAAGAGTAGTCTGGCCAGGATGATCTTTTGATAAAAAACTTTATTACACATATTTACTTTGTGAGTATGCTTGTGTGTTTGTTCACAACAAGAGTCAGCTTTCTTCGGCTACCTTGTGTGTCTAGGATTCGGTGCATATAATTAATTAGGTGTGGCTGCAGGGACCTTTACCCAGGGGAGCTAGTTTACTGGCCTGCAAGCGCTGTCTTTATGCCATTCTGAATGTTATTCTGTTATATTGTTATTCTCTTTGTCCTTGATGTAAAATCAGCTGACAGTCTGAATGTCATTATTGTTAGCAATTTATCTTTCTTTTACTGTTTGGAGATTTTCTTTTTAGATTTGACTTCCTACAGTTTTTTTTTTTTTTTTGACTTCCTACAGTTTTATAACAGTTCCTGGTGTGTATGTGTGTGTGTGTGTGTTTAGATTCTGCTTTCTATTTGCAGTTTTCTCACTCAACACATATTAATGGGCTGGAGAAATAGCTCAGTAATTAAGACCATTTGATGTCTTGCATTGAACCAAAGTGTGTTCCCAGGATCCATGTCTGGTGGTTCATGACTTTCAGCAACTCTAGCTACAGGAAATCTGATGCCCTCTTCTGGTCATGGAAGAGGTCTACACACACACACACACACACACACACACACACACACAGAGTAGATAAAACAAAGCTTAAAAGAACACATATTAAGAAAAAGCAGTAGAGAGTAGTAGGGAGTAAATATGGTGGAGTGCATTATATACATGTGTGAAAACACGTCTAAACAACTAAATATATTACTAAAATAACTTTTAAAAGACAACAAGGACAAATTTTCTTTTAAAAAAGAACATATGTATTGCTTGAATTCTGTGAAACTCTAAGTCTTTACCATTTCAATTTTAATATTGCCTCTCTTACTTACTGGAGTCCAAATTAAATTTATGCCTTAATTTTTTTCTAATTTAATTTTCACATTCTATAGATGTTCTTTCACGTGTCTTCTCTCTCTGCAAAATTAACCTGTTTTATTCAGATCTATTTTCCACCACATTAATTTTTTCCAGCTGCAATGAATGTATTGTCTTTTTCCTCTTTTTGTTTTCTTTGTTTATTTTATCACATATTTGAGACAGGGTTTCAGTCCGTGTCGTAGGCTGGCTTAGAATTCACTAAATAATTCAGACTGGCCCCCAAACTGAAGGCGGTGCTTCCATTCCAGCTACGAGAGAGTTCTAAGATTACATTCATGGTTACCATGCCTGCTTTGTATTTTATTTTTTAAAATTCTATTTACAAGCTGTTGAGATGACTCAAGACTCAGCTGATAAAGTTGAGATTCATGCTGCCCTGAGTTCAATCCTTGGAACCCGCGATGTAGGAGAGAACTGACGACTCCTGCGCGTGTCTTCTCCACAGGCTTCCAATCACTCTCTGACACCCCTCCTTGCAGCTCCACTCCCCACTAATAAGTAAAATGTAATCAAGTCAAATAAAAATAACTCCAAAAGAATCCTATTTACTCACTTTTTTTCATAGAGGATAGTGCTTTGTAGTTTTTTCTCCTTTTAGGTAGGACCGTTTGAAAAGCCTGATTAGTGTAAAGTTCCCACAGCCGACGGATTTTTTCTTTCCCACCCTCAGTTCCCAGGGTGCTGTTGGATCCACTTGCTGTGGACATGGCGTCTCTTCTGGCTTCACCTCTGACCTTTGTCTGATTTGTCCAGTGGGGATAGTTTATCCTGAGGGAGACACATGAACTGTTAAAAAAAAAAAAAAAAAAATCTTCCTACTGAGCTATCTGGGTTTGCTTCTGTGAAGGTCTCCCTGGTTCCAGGGAGCATTTTTATGGTGACACATAGATTCAGGATTCTTTTACAACATAAGCAGTGTAAATCTTGGTGACACACTTATGCAGGGACTGGCTTGGTGCTCGGTGGATGGCCTCTTCGTACTCTCTGAATGTGCTTTTTATTGAAGTATGACACAGTGAAAAACACTACACAGACCTGCCTGCTTCCTCGGGACAGGGGTGGTTTTTGGAGTTCATTTCCATGTAGGTGGAGTATTTCCAGAATCCTGGTGGTGTAGTTTTCTCATTCTGGCTTGTTTTCCTAGCAGGGGAAGGGCAGTATCACCTGCCCTCGCTTGGCCTTTGCAGTATCAATCTAGGGCTGAGTGTAGCTGTATCCAGTTTCAAGTCACCCCTGGCTCTTAGCCGACTGCTTTGGCTTTGGGTTCACTCTTAAATTCTGGACAATATTACATAGAGCATTGTGCTTTCTATGGTTATGAGATACATTCTTACGATGGCCATCCAGGGATGTGTTTTATGTTTGGAATTGACATGGGAATGCTAGTGAATTCAGTTGGACATTTAGTTTTTAATACAGCAAACATATTCACAAACTAGTAAGTACCCATTATGTTCCTGGCTTTGCTATAGTTGTTAGGGTATAAAAATGAATAACTCAAAGGCTTTGACTCCTTCAAAGGAAAGGCAAAAGGAACGATACACGAAAACATAGTAAAATCAGATAACATCAGAAATGAAGGAAGAAGGACCAGGTTGGAGTATTTTAATTTGTATCCTAGGGACCATTATTCAGAGGCTTACACAGGATGAAGCAAGGAGCAGGCACCTAGATGGGATTAACAGTGCCAGAGAGTTTTTACAGTTACTTTCCTTGTAACGTGTCAGAACACCTGAATAGAAGCAACAGGAGAGCAGATGGGCTCAGGTTGGCTCACAGTTCAAGAGGTTGCAGTCCTCCATGGTGGGGAAAGCAAGCGGCCTGGGAGGCTGCTGGCCGTGCTGCATCTGCAGGCAGGAGGCACAGAGTAAACAGGAAGTTATTCTGGACTACACAAGCTCCGCCTCCTACGGGATCCACAACCTTCCCAGAGTCCTCAGCTCAGGACCAGAGGTTGAAATTCTTGAGCCCATGGGGAATATTTTCAAACCACAACAGCCGCCTCTTGGGTAAGAGCTGAGGTCCTCGCGCGAAAGGAAACTGCTAATCCTCATAGTAAATTCATCTAAGCATTTCACAGTGACTCTTAAAAGAGCATCCAACAGAGTGCAAAGCTCTCCTGAATGTGCCTTTCTATCAGGAGAGGAGGTAGCTGTCGGGACCCTGGGGAGTCTCGCAGGCTACAGTAAGAGAAGGGAGGAGTGGAAGCATCCACATGCCGTCCTGATGCTGTCAGCAGTGATGCTTAAATAGGTGTGTTTATCTATTACTGCAGCTAAACAGTATCCCTCCAACCTAACCGCTTGACAGTAACACCGATCACCTCACCGTTCCTGTGGGTCAGGCGTGCCAGTGCAGTTTAGCTGACTCTTAGGTTCAGGGTCGCTTGGGAGAAGCATCTCAGGGCTCCACTGGGAAAGAGCTGCTTCTGACTTTCTCAGAGATCACCAGCGGGATGCAGCTCCTAGGACGGTTGGTCTAAGGACCTCCATTTCTCACTGCCAATCAACCACAAGCCGTCCTCAGTCCTTTGTGATGTGAGGTTCTTGGTAGAGCCATAGTGTGACCACTATTTTGTTTTCAAAGAAAACAAGCAAGAGTGGAAAGTGTGTGAACAGAACAGAAGCCACATCAAAGTGTTTCATCTTCCAATATTCCGGTCATTAGACGGAAGTCACTAGATCCAGGCTCAGTAAGCAGAGAGGATTATACAAGTATAGATACTAGAGGCAGAGATCATTAAGTTCTACCTTATAAGCCTTCCACAGGGATAACCTGTATACTTGTTTTCAATAGGTAGGTTTGCTGAAGAAGGTTAAAAAAACCTTAAGAGGCATCAGACTTGGCTTTGAGGATAAAGCACCTGCTGCACAGGCAGGCAGAAGGACCTGAGTTCAAATCCCCAGCACCCACAGAAAAGCTGAGCCTGGCTGTGCATACCTGTAATATTAGCACTGGGGAACAAACACAGGCAGCTCTCACAGATGCCCAGGCCCGCTGATCTAGCATAAAGGCTGAGTTCCATGTTTGGGGAGAGACCCTATCTCAACCAATGAGATGGAGAAGCAGTTGAGGAGGTCACCCCTGTTGTTCTCTCGCTGCCACACATGGAGGATGCAGATGCATAAGTGCAACTCTATGCATGCATACACACGATATTTTAAGGTTTCGTCTGTGTGGCATGGTAACCCTTGTTTCTTATCTAAACATTTGGGAAGCGGGCAGGAAGATTAGGAGTTCAAGGTCATCTCAGCTATTATACAGAGCAGGTTTGAGGTGACCCTGAGATCCCTGAAACCCGAAGTCTTAAGAGAAAGAGCTCATATACATCAGCTTTCTCTACAAAAGCTTCAGTCTGGACTTCAGTTAAATTTGATTGGATGTTTTCTCCCCCTGCTGTTTCTTCTTCTGAGACAGAGAGATCTTGCAAGAGCCTTTGGCAGATTTTGTCATAATTATCTCGTCTTCCTGCCTTCCTTTTCTTTATCCCTCTAAAATATCCTAGAACAGGAAGTAAATAGCTGGGTGTCTTGTGATACAAAGGTATCAGCCAGTACATGCCATTCCTGTCAACTTGGTAGTGAGTCAGGTTATGATGACCTGGGCTGTGCCACTTAAAAAAGAATCATTGTCTTTACTTGCTCGGTGGCCTTGGGTTAGATTTATTGAGGAGAGGGATTAAAAAATCACAATCTGGACAGTCAGGTGGGCTGGTGACGTCAAGGGAAAACACACTTGAATCATCTTTTCTAAATCCTCGGTGCTGCAGAGCATCTGAGAGTGCAAAGTTCTCGTTAGTTTCCTCCAATGCCACAAGACTAATTTTTATAAAAGGACCCTCTTAAATAGTTCACTCCAAAATAGTTGGAGGAAATACAAATTCTTGCAAGAACTCCTTTATAATCTTCTCACACAATCTAAGGCAGCTTTATAAAGCTAGACACATCCTAATCCTAGACTGAAAAGAGAAGAATTATCACCCCAAATGTCTATGGGTCTTAGTTCAGTCTGCTATGGTAAGTACCATAAGCCAGATGGCTCAGAAACAACGGAACTTTAATTCTCACATTTCTGAGAGTAGGGTGTCCACAGGGCCTCATTCTCCTGTAGGCCTTCTTAGGGGCAGGAGGGGCTCCCTAGAGTCCTTTTTTCTTGTTTTGTTTTGTTTTTTTCTTTTTTGGTTTTTTCAAGACAGGGTTTCTCTGTATAGCCCTGGCTGTCCTGGAACTCATTCTGTAGACCAGGCTGGCCTTGAACTCAGAAATCCACCTGCCTCTGCCTCCCAGAGTGCTGGGATTACAGGCGTGCGCCACCACCACCGCTGGGCTCTGGAGTCCCTTTTATAAGGGTACTAGTCTTGTTTATGGAGGTGAAGCTCTCATCAGCAATCACTTCCCAAAGGCCCATCTCAAACACTACCGCGCCGAGCTTATTAGGATTTTTATACGTCACATTCAAGATGTATTATTTACTGTGTCTACTAGATTATCTGCCCAGCTGAGGGCTTTGTCTACTTTAAAAGCCTCCCAAGTGAATTATAAGCTGCCATCTTTCTCCTTCCCATTGCTGTAAAAGCTGTGGGGCTGGGGGGCATTTAATGGCTTCTGATCAAGTGAAGGGATCCTCTTCACGGGGTGGGGGGGCTCTATCCACAGTCCCTGTGAACGGGTAACATTAGGTGCGAGAGGAGCTAGAATTCTCCACAAATTCTGCCGTTGCGTTTTACTTTGCTTATCGGGCAAAGCAAGCTAAAAGGCCATGAGGTTCTTTTTGATAAGGCTGAGTTTAGGGACCTAGGTGTCCATTTTATCTCTGCTGGTAACTGCTTAGAAAGCAGCTCTTGCTGGTCATGGCAGTACAGACCTTTAATCCGAATACTTAGGCAAAGGCGGGTGGATCTCTGTGAATTCAAAGCTCCTTGGTCTAAGTAGGAACAGCCTAGTCTACACAAGTTCCAGGCTAGCCTGCACTACATAGTGGAACTTCATTAAGAAAGAGAGGAAGGCCCTATACTGCTTCACTGAGTCTTTCCAGAACAAGGGGCCACTCCTCCTTTCTTCTTGTACCTCATTTGATGTGTGGATTATGTTTTGGGTATTCCAGTTTTCTAGGTTAATATCCACTTATTAGTGAGTGCATACCATGATTCACCTTTTGAGTCTGGGTTACCTCACTTAGTATGATGTTCTCTAGCTCCATCCATTTGCCTAAGAATTTCATGAATTCATTGTTTCTAATGGCTGAATAGTACTCCATTGTGTATATATACCACTCAGTGAAGCAGTATAGGGCAAAACCAGAACCAGGGAAGTGGAAAGGGTTGGGTGGGTAAACAGGGGGAGGGAAGGGGGCTGATGGGACTTTCGGGGAGTGGGGGGTCTAGAAAAGGGGAAATCATTTGGAATGTAAATAAAAAATATATCGAATAAAAAAAAAAGAAAAAATATCTGAACAAAAAAAACCCAATATGTAATTATATATTGAGAAATATTTACTTCTAATTACAAATAAATGAAATTTGGCCTTGAAAAAAAAAGGAAAGAAAGAGAGGAAGGAAGGAAGGAAGGAAGGAAGGAAGGAAGGAAGGAAGGAAGAAAGAAAGGAAGCCACTCTTTCCTGGATGCCCTGAAAACTAGGACCTTGTCTCTTCCCAGTCTACACCCTCTAAGCTGCGTCTGGAGAGCATGGCTTCCTATGCCCTTGGGTCCTAGCGTGACCTTACTCTTCCCACATTCTCCTCTCAGACTCCAGAGCAGGTTGCCGTTGCATTTCATAAGCTTCCTCAGCTAGATGAGAGAAGCGTGCACTTTATTCAGACGGCAAGCTGAGCCATGGGCATTCATTGCCTTCCCTGAAGAAACAGGAAGCCGAGCGCAGAAACCCATCAAAGCTGGAATAAACCAGGGCTCCCTGGCTCTGCTGCCTTGCTCTGGCGGTTTCTGTATTTTTTCTAGAAGCCGCTCTGGGACAGAGTATATTGGAAGGGATCAACTTGGGAGCCACTCGCTGGATAATCCATTCGAATCTGACTATGGGGCTAGCCATCTGATTTAAAATACAAATGTTTGTAAGTGCCTCGTGTCTCGGCTGGGTCTGGAAAGGTCTGCATCTGAGATGTGCTACCACAGCTTCTAGATACCGCTTCCTTTTTTTTTTCCTAATGCAAATCCAGTAATCTTGTTTTCCCTGTGGCATTCGGTAGCCTTCAGCTTTTGCCTATATTGGATGGCTGAATTTGTTTATTGACTGAAACTGATACAAAAATGTCTTGGGTCATCAGAATTTTTATGGAAATCTATGTCATCTTTTCAGTTTGTTTGTTTGTTTGTTTGTTTGTTTGTTTGTTTGTTTAAGAATTCAGTGCCATTTAAAGAGAATAGGAGGCCAGGTGTTTTGGCACAGACCTTTAGTCCCAGCACATGGGAGGTAGAGGAGGGCAGGCAAATCGCGGTTAAGTATCAGGCCCGCCTGAGCTACATAATAAGTTCCAGGCTAGCCTAGAATACATTTTGAGACTCTGGAGAGAGAAAGAGAGTGGGTTAGGGAAGGAGAGGAAAGGAGAAAAGGAGCAGGGGAAAGGAGAGGGGAGAGGAGTGTGTGTGTGTGTGTGTGTGTGTGTGTGTGTGTGTGTAAGCCATTATCTAACTATTGCCTTAGCTCCTGCCCCCCCCCCCCCCCCCCGCACAGAGGGTCTCCTGGGACTACCCTGTTTCGCACCTCCTCTTTCTGAGAAGACCCGGGAGCACCCTAGCAAAGGTGCCCTCATCGCCATATAATAGTGAACGTAGAATCTTAAATGGAAAAGAAGCCAATGCACGTGACTTCCGGGATTCTCCTTTGGACCCAAAAGAAAGTGAGTCCTCGCCGCAGGGCTCTGCTGAGCCCGTGCCTGCCTTCGCGGTTGAGCCTGCTGTCGGCTATGTCGAAGCAGGCGCTTCCCTTGGCAGAGTTCCTGCAGCCTCTGGAGACTTTCGAGAACTTTTCTCTCCTCCTGTAGACATTCTTATTTTTCAGGAGAGGAGTGGTTCCCTGACTTGTCACTAAAGAAAAAAAAATCGTGTGGGAAAAACAAATAAAACACCCAAGGGATAAAGAAGAAAACCAAAAACAATCCCCCTAGACAATGGGAGACCTCACGCCCATCTCGATTTTGGGAAGCGGCTGTTTCCATACCCATCAGTGCAGGAACTGTGAGGCACTTTCCTCTTTGATTTATGCTATAACATTCTTTGGCAAGTTTACACATCGTGGTTACATAAGAAAATCAGAATGAAGAGGCTGTGTATTTTAAATGCATGCTTTGACCCAGGATGGGTTTTGCTGGCAGTGCTGTGGGAGTGTGAATTCCCGGTCTTAAATAAGCTCTGAGGTCCAGTAAACACAAACTATCTGGGAGGCTCCTAGCCTGTGCTCCCGCCCTCGTGGACCACTGGTTGGCTGCTTGACTGTGGCTGACGGGAGGCGCCAGCCAATCAGGCCTAGCCAGAAAACTGCTCCGGCTGGGGGAAACCTGGAGGCTCAGGCCTCTTCAGCAATCACTGAGGGTTGCTGAGTGCATATGTTGTATCAGACCAGCTGCGGCCCTTCACCCACCGTCTTGATCGAGCAACCCTGAAATCTTGCAGTTATGTATAATCACCCCAGAGCTGTATGAGAAAGAGAAAAGAGAAGTCTATGCTGTCTGCCTTTTAGGATCCTCCACACATTTTAGGAAGTATTACATGAATGACAAGAATGAATTAAACCTGTTCCATACTGACCGTGTGCCTGGGGTGTGCAATTATTTATTTATTTGTTTGTTTGTTTGTTTGTTTGTTTGGATGAGACTATTTAACTCTCTTAACACACTGAGATAGGTAACTTTGTTATCTCCGGCTTGAAGAGGAGGAAGACGAAGATTAACCGTGTGACGTAATAAGATCCAGAGCCTAGCAGCTGTGGGAATCGAATCCCAGCGTGCTGCCCCTCAGGCTCACACAGCCGCATCCAGACTGCAGGAACCAGCAGATGCAGAGTTAAGAAGAAGGGCTGAGCTGCTCCCTCCGTGTAGCTGACATACCCTGGCAGTGGGAAGCCGTGCTCCCTTCTCAACCTGGTTCAGATTACCCTCCCCCCACTCTCCAAGGCCTTTGCCTGCCATTCTTTCTCCCGGAAGTTCAGATCCTCAGATGACATTTCTCTCCTGCCTGTTCTCCTGGGTGTCTGAGTGTTGGTCTAGGCCTGGTGAATCAGGCCCCCTAACCCAGGGTTCTTGTATACTAGAAGTATTCCATTTAATACATTTACAGACGAGAGGGGAGGACAAGCATGTGTAATTGCATTTTGTTTGTTTGTTTGTCTGATTGTTTGTTTGAGGGTCCAGAAAGGAAATTCAAGGGAACTTGGTTTTTAGTAGAAAACCTGTGCGGGCTGAGCCAGGACTGTGTATTTTCAATCCATCATCCACACTTCCCACCAGAGTCCTCGGAGGCAAAGAAAAGTGAGAGTTCAGGAGAAATGGGAGGCAGGGCTTAGAGGAAGACCACAACTCAAGAGCAGAGTCAAAGTTCCACATGTAAAAACTTACTGAGGAGCAGGGTTAAAAATTAGCAGTGAAAAGATCAGCAGGAACAAAGCCGGATGGTGGTGGGTCCAGGGAGAAGGAAGGTATATGCGCTCTCCGTGCAAGGGGGACAGGGTGTGGCTGAAACTGCTTGAATGGGTAGGGACTGGATGGCGGCAGGTGTGCACTGATCATAGCCGGACCTTACACTGAGGACTTAGGTGTCAGGGGAGTGGTTTGAACTGATTGGTGTAGAGGAAAGGTAACATCTGGAGTATTGCGGGCAAAGGCTGGCCAAGAACTGTTCCCTCACAGTGCCGTGGAGACACGGCATTTGTAAGAGGCAGAAACCCCCAGCCTTGGAGGTTGGACTCTGTGGGGGCTTGGGGGTTATCTAACTGACAGTCAAACCTTCTGGTTCTTGAAGGTCTGAGTTGGGAGGGTCTGGACTCTCATTGCTTCTATATATTTTTATATCATGGATGGCCTCTATATGACTTCATTTAAGTTATGTTGTTTTAAAGGGCTTAAAGAACACATCATAGGTTAAAAAAAACATAAGTCTGGCAGTGATGGCGCACACCTTTAATCCCAGCACTTGGGATTTCTGAGTTCGAGGCCAGCCTGGTCTACAGAGTGAGTTCCAGGACAGCTAGGGCTGTCCATGAAACCCTGTCTTGAAAACAAACAAATAAACAAACAAAAATCCATAAGTGAATCAATCAGTCAATTAGTCAGCCAGCTAATTGTGGGCTTGCCTTCTTACCGAAAAGAGAAGCTACTTTGAGCAGTTTTGAGTGGCAGTTACTATCACTGCCGCCTGCCCTGTTAGGTGTATATACCCAGTGACTGCCCCCCCTTAGGTGTATATACCCAGTGACTGCCCCCCCCCTTAGGTGTATATACCCAGTGACTGCCCCCCCCTTAGGTGTATATACACAGTGACTGCCCCCCCCATTAGGTGTATATACCCAGTGACTGCCCCCCCTTAGGTGTATATACCCAGTGACTGCCCCCCATTAGGTGTGTATACCCAGTGACTGCCCCCCCTTAGGTGTATATACCCAGTGACTGCCCCCCCATTAGGTGTATATACCCAGTGACTGCCCCCCCACTAGGTGTATATACCCAGTGACTGCCCCCCCTTAGGTGTATATACTCAGTGACTGCCCCTCCCTTAGGTGTATATACCCAGTGACTGCCCCCCCATTAGGTTTATATACACAGTGACTGCTCCCCCCCCCCATTAGGTGTATATACACAGTGACTGCTCCCCCCTCATTAGGTGTATATACACAGTGACTGCCCCCCCTCGTTAGGTGTATATACACAGTGACTGCCCCCTTCCCCAGTTAGGTGTATATACACAGTAATTGCCCCCCCTGTTAGGTGTATATACCCAGTGACTGCCCACCCCCACCCCCCCACCCCCGTTAGGTGTATATATACCCAGTGACTGCCCCCCTCCCCATTAGGTGTATATACACAGTAATTGCCCCCCCATTAGGTGTATATACCCAGTGACTGCCCCCCTGCCCCCCCTTAGGTGTATATACACAGTGACTGCCCCCCCATTAGGTGTATATACACAGTGACTGCCCCCCCTCGTTAGGTATATATATCCAGTGACTGCCCCCCTTAGGTGTATATACACAGTGACTGCCCTTCCTCCCCACCCCCCAATAGGTGTATATGCACAGTGACTGCTCCCCCCTTCCCCCCCCCCTTAGGTGTGTATATACACAGTGAGACACTGAAGCAGGGCTTAAATTCTCAGCATCAGGTGTCAGAACTGCTGGCCTTAAATGTTCACTCTTCTGGCCATTAGGTGTTTGTTTTGGTGTTAAACAAATTAAGAGGTTAGATTGCATTAACCAAATTTTCAAGTGTCCTTCCTGCTGCAAAATCTTATCAGAAACAATTTTACTGGCAGTTTGTGGGTGTGGATACTAGGATCAGAGCTCGAGAAAAATTAGTATCAGGATACTGTTTAGTGTCACAGACATTGTGGGGACAGCTGAGGAAAGTAATAGAACTGATTGTGTTCTATTTCCTTCTTAAATTAGGAGAAAAACACTCCACATCTTTAACAACACCAAGTAAAGGTCCAAACTAAGGGCTTGTTGTATATATGTTTGGTGGTGGTGGTGGTGGTGTGAGTGTGTGTGTATGGATGTGTATGTATGTATAGGTGTGTGTATGTGTGTGTGTTGGTGGTGGTGTGTGTATGTGTTGTATGTATATGTATGTATGTGTATGTGTATATTATGTGTGTGCATGTGCATATATGTATATGTGTATGTGTGTATGTATGCATGTGTATCTGTGTCTGAGTGTGTATGTGTGTGTGTGTATACATGTATCTGTGTATATGTATGTGTGTATGTATATGTGTGTATGTATGTGTATGTGTGTGTATGTGTGTGTATGTGTGTATTATGTCTGTATGTATGCGCATGTTTATGTGTATATATCTATGTGTGTATGTATGTTTGTGTGTATGTGTATGTATGTGGGTATGTATGTATTGGTGGGTGTGTGATGCATGGGGTTGGGGTACACATGCGTAGAGAGGCCTGAGGGGTCTATGTCTATCTTGCTCTCACTCCTGTCCTGTTCCCTTGAGACAGGGCTTCTTTGTGAACCTGCAGAAGCTCCCTGTCGCTTGTTTTGCTTTCCTTCCCGATGGGCTTGTTGGCCATTGAGCCGCAGTGGTGAGCTCTCCTGTCTCTGTTCTCCAGTCATGGAGTTGCCAGTGTGTGTGACCATATCTGGCTTTCACAGGGGTTTGGGCGATCCGAACTCAGATCATCACGTCTCTACAGCAAGCACTGTCACCCACAGAGCCATCTCCCAACCCTTGGCCTATTTTTTTCAAGTCTTAGAGCTGAGTTAATATTAGTCTAGACTTATGACCGAATGTTTCAACATGAAAAAATGTCAGCTGTTTCCACTGACCTGGAAAACAGCACATCCAGCAGCCCTGGTGATCTCTGTAAGAGGAATCTGTTCTCTGAAAGGATTTCATGTGCAGATTAGGAATCAAGATTACAGGAGTGTGGCCCTGTTGGTGGGAGCAAGAACTGTTTGTCTGCCTGCTATTTGGTCAGGGATCACTTAGATAAACAGATCAACCGCAAGGGTTCCAGAGTTCTGCTCCCGCTGTCCTGTGTGAAGTACTTGTGCTGAGATCATCTGAGGAGGGTCAAGCCACAGGAAGTGAGGAGCGCAGTGGAGTGTGACCTCGAGTCAGCCCTGTGCGGATGGGCCACAGAGGAGCAGGCCAGGTACATGTGGCACGCGCCAGCCATCTCTTCTTCTTTCCCTGTCTCTTCCGGCTTTACCAATGACGGGAGAAGATTGACACAGAGCCAACGAGCAGCTTTACCTGGATGGCTGGGAGGTATCCCAGCCCCTGTGGAGAGTGGAGAACAGGTCCCTTCTGGTATCAGGGCTGGGTGGAGGGTACTTAAAAGAGCAAGGGGCCTGCCTATGAGACCTGGAGTTGACTCACAAATGTAATGTACTCTGTGCTGGGTGTTTCCGCCCGCCATGCTAGCTAGCAGCTGAGAGGCTCTGTGATCATCTTGTGACCAGGTCTTCTCTCGTCAAAGAAAACCAGTAGAAAGCTGTGCTTCCTGATGTGGGGCCTCGGAGCGCCCACAGATGAGTACATCGTGACGTAATGTCCTCCCTGGGTTTTGTCACAAGTCTGCTGAAAATCTCTCCCACACAGCTAACTTTGTGTGGGCAAGCCAGGCGGCACAGCCTCATACTGAGTCTCCAGCCTGGCCCCAGTAAACGCCTGCCATTTCTTTCTACCTGGCTCTGAGGAAGTTGGTAAGAAAAGCAGATGTTAAACTGTTTTAAACAACAACAAAATCAGACCTTCCCAGCTTTATAAAGACTAAAAACCTCAGAATATATCTATTTCCTTTTCTTTTTTTTTTCCTTTCTTATTTTTTTTTTAGACAGGGTCTCACTGCGTAGCCCAGGCTGACCCTGAGCTCTCTATCCCCCTGCCTCAGCCACCTCAGTGCTTGGACTCCAGGTGTGCACCAACTCACTTGCCCTCGACTTAATTTCTTATGGAAATGTCAGTTTACTTCAGTTTCCAACTTGACACACATACAAAGAAGAAGCCTCTGCTGAGGAATTGCCTATGTCAGATTGGTTTGTGGGGGCATTTTCTTAACTGCTAATTGCTATGGGCGGTGCCGCCCCTGGGCCTGTGATTCTCTGTGGCCAGAGAATAAAATTAGAGCAAGTAGTCAGTGGAAAATACATCCTGAGGTCTGCGGCTGGCAGGCCTGTGAACTCAAATCCCAAATGCACCTGCTACTCCCTGCAGGGGTAGAGAAAGTGACCTCGACCCAAAGGGATGGGGAACCAGGCAGCAGGAAATCGGTGAAGGTAATTCAAGAGGAAGAGAAATAAGTCCGAGTCAGCTGAGCATGCCCAGTTTATTATTCTCATAGTTAGCAACTAAACAAAGTCTTCTTCCCGAGAGGCAACACTAGGACAGAGATGGACTGTTGCTGGCTTAGGGGAAAATCTTCATAAAACTTAAGGCGAGCAAATGACACCCTACCACACAATCCATGGTTCTGTGCATTTGAGGCTGAGATGCTGAATTTTTAACTTATCAGGGGATAAGTTAAAGGACAGAGCAAATGGTGCTGGAGAGATGGCTCAGCGGGTAAGAGCACCAACTGCTTTTTCAAAGGTCCTGAGTTCAAATCCCAGCAACCACAATAACTATCCGTAATGAGATCTGATGCCCTCCCTCTTCTGGTGTGTCTGAAGACAGCTACAATGTACTGAAATATAATAAATAAAAATAAATCTTTAAAAATAAAAAAGAACAGAGCAGATGACATCTGGAGCTCCTACATGTCTCAAAGCTCGAAGCCTAGTAATGTGAGACATGAGGGTCAATAAATGTAATACTTGTCTCTTGTCCATCTTTACTTACATTATCTCCTTTGTCCCCCAAACACACTGCTATGCCAGTATTGGTGCCTCGTGTAACCTATTCACCTTGGAGAGTAATTACTCTGCAGGCAAAGTGTGGATGCAGGCCTGCATCTTTGTGGCTCCGAAAGCAGGCAGGGTTGACCTCCCAGCCCCAGCCTTTGGTTGTCACACACAGGGTTGGCAGTCACACGCTGGGCTCAGTTTTCCTTCGGGCGTCTTGTTTTACTTGTTGTGGACCTGTTCAAGAGGCTGGAGCAGATGACACATTAATGATTAGTTTTCTCTTCATTCAGATTTTGCTGCTTCTTACCTGCTGTTGGCGTCTAAAAGACTTCAGTGCTGGCCAGTCTGTCCTCTCCTGTTTCTAAGGCTGCATGCAGCCTTCTTTCTCCAGCAGAGACTCTTTTCTGATAATAGGGAAACTTTGTAAATAGTGTAGGGAGTCAGTTGTTCCTGGTAGGCCAGGAGATTACAGCTGGCTTGTGATTACTGGTTATGCACAGTGCAGATAATCTTAAAGTTCGGTGTGTGAAAAGATTGAAATCTGGGGAAAATGTTTTTGAAGGATCAGTGGGAGGACAGGAGAAATATTATTTGCCCTGCTCTGCCCAAATTCATGAAATAAACCATGTGCACTAGATCTTGTTACAGACAAAAAGTACTGAAACACCCTCACAACAATAGCATAAACTTGTGGGGGTTTTTTGTTTTTGTTTTTTTTGTTGTTGTTGTTGTTTTGTTTTGTTTTTTCCGAGACAGGGTTTCTCTGTATAGCTCTGACTGTTCTGGAACTCACTCTGTAGACCAGGCTGGCCTCAAACTCAGAAATCCGCCTGCCTCTGCCTCCCAAGTGCTGGGTGGGATTAAAGGCGGGTGTCACCACCGCCTGGCTAAACTTGTGTGTGTTTTACATTTGTGTGCATGCCTATGTGTGTATGTGAGTTTATGTGTACCACAAGTACCCCAGTAGGCCAGACAGTGTCAGATCCCCTGCACTGAGTTACAAGTAGTTGTGAGCTACCACCTGCTTTGGGTGTTAGCAACTGAACTCAGGTCCTCTGCGATAGCAGTGTGTGCTCTTAACTCCCAGACCGCATCTCCAGCCCCATAAGTGTATTTTAATGCCGGGGAATATTGAGGTTGTATTGCTCAGTTTTCTTTGACTTGATCATTAAAAGCCCACCCAAATCAAGTGAGGAGGGAGCCTTTGCTTTCTTTTTTATTCTTTCCAGGTCCTCCCTGCCTCCCTGCCCTTCTCCCACCTTGTTCATGGAATACCTGTATTGCACTGAAGAATCTTCTGTGACTTTTTTTAAAGATTTATTTATTATATGTAAGTACACTGTAGCTGTTTTCAGACACACCAGAAGAGGGCATCCAATCTCATTACAGATGGTTGTGACCCACCATGTGATTGCTGGGATTTGAACTCAGGACCTCTGGAAGAGCAGTCAGTGCTCTTAACCGCTGAGCCATCTCTCCAGCCCCCAACTTTTCTGACTTGTATCATACCAAGGTATTAGGTCTCAATTTGTATCTCCCGCTAATACCAGGCATTGTGCCTGTCATAAACAGTTGTCCATTGCTTTAAGTTCCCATGGATATTAACTCTTAATGTTCACAACACCTTGAAGAATAACCATCTTTATCTTTAAAGAAGGCAAAACAGAGGCTAGTAAAAGATGCCTTGTCTGAAGAGGTAGCTAGCTGACTCGGAACCAGTAATATTGAGGACTACCACTCTTTCTGCACATCACAGGACAGCATGTCGGCCTCCACTGTTTCTCTGCTTCCATGATTCCAGCAGGTCTAAGCTTCCTCTGGTCTCTTTGTTTTTGAAACGTTCATCAGTCTTGTTGAGCAAAGACAGGTGGCTTCTAGTTGTTGTTTGCTTCTTTGTTTGTTTCTTTTTAAGATGGTGTTTTAGTAGGTGGCCCTGGCTGGCCTGGAACTTTCTATGTAGAACAGAGTGTTCTCACAGAGCTCTGTCTGTCTCTCCTCCCAAGGGCTGGAATTAAAGGTGTGTCACTACACCTGCCTTGTGCAACAAAGTTTGCATATTATGTCTTTCCATTTTCTTTCTTTCTTTCTTCCTTTCTTTCTTTCTTTCTTTCTTTCTTTCTTTCTTTCTTTCTTTCTTTCTTTCTTTCTTTCTTTCTTTCTCCTTCTTTCCTTCTTTCTTTTTTGTTTTTTTGGTTTTTTTGTTTTTGTTTTTTGAGACAGGGTTTCTCTGTGTAGCCCTGGCTGGCCTGGAACTCACTTTGTAGACCAGGCTGGCCTTGAACTCAGAAATCCGCCTGCCTCTGCCTCCCGAGTGCTGGGATTAAAGGCGTGCACCACCACTACCCGGCCCATTTTCTTAAGTATAAAATAGGACTAATAATTTCTTAAGTATAAAAAAACAGGACCTATGTGTTGGATTGTGACAGTTAAAATAGCCAGTTAAGTCCCCAATCAATGGTGCCTAAGGCTATTATTTATTGTTATGTAATTCGGTAAAAAAGAATTTTCAGTATCCTAAGAGAGATACCTGAGTCTGTTTGATTTCTTAGGACTCATACTTTGTATTTAAATTAGCATCCTGCTATGAACCAAATGACGCCAAGATGATAGTAATCACGTTTAAAAAGTACCTACTGGGCTGGGGAGATGGCTCAGCTGTTAAAGGTTAGGCTCACAACCAAAAATATACAAAGTACCTACTATGTGCTATCTATCACCAAGAGTGTTACCCCCTCAATACATTGGCACTTCACTGTTATCTACAAGGTCAGGCTGTCACCCCTGTACTGGAATGCATGTGTCACATGGTCCACAGGTTGGATAGATGCACATGAATACATCTTCTTGATGTCTGCCACCAACCTGCAGAGGCAATGGCCATGACTGCCCCGAAACTTTGCCTGTGAATGCTCTCAGTCTTAACTCGGCCCTGCCCCTCTGAGCTGAACACTGTGCTCTCTTGAAAATGAGAACTGAATTTTCCAGTTTCCCAGTCCTTAAGCCCATTTGATTTCGCTTCTCTGCTCCCTTTCAAAGATCTCTTGCAGAGGTTCCAGATGTCACACATCAGTTCCCCTCAAGCCAGGAATAAAACTTTTCCAGCCTCTGAGACTCAAGTTCACTCAGAATAGCTAAGGGTAACTATGTCTGCCGACAGCTATGCAAGCTGACTTCCTTAGGTTTGAACATTTTTGCTTTAAAGTAAAACTTCTCCAGGAAATGGTTGTCATTCCCTGTTTCAAAGACCAAGAGACAAAATGACAGGCGACAGTGAGCTCCAGCGTGTTATCTGTCAGAGGTTCTGGGTCGTCACACTACCTGCTATATACCTATCATTTAAAATGTACAAGTGTTATATAAATTTACCTACCTTAATTTTTTACTTAAGCCATTATATTACCTCTGTCTTTCATGCCTTTATCTTTCATACTTATCTACCTTCCTCCTACCTTGCCTAACACAGATACTGTGTTGTTGTTTTTGTTTTGTTTTGCTTTTTTGCTTATTATTATTATTTTTTTTTGAGACAGGGTTTCTCTGTGTAGCCCTGGCTGTCCTGGGACTCACTCTGTAGACCAGGCTGGCCTCGAACTCAGAAATCCACCTGCCTCTGCCTCTCAAGTGCTGGGATTAAAGGCATGCACCACCACTGCCTGACTAGATACTGTGTTTTAAAAACATATTTTTGTAAAGCCATAAAATAAGTTTCTTCCTGAGAATTGAAAAATATGGAAATTATTCATCAGGTTTAACAAACTTGAAATGTTTGTCTTTTCCCCTTTTCTTTAAAATATCAATAAACCCATCAAGGTGGGAGAGAGGGCTCAGCAGTTCAGGGCACTAGCTGCTCTTCCAGGGGTCCTGAGTTCAGTTCCCAGCACCCACGTGCTGGCTCACAGCTATCCGTAACCATCTTGTGGTATGCAGACAAAAAAAACCCATACACATTAATTAAATGTAAATAAAATCTATCCATGCAGGACTTGGAGGTGCATTTCTTTAATCCCAGCACTTAGGAGAAAGAGGCAGGTGCATGTCTGAGTTCAAGGCCATAACTACACAGGGAGATCTTGTCTCAAAACAAACAAATGCACCCCAACAAAACAAAAAAGCAACAACAACAAAAATGTATAAATAAAACAAAAACAGCAGAATATCTTTTATAAAATGGAATGGGCCAGCTGAGCTTCTACAGTGATTTTCCTTTGGATCAAGCCTGTCTGAGGTTGAACCAAAGATTCTGCATCTGCCTCATCCCTGGGAATCCCGATGACCCCACCCTGGCATCCATCTCTGTCTTTCATCTGTGGGCTAAGATGCGTACAGTGTTCAACCTGCCCTCTTTGCATCCCATCCCTATGGTCTCAGCTCTGGGCCCGCTTCTGAACAGTGCTGTTCCTGAGTCTGGGGAATAGGAATCATTTGAATCACTATGGGTTGTTTATGAAGCGCCTGCTCTACACCGATCTCGCTTGTGGTTGTTGTTGCTGAAGCACCACCGAGGGTAGCATGCGATGCTTTTATTTTTGAGATACTCATATGTTCTCCTGCTGGAGTATCTGTCCTGGTGTGGATGGTGGGCAGTGAGGGTCATGGGCACGCTCCCATAAGGCTGCACTGCTCGTGCTGACTTCCTCTGGGTTGAGAAATGCTGGCTTCTGAACTCATGCATGTCTTTGAAGATTACAACGAGGCAGCAGTGTTACCCTCACCTAATCTAACGAAACTCGCGGATGAAGTCGCTCTGAGTTGGGGTGTGAGGTGTGTTGGGGGTGAGGTGGGGGTAGGAAAGCCACTTTTCCACTTTGCTGGTGCTGTGTGAAGGGTTCAGGGGTGCAGGATGCATAAAGGTTCATAGAAAGGAATCAATGAGCAGAGCCTATAGAGGAGCTGGCGAACATCAGCACACAGGGCTGGGACGTGGCTCAGGAAGTTAAGAATATGAGGACCTGAGTTCAAATCCCCAGAACCCCTTGTGGTGGTTTGAACAAAAATGGCCCCCAAAGGCTCATATGTTTGAATTGTTGGTATACTTGATCCCTGGTTTGCAGAACTGTTTGGGAAGGATCAGAAGGTGGAGCCTTCTTAGAGGAAGAGTGTCACTGGCACCAGGCTTTGAAGTTTCAAAAGACTTCTGTCACCTCCTCAACCCCCAGACTTCTGCCACTCCCCCAGTCCCCCCTAGACTTCTGCCACCCCTTCCTGCTGCCTTGTGTTGTGTGTGTCTCAGGATATGAGCTCTCAGCTACTGCTCCGGCATCATGCCTGCCTGCCTCCTGCTATAGACCCTCTGAGACTTGTTCTTTTACAACGTCATGGTATCATATCATATAAACAGAAAAGCAATTAAGACACCCAAATCAAAAACAGGTATGACTGTGTGGGAATGGAAACAGGAGCTCTCTGAGATTTGCTGGTTTACAACCTCCTTCCGGGTTCAGGGAAATGACTCTGTCAAATAAGGACCATGATAAAACCAGGACATCAGATATCCTGCTCAGGCCTCCAAGCACACAGGCACACATATTATGCATACACACACACACACACACCACCTCTTAAAACCTAATTTACTCAGTACTGACAGTGTAAGAGGGAAAATTCGGTAATTTATTCCAGCCAAAGTGAGAAAGATATGCTGGTGGGAAGATACCAGGGTTGTTCTGCAATTCTAAGACTGAAATTTTAGACAGCATTGAGGAAGGGAGGAGCCCATTAGAAAGGTAAGTGGACAGGTGTCTTGTCCCTGCAGGGAACTGGCATGCCACTACAGGACATCCCTAAGTATCGGGTCTGTTCACATTCAGCCACGGGCTGTGAGCATTCCAAGGCTGAGGCTGGATCCCCAGATGCCTCAAATTAGAAGCTGCAATTGGGTTTAACTTTGTGGTTCTCATTTAGCGCAAAATGTTCTTCATTCGTGTCCTTTATTTGTGCATTCGACAGATCTTCAGGGAGGTCAGCTCTGTACCCAACAGTGTTCGAGCTTCTCAGATGTCAGCAAAGACAATGACCAGACTGTAGCTCCTCTGTGTTTGGGGTGCTTGGAGGCATCTTTCTTGTGGCTTTTCTGTAGTGACTCCTCCTGTCCAGAGACATCCTCTGCCACCACACACTTCTGATGGTTAGCATTGATCAGCCTTATACCTCTGCCTGTTGCTGTCACCCTTCTGCCTCACCAAGACGGTCTCTAAGACGCGGTCGCTGCCAGAGAAGATGCATTTCTCAGGAGTCAATGGGAGAGTTGTTTCATTTCTTCCTTTATCCCTGGCAAGGGCTCTGATTTTTCAACTAATGAGGCAGAAGGCATCAATAGGAAAAGGAAAATACAAACTTCCTTTGCCAGCGTTGCTTAGTGACCTTGTCAACATTACCTCACAGCCCAGCAGAGTTCTCTCCGCATAGTTTCACTGTGCGCTTGTTTTATTGCTAAAGTTGATCTATTAAGCAGAAAATATGGAGAACACATGGAGCTGCTGTCAGTTTTATGCTGTTTATTTGGAATTCCATTTTTCTCTTTCCAAGGACCTGGGTGCTTTTTTTCCTTCCTAACTCGGGTGACACACTGAAGGAATGACATCTGTGTCCATATTAGTATGTCAGGCTTTGGATCAGGAAAAGCAAGAGTCCAGACTGAATACCAAATTGTGAGGTCTTTGTAGATTATTAATTAATTATGCATCCTAGTCCTATGAATATTCAAACAAGTCTTAGTAAATTCTTTTTTTGTTGTTGTTGAATTAAATGAGCAATTGGCTTCAGTTATTTATTGAGAACCAGAATTATAACGGGTGCTATTCATAACAGAATTGTCTTAGCATTTCCATGACTTGTTCTTTTCATTCTGGACACTAGACAGAGAATAACCACTATGTCATTATTAGCCTAAGAAACTCCTAGCATGTGGTCGCAGTAGCAGCAGCTATTCTTCATGTGGCTTCACACAGTGGTTTTCCCTGAGGCCTGGAGGTGCTCTGCTATCCAGATCAGAACTCCCCTCCACCCCCCTCCACTCCTCCCCAGCCTCCTACCCCCACATTGCGCCCTGGCAAGCAGCAACTCAGGCAAAGCAGTTGAGTTGAAGAGAATTAGGCTCTTCTCATGTTCTTCCCCGACATGCGCACATTCAACCTCAGACTCTGTTTATGAAGCAAACGGTTGACAAAACCACAAGAACAAGGGGATGTCATCATCGCTTTCGTCGGCCAGACAGGCTTCCCTTCTTCCCACGGCTCCAGGTGTTTTCCTCTGAGATGTGGATAAAGTGCAGATTTAGACAGCCTACATCTAGGGTAAAGCCTGAGTCTTCATATTTGATGCACCCTATCACCTGTGTTTACGGATGGTAGATCTGACTTCCTTTGGAGCTTGTCTGAAGTGAAGACTTGAAGCTGCTACCTGCATTTATTAAACATAACCTCAGGTTTCAGTGTTAACGTGGGATAAGAACTATCTTGTCTGCTTTTTATAGCAGTACTGGGGATTGAACCCAGGGCTTTCCCCATGCTGGGAAAGTGCCCTGCCACTGAGTTACATGTCCAGCCTTTATTTGATTTAAAAAAAAAAAAAACTGAGACAGGTACTTGTTAAGTTATGAGTGTTGGTTTTTGGTCCTCCCGAGCTCAGCTTCCCAGATATCTGAGATCAGAAGCCTGGCTGGCTGTAACCACTGAAATGGATGAAAGAATACACTACGGGTAGGATGTCAGTGTAGAGAGGGGTTGAAAAGGAAGGCCACATGCAACCACCGCACGCCTTTTTATTTAAAACTCATTTAGGTCTCTACACCCATATAGCTCTGACACCTGAAAAAATACATAGAAGGACCATTTAGTGTTTGGAGATGTGAGGGATCTTTTTCTCATCTATCCCAATTACCTGGTCTTTATATATAGGGAACTCATCTGGCCAACAATCATACTCCTGCGTAACTCCACTGCAGATGAAAAACCAGACCAGCAGAAACATTGTCCCACTTCTGACCATGTCATGCCGGGAGGCTAGGCTCTCCTGTCACACAAAACTGATAGTACCACATGCTCTGGACTCCCTTTCCATCTCTGACGGGAGCTGCTTGACATGGGTCTGAAGATGTCTATGGGATTGTAAAATACCTGCAGTAGAACACATCATATATGTCTCAGGGACGGAGAGATGTGGATTCAAGTCGTCATCTGTCGACCTCCTAACTTTTGGCAAAATGGTTTAACCTAGCTAGCTAGCACTCGGTCTTTGTGACTAATGTGCTCATGACTTCACAAATGATGGGCTAAGGACTAGAAGTGTTCGGGAGGGATCCAGAGCAGAGCGGTGTTACTTCATGAGTGGTAGATTCGAGACCCCGCTTGAGAAGTAGACATTAAGTAGGGCTATTCATGTACCGGGCCACACCCTGACTTTTAAGTCCGAGTTTGGGTTCTAAGCTAAGGGTTTCCGTGTTTGCTTAAGAGAGCCCTTTTATCAAGTGGTCCATCTCCTCAGCCCCAAGACAGTAATTTTAAACCTGATTAAGGTTTGGGATAAAAATCCTTCGAGTTAAAGAGACTGAAATCTTGAAATCTGTTACTTAAGTGTCACTAGAATAAAGTGTGGGGGGTGGGAGAGAATCTACCAAATTCCAGTAAGGTTTGGTTAATTTTCTTTTTTGACATGTTTGTGCCAATCGCCTGAAACTTTGGGGGATTTGATTACAAAGTCATGATTCTTGGGTTTCCAGCTGGGATGTCAGATAGATCTGTTGGTGGTGTCCGGTGAGAACCTGGCACATTCTGTTGTGTAAAAGTGGGCACTGTAGGCCCCAGAAGCAGCAGAATCAGAGGCACTGAGGGTCATGGAGCCGGGGAAAAGAGTGTGGCTCTAAGGGCCATGAGGGATGGTGGGACCCTTGTTATCAGAACAGAAGCAGCAGCAGTCTTCTTCGATAAAGGAAGGAAGCCGGAGTTACTGTTGTGCTGTACAGCGGGACTGTTGCTGATTTAGTGAGGAGAAAGAAGAGTCTCATTCCCCATTCCCCATTCCATCTCTGTCTTCCCAGTGTCTCACTCGTTTATTTTGGAAATAACCTTTTAAAGCTTCAAGTTTCTTCAGGCTCTTACCACATAAACTAAGTCTTCAAGAGCTTCTACCCTCCCCCCTCCTTCCTTCTTTCCTTCTTCCCTCCTTCCTGCCCCCTCTCTCCCTTCCTCCTTTCCTGTGTACTGGGGTTGAACCTACAGTCTCATGCATTCTAAGCAAGTTTTCCACAATTGAGCTTCTAACCCAGTTGCAAGAAGGTCTTCATCTGAAGAGATTGCACATGTCCACACCCTATCGAGTGAGACTTCAGTGTTAATATGCACGTAGTCGAGAGTTCAGAGTACCCTGGAGTGTGACTCCATAAAAGGTCTCAGGCAGGCTGTCACGTGGCCTTTTCCACATTGATCTTTTTGTGGGAGCAGGGAGTGTATATACTTAATGCCACATGAGAAGGAGAAAGATATTTCCCAGCGTTCCAGGGGAAAGCTTTTGGGGAAAGGGCAGGACTAGAGGGGGTGAGAGCCCCAGGCTGTGGGAGGGGCAGGAAGAGGCGCGTGGTAGGAGGCCCATGGCTGTACCACAGTCTGTAGAGGGAATCAGAGACCTCAGGGAAAAATGAACAGAAACTAAATCTGTCCGAAAATGACATGATGAAATCTCACACTAATGCTAATTTAAATTTTTTGAAAAGGTGTATTTGGGATATATTCCAGCATTAATGACTTTACATGGCTATGTTCACCATGTGGAGGTGGCAGAACTTCTTCTGAATGTGACTAAAGCAGTCCAGAGAGCTCATACTCCAACCCTCTGTAACAGATCCTGTGGAGGCTGTTCTGAGGCTGGCCTCTGCTCTGGGCTCACTCACGTCGCTCTGGTTTGGCCTGAGTGGACTTGTTACCAGCTCCCTGTGTTGAGGAACAGGATAGCCTTCACCTCAGCCCTTTTGGGGAATATGTATATAAAACGAGACAGAGCTCTGGGCAGGGCGCTTCCTGAACATCAGAGTATAGGACCACATGGAAAGTGCCTTTACAAGGACTTAGCAATCCCAATTCTTCAGTGCCAACTCTGCCTCCTGCTAGCCACAGGATGCTATTAAGCCATTAACTCTGTCACCTAGAGAGAGATTCAGGAAGAATGGCACTTGCTGCGTGTTTACCTTCTGTGAATCCGTAAACCTTGCCAGAGGTTTGAGTCAGATAGAACCATGCAGAATATGAGGATTTCAAAGCTGTACTGTCCAGTGTAGCAGCTGCTGGATATGCATGGCAAAATATGTTCAAGTTCATTTAAATTAGACTTTAAAAAAAAAAAAAAGCTCAGTTCCTTGGTCACGTTGTCTACATCCAAGTACTCAGCAGCAAATGTGGCCAGAGGTGTCATGGTGCAGCAGAAGTCCATCTAACACGGACACTGTCAAAGCAAGTTCTGTTAGACAACTCAGTTCCAAAGAGGTCCAGGGAGTGATCATAAAGGGTGCGCACTGTTGAGGTAACAACTGCTCTCATAGTTAGGGCTCCTCAAAAAGGAACAACTAACTAAAAACCAGCAGAAGTAAAACCAAGGATTGGTTTGACCAGTCCTGGAAGAACAAGTGTATCCCAAAGGTAAGAAATGTAGCTAAGCCTCGGGAGTGTTAGAACCACTCCCGCCTAGATTGTCTGGAACTAAAGGAGCCACTTTCCCTTTCTTACTGCTTTCGAGGAAACTTGGGCCTGTGCTGTTTCTCCACATCCACAGCCACTGCTGCAACTACCTTTCCCCTACTTTTCCCCTTCCTCCCCCTCTCCCTCCCCCCTCCTCTTTCTTCTCTTATTCTTCCTCTTTCTCCTCTTCTTTCCCCTCCCATCTTGTTCCCTTCACCCCACCCCCACGCTGGCTCTGCAGTCCAGCTCTCTCTGCTTCATTCCACGTGACCATCTTCATCACCTCTTACAGATCCAACAGATGCAGACCCCTGCCTGGTTCTGTTTAGCCAGCGTGGATCGATAGCCACCTGGTCCCGGTGGCCCTACTTGGCAGGCAGGGAGGGACAGGGACAATCTATGCTTACTCATTAGTTCCCCAAAAGGAGTAGATACACAATAGGACCGAATCACTAACCCCCATGTTATTACCTTAGCATAGGCTCACACAGAGAAGAGCCAGCAAAGAAAAAGAGGGGAACATCTTTTCTTCCTTAGTCGCCGTTTACATAATTCTCAGTACCAGTGCAGTCCACAGGGCAATAGCTTTCCCTCTACATCATAGACGGAGACCCACAGGGACCAAGCCTAGCCAGAAACACAAGGTGGAAATTAAGCCCAAGCCTCTATTAGTTTATGAATGAAATCCGAGCACTCATAAGTTCCCGTTTCTTTTCTGTCTTTAGGAAGGAACATGAGGATCCCTTGGAGATCATTCAAGAGGACGATGGAAGGAGCCATTTAGAATAAATAGAGTAAAACCTACAGGCTGCAACGCTGGGGCCTGAAGGCTGGCAGTGGAAAACCCTGTTGGGCTGCGATCTCTCACTCAAAAGTCCCAAGTGCCTTTTTGCGTCCTGCAAAAGGAAGGAAGCCAAGGAGGAGACCATGTCCATCGCCCTGAAGCAGGTGTTCAACAAGGACAAGACCTTCCGGCCCAAGAGGAAGTTTGAACCCGGCACGCAGAGATTTGAGCTGCATAAACGGGCTCAGGCGTCCCTCAACTCAGGTGTGGACCTGAGGGCAGCCGTGCAGTTACCCAGCGGCGAGGACCAGAACGACTGGGTGGCCGTGCATGTGGTGGACTTCTTCAATCGCATCAACCTCATCTACGGCACCATCTGTGAGTTCTGCACTGAGCGGACCTGCCCTGTGATGTCAGGGGGCCCCAAATACGAGTACCGGTGGCAGGATGACCTCAAGTACAAGAAACCAACCGCACTGCCCGCTCCCCAGTACATGAACCTGCTTATGGATTGGATTGAAGTCCAGATAAACAATGAGGACATATTTCCAACATGTGTTGGTAAGTGCACGATGGGCTTTGATCATGTATCTTTTGATTCTTTTTTAAATGTTTTGTTCCATTACTCCCTGAGCTGTGAAAATTTGCACAGTGCGAATCTTATACTGTCTTTGAATACTGATAGCATACATTAGTGCCTTCCTAATCTCCGTCGACTCTGTATCTCAAAAAGAAAAAAATCTGATTGAAATGGGCGGAGGTCATTTATGGTCTATCTGTGGTTTTGTGGACTAGACGTATACATTCCACATGCTTGGGGAAGATGTTAGTTAGGCTGTCCTTGGCTTTCTTAGGGCAAGACTCCAAATCCGCACAGCCTGGTAAGCTTTTTAGTTTTTGGCTAATTGACATGGAAGGTTGCGTTGATTGTGATTTGATATGACCTCGTCCGTCTGGTATTGGCTTGTGTATGCTTTGAACTCTGGGCACTCCTGCCCACTGGTAGTCGTTGTTCCCATGTTGAGCTGCTATCTCAGTACTTGCGTGACTTGAGAAGGAGGCAACTTCTGGACAACTTTTTGGGGAACTAAGCGTCATAGGTGATTTTACACTTTGTTCTGGAGAGCAGCAAATATCTCCATATTCCCCACAGAAAAAAATTTTGCTGGTTTTTTTCTAGGTGTTTCTTTGATCATTCTGCATAGAAACTGACTTCTCTGTCTCTTTGGTCCACAGCATTGATGTTTTGAGGATCGTAATAGGATTCCTCCTGAGGGGGGAAAAATAAGTTTGAGAAATTCTGAGGAAGCTGAATAATTTCAGAACAAGTTTCTTAGTATGTCATTGTGCATTTCATGAAATTCCAAGAATATTACTTTAAAATGTTTTTAAATGTGTATTTACTTTGTGTGCTGTCTGTATATTTGTAAACATGAATTCCAACGTGCTTGTGTGTGTGTGTGTGTGTGTCTGTGTCTGTGTGTGTGTGTGTGTGTGTACACGCGTGTCTGTAGTTAGACAATTTGGAAGAACTGCTTCTCTCCTTCAGCCTTGTGCATCCCAGGATAAAACCAGGCTATCAGGCTTTTGGGAAAGTACCTTTTCCTGCTGGCCCCAAGAACATTTTTTCAGTCTGTGTCTTTCCAAGTTTGATGTTACACTTTCTTTCTCTATATAAACCATTAGCATTTAGCATTTGTTTGTTCATTTAGACAGGGTCTCTCTCTGTAGCTCTGGCTGTTTGGCACTTGATAGGAGGCCAGGCTAGCCTCCAACTCATAGAGATCTACCTGGTTTACACCTCAGTGTTGGAATTAAATGCTAGAGCCACCACGCCCAGCTAATATTTTTAATCTTAAGAAAATATTAACACACATATATATATTAGAGTTGTCAAATTTACCTGAGTCTTCTAATTCAAAATGTAAAGTCCCTGATCTCAAATGAGGGCTAAGAGTATATAGTTCAATGGAGGAATACTTGCTTGACATGGTCAAGGCCCTGGGTTTGGTCCTCTAGCCCTGACAAAAAACTGTATCCTTGGAATGAAATCTCTCACTGGTGCCTGATAACTGCCATTCTGCTCTCTCCTTAGCTTTTTAGATTCCACATGTGAGATAATATGACATCTGCCTGTGTGTGCCCAGCTTAGTTTATATATGATTCATTCATGTCATACACATTGCTGCAATTGGCACTAGAGAGAGAGAGAGAGAGAGAGAGAGAGAGAATGAATGAATGAATGAATGTGTGTTGAGAGAAGCTTCCATGTGTAGGCCAGGCTGTCCTGGAACTCCCTATATAGCCCAAGTTGACTTGGACTGCAAGTCAGTCCTGTTTCAGCCTTCCAAGGGATGAGTTCATAAATGCGTATTATCACACCTAGTTAAAATTGTCTTTTAAGACTTTATTTATGTGTATGACTGCATGAGTTTATGTGCACCACGTGTGTAGGTGTCCACAGAGACCAGAAGAAAATGTCGTATGCCCAGGAGCTGGAGTTATGGATGGTTGTGAGCTGCTATGTGGATGCTGGGTAATAGAATCCCAGTCCTCCTCAAGAGCAGTAAGGGCTCTGCACCACTGCTCTATCTCTCCAACCCCAATTTCCTTCTTTTTAAAGACTGAAAATATTCTGTTGTGTACGTATTTACTTTATTCAAGCATCGTTTGGCTAGTCATTGATTAAATATGGACACACAATATCTGTCTTCTTTTTTCATTGTCTGTTAGTTTCTTGCATGTCTTCTATTGAGAAATGCCCTCTCTATATTGCGTTGCTTGATGTCAACTTGACACAAACAAACTAGAGTCATCCGAGAGGAGGGTGCATCAATTCAGCTATTAGATCAACTGCTAATGAACCTGTAGAGCAGTTTATTAACATAACACTAGTTTATGTGTGAGGGGAGAGCCCAACCAATTTTAGGTGGTGCTCCCACTGGGCTGGTGGTCCTGAGTTCTCTAAGAAAACAGGCTGAGCAAGCCAGTATGCATCGTCTCTCCATGGTCTCTGCTTCAGCTTGGGCCTTCAGGCTCCTGCCCAATTTAAGTCCTTCCATGATGAACAGCAATGTGGAGGTGTATGCCAGATAAACCCTTTCCTCTCCAAGTTGCTTTGGCCTTGGTGTTTCATGTCAGCAATAACAGGAGCTAGAGCAGAGGTCAGTGCAAGGAGAGAGGGGTATTTCTGGAACAAACATGAACATCTTGTCTTGGGGAGGGTTGTGGAAGGACTTTGGAACTTTGAGCTAGAAAAGCCACTGGGTGTGAAAAGCTTAGTGGGCTTTCGGGAAAAGAATGTTAAGAGCCATGCCAAAGACAGAAGCCTGGCGTGGGAAGTTTCAGAGGGAAGCAGAGATGGGAATGGGCCATTTATGTGAGGAGCATGTGATGTCTGGTCGGTTGGAGTTGAAGAATCAGCTGTGATTACCAAGAGGCCAGAACCACTCAAGTCGAACCTTTGCTTTGCTGGGACAATGGATCCTGGCCAGCATCTTAACTAATGATTAAGAAGAGACCACCATCACTAAGGTGAACGACTTCTGGGAAGTGTTTCCTTAGGATCAGTACACAGAAATTGTGTTCCAGAGGTGGTTAAGGTTGTCCCTTGTGCTGGTTGAACGCCACACTTGGTAATATAAGAGAAACACAGGTAGTTCTGGTTTTGAAGGCATGACAGGGTCATGGAAACCTGCTGAGGTGTTGGCACTACATGGCCAAGCTGGAGTCCCTGAAGAGAACCGAGGAGAAGCTATTGGTGAGAGCGCAACCCGGTTGCAGCAGAAAATGCCAGCATTTGGGGGATGCTAGTACCATGGGATAACCACCAGGCACCCGTCTGTTGAATTAAAGCTGGTCTGAGCCGAGAAGATAATGTGCATGTGCTGTGGGGTCAGAGTCCTTTGGATGAGCTCAGAAGATGGTGAGTGGATCCCAGGCATTGGACACTGAGTTATTTATACAGTCTGACTTTGCTTTTGCTTTGTTCAGATGGTGACTGTTCCCTGGTTCTCTCTGTCCCTTGGGTTCCCTCTTGAAGCAAGAAAGTATTTAGTTTTTCATTTTATGGGAACCCACAATTTAAGAAACTTTAAACTTCTAAAGTGATTTTGGAGTTTTAGAGACTTTGCATTTAAAAAAAGAGTTTACATATTTTAAAGATATTTATTTTTTAAAGATATATTTATTTATTATATGAGTACACTGTAGCTGTCCTCAGACACCCCTGAAGAGGGCATCAGATTTCATTATAGATGGTTGTGAGCCACCATGTGGTTGCTGGGATTTGAACTCAGGACCTTTAGAAGAGCAGTCAGTGCTCTTAACCACTGAGCCAACTTTCCAGCCCCCTTAAAAATATTTAAAGACTACTGGCTGGGCTGTGGTGGCACACACCTTTAATCCCAGCACTTGGGAGGCAGAGGCAGGTGGATTTCTGAGTTTGAGGCCAACCTGGTCTACAGAGTGAGTTCCAGGCCAGCCAGGGCTATACAGAGAAACCCTGTCTCAAAAAAAAAAAAGACTTTTAAAACTTGGAATGTTTTATATCATGGTATTTATTAATGTGTGATTTAGGGGATAAACTAGAAAAGAAAGGTTATGGCTAAACAGTGATGTTTGTGGGTAAAGCTGACAATTGTGCTGGATAGTTTTATGTCAACTCAACACAAGCTAGAGTCATCAGAAAGGACAGAGCCTCGGCTGAGGAAATGCCACCATAAGATCCAGCTGTAGGCAAGCCTGTGGGCCATTTCCTTAGTGATCACTGGCTGAGGACTCAACCCATTGTAGGTAGTGCCATTCCTGGGCTGGTGGTCTTCAGTTCTGTAAGAGAGCAGGCCGAGCAAGCCGTAGAAGCAAGCCAGCAAGCAGCACTCCTCCATGGCCTCTGCGTCACCTCCTGTCTCTAGGTTCCTGTCATGCCTTCCTCCAATGATGGATGTGGAAATCTAAGCCAAAACATTTTCTTCCTCAACACTGGGTCATGGCATTACATCATAGCAATGTTCACCCTATCTAGGACACACACTCAAATCTTTTGTCCACTGTTTGAATTGTCTTGGTACCACTGTTTGAATTCCTTATGAACCTTCTGTTTACAAAGTCCTGCCACTCCTCTATTGTAACCATTTATAATGCTTTTCCTTCCCGAGAAACAACTTGCTTCTCACAGAGTACACTTTCTCTTCTGCTCATGATTTTTGTATGTTTCCTTTGAGGTCCTCCTGATCAAACACTGATGTGTGTGTGTGTGTGTGTGTGTGTGTGTGTGTGGTTTCCACACTTGTAGTATAACCTCTATAAAGCTACAGACTAGGTCCTACCGGAGTGTCTCAGGAATAAGTGAGTCCTAAAGCACCATGATGTTGAATGAATTAGTAACTAGAAAGTCATCTTTGTAAAGCTCCAACTTTGCATGGTGCATTCAATGCACAGATGCCCCCGCTTCTGGATTTGTCCAGCACTTGTTTTCACAAAGCTTCCTTACACACACGCGTGTGTATACATGTTGTAGGACAACCCGAGTGTCACTCCTCAGCTGCTGTTCACCTTTTTCACAGGATCCCTTTTGATCTGGAACATACCAGGTACGCTGGAGAAATGGCCTACAAATAGACACTCATTTTTGTCTCCCCAGCGCCAGGATTATAATAAGCATGTGCCACCACTCAGGTCTGTTTGTTTGTCTGTTTGTTTGTTTGTTTGGTTGGTTGGTTGGTTGGTTGGTTGGTTGGTTTTGGTTTGACGTGCATTCTGGAGATCAAAATCCGTTCCCACGCTTGCAAGGCAAGCTTTCTCCAGCCTGGCTTCATTTTCTCTAGCTTGTCTAACACATCTTATTAGGAGACAGTGAAAAGTTCCAGCATCCACCATCACAAGACTTCATCTACTTCCTGCTTCTCTGTGCTTTGTTCTCTGGTGTTCTTGGCACTTTCTTTTAAAAAGAGCCTATGTTAGGAGCACTTTCTCCAATGCACTCCACTTTCCCCTTCATCCTCCCCCCAAGTCCATCCTACTTTTCCCGGGTTTTGATCTTTGTGCCCTCGTGAGTCATTCTCCGAGAAATGATCAAAATGTGTGTCAGGATAAAATAAAAGAACTTTAGGCCAACAATAGATCCTGGGAGGCCGAGAAACAGGGCGATCTGCTTAGAATTAGAATCCTGGGCCTAGGTCAGTGTTCCCGCCTGGGAACTGAGGTGGGTTCACATTTAACCTCCTCCCCACTGTGATCCAAGGAAATAGAACCGGAACGTGCAGACAGATGTGAAGTCCACACCCTTGGTTAGGTATTAAAGGATATAAACAGCTGTTGATCTCCACTGCTGATACATCGAAGAAGGCCTTTCATCTGTTGCTAGATGCAAGTTTAACTAGGAGCCTGTGCTATGCCAGAAGTCAAGCTTTTTCAGATGGGAGAACACAAACAGATGTGGCCTCTTGTAAGCCACTGTCCCCTCCCTCCATGATCCCTTGAACTCTTTTCTGGCCTCCCTTGGTAGAATCCCAGCTGATGTCTCTGCTGAAAGCTTTAGAACAGCAGTGACTGCAGAAGCAAGGACCACCTCCCCTTTGATTCTGCCTCTTTCAAAGACACATCCAAAACACAAAACAGAAAGCCGCAGACTTAAAAAAAAATACCGCTGCCTAATTACAAAAATGTCTTCTCTGTTCTAGTTCCAACTTCTCTGCCTTTCTGTTATGTAATGGGACTGAACGTTGTAGATCTGATATTCAGAGAGAGAGAGAACTTAGGACCTTTCTGACTCATGTGTTTTGAAACAGTCTTTGTAGAGGAGGTAAAAATAGGTAAGACACAATTCTATGATCTCACCCACATTGACAGTTTTGGAATAAATGGGGAGTCAGCAGGGAAGATTAGTGAACTTTAGGGAAAAGCAAACTCACTGACTGCAGAGCCTGCTAAATGCCTGCACTGTTGCTGCCACTGCTAATATTCCTTAGTTCTTGCTTAGTTCTTGCAACAGCTTAATGCAGTAGCTATGACATTCTAGCAGCTACGAGCCTACGGGGCTTTCTCTAGAGCGCAGAGATAATACTTAATTTAGGAGTCAGTGTGAACTACAGCAGCAGCCAAAGTCTATTCACGTTCCATACGATGTCATTCAGAGGGTGTATCACCAGTTCACATGCTGGAAGATTTACAACCGAGAGCTTTTAGGAGGAGGATTAGGATGGAGAAAAATGTCCTACGTCTAGTTTGTTGTTGTTGTTGTTTTTGTTTTTAATTAAAAATGACTGGCCCTTGTTCCTTTAAAATAAAAATAGCACTGAAATGTCTGGAAATGCATTCAGTTTCTGCAGCTTCCATTCTAAGACTGGAGACAGACCAACCCATCTTTGGTCGACAATGACCCGTGACTGCCAATCGGCCCTGACTCATCTGCTCATCCCGTTCAGTGAGTGTTTAGTTTGTGCAGGCAGAGTCCCTCTCCTTGAGCCATTTACATAACACCCAGATGTCCAGGTATTCTAAATCATCCTGCATATTTTATTAAGTGCATCGTGGAAGTAGTTGTATCCCTTTGACCACCCTTTTCACAAGGCTATAGCTCTATTTTTTTCAGTGCTGAGGATCCAGCTCAGGATATCAGGCAAGCATTCTCCCAATCAGGCAAGCATTCTCCCAGTGGGCTGCGCCCCCACCTGTAGATTGTCTGAACCAGTCTCACTATGTACATCAGGCTAGTACTGAACTTATTACACAGCTCAGGCTAGTCTAAAACTCATGATCCTCCTGCCTTCTCTGACTGCTGGGGTTAGAGGCATGGACCACCATGGGCACATTCAGTTTCTACATCTGATTTCATCGTCTTCCAAACTACCAAGACATAAATAAGTAAAAAATATTCACAGGAAAGGGCATCTTAGAGTCAGGATTTGAGAAGTTAAACTTATGATCAACATTGAAAATCTAACCTTTTATTTCCCATTTCTATATTGTATGTCTGATCTGTACTTTGAAATCTAAATGTAAGTCTCCATGAAACAGACAATATATTGCAATGTGGAGAAAGGTCCTCTTGGGTTTAATCAGCTAGCTCTGATACTTACAAGCTGCAGTGTAGTTATTTCTAAATTCTCTGTCTGTAAACCAGGTTATATTTCTGACCTCATGAAGTTATTTTAAGGATCAAATGAGGCAAGAGAGGGGAGGGGGCACCACAGTAGAACCTGGGACATTAAAAATACTGAAGTGCTTTTTGACCCCCTTTTCAGCTCTAGTCTTCCCCCCCCCTTTCCTCCCTCCCCCCTCCAACTATCAACCAACCATACTCATGGAAATTACTAGACAGTTTGCAAACAATATCTGCAAGAGCAGTAATACAATTTATAGACTCAGCAAGATTTATAGTTTCTGTCCATCTTTGTTGCTATGGTGAGGATCATGAGTACCTCAAGGCATCTTTTAAAGGCTTGGGAAAAACTTCAGGAGTTAGAGTGAGTCCTGGCTTTAGGGAAGAGTACGTAAGTCTTTAGAGAAATGACCACAAGTCTGGGTCTCCCATTTAATTTCCAGAAAACTCAGCATTAAATCTGCCCATGTTTAGAGGCATATTAGTTAACCTCGGCAGAAGGTGTGTGCAGGTTAGCCCAGGAGTCACACCCAGGATAGGCCGCTGGTTAAAGCCAGAGCTAGGCTAGACACCTCTGATTGTATCTCTGCAGGAGGGGAAAGTACTGACCAAGAATGTCTGTGGCTGTTGGCTTTCGGTCTGTTTTCCTGGCTAATCACTGCTGCCTAGAGCAGAATCCCCACCCACCCCCACCCCCACGGCCTTGTGGATGGGCTAGTGTTCCCACAGCTTTGGCAACAGGATTTACCTTTGGGATCTGGTACACTATTTTGCTCCCTAAGTACTTACTAGTTGAGAGGACTTGGCATGAAAGCTGCCTTTTCCAGAATACATACTGTTCCTGTTGTACACTGTCCTTAACCTGGGAAACCACATAAGGGACAGAGTAGACTGCTGTTTGATATGACTCAGAAGCATTAAGTTACTTGCATAGTAATTCATAAAAGCAACATAGAACACATTTGGGGTACCTTGTAGTCCCCCAACCTCAAAACCCATGTCTCCTGGCTGTAGTGTTCTTTCAGAAAGAATCAGCAACATTCTTGGCTTACTCCTGACTATGGGATGCCCAGGGACAGAATCACCAGTCACAGGAGAGATCTGAAGATAGCCAGAGCCCTGTGCTTAATGCAGATTATACTGACATTATATATTGCCTCCTGTGCACTCTGTGCCACGCAAGTTTGTTCAGTTGTTTGTTCGTGGACAACATGTAGAGACAGCTGAATGCACTCTGCTTCTACTGGCCACCAGCCATTATAGAACTGATGGTCTGTAGTGGAGAATTACAAGTCCCTTCCCGCATGTGGTGAACCCAATACTGCAGGCCACTTGGTGGCTGAATTAATGAGGACAGTGTTAAATAACCAGCCCCACTCGACAAATCCGAGAGATGCCTCCGAAAAGCAAGCACTCCTGGTGTGCTAAGAGGCTTCGAGGAAGAGATGTGGAGAGAGGGAACCCAGAGAGCCCTGAGACGGCCCTGGAAACGGGAGGCTAATGACCAGACCTGCCCCAAGCTCTCTCCATTACCTGTGCTATGTAATTTTAATGGGCGTGTCTCAAGTGACACTCCGTTACATCTCAGCACCAGCTGGGAAGGGAAACGGGATATGTGATACTCAGAGGAGCCAGACACTGAAAACTTAGGCCGTCACTGAGTGGGTATATGCACATCTGCTGCCTTTGCCCCATTGCTTACTGCTAGTCGGAGCCATGACATAAGGGAGGCTGTGTTGCAGGGGCGGGGGTGTGGGGGGGTCAGCAATAGATGGAGAGGCCTGACATTTGAAGGAGCATCGGCAGGGCCCTGACTCCAAAGGCCATCCCTCTGCTCATCACCAGTATTCAGAATCCCGTCCCGTACATAGTATATAGAGGCTTATAGGATGCCCATCCTGCCTCAGACTTCCATGTGCAGCAACGTTCACATGCTCTGTGTCCCAAATACCTGTGCATATGCTGGGATGTGTTAAATTTGAGGGCCTCTGCAGGGGAGGGAGGCCTTGCCAATGCCCAAGCTCTAACTGATAATTGGTAAAACCTGATTAGGTTTCCCTCAAGTCTTCTCGTAAAAGGATCCTGTAGGAATTTGAGAATGAGCTGTCTGAATGTCAGTTAGCAACCTTTACTAGCCAATGCTAAGTCTCTCCAAGGCTGCTTCCTCCTCTGGAAAACATCCATAAGAGCACCTCCTTCACAGAACTATCGTGGGTATTCAGCCGCACACCGCCTGATTAAACAGTCGCTGAAGGGCCAATGCACCAATGAAGGGGCTTAAAAGGAGAGAATGGGGGTTTAGGGAGTGTGGCACGGTGGTGTGGGGGAAGGGGGTGCCCAGGTGGGCCCATGTCCCAGCACCTCTTCCCCCTGAGGGAACACACACACACAGACATGGTATAGAATAGAGTTTATTCAGGGTAGAGGTTGGGACTTAGTGGGGGAGAGAGAGAGAGAGAAAGAGACAGAGAGAGAGAGAGAGACAGAGACAGAGAGAGAGAGGGAGAGAGAGAGACAGAGACAGAGAGAGAGAGGGAGAGGGAGAGAGAGAGAGAGAGAAAGAGACAGACAGAGACAGAGACAGAGAGAAGAGAGTAGAGAAGTGGAGGCCAGCCATGACCACGTGGAAAGAGGGGGGAGGGGAGGAGAGCCCCAGAGGGCAGAGAGGAGAGAGTGCCAAGAGGCTAGCAATCAAAGAGGGGGGGGAGGGGCAAGTAGCCCCTTTTATAGTGGGCCAGGTCTATGGGGTGGGCATACCTGGCTGTTGCCAGGTAAGTGTGGGGTGGAGCTTAGACAGAATACCAACTCTCAGTGTTGGGACGTGGAGAAGGTACACTTGAAAGTTAGCTTCCTGGATACCATACAGTCTCACAAACGGTCTATGGGGTAAATTGGGGTGAGAGAGCCCAGGGTGAGAACTCCTCAATTCTCTCAAGCCTTTGGCCACGCAGATGCAGAACCAGGAGAAGGAAAGGCAAACATCTGTGAGACAGGATGACTACACTTGGCTTTCACAGCCTGAAGCAGGAACATCCACTACCAAACTGCGCAAGCCAGTTCACAGCCGTCCTACCTCAGTCCTTGTTACAGGAGGCAGCCGCCAACAGAACACGCTACATAACGTCGCCCACAAGGGAAAGATTAGTCCCATGAGAATCTAAAACGATTGGCAGGTAATATACTAAAGGAAAGTGGCGGCCCTGAAAACTATGAGGAAGTGGCGTTTATTTTGTGACTTGGCTAATATTTGCATTTCTTTTGAAATTTATTATTTGTGAGTGGGTGCTGGCATGTGTGTGGCATTGCACATCTGTGGAGGTCAGAGGTCAACTGGTTTGCCTCCCTCCACCATTTGGGTTCCTAAGATCAAACTCGGGTGGCCAGGCTTCGTAACAAGACTTTTTTCACTAGCTGAACTATTTTCATGTCTAAGTTTAATAATGAAAGAAAAGTTGGTCAAGAATTCTTTCCGTATGCAAAGTTCTTTTAACATCATGTTTAACTGATCCTTACTTTGTGCCTTTAGAAATGAGGATGTGTGTCTTCAAGACAGGGTGAACTGAAGCTGTTAGTTCTGAAGAAACACAGGCATTTCTCAGCATGCAGCCCAGGCGACCAGCAGTGGGGTAAACTGAGGAATTATGGGAGAAGTCCCTGTCAATAGCCAGCCGCTCCTTTTGTTTCCCATTTCCTGTGTTCTGTAGATCCGGGCAGCAGATGGTTCTCCCTGGCTTCCGGTCCCAAAGAAGGGATAGAACCTTAATCCCTAATGACAGCACCATGTGACAGGCCACACAAAGTGACCCAAGCACCTTGCTACCTGAGAATGACTGCCTTCCACATCACCTCCGTTACCGAGACTGCCCCAGCCCCCTGGAGCCCAGGGAGGATCCAGGAACTGTTGATAATTATCGCAGGGTTTACCTGTTATGGCCTTCAGATACACCATCCATCACTGGCTTTCTCAGTGGAAACAAAAAAGGCCTACCCTGAGGGCAACTGCCTTTGCATGCCTCTGGAGAGAAAGATGAGCAAATATTTCGACAACAGATACCAGCTCCCTAGGAAACCATCTGTGGGCTGAGGCTGTCAAAGCACAGGGTGTTTTCCCTTTGTTTTTCCATAAGAGCCGGACAGGTTGGGGGCTCGCCTTTCATCCCGGGATCTCCTTTCCTTATGTGTTATGAGACCTCAGCGTCTCTAAGCCTTCCTCCTCCGGAGAAGGGGCGACATGAGCGATATGCTCTTTGTAACACTGTAAGACATGGTACACGCTAAGCACTTCGTGTGAGAGAGGTAAGCACTGAGTAAACTTTACCTTCACTTCCTTCTCAGATGACGTAACAAGGTAAGACTCCTGATTTACTGCAGATCATGCTGCTGAGTTATTAATTAAGGAAGTTTTGCCTACATTTTTCTCTTCATATTTCTTTTCAAACTGAAGTGAAAAATGAGGAGTGTGTCACCATTACAGTAGTCTGAGGGGGAAAACCCTTTCACATCCGTTAGGCTATTGCTTCCTCAAAACTTCAATATCCGCTGAATGTAGTAGAGTAATCCAGTCTTATGTAAGGCAGGAATTTCAAGTCTTACAATAGAATAATAATGCTTAACTTGAATTTACTCTCAGTCTTGGTTCATTGGTGTGTTAAGCATTTCTCTCTCTCTCTCTCTCTCTCTCTCTCTCTCTCTCTCTCTGAGTGTGTTTGTGTGTGTGTGTGTGTGTGTGTGTGTGTGTATTAATCTTCATAGCAGCCTTAGTTAACTACTATCCTTGTCCCCATTTCAAATGAAGAAACATATATAAGTTTCTTTACAAAGTTGCCTTTGTAGGAAATGGTTGACTAAGGCTTGCCCAACTACAAAGCTTCTGATTAGAATATTATAGACTTCCCTTTCTCAAAAACAAACAAACAAAAACCACCGTCACCACCACAACAATAACAACAACAAAACAACAGTGACTTAAACACAAATGGAATCCAAGAAGTATCTGTCTCCTCCTGTCTTCTGAAACTTTAGGACTGAGGAAGGGGAAGGCATTCCTCTTCTATCTGGGAACTTTAGATCCACTTTTCCACGTATGTCTCTAAAGTATGAATGCACTCATAGAAATACCTTCATGATCATCTTGAAAGAATTCACCTTCTCTCCAAATATTCAACCCAAATTCCCCCATGGAAGATGAAGAGGTTGAGGAAATCACGTGACTGTGGTGTAGCCTATGCTTTTTCCTCTCATACCCCAAGATGAGAACAGGAAAAGGCAGGCGTTTCCATTCACCAGAAATTAGACCCAGGGTTACAAGGCGTGCAGGGCATCTTACAGAGGCTTTGTTCTCTTGGAATATTATGGTGTGCCTTTCTGACTTGGGTCAGGAAGAAGACTACACATACATATATCGGCACCTCCAAAGTATGGCCTACTCTTATGACTCACAAAGTGACGTAATTCTGGTCATGACCAGGAAGCATATTCTAAAGTCAGATTGAAAAGCCATTTTCCTTTTTAAAAAAAAATAAAAAACAAAAACAAAAGAGATGATAAGTCTTGAAATCGTGGTGCTTAGCCCTTGAGGTAACCAAGGAGGTATACATTAGGAGGACATTAAGGACTGTATGTGCCAGGCTGGACTAACTTCAGCTACTTAGTCAGAGGTCAGAAATGTGAAAATCTGTAAAAGAATACAAGACAGATACAGTTGGTTCTGTCTGTTCTCCTCGCACCTGATAAATTCTGGTACACCAGATCTTGAGGGCTTGAGAGAGTTTAATATTAGACTAGCAAAATAAGGGAGTGTTTAGAATCAAAGACATAAACCGTAAGAGAGAACAAATGAGGGGTTCTATGTCTGGACTCGGAGCTCAGTGTGATTTACATGTGTCGCCACTTTTGGGAAAATTTCCCCCTGTTGAGCTTGCATCAAATGCTCCTCTGCCGTAAGGTACTGTGGGAAGAACGGACGGGGTGGGCCCTGCTGCCTGCTGGTTACACTCTCTGGGGCTAGAGTCCTCAAGGGGATCCCCCCGGAGCAGCAGCAGCTGCAGCAGCTTTGCCTATGAACCTGAGAGAATACAAGTTACACCCTATCCTAGACTTCTTGAGTCAGAAAATTTTGGAGGTAATCCAGAAGTCTGTGTCTTGAAGTTTTCCAGGTAATTCTGAGTCAGCATAGAGTCTGAGACCCACTTCTGAGGGACAAGTTTATTCTCCAGCCTCAGTTTCAGATACAATGAGACTAACATCTGTCCCATTATAGGGCCATTAGCTTTATGTTTAAAGTGAATTACAGGCGGGGAAAATCCCGTGTTAGTCAGGGTTCCCTAGAGAAACAGAACATGCAGAACGAATCTCAAGCTGTCTCTGTCTCTGTCTCTATCTCTGTCTCTCTCTCACACACACACACATACGCACACACACATTAATGCTTTGTACTAATAATCTAAACCAATTAGAAAGCACTGTTCTTGGAGATACATTGTGTGGTACTTACTCAACAGTACTGACAGTATTGATAGCTTTTTACCTTCATAATCATGGTGTCTCCTTACCACAGGCTTCTTTTTTTTTTTGACCACCAAAAGAAAGATGCTAATTAGCCTCTGAAAAAATGGAAGTTTTATGATTTCCTTTATACCATGTCCATATTAACCTAATGAGCCAGACTCGGCACTAATTGCTGGTACTTGATGTCCATGTTGGAAGCATATTAAAATTTAAAGAGCATTACTATGATGTAATTATTGTACTATACATTAGAGAGTACATTAGAGACCACCACTGTTATTCATCTTACAAATTTTCTGCAGTAAGTACTTAACATTCAGGATAGCTTTCTGTGTGGGTCAGGGAGGTCGGGAGTGTCCCATCATCAAGCTACACTGTCAAACACCAAACCAAGATCAAGGCAACCCTGTGAGGTAGCTATTATGGGAAAGAAAAGAAAAAAGGACTTGGAAAGTATAGCATTTGCCTTGTCTAAGACCTTGCTCCCCTTATCATCACAGATAATCAAGTTCAGCATTAACCCGACCTTTGAACCGGAGACACCATCAGCATTAGACATGGCTGCATTGCTTTGTACTGCAGATGGGCAGATAGAAATTTCCTTCCGGAGCCAGGCTGTGGTGGCGCACGCCTGTAATCCCAGCACTCTGGTAGGCAGAGGCAGGCGGATTTCTGAGTTCGAGGCCAGCCTGGTCTACAGAGTGAGTTCCAGGACAGCCAGGGCTATACAGAGAAACCCTGTCTCGGGGAGAAAAAAAAAAAAAGAAATTTCCTTCTGAACAGAACTTCTTTAATGGGGTTTACTGAATGTCTTTTTTGTCGATTAAATGTGGCCTGATTGCTAATGTCAGAAGCCTATCTCACACATGGGTTGCCAGGACAGAGTATGTCACATCTAACTCTCATTTTCTCCAATTGCCATAGTAATGATGTTTACCATCCCTTGGATGTATAGTATGTATATGTTGTACTGGGCTCACTGATTTTTCTCCCAACATTTTTAGAAAAATAGATTTTTTGCCTATTTTCCAAATGAGAACACTGAGTGAGGCTCGGGGAGATTTTAAAGGTCTGAAGCAAATCTTTCAGACTCCTCTTGGGTTTTTTGTTGTTGTTGTTGTGTGTTTGGTTGGTTGGTTGATTGGTAGGTTGGTTTGTTGGCTGGCTGGCTGGTTGGCTGGTTGGTTGGTTGGTTGGTTGGTTGGTTGGTTGGCTGGACTTTGTCACTTTTGTTATTGAGACAGGGTCTTACTATGTACCCGACTAGACTTGAACTTGCTGCATAGTGCAAGCTGGCCTTGAACTCTTCATCTCTCCTCTCAACCTCATCAATGTTGGAATTCTGGGCACTGTTAAAATTGTCCAGCTCTCTCATGGTTTTTCTACTCTCAGAGGAACAGATGGGATATGAATATTCTTGACACGTACTTGCATGCCTTTGTATCATATGTCAAACATAAATGTATACAAAGACTTTGTGGGGAGGTTGTGGCATGGAAGCGTAAGAAGAAAGGACAACTCAAGAAGTAGACTGACTGGCGTTCCACGCTGACCATACGGCCCTGTACAAGAAACTCCAAATGGGTAAAAGAAGAGATTCTTTATTGAGATTTTGGCGCTCTTGCTTTTCTTGAATACATGGATTTTTACTCGGGCTGTGATGGAAGGAGTAGGAGACCTCTGCCATGGGTACAATCTCCCGCTAATAAGGCGAGACACGTGACTCAGCAGTTGTGTGTGTGCTGAGGTTAGTTATGTGTGGGGTGTGTCTTTTAAAGATAAAAATCTCACTGTCTAGGAAGAAAGGGAGGAAAATAACTTCAGAAGGAATGAAGAGGTGCCAACCAGTTACACATTGTGCCGATGGTTAACAGCTGAGAAAATAGATATGATTCAGTGTCTCTGACTTCTAACGCTCAGCCCAATGTCTACAGTCTCTCAAGTCTGCCTTTTTCTGACTGCTCAGCACTTAAGGTAGCTACAAGCTTGAATGTAGCATAGGTCTCCAGCATGTTAAAAAAGGATGATATTTCCCAGCAAATATCAGCTGTGATACTTACGGTTTTGTAGTTCTCCAGAGGAGCTGCTTTGCAGAAGCTGTGGGCTTCTCCTCAGCCAGAAGCTATCTATATACATCAATAAATTATCGAGATCTCCAGAAATAGACCCCGGAAGCCCAAAGAAGACAGGCAGGGTCAATCTCTGGCTTTCATGCTAAGGTGACGTCTCTGTCCCCTCTTGCTTTGGGGAAGTATCTTTAGCCATGCATTGTGTTAACGTTTAGGATAGCCTGGGACAGGGCTGTGCTATCAACCCACTCCACAGTGAGTCCTGAGACTGGCCCTGAGCTCAGGGCTCCTTCAGGTGCCCCGGTGAATGCTGGGTCATCCTCCCTGGCTCCTTGTCTTCTGGGTGGTGTTATCCATCACCTAGATGGTGACAAATCGCCATGGCACTGTTGGCTCATTAGAAATGCCAACTAAACAGGGACTACTGTAGCCAATTCCAGACAAGATGACAAGGAGACATTATCAAAGTGAACTGCATAAATTATCCAGTAAATGGGCACATCACGTTTATTTAGGATTTACCCAGTTTTAGACCCCTACTGCTGGTGCCCGGCTCCATGACCCAGACCCTCCCCTTCCCCTCACTGACTGACTGCCCTTCCCCTCACTGCCCACCCCTCCCCTCACTGACAACCCCTCTTCTCACTGACTGACAGCCCCTCCCCTCACTGCCCACCCCTCCCCTCATTGACAACCCCTCTTCTCACTGACTGACAGCCCCTCCCCTCACTGCCCACCCCTCCCCTCATTGACAGCCCCTCCATGCTTACTATGAGCCAAGTCCTGTCCTCCTGCCTCAGCACTCTGCCCATGCCGCGGACTCTGGCTTCCTCAGTGACTTCCCATCAAGATTCCTTAGCACCTGCCTCATCCTCTTAGATCTGTGAGGGGTCCTTGCCGCCTTCCCTGGAGACTTCTCCCCTAGGCAGTGCAACTGTCTACCTGAAGAAGGCTCTGGCATTACTAAAACAAAAACAAGCCTCAGAGCCCTCTTCTTTCTTTGGAGATAAACAGGGTTAAATGCAAGAAAAGCGGGTATGGGGCTGGAGAGATGGCTCAGTGGTTAAAAGCACTGAGTGCTCTTCTGGAGGTCCTGAGTTCAAATCCCAGCAACCACATGGTGACTCACAACCATCTGTAATGAGATCTGACGTCCTCTTCTGGTGTGTCTGAAGATAGCTAGAGTATACTTACATATAATAAATAAATCATTAAGAAAAGAAAAGAAAAAAGAAGAGAAAAGCAGGTGTGGCCCAGAGGGTGACTGACTTCCTTGAATTGCTCACTGCTCCTGAATAATGCCTTTTCAGACTGCAGACCTCTGGTGACAGTGTTAGGCACTTTGCCACAAGAAAAGAATTTTCTGAAATGACCCCATTTTGTTTCTTTTACACATCCATGAATTGGACCATACCTAAGATAGCCTTTGAACCTCACTAGATTACATGTAAAGAAAGTTGAAACCAGTATCCGTCCTTTTACTCTCTGGTAAAGATGGGGACTAAGACCTGTTGCTACCACTGGCTTGAAAATACCAAGAGGAACTAAAGGCAGTGGATGCCTTAGTAAAGGCAACATTTTCAATGTCAGATCTATTTTATTCTCCTATATAAATGTCTGTGCGATTCTAAAAGGTCTTAATGCCAAGAGGGGCATAACTCATTGGCCAATTTTCTACACAGCCAATAATTAGATTCTTTTTATACATAAATCAGGTCATATTAATTTTTTAATAAAAAACACCCTGAGCGTATTCCTGTTGCAGCTATAATAAAATCCTACACCCTTGTCCTGACCTACTGAACCCTTCTTGTGCAGGTATTTCTCGGGTACTTCTCTGAAGCACCTGCCCTACACACCAGATTCTAGCCACCCCATCTTTCCACATGTTCCTTCTCCACCCCTCTATTCCTGCCACTCCCAAGTTCAAACCCTAGACATTCAATTATGTTGACACAGAAGGCTGGCACCCAGAACACACGTCTTGGCTGGTGTAGTGTCCATCGGAGTACAGCTGAGACCACTGAAGGAATCTATTGAATAAAAAGAGTGTCTGCATTGCAGAAAACTCCAACTTCACGCAATGCAGAGGACAATGGATTGTGGGGAGCCTGGTGCCAGTGGGTACACCCCAGCTTGTATGGCTCGGTGAACACTGCAGAGAAGGGGAAGGAAAGATTGCAGAGCCAGAGTGCTTGTAAGTGTCTCTCCTTAGAAATGGCTGCATACGCAAGACTAGACCAATGGCAATATTAGACATGCTTAAACGGAAGGAGGAGAATCTTACATCCCAAAGCAGAGAACTATAGGCAGCTAATGCCTGCTGGGAGGAGAGTCAGCTGCCCCTAAGGATGATCCCCCTTATTGACTGTCCAATGTAGATTTAACAACAGGTTCAGCAGGTTGTGTATGCATATGTATATACATATACATATACATATATAGTGTGCAATGTAAATATATTGTATGCATGTATATATTGCATGCATACAATACATTCACTAATTATTGTATATAACAATAATAATCAAAGAAAATAGGCTATCAACTTGAGGGTGTGAGGAATGAGAGAAGTTGGAGAGAGGGTATCTGGGTCGGCTGAGAGGAGGAAAGGGTAAAGGAATGCAACTCTATTTCAATTAAAATATGTTTTTGTTTTTAAACAGAGGATCTAGAACAGAAATCTTGGGGACTACGTATTTAATGGTGGAGTAGAGAAAGGGAAATTTAGTAAGGCAGACACCAAGAAAAAGCAGTGTTATATAGAGAAAGGGGAATTTATTAAGGAAGTTTGGACGGACCTATCAAGAAAGCGAGAAAGAGTAGTGTCACTTGAGCCAAAGAAAAGCGTGCTGTAGACTCTACACTGCGAAGAGTAAGACATTGATAAAACAGCTCAGACAATATGACAAAACACTGCCTGGGATAGAGGCAGGGGCATTTACCCTCTTATAGATGGTCAGATCCAATTAACAGTCCAACAGAATCCAGCTAAGATTTCTCACTCCTCTTCTAGAACAAGAAAGTGAGACAGGATGCTGGAGCCCTGCAACACTGACCTAAGGCAGACGTCAACCCTGAGCTCTGGTCTTTCAGCCGTTCCCCGTTCCCCAGATCTGAGGCTGCAGTCCCTGCTCTGTGTATTTCTACATTAGCTACTGTTGGTTCCCGTGGCTTTCTCTATCCTTCAACTGGAAGAGCCCGGGGTCAGCGGAGAAGCCTTCCTTGCTGAGGAAAGTCTGCTTGACCTCCTTGGACTGCGCAAAAGTCGGCTTGGCAGTGGTTTTGTAGCTTAGCAGGTTGATAGTTATGGCTTGGGACCCCGAAATAAATTACAGCTCCCACGTTCCTTCAGCGTGCACAGAAAGGCTTCCTTCTCTTCTATAAATCACAGCAACGATTCAGTGTCATCTCCCTTAGCTGCTTGCTTCTGGGAAATGTTTATGACTTGATTAGCTTGAAGGGGAGGGGTGGTGGTCTGTAGGCCCACTTAGTATTCATGGCTCCGTGAAGGATGGAGAGAAAGGATTCTCACTTGAGATCAAGGTTGAAAGCAGGGAAATGGCTTACCATGTGCCTCTGATTCATTAATATTTTAGCATGTGTGTGTGTGTGTCTGTGTGTGTGTGTGTGGTGTATGCTCATTGTGTACAGTGTGTAAGAGTAGAGACCAGAGCATCATGTCCTGCTCCATCACTCCCCACATTATCAATTATCATCTTAAGAAGGGTCTCCCACTGAACCTGGAGTCAGGCTATCAATAAGCAAACCCTAGCAATCCTTTTGTCTCTCAGTCTCCCCACCCAGGTGCTGGGGTTTGGGGCACCCTTTGCCAAGCCTGGCTCTCTCCCTCTTGCTGTGCCATGTCCCCAGCCCTTGCATCCCTGATGTGTGTGCAGAGCTTGGCATTGCCGTGTCCACTGAACACCTGACAGAGGTCACACTCTGTGTGTCTTCACTTCTGGCTGGGTCTCAGTTTCAAATCGTCTTTTTTTTTTTAAGATTTATTTATTTATTATGTGTAAGTACATTGTAGCTGTCTTCAGACATCCCAGAAGAGGGTAACAGATCTCATTTCAGATGGTTGTGAGCCACCATGTGGTTGCTGGGATTTGAACTCAGGACCTTTGGAAGAGTAGTCAGTGCTCTTAACCACTGAGCCATCTCTCCAGCCCTTAAAATCATCTTTGCTGCCTAAGATTAGTGAAGGTAGTAGCGATAGCTCTGGCCTGGCCTAGCTAGAAAATGTGTTTGGAGCTGTGGAAGGAGAAGGAGACAGGCGGTATCTGATTGAAAACTTTGGGGATGATCGATTGAAAACCACCATGTTTGATTAAAAAAAATTTTTTTAAAGAAAAATACTACTTTTTCTAAAGAAAAGACGATATTCTCAAAGAGGAAAAAAAATCTTACTAAATCTGTTCTCCGGCATCTTTCTCTGTGTCCTGCACAGATTGAGAATGTAATGTAATTGGAGAGTAATCTCTGTTCTCAGTAGAGTTGGGAAAATAGCTCGCTTTCCCCATTCCTGTTTTACTTCATTCTTGGGAGTTGTAAGCTTGCCGCTCACACACACCCCCACACATTTCTACACCTTGGATCTTCTCCAGGGACCATGTGGAGCTGTGACTTGAATCTCATGTTAATCTTCTTTTCCCAAACTGTTCTGGAGGGGAAGGAGTGAGACTAGCCATTGTACTGAGGGCCAGGATTGTCAGTGACAGCACTTACTGAGCCCGAGACATGGGTTAGGGCTCAGTGTAACCCTGGCTGAGACATACTGACAGTTACCTGTGGTGAACACTGGGTGACCTTGTGAAGTGTCCCTCACAGACACTGCCCTCTCAAAAAGGGAGTGGGAGGGGTAGACACAAATTAGAGCCTGGGCAAGCAGGATGGTTCAGTGGGTAAGGAAGGCACTCCCTGACTGACAACCAGGGTTGAGTCCCCAAGAGGAAGGGTGAGAAGCAACTCCTGAAACTTGTCCTCTGACCTACACACATGTTGTGGAGCACATCTGCATGTGTATGCACACACACAACAAAACAATCAAGTTTTTAAAAATAAAAGCTTTACCAATATGGCCGTACTAATCAGACTTTTAGTTTTAGGGGTTAGTCTGAGTTGTCACAGGGCAATGATCCCGTACTGGAGTTCTTACTGTCTCTACTACACACAGGAAAGAGACTCGGTGAGAGAGGGGGGTGGGAGGAGAAGAGGAAGAGAAGGAGGGGAGGCAAGGGAGGGGGCAGCAGAGGATGGGAAGAAAGGAAGAGGCAGGCTATGGCATCGTAAGAGAGCATCTCTCTGGCTGGATGTTCAAAATGTATTTCATATTAATGACCTTGGATGCCTGCCCGTGCTTCTCTTTGACCCCGTTAATAACAGGTTGTCTCCTTCTCTTCAATTAATTTCTCTCTTCTCCGCCACACTCACACTCCTGCTTTATTTCTCTGAAGATAGTCGTTGGCTGTCTGACGATGTTTGCTTTTCTGAAGCGCGTTTCTAATGGCTATGAAACCACTACCTTTGTTTCCAGACTGCTTTTCATTTCCTGCACCCCTCACAAGTGTGTCTGGCTGGACTCTGTGATGCCCACACTGTAGGGTCTCATCCCTGTCAGCGTGCTTCAGCAGTCTGGTGTGTTTGCAAGCTGGAGGAGTGGCTGGGGGACTGGTGGGGGTGGGGGTGAGGTGGGGTTGGGGTAGGGAGTGGGAGGGGGGTATTCAACAAGCCTGAGATCTCCTGCAAGGGAATTGTGTTTGTCTCTCCTGCTGATTGGTTGTGTACAAGCTTTTAATGGGAAAAAACTCGACTTTACTGACCTTTCCTGAATGAGTAAAATTAGTTACGTCTGCTTAATGTCATTTAGGAAAAAAATGTTCTCTTCTCCCTCTGGGGCTGTCTCTAGAGCTTTGCGTGTCAGAATCCCGAGATTCCTGCTTCACACCTCCCCTGGCAGCAGACTCTACAACTTTAAAAGCAGAGAAAAAAAGAGACCTGGAGCTGGCAGGGGGCGGAGGGGCAGAGCCAGCGCCCCCACCTGCGACGCCCTTGCTCTTTGATTTATTGGTGGCCTGGTATTCTGTGATCTCAGCTCTGCAGTCACTTGAGGTCAAACAGGCCTTCCCAAGAGAGGCCTTGTTTATCTAGAGAGTGCCTACGGCCCTCCTCTTGATGAGATGGGTCCTCTCTGATATCTGTGATTCCCAAGCACTTCAGCTGTCAGAGACTCCATTTTCTTTCTCACTGTCCTTTCAACTCTGGTAATTAGGCCTCCGGCAGAATGGGAAAGAGGTTGGGAATGTGATTTAATACCAAACTAAACCCACGCAGTAATCTCTAGTTAAGTGAAACAAATAACGTGGCTTGTTTAAATTTTTTGATCCTCTGAATGTAACTGGCTCACTGGGTTTGTTTGTATATTTCTAAATTTTAGGGTGAATTAGCATCACCTTCCAGGAGAATAGAAACTGCCCTTGCAAGGTTTGGGGGGGGGGGTAGATTTTTTTTTTTTTAAATACAAAATGTCTCCCTTAAAAAGTAAAAGTTGGGAATTTTTCCCATCCCAGAAATCTGTTTTTCTACCATCTTTATAAAAGCTCAGCCATTCCCAATTGGAGAAACTTCTTTAAGGAATGGCTAAATTAACCCTAGCCAAATTATGGGGGTTTAAGAGGATCAGCTGAAATCTGAGCCTATACTGGGAAATTCTCTTTTTACTGGCAGTCTGGAAGGCAGCTTAACAAACACCAATCTAACTCACCCGGTTAATGGTGTGGAAGGAAAAGTTCAGAAGGTTAGCTTTGCTAAGAACCAGGAGCTAGTTAGCCTGTGTTCACAAAAAAACAAAACAAAACAAAACAAACTTAACAACCACAAAAATTCTCTGCAGGCAAAAAAAAAAAAAAAAAAAAAAAAAAGGGCTCAGCAAGTGAGTTTCACAATGGCCACTCTGGAATTTTCCATCTCTTTTGAATTCCACCTGGACACAGTCTGCCTTTACCTCAGCCTTAACTCTTCAGTCACTTTTTAACTGTAAAAAAAAAAAAAAGTGGGATAATGATATAAGAGATGGAGAAATAGTTTCCATGTTTTCAAGTCTGTTTGCTTTTTTTTTTTTTTTAAATAGCAACTGAAAAGGACATAGAATCGCAACTAAGACAAGTCAACAGACTTGGTTGATGTATGTGCAGTGGGGTTTGTTCCACACACCCACCATGATTCTGCAAGGTGAAACAGCTTGCCTTCCTCCCCTGGGAGACTCACTCCCCTTTGTTGGAAGTCCACGAGGTGTTCATGACGACAATCTGACAGGGAAGTCAGGTGCTAGCCTCAGAAGGCTCTGAGGCTTCCACTGTATGAAGCTGTGCCCCACATGGGTGTGCACGAAGTACAGCTGTCTCCTTAAACCCAGAGAGGTGGAAAGGGCTGGTAAGTTTAAATATCAGCTTTGGGAGCCTGTGACCAGACAACACCCTCAGGGGCTCCTCAGTAAACTGTGACAACAGAAGGCTCCAGAACGCCTTGCTGGGATCATTCTTGAGCAGCAAGCTCTGATCTTCCCGTGCCGTCTTAGACCTAACGCTCAGCACACCCGAGACATCTGACTCTGGAGTTCACCTCAATCCTTAGTGAAGGCCTTGGTGGTTTTCTGTTTGTTTTGTTGTTTAGTTTTAACCTGGCAAGAGTGCTTGCAACCGTCGGAGTTAGTGTTACGAAGCTTCCGGTCATGACCTTGAACTGAGTACCTTCCTAGAGAAGGCTGTCATAAGCTTCCCATCCATTGGTGCAACAGCCTTGGAACTCTGTGATCCCTTCCCCCATCCTAACTCCCCAGTGCCAAGCCCAGACTCTTGTTCCTACTAATGAAGTACCACAGCAAACCAAGAAAATGAATAGCGGTTTAGTTTCTAAGAAATGACTCTGTTTAATGGTTTTAAGATGAGGCTTAGCAGCTTCTTAGTGTGAATTGCTCTGTGATTAGATTATTTAGACACTCTGCCTTCTTTCTGATGCTTCCCTGTAATGTTAGGATTTTAGCTTATTTCTGCTATGAGATCATCTTCCTCCATGGTCATATTTCTCGGCATGGCTATAGGGTGGCTTGTATTAATACTTTCCTGTCTGGATTTAATTGGACCTTTAAGATGGTTTGTCTCGAGCTGTCTTGAGAGCTGTAGACCACACCAAGTGTGCAGGTTTTATTTACTTTGGTGGGTGATGATGGTGGTACGTGCATGTGTCTATGCATGGAGAGAGTATGAATGTGTGTGAGTATATGTGTTGTATTCACACATGTGTGTTCACAGGTGTTGTGATCATAAAAAAGAGAAAGAGGTTTAGAGAATATGGTATATGGCAGTGTGGGGGAAGGGGGTGCCTCAGTGGGCCCATGCTGAGGCATCCTTCCCCCGAGGGACCAGACACACACCGACATGGTATAGAGTAGAGTTTATTCAGGGCAGAGGATGGTAACTGAGAAGGGTAATGGAGGCAGAGAAAGGCAGAGAGTAGAGAAGTGGAGATCGGTCATGAACACGTGGAGAGAGGGCGGAGGGAAGGAGAGCCCAAGAGGGGCAAGAGAGAGAGGCTGAGAGTAAAGCGAGAGCAAGAAAGAGAAGAGGGGCTGTGCATCCCGTTTTATAGTAGGCTGGGTCTGCCAGGCTGTTGCCAGGCGGTGGGGGGAGGGGCATACCTGGCTGTTGCCAGGTAATTGTGGGGTGGAGCTTAGACATCATCCTAACAACAGAAACGTGTGTTTGTGCAAAGGCCAGATCACAATGTACTATTACCATATTATTCCCTTGGCACAGGGTCTCTCACTGAACCTGGAGCTAGGCACATAGCCAACAAGCCCCAAGGATCCTCTCACCTTAATCTCCCACAGTACAAGGGTCACAGACACCTGCATGCTCATACCGTCCCTGTCTTACGTGGGTACTGGGCTCCAAACTTAGATCCTCATGCTTATATAGTAAACACCCTAGCCCACTGAGCAATCTCTCCATCCCATGGCTTAATTTTTGAGACAGGGTCTCACTAGGTTAGAAAGACCTTGTGTAGCCAATGACAGCCTAGAACCCACAATCATCCTCCCTCTGCTTCCTGGGTCCCAGGATTACAGTCAAGCACTACCAAGCCTGCCTGGCACTGAGGTCTTACTCTGGGCCTTTCCCTGTGTGTCAATACAGATTTAATGCTGGGGCCTCCAAAGATCATGGCAGTCTTATACAGATTTTACCACCTGGAGTTCCTGACACATGTGTGCAGCAAGAACAAAAACCTTAAAGTGAACAGAATGTCTGGCCTCGTTTCCTTCATCAAATACACTTGAATTTAGCTATACTGTCCCATTCCAGGAAGGGCCAGGGGACACAGCCCTGACCTTCCTAAGATTTTTTGTGTTTCCCAGTTTGGCAAAGTTCCCAGGAATTGAACCGGGGTTAGGGTTCAAAGCGGACCACACAGTTCTTTTTTTTTTTTTTTTTAAGATTTATTTATTTAATATATGTAAGTACAGTGTAGCTGTCTTCAGACACCAGAAGAGGGTGTCAGATCTCTTTACAGATGGTTGTGAGCCACCATGTGGGTGCTGGGATTTGAACTCATGACCTCTGGAAGAGCAGTTGGTGCTCTTACCCGCTGAGCCATCTCTCCAACCCACCACACAGTTCTTTATCTGCATTGGTTAGCATTGTCTTAGATTCCATGGTCTCCTTGAGTTCACTGCATTTAACCAATGGAGGAAGGGTGTGGGCATGGGATCCTTGGACATCACGGAGAACCTTAGTGCCTAACAGCCAGCTATTTTGGTTGTGTTGTGCAGCAATTGCCTCTAATAATTTATCATACGCCCTGGCAATGAGTCATCATAAGATGCTCCCTTCAGTTCAGGTTTTGGGACTTGGGTAAATGGAAATAACATTTCACTTTGTTTATCTTTTGTGTCTGCTACCCTCCATGTCTCCAAAGAGATGGAATCCTTCAGTTCTGACCAACTCTTGTTCATCCCTTGGTTCTCAGCTACAGTTTCTCTGTGTGGCCACACTCACCTCCCTCTCCCTGCCCATGCAGTTGCCTACATGCCACGTTCTACTTCAATTATGATTACATTGTGATCAACTGGTAGACTGTTAAAAATTATGGTATCAAGCCTCACCTCAGATTATTTAGGAGGAAAGCAACTGCATTTGACAATGGCTCCATACCCATTAAATGTAAGAAGCAATGATTTACTAGATCAACAGTCCCTTAATGACAAAGACTCTGGTTTGTGGTATTTCATGTATAAATGAGACTATACTCATATAGAATGTATACTCACTTGGCAGTGGTTGCATCAAAAAAAAAAAAAAGGAACAATATCTAATGCCATCCACAAGGTAGTAAACTGGACTAAACCAGGAATAAAAATAGAGTGGGAACCATTTGGTGGTGCTAGACCTATTAGGCTGGACTCTGGCCAGGCCCAGGGAAGTAACAACCAATTTTAATAGGCATTGTGAAGCCAACTGGACTGAGTTAGCAAGCCTGGTAAGAACATGACCATATCCAGGGGAGAAAGACTGAACCAAAGGAACAAGGGAGAGACTCAGTCAGCCTCTGGTTCCTCATGGCATGATGGGAAATTAATTGAGACAGAGAGACTGACATTCAAAGACATCCATTTTCTATTGGTTATGTTTTCCTACCTGAAAAGCTCTAGAACTGCTTAGGAGACAAGCTGCTGAGCACATCTGGGAGGGAATTGTTGTGAGACACTATGCTACACCTGGGGAGAATGTGAACAAATGTCTGTGCTCCCGGAATGTGGGCCAGAGGTTACTTACAAGAGCAGAAATGACTCAAAGGCTGCTGCATTGCCAAAGCCGCAGTGTGACAGATCACCACGGCTGAAGACCTGGAGCACAATGCACACAGCCTACAGGCAGATCAACAATCTGGAGTGAGTCAGCCGGTCTGAGCATCTTTCATACAGTTCACCTTCTTAGTTGCTCCTGGAATTCAGCTGCTCCCTGCTTCCTCCAGGTCAGGCTTGTCTGAGATCTTTCGCAGCAGTTCTTACTGTTCATACTGTTGGAGAATTGGGGGTGGGGTGGGACCTATTGAATCTGGTCAGTTTCAGGGACTTCCTGACGTGGTTTTCAGTTGTTTACTTCTTGTCTCAATTAGTTTTCAAACTCTAACTAGGCTCCTTGCAGGACAGTGTTTCATTCTCCTCTTAGGACATCCTGTTGTTTCCCCCCCAGTATAACCCCCTTTTCTATTTTATATCTTAAAGTTTTTCTCTAAGATGGCAGACTTTAACTTAAGGAGGAAACAGCTCCACAACAGGTGTTTCCAGAAAGGTTTTTTAAAAAGACTTATTTATTTTATTTATTATATGTGAGTGCATTGTAGCTGCCTTCAGACACTCCAGAAGAGAGGTCAGATCTTGTTACAGATGGTTGTGAGCCACCATGTGGTTGCTGGGATTTGAACTCACAACCTTTGGAAGAGTAGTCGGTGCTCTTAACCGCTGAACCATCTCTCCAGCCCCCAGAAAGGTTTAAGTGAGGAGAGTAGGCTCTCCTTAAATGTAGGTAGCTTCATTCCACAAGCTGGAGTCTTGTACTGAATCTAAAGAGGGGGAGGGGAGGGAGGCTGAGCACTTCATCTCTCTCTGCTTCCTGGCTGTGGATACAATATGGCCAGCATCCTCAACTTCTGTTGCCACTGTCTGATGGACTGGACTCTAGAGCTGTTAACCAAGATAACTGTCCTTCCTGAAGTTGCCTTTGCCAGGTATTTTGTTGCAGCAATGAGGAAAGTGACTAAAACATCTCCCGGATCCTGAAACAGAAATTTCAAGTAGATCAAAGACAAGGTGAAAAATAAGAATTGAATCTTCATTATTCTCTATGTCCCCTTTAGTTGTTTCAACTGGGGACAAGGTAGAGAGAAGAGTTAAGACAATGAATTAAATCTATGGGGGCTGGCAAGATGGCTCAGTGGTTAAGGGCACTGACTGCTCTTCCAAAGGTCCTGAGTTCAAATCCCAGCAACCATATGGTGGCTCACAACCATCCGTAATGAGATCTGACTCCCTCTTCTGGAAGTGTCTGAAGACAGCTACAGTGTACTTACATATAATAAAATAAATCTTTTTAAAAAATGAATTAAATCTATGGCTCTAGTGTGTTAGGAAATCTGATTTTTATACACTTATTTGTCAAAGGACATGACAACTTGGGTTGACCTTAAGGCACTATTAGAGTAACTAAGCTATGAAGTGGCTAGCTATAAAAAGATCCTGCTTGCCTGTGCAGACATCTCTCTTCAGACTGGTCACTATTAAGGAATGTTTGACACTAGCCACAGGGGAATTGTCTAGAGTGCCTCCATGCTACCACTTGCCTCTCCCTTGGTTTGAAACAGATGCTCTTTAGAGATACTTGCATCACATCAGGTACTGTATATTTTCCTTCTGTTGAATATTAGCTCTCTTCTACTCAGGAGACTAGACTCAGGGTAGAAGGAGCAAACTGAACTAGCATCGTCTTGTAATAGTATCCAAGGGAGCTAGCTAACCTCTTCTGCACAGCGTGACATGAGAAGCCCTGGTGCTTTCTGCACTCCTTGCCCTGGAATGCCGTGTTCTGGATTCAGGGAAGCCTGTTGCCCTCACTCTGTCTTTGCTTCTGACAAACTGGGCCCAGTGTCTTCTTGCAAATTCCATCTTGCCTGCACAAGCATGGGACTTCTGCAAGCAAAAATAAGCAAAATCAAGCATCCTGGTCATTCAGCTTCCTTCCAGCTCTCTGTGTTTGTGATGACTTCACCTTATTCTCTCTGTCTCCCTCTCTGCACACGTGATGAGTGTTGTGGCTAATCTCTAAAACGATCAGTAGAGTTAAATAATCATAAATTCAACTTCATTGTCTTTTATCTTTCATTACTTCACATTAGGTACCTCATGTGTTTCCCAAAGATTAAGGCCGATGACAAGAGCGATTTAGAATTACAGTCGTACTTGGAGCCAAAGCTGTTAATGGAATAGCTGAAATTAGTATATACACTTGCAATAGGTATATTAATCATCAGAGATGACTTGGAATACTTAGCAGTTTCTTCTTTCCTCTGGACGGCCATGGCTAGAATGGGAAGTCAACGCAGCAATTTATCTATAAATTTCCCTCAATTTATATATAAAGAAACCAGGTTTACAAAGCAGTCAAATGCCTGACCCTGAGCTCTGGTAAGGCTCATCCCAGACACAATTAATACTACAAGTGTTGGTTGAATAGGACAATTTGTGGGTATCCTCACTCCTGGATACCCAGGACTTGGTATTCTTCCTGGTTCTCTGCATGGAATACACACCAAGCCTCAGCTGTGTATTCCCACATTACAAGCATTTTGTTATGGGTAATGTATCTAGTATACAACATCTTCCTAAAAACTGACTAATCCTTATTTTTCTTTACCAGGATAAAACAGACAGACAATACCACTTCTTAAAAAAAATTTTAAAGCCAGGTGGTGATTGCGCACACCTTTAATCCCAGCACTCAGGAGACACAGGCAGGTGGATCTCTGAGTTTGAGGCCAGCCTGGTCTACAGAGTAAGTTCAAAGATAGCCAGGGATTCCTAAAACCTGTTGCGCCACTCCAATAAAGAAAAGAAAATAGATCATTCCAAGAAGGATCATTTAAGTTTTTAATGCTGTTACCAAGCTTCCAGGTTAACTATTTTTGTGACTGGAAATTAAAGGCAAAGTGGCAATAGTGATAGATGTGTCAACCTGCTCAAGACCATAGCTCTGTCTTCCGTGTATGATCTTGTCAGTCATTAATATTATCAGAATTCATCATTAATATCCATTCCTGTCACAGAGATTGCCATCCAAGGAAAACGTAAATGGCATAGTCATCCCAAAATAGTTGGCAAGAAAAAAAATATCTATTTAAAGTGCCTGAAAATACAGCGACACATTGGTTATATTGACTTCTACGGAGCATCTCATTCTAATCTCTGTCACACTACATTGACAGAATCTGAGAAGTATCACCAAGTCAGGTGTTGGGCACATTACATTTTGCCCTTCGAAAATGCCTATGTTGTAAAAGTCTCCTCAGAAAGTAAGGTGTGAAGTTGAATTGAACATATCAAATGTAATTGATGCCTGAAATGGTGCGTGCATGGTTTATTTGAATATAGAAAAGATTAAATGAATCGACTTAGGAAGAAATAAGAAAGAAAGCAGATGTAGACACTGTTCCACCAGTGACTGGCTTAGAGAGCAGAGTTGGGACTGGGGAGGTGGCTCTGTGGTCAAGGGAATCTGAGTTCGGTCCCTAGCACCCAGCACCCATGTCAGGCAGCTCACAACTGCTGCTAATTCCAGTCCAGGGGATCCAGCACCATCCTCTGCCCACCGTGGGAAAACTCGCATGGCGCTCATTCACACAGACACAGAAATAAACATATTTAAAAGTCCCTTTAAATTTTTTTTTGTCTGTGAGTTTTGTATATACATATTTTGCCTACATTTATGTCTGTGGATAGTATGCACGCAGCGCGTTGGAGGCCAAAAGAGGGTGCTGGCTTCCCCTGGAACTGGGGTTACAGATATTTGTAAGTCATGTCGGGTGTTGGGAATTGAACCAGGGTCCTCTGGATGAGCAGCCAGTAATGAGGAGGAGGAGGAGGAAGAGGAAGAGGAGGAGGAGGAGGAGGAGGAGGAGGAGGAGGAGGAGGATCGATGGCCCAGATGTACAAAGCATGTAGTAATTTTCCAGAGGGCCCACGTTTGATTCCCAGCACGCACATCGGGTGGCGCTCACCATGACCTGTAACTACAGCTCCGCAGAGAATCTCTCTGGCCTCCCTGAGCCCCTGACCTCATAGGCACATACCCCATACACATAGTTTTTAAAATACTAAAAAATAAATAAATAAATAAATAAAATAAATAAATAAAATAAATAAATAAATAAATAAAATAAAAATTAAAAAAAATCTTAAAACAGAAGAAAACAAGCAAGTAGAATCAGTACTATTTGCCATATTTGTTCGTCACTGCTTTTCATTTGTAACTTACCAATATATATATTCATTAATTTACTCCGCAAACATAGCTGGAGTTCCTGCCACGTTCCAGCACTTTCTAGGAAGACGGCAAAACTAATGAAGACTAAATCCTCTCTGCATTTACACCCGAGTCCCAGGGTCTGGGGTGCCGATCTAATCAAACGTAGAAGTAGGAGGGGATTCGTAGCAAAAAAAAAAAAAAAAGTAACTGGGGAGTTACTTACATAGGAGAGGCAGAAACTTGCAGGGAATGGCCTGGGCAGCTGGTGACCTCTTTAGGGAGGGAGCGAGAAACCCAGGGGCGGAGGGAGGAGGACCAGCTTCCCTCGGGTGGCTGTGAGGTGGGATGCTGTTGGAGGAACTACGGAAGCTCCTGCAGCGCCTGGGCGGAAGGGAAAGTGGGAGGAAGTCCTGTCTTGAAAGGCGTGGGGGTGACGTTTTTGGATTTTATTTTGAAGTTGAGTAGGAAGCCCCGTGGCCAGTTATGAGCTGTAGGAGGAAGTCATTTCTAAGTCACTTAAAAGAAGCATGGCTTCATAGAGGGCTCATGGTTCAGTTTCAGTAATTATAGGTGGCTGCAGGGTCAGGGATGGGTTGCCCTCTATTTTCTCACCTCAGCGGTTTACCCACAGGATACCCTGAGCTTACACATAAAAAGCCCTGGAATGCAGCAGATAAATCTGAACTCCTTTGCCACCTCTCTATAGTCACAGTCCCCAGTACTGCCTGGCTGCTTCCTTCTTCCCTGGAGAAGGGAAACCTCACAGGGTACTGAGCAACATTTGAGGGAAAAGAATTACTTATTTCTGGAGCTGGGGGTAGGAGGCTGTGAGGAGAGCGACTTCAGTCAGATCAGTCAAAATAACTTCCATGGAAAGCAGCCTGCCGTTTCATTTCAGCCATTTATGTTTAAAACTCCATCCTATAGCCCATAATAATAACTCAAGGGATACCAGATGCCTAAAGTCTTAATAAAAGTTTCTTTCTTCCCTCCTGCAACCTCCCACTTTCAAAGTCCTCTGAAGCTAAAGGATACAGCACGGTTTGTATCTTCTAAGCTCTCCTTCTGCCCTCTAATAGTCTAACAGACTTGAGGTGGCCGCTGTCATTTGTTTTAAAGACAAGAAAAAACGACTCCATAAGTTTCACAAAACCCTTCAAATTACATCAAATTGGTTAATAATATATTTTATAGACAAGATATTTTTAGCTTTATTGTTAAGACTCTTAACATCCCCACCACACCCAGAAACTAATCACCAGCCGTTTTAAACTTGTACAGAAAAATCCGAGAGCATAAGGATTAGACTAGATGTTTCCCGAGAACGCTGTACTACTGCCAGATTTGCCCATATGCGAATCCAAAGGGAGCTTTTTCTCTGATGTGTTCTGGATTGCTCTTGCTAACCGATCCCTAAGATAAAATCTTTGAGACCTTCAGGATCATGAAAGGAAATTGTAAGTGAAATGGTTCATTAATTTTACACATAATTGATTGAATCCTAATTACGTAGAATTCAGAACTTCCTGTATATGATTCATATAGGATTGGTGTGTGTGTGTGTGTGTGTGTGTGTGTGTGTGTGTGTAGCTGTGAGGGCAAAGGAGGAGGATTCTAGGTGTCCTTTTCCAGCACTGGCCAAGTATTCTGAGACAGGGTCTCTTGCTGAACCTGGAGCCCCACTGACAGCCAGGAAGCCCCAGCGATCCTCCTGCATCCTGCATGCATGCTCCATGACGGCTCTGGTGCCCAGGTGTGAGTGTCATTACGTAATGACAGGCTATTTGCATGGGTGCTGGGATCCCACTCAGATCTCCATGCTTGGAAAGCAAATGCTGTCTCTCACTGAGCCACCTCCCCAGCTCTCGTTTCTAAGATAGCACAGGTTGGTCCTGACTGCCAGTCCTCCCATCCCTGCCTCCGGAGTATATGCCACATTATAAATGCGGGCATATAGCTGCATAGTGTTTTTGCTAGTCACAATATGTATTAACCCCAAATTCAGTTCGAGGCAGGTAAGGGCCTGTAATAAGCACTGTCAGATCTTATAGCAACAAAATTGAAATGCTTCTCCCCTTAGGATTATCTCCAGATAATCCAGGTGGTAGCAAACAGACTGCAGAAATTAGCTAAATACACAGTACCTCAAACACTGTATTTCGATAGGTATGAGTTCATCTGGCAGTCTGGAACGAAACATGACCAAACATGTTTTCCTCAGTAAGATGGTTCTTCCTTGAGTAGCCTATGCATGCAAGTTTTTAGATCAAAAACCAAATCGTTTTTTGAGTAAGCCAGGACTTTTTCCATTTGGAGATGAAAAATGAGGATGTTTTCCACACAGTTGAGGGCGTTCTGCTGGCATGTGTGTTTGAACTGCTACAGAGTGCAGTGTTCTCACTTTTTAAAATGAACCTGCCTAAAATTAATCACATTAATTTTTCTTTTGTAAATAATAGAATAATAGAAACAAACAGAAGAATAATAGGAGCAAAAGCCCTGAGTCTACAGAACCAATTCCTAATTTTCAAAAATTGTGTTTTAGAACCTATGGTACCTTCCGGACTGTAACCCGTCCAGCAGGTCCAGTTATTCCAGGGTTCCGAAGGGGTGCTACCTGAGGGTCAAAGGGGGGAGAGAAAGAACGAGGCCAGGCAGAGAGGGGTTCAATTGTCGAGGCCTCGTTTAATGTTCGGGGGGTACACACGTTTTAAGGCTTTCAGGAGGGACATGCCTCAAGGCAAGGACAAAGGAAGGAAGGGCAATCTTAGCAGTTTCAGCAGGAAGAGATAAGGGTCCTCAGGTGGAGACAACAGGTGTTTGCACAGGCTGGGGTCTACCGAGTTATCTCAGGACTTCCTTCCACCGCAATTACCGCAATTACCGGAGAGGCTCTCCTTTGTTTTACTCTGGACCTTTGCCCTGTCAGCTCTCCCGGGCCGAAGTGAGATTCTCTAATGGCTTCCCACATCGGACTTATAGATAAATTGTACAGAGGTATAAAGGATGTGACCTTCCACTCACCTAGCTTCTCCCCTCTGAAAGTTTGTGCTGTTGCATAATTTTAGAGTCATTTTCAAACCAAAAAATTTATTAATTCATAATCCTCATAGTTTCTCTAGAAACCAAGCTACCTTGCTAGCATCCACTGGAGGGAAACCAACATCGTGTGTTTAGAAACTGCACCTGGATGGCCAGGCGGTGGTGGCGCACGCCTTTAATTCCAGCACTTGGGAGGCAGAGGCAGGCAGATTTCTGAGTTCCAGGCCAGCCTGGTATACAGAGTGAGTTTCAGGACAGTCAGGGCTACACAGAGAAATCCTGTCTTAAAAAACAGGATTTTTTAAGAAAAAAAGAAAGAAAGATTCTTAGAAAGAAAGAAAGAAAGAAAGAAAGAAAGAAAGAAAGAAAAAAGAAAGAAGAGAGAGAGAAAGAAAGGGAGAGAGAAAGAAAGGAAGGAAGGAAGAAAGAAAGGAAGAAAGGAAAAAAGGAAGAGAGAAAGAAAGAATCTTTAAGTCCACAACTCAACCAGCTCGGCCAAACTTTCTCACAAGACCCTGTTCTTTGGATGTGCAGTTTGGAGATCTGAATGGCAGTTCCTGCAAGCAGCTGCCTCGAAGGCTCATAGACCTTTGACTTCTGACCGACTCTCCAAATATTTGTGTTGCTGACTTAAGTAGTGAGGCAGCACTCTGAAAAACACTGAGTGTAACTGGCTCCTTGTCACCAAATCTGGGGCCAAAGGGTATACAGTTTCAAGAGTGTACACCAAGACATTTACCTCTGATGTCTTTTTTTTATTTGTTTGTTTTGTTTTGTTTTTCGAGACAGGGTTTCTCTGTATAGCCCCGGCTGTCCTGGAACTCACTCTGTAGACCAGGCTGGCCTCAAACTCAGAAATCCACCTGCCTCTGCCTCCCAAGTGCTGGGATTACAGCGTGCGCCACCATCGCCCAGCTCTTACCTCTGATGTCTTAATACAAATCCTCCAATTAGTTCTCTTGGAGTGAGACATGACCCTCTCTTCATATAAGGAGCCTCCAGGTCACCCCGCTGACCAGCCCTGAGTTTAACTGTTTGTTCACATACCTTCCCCCCTACACCCAAACAGATGTTTCTACTCTGAACGCAGAGAAACAAATGCTGGTTTTCTGCTTTTTTGCCAAGGATGTTGGGTATTCAGTCCCACTCCGAGGTCTTCTGAAGCCATTTAGTGGTGTTTGCCAAAGCTGGCATCTGTTGACAAGGGTAGACAAAAGCATTCAGCTTGGAAAGGCAAGGCCCTCCTTCAGGAAACAGCAGCGAGAAAGATCACATGCATTTCTCCTTTAGGACCTAGGTCAGCCTGAAGAGCCAGGCACCGTGAGGAGAAATTATGGAAGACTTCGTTGTTCCTAAACTAGACAAAAGTTTAACTCTAGCCAACACACGTTTCAGAATACATCTCAGATTCTTGCATTTGGCTTCTGTTCATTGAGACATCTCAGAGCAACCAAAGCTGTTTGGAACTGTTTTAAAACAGCCCCAGGAACGTGCTAAGGCCTAGATTTATTAGGAGTCCCCGCTCCTCGCTGTGCCAAGCTTACCAGCCAAACTCTGAGAACTTCTGCCCTGTTCCTCAGGCCCCAAACCTGGAGATGTCCTGAAGACCTCCCCCATCCCACTCCACTTCCTGTCTGCTTTCAGTCTCTAGTTGCTTGTGCTTGCTAACTACCTTGTGTTAGTTCTTCTCAGTTCCCTGCCTTCGCTAAAATCATCTGTCGGAATACTGTGGACCTTATAACTATGTTCAAGGTCACTCCCGCCTACTCTAGTCTACCCTCGCCTAAATGATCAAGAGTAAGCTTTAAAAACAACTCCAGTGGTTTACCTAAACTAGCTCCTTTACTGAACCAACCCAAATGCAATTTCATTCTTAGTTCCCTACAGTCCTTTGGGAACCTGAGTGGGAGTATCTTCCTCTTAATTTGCACTCAACATTTTGAAGGCCTTTCTAATCACCCTGGTGTGACAGAGTCACTTTAAGGCACCCAGAGTCACAACTGAGCTAGAGCGACTGCAGCTTTAGACAATGATAACATTCCAGAGATAAAGCCATACCCCACCCCCTGCTACACTCCCCAACCCCCACGCCCCTGGCTCCCTACTTCTCTGCTGGGACAGGATTTACCTTTCAGCTCCTTATCTCTAAGGAATGAAACAAAGTAGGCAAGGCAAGGTTCTCTCCTCTCCTCTGCCACTGCTGACTGCCATTTGGGCCACAGCTTGCATTGCAGGGTGGAGATGCAGGTCACAGAGGCTAGAAATGCTACTGCATGCTTGGATGGTTTTGTGGTGTCTGGCTCTGAAGATGGCTAACTCGTTTTTTAAGCTACTCTTTCATTTTATTAACTGTTTAAGCTTGCACACAAGATAATGGATTTGAAGACTTTTTCTTCCATTGAACGGGCTTCTCTCCTCCCCGCTTCCCTTCCCCATGCCCACGTCTCTCTGCTGGCCTCTCCACACCTTAAAGCATGATGTATGTAGATAGGCATGTATCATTAAATCTAGAGCCTCTGTGTGAAAGAAAACATGCATGTGGCCACCACTATCTCCTTATTCCTGCTTCCCTCCTGCCTTCCTTCAGACTTCTTCCCTCCTGATGGTTTCTCTTCTATTTTCTTCTGATTTTCTATTGTTACTGGGTTTTTAGATGTTTTACATTGACATAGAGTCATTACATTACTGTTGGATTTGAAGGACACGTTATGCTTTGAAAGTTCATACTTTAGAGGTAGTCTTTCGTAGGGCTTCCTTCCAAAGAGTGAGGGTCCCTCACCCTGGCCCTGTTTCAATCAGCTATGCACAGGTGGTACTGCCAAAGGAGATGTCTTGTCTTTGAGTGGGTTGTGAGAAGTCCTAAGCTATAGGGTATTAGGGACTGGGTGTGACTGATCACCAACAGGATTTCTGTTAAGGCAGGATAGGTTACCATCTTCTGTTCTTCTCTATCCAAGGTGATGGCGGCACAGAGCCTTAGCTCTGACAGGCTGCATTCTTTCCTGGCACATAGAAGTGTTTGCTTCATTTTTGATGAGAAGCTGTAAGTCTAGCTGTCTTGCTTCAAGTTTCAGAACAAGTAAGGGATGATGGAAGGGAAGAAGGATGAAAAACAGAAATGCTGCTGTCAGGGTTTCTATTCCTGTACAAAACATCATAACCAAGAAACAAGTTGGGGAGGAAAGGGTTTATTGAGCTTACATTTCTACATTGCTGTTCATCACCAAAGGAAGTCAGGACAGGAACTCAAGCAGGTCAGGAAGCAGGAGCTGATGCAGAGGCCATAGAGGGATGCTGCTTACTGGCTTGCTTCTCTTGGCTTCCTCAGCTTGCTTTTTTATAGAACCCAGGACTGCCAGCCCAAGGATGGCACCTCCCACAATGGGCCCTCCCCACCTTGATCACCAATTGAGAAAATGCATTACAGCTAGATCTCATGGAGGCATTTCCTCAAGGGAGGCTGGCTCCTTTCTCTGTGATAACTCAAGTTGACACACAAAACCAGACAGTACAAGAAGGAAGGAAATTCAAAAGACAAACGATATGTTACATTGGTACCGAAGACAAAAGGCACTTAGCGTTTAGTTCAGTGTTTCCTGACATGAAGTGTGCCGGAATGATGGGCATGGGTCATTGTATGAACCCTGGCTCTTGAAATCTGGGGAAACCAGAAGTCATAATGGGATTCCTACACCCATGTGAGACACCAGCCAGGAAGTTTGAAAATGGCTCTGTTCTCTCCAGGTAAGGATGGAGATCTGCCTAAGAAGACTGTCTTTTCCCTGTATCTACCACACTGGACTGGTGGTTATGCTGTCCTACCTTTTCAGTTGCTTTTGGTTTGGTTTGGTTTGGTTTGGTTTGGTTTGGTTTGGTTTGGTGTTTTGAGACAGGATCTCTATGTGTATCCCTGGCTCACCACAACCTTCACTATGTAGACCAGATGGACCAGCCTCTGCCTCCTGTGTTGTGGTATTAAAGGCATGTGCCACCACATCCTGCCCCTCCTTTTTGGTGTTTTTTGGGGTTTTTTTTGTTTTTTGTTTTTTTATCAAAAAGGCAGATTTCTAGACTGGACTGGCTCTTTAGAAGAATAATCGTGGTATTCCATGTTATCTTACCACGCTTGGTGTGAATTGTTTCGTTCAGTTTGTTATGACAGCATAAAATGACACTGGGATCAAATGATTTGGAAATTATAAGCAGTTCCCTCTTCTTATCAACTAGTAGCTTCTTTGTAGAGAAGGTTTAGGTCTTCAGAAAAGCAAGTGAGTAGTGAAGAGTTTTCCTATGCCTCTCCCCATGGGTAAAAAAGTCCTGTTAGGAATGTGTTGCCCTGGTGTGGTATGTTTGTTACAATTACTAAACAAAACAACTCTTTGTGTGAAATAGTTAGTGTCTGTGTTTTATGGTAGAACTCATTCATTTTGCTGTATCATTATATAAAAAATAATTTTATTTCCTTAAAAACTCACATCCAGGGGCTGGGGAGATGGCTCAGGGGTTAAGAGCACCGACTGCTCTTCTGTAGGTCCTGAGTTCAAATCCTAGCAACCTACATGGTGGCTCACAACCATCTGTAATGAGATCCGATGCCCTCTTCTGGTGTGTCTGAAGACAGCTACAGTGTACTTACATATAATAAATAAATAAATCTTTAAAAAAAAAACTCACATCCATCTGTTCATCTCCTTGTTTTTTTCATTTTGCTATGTAGTATGTTGTATGTGTAGTATGTTGTTGTTGTTGTGAGCAAAAAATATTGCTCACAACAACCAACAAAAGTTGTTGGTTCATCGAGCACTTTTCTTTATGTTCCTTCAGCTGTCTGAAAACCTCTGCCAAATACTTAACAAAAAGCAAGTAGGAAACAGAGTATTTGGAAGTCTACATAGGTTCCATCTGTCTTCTGAGGTACCTCCCTTGCCCACGTAAGGCTCCGTCCGCACTGGCTCCGTCGCACTGGCTTCAGATCAGCACGATGTAATCCCCAGAGGCTGGTACAAATCCTTCCTTTTTATGACTGGGTGATATTTTCTTGTGTGCCTGTACCACACCTTTGCTTGTGTATTCATCTGTTGACGGATGTGTGAGTGTTTCCACCTGTAGGCAATTGTGGGTAAATCTGCGTTGACTATTTGATATGCAAACACGTGTTCATGTCCCCACTTGCAATTCTTTTGAGTTTATATCTAGAGGTGGAATTACTGGAACATACAATCTGTATTTGATTTTTTTTTTCCTTTGAGGAACTGCCGGGCTATTTTTCATGTTACATGCATACAATGTATAGGATTATAATTTCCCTCATTTTTGTCTATAATTATCTATTTTTCATTTAGCCATCCTAATAAATGTGGACTGGTATCTCATCACAGTTACTTGCAAACTTTTTCTCTCTTTCTCTTTGCTCGTGTGTGTGTGTGTGTGTGTGTGTGTGTGTGTGTGTGTGTGTGTGTGTGTAAATAGGAATATGTACTTGCCACAGTGCACAAATGGAGGTTGGAAGGAAACCCCAGGTATCGGTCCTTACCTTCCACCCTGAAGACCAGAAGACTTCTGCTGTTCCTGCTGCAGTCCAGACCAGCTGGCCTGTAAACGAGGGATTCTCTCGTCTGCACTTTTCATCCAGGCAGAGAAGCACTGGGACTACAGACATACATTATCACTGCATCTGTTTCCGGGTTCAAGAAGCCTAAACTCAGGTCTTCACATTTCCATAATGCGTGTGCTTTATCCATTGAGCCATCTTCTCAGTCCCCAAAATTTCAAACACTAAAGCGTTTCTTCTTGTGTGATTGTGCCCAGCTCTGATCTAAACCGTGCAACATGATGGTTGGGAAAACAGCTCTGAGGCTGAGCAGCTTTAGATCCAATCCCCAGTGGGGAGTGAACTCCATCCACATGGGCACACATTTTAGGCTGTGGTATCCTGAATGTTTCCTGAATGCCATAGTAAGAAGTTAAAAATCTGTTGAGTGTATAAACTCCAGCCCCTCCCTCCCTCCCTCCCTCCCTCCCTCCCTCCCTCCCTCCCTATATAAACTGGCTTAGAAGTGAATAACCTCAGTTGTAGCATAAGAGGAAATGAAGTGTTGTCTGCTGGGGCCCTCTGAGGATGACGCGTGTATTATCAGCCAGTCACTGACTGAGGCTCAGCAGCATGGTGGAGAGATCTGGGAGACAGTCAGCACACTGGTTCAGGAATCTGGGGGGCTTTCCTGCTAAGCCAGGGGCTTTGTAGCAGGAAGGAAGGGGAAACGCTACAAAAACCTATTAAGCCAAGAGCATCCTGGAGTCAGCGTGCTCCCTGGCAACCTTACTGGAGGAAGCACAGAGTGAGGAGATTCAGGTAACCTGTTCTCCCGCCTCTAGTTGCCCAGCCAACAGGACCTGAACCGGAATAGGCACAGGGATGTTGCTGAATGAAAGATACTAAATCAGATTTAGTGAGGGACTGAGGCCTGGTGGGGCTGTGAGTACAGATACCACTTTCTTACTGGGAAAACTACCTTCCTCTAACCTTAAATGTCAGTGGGCTGGTAACGTTCCGCTTATAAAACGAGGTTAACTTCAACAAGGCAAAGCTCTGTTTTCCCCTCTGGTCAGATATAGATGGAAAGTCCTTCTATCTAGGTATAGAAATGTAGATTCTAGCTTACTCAGGACCAACCAAGACTGAGTCCTGATTTTGAGCTGTGTATCCAGTGACTAGATGTCGAATGGTCTGGGACAAATTTCTTTAAGAAGGAAGATTCTGTTTTTATCTCCAGTTTCTCTGTTTACTTGGCTGAACGTGCTGAGTTATTTCAGAAACCATATCTGTATTATTCCAGATGCTGGTCACTGGTTACTGTGTTTTTCTATGAAGCTTTCATGGGATAAAGAGAGAAGTCTAGCAGACTCCTGCCCGCTCACTGTATTCTCTCAGAAGTACCATGGGTAGTTACTATGAGCTGTTGGTGTGGTACTGTGTACCAGGACCAGTGTCCTACAAGAGCTTATAGAGATGAAGGTGTCTGTGGGTGCGCACTGAGGGTACCAATGAGAGGAAATCGGGGTCGGGGCTGGGTCCCAGGTTCCAGGTCCTAAATCCCAGAGATGAAATCGCTGTCAAAGACTGTAGTGTGTAAGTTTCAGGGTTATGAGCCAGACGGGAAACAGGGTTGGGGTGGGAGGCTAAGGGGAGAGTAAACAATATTGGTCATAAATAGACATTTTAAGGATCTCATATTTTGCCAGAGACACTCCCTGGAGTCTCTGCCTACTTTACAATGCCAAGGTGGCCTCTTTTTCATGATTTCAAAGAAGAGGAGATCTGCTGTGTTTCCGGGAGAAAGTGGAGCCCCAAAGCCTCGCTTCTCGAAACGAAGAGGGAGGAAGATGAGAACTTCAAGCCCTCAAACTCTCTGCCTGGGGACTTTTGCTTTGGCCACTAGACTCCCGATTATCCAACAAGTGTGAAAGACTCAGGACATGCCTAAGTAACTTGTTTCCTTTCCCTTTGATGGAAGACTCAGACCCTTTGTGACGAGCAAACCCCATAATTATAATCGTGTGGTAATGCTTCTGTCAACAATAGCTTGAGTTGAAAAGACCAGCTCCAGTGCCATGAGAAATCACAAAACCCTCATCTGTCTCATTCCGTGATGCTCTGTTTTGAGCTCTAAACTCAAACGACAATATACAGGCTACCTGTCTCTTTCACAGACCTGTTACCTATCACAGGGCTAAGCATTGAGCCAGGGTAGAGATTCTTTCTTTTCCCCTTCTCCCTGTGTGCATAAATTTATCGCCCCTCAAGTATGCATTATTTAAAGTAAATGCTTCTCTTTCAAATGAATGCTTTGCCTTTTTGAGTAGTTCATTTCCTCATAGGCTGTCAAAACCAGACAGAGCTTGCCCATCCTTTAAGTCTCACTTTATTCTAACACACAGAGACCAGCCATTACTTGAAATGTCAAAAGTTTATACAAAAAGACTTAATGTTCTCTTTCTCTGTAATTCTGTCCTTAATTTTCTGTCTTCTGGCTTAATCCACGCTCGTGAGCCTCTCTTAGTTTTCTGGTAGTCATATACAGGATCTTTTATTTACTTTAATTTTTAGGACCTTCTTGAATACTTGGTGAGAGACTCCAGAGTCAACCTTAGGGCACACCATGAGCCACACAGAACCTTAGGAGAATTTCCGTTCTAATCTTCTTGCACAGTTGCTGTTACCTGACCCTAGGCAGGCTATAGTGAACATTACAATCCCTTACTGTTCTGGCTTGTCACCATGGTTTTCATTTACCTGGAAGGCCCATGGGACTAAAAGAACTCTGATACTTTTACCTAACACTGAACAGTCTTCTAGAATAAAAATGAAGGCAGGTCACGGGTGGCAGTAAACAAAAAACAGGCCCAAAGCTGAATGGTCGTGGTGCACACCTTTAATTCCAGCACTCAGGAGGCAGAGGCAGGTGGATCTCTGAGTTCGAGGTCAGCCTAGTGTACAGAACAAATTCCAGAACAGCCAGAGCTACACAGAGAAACCCTGTCTTGAAAAAAACAAAAAACAAAAAAAACAGGCTCCTAGCAGTTTTCACCAGTGTGGTGGTTTTTTTAAACTGCCTATATGGACTGAAAATGTATTATTCATTTAATTACTTATCCATTCCCTTAAGACATTAATTGTTTGGTAATGTATCCCAGATGAGGTAAAGGACTGTATTGTCAGCAATACTACCATCGTCACTAGTTTCCTCATAGTATAACACAGTTTCATTTAGCTAATATAGTGAACCTACTACCCACCAAGTCTTCCAGACCCTGCATGGGAAGTGAGACCAGCAGAGACCCTGCTGTCAAAGAGTGCACTCTTTCAGTGCATAGAAATATATGGCAATAACAAAAATGATAATTCCTCCAACTGAGGGATTATATAATATTAGTTTGGCCTACCAAAAATTATCATCCTCATATGATCCAACCTAGTAGTTCCTGTTTATTGACAACACCCACATGCCAGACACCAGAATATATGCTTTATAAGTTCGCCAATAATATTCCCAAGAACTCTGTAACGTTCTTATCATATGTGTTCTATAGATGAGGAAACTGGTGCAGAAGTTGGATGAGCTTTCCCTGGTTCAGAGTCCGGGGCGGCAGAACTGATCCTGTTCACAGGACAGCCTGCACATTATAGACCAGGCTGTTGGAAAGGAGCAGAGGAAGCTGTCGGAGCATAATGCCCACCTGCCCTGTGATGTCACTGATGAAAGTTTGCCTCCCAGAAGTATCGTGTTGCTCACATTTCAAAGTCTGTTATCAGATAGGCGCTAGGTTGTACGTTCCCCATGCACCTTACCCATGTGTTTGTCTTGGCTTCCCTTGCTTTGAAGTTCCGTTACTGGTTTTAATTTCTCATTACTGCATTAAGAGGGTTTAATTTTTGGCATCTGGATGTACTGTGTTTGGCTCTTGTATGCTAGCAGAATGGAAATCTGGGAGAGATGCCAGGGGTAAGGGGTGAGGGAAAAGTGTGTGTGGCATACTTTTTCCCCGATAGGGTGAAGGGGACATACTCTTTTAGAGATATTGGGGCAGTTTGCTGACAGTGATTCCTCCCAGATTATCCGCTTGTCTATGCTCAGAGTCCCAAGTGATCTGTCCCTAAGTTCCGACCAACCCGACATTGGATAGGCCCACCAGTAGGTTGGCTTCTGCCACGTGACTTACATGCCACCCAAAAGAAGACCTGAGTCCTCTTGTAGAAGTGGAAGACTTAGAGGAAGTGATTGAGTCTGGCCTGAGACTGTCATTTGGGGCTGCCTTCATGTCATGTGGCAAGGAACTCCTCAAGGAGTGAGAAAGAAAAGAAAACTTCAGGGACTGGGATAGCGCTCAGACGTGGGATCACGTGACCCAGAGGAAGAAAAGAACCCTCGGTCCCCACCCTTGAGCTGCCTGGCACCAGTTCCAACTCTGCTTCATCACCAGTTCTAGGGTGCCTTGCTTTGTCATAGCAAGTGCCATCGTGACTTACCCAGCATGTATAGATTTGTAACTGGTCACCAGTATGTTCCCGAGCAGGTAAGGGTAAAATTGCCACAAGGAGCAAAAGGAAGCAGATGAGAGGTGTGCCCGCATAGCATCACTTCCTACAGCGTCAGGAGTCTCTGCACCCAGCCTGGCATCCCTCCCACCACCATGACAGACAGCCATCCACAGGTTTAGCTTGTGGTACAGACAGCTTGACAATGTGAGCAGTTTTCCCATCTGTCCCTGGGAAGACAGGGAAACACACGAGTCACCTCGAAATCTGGGAGTGGCAAAGTCAAGAGATACGTTTTTTTGTTTTGGGACATAACAAATTTGATCTGCTTTTGATGTGGAGACAGGGAAGATGTGTTGGCAGCCAGCTAAGGAAGCATGCGGCTTGGGAAAGGAAAGGGATAAGATTGAATCTCCAAATTTGGGAGTGTTTATCCTGTCCTTCTGACTGGTGGGTGGTTTTAAAAAGATCCAACAAGGTGGTTCCCAAAATTTGTATTTCCAGAAGGTTTTCAGAGCAGCATCAGTGAAAATACAGTTGTCAAATAAAATACTCTGGAACAGCCCTTTAGTGATTTTTGCCTCCCAGCCAAGATCCTGGGAGTGTGACTTGCCTCCCCAGCTCTTTCTTTTCCCCAACAGGAAAGCCAGATAGCACACTGGGGGTGACCTCGGTCCATAATGACTGGGCTCACATTTCCACCTGCTACTTTGTGCTGCACGGCCTGCTGCGCTCTTGTCTTGCTCGGTGTGACCCTGTCTTCTTTAATAGCTATCTAGCAGATGGGGTGTCCCTTCTCCCTATGCTAAATTCAGAGCCTTGCTGGGAACTGAGATAAAGCACCTGCCCCTTTGGCTGAGGTGTCTTTTGGGACTCTCTAAATTCGTATGGTGGGTTTGTAATGGGAAGATGAGGGAGAATGGAATTGTTGTGAGTTACAATAACTGATCTTCTGTGGACTTTCAGTTCTCCTTACAGTTCCCTCTCACAGTTAGGATTAAATTATTTGACCTCAATTGAAGAATTTTAAATATTTTAAAGACTCTGTTTCCTCCCTTAAATTCAGTCGGAACTCTTGAGAAATCGCCATTTTGCAAGAGTGCATACGCACACACGTTCACACCAACCAGCCAACCACCACCTACAACAACAATAACAACAACAACAACAACAACAACTAACAAAAGCCGGTTGGCTGTCAGTAATATCCCACTGTTCCAGCCACAGAGAGCTAAGGATGGGTGGGGCGGGGGCTGCCCGGTGAGAGTCGGAGACTTTTGTGCACACTTTGAACACGCCACTACATTCTCTTAGTTGAGATCACTCATGACTTTGACAAAGCACCACAGTGTTTAGTGGTTGTTATTGGTTATTCGGAGTGTTACATAGTCCTTATTGAGATCCTCCAAGATGCTTTACTCTTCCTCTGACCAGATGTTTTCTGTTCTTCCACTGCAGAGGCCATGGGGATGGGGGCTGTGGTATAAGCTGCTTTCTTTTTTAAAAGGCAGAGTTCTCACTATGTATTCCTTGCTGCCCTGGAACTTGGTACGTAGAGCAGGCTAGCCTCAAACTCAGCGAGAGTCGACCTGTCTCTTCACGTACGGCTACACTGGCCCTTCAACCCTTTACATCTCCACCTTGACTTTCTACTTAGATCATGTCCCTCCCCCACTGAGATGCCCTATGGATGGGAATGTAGGCTCTCATATTGGCTGTGCACACCTGTACTGTACTGAGTATTTATATTTGCCATGTCCTCTGATTATGAGCAATAACCTTAAGGTCAGAATTACCATCTTCAGGTTTACGAGGCTCAAGGCCATACTTTGTCTGCTCCTGGTTAGTTCTTTATTCTGGGCAGGGAAGCCCTCCCTCTGAGTCAGACTATATCTGCCAAGGGAGAAGGCAGCAGACGAGGAGGCGAGCCACTGCCCAGATGGCAAACGGGGTCTGGGAGGGGCGGACATTTAAGGAGACACATTTATATCACTGTCTCACTTGATGACAGTGGATTCTGTTTCTCATCAATGAAGGGAAGATATTATCAGACCATCTCTTGGGGGTGAGGGAGGGGGTCCGTGTAATTTTCAGCTAACCCACAGGGTGGTCTTTGGGATAGACAGAAGTGTGCCATAAAATTTACCTCTTGATTACCGGCCCAAAATAAAGGAGTTGTTAATTAGCAGTCAGTGGGTGGCCTAACGCACCAAATCTTTGGGAGAGACTTTGTAATGACTAGCATTGTCTAAAGGCTCTTTTCCTGTTATCTTTGAGAGAGTAACCTAGGCATGTAATGGATGGATATATGACAAAACACCTTGCAGTCTCTCACATGACAATTACCGGCCCCAAGTGTGCATTGGCTGTGGGGAAGGAACCTTGTCTAAAGGCCACTTGCCTGGAGAACAAGCTGGTTTGATAAGCACTCAAGCACATTGGAAGAATACAGCATTTATGTCCATACGTTTATAAACAGGAATTACAGTGGGTTATGAAATATCTAATCATGAACATAATCCGAAAGAAAGAACATATTTTATCACTAGGAAAGTCTTCTGGGGTTCCAGAAACTGTGACAGAAGTATGCTTTATAGAGGAAGGGGTGGGTCAGCCTGCAGAGTCTACTGCTCAGAGCAGAGGAAGGCGATAACCACTCAGAATTACTGAAACGTGACAAGACGCGAGGCGAGGCGCAGTTGTCTCATTCCTTTTAATGTATTGTTTGCGTTCTACGGTGGGCGCAGATACTGTTGAGCTCCTAACTCACATCTTGTTGGGTATGGCTCCCTGAGGTACATATGGGCTCTATTCCGTGACTTGACAGAAGAAAGGAAAGCCTTCAATTAGGAGGAACTACTAATAGGACAGTCTTGATCCCACCTGTCCCATAGTCTTAGTGTCTCATTACAGCCTACAGTGACAGGGAATTACTCCGTCAGAGAGGGTCTCGGCTCTGCGAGGACACGGTATCAGACATTTTCCCAGAATGCTCTGCCCTCTTCGTGGGCTCCTTTCCTCTCTAAATTTGTTTTATTTTGGAGAACTTTTAAAATGTTTTAGTAAGAGATTATTTTTTATAAAATCATTCTTCTGCCCTGCTTCACAAGGAAAATCTGCTTAGATCAATACCATATTTTTATAAGCTGCTTAATGATATGACCTTATCAAGGGTTGGGAATGTCTATCCTGACCCTAACCTGGCAGTTCAGCCTCACACAAGCCATCAAGGCCCTTTTCCTTTTCCCTCCCTCTAAGATGCAGGGTGTTGATACATACGGTAGCTGCTTCCAACGCACTATTGCTTTCCAGCTGTGATAGCCAAGTCTCCAAGGCTTAGGGAGCTCATGCTAACACTGCTCAGAAAACACAAAAACAAGAACCAAGCTACCTTGGGTTTATCTGAATTTCATGGAGCCACTGTGCTGGTTAAGACAGCTGAACCTAATAAAAACAGAGGTGATATCCTCATTCAGAATGGAATGGGGTCTACCATGTCTGGCGGAGAGGGAGACTGGATTTGTTAGAAGGTGGTCAATGAGTTAAACAGAAACTTCCCATGAAGACTCAAGTATGACTAAAGGAAGAAAAAAGGAAGATGAGGATCAGGCCGGGCTCTGTGGCAGCCTGCAGTAATGACGGCCACCTGAAGAGAAAGGAGATGCATCCGTCCAAGAGGGACTTTAGTGTGAGACCAAAATCTGTTCAGGCGCGTGTGGGAGCAACAGATGTGCTTGCTGAAACTCCGATGACAGAAAGGTGAAAATAGGAAGGGAGGAAGAGAGGGGAGGAGCACCGTGATGGTTTGTATATGCTCGGCCCAGGGAGTGGCACAGTTAGAAGGTGTGGCCCTGTTGGAGTGGGCGTGGCCTTGCTGGAGTAGGTGGGTCACTGTGGGCATGGACTATAAGACCTCATCCTCCTGCCTGGAAGTCAGTCTTCCACTAGCAGCCTTCAGATGAAGATGTAGAACTCTCAGCTCCTCCTGCACCATGCCTGCCTGGATGCTGCCATGCTCCTGCCTTGGGGATAATGGACTGAACCTCTGAACCTGTGAGCCAGCCCCAATTAAGTATTGTCCTTATAATATTGCCTTGGTCATGGTGTCTGCGCTGAATACCAAGAAATATGCAAGAAGCAAACATTTCTGGAATAAGAGAATTGGCTCCTCTTGATATATCCATATCCATGACATAACTGAAGTGGGAAAAGTATAGTTTACCATTTTGGAGAAAGGAAAAAAAGATCAGGAAAATAAAATAAATTCAATTAAGTTCATCAAGGTTACGCGGGTGCTCCAGTAACCTTGTCCTCTGGATCCAAACGCTCCGCCTGTCCTCGAGCATACAGGCCATCAGCAGAAAGGCTGAGAACACCTGACCTCTGATGCCGGTCTCATTTAATCCTCCAAGGGTCCCTGAGACAGGTCCTACGTTATCATCGTGGCGAAGACACAGTCAGAGAAACAGCAGAAGGGACCTAGAGGGAGGAAGCCGGCGGAGCCGAACAACCACTCCGGGACCCAGGCTTTTCTTTTGACTTCTCCTTTTGTTACTGCGGATTGAACCCAGGGCTGGTCATGCTGGGCACCGACTCTGCCACGGAGCTCTGCCCCAGCGTCAGGCCTAGGTTCCTTCTTTCCTCTACCGTCTTATTCACGGAGAGGGGAGGAGAGAGACGAATGCGGAATGGAAGGCACAGCTCTGCTCTGTGGCACCTCCGACTGTTGACCAAAGCCCAGCCCATGCTGAGCCACATTTACTCCCCGTTGAAGACTGAAACAAATTTCTAAAGACAGCAATATACATTGTGCCTCAGAACAGTATGGAACCTACATCACTCTGTCTGGACACTGACCTCTTCTTTCATTTGATCAGCAAGCAAAAATTATATATGTGTGTGTGTGTGTGTGTGTGTGTGTGTATACACACACACACACACATATATATATACATATACATATATATACATACATACATATGTATATATGGATTATATACCATCATATATGTGAAATGCTTAAATCTAGGTAATTAACATATCTGCCACTCTCATACTTACTATTCTGTGGCAAGATTATGGAAACTCTTAGGAATTTCAAGTGTACTGCCCATTGTCATTGGCTACTCGGTTGTGTGGGACTTATTCCTCCTTTCTAAGTGAAGCTTTGTGTCCCTTGGCTATCATCTCATTTGAGAATCCTGACATTTCTGCGAGACACTGGGATCCTCAGATGACTTAACATGGATTTAAGTCACAAATTTTATCCTAACACAAAATAGAAAATGGTATCATATCTTCTATTCTAAGCTCTCTGGCTAGTGGTCAATGGAAATCTCAATGATTATCGGTATTTCCAACGCAGGGGGACCAGTGGCTCATCGTCCCTTGTCCTGAGACATCCAGACATCAAAGTAGGACTTCTGACACAAGAAATAAGCAGTGCCTCAAACCATGCCCTGGCTTTAAAACGATGTGATTGTTTCCTCCTGTCTGTTTCTCTGCCTTTAAAAGTGAAGCTGCAGGGCTGAAGACATGAGGCATCAGCAGTTAGGGGCATGGGCTCCTTTGCCAGAGGACCCAGGTTCAATCCCCAACACCGATATGGTGGCTCCCAACTGTTGGTATCTCCAGTCCCAGTAGATCCAACATCCTCCTCTGGCATTCCCAGGCACTGTGTCCACATGGGACACAGACATATGTGCAGCAAAACACCCATACACAGGAAACAAAATGAAAAGGTTTGAACTGTATGTTTACCTTTATAATATAAAAAGTCATATTTTAAGAATACCGGATACCCTGTGGTTAATCTGAAATTAGTCACTTATGTGCCTCATACTCTACTGCTGACAAAAGAGTTTATTGTAAGCAATGGAAGCATAAGTAGATTTCTATCTTTCAACCAAATGTAAATAAGTAAGAAAGTTAGCTCTCTGCCTCAGTAGATTCATTCATTCATGGAGAAGACTATGATTAGATCAGTAATAGCTACACCTGTATGAACGTACCCAGTCATTTCCCCTTAAACAACACTGCGATTTACATAACTTTTGCATTATATTAGGTATTATGTATGATACAGGGGTGACTTGTCATACACAAGAGGATGTTCATGGATGTGTGTGCAGATCGGGTGCCATTTCATATTGAACAGCATTGCCCTTTAGGCTCTGCAGAGGTCCCCTAAGATACTGAGGGATACTGTAAGTTCATTGTGATCAAACTGTGATGTCCTGCTTTCTCCGCCTCGCTGCCACGCTGAGGTTTTCAGATCTTTCCTTCCTGACTCCCGGCAAACGGCTGGCGTGGGATGGACTAGTCAGCCGTGGGATGGACTGGTCAGCCGTGGGATGGACTGGTCAGCCGTGGGATGGACCGGTCAGCCCCGGGATGGACCGGTCAGCCCCTAGAGCCCATTTGCTCTCACTACTCTGTGTTGTGAAATCCTGGCTCTCTGCTTTTGTTTTCTTTCCCTTTAAAAAAAAAAAAAAGTCATTGAAGTCCGGAGTGTTGGCAGTGACCTTTGGAAGTGTTTTTACAGCTCGCAGAGACTTCCTGAAGTGTTTTATTAGCTCTTGGTGGTGACTAATAAACTGAGCTTTAACAAAGCCTCTTCCAGAAGCACTCAGCAGACTTATCATGAGGGAGGCCTGATGACAGGACGCTAGGCTACTGCTCTCTGTCTAATTCAGCTGAAGAGGGAGGGCATCCTTTCTCGGAGCACAGTGGCCTGCTCGTCCTGAGAGAAGCTCCAAGATAGAAAGTCCCCTGCCCCAGCAGAGCAAGAATGCCATTTCTGCAGTGATCAATGAACCAAGTAATCCACGAAGCTTTTATTTTCCCCCTTCACGGAGGTAAACTAAGAGCCTGAACTGGCTAACTGCATTTCAGATGGAAAGAAGGTAGCAAACGCAGCCCCCTCTGACAGCTAATGAGTCTTAATTAAGGTCTTTCTGTTTTATTTGGGGTGGGTATGTGTGTGTGTGTGTGTGTGTGTGGTATGCTCATTGTGTATAATGAGCAATAGTAGAGGCCAGAGGGCTTAAAATAGTGGGATAGAGTTTATTTAGACTATGGATTTCCAAGGGCTTTCTAGCTCTGCTTGTGCGCTAACAGACTGGGTGATCTTGAACAAACAACTAAGACTTAAAGTAAGGATAGTGATTGTAGGGTTGTGAACATTAACATGTGACAGACACTAAAATAAAACAGTGCTTGAGAAAAAAACACTAAATGCAAAACAAAACATTATTTCATCAGATTCGTTGGAGAGCCAGGTTGGAGGCTATTCGTGAAGTGGTGGTATCTATCTACACGCCTCCCTCTGCCAGGTCCACCACTTTGCACGGCTTCTTCAAACACGATTAACACCGGAACATCCTAGTCATAGAACAAAGTGTGACTCCAGTGTTGCCCTCCCCTGCCCTTCGTACACCTGACCCGCCACTGCCCTCTGTTCCAACCTGCACTTACTCGGAGGAAGTTAGCGAGACTTACTAAAATATCAGAAAGACCCGAGCGGTATTTAAACAGGTGTGCCGAGCACCTACTTGAACTTGCACACAACTTCCACTTCAGATGCAGGTTCACAGATGCCAAGACCCTCTCTAATGAGATAAAAGCCCTCAGCATCTAAAGGAAGAGAGGAGGTACGCTGAAACACTGGGGTGAGCGAGCAGCCGAGCAACCTCTGTCCACCTTAACAGCTCTATCCCAAGTCTTAGCTCCAACCCTAAAAGGTTCTTAGTAGACCATGTATTCATACAAAAGTCTTCAAGAGAGACATTTTAGTACCGTCTATAAAGTCATCACTACAATGATGATAGCCATTTTTACTTTGTAGGGGGAGGGGGAATGAAAACAAATCAGTTATAAAAGTGATGACCAAATGCTCAGTCAGCAAGAGGCAGAGCTTAGAAGTGAACTTTTAAATCTGTGTAAAGTGTTGGGTGTTTTTCTCATTCCCTCAGACTTGATACTTGGTGTATCCTTCATTTTTTTTAAATTTTCCTTTTTGGCAAAGTTGGCAATGTGATGCCCCTACGTGGAGGGGGAGGGGAAGAGACTCTTCTGCTGCTGGCATGAGGTTGGTATTCTCTAGAGCCCTCCAATAAAGGCATCCTGGTCTGATAAGCAATGACTTCAATGTGAGGAATTCTCCGTTCTCCCCATAGGGCGTGGCATCTTGCCAAGCTGGATTTTGTAGACTGCAGAAGATTTCTACATCCATCTTGCATTGAAATGTCGCTGCAGAACCATCTGGTTTGTTTTAAGCACATCTTCCCAAATCAATTTAAGTAAGATTAATCTTAGAAATGGTTGATACATTTGGAGCCAGGCAGTGGCTCAATTAGAAACACGCTTTCTGTGCAAACATGAAGCCCTGCTACATTCCCATCCCCGTCACCCACTTAAAAGGTGGGTCACAGCGGCACATGCCTGTCACCTACGTACTGGCAAGGGAACGGGACAAGACAGCTTGATCCTTGAAGCTCTCTGGCCAGGGCTGCCCAAATTGAAGAGCACATATTTCAGTGAAAGTCCTGTCTCAGAAAACAAGGAGAAGTGACTGAAGAGATGTTTAATGGCGACCTTTGGCCTCCATAGAAATATACACATAGAAATACAACAAAACACACACTCACAATTCCCTTACATCTGACATCACTTTGAATTTTTTTTTTTTTACATTTTTTAATTTACTCGTGTGTGTGTGTGTGTGTGTGTGTGTGTGTGTGTGTGTGTGTAGACCTTACTTGGAGAAAACAGAACTCAGTCCTCTCCTTCCATCTTGTGGGTCTCGGGGATAGAACTCCTGCTGTCTGGCTTAGCGGCAACCACCTTTACACCATGAGCTGCCCTGCTAGCTGTGAAATCATTTTCATGCTTCAGTAAGCGTAGACCTCCCACCTGCCCACGCCCACAAGGGAAGTCTCAGTCCCGTGTGAGATATCGGTTGGTTGCCATGGAACCGAACATGCAGTTACGTATTCCACCTCATACAGTCCCTCTGGGTCAACTCACCTCAAAATTAGTGCCACTTTTAAAAATAAACTGATAATTCCTTGTGGGAGGGGGGTGCTGGAAACTGAACCGGGATCCACTGGAAGAATAATCAGTGCCCTTAAGCTCTGAACCATCTGTCCAGCCCCTGACAGTTTTTAATAAAAGGCACGTATAAGATGGCTCCTGCTGCATCTTCTCCATCGTTTCTTCCCTTCCCCTTTCCTACTGTCAGGGCTTGGCTTTCCTCTCCAGGAGCTTCTTGGGGTTCTTGTCCAGCTTCAGTCAGGTGATGGCCACCTTGATGAGGTGGATGCCCACGTGGACAGTTGTGCCGTTCGCCTTCTCTCGCTGGATTCATGCGGTGTCCACTTGGACCACCTTGCCATCTTCTGGCCTCTGTAGTTTCCTCGAACAGCCTGCACTTCTTCCTCCTTCCGAATGGGCACAGACTGAGCATTCTACTTCTGTCTCAGCTCTTTGGAAAGAGGGGAAAACAGGATCTTTCTCTAAATGTAAGAAGATGTATTGATATGCTGTTTGCAGTTCTTGCTTTGTTCAGAAGTCATGAAGGGATTAAACATCTTTGTTGTTGTTGTTGTTTGGGTTTGTTTTTTGTTTTTTTGTTTTTGTTTTTGTTTTTGTTTTTTGAGACAGGGTTTCTCTGCCCTGGCTATCCTGGAACTCACTCTGTAGACCAGGCTGGCCTCGAACTCAGAAATCTACCTGTCTCTGCCTCCCAGAGTGCTGGGGTTACAGGCGTGTGCCCGGCGGGATTAAACTTCTTTTTGGCAATCCAGTGATGGCCGCAAAAGGAAAGAGATCTACACGTGACTTGATTTGCTACTTTTTAATCCCAAAGAGGAGCTTTAGTGTAAGCACTTTCTTTAAATTTTAAGATGAATAACTGTGACTGTGGCTTCCAAGTATTTCCTACCATCACATTTTTCAGGGACCAGCATTCTTCCAGAGTTAGTGCAACTTACTCAACTTACTTCGTAAATGGATTATCGACCTAGGAAATACCCTTTGGTTTATTCAGGACGGAACCTGAGCGCTTGCTGCGTTCACAGCAGATCCTTTAAGCCCAGTTTACCATGCCACACTTGTTTATGTAAACAAGTTGCTGAGAACAGATGCTCTGCCAATATTCAGAAGAACCGCCACTGACAGTTTTGTAAAGGTTGCTCTGAGGAGACAGCTTACTGTGCAAACAAGAGGACATTCGTTTAGTTCCTAGAATCCAAGTAGAAAAGGCCAGGCATGGTGACACTTGATTGTAATCTCAGTGATAGGGAGGCACAAGCCAGCAAAGCTATGGCTCTGCAGCCAAACCTCATCAGTGAGACCCAGGCCACCGAGAGTCCTTACCTCAAAACAAGGTGAGAGAGGGAAGGGGCAGGGAGAGAGGGGACAGGTTGTACCATCACTTCTGCTTTGTTTGAGGTTGTTGTTTTTGATTATTTGTTTGAGACAGAGTCTCGCCATGTAGACCAGACTGACCTCAGACTCAGATCCACCTCCCCTGGTTCCACTGGAGTGGACATACACAGCATCCCCTTACTTCTATAATAGAATCTTTTCAGCCATCATCATCCTGTCTCTACAGTGCATTTTACTGAGTCCAATCAAGACCACCATTTTAAGACAAGGGTGCTTATTGACTAAAGGGTTTTGTGCCTTGCTTCACCACATCTCAGCCCAACTGAATTAACGTACAAGACGTCAGGGGCTCCCTGACTTAACCTGACTTTCCTTGTTCTAGAGAGTGGAAGATTCGGCACCAGACTCAGTCCCACAGGTTGCAGGTTGTGTTCTACCTGTGGTTCCCTACGATGAAATCAGGGATGGAGTTCCTCTCTCTGGGGTGTCTCGTATACTGCCATCATTCCATTCCTGAGGGCCCCACCCTCATGGTCTAATTACCTCCATCAAAATTCCCCCAACCTACTATCGCAATTCAGTGGGCATGTAAACAGTCACACCATAACTCCCTCTGACACTTAAAACTGAGGGACACACACTGTTCTACGTCCAACTGCTGACTTATATTCTAGATCCCCTCACTAACAACTCTCTCATGTGGGAAGGAATGGTTATGAAACATTAGCAGTGACTGGCAAAGAACTAACACTATCAATCAGAATTTGAAATCATGATGTCTCTTCTACTTCTATACCAAGTCACTTTTTTGCTTTTATCTTCTTCTTTCCTTTCTCTCTTCTCTTCTGTTCTCTTCTCCTTTCTATGCATGAAAACTAAGGCCATCTGCAGGCTTAAGAGAGAAAGTCTGGGTAGATTTGGAGTCAGAGCACAAACAATACATTTTTCTCTTTCTGCTTCTGGTTGACTAGGCTCTTGCAAGCATTGTGGTAGCATTGTGTGTACATTAATGAACAAAAGATGCATAGCTCCTAGCCCATTAATGCCTGCAGGCAGGTATCTAGAGATGGGGAATTTGGAGAAAACAGTCTGGCTATAACCACAGAAAACCGGAGATGGAAGGCTCTGCTCACAGGAGTGGTCACAGGTGTCATAACCTAAGACCCAAGAAGACATCATGGCTTACACTAAGAACCAGAAAGACATCTGTTTACCTGAGGTGCAACTAGTAGGAACACAAGGAACAGCACATGAGTGTGAATGGATAGGTCACAAGCATAGAAGAGAGGAAGAGAAAGAAGCCAATGGTTTTAGACAGGCATGTTGGAGGAACATCTCTGTAGGTCCAGGGCCTAGGGTGTATGCATGTGTGCCTCAGGGAGAGAATCATAAGACTGATGGCAGTAGCCTCCTGCTCCTCGCTTAACTGAGAATTAGTAGGCGTTTGAGGACCACAGCAGGCCTTCAGTCTCCAAAGAGTGCACTGTAACAAAACCTCTCACTGCAGAAGTTCTTCTCATTTCAGAAGTGAGGGAGGAGGCACTTTTGGAAGCCGGATTAGCTCCCGGGTGGCTGACCTCATTAGGACATCCGGCCTAAACTGAGAGTTCTTGTGGGTCCGTGGTGGGGCTTTTGTTTTGAGCCAATGTATGTCTTAGTTTTCTACTGCTGTAACAAAAACACCATGGCTCACTGTAACTTAGGGAAGAAAGCTTTATTGACCCTAATTCTTGTATCCCAATCACCTTAATCATCTTTCAGGGAATCAAGGCAGGAACCTGGAGGCAGGAATCGATGCAGAGGCCATGGAGGAGGGCTGCTTACCCACTTGCTCCTCATGGCTCGCTCAGTCTGATTTCTTAAGTACCACCAGCTCAGGACTGTCATCGCCTCCATGGGCTCTGCCCCATCAGTCATCAATACAGAGTGTACCACAATCATCAATACTTGCTCACAGGCCTATTTGCTGAGGGCATTTTCTCAGTTGATGTTCCCTTTTCCAAAATGACTCCAGCTTGTATCAAGTTGATATAAAACTAGCCGGCAATTTTTCTGTTTGTGTTTGCCTGTTTATTTATTTATTTTATGTGTATGTATGTCTGTGTGTGTGTGTGTGTGTGTCTGTGTGTGTCTGTGTGTGTGTCTGTGTGTGTCTGTGTGTGTGTCTTCCTGCAGAGTCCAGAAGAGGGTGTCAGATCCTCCAGAGTTGAAGCAATAGGTGGTCATAAGCTAGGAACTGAACTCCAGATCATCTCAAAGGATGCTCTTAATCACCGAGCCACTTTTCCAGCCCCTCAGTGATCGGAGATTAACACAGGATTACATGGGTGGTGGGATGCTGTCGTGTGCATTGTGGGGAGTTTAGAATCAGGTATAGCTCTACTCACCAGGTGCCATAACCTTCCCTAACTATCTCCAGACTCTACAAACATCTGAGCATCCTCAGCTGAGCTGCACATACTCCAGAGGCCCGATCAGTATGGTATCTTTGATTCCCTTCCTCATCTAATGCGCTGTCTTTTCACCTCTCTGTGGACTTCCAAGGTGAATTTCAAGCTATTTCAAGTATCAATCCAGGTCAGCAGTTAACCCTATAATGACCTTCTGGTGATAACATCTCTGGGTTCAAATGTTTCCATCAACATTGCTGAAGGGAATTTTTGAGAACATACTGCATGGGAAGAGTATAACAGGAAAATTCAGCAAAATGTCATGCTAACAGAGTTGAAGCAGCACACATATGTGTACACATATGCATGTATATGTATGTATGAATATGACATGCACTCACACGATACTATGTGAGCATATCAAAAATATTAACTCATTTAGTCCTTGCTGTGACTTTGGAACTGTCTCCATCACACGTTGCAGATGAGACTGCTGAGGTAAAGTGAACTACCCAAGATCATACAGGTTCTCAATCTGCAGAGCTAATTCAGGACCGGTCTCTTTAACTCTACTGTGTTTCCAAGGAAGGGGTAAGAGAGAACGTAGTGTGGGGGCTATGGTACCCTAGTAAGATGCATTGGCTTGCATCATTAAACATATTTAAGAATTTATAATATCTTTTCAATTAAAAAAATCTTTCAGTGGAAATTTCCCATAGAAAGCTGAGCATGGTGGTACTAATCTTGACTAGCACTTGGGAGATGGACATAGGAGGATCATGAATTACTGGTCAGCCTCAGCCCCATAGTGAGTTTGAAACCACCGTGGCTACATAAAACTCAGAGGTGGATTTGGTTAGGGAAAGGGGAAAATGGAGGAAGAGGAGGAGGAGGAAGAAGAGGAAGAGGAAGAAGAAAAAGAAAAAAGGAAGAAGGAAGGAAGGACAATTCATAGACTTTTACAAATCATGGTACCATTGGTAATAAAGGCTTTAAATAAAGGGTTATTCATTTTCTCATTCGTCACTGTTCTTACATTGTGTTTAATGGTGCCATCTAATTTCATATTTTTTTCTAGCAAGCATGTTTAGTCTAGAGATTTCCATCAAATGACAGTGATTCATTTCCCAGGCTTGGAATTGTGTTTTTGGGTACCCAAAAGCAACAATGTCACATTTTGCTGCTCCTTTCAGATTGTGGAGAAGCTAGCACAGGCATCCGTCTTGTTGTGGGAGCCTTAGGTAGCTGTGACATTACAGGTGTGTTGAATTTACAAGCCTGCGTAGGGATGAGAGTCCCACTTCCCCCCTGCCCCCCACCATCACAGGAGTGAGATTACAGAGGAGCGTGCTGAGATGAGGGTTGTAACAAGTCCTGAGCTGATGCTTCGTCGGCTACCTCTGCTTCTGGGAAAGACAAGCTGGTGTCTTCCTTCACAACGTAATTCCTGTAGCTAATAAAATATCCGTGGAACTCTAGCTGACTGATCCTTCAGGGCTATCAAGAATGTGAAGACAACCAGCTCAGGGCTGCCCGTGACCCTTGTGTACTACGTGCATAGATTTTGAAATTCCTTTCCAAAGAGCTTCCATGTGGCGGATCTTTCAACGGATAGAAAATTTCTGGTATTTATACAGTCTGGCATCTGAAAAGAAATAAATTCTTCACGCTGCTTTCGAGAAGGACGGAGGTGCCACTGGTGAAGTGATTCCTTCGCTCTGTTTTAGCTCCCAGTTTGACAAGCATTACTTCCAGACCCGGCGCCCACATAACTAACTGCTGCTACCAGACGTTTCCTCGGCCCTCGGTGAATTATTCTCTACTGGTGTGTCTGTAAGAATGGCAAGGTTACTAAACAGTAGCTAAATGAATCAGGTGCTCATCACAGCAACGCTACCAAAAATGGGTCAGCAGTTACAAGAAGGTGACTTAAGAAATGGTTGGATGTGTGCATACCTCTCCTCTCATCTGTGTTCAGTCCCTTCTGAACTCCACTAGGTAAGTACGGTGGGTGAAGATATGTAAATTAAAAGAACTCCTGCCCAAGGTCACAAGTGAGGTGGGAGTAGGCACGCACTCGCACCTTGGACTCATTCTTGGATGCCACCACACTGTGAGCATATGCACGCCCAAGGAAAGGCCACAGGGCAGATGATGCGCCTTACTTGCACATGTTTGTGAAGACAGCCAGGTGTCCACAGCTCATGATGTTCAAACCTCCCCAGACATGTCTGAGAACCTTCTCCACTTGCCTTGCGTAGGCACAAGGCACGCTTCTCTGAGCTGTTGGATGGGTAGCATCCACCCCTTGGAGTGCTAGGCTCTCATCCCAGCAGCTGCAAGTAGGTGCTTGACGGAGTGCCAGGCCTGGCCAGCTCTTGTGCTCGCTCCAAAAGGGTTCAGACAGCAATTAACTCAGAGTGTATTTCCTGTGCCAGAACCCATTAGGACAATCAATATTGGCATCTGTCTTTGCATGCTTAATAAGAGCCCTGCTCCTGGGCCTGGCTTGCAGAAAATACCTTCAGAAATTCCCAAGGGCTTTACAGACATCAATAAATTAAGTGTCCTCGCAGCACCCCGCACAAGGTGACAGAGGGTAGAACTGAGCTGCTTAAGGCAGGAAGAGAGGTAGATTGAGCAGGTAGATGGGCAGATAGAGGACCCCACACTGTCAACACATCACCACCCCCACACCTTAGGACACCCCTTAAAGGACTACTGTAAAACCTGCAGAGTACACTTTAAAACCCACTGATCCTTCCTGGCGTACCTTCTTTGTTTGGTTGGCACTGTGTGTATAGCCCTGGGCCTGACCTAGCATGGGCTGGCACGCTAGAGGGCGATCTCTCACTCCAGAGTCACATGGTTTTCCAGGTTTAATCACGACTTGGGGAAACAAGGTCCAGGGAATTCTCGATCTTGACTTTCCACAGCTCAGGTAGGAAGAGTCAAGGAGTTGTCATGTCGGAGCCAGCGTAAAGGTGCTCATAATATGTATTGATTTATTAGGTGTTTTGTTGGCCGCCTTGAGCTATGGGAGTCGAGGGAGCTGAGGCCGGGCTCCACTCAGCTCCCCTGAAAACCGTATTAGCTTCTGGGAGCGACGGTGAATCAGGGCACCGGGGAAAACTGACGTGAGCACGCTCTGTGTTGTGTTGTAACTGAGGCTTTAGTCACAGCCGTGTGGGAAGAGGATTGGCCTGGAGTCTGAAGCAAGTGAGCATCCTGCACAGCTGGGAGAGGACTGGCTGCCTAGACAGGGTTTTTTCTTTTTTTTTCTACCTTGATGTTGTTTGTGGTTGCTTCTTTTCTTACTCATCAGATTGTAACCCAGGAACAACCCAGAAATTGACCTAGGCCTTGGCAGCAGCCCCATAACGAATAACAACATGTATTCCACTGAAGAGACTCAGAAAACTAAGATAATTGTGGCCAATGCTCCAAAGCTGAGAGCAACAGAATTATAAACACAAGATATGTGTGTGTGTATGTGTGTGTGTGTGTGTGCGTGCATGTGTGTGTGTGCGTGTGCGCGTGTATGTGTGTGTGTGTGTGTGCATGTGTGTGTGCGTGCATGTGTGTATGTATGTGTGTATGTGTGCATGCATGTGTGTATGTGTGCATGTGTGTGCACGTATGTTTACAGGGCGAAAGGATATACAAGCAGAGAGGTTAAGCCTGAGGACTCTAGCCCAAGGGAAGATGTTTAGCAATCCTTGGGTAGGCACGGGCTGTGTGGTGATACTGGAAGGCCACAGCCATCCACTTCAGTTGGACAGTCATAAAATGATACATCAACTTATACCTTATTGCCTCAGCCAAGAGGTTGCAAATTTAACTTTTGTCAAGTTGAACATTGATTATTGATGGGCAGGAGGAAGAAAAGAGGCTGCCTCACGCCTCTCCCCATTTCAGCAGCATCTTAGTGAAATAATAAAGGATCTGATCAAGCCGAGCGGTGGTGGTACGCGCCTGTAATCCCGGCACTCTGGGAGGCAGAGGCAGGCAGATTTCTGAGTTCGAGGACAGCCTGGTCTACAGAGTGAGTTCCAGGACAGCCAGGGCTACACAGAGAAACCCTGTCTCGAAAAAACCAAATCCAAAAAAAACAAAAAAAAAAAAAAAAAAAAAAAAGGATCTGTGACAAGCTCATCCCAGCCACAGCTCTGCTCCGCCAGCTGAAAAACCAGGAAGAAAGAGAGAAGCTAACCGGGTTTGGTGAAAGCTCACCAGACTGTAAGCCTAGAAGAGGTAGCAAACCGCCATTTCCTCCCTTAACTTCTAGCTGTAAACAAGTGGCTCTAGCTGTCTTACTCATAGGTTAAATTTAACTCCCTTGGGCTATTTAAAAAAACAAAGGTATCTTTCATAACTAGTTTATTTCTTCTGGCCTTTCTCAACTGAGAGGAAAAAGGGGAAGAGAAGACATAGAGCAGGGAAAAGAATGGATAGGAAAGAGGGGAGATAGACTAAGACCGGAAGGATTACACTGTTCAGTCACCTGCCCCACAGTCAGCTTCCTCAAGAGCACCAGTGTAATGGAACATTTGACCCAAAAGTCCCCGTTGGCTTCAGTACTTAAGACACAGAAATCTCATCTATTTGTCTGTTCTTGGCCCTCATGGAATCTTGAGACTAGTCCCAAGAGAGGAAGCAAGGACATATTGATCTAAAATGGTAGCCGGGCGGTGGTGACACACGCCTGTAATCCCAGCACTCTGGGAGACAGAGGCAGGCAGATTTCTGAGTTCAAGGCCAGCCTGGTCTACAGAGTGAGTTCCAGGACAGGCAGGGCTATACAGAGAAACCCTGTCTTGAAAAAAACCAAATCCAAAAAACCAAAAAACCAAAAAAAACCCCCAAAAACAAAAACAAAAACAAAAAAAAACCTAAAATGGTTATACACTAAAATATCACTGCTTAGTGAGACCTCTAGACCACATAGTGGGTAAGAATTTGGACACAACACAAACAGTATTAGGGACTGACCCTGCTCTCCCCCGAAAGGCCTGGTGGGTTCTATTGAATTAGCACATTGAGAGTTTCACTGGAGTTAATGGTTTAGCCATTATGTCAATATATTTAATGACATTTTGCTTAAGTATTGAATGACAGAGTAAAACTAATTTTTGGCGTGACAGTTTTGTTTTTAAATGAAGAGATGGCAATTAAGAATTACCCAGTGCATTTTGGACTCTGCTGAAAAGTTTAAATTAGAGATGTGCATGTGTGCATACACACAAGCACACACGCATGCACATGCATGCACAAAATCAAAACAAGACAAGACAAAGAAATGCTTTGAGAGAGTCAGTTCTAACAGGTCTGAGAGTCCGTTGGGCAGTTCTGTTATTTGGGAGAATAGCTACTGGCAGCTGCCGCTCACAATGTGTGGTGGACAGGACAGTTCGGACCAGCTTGTACTTGAGCTCCTCTTACTGTATAGCCGGTAGAAAAGATCTGCAGCCAAGTGGTTAGCACCCAAACACTTGTGGCATAACCTTGGTTGGCAAATCTCTTCCTATGTAAAATGGAGATCATAATAATGCCTTCCTCGTCCTTGCAAGGAATTCAAAGGTGCTTTTTAAAAAAAATCTTGTTTCCCAATCTGAATTGAATATCCTTGGCACAGGGAGTGGCACTATTAGAAGGTGTGGCCTTACTGGAGTAGGTGTGGCCCTGGTGCAGGAAGTGCATCACTGTGGCCGTGGGCTTTAAGACCCTCCTCCCAGATGCCTGGAAGCCAGTCTCCTCCTAGCTAGCTTAAGATGAAGATGTAGAATTCCTCTTAGTTCCTCCTGCACCATGCCTGCCTGGACACTTCCATGCTCCTGCCTTGATGATAATGGACTGAACCTCTGTAAGCCAACCCCAATTAAATGTTGTCCTTATAAGAGTTGCCTTGGTCATGGTCTCTGTTCACGGCAGTAAAACCTTCACTAAGACACAACCTATATCTAAGACCCGGTGCCTCCAAGGTCTGGAAATCTATCCTGTTCCAGTTTTCTTCTTAATACTTTCTGGCACAGGAAGATCGTGATAACCTGAGGGAATGCATCCTATTTGGACACCTGCAGCAATACAAAGTCTGTGTTTGTATTGGCCAAAGAATGAAGAGGCTAGCCTCTCGCCATAGGAGACAGCGTAGAGCAGTGTGAAGAGAACAAACTTAGCAGTGCCTTAAGATCCACCATAGAACCTGTTAGCTGTGTGACTTTGGACAAGTGGGTTGCTATTTTTCTTCTCCTTTTTATCTTCTTAATGATCATCTTTCAGATATTTGAAGCCAGCCCTTCCAGCTTTCTCCGTATGTGGTAGACTTCAATTCCCCATGTATTTCGGTCACGTGCGGTCTCTGCTCCTTCCCAAAGGCATAACACCCAGAGACACAGGATTCCCAGGTGTGATTCTGCACCAAAGAGTCAACCTGAATGATGAGGGCTAGGAAGCTAAAACACAAACCAAGAACCAAGCCAAGGCAAGCAGAGGTGAACGGTTTAGGACATACTCATCCCCATCCCTTTCCCACATAAGCATTTGACTAAGTTAACCTTTGCTTCTGATGGTTCTCAGACCAAACCTTGGCTGTGTCTTTTGGAGCATCTATTAGGAATATTAGCTATAATGGCTCCATCTTGGAGGACTTGAGATAGAATCTGGTCCAAGTATCCCTTCTAGTAAATTTGTAGATGCTAAGACCCAGGACATTCAGACTACATCCTTGTTTTTCTCACTCCAGCCCCGGTCTCAGATGTCTAGTACCAACAGTTCTCAGGCACTGTTGATTTTCAGTCTAGAAACAAGGATTCTTATATTCAATGTGTGGGCTAAAACAAGAAATGTAACTATTTTAAAGTCTGGTCTCTGACCCAAAAATCTTTATTACCTGGCACATTCCTTTAGAAAACTTTGTTTCACTTTCTGAACATCAATTTCTACATCTGTAAGATGTATGCATAAATGATACCTAACTAATGAATTAAACTCTGAATCTACTAAGTAATTGCCCTGTGCCAGCTTCTTGGGAGATGTAAGAGATGCCGTGGCTCTGGGGCTTGACGCAGTGACCAGGTTCTCACCGGACTGCTCTGGTCCACCAGTCCTCTACAAGAGGACCTACAGTTCCAGGGAAAACATTTCCATCCTCAGGACTGTAAAGCTGGCCTGTCTTACTCTGAGGTGAATCTGAATAATACATCAATGGGAAGTAGAATTTACAGAGGGATTATGAAGTCCTTAAAAATAGTCCTCCTTTTCTTGGACTTTTAAGTCACAAGTCTTTCCAAACTGCCACTATTTTCAATTTATAATAGTGAATGTGGTCAGTCTCTAAAAGCATTACATGAAGGCTTGCTTGAAGTGTAGGTTCTTAGACATCAGATTCAACTTCTGAAGAAGTAACCCATGAGTATTTCAAGAACTTCCCAATTTCTTTCTAGGTACATTTTGGCTTCTGGTCTAGGAGTTAGGATTGTGTCTCCTACCCTCCCCTTGCCCTCCCAGCTGTATTCAGACCCAGATAAGCATACCAACCTTCGAACCCTGTTGTTGTCACCCTCCTAGGAAAATGGCTTACCACCTCATCCCTGGAGGCTGTCCGTGCCTTTAGTGAATGCAGCTGATATCTCAGTGTAGGAGTCAGGAAGCAAGTCTCTGCTTTAGATGATCGGCCTCCTCTACCGGTCAAGCTTTCTGCCTGGTCTCTTGGCCACTAGCCAACTCTCTAAAGACCATGAGTACAACAAATGCTTACCAAGCTCTGTGTACTTTGGAGAATACCTTGCAATATTTTGTTCTGTTTCTTTCCATTCGATTCTCACAACCATCCAATGAAGTGGATATCGCTATGTCTGTTTCCCACATAGGGAAACCGAGCCCGAGTGATTCTCCTAGGGTCACAGCATGAGTAAACAGCAGGCGGGGATTTGAACCCAAATCCATGTGACAGCCAGCTTATTCTGTGAATACGCTGTATGCAGACTATCTCTTTAGGCCACGTGTGAACAAAGGAACATTCTAGGCATGTGCTCTTCACACCGCAGTCGGGATAGGGATCAGGAAGACATCCTCAAACACAAGTCTCCAGAGTGTTTGACGCAGTGCTGCTAGATGAGGGCCTGAGAACTCGAAGTTCTAACGAGTTCTTAGGTATCATACTTTGATGTTGCTGGACCAAGAGACATGCCTGAAAAAAATCACTGGTGTTTCAGACTCAGCTGTTGTAATGTGGGCCACTGCCACTTGGTGTGTTCTTTCTCTCCTAGATCATTTCAATGCACATTTAGTGTTGAACCTACTATCTAACTCAAGGAAAGATACTGCGAACAGCCCGAGTTTCCCAGGCCTTTCTCCGTCTGAGCTGTGTATACTGCCAGGGAATTCGGTATTGTGAAGGAAGCATCAACACTGAGAAGGGAAAATTCTAATATTGTCTATAAAGCCAACAGATCTATCATGAAGTACGGGGCAAAATGTGTATGAGCGATTTAAATATGTCATAGATTTTATTTCACCCTGTGAGTCTAGCCAAGGAAAGTTGTCAGAGACTGAAAGATGTACAAGGGTCACCAACCAGCCTCTCTGAGTAATTCTTACCTCTGCATGATGGGTTTGCAGTGAATCATTGCTGAAAGAATACTTGTACTCACAATATAATGAATGATGAGTACAGAAAGGTACACACTAAATAGATGAGCTTCATCTTATTTTTGAAACACTGTTTATGTATATGGATATATGTAAGTGTGTACACATATACATACTATTAAAAGATCAAAAGGAAAAATACTGCTTAGTAGTTGTTTCCTGGTGGGATTACAGATAGTAATGAAATGTATACTTGATATCATTTTCAGTGTTTTAATAATATTGTTCTGTAAGGCAAAGGACAATGTCGATAGGACAAAACAGCAACCAACAGACTGGGAAAAGATCTTGACCAATCCTACATCCAAGAGAGGATGCCCAATTTTCTGAGGAACCACCAGACTGATTTCCAGAGTACTTGTATGAGCTTGCAATCCCACCAGGAGTGGAGGAGTGTTCCTCTTTCTCCACATCCTTGCCAGCATCTGCTGTCACCTGAGTTTTTTGATCTTAGTCATTCTGACTGGTGTAAGGTGAAATCTCAGGGTTGTTTTGATTTGCATTTCCCTGATGACTAAGCATGTTGAACATTTCTTTAGGTGCTTCTCAGCCTTTCGAGTTTCCTCAGTTGAGAATTCTCTGTTTAGCTCTGTTCCTTATTGTTTTAATAGGACTATTTGGTTCTCTGGATTCTGACTTCTTGAGTTCTTTATTGGATATTATTGAGTAATATATTGGATATTAGCTCTCTGTATCTGAGGACCCCAATATATCACTCCTGGGGATATACCCAGAAGATCTCCAACATGTAATAAGGACACATACTCCACTATGTTCATAGCAGTCATATTTATAATAGCCATATGCTGGAAAGAACCTAGATGTCCTTCAACAGAGGAATGGATACAGCAAATGTGGTACATTTGCACAATGGAGTACTACTCAACTATTAAAAACAATGAATTCATGAAATTCTTAGGCAAATGAATGAAACTAAAAAATATCATCTTGAGTGAGGTAACCTAGTCACAAAAGAACACACATGGTAGCCAGGTGGTGGTGGCACACACCTGTAATCCCAGCACTCTGGGAGGCAGAGGCAGCCGGATTTCTGAGTTCGAGGCCAGCCTGGTCTACAGAGTGAGTTCCAGGACAGCCAGGGCTATACAGAGAAACACTGTCTCGAAAAAAACCAAATCCAAAAAACAAACAAACAAAAAGAACACACATGGTATGCACTCACTGGTAAGTGAATATTAGCCCAAAAGCTTGGAATACCCAAGATACAATTCACAGACCACATGAAGTTCAAGAAGAAGGAAGACCAAAGTGTGGGTGCTTTGGTCCTTCTTAGAAAGGGAACAAAATAATTCCAGGAGCAAATATGAAGACTAAGGGCAGAGCTGAGGCTGAAGGAGAGACCATCCAGAGACTGTACCACCTGTGGATTCATCCCAGATACAGTCACCAAACTCTAACACCATTGTGGATGCTAAGAAAGGCTTGCTGAATGGAGCCTGATATAGCTGTCTTCTGAAAGACCGTGCCAGAGCCTTACAAATACAGAATCAAATGCTCACAGCCAACCATTGCACGAGTGTGGGGTCCCCAATGGAGGAGTTAGAGAAAGTACTGAAGGAGCCGAAGGGGTTTGCAACCCATAGGAAGAACAACAATATCAACCAACCAGATCCCCCAGAGCAGCTCCCAGGGACTAAGCCACCAACCAAGGAGTACACATGGCTCAGGCTGCATATGTATCAGGCATCGATGTCAGGAATCAATGGGAGGAGAGGTTCTTGGTCCTATGAAGGTTTGATAAATGCCCCAGTGTAGGGGAATCGAAGGCAGGGAGGCAGGAGTTGGTAGGTAGGGGAACACCCTCATCGAAGCAGGGGGGGATGGGTTAGGGGGGTTCCGGGATGGGGGAAACTGAGTAAGGGGATAACACTTGAAATGTAAATAAATTAAAAAAAATATATATATATATATATATAAAGTATTGTTGAATTTCAAAAAATAATAATAATTTAAGCTAATCATGGTAGCAGCATGCCTTTAATCTCAACACTTATGAAAGTTATATAGTCTCAAAATAATAATAATAATTTGTTTTATTTATTAATTATTTATCTGATTAATTTTTTATTTAGGCAGTCAGTTACTTTTATAAATGTATGTTCTGTAAAACAAGTCTGCACAGCCAGGAGCTGGAGAGGTGCTCAGCAGTTAGAAGAGCTTCCTGTTCTTCCAAAGGGCTTCAGTTTAGGTCCCAGCATCCACACATGGCACCTAATAACAACCTATAATTCTAGATCCAGCAGTCCAGTACCCTCTAGCAGTACCTGCAAACCATGCATGTACATAGATGCAAACGCACACATATACACAGATATAAATCTCTGTCTTGTCTCTCTGTGTCTCTTTCTGTGTGCATGTGTGTGTGTCTGTGTCTGTGTGTCTGTGTGTGGAGGTAGAGAGAGAGCTTAGTGGTAGAAGGTGTATTGCTCTTTGAGAGGACCCAAGCTGAATCCCAGCACTCACATCAGGTAACTTACAACCACCTGTAACACCAGCTCCAGAGGATCCAACGCCCTCTTCCGACCTTGCTGAAACCTGTGTATGACCACACAGTCAATACACATAACTAAAAGTCAGGGGAAAAAAATAAGAACAAGAAAAAAAATACAAGAAAAAAAAAAAAAGCCAGGCTGGCAGAATGAATCCGTGAAAGGGACAGGACTGCCCAGATGTGTACGATGCCTCCAAGTGTGGGAACTCACCTGTATACACTGTTGTCATGGTGCCCCGTCAGTGCCAGCTGTTGCAGGTCTTCTGAAGGAAGCCAGCGTTCTTGACCTCTGTGTCATGGCGAAGTTTCCCTTTGCTGTTGGCAACATTTCAGCATTTATGTAGTCCTAAGTAAACACACCTGCTGGCTAGCCTAGGCCAGGCACCTGCCTTCATCAGCTTACCTCTGTTTAGCATTTGGTCCTGAGGAGCCTTGGTCACGTGCCTCCTGTCAGATCTCCTCAGATCCCTTTTCCATCAAATTCTAAAAGACACGTTTCCTGAACTCTCAGATTTTCCTCAAAAGTCATGTATCATGGGAAACCTTAAAATTGATATAATAAATCTCTTTCAATTACAATTTAAAAAAAAAAACTATTGAAAGATACTTTTGAGGATGAAACAAATTTTAAAGTGTGACTTCGGGTTTTGGGAGATAAGGGTGTACCATCTGGGAATAGGATGTTTTGGAGTGGGCCAGCTCTGTAATAAAATTCCAATTCTATGCCAGTGTCCCTGAGCAGGTGACATAATCTCTCTGTTCAGAACATTATGCAGTCAGAAAAAGCTATCTTAGCATTACACTCAGAAGGGGCCTGTTCTTAGTTTAATATTCTGCTGTTAACAACTTGAAATTCTGGATCAGTGGTTCACAACCTTCCTAATACTGTGATCCTTTAATACACTTCCTCATGCTGTGACGACCCCCAACCATAAAGTTATTTCATTGCTACTTCATAACTATAATTTGGCTACTGTTATGACTCATAATGTAAATATCTGATATGTGACCCCCCAAGGTGGGTTAAAACCACAGGTTGAGAACCACTATTCCAGATAATTACTAAATAATGGGCTTGCCAAACTAGTTCCAACCAGATATTTTTATTGGTAAATATGTTTTGTATACAAGGGCGTAAGCTCATAGTCACTGTGATCAGCCATATATTTTGACCCATAGGATGATTTATATGGAACAGTTTTAGAATTATGGAAAAGTTGCAAAGGGTAGGACCGAAGATCCCATACACCTTGGGCCAGGTTCTCCTTATTGTAACATCATCCACGAATTCGTCACACACACATCACAACTGAAGGAAGACTCGTATTCCACTCTGTATTTGAAATTTGCTAGTTGTCCCTGACACCCCTCTTCTGCTTCCGGATCCCATCCAGTATCACATCTCCTTGTCATCTTGCCGCCTTAGATGTATGTCCACGCATCCAGGTGGGGCAGACATTCCTTATCTTTGAGGAACCTCGACATCTGAAGGAGCACTGGTGCACTCTTTTGTAATATTTTCTGTGAGCTTGTCTCCTTGTTGTTTGTTATAGCAAGATGGCCTGATGGCTCTGGGCGACATAGACTTCACAAGTGGCTTTCATCACATCACATCAGAGGACTACTCGGTGAACCATGTTTACTCCTGTGAACATTGGCTGAGATCACTCGGGCAGGGTTGTTTGTCGGGCTGCTCCTGTGTGACAGACGCCACACCCCTTCCAGACTACACTCAGGGAGACAACTCACTCCTGAGGAGCACACTCACACTCCTCTGCCCCGAGGTCCTATCTTCATAAATCGCTTGGACTCTTGCAACACAGATAATTTGCAGTCCTAACTTATTATTCAGCCATGTATTATATCAGTATGGTCTTGTGGATATTGGTTGTATACCTTGGGTTATAATCCAGTGCTACTACATTGATTTTGACGGTCAGAATGTTCTAAAAGTGGCTTTTGGGAACTCTTTCACATTGAGTCTCTTTTCCATGCCTAAATTGATAATGCTGTTGTTGAATTACTACTACTACTACTACTACTACTACTACTCTGTGTGTGTGTGTGTGTGTGTGTGTGTGTGTGTGTGTGTGTGTGTGTATACATGCCCCCACTAGAGGAAAACCAGCAGGGGTTGGCTCTCTGTGTCCATAAGGAGTTCTGGGTTACCACACTCAGGTTGGCAGGTGCTCTCAGCCGCTGAGCCGTCGTCTTGCATCCATCCTTGTGTTTCCTTGAGCACCCGTCTTTCTGGTGCTCTGTAGTATCCCGGGTCACTTATATCCTATCCCATTCTGTCTCCTCACAGAGTCCCTGCCCCCTTCGTATCAAAGACCGATATTGGCAGCCTGCTTGTGTAAACAGCTCATGCTCCTTTTGTTTTGACAGGGTTTTTCTGTGGAGGCCCGGATGGCTCTGCATTCATAATCTTCTTGTCTCTGCGTGCTTCCTGCATGCTATTATTACTGCATGCCCTGTGTTATTTAATCTTTAAAAATAGGGCCAAAGGCTTATACTTAGCCAGGCTGGATCGATTATATTAAAGCCGATGGTGATAAATAAAATGCTGTGAATAATGTTAAAGTCGGTTTTTTTTTTCCTTTAAAGAAGATATTAACCAGCACTTAACTATAAGAGGACTCCCCAGGAAAATCTAGATTTCTGGATCTTCTCCCTTCAGGTGCCAAAGCCCACAGCGCTCCCAGTCTTTACAGCCCCCACTTTACAAGTGTTCCTTTATAATCTTTGAAAGTTTCTTTTTTAAAAAAAATGTCACTTTTGGTTCAAAACATATTCACGCAAGTCACTTACTTAAATTACATAGTTCAGTCCATTAATTTAGGCCAATTCTCATCCACTATTCAGATTTGAGAGGACATTTTTGGTTTCCTCCGACCCCTCCCTCTTCACTCTGATTGGATCTCACTTGCAGACGTAATGACGCCATTGCCTGCGTAGACCCTACCTTATCTCAGGTGGAAAGCGCTGTCTGCTGGCAGTCCCAGCTCTCCTCGGCCTGTGCGCTCAAGTCTTTGAACATTGAATCTGTCTTCAGCTTTCTTAGACCTGTTCCGTCTGAAGAGATCCCAAAAGTTACGTTCCAACTTCAGGCTAACTTCTTGCTTTTGGGATCTGGAAATCTCTCTTCAGACTGGAGCCTCCTGACCATTCTTTCTGGGACCTCTAATCTTTCCGTAGAAGGTCAAATTACATTCAGTGCTGTAAAACCCGCTCTGCACATCTAAGGCCCTGGCTTCAGTCCCTAGTGATGCAAAATTAGTTACTAGTATGAGTTGTTATTTTCTCGCCTTGCCCCTCCCCCCCAATGACGTGTCTCTGGGCTATTTGTCAATCAGTCCCAAATCATTGCAAACTTTAGGAACTGTGGGGTTCCACATTTTGTGGCTTTTCTATCTAGAAACAAATAACTTGGGTTAAAATATGAATCATGCTGTGTGGAGCTGGAAAATGTCTCTTCCTCACTACTGAGATAGTGAGAGAAGAGTGAATTAGTTTCACTTAGCTTAACAAGGGTCCGTAGCAGTTCCGTGTGTGTGTGTGTGTGTGTGTGTGTGTGTGTGTGTGTGTGTGTGTGTGTGAGCTAGGGCTGAAGCTGGGAGATGCCAAACTTGGCTCCTTACCCACTCGTTACTCTAGTTTGCACGTGCATTCGTTGACTTGTTGTACTGCCTTTCACCACACCAGTGGACAGATGAGCGAGAACACCTGAAGCTGGGTACTGATCCGCGAGTATTCATTGTCCGAGTTCTAGAGACTGGCGAGTCTAGAACCAAAGCGCAGCCCATGCAGACCTGGCGAGGGCCTGCTTCATGGCCGCTGTGGTCCGCTGTAGCATCGAGTGGGGCTTTCTTACAGGAGCAGCTAAGACCATTTATGAGATCGCTGCTCTCCCACCCTAACCGTCACCACCCCCTGCCAGTACTGCTGTTTGGGGGCGGAGGACTCAGCGTGTGAATTTGAGGAGGACTACAAATTTTATTTATCAGGTGAATACTTACTGAGAACCATCATATGCTGGGAATAATAGCTGACAGAGATATAACTGCAAATACATACATATATATATATATTTACATTTTATATTTCTTTACATTATATCTCTTTACATTATACGTATCTTTACATTATATATCTTTACTATATATACTATATAAATATATATAATATAAAATATGTATAAATATTTATATATAAATAATATAAATATCTTTACATATCAAATGTAGTCTTCTAGGAAAAACAGCAACCAAAGGCAGAAAAAAAGGACAGTATAAGATATTATGTTAAGGGACTGGAGAGATGGCTCAGCGGTTTAGAGCACTGACTGCTCTTCCAGAGGTCCTGAGTTCAATTCCCAGCAAGCACATGGTGGCTCACAACCCTGTGTAATGAGATCTGATCAGCAAGGTTAACCGTGTGAGTGGGGCCAACCAGAGCAAGCAGAGGTCCTAAAATTCAATTCCCAGTAAACACATGAAGGCTCACAACCACCTGTACAGCTACAGTGTACTCATATACATAAAGTAAATACATCTTTAAAAAAAGAAACAACCCCCTCCCCAAAACACAATGGTGTTGTAGCAAGAAATCCAACTAAGTCCAGGAGTTTGAAGCAAGCCAGAGAATTGTGGCTCCAAATAGCTGCAGTATAGCCTGCAGACTGTAAAATCTACAGGTGAATCCCTGGAGAGGGAAGGGTGCACCTGCGTGAAATCACATTTAATAGCTTCGATTTCACCTTGGAGGTGGGAAGCTAGTTGTCTTGGAGTTTTATACAGACCGATTTCTTGGCTAAGATTTGCACGTCGGGAAGGACTCTCACCTGCCAGGTGACGAGAGGAGAACTGCACTCACAAAATGAGGGAGCTTGTGCGCCTCATGGGCGGCGCTCCGGGGAGTAGGGCCGGTGGCCTGGGCTGCAGGAGAGACCTGTGGCTGACGAGTGGTTTATAGGAGAGAAAGAATCCGGACAAGATGCAGGACCAATGACCCTCAGGCAAATGGAAGGAAGACTTTACTGGTGAAGAAACAGTATTTTTATCTATCTATGAGGATACTCAAAATGTCACATCCGAGTAAAGGGAGTCTCGGTCTTTTTTTAGTACTGGGATTACACTCCTAGTCCATGACTCTAACTACCTGCCTTCTTGCCCTCCTCCCTCCCTCCCTTCCTCCCTCTTTCCTCTTCCATCCCTCCCTCCTTCCTTCCTTTCTTCTTAATTGCCTTTATTGTCCATCCATAAGTGACCTAGTTTCCTTGGGTCTTCCTCTGTCTGCTTCCTCCCTCCGTGTCCATCCTATGACAGCCGAAAACGGGAAGCCATCCTGGAGATGTGGGTGCGGGGCAGCCTGCGGTAGCCGGGCAGTGGTGTTGGAGAAACAGAAGGATGGACAAGCGGGCATGTGGTGTTTACAGTTGCTCCTTTGTGTGGCTGAAACAGTGCTTTCTGTGCCTGGAAAATGGCATGTCTGAACGAATTAATAATCTGTTTAGAACATATAATCACATGTTAGCCTTTTCTTTTGCTTCTGCTCCAACCAGCGTGAGAGACCAGAGGGCAGCACAAAGAAGCTGGGGAAGGGCCGAGGGAAGGAGGGGAAGAGCAGAGGGGTAGCCAGTTTATTTCTAACCATTTGCAGCTGTCAGCTTGTTTGGGGACTTTTTTTTTTCTTTTTAGGCAGAGGAACAAAGTCCCGCTACACACAATTGTTTTCCTTGGCATCGTGAACAGACACTTTCTTGAGGCGCACATCGAGATAATACAAAACATCTGCTGAAAGAAATCTGTTCTCTGCAGCTGAACGAGCCTCCGCGTTGCAGAGAGCGTGGGGCTTCTGCAGATTGGAACACAGTTTGCAGGGGGGGCGGGGCAGTGTGGCTGGGTGGGGAGAGCAAGAGAGTAAACAAAGAGGAGGAGGAGATGTATATTCCTAAGAAACATCTGTGTTCGCTCCCCCCCCCCCCCAACTGGAGTGATACAACTGCATTCTGTCTTGCAAGAACTCTGGAGTGGGTATGCCCTCAGCCCTGCTGCCAGACTCCTGCTTTCATTTCTCACGTGTGTGGGATGTTGTCTTTATTCGTGAGCTATTGAGAATGAGCGATTTTTATGACTTGTTACGGGATTTTCACATGCACACTTCCATCTCTGGACTCCAAAAACAAAAAGGACATCACAAATGCCCTCAAATCTGTGTGACAGCATACAGGAGAAAGGTGGATATATCCAGTTGTCATGACAACTGGATCGGGGTCCCTGAAGAATCCACTAGGCTGTTAGGTGTGTCGTACCAAGCCTCTTGGACAGTTCTCACGGTCCACCCCCCCCCCCCATATCAATCGGGTCTCTTTGTCCTTTAGGGAAAGGGCAGCTGCACCTGTCCTGTTTCATGTGTCTCCCTTGATACCCCCTGACAAGGAAGAGCCGTCACTGTAACGATAGGACAGTCCTGCCCTCTTCACCGTGTGCTGTCTTCTGTGTGTCTGCCCGCACCGTGCTTCAACCGTGCATGTCACTGTCACCACTCTTCAGTTCAGGATGCTGACTGAGCCTCCTAGGAGTTAATACAGCAAACCTGCCCCAGGGCTGGTGGCGTGGAGGCTCCTGAGTGCGCATCTGACTCCCGCAATGATCAACGCCAAAGCCGGAAGTTTAACTATCGCCCTTAGCCCTGGCACGTAGGTTTGGAGGAGTTGGAGCCACACTAACCCCTTTCCCTTTCATATTCTAACAAGCTTGTCTCTCCCATCCTGCCAGTTGGATGGAATACACAAGGAGCCATGAGAACTCCATAAAAGCTCCTGACAGGGTGGGAAGAGACAGCCCCTAGCGTTTGCAGTCAGATTCAGACCCCTTCCATCACGGGCCCTAGACGCTCCATCTGCCCTGAGCCGGCTCCCTCCCTTCCTAAGCTTTGGTGTCAGTGTCAGCTGATGTCAGAGGAGCGCTACTCTTCCTCTCTTCCTCCGAAAGGAATCTAGACAGCTGTTTCAGACCCATCCTGCCCGGGCGCTGGGCTGAGCAGTAAGGAGCCATCTATGAGGGAGACTGACACAGCCCTGTCCTCATGCAGGGCATAGTCCCAAAGCAGAAGCCCTAATAGCCTTACTTCCCGAGCCCAGGCTTCGGGCCGGGACTGAGAACAGGCCAGAGTCTCATTCCTGAGTGTTGGCGTCTCTCTGGAGGGGAAAGAATGAAGGCTCACAGCTCAGAAACTGCCCCTTCGGGGCCTGTCCAGCCCAGCTTTCTTCCCTGGAGTGTTCTCGTTCTCGTTCTCTCTCTCTCTCTCTCTCTCTCTCATCTGTATAACAGGATAAGGGGAATCAGACAAGCCACATAGACAAACTGTCTTTCTTTAGGTGTGTCTGAAAAGGAACTATTCACGGCCATCTGAGAGCCTAGTGGAAGGGAGAAGGAAGGAAAGGAAAAGCAGGCCTTAAAAAAAATGGGTTAGAGCTCAGAAATTACTGGAATTTTTATTTAATTTTCTTTGGGGAAAAGGAGATTTACTAAGTCAGAGATGAAAGGCAAATCTGCACCCCCCCCACCCCCCAGAAGTTCTCTCGTGTGCCAGGTTGAGCTCTCTCGCCAAATGTGGCCTGAAGATCAGAACGCTGTGGTGAGACAGACAATTCATAAACTCAGCAAGGCATCTGACAGATGCCGGCTCCTGACAGAGCACCAAGACCTCTGGAGCAGCCAGGGCTGAGGAGCTGTCTCGTCAGCACCCAGCCCGCAGACTCACCTCACCCTTACCCCAATTCCCTGGCCTGCCTCCTCCCCTGCTGGAACCTCACAGTGAGTGCCTCGGATTCTGACCTCTGCCTGGGCATGCTGGAGGCTGAGCTCATCCTGCCCCATTTCTGAGAACTCACTTTGGGTTCACTACTTCTGCTTCAGTACTGGCCCGTCTGCGGAGAGCAAGCCACACCGTGTGGCACACATGTGATGCACCCTTCTCTGCCTGTCGCTTCGTGTTGTAGGCCGCTCCTCCAGATATGTTTTCTTCTCAGAATCTTAAAAGTTTTCCCAGCTTTAATCTGAGAGCCACCAGATGTGAGGTAGCCTGGTAGGGTAGAGGAAAGGCATACCACTCCGACTCAGTTATCAACTAAATCGCTCCAAGACCCGCTGGTCAAAGGTGGTTTTCTATTTCAATTGTTGTCTACCAGGTTGATTGTCATGCATTTGTCTGCGTTATCATAAAACTAGTCAAAGTTTAACTCCAAGTGCCTATGAAATCCAGTCTGCACAGTGAAGGCTGCTGGTTGACCTGCCCTGCATAACTTTCTGACTGTACAAAGACTGAAGCTTGTCATTTACCACCTAGATCGAACAGCAGAGTTAATGATGAAGGAAGAGGCGTTTCAGAGTCCTCCTTCCTACCTACAGGCTAGATACGTGTTCTTTACAGAGTTATCCTCCCTTCATCCAAAAGCGGTGAGCGGCACCCCGTGTCGAGACTATTCCAAGGCTGCCAAAAGCTCTCATTTCTGCTGTGAGCTTTCCCTCATTCCCAGCCAGGAGGTGCTGGGTTCGCATATTACCGAAATAAGACTGCTGCCCTTTCTCCATTATTTTGATTGAGGATATGTTCCCTCCTCCAATGGTCCCAGGTAATTTTTTAAAAGTAGAACTAAAGTGTGAAAGGTTGCCTCTGTTCATAGAACTTATCTCAGTGCAAGGCATACATGTAAGAAGCTTATGGAAGAGATAGATGGCTCAGGAGTTAAGAACACTGACTCTTGCTCCGGAGGTCCCAAGTTCAATTCCCAGCAACCAATTGGTGGCTCACAGCCATCAGTAATGAGATCTGATGCCCTCTTCTGGCGTGTCTGAAGACAGCTACAGTGTGTACTCATATAAATAGGCAAATCTTAAAACAAAACAAAACAAAACAAAAATATATGTTACATTGTGTGTGATAGACATATTCTCTCTCTCTCTCTCTCTCTCTCTCTCTCTCTCTCTCAAGCAGACATTTTTCTAAGTCTTTCTAAAAGTAACATAAGAGAATCAAGAGTTTGTCTTAGTATCAGTGCCCTGCCACTATGTAGCATCCAGTAACAGGAGGAGATTATAGGCTCTAGAGCCAAATATCTATGTCTTTTGAGCTACGTGGCTTGGAGTAGATTCTGTACTGGGCTAAGATCCTGATAAACTATTTTAAAAGCTAAAATGATGGTAGAGAAGAAGGAGAAGGAGAAGGCGACAACCACCACCACCACCACCACCACCACCACCACCACTGCTCAGGATATCACTGGGATTAAACGGTATTATAGATGCACATATCAAGTCCCACTCAGATTTTCCTCCCCTTTGGAATCAAATACTTAATGCGTACAAGATGCAAACTTTCAGAATCTACCAATGGGATGGTCCTATGAGCCCTTAACATCTCTTCCTTTTCATTTCCACTGCTAAAGGAAGCTTATTAAAAACCTATACACTAACCTGACCATCTAAAAGACAGAAGAGAAAGAGCAATGGGCTAACCTAATGTCCAAGCTACCCAATGGCTCTAAAGCCATCATAATCAAATTTGGCTTTCCCAAATTGCTGGTTTTCGTATTCTCAGTCCCACACTGAGACAAGACTTCATCTTTAGCCTAGCTGAGGACTCCGGAGAATTCCAGGGTCACTGAGCTCCCAGCTTCTCCTTGGCTTGCAGGGCTGGGCTGAAAGTGCCCGCTGTGTTACACACTGAGCTCGGCTCAGCTTGAACAGTTTATCTCTTCTGCTTTTGAAGAATAAATTACGTGAAGAAAAGAAATGGTGGAAGTCTGACCTGACATTGCAGCTAAAACCAAGAGAGTCTGAGAGTGGGGTCCTACCTGCTGGACTTAGATTAGCATCCTTGTGGATCATCTAGGCCCAGACTCTACTTCTTAAGTTAGCATGTGGGGTTTGAGATGCACGGACAAGAAGAATATCACTTCCAGGATCTATATTACCTTGACTGTTAATGGGGATCTTCCTCTGGTCCAGATCCCAAGGAAGGAAAAGGTGAAGACACTGAAAAGACAAAACTTGTTGCTGGAGGCCTGCAGACTAGACTGCCTTAGGTCAGTGTTGCAGGGCCCCAGCATCCTGGCTGCGCCTAGCTTCAGAATCAGAGTGGGGAACTCCAGATCCATCTGTTTGTCTACTGGGTTATGTGGGGGTAGCTACTTGCATTTGTTGATTCATCTTCAAAATAAAAATGATAATGTAGCAGGGTGGTGGTGGTGCACACCTTTAATCCCAGCACTTGGGAGGCAGAGGCAGGCAGATTTCTGAGTTTGAAACCAGCCTGGTTTACAGAGTGAGTTCCAGGACAGCCAGGATTACATAGAGAAACCCTGTCTTGAAAACACAAAAACCAACCAACCAAACAAGCACACAACCCCCCCCCCCCCATCATGTAAGGCCTGTTCTAGATTCATTCAGCTAGTCCACTTAAAAGTGTGTGGCACTGGCTCTAAAACACAGTGAGAGGTCCTGGGCAGGAAAAGTGCTTTTCTCCACGTTGGCAGCTAAGTATCAGGTAATTGACCTGTTCCTAGGAGCACATCTGATGCTGTGGATTCCCCCACACACACACACACAGGGTTTCTCTGTGTAGCCCTGGCTGTCCTGGAACTCACTCAGTAGACCAGGATGGCCTCAAACTCGGAAATCCGCCTGCCTCTGCCTCCCAGAGTGCTGGGATTACAGGCGTGCACCGCCACCATCACCGCCCGGCTATGTGGATGGTTTTTTATTGTTGTTGTTGTTGTTGTGTATTATTTTCCTGCCATTTCACCCTCCATTTGCTTGTTTATGTCCCTGTGCAATTAAAGAGTAACTTCCGATACGTCATTATGCTGAGCAGCTGAATGGTGTCTCTAACCCAGGCCCAAAGGCTAGTCAAACTGCAAAGGTACCTGTACTTTGAATTTTAGGATTTTGGCTGATTTGCTTGAAATCCCAGCTCTGCTGTGTGAAACTATAGCCTACAGTTCAGAGCCTCTGTGTTACTCACCTGTGAAACGGGAATAATAAAACTACCTCACAGTCAAGTTGTAACGATGCCCTATTCTACCTTCTGTGGCTCATCTCACTTGTCTTAGAGGGAGTCTTGTCACATATATAGTCTACTCGTGCTTTTTGGAAGATTATGCACCCTCTCTCAACATTTATTGGTGGTTCAGTGGCCCCTTCTTCCCAGGGAAAGCCCAAAACGGAAGTGGCTGCCCCACCCTTTCTATCCACAAGTTTACCTCCTCCCTAGATCCCGGCATCTGTTGCCCTATCATTAGGCCACTATGCTGCGCCCACATTCTCCCTGAGTCTGTAGAGTGTGTTGACTTTAACTTTTGAGAAAAGCTGCTGTCCGTGCAGGGACCTGTCAGGCAGAGTCCATCTCTCCTATTCTGCTCCGGAGAGAAGAGGATATCAGGAGATTCCCCATACCTACCCCGGGTCCCTGTGGAGCTAAGAACAGCAAAACCCCAGGCTTCTGAGGACCTGGGGTATGCCCATGACACCACTCTACAGTGAACTGGAAGCTGTTGTTGTGTGTCTCTTCTGTACAAGCAAATTTTCCTTTTAACCATGGCTGGATACTGCTGACCTTGCTGTGCAGAGAGATGGGTCAGCTCCATTTATGACCTAACGCTACATTCTAGACACTATAGGAAGATCTTAGACATTGTGATACCCTCCCCACCCTGCACGGAAAGCCTTGCTCCCACCCCTACTTTACAGCTGAGAGTCCAAAGGTTAAACAACTGGCCCTGGTCATACAGCAGGGGAAGGGGCCGAACAGGAATTCAAACAAAGACTGTTTTACTTTGAAATCCATTACAACTGACTTCCGATTAAAGGCACGGTAAATAGCAAGAGGATTAAGTAGCTTTTCAGAGTGAGAGGGAAAGTGGGTTTGCTGTTTCAAGCCAGCTGGAAACTGTGGTCATCAGAGGGGAGATCTAAGTGACTCTTCCAGCCACCTGCCCTTTCTCTGTCATGAAACATAGCCCCTCAACACCTACCGCCTCTTAGAGATGGCCCGAAATGAGTGGTGCACATGGAGTCTGAATTTGCCCACCTTGGAGAGAGCACTGCCGGGTTGGGGAGGTGGGGGGGGGGAGAGCTCTCAATCAAAATTTGCAAAGGGGAAGGTTTGTGGGTTGAGTCTAATGTTTTGTTTTAGCAGCAGGAATTTTTCCAGATCCTCAAATTAATTGTTGACCTTTTCGTAAACGTTTGCACAAAACCCCAGATCTCTGAAATTACCTTGAGAAATCCGAAGTTCTGATAACCCTGCGCCTCCATCCCCCCTGTACACTGCTGGCTGGAGTCCAGCCACGGCCCACTTAGACCTGGAAGGGACACACAGCTCTTCAATCTGCTGCAGTCCTTTACCCCCTGGGTCCTGTGCAATAAAGAGTTCCAGTCCTCCCCCCACCCCACCCCCAGCCACAGCATTCCCCTGCCGCCATGTTTCTTATTTCAGAGGTAAGAGGAAAAGTCCTTCTTAGTGGTCTCACGCCTTTTTGGTCTTGTTCCTCTAGGTGTTCCCTTCCCAAAGAACTTCCTCCAGATCTGCAAGAAGATCCTGTGCCGCCTTTTTCGGGTCTTCGTCCACGTCTACATCCATCACTTTGACCGCGTCATTGTCATGGGTGCGGAGGCTCACGTCAACACCTGCTACAAACACTTCTATTACTTCGTCACAGAGATGAACCTCATAGACCGCAAGGAGCTGGAGCCCTTGGTAAGCGACTCTGCAGCGTGTCGACACTGGGCAGGGAGAACTACAGCACATCCCTCTATTAGTTAGCTCGGGGTAGGAGGAGCTGCAGAAATGGTCAGGGTTCCACAGTCAGCAAAGGTCCGGGGTGTGTCAAAACATCCACTGCAACCAGATAGGTGACTTGAGGTGCTCTCCAGGAGAAGACATGATGTGATGACATTATTCCTATATAATGGTTTGGGCCAGGGAAGCAGCTTCAATGCTCAACTCTGAAATCATTTTTTAAACTTCTTAGAAGCACTTCTTTAATCTATCACTATTAGTCAGTGGTGGCTAGAAACATTTATTTCCTCAGTAAACGAACATTTCACACCCACTGTATGTTGGCTGCTGGGCACACAAAGCTAAATCAAATGTCTTATGACACAGAGGGAAGGAAGCCCTGAGGAGGAGTTTCACGTCGTGTGACTTCGCTCTTCACACTAAATCCCCTGGAGTGAAGCCATCATGGGGTATCCAAGTCTGATCTCTCTATTACACCACTTTATTATGAGTGAAGTCTGTTTTTATTATTTTTAAAAGAGATTTATTTATTTTTATTTTATGATGTGTCTGTTTTGCCTGCACGTATATTTGTGCATGCAGTACCTGTTAAGGCCAGAAGGGAGTCTCAAATGCCCTGGAACTGAGGTACAGATGGTTGTGAGCTACCGTGTGGGTGCTGGGAATGGAACCTGAGGCCTCTGGAAGAACAATAGGTGCTCTTAACCACCGTGCTATCCCTCTATCCCCGGCGTTTATTTCCATTATAAGTCCTCTTTACTGTTGCCTTTAGTATGTGCTTGGGAAATGAAAGACCCTCTGAACCTTTATAACCAGCTCACTTTCATGTGGATGCTTGCCTCACAGCCATCTCCAGGGGCACTGATGAGAACCTTCCCACCCAGCACAATTCACTGCTCTATATTAAAATCATGGGGTTTTCCCCCTTGAAAGAGTTAAATTATAGTTTTGCTAAAGACAGTTGACAAAGTAAGTTTCATCCAAGCCTTCTTGAGTAGTGACCAAAATACAAAGTCAGGGTGTCTGCTCTACTCTCTCCCTTCTTTCTTTGACTGTACGTTTGCAAGCGTGTTTTATCATGATTTGGGTACCTGACGTCGACAGCTGGGGTGAACGACCGCTGAAAAGGCACTGTTATAGTCACGTATCTCCACGCTAAGAGCTAAGCCCAGCTATGTGGAGATGCAGCAGGTCAGGAAGGAGCTAGAAGGAGCTGAGAAACAGGCACGGGGTAGAATCACTCGCTTGAAGGAATTCAGCGGGCTTGAGGCCACAGGCTATTTTATCTGTTACCATGCCTTGCGGTCTTTGGTCAAATGACCTAATGTGGGAGGTGGTTGGCTGAGGGCTCTGAATTGGCTGGGGTCATATATTGGCAGTGTGTGAACGACTCACAAGTAAACAATTTGCCACCTCATGTATTAACTAGCTGGTAGCTAGGAGTAGGAGTGGTAGCGTTTCCCTCCCAGGGTCAGCAAATTACTAGGTGTTAAAGAAACAAAGTGTGTGTGAGTGTGTGTGTGTGTGTGTGTGTGTGTGTGTGTGTGATATTAGTTATATACATGCTGCATCTATATCTATTTAAAAAAGATGTCAGCGAGCTGATGTTACCTTTAGGAGTTTAGTTCATGGTGTCTAATTACACCATGAAATATACACTAAACAGTTTACTTCGAACGCAGTTGACATGTCTTTCACATTGTTGGTTAAAGAATAGGTCGGTGGTCTTATTTTCTTCCACACTGGGTTCCTAGAAACCTCTTGGAGACTGTCGTAGGACTCAATACAGAAAGATACTGAAAGGCGCCGACCGGTGGGTTTGCTAGTTTTTGTTCTGTATAAAGACAGCTGAGTGTAAATAACCACCCTCGAGAGTAAAAGGTTGTACAAACAACTCCAGAGCGTTTAAATACTGGAAACAGTTGATAAGGCTAATCTCAGAAAATGTCAAGGACACTGGAAAAAAAAAAAGATGACCGGAAAGAACTGCTGCTAAGCCCCGGTGTTCAGTTCCCATCCGGGCCTTGCCCAGGTAGGTGGACAGGAGCAAGGTCCCCGAGGGCCACCAGAAGATGAGCTCTGAGGGCCACTCACACTGTCGGTTTTGCTGATGGATAGGAAGATGGACAGGGCTGAGTGTGAAGTTCTTCTTTATGCGCAGGAGCATAAAGGCTATTGTGGGGCACAGCTGAGGGGGCAGCAAGGAGAGAAAGCCTTTCTCCGCTATCAAAAACCTCTCAGTTGTCTTGATAGTGTTGAGGAAAGGCCCCAGGAGCTGGAGCGCCCGGTAGTGCCAGGAGCTGCCCTGCAGTCCCAGCCTCGCCACCAGGCCCTGAACCAGCCAGTATTCTACGATGAGTTAGTTTCTCCAGGGGCCTGGGAGAAAAAAAACTGTGATTTTTTTTTTTTTATCCTAACTGGGAATTGTTAACTGTGGAAGTGACAATATTAGGTTTTCCCCTCAAAGTTTATATTTCTTCAACTTAATCTTTGTTTTCTTCTCACACTTACACTTTGTCAATTTTAGTGACAGGAATAATAAGCGGGGTAGTAATAAGTAGCTTTAAAATAATTATGTGAAATTATGTGTTTGCTTGTTTACACATACCCAAGCCTATACATGACAGGATTAGATACAGTGAATGTTTCTGAGTTTAATGATTGTATGATGGCCAAGCATGGTGATGCGTGACTGTTACCACAGCACTCTGACAGCATGCTCGGAACTGCTGCAGTTCTGGTCTAACTTATCTACACGGACAGTTCCAGGCCAGTCAGGGCTCCATAGAGCCCAAAACAGCAGCAACAGGGCCTGGAGAGGTGGCTCAGGGGTTCAGAGCACCGACCGCTCTTCCAGAGGTCTACACTTTGGTTCTCAGCACCTTCGTGTGAGCTCACAGCTGTCTGTAGCTCCAGTTCCAGGAAATTCAGCAACCTCTTCTGGCTTTTGTGGACACTGGGCATGCATGGTGCACAGATTCATATGCAGGGAAAATACACATAGAATAAAATAATTGTTTTATTACTGTGTATTAAAAGCAGTAAGAGGTTCCACGACACCAAATACACCAGTTCTGAGGTTTCCCCAAGATAAGTTTAACAGCTCCAGCTTCTTCAGCATTTATCAAAATAAAAATGAAAAAATAAGTAGAGGTTGCTTTCGGTGGCAAATCGGACCCTTGCAGGCTGAGGGAGGAAGCTACTTCACACGTGGAGATGGGGGTGCTCCAGGATGTGGGTCTGTAATGGACCAGCCCTCCTGCCTTGCACGCACTCCTGCTGGTGAGACCCAGGCCTCCTGCCAGCGTGTCCACGTGGGCCCAAGAGTAAGCTGGGTATGCAGGCCGGCAGCCATTGGTCCTGGCCACACACTAAGTTCAAGCCAGGCCCTGCACCCCACAATGGCTCCCAGACCACCCCTAGGTGACTGACTGTGTGAACACAAGGACAAGAACAAAATATGGAATGCAGGTGACCCAAAGGCAGGCGAGTCACGGGGGCTGTACTGTGCCCTTGCAGCGGATGGCGCTCTGTTTGTTACCTTCTCTCCCGTTCCCACAGGGAAACAGGTGATCTGATAACTAGCATTCAGGTCATTAACTGCAAAACCTACACCAGGCACAGTCTCCATTCTGTGTGTTCAAGTGTTCAGGACCACAGAGTCGCACGCTTGCCATAGCAGAGGAAAGCTGAGGGCGGAGAAGAGGAAGTGAGGGGGAGGGGTCCCTGCTGGTGACACAGGTGGCCTGAGTGGACCAGTTCCTGTGGCGCAGAGGGTCCAGCCTCAGCTCTGTGATTCCAGCATCACCAAGAGAAGGGCATCTCGGAGCTGCTTGTATTCAGCGAGCATCTCCATGAGCTCTTCACGGGCCTCCTTCACACGCACTCCATCATTGCTGGCCACAACGAAGATCAAACCTTGGGCACTCGGGAAGTAGTAGCAGCTGGATCTTGTCCTAGCCAACCACATCCCACACGATGAAGCTGATATTCTTGTATTCAACAGTCTCCACATTGAGACCAGTGGTGGCAACGGTGGTCACAATTCCGCCCAGCTTCAGTCTGTATAGAATTATTGTCTTCCCTGCAGCATCCAGGCCCACCATGAGAATGCGCATTTCTTTTTTGTCAAAAAGGCCCTTGAAGAGGTTTGCAAAAATAATCTCCATGCTTGTGGACAGGTGGAAAGCGATGCTGGCCAAAGACTAAAATAATTTTTAAAACCTACATCAATCATATGGCACCAGGCTCAACTGCTTAGCGTGTCCAGGATTGTGAGATGAATTGGCACTGATGACACTTTGTGTTCATTGATATTGCTAGAATACCTGACTATGTCTAAGGGTGCAAAGTCCGTATTGCAATCAGCTAGCATAGTACTAAATCAACACATTTGAATTAGTATTTTCTTACGTTTATTTGTTGTTTGGGGAGGGGGCGTGTTTGTTTAGGTGTGCATCTGCTCATGCATGTGCAGCTCCACACATGTGCATGTACATGAGGAGAGTCGAGGACCACTGTGGGAATCAGTTCTCTCCTTCCACCACACGGTCCCAGGATTGAGAAATCTGGCTTGGTTGGCGGACGCCTTTACCCACTGAGCCATCTCATTTTTCAAAAATAACTGTACTTAAAACTTTAGTCCAACTGCTCTATATGTCCAAAGCAAATTGTTCAGATGTTATGTTTTGTGTAAGGGAGATAAGTTTGGTGGAAACTTACAGTCTGGAAAATATGCAATAATGAGTAATTCAGCCCTAGAGGATGAATTTGCCTTCAAATGCTGGTCATGTGTTCTTCAGAGTGTAATGCAGTTAGAAGCCAAAGGGCAACATTTGGTCATCAGTTTCCCTCAGAAGAGCAGCGTTCCCAGAAGTCCCTCAGCATCAGTGTGGTAGTTCTGGAGTAGTGCTTGGAATTCCACAGTGTGCAACCTGGAGCCTCACCCGGTCTTCCCTTCCATGCATCTACCGTGGACAGCCACAGTCTTCTGTGCGAGGGCTCACCTGGTTGCACTGGAATGGAGCGAGTGAGCATCTGGCACGTGGACTCAGGACCTCACAAGGGTAGGAGAACTCAGCATCACCACAGGCAGCGTAAGACTCAACGCCAGGACTCAGTCCCAAACCTTCACTTGACATGTTGCACCCTTGAACGAGACACTTGGTTTTTGGGTCTCGAGTGTGGTTGCATGAGTACATGTAATGGAACCATAAAAAATTAAACAGATTAGGCACGCATTAAGTACTTAAGAAATGTTAGCTATTAACTCAGGAAATTAATTTACAGTAGTTAGCACTCAGTAAACAACCCTCCTTTCCCCTTTCCTGGCTCCAAGGGCCTTTCATCATCCTAATGATTCTTTAGGTCTCCTCAGAGCAAACATATTGTATTTGTCTCTGTCTCTCCCTTGGTGTTGTCATTTCTGTGAGGGCACGTAGTAAATAAGATGTATGCCTGAATTGTCCCTGTGCCTGGTACATGATAAACGCTTGAATTTTTTTTTAATTTTGGAAGAATAGATTAAGTATGATATACCTGTGTTGCTAAGGATTTCATATAGCCTTGGTACGTACCACCCTTATTTCAGAACCACAATTTAACCATTCATATATTAGGACTAAAACTTCACTCTGACTCATTTATAATAGAGATTAAAAGCAAATTAAGATGCAGAGCAGTGAAGGGATGTGTTTAAACTTTAGACCCAATGGCTTAAGATGGGGCTACAGCACGTAGGCATTCTCTGCTTCAGACTGCAAATACTGCCTTGGTGTCCCAGTGCGGCAGACACAGGTAACAGGCCCTCTCCATCTTAGCACCCATGTTTTAGACAAAAGCCTGGGACAATCATCCATCCTGTTGGGCTTCTGAGTAGGAGGTCAATTTGTCATTCAGACACTGACTGGGAAGAAGTCACCCTGGCCAGCCCAGCGAAGGCCAGCAGGACTGTCCATCTCCAGAGCTTGCCTCATAGCCCCGAGTGAGATCTGCCACTCATCTTCTACAGCTCAGCCAGCAGCCTGGGAATCCAGAGACACGTGTCATTGTGCTCTCTCTCCAGCAAGGGGTGGGGGTAAACAGGATGACAAGATAATCTGTCTTTCATGTGTGTGCAACTGCCGAAGATGACCAAATTCAAGCAAGCTCACACTCGGAGGAGAGAAAGAAAGCCCAAATGATTGCTTGTAACTGGAAAATGGACCTACCAGACCCTGATTAAATAAGGAGATTGCTGTCGGCCCTGGCTGCCTGGGAGTCAGCTGACAGAATGGATCTAATCAGAATTATCGTTAGCAAGCACAAACAGCGAGTGCTGTGTTTTGATAGCCTTTCACTAAAAACAAAAGCAAACACACAGAGGGCTGTTAGCACTGCTGAGCTGTGAGTGAAGAGCTGACGGGTACTGTAAGAGACTGGTGAAGGACTGGAGAGAACTGTCTATCCTACTGTGCCTGCTGACCCCTGAATGACCTGGCCCAAGGCCTTCCTAGTCTCTCACCAGGACTCATTCCCTATCTCTAACTGTAAAGAGCTTCCTGGGGCTTCAGGCTCTAAAAGCAGAGGTTACGCCGGGTCAGAGCATCTTCAGTTAAGACAGGAGGGTTGTCCACACACCACCTGCATCATAACCTCCTGGGGGTAGCATTTGGAAACGCCCATATATGAGCCTGATCCTGGCTACATGAATTACAGTTGTTGAAAGTAGAATTTAATTCCAACCTATCTCTATTTCTGACTCTGTTGTGTAGAGGATTCAGCAGAAGAGTCTTGCTAAAGCACAAATTCTGACTCTGGTTCTGACAGGATGGGACAGGAGAATGACCACATGGAGTTTGAGAGACAGCCTGGTACAAGTTGGTTTTCTCATTCTCGCATCTGAGGTCCCGAGATCAAACTCAGGATGTCAGCTTTGCGGTAGGCACCTTTACCTGCTGAGCCATCTCGCTGGCCCCTGCTACCAAGCGTCTCACCACCTCTCATTCAGTCCATCCTTCCTGCAGGCGCCAGCTGCCCACGGATTGTTCATAGTTTTCAGCACCGAAACTACCACATTAACGTGAGAGCTTTGAAGGATGGTGTGAAGACCAAGGTTGTAGAAAGCCTAACCATAAATCATCTGGGCCTAAGCATGGTCTAATCTTGTATTCCCCTACGAGGTGGCCAGCCCAGGCCTGCCCTTCCCTTGGAAAAGTCTTGGTGAGTCCGGTAGGCAGGGCTGGCCTGCAACACAAGATCAGGTCAGCTTTGTGAAAAGAAGCAGAGCTCTTTGCATGAGCCAAGCTATTCCCTGAATAGCCGGCAGTGAAGCGCCATTGTGGGCTTTTGAAAGGACCTTTTCTTTCTGAGCATCATCTGGATAGAAGCCTCCAGACGGCCGCTCGTCAGGCGGGTTCCGAGACTCTCAGCCAAGTGGCCCGACCTTGAACACAGCCAGTGGAGAAGAAAGAACTGCAGCCTGCAAGCTGGCCTGTGTCGTGACATTTCCACGCTCACGTTACCACACTACTTATTTGACCCTGCATGAGGCTTGCAATGCCTCTGGGTCTCAGTTTCCCTAATTTCAAAGGATATCATCTCCACAGTGGGCCAGGCTCAATGGGCTGAGATTCTGATCTTTGGCACTGTCACTCACCAGGCTTGTCATCTTTTGCCCAAGATGACCTCCCATCTTTGTTTAGAGAGGTCTTCCTGCCAGGAGGCTCATCCGAGCAGCAGAGAGATGAGCTTGGCCCAGAGAAAAGCTGAGTCTGCGTTCATAAGACTTACTCTGCTAGTTCAGATGATACTCATGCGTGTGTGTGTGTGTGTGTGTGTGTGTACGCACGTGTGCGCACGTGTGTGTGTGTGTGTGTGTGTGTGTGTGTGTGAGAGAGAGAGAGAGAGAGAAAGAGAGAGAGAGAGAGTAGGGTGACATCAGCTGGTGCCTGTTCACAGCTACCCAGATGCCAAGAGGTGAACCAGAGTACCTGCCAGAGATCATTGGAAGACCTTCGGCAGACTTATTCAAGTGTGTCTTTGAAAAAATAGCAAAGAGGGGGCTGGAGAGATGGCTCAGCGGTTAAGCACACTGATTATTCTTCAAGAGGTCCTGAGTTCAATTCCCAGCAACCACATGGTGGCTCACAACCATCTGTAATGGGATCCCATCCCTCTTCTGGTGTGTCTGAAGATAGTAACAGTGTACTCATATACATAAATCATTTTTAAAAAAGAAAAGAAAAATAGCAAAGAATTACTGTCACCTAATTGCACTGTGCAAAGTCAGCCGCCCATCTGTGCTGAACCTATTTATTTTTCCCTATTGAGATGTCCAGGGAGCTTTGGGTTCTTGTCTGTATACAGGAGAGTAAGTAGTTTCTTTTGGGGGACAGGGGATGTCACATTGTTTTCTTTTTAATAGAGTCAAGGGTGAGATGTGGTCCAATTTATTTTACGTCCTAAATTGTTTGCTTAGAGTTAAAATGATGCACACTGAAGAATTGTCAGCATAGGATATTCAGTAATAGAAACACGATTTAAAGCTGCGCTCCAGAATCACTAATAATCATATGTCCATAAAGGAAATATGACAAAAAAAGTATCAACACTGATTCTCTCATTGTTCTTGGTTTTGAAAGACTTGGCCTTGATTTTAAGAGAGATTTTTGGTTGTGATTTTGAGACAGCGTCTCGATATGTAACCTAGACCAGCCTCAAACTCAAGGTCTTCCTGCCTCAACCTGTCATGTAGTAAACTATTGGTGTAGGCCAACAGCTCAGTGACAGTGATTTTCTCTTAAAAGAATTACAGAAAATGCTATTTTTTAAATACATAACTCCTTGAGTTTTTCGGGCTTTCTATCACAAACGTGAATCATTTGTGTAATCAGAAAAATAATCAAGTTTTATGTCATAAAAGGCCTGAGCACCAAAGACTAAAACTTCACACAGCCTCTCTGCCAAGGTCCAAGAACGGACTTGGCCTCTCCTCTAGCTGGCCACTAACATTAATTAAAATTAAATAAAAATAAAAGGCTCAGATTCTTGTGCTTGCTCTGAGAAGACCTCTGTTGTTGTTTTCCAACTTCAGGTTTTAAAGAGAACAAAGGGGGGTTTGTTGAAAGCAATTCATCTAAGTCATGCAATGACCCCCCAGAAATGTCATTTATCAAACATAAGCCTAAGTGTGTGTGCAATAACTACAAAAATCTTTGCTGAAATTATTCTTTTTTGCTGTTAATTTTTAATCCCTCTTTCCTAAGATATTAACAAAACAAAAAACAGAAGTGACCACGGATGCTGTCTCTACCCTGGTGTCCGTCAGATCACATCTTACCATTTTCCTTTCCCTCTGTGGCCCAAAGGGGGGAAGCAAGGGGTTTATTGGCATTTATATGTCCTAATAACTATCTATCACTGAGGGAAATAGGGGCAAGAGCTCAAAGCAGGAACCTGGAAGCAAGAACTGAAGCAGAGACCATGCGGGAATGAAACTGGCATCTTACATGCAATACAACTTACTGGCTCACTCCCCCTGACTCAAATTTAGCTAGCTTTTTTGATATAGCCCAGGCCCACCTGCCTAGGGGTGGTGGTCGGGTGGTGCTGGGACCCTCCTACATCAATTATTAATCAAGGTAATTCTTTACAAACATGGGCGACAGGCCAGTCTGATCTGAGCAATGATGTCTGAAATGAGACTCTCTTCCCAGGTGACTTGTGATTATGTCAAGCTGACCATAAAAACTAACCAGGACTTGCTAGAAGCTTGTGGTTTTATTAAAGAGCGATGTTCTTTAATTTGTGGCTTTAGATGCTGTCTTAGTTAGGGTTCCCATTGCTGTAAAGAGATACCATGACCAAGGCAACTCTTATAATAAACGACATTTAATAGGGGATGGCTTACAGATTCTGAGGTTCAGTCCATTGTCATCATGACAGGAAGCACGCCAGTGTCCAGGCAGGCACTATACTGGAGGAGCTGAGAGTTCTACGTCTTGTTCCAAAGGCAAACAGGAGAAAACTGGCTCCTGTGTAGCTACAAGGAGAGTCTCAAAGCCCACCCACACAGTGACACACTTCCTCCAACAAGGTCACACCTCCTAATTGTGCCAGTTCCCTGGAGGAAGCATATTCAGCGCACCACAGATGCCATCAAGAACATAGCAGTCCCCAGCCATTGGTGACTTTAGCTAAGATCAAAAGATTCAAAATAGATTCTTAATTGAAACACCTGCATTTATCTCAAGGGCTCAGAGGTCACACATGTCCAGCGGCTCTTGCCACGAATGTCACAGCAGTGAGACAGTCTGTCAGGCATCGCTGACTGTGTTTCTGTCGTCAGGACTAACCTGTCCCTATACAATGGCTTTCAGATGTGCCCCAATCTGCCCCCGTGCTGCCTCACTGAGCCGTTTCCATTTCGTCCCTTAAGCTCCTGATGCAGTCTATTTACTTGTGCTAAAGCCACTTCTTCCCGAGTCTGTAGATAAAACTCAAAGCCTCGTGCTCAGCATTTCTCCCTGGGTTTTCCATCAGATCTTCCGTGTCAAGGAAGCGCTCAAAATATTAGGAGTGCTGTTGGTTTCTGGGATATCAGATAGTTATTGCTTTTTTATTTTTTGACTGTGGTCCTCGGTGTTGGAAGCTGCTGCAGACATCAGTCACAGCGGGGATTAACTCGTCATCTTTAACATTTATATGAAAACGGAGCAGGCAGGGCGGCTCCATGCCCATCCGTCAGCCTGCCAAGGGCAGCTGCTCCGCGTGATCTGGACGAGCTCAAATTTCCCAGCCAGATAAGACTGGATTCTTTGGCTCAAAAAAGTGTCAAATGAATATTAACTCGGGACTTGAATGAAGAAAGGTTTTACCTATGGAAATACAACTCTGGATCTTCAGCCGTCACTCATCTGTCCCGCTGTAATAAAACCACAAAAATAAGGCTACAGATCTTCTCTAACGTAGGGACTATCTTGAGTCCACTTACCGGATCTGAGGATCTCTTCCCATGGAGCAATATTATATATAAAGGTCATAGTTAAACACTGCACAGGACTAGAACATGACACACACTTATCCTAGCCCTGCCACGTCAGTATGAATTGATTCCTATTACACTATGCCTGAGCTAACTGGAAGCATATATATATATATATATATATATATATATATATATGTGTGTGTGTGTGTGTGTGTGTGTACAGTTGTATTTGGATGAAGGTAGAGATGTGTAATCTCTCCAGAGTCCTTTGTAGAAGTTAGGTCTGGTTCTTTCTTCCAATCCCATGCTCTCAGAAAAAAGACTCAAATTCAAAATATATTTATAAATATCTTGGTCATGTAGCTAGGCTCTTCTAGGACTAGATAAAATATTGAACCTACATCCTGCCACCTGGCTGGTTCCTTGTGCTCAGTACCATGCATCCGTCTTGTCACATCTTCCAGGGAGTTGGGGCAGGGTGTGGGGGAATCTTCTGGTTCATGGCTCTATCCCAGAATTCTTTCTGCCTCCTAGATATCCCCCTCTTATTTCATGCCTAAGCCATAGGCCATCAAATTTACTATTGACCATCCATATAGATGTAAGACATGCTCTCTACGGTTCTTTGAATGGGCCACATGCCTTCACCTGTGGGTTGTTATATATGCAAGTTCCTCACCAACCGTGTCCTACGGAGTCTTATTCATTCTGTGGGTTTTGGTTTAACTGTGACCTCCCTGGGGACAACTGTTCTTCCCTTTATGGAGCAAGCAAGACAGAAGCCACTGTGAGTTAGTGTCGAACCTCGAATTATTAAATCTCCTTGAGCTCCATCGCTTAAAGGAAAGACTATGGGGTTAGAGTTTTAAACTGTCACAGATATTAAAAATCGCAAGCCGGGCATGCGTGCCTTTGACCCCTCCTACGTTTCATTTCCGCCCCCACTGAGCACATTGTTTAAGCAATCCTCTGGCTCAGTGAGAACTCGCGTTTCGTCACTGTGGAAAGAAGCCACCATCTCACTTCCCATTCCTTTTGCAGTAGCCCGCTTGGCTCTCCAGAAGGCTGCTTCCTTCTCGAGTAGGATCCTGCAGGCTTGCATACTCAGCTGTGATGCGCACGAGGCAACGGATGCCATGAAAACTCATTACTACTTCATGCTTATCTGTGGAGCTTTAAAACCGTTGTGCTGAGCAAAAGAAACAAGACACCAGGGGGGTTGGGGCGGGGCCTATAGGAACCTGGTGTCCAGCTGGCAAGGGAAAACGTTTGGGACCCAGGTCTGCAGGATCCACATCTAGCGGGGTTCCAAGGCAGTGGTGGTATCAAGCCTCGCTCTGCTCATGATCTCACCCTGTCCTCTTTTTGTCCCTCGCGCCACTAGCCCTAAAATCTAAGACCCTCTTGTCCTCCCTCGGATGTCTGACCGCGCAGAACCTGCATGCTCCGCGGGGTGCCCCAGGACCAGGAGCTTGTGGATGGGGGGGGGCAGGGTGCCTGGGCAGGGGGTCCTGGGCCTCCCCTCCTTCCTCAGGACCCGTTGTCCTGGTGCTGGTCTTTTCCCCGGGTCTCGTATTCAATGAGGACCAAAGAAGTGGACCCCAGCAGCTGTTGACCCTCTACAACTCCACGAGAACTGTGCTTCGCTTCCGAGTTCTGTGTACAGCACCTGCCAAATATACGGTATCCGATGCAGAAGGCTATGTGAGGCTTCAGTCCTGCATTGGCACTGTGATACAGCACGTGGCCCCCAGCCCCAGCCACTATGACGTTCAGGACCGATACTGCATGGAGCTATCGGACATGGGGGCGGGGCGGGGGGGGGGAGCTGAGGAACGAGTGGTTGGAAGAAAAGACATCACCTCTCTTCTTTGGGCCTCAGCTTACCCTCTGGAGCTTCAGGGACATTCTGAGCCAACGCCCAAGCCAGGGCCTCCTGGACCTGGGCCAATCCCAGTCAGACATCTTCAGGAGAATGCCCCTCAGGAGCGGCCACCAGCTCCTTCCTGCTCTTCTTGCTGGCCGACCGGCATCATCTCTGTGGCCTGCTACTGCCTCTGCAGGATGAACTCTGCCTCAAGTCCTGCATGTGTCCCTGGGACAGAAGCTGGGCTGAGCCCTTAGCGGAAGCCACCTCCCCCACCCTCTCCCGCAGGCAGGGACCTAGGGCAGCCACTGTGGTGCCGCCACCTTGCTCCTCCGCCCTCCCTTTCGCCCACCCACTAATTGCCATCCACAACAAACACCCAGGGATTTATACTCATTTTCCAAGTTGATTTAAAAAAAAAAAAAAGACAGCAGCAAAAGTACACACAGTTTGAGTCTATTTGCATCAAATTCCAGAACAGTCTAATGCAGAATGTCAAGTCTCAGATCCATGGTTGGCTGGGGCCACAGCTGGGCCCAGGGGATTGACTGCAAAGACATAACAGACTGTTGAAGTGTGATGAAAATGTTCTAATTGTGGCATGGTTACGTGTTTACAGGCAGCAAACATCTGTCAAAACTCATCAAGCTGTACATTTCAGTAGAAGCATTTTACTGTAGATAAAATGTGCCTGGATCAATTTTATCTTAAGAATATACTCGGTAAAGGCATCCAACATATTTTAAGACTTCAGACTTCACAAGAACAGTGTTTTGACAGACCACTGCTCAGAGAGTTTGACTTCCTTGCCTCCTGGGTGGTTAACAAAACTAACAGAAGAATACAAACGGCTCACTAAGGGACAATTAGAATACCTCCCCCCCTTTTTTATTTGATTTGTTACAATAAAAAATAGTTTATGTGTTAGACAAATGCAAGAGGAACCCTCTGGCAATGGAGTTTCTAGTGTTGTTTAGCTTCAGACTCTCCTGTGTATGTTTATTTCAGAGCTGGAAACAGATACCGTGGACAGGTCCTGTGGCTGCTAGCTTGAAAGGCCTCTGCGGGCAGCTTCAGAAGATGCTAAATTCTGGTCAGGGCTCTCATCACCTCTGTTCTCCGTCCAGCCCCACCCACCCCCCTGCATGCCACAAGTGAGAGACAGAGATATATCCCTAAGATGCCAGTCCTAAGTTCTCACCCACCACAGCTGTTCCAGGTGTGCAAGCAGGTGTTCACAGGTGTGTCTGCCCGTGCCCCTGGCAGTAGTTGTGAGCTATAAACCTCCCTCCCTGCACACCACCTGGGAATGCCTCCGACTTATTAGGTCAGAATCTCCGAGGGCTGGCTCAGATGTAGAGCTCTCCGGCCGCTCTTGTGGAGCCCCAAGGGAGAGCACCAAGGAGACTGGAAATTGTGACTCACGCACGTTTCCTGCGTAAGAGCATTTGGGGCGCTTATGAAGGAAAGATGCATAGGGCCTACTGTTAAAAATGCGGATACAGGGGGCTGGAGAGATGACTCAGCCGTTAAGAGCACTGACTGCTCTTCCGAAGGTCCTGAGTTCAAATCCCAGCAACTACATGGTGGCTCACTTTACCATCTGTAATGAGATCTGACTCCCTCTTCTGGTGTGTTTGAAGACAGCTACAGTGTACTTACATATCATAAATAAATAAATCTTTTTAAAAAATGCTGACGCTGTGGGCCAGAGATATGGCTCATGACACCTCCTTCCTGGGCAGTTTTTGCTTTTGAGGCAGGATCTCACATAGCCTTGCAGTTGGCTTTAGACTCCCTTATGTAGCTGAGAACCATCTCATGTGTGAGTGTGGGAAGGAGGGTGTATACACACGTGCTTAGGTGACCTATATATGGATGTTGAGCATCCTTCTCCATCACTGTCTTTTTTTTTTTAAAATGCAAGGTCTGTCACTAAACCTGGAGCTTACCAGTTCGTCTAAACAGACTGACCAATAAGTCCCCCAGCCCTGCCCTCTTCTGCCATCCTCACTCCCATTCCCAGCCTATGCTATGCTTATATAGCAAGCACCCTACCAGCTGAAACAGCTCCCTCAGCAGGACCATCCTCATCTTATGATCCTCCTGCCTCCACCTCCCAAGAGCTGGGAGTACAGGCTTGCACTAGCATGCCCACGTTATATCTCGGTGAGGATTGAACCCAGGGCTTCATGCGTGGTATGCAAGCACGCTACCAACAGAGCTCCATCACTGGTCACGGTTCTGTATTTCCAGTAGCTCCTATGTCCTTGTAATGCAGGCAATCCCTGCGTCTCACAATGAGACTTCTAGCATCTATTGCCAAGTTCAGTAGAACTGAGGTCAGCAGGATACCCGAGTGTGAGGATGACCTCTGCACTTTTAAAAAGAGACTATCAGACTCCATTTCTCTCGTCTTCAAACTCAGATTTACTTTCCCTTCTCTGTCTCTTCCCCCAGATTCAACCTGACACTCAATGCCTTGTCTGGGCAACTGGGGTTTCTGTCAGCTTCTACCAACTGCAGTTATCATTACATTACCCTGATGGCCATCCTCAGGCCTCAGAGCTTCTGGGAGCTCACCTGTGCTAGATCTATCCTCATACAAGTCTTGGAAGTAACAGAGCACGCAGGGCCCTGCTTGATCCACAACATGAACCTTCTTACCCTGTGTACATATGAATGACCCTACATTGTCTTCTGGGAAAATAATAGGAGAGTAGAAAATATGTAAGAGCCAAAAAATAAATAATATGGATTGCTATTCTGTAGGCTTCTTACAACCATTGTTCTCATTAACTTACAATGGCTGTGGTTACCTAAACTGGGACCACATGAGACCAACGCTATTAATAACCAGTCAAGCAAGGGCTCACCGGGCCCTCCCCTTAACCTCTAAACTATTAACTATTGATAGATTCTGGGAGAGGGGGAATCACTGTTTTTCGTCGTGTACCCACTGCTGGGCCCACCAGGCTCCATAAATAGTCCCAATCCCATGGCCACACAGATGGCCCTGGTTGTTCTCAGTGGGACACAAACAGAAAGAATAGATGTGATCATGAGCGAGAGATTTGGGAGGAAGTCGTGAAAGCGGTCTGGCGTGCTGTATACATGCCTGAACCTGTAAAAGTAATTACAGTATTTTTATATGGTAGAGTACCTAAGTTCATTTTCTATTGCCGTGATAACAACACCATGACCAAGGCACCTAACTTATAAGTGAAAGGATTTAGTTTGGCTTACAGTTTCAGAAGATTAGAGTTAGGTGCAGCGAAGAACAGCTAAGAGCTCAGATCTTGGTCCACAACCAGGAGGCAAAGAGGGAGGCATGGGAAATGAGTCTTTTTAAAACCTCAAAAACAACCTCTCCAACAAGGCCACACCTCCTAATGCTTCCCATATAGTTCCTACAACTGGGGACCAGGCACTGAAACACACAAGCCTATAGGTGCCATTCTCACACAAGCTCCCATACAGAACATAGGATGAGGGGGCTGGAGAGATGGCTCAGTGGATAAGAGCACTGGATGCTCTCCCAGAGGTCCTGAGTTCAATTCCCAGCAACCACATGGTGGCTCAAAACCATCTATAATGGAATCTGATGCCCTCTTCTGGTGTGTCTGAAGACAGCAGCAATGTACTCACATAAATAAAATAAATAAATGAATCTTTAAAAAAAAAAAAAAAAAAAAAAAAGAACATAGGATGAGCCAAACCATGGTTCTTAGAACACAAACTCTGCAGCTACACCATGTGGAGGCTGAGTCCTCTCCTCTTAGAGCTGACACACTCTTCTATTACATTAGTGGACTCTATGTTAGACTCATGTTAGGAGAAAAGGTTCCAGTTGCTACAATAATTTGGAAGTCACACAGATTGAGGAAGGAAGGCCTAGATTCCCTGTGGTTCTGGCACCACGGAGACAGGCTGTTGCTGCCTTTCAGGATACCTGTTTCCAGCACAACTCCACTCAAGTCTTCATTTGGACACAGAAGTCCATTGTTTCCAAACCAAAGGAAACTGAGACTGCAACGTTTTATGTAAATGTCCCAGAATCTTTGGTAGCAGCAACTCGTTAAGGTAGTCGTTCTATTTTTTTAAAGATTTATTTATTTATTATATGTAAGTACACTGTAGCTGTCTTCAGACACTCCAGCAGAGGGTGTCGGGTCTTGTTATGGATGGTTGTGAGCCACCATGTGGTTGCTGGGATTTGAGCTCAGGACCTCCTGAAGAACAGTCAGTGCTCTTAATTGCTGAGCCATCTCTCCAGCCCAGTCATTCTATTTTTAAATCTCAGACTGACTTCCCTTCTAGGAGTGGCAGTTTGCTTAGGAGTCATCCATTTGTACACCTACTCTAAAGAGAGCCTGTGCTAGGCACAAGTTCTCCCCTCTTACAACTTGGCAACGCATGCCTGGCATCTGTGCTTACAATGTTAGTTTTAGAGTTTTATCTTGAAAGCCCGTAAATTCTAAGATGACCATAGTGTGTTCGTGCATGCATACTTACGTGCATTCGTGCGTGCATCCGTGCGCGTGTGCATCAGTGCGTGCGTGCGTGCGTGCATCCGTTCGTGCGTGCATGCATGCATCCGTGCGTGCGTGCGTGCATACTTAGGTGTGTGCGTGCATGCGTGCGTGCATGTATGACGACTGGGTACACAAGGCTTAGATGAAGCAGCTATGACAATGGCCATTTGATTGAGTTGCCACCTACTGCACTTCATGCTGTTTCATACTAGAGCTCCATTGTTGGTCCGCGGTTACTGTATTGCTGTAGACACAGAGGACAAGGAGCATGCTGTTCCTTTGTCATCAGCTTCCCTTAAGAAGCCCAGTGTTGCTGATGGTCGAGTAGAGCGTTGACCCCATCACTGCCAGGCCCAGGCCGTAGGCAAGCAGCTGTGATCCTCGCCTCTGAATACATTCCAAACAGTAGAGCCTCAGGAGCCCGCGCACCACCCCTGCCCTGAGGAGCCAGTGAAAATTAGCAAGCAACTCAAAACACATGCTGAGGGATTTTATCTTATTAATCTTTGAAAAACATTAGCAAATAGGTTTAGAGAAAGATGTTTGGCCATATTCACGCTCCGCTTTAATTTTACAGCCTCTGGATTGGAGAGGATGTTCACTGAGGTCGGCACACCTGCCTGTTCCTTTTCAGCCGTAGGTTTCCATGGTGGTTTTGCCCTTCTTTAAGACTGACGCCCTTCCTCGAGCTTGCAACAGCCTCTGCACATGCGCAGCAGGGGACTCTTAATAGATGCTCTCGGGTACACATATTCTTTTCTGGCATATCCAACAGGAGATACGGGAGTTATAACATGTTCTCAGGCATATTTATTTCCACTTCCTTTGCTGCTGCAAAAGTGCTTGGTGTTTTGCATTCTAAGATTGAGAATTCTTGAAACAATTTCTTTTTTTTTATAAATATTTTTATTTTCTATATTCTTTGTTTACATTCCAAATGATTTCCCCTTTCCTGGATCCCCTGAAAACAATTGTAGAGGGCATTGAATTGGTAGAGTAGGGTATTTTCTTGAAAATGTGCATATCGCATATACATATACCACACACAAATCACATCACACACACATACATACACACACACACACACACACTCAACTTTTAGCAATAAAGCTTCAAATAGTTAAAAGCTCCTTGTCTGGCAATTTTTGTTGCTGTTTTGCTAATAAAATTTTATATAAAATATTTTTCTAAAACCTTACTCAATTTTTTTCAAAATTAATTGTTTTGTAATAAAATATGCATCCGATAATGTTTAACATCTTAACTACTTCCAGGTGTCTAGTTCAGTGTAATTTGATTATATTCACTGTTCACACTCATTATTATAAGGCCTTGTTTTAAAATCAATAGGGTACTTTGTGTGTTTGTGTATGTGTGCTATGCATATGTTCATCTGGATGTGTGCACATGTGTGTGAGGGTGCATGTGTGTGCATGTGGAAGACAGGCATTAATGTTGGTGTCTTTCTTACCTCTTCCTTTTGCTTTATACATATGAGTGCTTTCCCTTTATGGGTATGCACCAGCTGTGTGTCTGGTGTCTTCAGAGAACAGAAGAGGGCATCAAATAACCCAGAACCAGAGTTATAGATGGTTATGAGCCACCGTGTAGGTGCTGGGAATTGAACCCAGTTCCCCTGGAGGAGCAGTCAGTGCTCTCAACAGTGGGCCACGCCTCCAGCCCAGCCTCAGTCCCACCACCACATCTTTTGAAAGCTGGAGTGCCAGGTTCTCATTGGTTCTGCTGGGCTGGCTGGCCCATGATCGCTTCCATCCATTCCAAATCTGAGGGACCAGAGTTGTCACCACACCCAGAGTTTTACATGGATCCTACTGAACTCAGGTCTTCACACTTTCACAGAGTGCACTTTACCAACTAAACCATCTGCCCAGGGGCCTGAAGACTTAGATAATGCACCCTTAACAGTTGTAGCACTCAGGAGCTAGAGGCAGGAAGATCAACCTTTCAAGGTCAGCCTGGCCTACATAGAAAGACCCTGTCTTAAAAAACAAAAGCAACCAGTGATTTATAGCTTTGTTGCTGGGTGGGGGGGGGGGGGCGGATGAAGAAATGTGCAGAGGGGAAAAGAGGAGGAAGGTCCATTCTTTCTGGACTGCCATAGTTGGTGCTGCCCGCTTTCTCTCTTTTGTGGGGAGTAAAACAGAGTGACCTTGATAACAGGCACTGTCCCCTTATCACTAACAAGTCTAAGCTTCTTGCCTTGTGATATCACAAAATTTAAAAAGAACAAAGCTGCAAGTAAAAATTGTTTCACACTTTTAAAAAAATTTTCTTCGTGAAAAACTAGTTTCACGCTCCGGGTTCATTATTGATGAGTCTGACCTTGCCCACGCTTGAGAGCCCTGGGCACCTACATGCGACTAGTACATGTCCAGGTCATTCCATTCCTGCTTCTGACGTGTGTTTTACTATGGGGATAACTTCAGTGGTCTCTGCGGCCAAGAGAACTATTTGGATATCTATTGCTGGGCCAGTTTTGAGACGACAGGTTAGACAATCTACTGATATATGAACTTTAAAACCATGAGGTCTCCCCAGGGATGGTGGTGACATAGGACACAGTTTTGGCAGTGACCTTCTTCTGGGATGGTCTACATGCTGCTAGGCTATGGCTCTCAGACCACGTGGTCTGTCTCCACTCCATTCTGCTGCTGAGATGTGGATGCGGTCACAACACAACACAGAATGCCTAGGTACAGCTGGGTTCTCATGAATGCTGATACATGAGCATTGAAATTTGAGGTCTAGGGGCTGGAGCAATGGCTTAGCAGTTGACAGTCCCTGCTGCTCTTTGAGAGGTCTTGTTCAGTTCCAGTATCTACACGGCAGTTCACAACTGTCAAAGTCCAGTTCCAGGATCTGGTCTCCAAGGACACTGTACACACACACACACACACACACACACACACACAATTAATTGTATGCATTTATAGGAATGTAGGCAAAGTACTTTTACATAGGAAAAAATAAATCTTTGAAATTTTTAAATTTCATACAATAATCACATAGGAAATTTTTCTGTAATTTTTTTTCACTACTTGGAAACACAAGCAGCATTCTTAGATTGTAAGCCATATAAAAGCAGGCATGGACTGGATTTGGGCCACACATTGTATTCTCCTGGTCTCCGTTGTAGAGGGAAAATGGGTTTCCAAGGTCTGTCCACAATATGTGAATGATCTAGGTTTAAAATCTTGCTCTGCCAAGTATTAACCATGTAACCTCAGGCAAGACAGTGAGCTCTCCAAGCTCAGCTCCTCTATAAAAATAGCTCAGCAGCCACCCACAGAGAGGAGAGTCAGTGCCCAAACAGCGGGCAAGATGGTGACTGGCTCCAAAGGTCCCCGGGCAGAGGCTGCTCCTTGGGTAAAGCACTTGCTGTTCAAGTGCGAAGATCACAGTTCAGATCCAGTACCCACATAAGGTTGGGCTGGGCGTGGCAGCCAGCTGTAATCCCAGCACGCTGGAGGCAGAGGTGGGAGCGAGCTGTCCAGAGCAGACTGGCCGTCTTCCCTAGCTCTGGGTTCAGCTTCAGTATGTAAGAGTGTGATGAATGAATGAGGAAACCTCAGGCATGCACACATGTGCAAAACATGGATGCATCCATACCAACACACCACACATATAAAAATAGGAAAAGAGCTCCCAAAATAATCCAAAAGATGCAGTTCTGTAGGAGCTGGAGACATTGCACAGGAGTCCCTGGCTTGTGGGGATTTCTATTAGGATTTTTTTTGTGACCTTATGGTAGAAAGCATACTTGGAATTTTGAGGTTTGGTCTTCTTCCAGGCCGGTGATAGGATATTCTCTTGTGAGGCCAGGCAGCAGAGGGAGCCTCAACTCTGTGCATGCACGTGTGTGTGCCTCTGCATGTGTGTAGCGGTGCACAAATCCCTTCCGCTGCAAAACGCTGTGCTGCTAGCCCAGATGTGTGAAGTGGATTTTCACCATGTTTACAGATTAGGATGGGTTTGCTGGGATCTACTCCCACTGCAAATTGAGACGTACATGAAGATCATGTTTTATTAAAATGAAGGTTTTCGGTTTGTTTTGGACCCCTTACTTCGTCTAAACAACGCTCTTCCTGCCAATGGGAAGGGCCTGCTAAGAATCTACAAACTTCCCAAAGTACAAGCTCGTCGAGGAAGAGACCCCCTCCTCCACATTTCACCAGGCACACAATGCAAGTCTTATTAAGCGGTGGCAGACTCGTCCTGTGATGCATTCAAGGCTGACCGGCTTCTATGAGACTCTTTGTTTTTTCCAAGGGAGGTAAATTCTTCCTCCAGGCACCCATGACCTGAAAGTTCAGAAAACTTCCAAAATGACTGATCATGGCTTTTTGAAGGTCATTTATAGTTGAGCCCATTCATTAAAACTCTAGTGCCTACAGCAGCCCCACAGCGGGTGGAATCCCGCTCCCAGCCAGTGCCTTCTGGGTATCGATGGAAGCCCAATGACAGAAACAGAAAGGAAGAGTGCATCATGGTGCCCATCCCCAGCTCCCAGGAGCGGGCAGGCTCCACAAGGAAGCTTCGAGCAATGCAGAAATCTACTTCCCTCCTCGAAGGATAACTTGAGCCATCTGCAGCCAGCCCAGCCGTGTGAGTGAATGCAGGGTGTGGGAGGAAGAAGCTAGACTTGTGACAGACACCACACGGTTGCGTTCATTTTTCCTGGGGAGAGGAAAACAAATGTCCGGTCAGCCCAGAAGGGAACCAGTGACAGACCAAAGTGCTGTCTCACCAAAGTCCAGCTGACCCATACCAATGCATCTACTGAATTTACTTCCTTACAGAGCAGCACAGATAAGGGATCACTTTCAGGAGTGTCTGACAAACAGCTGAATCTCTGCGAAGTCCCACACCACCAGGGACGGCAACTTCATGGAAGCTACCAGGGAGCCCTGCTTTTAGTTAGATGTGTTTCCTGTGCATAGCGTAGTCCCTCCAAACACCTCTTGTAGCTGGGAGAGACAGTAAGAGCTAGAATCTGAGATGAGGGGGCTCCTGACCTGGGTCAGTGACTTCTCCGCCCCTATCTAGACCTGTTTTCCACTCTGTTCTTTTTGTTGTTGTTGTTTTAGTTTGGGGGGGGGTTGGATTTGTTTTTTTCGAGACAGGGTTTCTCTGTGTAGCCCTGGCTGTCCTGGAACTCACTCTGTAGACCAGGCTGGCCTCGAATTCAGAAATCTGCCTGCCTCTGCCTCCCAGAGTGCTGGGATTACAGGCGTGCGCCGCCGCCCCCCCCCCCCAGCCTTTCCACTCTGTTCTTCTGTTCAAGTTGCCATGTGCAGTTGAATGAAAATAGCCACCATGAGTCCATAGGACGTGGCACTATTAGGAGGTGCGGCCTCGTTGGAGTATACACAACTTTGTTGGAGGAAGTGTGTCACTCGGACTGGGCTTCGGGGTTTCAGAAGATCAAGCCAAGCCCAGGGTCACTCTTTGGTCCTGCTCTCTGCTGATTCAAAATGTTGAACTCTCAGCTCCTTCTCCAGCGCCATGTCTGCCTTCATGCCATCATGGTGACAATGGGCTAGACCCCTGAACTGTACGCCAGCCCCAGTTAAATGTTTTCCTTTATAAGGGTCGCTGTGGTCACAGCGTCTCTTCACAGCAATGAAACCCTCACTAAGAAGATGGCATCTTGTTTTGACTGGAGGAATAAACACCATACAACAATGACCTTTAGGGACACTCTGAGGAAACTGAGCAGACAGAAATGGGAATGGGAGAGAGCAGTAAAGGGAGGCCACAGTGAGCAGCTTCTGTGCTATGCTGGGTCACAGGTGGCATTGCGTACAGCAAAGATGGTGTCTGTTCACTGTCCTGTCCTGGTCAAGGAGTAGTAGCCCCTCAGCAAGATGAGTTAGCAGAAGTGCACGGTAGGTGAATCATGTCAGAGAAAGTCACCGTTGTGATTATAAAAAAGATAAGGGGTGTTAATATATGTTCTATGGGGTGTGGTGAGGTGTGGGGGAAGGGGGTGTCTTAGCGGGCACAGGCCGAGGCATCCCTTCCCCCTGAGGGACCAGACTCATGACAGAATAGTACAAAATAGCGTTAATTCAGGGCATGTTAAGGGGGTAGTAGAGACAGAGAAAGGCAAGGAGAGAGGAGAGAAGTAGAGGCCGGCCATGACCACATGGAGAGAGGGGGAAGGGAAGGGAGAGGAAGAGCCCAAGAGGAGAAGAGAGAAGCAAGCAGGAAACAGGGGTAAGAGAGGCAAGAGAGAGAGGAGGGGGCAAGCAGCCCCTTTAATAGTGGGCCGGCCTACCTGGCTGTTGCCAGGTAACGGTGGGGTGCTGAAGTCATGATGCTAGAAAGAATGCTGCTTCAGAGATCTTGTACTGGCTGGTTTTGTGTGTCAACCTGACACAGGCTGGAGTTATCACAGAGAAAGGAGCTTCAGTTGGGGAAATGCCTCCATGAGATCCAGCTGTGGGGCATTTTCTCAGTTAGTGATCAAGGGGGGAGGGCCCCTTGTGGGTGGTTCCACCTTTGGGCTGGTGCTCTTGGGTTCTGTAAGAGAGCAGGCTGAGCAAGCCAGGGGAAGCAAGCCAGTAAGGAACATCTCTCCATGGCCTCTGCATCAGCTCCTGCTTCCTGACCTGCTTGAGTTCCAGTCCTGACTTCCTTTAGTGATGAACTGCAATGTAGAAGTATAAGCTCAATAAACCCTTTCCTCCCCAACTTGCTTCTTGGTCATGATGTTTGTGCAGGAATAGAAACCCTGACTAAGACAGATCTGTAGGGATCTTGAGAACAGAATATGGTAACACCAGAGTATCGTTACTTGTCTTATCTTGTGATAAAATACTAAACAAAAGTGACCTCAGGAAAGAAGTGCTTGTGGGGGCAGTCCATCCTGTTGCAGAGTGGGTTAACAGGAGTCTGGGGCAGCTAGGCACCCAGCAGTGCCCCTCCTGTGAGGAAGGAGAGTAACGGATCTCCTGCTGAGCTGCTTTTCCTTTTGTTCAGTCCGAGACTCCCAACATGGAGTGGTGCTCCCCACAGCTCAGGTGGGTCTTCCTACTCCAGGTAACCTAATCTAGATAATCCCTCCAAGGCACACCCAGAGGCTGATCCACTCTAGATGTTTCTGACCTAATCGAAATCGTTTATTCACGAGCATGGTGCCCAGGGGCCCGTGTCTCCCGCATGGTTCTATGACTTGTTTGTTGATGTAGCAGCCATCACACCCCGGGACCCACATTCTCCTGACAGGAGGCACCCAGCGGTGTGCGCCTAACACTACGGTTCAGAGAGAGGGCTTCAGTTCTGCAGCTCTTCCTCTTCTGTGAATCAGTGTAAACTGAGGGCTGACTGTGTTTACATAAGGCAACTCCTTTTTAATGTTTGGGGGGGGGCGGCTTGGGAAAAGAACAGCAGTCTGCTCTTTGTATAGGTTATGAATAATTCTTCTCAGTGGGTGGTGGGAATCCGTGTTTATCTGTCCATACTTATGTCTGTATGGATTTGAGGGCCTGCACGTATGTGTACATGCTCAGACCCACCTTTGGATAGAGGAAACGTCCTCTGTCTAAGTAATGTGGGCGGCTAGGAACAGAATTAATCAAATAAATATTGTTCTTTCCGGTCAGGGAGCTCTGGCCTGCTACATTGCTATTTTTATTTCGTTTGACTCATTCACCACCCACATCCCTAAAAGGCACCAAAAAGGACATTTTTTAATTCTTCTGCACTGGCTGGATCTCATCCATACTTGTGAGGGTTTTGGGGTTTTTTGTTTTGTTGTGCTTTGTTTTATAGTCTGACTGTTCTCCTGCCTTCTTCAACAATCTCAGACTTCGGAATGCTCCCGAGGGAGGGGATCAGCCCTAGCTCTGGGGCTCTCAGGAGTGATCCCACCCCGTGGCTAGTGCAGATGCGGCGTGGCCGCTGACCCGGGCTAGTGCAGATGCGGCGTGGCCGCTGACCCGGGCTCTGCTGACAGCATGTGCTGCTTGGAGATAGGGAAGGCTCGGTGCCTGGGCACGGAGCCGACGGAGCCCTTTAGAGGACAGACTTAGAAGCTTCAGACTTGCTGTCCTGATGACTGTGTTCGTGACGATGCCAAGATGCTGACCCTCGGTTCCCCCTGCAGACTGGGGAGACCACACACAGTGACTTCGTTCCGGAGGCTGTACAGTGCAGTGTCTGGCACCCAGGGGAAGATAGATGTGCCTGGGGCGGACACAGTGAGATGCTCACTGTGTTGTTTTGCCATCACCCCATCCTTCTTACGCTGCTTCATGCGATACCTGCCCCCCAATCTGCCAAGTGTTATCTGTGCAGATGTGTAGATGGACATTTGATATGCACCGTCACCGGTCACCGTCATCAGCTTCCTACTGGCCTTTCCACCACCCACCCACCCCTCCAAGTTCTTGTGATATGGGCACAGTTACCTTATAAAAATCTCATGCGAAAATGTTCAGGCCCCATAATCTGCTATTACCTGCTGGTCGGTTTGACCACAATTGAACAGAGGCTTCCAGCCAGAGAGCCTGCCTGTCTGCGGGCCAGAAGGAGGATCTCTGAGCTCGGAGGAGAGAACGGCATAAATTCATGCAAGAGTTTCTGACCTTCATCTCTCTCTCCATCATAATGAAAACAGCCAGCTGTGCCTCACCCTGCACGGTGGACAAGAAGTCCCGCGGACTTACCCATCCGTTCAGAGAAGTGGGGTGGGAATCGCCAAGGGTGTTTGCCCAAGGACCGGCATCATTTCCCCTGGTCCACATAGCTATTTGGAGTCTAGAAAGTGAGAAGAGAAATGGAAGCTAGCCTTGTCTAGAGAGCTGCGGTCCCTTCACCAGGTCCCTGCTGCAGCGAAGCTGGGTGTGGCTCCGGCATCCACAGCAGTCCGGCTTTTCAGAAGGGAGCTGGCTGGGGGATCACTTAGGATGTTTTATATTTTGCCTGTTTCCTTTACACAACTTCTCCTCTTCCTTTGCTGCGGATGTTACGACGGGCAGCAGCCCTAACGTCTCCCCTGGCTCCCTCTCGACATCATCTCTACCCTTCGGAGGGAGAATCAACTTCCAGGCCACGTGGTTAGCCAACAGCCACCTGAACAGCCCATGGACTCCTCAGCCCAGGGCCCTTTTCTCTTGCCTGGGAGTTGCTCTGTCTGCCATCTTGGTGGGATACAAACTCCTAAGACACCTAAGGGGGCGTGGCTGACCTGGAGTGTTCCTGTCCTGCAGGAGCAAGTGCAGGGGCCAGGCCTGCGCCATGCTGTGAGGACATCCAGAGCAGAGGGAATGTGGGGACTACTCCTATGTCTCTTTGGGCTCAACTGTGTCTCCCGCAGGAGCTGAGGAGTAATGCCTCCTAATCTTGCATGCACACTGGAATGGCCGCAAGGTCCCACGACAGAGCCAGGACCTCTGAGTCTGTGGAACTAAAGTGATAATCTGTTCTGATTCTATAGCACCCAAACCCACATCTGCCTATTGTCCGAGGTGCTTTAACACCAGTGTCCCCGTCATTGTCCTGTGTCACAAGCACCCTTCCCCCATTTGCAGTCAGGAATGATCTCCCTCTGGCACGGATGAGCTTGGCAGCACAGCATCTCTAGCTGATGCCAGCTAAGCACTCCTCCTCCATGGAAACGGCCAGGCTGAAAGGGACTTGCACTGGCTACAAATAAGAGACGAAGCCACAGCAGACTGCAGGCCTCCTGAGTGTGGGAGCCTGGCCTGGCCTGAGGGGAGTGGGTGTGGCCAGGAGCCAGCTATGAGGGGGAGTGGGTCAGTCCTGGTGGGGACCTCACCTGGCAGCTCTGGGCTAAGGGGTCGAATGTACTTGTGGCAGAAATGGGATTCTCAAGATGGTCAGTGATAGCCGGGTGGTAGTGGCGCACGCCTGTAATCCCAGCACTTGGGAGGCAGAGGCAGGTGGATTTCTGAGTTCGAGGCCAGCCTGGTCTACAGAGTGAGTTCCAGGACAGCCAGGGCTATACAGAAAACCAAAAAAAAGGAGGAGGAGGAGAAGGAGAAGGAGGAGGAGGAGGAGGAGAAGGAGAAGGAGAAGAAGAAGAAGAAGAAGAAGAAGAAGAAGAAGAAGAAGAAGAAGAAGAAGAAGAAGAAGAAGAAGAAGAAGAAGAAGAAGAAGAAGAAGAAGAAGAATTACTGTAACCATGGACAGACAGGCAGGCAGGGAGACAGACAGACAGATGGGAGGGCGGACGGACGGACAGACACACAGGCAGATGCATGGCAGAGGTTGCAGGGACAGCTGAGGCCCAGCACTAGGGGAGGAAAGTATGGTGGGGTCTCTAGAGAGAATCAGAACCCACAGGACAGAGAAGAGAGAGAAAGCCCCTTATGCTTTGGGCAGGGGCACAGCGGGAGCCTGCAGCCAAACACTCTACTTCCCAGGCAGGGGGCAGGGAAGGAAGGTGACAGGATAGGCTTTCATGTAAGCTAGCTTCAGTCTCACGATGTCCAGACAGCTTCCAGACCAAAGAGATGATGATGATGATGATGATGATGATGATGATGATGATGATGATGATGTTTAAAGCACAGAACTCATAGAAATTTGGTTGATGGGTGTCAGAATCATCTCACGGAGCTATCCAATGGAGGCCATTTTCAATTTTGAAAGCTGGGATCAGACAAGGAAGTGTGTAACTCACGCAAAGCTTAGGGTGTTTTCTCCACCCCCACCTTCCCTACAAAAACAAAACAAAACAAAACAAAACAAAAAAAAAAAAAAAACAGGCAAAAGTCATTGAAAAGTATTTCCTAAAATTAAATGTGACTTCTCCTGGGCGTTTAGTTCCAGTTCCCCATTCCACTGCTCTTTAAGTTACTGGAGCCCTTTTTTTTTAAAGCAAGAAGTAATAGGAGTATTAAAAGTATCCAAAAAAGGGGGCTGGAGAGATGGGTCTTTGCTTAAGAGCACTGACTGCTCTTCCAAAGGTCCTGAGTTCAATTCCCAGCAACCACATGGTGACTCACAACCATCTGTACAGCTACAGTGTACAGTATACATAAAATAAATAATCTTTTTAAAAAAGTATCCAAAAGTCAGAGACTATGTCAAGGACAAAAATATCAAAAATCGGAAGCACAAAACTAAGCGTGATTTAATTTACCCAACTATAACTCACATTACACATAAATTATATTTATAACTGCCTCAAATCATCTATACTGTGTAAGACTTGAAAACATATTCTTCATCACACAACAATATACACTAAGGTATACAATATACACAGTACGCAATTCAGACTGAGGCTGATTGTGTAATGAATTCCAGTGCTCGAAGAAAACCAGGCATGGGGGCCAGAATGGAGTGAACAGTGCTTTCGGGAGTCCCCGTGAGAACTTGCCAGGCATAGAAGAAGTGGAGACACTCACTGGGTAGAACACACGGCCAGGGAGAAACCCCAAGGCACCAGACTTGTGGAGAAGGGGAAGCTGGCCGGCCTGGCTGTCTGTAAGGTGCAGCCCATGAGCAGAAGGTGGTGAGACCCGCCCAGACCAGCTTCCTCCCAAGGCCGCAGAATGTGGAAGTTGGTTCCTGGCTGTGGAGAATGAGGCTGACGGAGTAACAGATCCAAAGCCTGCCTTTATTTCTCCCACAGGAGCACATTTAAGAAAACTTGTAATGTTCTAAGTTAGCATTAGGACAAGCCTGTTAGTAGAGCCCCCTCCCCCTCACGTTCCCCACCCCTGTTGCTGTTCCTGGCCCTGGCCTTAACTCCTCCTCTAGTCCCTTTCCCACTCTCCGGCTCTCTTCTAGCCACTTTATCCACACATACGTAGTGTTTGCGTGCGTGCACTCACACACACACACACACACACACATTTATGCATTACAGGCTAAGATCTGCATGTAAGAGAGAACATGTCTTTCTGACGTCTAATTACTTCCCAGCCCATCCATCTTCCTACAAATTTCTTGATGCCGTTTTAAAGCTGAATGAAACTCCATTGCATGTCGCCCCTGTGTTTTCATTGCCCTTCATGTGTCGGTGGACATCTAGGCTGGTTCCGTTTCCTTGCTGTTCTGAATAGGGCAGCAATGGACATGGGTGAGTGTGCGTGGTAAGGTGAGAGTGTACGCCCAGGTGTGGAATAGCTGGGTCCTAAAATATTGAGATACTTTTCAAGCAAAGTATAGACTCTTGTCAGAGACTCCTAAGAAATCTCCCCTGCAGAAATCATCCTAAGCATGCTTCAGGCTTTGCTAACCTGCCGTATACATGTTGTGTTCCACTCTCTGAGAAAGACACTGAGCCTGCTCCCCTTGAGGAAGAAATGGAGGAATGAATGTCTTTGCCTCTGTTGGATTAGCCTTCGAGGTTCCATAAACACTGTGGCTGGAGACTATTTCTTTAAACGGTTTGATAGCACCACCAAGTGGCAACGAAGTAGAATGCAGCCTTACAGCTTTGGAGCGGGGGGGGGGGGGGGGGGGGAATTCTCTCCTACCCCAGCTTTCCCTCCTTCGTCCTCTCCTCCCAACCTCCCCTCTCTTCCATTTCCCTTCAGAAAAGGGCAAGCCACCCGGCAGTGGTGGTGCACACCTGTAATCCCAGCACTTGGGAGGCAGAGGCAGGTGGATTTCTGAGTTCGAGGCCAGCCTGGACTACGGAGTGAGTTCTAGGACAGCCAGGGCTACACAGAGAAACCCTGTCTCGAAAAACAAAAACAAAAACAAAAACAAAAAAAGAAAAAGAAAAAAGAAAAAGAAAAGAAAAGAAACGGCCAGGCCTCACAGGGATATCAAGGAAACACGGCACATCAGCGTTGCAATACGGCTAGACGCATCCTCATATTAAGGTTGGATGAGGCAACCCAGTCGGAGGAAAAGAGGGCTGTGCTTTTTAAAATGAAGCGTGAGTGCCTGGCATGCATGCAAGTGGATGCCAGAGAGCCCTTGGAAGAGTCACTTCTCTCCTCGCACCAATGTTTTTCCGGTGTGGTAGCAAGCACCTTAACCTGCTGAACCGTCTTACCAAGCCATACCTATAGATTTTCAAAGGTTACATCCAAGAACAATGTCCTTCCATTTGTGACCTGTCATTAAAACCATATTTCCCCGTAGGAATTCAAGAAGCATCTCAGAAACAGCTTTTCTTCCGCCCGTTGGGCTCACACAGTGGTGCAGAAAGCCCCGCTCGATACTAACTCCTCGCAGCCTAACTCAAGGGCCTTGGCTCTGTTCTTGCGCACTCTCCACTCTTCAAAAAACTCTTCCGTGTAAACATGCATACTCCAGGAAACACAGCTGTCCTAACACTTTTCTCCATCGCAACTAATAATTCAGAGTGATATCAGTCTAGCTGAAGAGAGTAGGACCTCTAACATTTTGAAAACATAGAAATTACCTGCAACTGTCTATAATTAATGTACAAGTCAATGAATTTCCAAGTTATCACTCAAGAGCGTATCTATTCCCGGCTCAGTGGCTTCGGCTAGAGCCCCACGCGGTGTGGAAAGGCCGGCCTCCACAGACACGTGGCCTTGCTTGGCTCCCACACGTGCCGTGTGGCTTTAGTGAGTCGCTCTGCTTTCTCCAACCTCCCACCTTGCCAGTGCAGTGCACATCAGTCCTTCAGGGCTACAGCCAGGGCCTCACGATTCTCCAGCAGCGCAGCCGGCAAGAACCGGAGAGACCTCGGCCCCTCACAACCTATCCCTGGCTGTTCACTTCAAACAAGCTCCCAGGCTAGACTGCTTCTGCCGGACAGTTGTGGGTCCCTCTCGGAGCTCTGTGTACATAAACACGAGGTCATGTTTAGCCTCGGAGTTGTTCTCTTCCTCTCAAATACACAATCTGTAGTCAAGCGTCAACGCGGAGTACAAGAACCTTTAGTTTTGATTTTCATTTCCTTGCTTGTTTATACCCCAGGCTAGCCTGAGCCTCCCAAATATTGGGATTGCAGTTGTATCCCTATGTTCAGTTCACAAGAACCCCCGGAGACTTGAGGTGGGCACAGTAGATTTCTCTCGTGTCTGTCGTGGTTATTTCCTCTCCTCGCAGAAGGTGCACGCTTCTTCCTCATTTGTCCGTGTTCCTTGCTATCCACACCCTGCTGCGTCCGGGAGTGTTGTGCTCCAGCGTAGCATCACCCGATCCCTGAGCCCAGCTCACCTCTCTGCCGCCCCTGGCCCGTCCCCTCTACCTCTAAATCTCAGCTCCTCCGTGTCAGAGTGTTTATTAACAGAAAACTCTTCCCAGGCCACATCAGCCAGCAAGGGGTGACTGATGTCAGGTCCCTGCTTCTGAACCACATCGATAGAAAGGGGTCAGAGAAGGGAATTAAGATGGGGTGGGCCTGTGCATATATTAATGCATGTTACCTTCCCTTGGTGCACTCGCCCACACACTACATTGTACAGGTGAAGAGACCGAGAACCTGTGTGTTACTTGATTAAGTAAACACTTATTGAATCTGATTATCCAGTACTGGGGTCCCAAGGGCAAACAGCGAGCAGAGTCCATCGGGTCTTGCCTGGGATGATCCAAGAAGCAGGAATGAAGGGCTTTTCTGAGCTTTTCTGTAGGCATAATGTCATTATACTCTGTAAAGTCTACCCTTTTATTGTTCAAATGCTGATTTCTCGATCCAGCAATCTGACAATCCAGACACAGCATTGTAATGTTTAAGAATCTCCTGTCTCAAGTTTGTGCAAACAATGCTCACCATTTATTCTCTGCCTTGTCAATAAAATCTGGAAAGGCCAATAACTAGACAACAGAAAGAATGGGGCGGGACTTCAGCCAGCCAGGGGAGGAGGGAAAGAAAGAGAGGATTCAACGTGAGGAAGGGATCTGAGGAGACATCAAGGCCAAACGCCCCTCAAGCCCAGACAGCCAGACCAATACAAAAATACCAGTGTCTCGGGGACTTGGCTATGAGTCAGGCAGATGGGATTAGAGAAATAGAATGGAATTGTAATACCTGGGTATTGTACTTTAAGTTGAAAATAAATCCTGGTCTCTCTGTGTCCTTATTGGGGAACTAGCTAGGATTTAAAAACCAACCAGCTGCTGTAATGATTTACTACATGCATACATATTTAAATTACCATTCTACCTTTGACTGGTGAGGAGGGGTCCTATGGCTGTTAAAGGGGAAAGAAGGGATATAACCCTGGGCGAGAGATGTCCCCCAAAACAGACATTTTACCAGAGTCATGATGCTCTTCATGTGGGTGAATAGCAGGAGGCAGAGGAGAGACTGAAGTGCGTCTGAGCCTCATTTTAATATGCTTCCTGCCTTTGTTGGGAAGTCCTTGAAGTTATGTCATTATTTCAGTGTGTGAACCACCACGTTTCTTCCCCACCCCACACCTCCGCACCCCCACTCCCTCACACCCCCGCCCTCAAAGACTATAGGTACCTGAGAACATCGGGCCCATCTCCTAGTACGTGGGTCATACGGTAAGATAAGGAAGTGGCCAGTAGGAGTTCAGCATGTGCATTTGTATACTGACTGTAATGCAGTGGGAAGCTTCCCGGGTTTAGCAAGGAATGGAAGAGTACCTGGCCCACACACCGTGTCCTTTCTTTAACCCGCACAGTCTGTATGGTCTTCAGACAGCCTACGGGGCACCGGGGCACTCTGACACTAACTCCTCTGAGTCAGATGTTTGCTGTTTTGTTGTCTGGAATGACCCGGGCCAGCACAGAGCGGCTGCAGTCAGTTCTGCAGCAAATGGAGCTCAGAAGCAACTCACTCATCTAATTAGAATTACTTAGTCTCGTCTTCCCCAAATGCTGACAAGCTCGAGGCTCTTTGGCAGCCTGCAGCCCCCGCTGTTCTTCACGATGAAAAGAAGTCCCTTGCACCAGCATTGTGGGAAATAAAGATGAAAGCCCCCGGAGAGATGCCGTGAGCATTTCTTCCTGGCACCTCCTCCGACAACCCCACACGTCCTAATTCTTCCCAAATAGTCCCACTCTCTGTGTCTAAGCATATTAGCCTTTGGCAGCCATTATCACGAAACCCACCACACACCCAGAAGCAGCACACCCTAAACAAAGTCAGGTGTGCACAGGCAAAAAGGCATGACCACCTCCACAGGTGGATTCCAGGTCTTCCAGGCAAATGACGTCATCATGTCTGAACTGGCAAGATAACTGGCAGTTAGCCAGGGAAAGAGGGTAGAGATGGGATTGGGTGTGAATAGGCCAGCCCGCGAAGAGTCTCAAAGGAAAAGAAAGGAATGTCCATTTGGGAGCTACGCATTCCCACAAGAGCCAGGAAGGTAATGCACACAGGTAGATTACAGGCCAGACTCTGGTGTTTCTTCCTCTTCCTTTATTTCTCTTGACTTGTACATGATTGCATTCTTCATTTCCCCCCCCCCCCCATCTCTGATTGAAACTTAGTCAAATAGAAGATGTTTTTCTATCCTAAAAATAGCAGCCCAAACCCGTTATCATACCAGTTGGCCAGTGCTACTTGGCTGTCTTCGAAGAGACAACGGGAAGGGGTGGAGATGAACACTGGGGGCCATCCGACATGACCTCCTGAGAGGAGGGTTGCTATTTAATTCCAAGGGGTCAGTGGCTCCAGATCTTGCTCCCCACTCCCCGCTGCGAAGAAGCAAGTAGCTTGGATTCTCGGCAAGAGAGTAAAGTATTTTAAACGGTGCCTTAATTCAAGAAAAAGTCAGTGGGAAGGAAAATGAGAGAGAGAGAGAGAGAGAGAGAGAGAGAGAGAGAGAGAGAGAGAGAGAGAGAGAGAGAGAGAGAGAGAGAGAGAGAGAGAGTCACAGACTCTTAGCAGCTCAAGCCTACAGACCAAATGCGGTCTCGTGGCGCAGGCAAACATTCCCCGTGTGTCCACCATTTGCCCTGCTCATCGTCCCCTAACGGCCCTTCTCTCCTCACTTTCCAGAAAGAGATGACAACCAGGATGTGTCACTAACACTCGGCCCCATCTTCTGGAAGAAAGGAGCACTGTTGCCACCAGGAGTCCCCATGGGACAGGACGTGGCCCTCGGTGGCTGAACGGATCCTGACTTCCAGGAGCAGGAAAGCTGGAGTCCCACAAGGACTTCTTACTCACCTCATGTGCTCGCAACCCTCTAAGTGCTGCTAGCCAGGACCTGTGGGCCGCACAGACCGCAGCGAGAAGGACCAGCCTTAACCCCTTGGGCCGAGGACAGGGCCGGAGAGGCTGCTGCACTTCCGCCCACTTCCGTCACACTTCTGCCTGTGACCCACCCGCTAGGCTTTACTGGAATTCGGGTTCTGAGACTGAGGGTTTTGTTGTGGTGGTTCTTTTCCACTTATGCCTTCTTGACTAACTTCTCTGTCACTTATTTTTCTAAGTCCTAAGCAAGCGCGGGGCTACCATATAGGTAGTACGTTTTCCTATCCCCTCTCTCCTCGACTCCCTGCAGGTCTCTGGGCCTGTGGCTTAGCCTTACATAGGGCTCGGAGCTGGGGAAAGCCTGCAATTCTCCTGAAAACATTCCCTCATGGGCAGTTTCACCAGGGACCACTTACTCGATGGGCTACATGGTCTGTGCCCCAGACAGGCCACTCACATGCCACACTCTTTGGGAAGAGTCTGGCGACAGGAAATAAAGCTAGTGTGTTATAGTTTACCCTAGTCAGAATGTATTCTTTGTAGCCACAGTCATTTCTAGATGCTGCCATTAAAGATATACTCTCCCATTTCCCAGAAGAGAGGAAATAAAGTTTTTAAAGGACCAATAAGATTCTTGAGCCAGATTAGTGCAGTGTTTGTTCTTTATTAAGGGGTAGTGAGTCCTGGCTGATCCTATATATATATTATGGGGATTTCAGTGACAAGACAACAGACAGTTGGTACAAATAGATTAAATACTCTTGACCTGTAGCCTTCCCAACTGACCCTTCCCTCCTATTTCCCTCCCTGTCCTCTCATTCTCTTGTTCTCTCTCTCTCTCTCTCTCTCTCTCTCTCTCTCTCTCTCTCTCTCTCTCTCTCTCCCTCCGTCTCCTGTGCTATATGACACAAAATTCATTTCTGTCCAGTGGGTGTGCGACAGTCACCAAGGTCTTCCTTCTACCCATTCAGTCTCAGAATAACCATGCTATGTTCTCTCCTGCCTTTGTGGAAGTTTTAGGAAATGAAATGTTGCCTTCTCTGATTCCCTCACAAAACTGGGTCTCTCTGAAGCTTGACTAAGAAGTACCCGTACGCCCCTTGAAATTGAATTTAATAAAGTATCTGTTGGTGGAGGGAAGCAGACACGAATGTATTCTTGCAGTCGATGAAATAACTAAAGACGACTACGTTAGTCTGATGTTACTTAGTATGCATAACGTGTTAAAGCCATTCATGGCTGCTGCAAAAGCCTAGAAAGCACGACATCTTCGTGTAAATGAAGAAGCTGACCGCACGGCCGGTCTCGCAGAAGTTGTCTTCTGAAGCTCACCACTACCAGCGCTATGTTGTTGGCTTGTTCCAACCTACAGGGACAGTTTTCTTTTCTCTCTAAGTAACTTTTAGAGGCCAAGATAGGCAATGTTTTGTTTTTGTTTTTGTTTTTTGTTTGTTTGTTTTGGTTTCTTTCTTGTCAATTTCACTTTGGGCTAAAAGCATTATCAGCTGCCCTAAAGGTCCCGAGGAAAAGGAGCCCTGAATTCCTGACCCAGGCAATACACAACACCGAACCCGGGTGGAGGATGGTGGGGCTGAGAAATGGCGGACCATTCTTCGTGGCCTTGGGGAGTTTCCACAGCTGTGTGCCTTGAACAACTGCAGGACTCGTGCAGTTGGAAGTAGACTTTGCGCCTGTGCTTCAGTGACGGTTAGTCGAGGAGGAAGCCTGGCTCTGAAGACAGTTGTCATTTCTAAAGTTATTTTCTGTCAGCTATTTGTGTATGTGAAGTTTCCATCTAGCTTAAAACATCCAGATTTTTTTTTTTTTTTAATTCTTGGAATTATCTTCTCTGGCTTCTATTGCTAATGGCGCAAATCAGCTCGTAGAGTAAAATCTAGCCAGCTGCTCTGATTTTTAAAGTATGAGGTGTTCATATTCCTGTAGAACTTTGGCAAATTCTAAAAATAAATCTTCATGAGCTTTCCATAAGCCTTGAGTGAATGGAAGACGCTTACAGCCCTAGGGCAGCCCCAGGCCTGATTCCGTCTCCTAACCTTGCCCTTCCTCCTTCTCTACGTTTGTCTTAATTTTGGGGAAATGCCAAGTTGAGTGCACCACATGTTAGTATCTCTTACTGTAAATGAGCTCATTGCTGAATCAGCGAAAAATAATTACATCTTCATAAAGCTTTAAAATGCTTTCTCATAGCCTTCTTGTTAGTAATAAGAACATCATCCTATCCATATTCAGTGTCAGCAGCAAGAGGGGCTTGAACATTAACAAGGGCATATTTGGTAGACAATCCATGGCTCAAATTCTGCCTCGAAAGATTCTTTGTAGCTGGACAGTGGCGGTGCATGCCTTTAATCCCAACACTTGGGAGGCAGAGGCAGGTGAATTTCTGAGTTCAAGGCCAGCCTGGTCTACAGAGTGAGTTTCAGGACAGCCAGGGCTACGAAAAAAAAAATCTTTGTAGTTGATGTTCGTTTTTAAAAAATCTACATGTAATCAAAAACTACACATTTGTCATCATCCTCATTTCCATTAATGTATCTTCTCTCTCTCTCTCTCCCCCCCCTCTCTCTGTGTGTGTATGTGTGTGTGTGTGTGTGTGTGCATGCGTGCACGTGTGGTCTGTCTTTCATGACTGGCATTACTAAACAACACACACTGATTTGAATATGGAATGTGCTCACATTCTGGAAGATTCTTTTCCGCTCATTTCCTCACTGTGAGATGTAGGTTAAACACGTCAAGGGTAAGAGTGTTCGCAGTGTGGATGGTCCTTCCTTGCATCATGTAAGAAAGTGTGAATGTCTAACTGAAGAGTCATCAGTGCACTCAAGGGTTATCTGCCTGAGCTGATCAAAGTCTATAATTCATTGTTAAATTCTGAGATTCCATGCATACACCACGTATAGAATATGAGGTTCTATGTGTATCCTTCGTTTCTTAATGTTATCAAAGTCCACATTACCCAATATGAAATCCTTTGCTGTGGAAGGAATAGCAGTATGACAGGAGTCAGACCTTTCCAGTTAAGAGGAAAAGGAAGCAGGAATTTCTCATTTATAAATGATACCTAAGAATGTTGACTCATGGAAGTGTGTATGATCCTACAGACACAGGTAAAATGTGTTTGTGTGCGTGCAATCGTACATACGCATGCACAAGGGCATTGGGTTTTTCCCCCACACTGTCTTCTCATTTCGACCCACACCTTATTCACTGAGCTCAGCTCATATATGATGAGATAGTATCTCTTTACACAGCCCTGGGTAGCCTGAAACTCACTTTGTAGACAAAGCTGGCCTTGAACTCACAAAGATCCTCCTGCCTCTGCTTCCCAAGTGCTGGGATTAGAGGCATGCTCCACCATGTCCAACTGCTCATATACTCATGTTGAGGGTGACTACCGATTATTTTGGGGATGCAAACACCTTAGCTTTCACAGTTGATTGTGTCTCTACAAAAGAGATGATTAGGAATGAAGTGGTTTGGTGGGCTTTTTTTTTTTTCCTGATAATTTCAAATAAACAATACAGCCACAAGTCTGGACACATCCTGAGATCACAAGCGTATTTTTTTTTAATCCTAATAGACACTGATACAAACTATCTCATAAGATATTTGCAATCTGCCCGCTCAGAAGGTATGAACTTGGGATGCCCTCTGGAAACAGAAGTCCTTCCACTTCTGTTCCCTAAGACAATCCACAAGCACCTCCTCCAGGCCCCCCTTACCTCTGGCTTTTTGGGGTTCAGCCAGTGGGAATAATGAAAAGGATAGATTAAATTACTGGCCTAGATTCTTTTTCTGCTTCTTCAGATGTTATCTTCTCTTCCCTGGATGTTTTCTATTTCTTTTCTCAACTAGGATGAATGGAAGGAACTTCAGAGCTTCCTAACTTATTCTTCCTATCTCCCAACCATGCCAGCCACCTTCTAGGTAGAGCCTAGTCTCCTTTTGTGGATATTCAGGCACAGAAGTTCTACAGAATCCCCTGTTTGTCCCACTAAAACTTCACCACCTTTGAAACCCAACCCAATCCTTCCAACCCAAGCTAAATAGTCCCTGTGTCATGCCATGTTATCTAGGAAGGTCCGGAGAGATGGCAGAGTGGTAGCACATTCTTAATAATGACAGCTTCATTTGCACATTAGTGAAATATCTGAAGCCTAAACCAGCAGTCCTTCAGCCTTCCTTCAGAATCGCCCCAATCGTGTCATCCTATCAGCAGTTTTCCCATTCCACCATTAAACATTTCTCTGGTTGAGCTGGAAATGCCAGAGTCCTCCCTCTGTCTGTGTTACAGACATTGCACACTGTGAATCTGGTGAGTTATCTCATGCCTTCTCCAGACCCTGATGTGTTTTTGTTGGTCTTGGCTGTAAGAGAAATCTTTGGATTTTCTTACCTATTTCAGTTGAAATACAGAAATCTTTGACTACACTATGTTGACCTTTCTAGGTTTCCTTTTTACTTTTAACAACCCTCATCACAGTACACTGTTTGGGTTCCATTGAAATTTGATTTATTCCAGCCCACCATTTACCCAGTTCATTGTCACTGATGAAAGCAAGTCACATCCAATAGTCCCTTAGCCTAAAGGATACCACACTATGGAAAAGAAACACAGCATGTCTTCAAAAAATAGCAAAGGTATCATTTGGATAATAGTGTCATTCTGGCTTAGATTATTTTGGCTTTAAAGAAACTAGTGATTCCTGTCTAGAATTAGTTAAACAAGCTATATTTTGGAAGTAATGATTTTTTCCTGGTTTTAAAAATGCTTATTAAAAAACGTTTATTACAAGCTATTTTCCTCTGGACATATTAAATATGGGTAAAAGATTTTTCAATGATATGTAAAGGTTTGTGTAACATAGAGGATAAGTCACTTCTAATGAAGCGAGCTGGTTTACTAGCCTCCGGTGTTCTGCTTTCAAAGTTTTCCTGTCTCTTTTTAAATACATGTGAAAAATGTTAACTATATTTTTGTTCCACTTGTGATCCACCTGAGGGTTTGACTGTAAGAAGCAGACTAACCTAATTAAATCAATAAAAGAGCTAGATAAATCTAAAGGATATTTATGAAACAAATTTCTGTGTGAGTTTAAGAATTCAAAGGTCACGAATAAAAGCTGTATAACCTTCTTTCGTCGTCTTTGTGCGCCTGATTTAACCGTTTGTCATCTTGCAGTGCTCCTTGGAGTCAAAAGAGGAAAATGGTTGATATTACAAAAGCTAATACAAATTTTTTTGAAAGCACACACAAACAATTCAGGTTTCAACTGGTCATTCAGGTTAGCTCCAGTTCAGGGGTCTCTGGGCCCTCTCTCTCAAGTACGCAGTGCCTTCAGCAATCGGGACCTACATTCACACTCTGGGGGGACAACCAAGTGCAATAGCAATAGGCTGTTATTTGGGGAGTCTCTGGGACAGCCCTGGCCAACAATTCAAAAGAGGGCTTCCCGTGGCTGGTTCCAGGTTTCATTAGGTTGTCCTTGGCCCTTGAAAGGAGCCATCAGCCTCGATGACAAAGCTTGTTTAAACTATGTGTTTGCATTTATACGCAGAATCGTGTGAATCATCTAGGTATATACACATACATGTTAGGTTTTTTTAAAGACTTATTTATTTATTATATGTAAGTGCACTGTAGCTGTTAGATCCCATTACGAATGGTTGTGAGGAACCATGTGGTTTCTGGAATTTGAACTCAGAACCGAATTTCCCTCCTCCCTCTCTCTGAAGAGCCTTCCTTGTCTCAGATCAGAACACTGCCATCCCCTTTCTTGCTCCTTACCCCCTTTTCCATGCACTGATCCCATTTTACTTTCCTGGTTTCTTTCTCTTTCTTTCTTTCCTTTTGTTTTGTTTTGTTTTTTGATTTGGTTTTTTTCCGAGACACGGTTTCTCTGTATGGCCCTGGCTGTCCTGGAACTCACTCTGTAGACCAGGCTGGCCTCGAACTCAGAAATCCGCCTGCCTCTGCCTCCCAGAGTGCTGGGATTACAGGCGTGCACCACCACCGTCCGGCACTTTCCTGGTTTCTTGTAGTACATAACTAGTTCAAGACCAGGGTGGGAGATAAGAGACCTTATCAATAAAGAAAAGAAGGGGTGGGAAATGGATTGTTGTAGTCCCTTTTTGATATGATGCTTAGAGTTCATCATAGACTAGCAGGACGTCTTGGCCCTCTTCCAGCCGGCACCTAGCACCTGCTTATCTGCAAACTCTGAGATTTGGGGGCTTTGTGTCCTGGGCCAATAAGATGAGGAATTTGAGGAGGAGACACCTTCTGGCCTATAGGAGAAGAAAATAGAAATTTCGCCTAGTCATAGGATTCTATTTTTCTTATGACAACATTTCATTGGGGTTGGCTTGCAGATTCAGAGGTTCAGTCCAGTATCATCAAGGCAGGAAGCACGGCAGCACGTGGGCAGGCGTGGCACTGGAGGAAGAGCAGACAGCTCTACATCTTGTACCGAAGTTGGCCAGGAGAAGGCTGGCATCCTCGGGCAGCTAGGAGGAAGCTCCGTTCCCACTTGTAGGATTTTAAATTCCACTGCCTGGCTCCTGATCAGTATACCACAGGCCGTTTTTCTCTTGTTTTCTATGGCGGTGTCTCTTTCTCCTGAGTTATATAGCAAAACCCGCTTCATTTTTCACTAGCCTCTGGAATTTGTTGACACCTTATTTCCAACAGAGGAAAGAATAAAGGGAGGGAGGGAAGGTTAAGACAGACAAGGGACAATTCTTTTCTATACCTCTTTTCTCTGTAGTGTTGGGAAATTTATAATGATTTCTGTGGTGGTTTGAAAGGAAATCGCTCCCATTGGCTCATAGGGAGTGGCATTATTAGGAAGAGTGGCCTTTTGGGAGTAGGCGTGGTCTTGTTAGAGGAAGCCTGTCAGGAGTGAGGCTTAGAGATCTCCGAAGCTTAAGCAATGCCCAGGGGGATTAACCACCCTGCCGCCTGCAGATCCAGATGTAGATCTCTCGGCTCCTTCTCCAGAACGAGGTCTTCTTACCCCGTCATGCTTCCTGCTGTGAGAATAATGGACAAAAGCCATGAACTGTAAGCCAGCCCCAATTAAATATTTTTCTCTGTAAGTATTGCTAGGGGCACGTTATCTCTTCCCAGCAATAAAAATCATAACTAAGGTGCTTTTCATAGCGCACCTGGAATACCAAGAACTAGTAAGATTTTTTAAAAGGTATGAAGAACAGATTCCAGAACCAGCTAAGTGATCTTCATTCTCTCTCCCGTCCTCCAATTCCAATCCCTCAGTATTATCCCCAGTTTCATAGCAGACCATCTGCTCTGACCCCTCCTTCCTCTCTGCCTGCATCCCCAGGGGACTAGCAGATATTCTCCTTCAGAACCCCTACCCCTACCCCATTCCTTTGTCTCAGCTGACACCAGGAAGCACTCCCTGGAGACCTGGTAGGTGTCTTCACACTCTTCTTGTCCTCTGGGTCTAATCCCCCAGTCTCATCCCTTCCTTTATATCCCTTCCTTTATATCAGACCACCTCTCTCCATCCTCTCTGTCACCACGCCCAGGGAACCACCCACATCACCTTGTCACACCCAGATTTCCTCCTTCCTGACCCTCCAGGAACCACCCCACTTAGCTCATCACCATTCCTTCCTGTCAATTTCCAAACCTAGAAAGACTTTCTTTCTTTTTTTGTTTTGTTTTGTTTTGCTTTGCTTTGTTTTTGGATTTGGTTTTTTCGAGACAGGGTTTCTCTATACAGCCCTGGCTGTCCTGGAACTCACTCTGCACACCAGGCTGGCCTCGAACTCAGAAATCTGCCTGCTTCTGCTCCCAGAATGCTGGGATTACAGGCATGTGCCACCACTGCCCAGCTTTAGTCAGGGTTTCTGTTCCTGCACAAACATGACCAAGAAGCAAGTTGGGGAAGAAAGGCTTTATTCAGCTTACAACCCCAGTGACGGCACATGGCAGGGGCCTCAGAAGCATTCCCTACCAGACAACCCACAGCCACATTCTCTTAAGATCCAGAGAGAGCAAAATAGACCAAGAAACAGGAAACCTACTCACCAAAGACAAAACCAGATAGCAGCATCTATGGTCATCAGCATCATTGCAAACCCAGATGCCTACCCAGCAGTGTTAAAACCCAGTCAATGACAGTCAGGACAATGTGCCACCACCAGGACCCAGCATCCCTACTGAAGGCTCTGAGAAAAGCAATATAGCTGAATCATAAGACAAGCCCTTCAAAATAGCTATTATGAATATGCTAAAGGGCCTTAAAGAGGATGTGACTGAGTCCAATAATGAAATATATGGAAACAGTAAAATAAAGTGAAAAGAATTTGAGACATGAAAATGGAAATGGAGTCTCTAAAGAAGAAGAAGAAAAGGAGGAGGAGGAGGAGGAGACACAAAATATTTTCAACAAAATCAAAAGAAAAATTCTCTAACCTAAAGCAGGAGGTACCTATCTATCAAGAGACAAGAAACATACAGAACACCAAATGTATTAGACCAGAAAAAAAATCTCTATGACACATAATAATCAAAGTTTACAGAACAAAGAAAGAATATTAAAAGTTGCAAGAGAAAAAGGACAAATGACATATAAATATCGACCTATTAGAATAACATCTAGCATCTCAACAAAGACTCTAAAAGCCAGAAGGACCTGGATAGATATTTTACAAAATCTAAGAAGACTAAAAATACAAACCAGTTCAGACTATTACACCCAGAAAACTTTCATTCACAATGTATGGAGAAAGGAAAATACTGTGTGATAAAAATTAAAGTTAAACAGTATCTATCTATCTACAAACTCAGCTCTACAGAAGCTACTAAAAGGAAAACCTCAAACTGAAGAGTTTAGCCATCCCCAAGGAAACTAAACAATTTTACACTAGTAAAATCAAAGTGGGGAGGGCTGCCCACACTACAACAATAAAATAATGAGAATCAGCAAATGGTAGTCATTGATAAGTTTCTATATCAATGGTCTCAATTATGCAATAAATAGACACATATTTGCAGATTGGATGTAAAAACAGGATGCATTCTTCTGTTGTATCCAAGAAACACACCTTAACATTAAAGATAGATACCACCTCAGACTAAAAGGATGGGAAGATATTCCAAATAAAAGAGCCCAAGAGGCAAACTGATGCAGTCATTTTAATATTTAACAAAATAAGCCTCAATCAGACCTGCAGATCTTGAACTATACAGGTAAGTTTCCCTGCCCCATCCATCTTCCCTGCTCGCTGAATCCTCTGGGGCAAGCCAAGCTGCTCTGAGCAGACTGCTAGCCAAGATGGACCTCCGTTCTCCCACCACCTCTCTGCCCACCTTCACAAGGCCTGCTGCCATACAGGCCTGCAGATCTGGAACCACACAGCCCAAAGATTAGAGGCCTGTCACACAAGGACCATCAAGGTTAACCCCTGCCCCCAACATTTGCTACAACAGGAACATCCAAGGACCAACACCATCCAGATGGCTAAAGGCCAGCAAAGAACACAAAAGTCAGGGCAACATGACAGCTTTGAAGCACAGCTATGCTGCTACAGCAAGCCCTGGGTATCCTAACACAATCAAAGCACAAGAAAATGACCTAAAATCCAATCTTATAAAGATGATAGAGGCCTTTAAAGAGGTAATGAATAAATCCCTTAAAAAAATACAGGAAAATACAATCAAACAGGTAGAAGTTTTCAATAATTTTTTAAAAGATTTATTTATTTACTTACTTACTTACTTACTTAATTACTTTATTTATTTATTTATTTACTTACTTATTTATTTATTTATTTATTGTGAGTCCATCGATTACTTTAGACACATCAGAAAAGGGCATCAGATCCTATTACAGGTGGTTGTGAACCACCATGTGGCTGCTGGGAATTGAACACAGAACTTCTGGAAGAGCTGTCAGTGCTCGTAACCACTGAACCATCTCCCCAGCCCAAACAAGTAGAGGTCTTTAAGAAAGAAACAAATAAATCTCTTTTTTTTTTCTTTTTGGCTTTTTCGAGACAGGGTTTCTCTGTGTAGCCCTGGCTGTCCTGGAACTCACTTTGTAGACCAGGCTGTCCTCGAACTCAGAAATCCTCCTGCCTCTGCCTCCGAAGTGCTGGGATTAAAGGTGTGCACCACTGCCCCAGCTACAAATAAATATCTTAAAAATATACAGGAAGCCAGGCAGTGGTGGCACACAACCTGCATGTAATCCCAGCATTTGGAAGGCAGAGGCAGGTGGATCTCTGAGTTCAAGGCCAGCCTGGTCTACAAAGTGAGTTCCAGGACAGCCAGGGCTACACAGAGAAACTCTGTCTCGAAAAAAACGCAATACACACACACACACACACACACACACACACTGAGGGAATCCTGGAAATGGAAAACCTAGGGAAGAGAACAGCAACAACAGATGCAAGCATCACCAACAGAATGTAGGAGCTGGAAGAGAGAATCTCAGATGTAGGAGATACAATAGAAATGGATACATCAGTCAAGGAAACTGTTAAATCTAAAAAATTCCCAACACAAAACATCCAGGAAATCTGGGATACGATCTGGGAATGTGGGCAACCTGACCTACAATGTCACTGCCTTGATTTTAGTCTGTAAAGCTCATTCGCAATTATGACCCCAAGAATGAGGAAAAAATATGTGGGTTATTTTTAATTCAGGTAACTTTAAAAATCTTTTTGGTTTTTTTTTTTTTTTGATTTTTCGAGACAGGGTTTCTCTGTGTAGCCCTGGCTGTCCTGGAACTCACTCTGTAGACCAGGCTGGCCTCGAACTCAGAAATCCACCTGCCTCTGCCTCCCAAGTGTTGGGATTACAGTCGTGCACCACCACGCCCGGCCAACTTTAAAAATCTTAGTAGACTAGTATATCATGTAACAAAGATGGGATATTTTAATAAATGGAAAGTGGCTTCTTATTTACAAATCTCTTTAGCTTTTGATGAGGTTGTGCTCAGATACACCCATCATAGAGTGAATATACTGTACCAAATACAGTATGTTCATTACTGTATATTTATATACAGTATATTTATATTACAGTATATTTATCTACTCCAACATACAGAACATTGTACCTGGATCTAGCTTACTTTGCTTGTGTTCACAACACATTAGCTTACCACAGGAAAAGTCACCAAACACTATCCATATAAACATACACATAAACAGACATATAAATATACACATGTACACACATAGATATATATACACACACATTAACATGCACAAGTGTGTACACATAAACACACATGTACACACACATAAGTATACACATGTATACATAAAAATAAAAACATACAGATATATATAACATAAATATACACATGTATACACATAAATATACACATGTATACACATAAATATACACATGTATACATAAAAATATAAACATACAGATATACATAACATAAATATACACATTACACAAACACTTAAATATACACATGTTCACACACTTAAGCATATATATGTACACACAAAAATATAAATGTGTACATACATGAACATGCACATACACATAAATATATATGCATACCCATAAATACATCTATTTGTCAATGTTCTATTGCTGTGAAGAGACACCATGACCACTGCAGCTTCTATAAAGAGAGGCATTTAACAGGGGCTGGCTTACAGCTTTAGTGGTTTAATCCATTATCTGCATGGTTGGAACCATGGCAGCGTCCGGGCAGACATGATCCACTCAGATCCACAGGCAGCAGGAAGAGACAGTGAACCACTGGGCCTGGCTTGAGCATCTGAGACCTCAAAGCCCACCCCCAGTGACACACTCCTCTCATGTAGTGCCACTCCCTCACAACTAAGCATTCAAATATATGAACCTATGGGGACCATTCTTATCCAAACCACCACAATATGTAAACTATTGTATACACAAGAATGTGCACATGTACACATAAATATACACATGTAATATATACACAGAGAAATGAACATCAGATTACACATGTATACACAAAATTACACATGTATGCACTTAAGTGTATATATATAGCTATATACACAAAAATATATACACATATACACGAGAAACACATATATTCATAAATATACATACATAAACACACATAAAACATATTCACACATAAATATACAAATGTACAGATATGTACACGCATGCACATAAACTACATATATAAACATAAAATCCACATCTACATACATGTATACACCTAATATACACATGTACATAGTTGTACATGTACATAAATATACACATGTCCACACACAAATATACATGTATACACATGTCCACACACATTAATATATACCTGTACACACAAGGACAAATAAATAAATACATGTACTCATAAAAGCACATATATACATACACACAAATAAACACCTGCACATGTATTTATATAAACATGTTTACACATTTACACATGTACACATAAATATGTATTTATGTGTATATATACACTAATATATATGTGTATACATAAACATGCATATGTACATAGACATAAGTATTCATATGTGCAGACACTTAAATGTATACATGTATACAAAGAAATATACACATGTGTGCACATTACATATGCATAAATATATGCATGTACATACACATGTACTTAAATATATACATGTCTACAAATGTCCACACATTAATATTCACATAAAGATACATATATATATACACAGGCATATACACACACAAATATGTGCCCATACATACATAAATACAATGCACATATAATACTAAGCATATACATGTACACATAATATATTCATGTACATAGACATAAATATCCACAGGTCTACACATAAATATGTAGATATGTGCACAAATAATTATACAAATGTATACACATAGAAAGATACATAGGCATACAAAGGTACACACATAAATATATACATGCTCATTCATACACGAGTACACACATGCACACACAAAATGCAAACATAAATATACATGTGAATACACGCATGTACAAACAGGAATATACACATGTACATACATAAATATAAATATTCATGTGTACATGCATGTGTACATACAAACATATCCATATACAGAAATTAATATAGACATATAACTACACATTTACACATGTGCACACTCATACACACACATTAATATACACATATATGCTCATGTATGTGCATAAACACACATATAAACACATATATACCTAAACATACATATAGATGCATATACACACATGAATATACATATATTTATATATAACTATACACATGTGCACACATAAATATGCAGATATACAGCATTAATATAGATGTATAAACATAAATATACACATGCACACACAAGAACACATAAATATTCATAGGTACACACTCATCCACACCCATGATTACTCATGTACACAAATAAACATATACTTGTATACACATGTACACATATAACCTGCCAGTTCAATATTGGTACATGTGTGATCTTCAAAGTGTGTAGATCTTCCACATTTTCCCACCTTCCCAAATCTATACGCTTTCTTGCTCTCTCTCTCATGAGAGTACAAAAGGCATATAATAATAATAATAATAATAATAAAGTAAGATAAAATAAAAACAGATTGGAACAGGAGAAAACAAAGAAAAAAGCTCAAAATCCTTATAGATGCAGAAACACACACACACACACACACGCACACTCACTCGCACACACACACGCGCGCACACACACACACACAAATCCCATAAAACCAAAACCCAGAAACCACGAGATGCAGCGGAGGACCTATAAGGCTAAAACAGAAAAGCCCTCACATCGTGAGTCAGTGACCCCCAAGATGCCGCCGAGCTCATTTTGCATCGGCCGCCTACTGATGGGCCTGGCTGTAAGAGTGGTTTGTATCTCCCCGGAGAGTTTTGGAGAAAACTGTCTTTCCACTTGTGAGCAGTTGTCAGTTGGAGATAGTTCCTGGGTTAGAGATGGCGGTTGTGCTCGCGTCCTCTCTCAGTGCTGGGGCATCATCTGGCCGCAGACCTGTCCAGACCCTGTGCGTGCTCCATCGGTCCTGCCGTGTTTAGAAGGCTTTGTTTCCTGCGTGCCTCCATCCTCACTGACTGTTAAACTCTTCCTGTCTTCTCTTCCGCAGAGTTAGGAGTGAGTGAGCGCTCAAAGGTCTCTCACTCTCTGCACATTATCCCGCTGTGGACTCTGTGTTTGTTCCCATCTGCTGCCGGAAGGAGCTTCTCTGACGATGGGGGCAAGGACTTGACCTTTGGGAACAGTGGGACATCATTAGGACTCATTTTATCATTCCAGTCCTTAGGGGAGAGTAGCATCTGGTTTCCCCTGCGCTCCCTGACCTACTGAGTCTTGGCTACCTGAGCAGTGTTGGGGGTGGGTTCCAGCTCTTGGGTTGGGTCTTAACTCCAATCAGATATTGGTTGCTTCCTCCCAAAAGCTATGTGCCGGCACTGCACTAGTTCATCTTGCAAGCAGGTCACCATTGTAGATCAAAGGGTTTGTAGCTCCTTTGGTGTTTACCTTTCTTCTTTGGTAGCATGCAAAATACCTTCCAGTAACATGAGCATCACAATGGGGTAAGGCGTTAGGTAGCCACCGGCTCGACTTCTTCGTTTTCAATGAGTTGTGTAGGTATTATCTTCAGCAATATTATCTTTCAATGTATAATTATATTTGTGTATGTGTGTGGTTAGCTGTGTAGCGTTTTATTTTTACATGTGTATATCCATATAAACATCTGTACACTGTAGCTTCCAGCAGCTACTGAGAACTGGGTCCCTGGAAGAGAAGCTGGGGATAGATGTGGGGGCAGCGAAAAGAACAGAGGCCAGGACACCCCAGTTGCTGATCGAGGCCCAAGTTTAATGGAGGTCTGACAATTTAAGAGTTTGGGCGAGCCCCTCCCCCCAGACTCCAGGGTGAGTTCTGGGGAACTGGCCTGGCTGTTCCTTGGGAGTTGGCTCCACTGCTCCGGCAGCTGGGCGGGTCACCTGCTTAATTCAGGAATTCGTAGACCTGGAGGAACAATGAACTTCACCTTCACTCGGAGCGCTCCGCCCTAGGAGGAGCAGAATCATGAATAGCACAAGAATAGCTCAACAAAGGCTGGGAGAGGAAGTTCACCTTGATCAATGTCAGAGTTCCTACCAGGTAGCATGACACCCCAATATGGCTCTGTACAGTATACTGTGTGTATGCATGTATACATATGTATATTTATGCATGTACATGTATATATGTAAATTAATGTGTACGTGTGTATATTTATTTGTGTGTACCCATGTACACCTGTGTGTACCAGTGTGCCTGCATATATTTGCCTACATGTTTGAACATGTACATGTATAAATATGTACATTTGCATGCTTACATCTTTGAGCACGTATATGTGTACATTTATGTGTGTATATAAGTGTTTGATGTATGTCCATGTATATACACTTATGTGTGTATATATATTTACATGGGTATAGTCATTTTTGTATACATGTATATATTTATGTGTGTGTGTATATATATATATATATATATTAATCTGTGTGTGCATTTGTGTACTTGTGATTTTGTCTTTTGTTTTTGTTTTGTTTTGTTGTTTTGTTTTCAAGACAGGGTTTCTCTATGTAGACCTGGCTGTCTTGGAACATACTTCATAGACGAGGCTGGCCTTGAACTCGGAGAAATTCTGCCTTCTGAGTGCCAAAACTAATGTGTGTGCCTTTGTATAACTATTTGTGCATGCATGTGTTTATTTTTGTGTATATATATATATATATATATATATGCATATTATGTGCATTCATTATATGTATGTGTATATATATATGTGTGCATATTTGTATGTTTAAGTCTATATGTGAATGTTAATATGTGGACATATGTATATATGATTATTCATGTGTATATTTAAGTACATGTATGTATGTACATATTTATGCATATGTAAATTATGTGCATGTGTATTTTCTATGTGTGCACATGCATATATTTATGTGTGTGTATTAATATATATGTACATGTGCATATTTATGTATGTATATGTGTATATTGGTGTGTATACATGTGTTTATATGTGTGCACATGTGTATTTTTATGAGTACATGTGTATACTTATTTGTATATCTATGTCTTTGTAGATTTGTATTTTTATAAATTTGTTGTTTGTATATCTCAGTGCATCTACATGTATATGTATATGTACATGTACATATTTGTACTTATGTATGTATATATTTCAATGTTTATGCTTCTGTAAATGCTCATATGTGTACATGTCTATATGTATTTACATGTGTATATTTGTGTTTTGTGTCTGTTTATGTGGTTTTGTATGTGTATATTTTGTTTGTATATCTGTAGGTTTATTTTTGTGTATGTACATAAGTATACATGTGAATGTTTATATGTATACACTTGTATATGCTAATGTGTATACATATGTATATCTGTGTGTGTGTACATGTGTATAAATACATGTGTTGTTTATGTGTACGTTTGTGTGCATGGTGTTTGGTGACTTTTCCTGTGGTAAGCTAATGTGTTGTGAACACATGCAAAGTAAGCTAGATCCAGGTACAATGTTCTGTATGTTGGAGTAGATAAATATACTGTATATTTATATTAATATAAATATGTAATATAAATATACTGTAATATAAACATACTGTATATAAATATACAGTAATGAACATACTGTATTTTGTTACATTCTATTCACTCTGTGATGGGTGTATCTGAGCACAACCTCATCAAAAACTAAAGAGATTTGTAAATAAGAAGCCACTTTGCATTTATTAAAATATTCTATCTCTGTTGCATGATATACTAATCTATTAAGATTTTTAAAGTTACCTGAATTAAAAATAACCCATATATTTTTTCCTCATTCTTGGGGTCATAATTGCAAATGAGATTTACAGACTAAAATCAAGGCACTGACATAGGAGGTTCCTTCTGGAACATGCAGAGAGAACCTGTGTCTTTGCATTTCCAGGCTCCACAGGTTGCCCACATTCCTCTGCTTAGTTCCACATGACATCATCTTCTCTTCCCCTTCTCCTATCCCCCTTCACCTTCTCACTCCCTGAACCTTTCTGCCTTTCTCTGTAACAACTTCATGCTCACATTAGGATCTACCAGGATTACCTAGAATAATCTTTCACTGCAGGTGGGACTCTTCATCCTACCTGCAAAAGAAATGTGCTGTGAGAGGAACTGTGCTGTGAGAGGAACTGTGCTGTGAGAGGACCTGTGCTGTGAGAACTGTGCTGTGAGAGGAACTGTGCTGTGAGAGGAACTGTGCTGTGAGAGGACCTGTGCTGTGAGAACTGTGCTGTGAGAACTGTGCTGTGAGAGGAACTGTGCTGTGAGAACTGTGCTGTGAGAACTGTGCTGTGAGAGGACCTGTGCTGTGAGAACTGTGCTGTGAGAACTGTGCTGTGAGAGGACCTGTGCTGTGAGAACTGTGCTGTGAGAGGAACTGTGCTGTGAGAACTGTGCTGTGAGAGGAACTGAGCTGTGAGAGGAACTGAGCTGTGAGAAGAACTGTGCTGTGAGAGGAACTGAGCTGTGAGAGGAACTGAGCTGTGAGAGGAACTGTGCTGTGAGAAGAACTGTGCTGTGAGAGGAACTGAGCTGTGAGAGGAACTGAGCTGTGAGAAGAACTGTGCTGTGAGAGGAACTGTGCTGTGAGAAGAACTGTGCTGTGAGAAGAACTGAGCTGTGAGAAGAACTGTGCTGTGAGAGGAACTGTGCTGTGAGAACTGTGCTGTGAGAGGAACTGAGCTGTGAGAGGAACTGTGCTGTGAGAGGAACTGTGCTGTGAGAGGATCTGTGCTGTGAGAGGAACTGTGCTGTGAGAGGAACTGTGCTGTGAGAGGAACTGTGCTGTGAGAGGAACTGTGCTGTGAGAGGAACTGAGCTGTGAGAGGAACTGTGCTGTGAGAGGAACTGTGCTGTGAGAGGAACTGAGCTGTGAGAGGAACTGTGCTGTGAGAAGAACTGTGCTGTGAGAGGAACTGTGCTGTGAGAGAAACTGTGCTGTGAGAGGAACTGTGCTGTGAGAAGAACTGTGCTGTGAGAAGAACTGTGCTGTGAGAGGAACTGAGCTGTGAGAGGAACTGTGCTGTGAGAAGAACTGTGCTGTGAGAGGATCTGTGCTGTGAGAACTGTGCTGTGAGAGGAACTGTGCTGTGAGAACTGTGCTGTGAGAGGAACTGTGCTGTGAGAGGAACTGTGCTGTGAGAGGAACTGTGCTGTGAGAGGATCTGTGCTGTGAGAACTGTGCTGTGAGAGGAACTGTGCTGTGAGAGGAACTGTGCTGTGAGAGGACCTGTGCTGTGAGAACTGTGCTGTGAGAGGACCTGTGCTGTGAGAGGAACTGTGCTGTGAGAGGATCTGTGCTGTGAGAAGATCTGTGCTGTGAGAGGAACTGTGCTGCGAGAGGAACTGTGCTGTGAGAGGAACTGTGCTGTGAGAGGAACTGTGCTGCGAGAGGAACTGTGCTGCGAGAGGAACTGTGCTGCGAGAGGAACTGTGCTGCGAGAGGAACTGTGCTGCGAGAGGAACTGTGCTGCGAGAGGAACTGTGCTGTGAGAGGAACTGTGCTGTGAGAGGAACTGTGCTGTGAGAGGAACTGTGCTGTGAGAGGAACTGTGCTGTGAGAGGAACTGTGCTGTGAGAGGATCTGTGCTGTGAGAACTGTGCTGTGAGAGGAACTGTGCTGTGAGAGGAACTGTGCTGTGAGAGGACCTGTGCTGTGAGAACTGTGCTGTGAGAGGACCTGTGCTGTGAGAGGAACTGTGCTGTGAGAGGATCTGTGCTGTGAGAAGATCTGTGCTGTGAGAGGAACTGTGCTGTGAGAGGAACTGTGCTGTGAGAACTGTGCTGTGAGAGGAACTGAGCTGTGAGAGGAACTGTGCTGTGAGAGGAACTGTGCTGTGAGAGGATCTGTGCTGTGAGAGGAACTGTGCTGTGAGAGGAACTGTGCTGTGAGAGGAACTGTGCTGTGAGAGGAACTGTGCTGTGAGAGGAACTGAGCTGTGAGAGGAACTGTGCTGTGAGAGGAACTGTGCTGTGAGAGGAACTGAGCTGTGAGAGGAACTGTGCTGTGAGAAGAACTGTGCTGTGAGAGGAACTGTGCTGTGAGAGAAACTGTGCTGTGAGAGGAACTGTGCTGTGAGAAGAACTGTGCTGTGAGAAGAACTGTGCTGTGAGAGGAACTGAGCTGTGAGAGGAACTGTGCTGTGAGAAGAACTGTGCTGTGAGAGGATCTGTGCTGTGAGAACTGTGCTGTGAGAGGAACTGTGCTGTGAGAACTGTGCTGTGAGAGGAACTGTGCTGTGAGAGGAACTGTGCTGTGAGAGGAACTGTGCTGTGAGAGGATCTGTGCTGTGAGAACTGTGCTGTGAGAGGAACTGTGCTGTGAGAGGAACTGTGCTGTGAGAGGACCTGTGCTGTGAGAACTGTGCTGTGAGAGGACCTGTGCTGTGAGAGGAACTGTGCTGTGAGAGGATCTGTGCTGTGAGAAGATCTGTGCTGTGAGAGGAACTGTGCTGTGAGAGGAACTGTGCTGCGAGAGGAACTGTGCTGCGAGAGGAACTGTGCTGTGAGAGGAACTGTGCTGTGAGAGGAACTGTGCTGTGAGAGGAACTGTGCTGCGAGAGGAACTGTGCTGCGAGAGGAACTGTGCTGCGAGAGGAACTGTGCTGCGAGAGGAACTGTGCTGCGAGAGGAACTGTGCTGCGAGAGGAACTGTGCTGCGAGAGGAACTGTGCTGTGAGAGGAACTGTGCTGTGAGAGGAACTGTGCTGTGAGAGGAACTGTGCTGTGAGAGGAACTGTGCTGTGAGAGGATCTGTGCTGTGAGAACTGTGCTGTGAGAGGAACTGTGCTGTGAGAGGAACTGTGCTGTGAGAGGACCTGTGCTGTGAGAACTGTGCTGTGAGAGGACCTGTGCTGTGAGAGGAACTGTGCTGTGAGAGGATCTGTGCTGTGAGAAGATCTGTGCTGTGAGAGGAACTGTGCTGTGAGAGGAACTGTGCTGTGAGAGGAACTGTGCTGTGAGAGGAACTGTGCTGTGAGAGGAACTGTGCTGTGAGAGGAACTGAGCTGTGAGAGGAACTGTGCTGTGAGAGGAACTGTGCTGTGAGAGGAACTGTGCTGTGAGAGGATCTGTGCTGTGAGAAGAACTCTGCTGTGGGAGGAACTGTGCTGTGAGAGGAACTGTGCTGTGAGAACTGTGCTGTGAGAAGAACTGTGCTGTGGGAGGAACTGTGCTGTGAGAGGAACTGTGCTGTGAGAGGAACTGTGCTGTGAGAGGAACTGTGCTGTGAGAGGAACTGTGCTGTGAGAGGAACTGTGCTGTGAGAGGAACTGAGCTGTGAGAGGAACTGAGCTGTGAGAGGTCAGTAAAGGAGGCCACCAAGAAGCATCAGTGTTAAAAAAAAAAAGCACTTGTCATTCTTACAGAAAACTCACTCGCTTTCCTCACGTACATGACAGGTCACAGTAGTCTGTGACTCTCTTCTACCCACATCCAAAACTCTGGGGCCGCAGGTGTTTACCACGGAGCTTAACCTTGTTCAGTTTACTTATACAGTGATAGATAGCATATCCTGTTTAGAAGAGAGGGTGAATGGGAGAGGAAGTGGAGGTAGCAAGTCAAGATAATTTGTGTAAATCCTAAGTTAACAATATGTTGAGTTTAATGTCTTTCAGTTATTCTTTGTAAGATGAAAACAATGTCTCCATTCCTGCGACCTCCTTAGCCATCTCAGCAACAGGCTGTAAGAACATAATAGTGGCCCGATCAGCCAAAAGGAATTAGAAAGGAACTTACCACCTAGAAAAGACGAAAGTGTAGGGAGATGAACAAGACAGTAGTTACCTTGAGCTGATGACTACCTAATGCCAAACCACAAAATATACCTGATTACATGCTCAAATACATCAACCAGAAATGAATTATTTTAAAATGAAGAAAGGTATTTCTTCTTCATTGTTGTTAGCTTTTGTGTCTTCATGTGAATCTGGGTGCAGGTGTCTGAGGAGGTCAGAGGATTCCCTGGAGCTAGTGTTACAGGCACCCAACACAGGTGCTAGGAATTAACTCTGACCTTCTGGAAGAGCAGTGCATGCTCTTAATTGCTGAGTCATCTCTCCATCCCAATAGATCAGATTTCAGGCTGGGCAGTAGTGGCACAGGCCTGTAATCCCAGCACTCTGGGAGGCAGAGGCAGGCGGATTTCTGAGTTCGAGGCCAGCCTGGTCTACAGAGTGAGTTCCAGGATAGCCAGAGCTACACAGAGAAACCCTGTCTCGAAAAAACAAATCCAAAAAAAAAAAAAAAAGTCATAGTTCAATCATGAGACATTACATTGATAGACATACAGGAAAAAGGAAAAAAAGAAAATGTGGATGGCTAAAAAAAAAAAAAAAAAAAAAGCCGAGCAGTGGTGGCGCACGCCTTTAATCCCAGCACTTGAAAGGCAGAGACAGGCAGATTTCTGAGTTCAAGGCCAGCCTGATCTACAGAGTGAGTTCCAGGACAGCCAGAGCTATACAGAGAAACCCTGTCTCGAAACAAACAAACAAACAAAAAACAACCCCCCCAAAAGAACAACAAGGATTAAAGGTCAAATGATCATTTGAGAGGCCAAACCACTGTTAAAATATTTCCTATGATGTAAACTATTTAAGTAAAACTATCCTTACCTCTGCACTTTACAAATCTTTATTTCCTGGGAGCCCAGTTACTCTCACAACTTTAATTACAAGTTGCAAATGAATGTAACTTTTGAGCTAGTACACTCTTAGTTAGGGTTTTACTGCTGTGAACAGACACCATGACCAAGGCAACTCTTATAATGACAACATCTAACTGGGGCTGGCTTACAGGTTCAGAGGGTCAGTCCATTTTTATTAAGGCTGGAGCATGGCAGAATACAGGCAGGCATGGTATAGGAGGAGCTGAGAGTTTACATCTTGTTCCGAAGGCAAACAGGAGAAGACTGGCTTCCAGGGAGCTAGAATGAGGGTCTTAAAGCAGACTCCAACAATGACACACTTCCTCCAACAAGACCACACCTCCTAATAGTGCCACTTCCTGGGCCAAGCACATTCAAACCATCACATACACAAATCCTAATTTCTGATTTCAGCTCTGGTGAATGTTACCCACCAGAACCGTACTTGGAAAGAATACGAAACACATGTTGGGAAGCCCTGACACCACCTCTGCTCCAAATAAGAAAACTTGTCTCTTACTTTAGAGATCTTCTAACAAAAGATATGTCATCCTGTAACAGAGAACAAACTTCATGTGTTGAGCAGCCAACAAGGAGTAAGACACAACTTGAAACCACACTGTATCAACTCAGCGTGAGTATGTGTAATGTGTCAGTGTGTGATATATATTTTTCTTTGGAGTTCAGTGATTGATTGATTTTACGACAGTGAGGGGAGTTGGCTGAGTGCCACAGGTATGGAATCGGGACAGCAATCTACCTGGGAGGACTATGCAAGGACGGGGATGACGTCTCGGCTGATTTCACAAGCCTGTAGCTAACTCCATCAGTCATTCACACAGTGAGTGACTGCTAAGGAGAGAATAGTCTGCTCTATTCTCTCCTTGAACGTGGAGGACTGGTCCAGGAAGGCCCCAAACATTCAAGACTCCTAGCCATACTCTATTGTTTCAAGAACTGTTTTTAATCGGCTTTGACCTCATGCCTTCAGGCACCAGAAGCTCACTTCTGAACACACTGAAATCAAGTGGATGATGTCGGGTTCATAAAATTTACTTTTATGGCCAGGCAGTGGTGGTACACGCCTTTAATCCCAGCACTTGGGAGGCAGAGGCAGGTGGATTTCTGAGTTCAAGGCCAGCCTGGTCTACAGAGTGAGTTCCAGGACAGCCAGGGCTACACAAGAAAAACCCTGTCTCAAAAAAACAAAAAAAAAAAAAAAAAGAATAAATAAAAAATAAAAAAAAAAAGGGAAAGGGAAAGGGAAAATCAATTGGAATGTAAACAAAGAATATAGAAAAATAATAAAAAATAAAAAATAAAATAAAATAAAATCTGGCGTGTAATAATTATTAATAATAACTAAATAATAATAATTTAATAATGATGATGATAATAATAATAAAAGAAAAGGCTGGAGTTGTGTTAGCATGTCTTCCTGCAAAGACTAATTAAAAATAAATATATAAATAAATACCCTTTCAATCTTCCAGAAAAAAATTTACTTTTATGTGAATGTGTGCTTTGGCTGAAGGTATGTGTGTTGGGATACTTCATTCCCAACAACAGCAGAGGAGATAGTCAGATCCCCTAACTGGTGATGCGGACGGGTGAGCCTCCATGTTGCTGCTGAGAACTGAAACTGGGTCTTCTGTAAGAGCAGAATGGTCTTACGCACTGAGCCGTCACTCCGGCTAAACTTAGTACAGACTATTGGTTGGAGTTAAAACATGTTTTAATCCATATAAAATAAGATTATTTGACCTCGATTTTCGCCAAACCATAATCCTAACCTTCTAACCCAAAGCTTAATCCTACCCTCTGGCTCTAACCCTAACTAACCAATAGCCCCAACCCTAACTCTATCTAAAGCTAACTACAACCCCAACACTAACCCCAAACCCTAACCACAACCCTGAAGGTGACTCCATGCATATCAGCTTCATTCTTTCTCTGAGTAACCCTAACCCTAAATCCCAATCCCTAACCCTACTGCTAACATTAACCCCTAACCTAACCTTCTAGCTCTAGCCCTAAGCTTAAGCTTGTAACCCATAACAACCTTAATTCTAGGATTTTGTTAAGCATGCAAGGTAAACCAGTTTGGATGTAGTAAATATTTAGATTGCCCAAATACTCTCATGTTAATAATTATTACATATAAAGCTAGCTGTAATACCTGCTAGCACTTTATCTCTTCTTTCTGGAAGCCTTGTTCCATGTGTGTGTGCATGCCACATGTGGAGGCATTTGTGTGTGTATGCACGCTTCTTTTTCCTGTGATCTATCTATGCCAGCCAGGGAATACTTGTTTTTAGTCAGTTTTACGTGCTGGGTTTGAACCATCTTTCTCTGCCTTTACCAGGAGACCTCTTCCCCCACTGAGTCTTGGGATTATCCTGCAGGTTTCTGCAAATGTGAAGGAGCTCAAGACAGGGGGTGACCAATCCCCCTTATGTGGTTTTCTGAGAGATTCAGTGAAGCTCCTTCTGACCCAGGAACGGGTATGTTTGTGATGCTTCTCTATGATGTCATTACAGGTCACGCGTGGTCCCCCCTTGATGCCACCACCGTTTTGGGTGGGAAGAAACCACTGTTCTTGTCCTCAGAGTCATCATCATCAGTTCCTCATGCAATCCCTACAGTAAAAGCCTGGTAAGATCACAGGAGCAGTAGCTGAAAATTGTGAATTTGAGGTGCATCAGGAAGCAAAGGCCAAATGATAATAAATCATTTTCAAATACAACAAAAAACAAGACAAACAAAACAGAAACAAAATACCTTCAAAGTTCCAAAAGCAAAGAAGTGCTGAGAACAAGCAAGACAGACCAAAAAGGCCTTCTGAGATCTAAAAGCAAGCAAACAAACAACAAATATCAGAACCAAAATATGCTCAAAGACAACAAAACAGATACTTTAAGCCAAGTACTTTGGAAGCAGACTAATATATATATAGGCAGGTTCTTTTTTAAGCAGCTCAGAAAAAAACAAAACAAAACAAAAGAAGTCTGAATCCCCCAAAAAAGAACTCAACAGTCTATCTGAAGAAATGGCATCAGAGGGTCTCGACTCGGTGGGTTTCTTCCTGGCTTCCATTCTGGCGATTCTACCAGTGAAAAGTGCGTAGAATCACATGTTGCAGAATAATTATTGTCAACACAAAACCCTCAGCACCTATTGTAACAAGTCCCAGACCTTAGCACCAGTGACTCCATGATGGAAGTGCTGTTCAGGCTGTAAAACTCAGCATGTAGACAGCACCGTCTCAGTCCAAACTAACGAAAAGTCCATCAAAGTCTATAGTTCTGTGAGTCTCTAAATGACCTAACCAACCTTGCCTTTTGACTCTGTAGCTCTGTTTCTGGCTAACTGTTCTTGTTAACTGAAGTATGACAACCCAGAACATAATTTTGTTCTTAATAGCTCCCCCTAAGAAAGGCTTGGCGCTGCCCTGGGATCCCAAACACCCAGTGTAGTCAATCACCTACTGGCTAATACAGACTTTTTGTTTTGTTTTGTTTTTTGGATTTTGGATTTGGTTTTTTTGAGACAAGGTTTCTCTGTATAGCCCTGGCTGTCCTGGAACTCACTCTGTAGACCAGGCTGGCCTCGAACTCAGAAATCCGCCTGCTTCTGCCTCCCAGAGTGCTGGGATTACAGGCGTGCGCCACCACCGCCCGGCTAATACAGACTTTCTGTTGGCTTAAATCCATGTCCGATCTGTCTTCTCTAGTAGATTGCCCACAACACTCATCCTAAAAGAGACTAAAAGATAGTTTGATTTGGAGCCATTCTGGGAACAGGAATTCTGTTCCTACATTCACTTACCTGACAGAGAAGCTCCCTGTTTTCCTTTGCTAGGCACTGAACTGTTTTTCTTTGCTAGGCATTAGAAACCTAATCTGTAGTTGTTACAGATGAACACCAGGTGGCGCAAGCTCCCCTCAGGATGGGAAATACATGGTTTCCTTAGTTAAACCATCTCTCTCTCTCTCTCTCTCTCTCTCTCTCTCTCTCTCTCTCTCTCTCTCTCTCTCTCCTCTACAAAGAGACACTCTGACTCAAAAAACAAAAACAAACAACAAAAAGAGCCGGGCAGTTGGTGGCACACACCTTTAAATCCCTTTAATCCCAACACTGGGGAGGCAGAGGCAGGCGAATTTCTGAGTTCGAGGCCAGCCTGGTCCACAGAGTGAGTTCCAGGACAGCCAGGGCTATACAGAGAAACCCTGTCTCGAAACAACAACAACAACAACAACAACAGAAGCTGCCACAAGTTTCTTTTTAATTGATTCTATTTGGATTTTACAGAAACCTGATGTACGTAAGCTCAGCAGTAATTTCTACAGAAATGTACAGATAATACCGGAGTTTCTTAAAAGCAACTCGTGACCGGGCAGTGGTGGCGCACGCCTTTAATCCCAGCACTTGGGAGGCAGAGGCAGGTGGATTTCTGAATTCGAGGCCAGCCTGGTCTACAGAGTGAGTTCCAGGACAGCCAAGGCTATACAGAGAAACCCTGTCTCGGAAAACCAAAAAGAAAGAAAGAAAGAAAGAAAAGAAAGAGAGAGAGAGAGAGAGAGAGAGAGAGAGAGAGAGAGAGAGAGAGAGAGAGAGAGAGAAAGAAAGAAAGAAAGAAAGAAAGAAAGAAAGAAAGAAAGAAAGAAAGAAAGAAAGAAAGAAAGGAAGGAAGGAAGGAAGAAAAGAAGGAAGGAAGGAAGAAAGGAAGGAAGGAAGGAAAGAAAGAAGGAAGGAAGAAAGGAAGGAAGGAAGGAAGGAAAGAAAGAAGGAAGGAAGAAAGGAAGGAAGGAAGGAAGGAAAGAAAGAAAGAAAGAAGAAAGAAAGAAAGAAAGAAAGAAAGAAAGAAAGAAAGAAAGAAAGAAAGAAAGAAAGAAAGAAAAGAAAAATAAATAATGCAACTCGTATCACATTTTTGGTTTGCATAAAATATGTGTTAATACCAACTGCCATATATTGGCCCAGAACATCTCTACAAGAAGACACTGCCCAATACAGACAGTAAGAAAACTAGCTGTGAATGTGTACAAAGGGAGGTTAGCGTGGAGGCCAGCCTTTCTCGGGCAAGCCCTCCAGCACTGGACGCTCGGCCTCTCTCTGCTGCTCAGCGACGCTCCTCTCCAACAGGGCCACTGAGCCTGTCACAGGCAGACAGCAACCTCGGTAGTCACATCAAACATCTGGGAAGGTAAGGACTTAGAGGACATGCTGCACCGTGGATAATGCTACTCTCCAGCTCAAAACATCCCAGACTTTTTTTTTTTTTTTTTTTGGATTTGGTTTTTTCGAGACAGGGTTTCTCTGTGTAGCCCTGGCTGTCCTGGAACTCACTCTGTAGACCAGGCTGTCCTCGAACTCAGAAATTCGCCTGCCTCTGCCTCCCAAGTGCTGGGATTACAGGCGTGTGCCACCACTGACCGACACATCCCAGACTTAAGATTGCACCTGAGGTTCCTAACTGAGGCCTCGCCAGGAGCTCAGCTCGGGCACAAAGGTATTGCTCGCAGCTAGGAACCTTGAGGCTCCAAAGTCGATCTTCACAGGACCTGGCATTCGGAGGTAGGCGGCTACAGCGCAGAAAGCCCGTCACTTGGGCCTTATTTGTAGGCTACTTCGTCTTGTCCAGGAATCGGTGAGAATTCACGTATACAACTGCTGCACACACACACACACACACACACAAAATACCCACACCAACATGCAGCCCAAAATGGCTTTCAGGTACTTCATTTAAGTTGTACCCGAGGTGCAACTGAGGACTCTTTGTGAATCAAAAGATGTTTTCCGTATAGACTGAGGGAGCTTTGAGGAGGTTTCACGCCGTCTGAGGACTTCCCGGGAGGACTTTCAGAAGACTCTGGTAAGGAAAGGAGACACTGTGCAGCTGTGTACACACAAAAACGCAACATGCGCGGGGCTGAGAGCTTTTCCGGTCCCCGCAGTCTATCTTCCACCACAGGTCGCCGGCGGGATTCTGGTCATTTTTAGGCAACAGCGAAGGAACCCATGCATGGGTGGGTTCCCCGAAAGTCCTGAGCATCGCGGTTCCGATGCTGACGTTCGTTCCTGGGGCAGCAGAACGGTGCGGGGGCTTTCTCTTTAAAAGCATCACGAAACTCAGAGAGAGCAAAGGCTTCCTGCGTGCTGCGTGCATCACACATCATCAATACCAGAACGTCCGAACCAGAAGCATCAGCCCTCCTGCTCTGACGGTGATCCAGAGAAACAGCTCCCTAGTCCCTTCCAAGCCAGGATCAACCCTCGGAAGGCAGTGAGGGGACTCGCAGAGCAGGCCCGGGGAAGATTTAACCCAACATACGGTGATCATAGGTGAGAGGAAGAGGGCCCTCCAGACACGGAGGACCCAGAAGGCAACACCTCTGTAAACACACATTTGGGAGTCATGGAACAAACTGGGGGGGGGAGGGGGAGGAAGCCGGGCAGTTGGTAGCACACACCTTTAATCCCAGCACTTGGGAGGCAGAGGCAGGCAGATTTGTGAGTTCGAGGCCAGCCTGGTCTATAGAGTGAGTTCCAGGACAGTCAGGGCTATACAGAGAAACCCTGTCTCGAAAAACAAAAAAACAAAAAAACAAAAAAACAAAAAAACCCAAAACAACAACAACAAAAAAGTGGGAGCTGGAGAGATGGCTTCCGGGGTGTCTGAAAACAGCTACAGCTAGTGAGCTTGGAGCAAGCGGGACCTCTAAGCGAGAGCTGGAGAGATGGCTCAGTGGTTAAGAGCACCAACTGCCCTTCTGAAGTTCCTGAGTTCAAATCCCAGCAACCACTTGGTGACTCACAACCCTCTGTAATGAGATCCGATGCCCTCTCCTGGTGTGTCTAAAAACAGCTACAGGAGAGGAAGTCTGTGGGATGAGGATCAGCTGAACCATCGAAGGAGCTCGGTGACAGACAAGGGGCTTCTGTTAGCGAGAAGGGAGCTTGAAGCCACAGGAGGATGGAAAGGCGACCAAGGTCTCTTCATTCTGGACGGCCTGACTGAGGAAGCATGGCGCTCACCCTAGCTGCAGTAATTCCGCAGCCCATCGGCTCTCTCTCTCTCTCTCTCTCTCTCTCTCTCTCTCTCTCTCTCTCTCTCTCTCTCTCTCTCATCGAAATTCTTCAAAGAACGGCTGGATGTCCTCTCTTAACAACTGCGCCTTCACCAGTAAATCTAATCAAGTCATTGTGCTCACAGCTGAGCTGCACTTGCTGGAGTCTCTACTTGCACTGCTAAGGGTGTCTACTAAGGGGTCCCTTCTCCTAGCCTGGTCACCCTTGCCTTTGTTCTCATGAGCTGGAAGTCAGGACCCACAGCTCGACAGCTCGACAGCGCTCTCCGAACCTTTGCACAGTCTTGGCAGGTGCACAGCCTGCGGCGGCCGCTCGGGGACCAACAGGGGGCAGCACGTTCCTTCGCAAACTGCTTGGCTTGGCGCGCCCCAAGTCTGCAACTCTGTTTTAATCTTTTCTTTCTTTTCTTCTTTCTTTATTCCTTTTTTCCTTTTGTCCATCCTTCCTTTCATTCTTTCCACTCATTTGTTTATTCGCTTTACATCCCAATACCAGTCCCCACCTTCCCACAGGCATTTTCCTTCTTAAGCATTGTCTGTAGGTCCGATTCAGAGCCAGAGCTGGTACAGGCTTCATCATTCTGCACAGCTTCGACTTCCTTGCCAGCATATCTAGAACAATCCTCTTTTAGGGTGCTATCCAGGTGACTCTATTTTCAAAGTTCCATAACTTCTTGATCGCCCATTCTGTCAATAAACAATAGCAAATATTCGGGTAGCTGCCAACAGGGTACTACAAGAAAGACCAGTGGGTCATACAAGCCTGCTCGCTATACCATCTCTTGGAAATCCCCACTCTTGGGGGGCGTGGGTAGCGCCAAGATGCCTGCGACGGCACCAGTCCTCACAGACCACCCACTGTATCATCTCATCTAGAACCTCACCTCGGGATCAGGATGAGGCCCCTTACGAATGCAGTGTAATCCAAAGAAGCTGTACTTACTGCACTAGTGCAAGAATTTACCTTCCATTTGCCAGGAAACAATTCGCATTCCAGATTTTTAAACTTGCTCTTTTTCACAATCACAACAAAAAATTTCTTTTGGAGTAGAGTTCAGTTTATAACTCCCACGGTGTAACTGCAAGTTAGACAAGTTCAGGCTGGTTCTTCTCACTCTGGCGCGCAGGTTCGAGGGGCATATCGTGCTTCTCTCTTCGCTGAGTACAGCGATGGTGTGGGATTCCTGCAGCAACTGCGTGGAATTCCTGCCGGAGGGCGCAGTACCACAATCGGTTTAGAGGACCACAACCCTTCGAGGCTGATAACAAGATGTAGCAAGCAACTTCGGGTGACTGGAAGGAGACAGGATTAATTTGGGCTTATGATGGAGAAGGTGAAGCAACAGAAGCTTGTTCACACCTGGGCTGACCAGGAATCTCTCTCTCTCTCTCTCTCTCTCTCTCTCTCTCTCTCTCTCTCTCTCTCTCTCTCTCTCCTTTTAGCTCCCTAATTTTTCTTTATGACATATACATTCTGTAATTTTTAGGCAAGCCCTCTACAGAGTGACACCCCTGTCTCAAAAAATAAAGATAATATAAAGATAATAAAGGCAAATTTTAAACACCACACTAGGGGCTGGAGAGATGGCTCAGCAGTTAAGAGTACTGACTGCTCTTCTGAAGGTCCTGAGTTCAAATCCCAGCAACTACATGATGGTGGCTCACAACCATCTATAATGAGATCTGACTCCCTCTTCTGGAGTGTCTGAAGACAGCTACAGTGTATTTACATATAATAAATAAATAAATCTTTAAACACCACTCTAGATATCTGACATTCAGAAACATCACTAGCCTTGAAGGAAAATGGTGTTACTCCATTATGATGTGCTTGTTTTCATCCTGAAAGAAGTTGCCACAAATTGTCATTTTCTAAATAACACCTAGAAAATGATTTAACACATTATCTTTAAAGTAACTGAGTACTTTTCAAGAATATAATTAGTATGGCTTTTCAGGATCTGTAAATTAAGGAAGTCTTAATTGTCATGACTTCCAGGATGCCAGTAATGCTAGTGCCTGGACGTTCATGATTCTTGTCTGGTAGGATATACACCAATGCTAATAAGTAAATTCCTAACTTGTGTATCCAACAGGGTTCCAGGAAGTGCAGGTTAGGTTTGACCAGTATTTCATAGTAAGTCATACCTTATAGACTCCATAAGTGCATTTAATTTAATTTAGTGTTTGTTTTAAGACTGGGTCTCGCCATGTAGACCAGGCTAGCTTACAAGTTCCGCCCATCTCTTGTAGGGAACAAGCAAAAGAAACGAATTTTAAGTACCACTGGTTCCTTGGTTTTTCTGACTCCATTTAATCATAGGAAGAAACTAAATTCAAGGCCCCAGGTCCTAGGGGAGCAGGGGACTTCCCCATACCTGAATAGCTTCTGTTGTAAACAGCTGTCTGTGTCCAGACATCTCAGGGACAACTTGTAAGTAGACAATCGTCTGAGTCCAGACATCTCAAGGACAATTTCTCCACCTTGCTGGTAAGGTCAAACAAGTTCGTGTTCCCAGGCCTAAGAATTTACGACTCAAGACTGTAGAAACTGCTGTTATCTAAACCAAGGTGCATAAGTTGTAAAAATACATAACTGATTGCCTGTTATGCCCTAATTAACTATATGCAGCTGACCTGTAATAAACTCTGAGCTCCAGACAAAATGTCTAGGAGAATGAATTAAGAACCTTGAAGCCAGGTGCCCTGGATACAGTCCAATCTCCAACGGGTACTCCCTTGCTTAACCCATAATGTCAAAATACAATTGGATAACACCGCAGCTCACCCAAGGCCCACCCCAACCCCTTTGCAAATTTCACCCTTTGAAAATGCAATATAACTTCTCCCTCACCCCCTGGACTCAGTTCAGATCTCAAACTGGCCACCTTCCTGAGAACTCAGAAAGGGAAGTTGCTGTTTTTGAAGCTTCTGTCTCTAAAGTTTTAGAGTTTTCTCAGCTTCCAGCCCAGACCAGACACTGACTCCCTAGTGCTGGGATTAAAGGCATGAAACACAACGCATTGCTTGCATTTGATTATAAACTCAAGAAAATCCTAATTGAAAA